>NC_060141.1:203173463-204618463 GCF_021461385.2 Schistocerca piceifrons | reverse complement strand
ATTAACTGCTGACCGTAAATTAACTATAAAAAGGTTCGGTCCTATTCCATTCATATACTTCCTTTTAATAATTTTATAAGGGGTAACTGTATTCGTCTTCTAATGTATCACAATCGGTTTCTATGATAGTATCAATTTTAAATGTCTGCTGCATGTGTTTTACATAATGTGTTTCTATCAGATTATGTTTTTTCCGTAAATGATGACTACATATAAGCTCACAGTAAGACATCTAGGGAGGATGTAGTCAAACAGATTTCGGGTAGCTACTGTACTCCAGTAGTCAGCTGCGATAATGACTGTGTGGACGATGTTGCCTATTCTACACCCTATTTTTGAACCATATGACGATGCTGTGCTGATTATATTTATATGTTTTGACGATGCCATTATGGCCTTATCACTTTAGGACATGGTGTAAAAAAGGTACGTTTTACCGTATTTTATCTGTACGTTTCCCTGATTGAATATAGTATATTGTGATACATATTGCTGTATTATGTTTGAAAGACACACTGCTCACTAGGTGTCTATATTTGTATGCTATAGATCTGAGGATGGTCATTACGGACTGAAACCGGTCATCGCCTAAAGAATTGATATTGTAATCAAAGACTGGAATAAAACATATTCGAAAGTTCTGTCTCTTTTTTCCTATATATTTACCATCAAAATTGGGCAACTACATGCTGACCTCAACAAGGTACATAAAAATAAGGAACTCATAGTTGAAAGAGAATAGAAGAACCAAAATTAACTTACTGGATGCAACAGTCATAAAACAAGACAATATGAATATCTTCGAAATTTACAATAAACCCACAGCAACGGGCATTATCAATCCCCAATCCTCGAACGACATATACAAACAAGCAGCACTTCGATACATGCTCCACAGGCTCAACACAGTGTCAGTCACCAAAGTAAACTACGAAAAAGAATTTGACATAATAATGCAGATAGTATAAACCAACGGCTACAGTAGTAACACAGTCGCAAAGCTAAACAAGAAAACTGAAAGTAACATAGAAGGAGAAAGCACAAAAACACTGACAACAACATAACAGAACCAAACATAAATACGCAGCACCACAGCAACTACACAGAGTAATCAGAAAAATATGAAAGAAAACACACGATGGTGCATAATAACATACAAATACAAACTCACACTTAAAAGCACCAACGTTTTCAAAAGGCAAGGGATAGACATAGAACACACAACTGACAGTTTCATATGAAAGTACATGCCGAAGCCGATAAAATATATATGCCAGAAAGCAGGTATATATCAACTACAGTGTAACACTTGTGATGGCAGATACATAGGACAAACAGGCAGAACATTTGGTGTCAGATACAAAGAACACATGAGAACGTGGAAGTATGGGACAAACACTCCACGTTTACAGAACACCTAAGAGACCATAATCACAAACCAACCAATAGAGAAGAAGGCATAAAAATAATTAGAATAACAATAAAAACATCTCCTAGCACTGCAAGAAAATTACCACATACAGAAAACCAAAGCAGGAAAGAAAACCCAATTGAATGATCAAGTACACATGGAAAAACAATTCCTTGGGCACGTTAATAGAGAAAATAATAGAATAACACTACCAACACAACCCCCCACCTCGCACCCATACACACAGACACACACAAAGACATTAGTTTTCAACACATACCTCGTTGGGTTGGCAACATGTCGGTAAACAAACCAAACGGGAGGAAACACACAGCGAACTCACACTATTTACGTCTCTACACGCACAGTGTCCGAACACATATCTGTAACTAGTGGTCAAAGAGTAATAGTGCATAACAAAAGCTAGGGTAAATATGGTGACAAGTGTGACAGGAAAAGTTCGGAGTATAAAAATGTGCTTATGTTTCACAAATGAAGTATCGCGACCTCCAGGCCAGATGAGAGGAAACGCAGATGTCAACATATTGTAAGTAAGTACACATTTACATAAAAACGCAACGTGAACTTTTGGAAGATCTAAAAATAACACTTATCAAAATAAAAGTGTATCGTTCTATATCCCACTGAAAATACCTTGGAGTAAATGAAGGCCAAACGCGTCTGGGATAAATATATTACTGTGCAGCAAGAAAAGGCGGTTTTATTTACAAAACAAATATTGTTGGACTTGCTGCGGAGCATGGCCACGCAGACAGACATGTCAGTTTCGTGCACTGGTGGACATTATGTATTTCTCAGAAGTTCCTCCTCGTATGTAGATGTACACATAGATGCTTACTCGTGCGTAAACACACGTTACTGTGTGTTTCGTACACGCTCTTTCATCTCGTTATTTAGAACTCGTTCAGAGTTTTAGTGCGCTAACTGCAGATTAGCATTTATCGTCTTAACGTGCCCCAGATCCTGGAAAATATTATTTACTCTTTTGATAAGCAGGCAAACAGAAAGAGGGGAAGCTTTCTTGATGTACGCTGAGCAGAGAACTTTCAACTGCGAAACAACTCTTCATAAGTTTTCACTGTACGGCAGAATGTCGTCGGGTTAGCTCGAGGACGTTTTATGTAGAAGAGAAAAAATGTGCTGGCGGCTGAGTTGGGAGGGAGAAACTCATTAAGTGTGGCTGTAATGCAAAAAATATCCCCGCGATTAAAAACGCCGGGCCCGTCCTGCTCGCTTCGTTTCGCCCCACGCCACAAGCAGCGTCTCCTCATCTCTGTGTTACGCTGAAACAGCTGCGCTCGCCGCTGCTCCACAGTGAATGTGACCTTCCGCTACAAGAAAAGCGCTTTTTCCCTGTACCTGGACCCTAAAATGTCATTTCCCTCTGTCGTTGTTTATCTTCTCGTTTACATGCATTTTCGGCGGAAGGTTCCTTGAAAAAAATCATCCCACTAGAATGAAGGGGCTATTTTTTCATAACGTTTACCGCCAACCTACACATGTCAGAGAAAGAATTCTGAGATTGTAATTTCAGTAAGGAATATCTTGATCAAGATGATGCTTGGAATAAAGCTGAATTTTGTAGGTATTAGAAGATACACGTAATTCGAAATCTCATGAAGATATACAGATATTATGAAAAGTGAAGTAGTTGTCAACCAGAGAGTTGGCACCACAGTGCCACACATGGCGGTGACCTCTGGTTGTTGGTACACCTTCGCAGTTACGACTTCTGAATCGCCACAACTGGACCTGCGAGTACAACAACAACGCAACACGAAATACTGCCCACGTACCAATCTTTGTATTCAAGTTCCTGACCAGGTTGATATCTAAATGAATGGGAAAGATTGTATGAATCAGTTATATGGCGGTCACTTTGACGTTAGGAGTGCAAAGATGCGTGTGAGACTCTTGATGATGGAAGCCAGACTTAAGAAAAAACTGGACACTACTACATTACGAGCTGCTCGGTAGAACAGGAGGATCGAGTAATTAAGAATACGTAGACAAAACGTAATATTTATAGAAAAGTACGTAACAAACCTCACAGACGTGCTACGAGAAAGCTAGATAGAAATTATGAATGATGGCGATGAGATGCATTGCAAGTTAAAGCTATTTTAAAATATTTATTCACATTTATAATTATTACAGATTTAAAAATTATAACAACTGAACGTAACAACCAAGTTAATCTTGTGTTACATCAAATGAAAGCCCAAAATGTCAACAATCAAGTCAACAAGTTCTTTTTACTATTAAACAAATTTATTAGTAATTATGAAAAATTTAATTCCATATCAAGACACTTCATAAATTCAGTATGAGCATCCTAAGCGATTAACCTACTAATTACTATGTTCAGATATCCACATTCGAGTATATTAACCAATTTGAACTTCGGACTTTGAACTTACAGTGCAGCATGCGGCGAGGTAGTCACGAGTGTGTACGCACTTGTTAAATATAATGTAATTAAATATAATGTAATTTTCCGGTCGGTACTCGTCAGTGTATCAAGATCTGTGGCGCTTGGGTGAGTAGGGAGCCGTAGGGCTGAATGTGTCTGTGGGTGTGAGAATAGTTTGGGACCGCGAGTTGAAGTCTTTCAAATATTTCTGGACTTTCAATACGATAAGGACTATGAATTTCAAGTTGCTTAGAGTAATTAATTCTTTTCCGACCGTGAGAGCCTTGTCATTATTTAACTGTTTATAACGAACTATGAACTTCGAAATTTGGCTGCAATTTTTGATATCAAATTGGACTATGAACTACTGCAGTGATCAACGAGTGTTGATGATCATGAACTCCAGATTTCGCTGTCAGTATTAGTAAGACGTTGTGCCAACCAATTGTGAATTTTTACATCTGTTCATTCCTGAATCAATGCGAACTTTTATTCATTTGTCCCGTACACGTTACTAAAGGAAATGCTCCGTTACTACTACGCACATACAGTCTGCACTACTATTTGATTGGTTAATTTAGTCATTTTTTAACAGTGGCACTATTTTTTAGGTGTTACCGCAGAAGCTAGTAGTTTAGCCACAGCAGTGGAAGGAAGCCGGAACCCACTAAGGTGCCAACATCACAGTGCAGCGGCTGTTAACTCATGCCTCCACGCACCGTCCTCACCACACGCCGAAAGGGGGCGTGGCCGCCGTCTTCAGCAAGCCACTACCAGTATAGTCGAACAAGTTGTTCCGGTTCGTTTTGCAGCATGGTAGACAATGTCTACAACCGCCATTCATGAATGAAGATGACTCGACAACACTGGAGATGCAGTTTCGCCAATACGCAGTGGGGTAAGTGCAGTCTTTTGCTTAAGTTTTCTCGGTTGTGGGTGCCATGGAGAGTCAGTGGGTCCTATACCAAATGCATAATGGTATCAGTATGCCCAGTATGTGGGGGGTAGTCATAAATCATTTCCTTTGGCTGTCTAAGGAGGACTGTTAGCATGCCGTGTGGTCTTGCCTTCCATGGTTTTTGAAACGCGGCCTCCAGCTGTGTTTGGCGCTGCTGTGCAAGTGTCTCTCCCCTGCGGCTGTTTTCGCGAACTGAGTCGTGCAGCAGCCAGAGATCAAGTCCTCTCGAGTGACATGGAATAGTGCGGAGCTAGCTAGCAGTATGAGCCGCCGAGTGACGTGGAGTAGTGCGGAACTAGCTAGCAGTTTGGTCCGCCTATTGCGGTTTACGTAATGGTTTTTCCTCTTTGTATCGCCGAGGGTTAAAGTCCTGTATTTAGGCGTTTTTTGTGACGAACTTTCCGTCGTCACGTCGTGGGCAATACTGTGGAGTTCCATACTGTTTCTTCCTCTTAGCCGAAGTACTTCAAGTACTTTGTCCTATTGTTTGATCGCGGTTACTTATTCGTCGAATTTCCGAAGCATCGGCTTGAATTCGTACTTTCTTTATTTAGAATGAGCTGTTTCTTGCAAAGGCCGACAAGGTGTCATCCCCGTGATTCGTATTGAATGTAGTGTGTGTTTGTGTTGCTAATCTATCATCAATTACGTGTTTTCATTTGCCTTAGCTCCAATGGGATGGCCTGAGCAAACGATGCCTGGTTGGGGATTAGGAATACATGTTGTGTTTGGTGTGCTGACCGCATGTAGGAACAGTTATCAGTTTTATATCGGTCTCACGTTTTGTACCAGTGAGAGTGTGTGTTGCTGGCAGGTTTTGGCGCCACGTCTAGTAAATTCGTTGCGATTGCTTGGCGAGGTTCTCCAGCGTGACGTGGCATTCCTAATCAGATTTCAACGTTACGTATGCGTGTGAAACTTTTGGAAGTTTAGTCCTCAACAGATTATTTCCGATGCTTAGTACTGTCATCTGTCTATTGAGATCAGAAATGCATACTTCGGTTAATATGCTGAGTTCGATTTCCATAATTGTGGTTACAGAATTGGCGTAGTGAGCTCGATCATGTTAGATCCTACGCAGTATGGGTCTGGCAGTGGAAGTGCTTTGGAATGGTTTTTCGCTGCTGTCGCATTGTTTGGTAACGTGTTCTGATATGTGAAATGCTGGCCAGCCTCGGTCACGTTCTGCTTGCACAAGGCTGGGGTTAGTTTCTTGCGGAAGGGACCGACAAGCTGTCGTCAGTGTGGTTTTCTGGTGAGTGTTCCAGGTCTATCGTGCATCACGTGTTCCAGAATATGTTATAGCTCCATTGTGAGTGGCTTCGCTAAGTCATTTGATCGTTAGTTAGGCACACACGTGTCGAATGTATTCTGGTAGTCCATTTATGTGAAAGATTAGTGTGGCTTACAGACAGTCTGTTTGTCTTGTATTAGAGTATTTGTTCTGACAACCTTGTGGAATCTGTTTGAAATATAATTCCATATCTCAGTGGTATGATACGAGTACTAAGTTAATTACCGAGGAAATAAGATCAGCGCGTTACTCGAGAGGAACGACCACAAAGTCTCGCGTGTGTATTGTGTGGAATAACGAACAACTAAATTAACGCTACAGGCACTATGTGAGTAGGCTGTTTAGGTTTTTATGTTGGTAACGTCACGTTGCGCTCTGTATGAAAGTCACGGGCTGGCTGTGTGCAGTCTGTGGCTGCTTGACATTGTTGGAATATTTGCTATTGTAGTGTTGGGCAGTTGGATGTGAACAGCGCGTAGCATTGCGCAGTTGGAGGTGAGCCACCAGCAGTTGTGGATGTGGGAAGAGAGATGGCAGAGTTTTGAGAGCGGACGATCTGGACGTGTGTCCATCAGGAAGAATAAATTTGTAATACTATATATCATGAACTGATATATATATATATATATATATATATATATATATGATGACTTTTGAACATTATTATGGTAAGCACATTGTTTGTTCTCTATCAAAATCTTTCATTTGCTAACTATGCCTATCAGTAGTTAGTGCCTTTAGTAGTTAGAATCCTTTATTTAGCTGGCAGTATTGGCGTTCGCTGTATTGCAGTAGTTCGAGTAACGAAGATTTTCGTGAGGTAAGTGATTCATGAAAGGTATAGGTTATTGTTAGTCAGGGGCATTCTTTTGTAGGGATTATTGAAAGTCAGATTGCGTTGCACTAAAAATATTGTGTGTCAGTTTAGTGTTGATCAGAATCAGTAAAGAGAGAAATGTCTGAATACGTTCAGTTTTGCTCAGCTGTTTGAAAATCGAATAACGTAAGATGTTTATCAGCACAGTAATTCACTAATTTTTCTTAGGGGATGTTTCATACGTCGACCCTTAGCCGAGGATACCTCACTGGAATCTTCTGATTTTTTCTTGTGATTTTTGTAATTAGTGTAGCTATTGTTTATTGCTACAGCGTAATTGTAGAGAGAATATCCTTTGTTGTTGTAGTTTTTCATTGTTGTACAGTAAAACAGTTGTGGCATGCATGTAGATTTGCACCAAGTATTTCGCAGCTGCGCTTGCAATTAACTAGATATTATTTTCAGTGCTGTCTTAATGTGTTTTCTTATTTTTGCGCTTCAAATTGTGCTTTTCTTGTTACCGTGTGAAATAGTGATAATTATGGCGTGTGAAAAACGTAACACTAGGCTCCAAAGTAAACTGAGAAATGATAGTGACGACGAGTGTAGCTTACCAGCACCACCGTCTAATGAATTAACAGATATTGAAAGTGGTAATTTGGTAATTGTGCATAGGGAAATGTAGCGGGCGGCAAATAATGGTGTAGACAGTGAAACAATTAGTGAACAGGGAAGGATTATCGATCGATAGGTCGGCAACAGCTCGCCTCAGGATTCCGAAATAACGTGTGCGTGCTTAGTTGCTTCGTTCCCTCAGTTTACTTTGAATATTTTTGTCATGACTATTCTGTAACTTGTGAGCTGAGCACACGTCCGTGCATTTGGGTTGAGTCGATTATGTGTCCTGATGACCGTATGGCTTGAAGTCTGCTGTTGTGTTTTAGCTGGTTCTAAGGAACGAGGTCCTCGTTGGTTGCGTTTCGTGGTCATTTCTTGTACTTGTCAGCGCTGCTTATTTTACGGATGTGTGCTTGGTTATTAAACTGATACTACTAAAGGTACTGCCGTACGCTCGGATTTACTGTTAGCATTGATCGGACTAGAGCCTGTTTATTTATCTAAGGGTTCAGTTCTCGCTCAAACGGAAAACCTAGTTTAAGCTACGGCTAGTGCCGATTACTTCAGTCGTATTTTACTGTAAATTCTTGCTGGCGTAGTTGTAAATGACGTCAAGCTTAGAAAAATTAAAAATTTAACGCTCTACCGTAAACAGTTGTGGGTGTAATGTAGGCCGGCCGAAGTGGCCGTGCGGTTAAAGGCGCTGCAGTCTGGAACCGCAAGACCACTACGGTCGCAGGTTCGAATCCTGCTTCGGGCATGGATGTTTGTGATGTCCTTAGGTTAGTTAGGTTTAACTAGTTCTAAGTTCTAGGGGACTAATGACCTCAGCAGTTGAGTCCCATAGTGCTCAGAGCCATTTTTGGTGTAGTGTATGTCTCAGGTTAAGACTGTAACACTATCACAGTTCTGTAATTTACAACCTTGAAGAGCAAGCTGCTGATGCAGGCTGCAATCTCTTTACAACGCAGCCTGAGGCTGATGTACATGACAAGTGAAATGTGGATGGAGGATTCGAGACAAACATTTCGCAAGGTCCGTCCACCTTGCCATGCAAGCAAAACCACTGAGGTTTAATTCTTATCGTTTAGTGCCACTGGGCACCAATAAGTTGCGTGAGCCAGAGCACCAGAAAGCCAAGCCTTGGGGGAGGAATTCAGACTGTGAATAGGACAACAGTGAGAGAGGTAAGTGGAACTACCTGTCGGTGTGTTGTGAGCGATAGTAACGTACATGATGTATGTGTGAGTACACTTTTGGAAGTATGTTTTCTGGGAAAGCTGTTGTTGCAGGGATAGTGTTCGGAATAACGTTCCAAAACTACGGGTTTCAAAACCATCGGATAGACACAGCGATGCCGAATAAAGGAAATTGATGGAATAGGACCACGTGTTGTTAAAGGTGATTTGTTAAGAATAATTGAAAAGCAGAGACAGAGTTTTTCAGTAGCATTTTTTTTCTATCCTTTCAGCCTGCTATGGACCACCAAGATTTTTATCTCATCCCCGATCGTGTTTTTTCATTTCCCAGTAGATTTTCATTTTGGCTGACTGTGCTTCTTTGCTCTGTTTTGACCATTTGCAGGCAGGACGTGGAACTGGCACAGTAAGCGAAATAAGGTTTTTAGTAATTTTGACTTTTCCTCCGAAAACTTCTCGATCTTGAATGTGATAAAAAGAAATTTCAGCATCCTGTAAATCCTTTTTAACCTGGCTTGCCCATTTTGAATACGATTTTGTTTTTGAAATTGATGAACGTATGCGATGAGTAAGTCTTTGCGGGTTGATTCTTTCCAAGTGACCAAAAAACATCATTCTTCGCTTCCTCATGCTGGCAACAACGTCTTCTGTATGTTCGTATAATTCACAGTTGCGTCTTCGGCGCAAATCTCCGTTTTATTTTATAGGGCCAAGGATTCTCCTCAAAATTTTCCGGTCTTTTATTTCAAGTTTTCGTAGTGGTCCTTTCTTCGCCATGTTTCAACATTCTGATGCATACAAAGCTGACGCTCTGATTACGGTGTTATAATGACAAAGTTTTAGGTTTAAAGACAGACATTTGCTTTTGTATAAGTCCTTGCACAGATGAAAAGCACCTTCTAGTTTAGAACACCTACATTCTACAGCTTCAGTTTCTGAACCGTCAGGTGTAATTATTTCTCTTAACAAATATTTATATTTCTTCGACTGCTTGGTTTTCTCTTGTTGTATTTCAATATGAGGAGGAGCGAGTTTCATGTTTGTGATGAATTCAGTTTTCTTAAATGCTATTTTTAGGTCAGTCTTAGCAGGTCTTGATTGTGGGGTGGCTGTTGAACCTTAGCTTCGTCAATATTATTTGCAATGATTGCCAGATCATCAGCAAAAGCCAAATAGTTTTCCCTGAGGCCAATTCTTTTGTGTCCAATTTGAATCCCATAACCTGGCGGTACGGTTGTTTTCCAATCTCTGACTATCTTTTCCAGGACACAGTTGAAATGCAATGGAATGAGCAGGTCACCTTGTCTCACACCTGTATAGATTTCAAACGGTTCTGGTAGTTCGCCTCTGAACTTGACCTTTGACACTGTGTTATTTAAAGTGGCGTCTATCAGATTGATTGTTTTCCTATCTAGATCAAATTCTTTATTGTTCCTAAATCAATTGAGCCATACGCTTTTTGAAAGTAAATAAAGGTCACAACAAAAGTTTTTTATCTTGATTTGGCGTTTGATATAACAGATTTCAGTTTGTGGATCTGCTCTGCACATGATGTTGATGTCCTGAAACCAGCTTGATATTCGCCCAATTGTTGATCTAAGACTGATTCATCTCTGTTTAACAACACTCTGGAAATGATCTTGTACGTCGTTGGCAGCAAAGAGATTCCTCGGTAATTATTCAGATCACTCTCATCGCCTTTCATTTTTGTGTTTATGGGTGTTTTAATCCTCCCCCCATGAACCATGGACCTTGCCGTTGGTGGGGAGGCTTGCGTGCCTCAGCGATACAGATAGCCGTACCGTAGGTGCAACCACAACGGAGGGGTATCTGTTGAGAGGCCAGACAAACGTGTGGTTCCTGAAGAGGGGCAGCAGCCTTTTCAGTAGTTGCAAGGGCAACAGTCTGGATGATTGACTGATCTGGCCTTGTAACAATAACCAAAACGGCCTTGCTGTGCTGGTACTGCGAACGGCTGAAAGCAAGGGGAAACTACAGCCGTAATTTTTTCCCGAGGGCATGCAGCTTTACTGTATGATTACATGATGATGGCGTCCTCTTGGGTAAAATATTCCGGAGGTAAAATAGTCCCCCATTCGGATCTCCGGGCGGGGACTACTCAAGAGGATGTCGTTATCAGGAGAAAGAAAACTGGCGTTCTACGGATCGGAGCGTGGAATGTCAGATCCCTTAATCGGGCAGTTAGGTTAGAAAATTTAAAAAGGGAAATGGATAGGTTGAAGTTAGATATAGTGGGAATTAGTGAAGTTCGGTGGCAGGAGGAACAAGACTTCTGGTCAGGTGACTACAGGGTTATAAACACAAAATCAAATAGGGGTAATGCAGGAGTAGGTTTAATAATGAATAGGAAAATAGGAATGCGGGTAAGCTACTACAAACAGCATAGTGAACGCATTATTGTGGCCAAGATAGATACGAAGCCCACACCTACTACAGTAGTACAAGTTTATATGCCAACTAGCTCTGCAGATGACGAAGAAATTGAAGAAATGTATGATGAAATAAAAGAAATTATTCAGATTGTGAAGGGAGACGAAAATTTAATAGTCATGGGTGACTGGAATTCGAGTGTAGGAAAAGGGAGAGAAAGAAACATAGTAGATGAATATGGATTGGGGGACAGAAATGAAAGAGGAAGCCGCCTGGTAGAATTTTGCACAGAGCACAACATAATCATAACTAACACTTGGTTTAAGAATCATGAAAGAAGGTTGTATACATGGAAGAACCCTGGAGATACTAAAAGGTATCAGATAGATTATATAATGGTAAGACGGAGATTTAGGAACCAGGTTTTAAATTGTAAGACATTTCCAGGGGCAGATGTGGACTCTGACCACAATCTATTGGTTATGACCTGTAGATTAAAACTGAAGAAACTGCAAAAAGGTGGGAATTTAAGGAGATGGGACCTGGATAAACTGAAAGAACCAGAGGTTGTACAGAGATTCAGGGAGAGCATAAGGGAGCAATTGACAGGAATGGGGGAAATAAATACAGTAGAAGAAGAATGGGTAGCTTTGAGGGATGAAGTAGTGAAGGCAGCAGAGGATCAAGTAGGTAAAAAGACGAGGGCTAGTAGAAATCCTTGGGTAACAGAAGAAATATTGAATTTAATTGATGAAAGGAGAAAATATAAAAATGCAGTAAGTGAAACAGGCAAAAAGGAATACAAGCGTCTCAAAAATGAGATCGACAGGAAGTGCAAAATGGCTAAGCAGGGATGGCTAGAGGACAAATGTAAGGATGTAGAGGCCTATCTCACTAGGGGTAAGGTAGATACCGCCTACAGGAAAATTAAAGAGACCTTTGGAGATAAGAGAACGACTGGTATGAATATCAAGAGCTCAGATGGAAACCCAGTTCTAAGCAAAGAAGGGAAAGCAGAAAGGTGGAAGGAGTATATAGAGGGTCTATACAAGGGCGATGTACTTGAGGACAATATTATGGAAATGGAAGAGGATGTAGATGAAGATGAAATGGGAGATATGATACTGCGTGAAGGGTTTGACAGAGCACTGAAAGACCTGAGTCGAAACAAGGCCCCCGGAGTAGACAACATTCCATTGGAACTACTGCCGGCCTTGGGAGAGCCAGTCCTGACAAAACTCTACCATCTGGTAACCAAGATGTATGAAACAGGCGAAATACCCTCAGACTTCAAGAAGAATATAATAATTCCAACCCCAAAGAAAGCAGGTGTCGACAGATGTGAAAATTACCGAACTATCAGTTTAATAAGTCACAGCTGCAAAATACTAACACGAATTCTTTACAGACTAATGGCAAAACTAGTAGAAGCCAACCTCGGGGAAGATCAGTTTGGATTCCGTAGAAACACTGGAACACGTGAGGCAATACTGACCTTACGACTTATCTTAGAAGAAAGATTAAGGAAAGGCAAACCTACGTTTCTAGCATTTGTAGACTTAGAGAAATCTTTTGACAATGTTGACTGGAATACTCTCTTTCAAATTCTGAAGGTGTCAGGGGTAAAATACAGGGAGCGAAAGGCTATTTACAATTTGTACAGAAACCAGATGGCAGTTATAAGAGTCGAGGGACATGAAAGGGAAGCAGTGGTTGGGAAGGGAGTAAGACAGGGTTGTAGCCTCTCCCCGATGTTGTTCAATCTGTATATTGAGCAAGCAGTAAAGGAAACAAAAGAAAAATTCGGGGTAGGTATTAAAATTCATGGAGAAGAAATAAAAACTTTGAGGTTCGCCGATGACATTGTAATTCTGTCAGAGACAGCAAAGGACTTGGAAGAGCAGTTGAATGGAATGGACAGTGTCTTGAAAGGAGGATATAAGATGAACATCAACAAAAGCAAAACAAGGATAATGGAATGTAGTCTAATTAAGTCGGGTGATGCTGAGGGAATTAGATTAGGAAATGAGGCACTTAAAGTAGTAAAGGAGTTTTGCTATTTGGGGAGCAAAATAACTGATGATGGTCGAAGTAGAGAGGATATAAAATGTAGGCTGGCAATGGCAAGGAAAGCGTTTCTGAAGAAGAGAAATTTGTTAACATCCAGTATTGATTTAAGTGTCAGGAAGTCATTTCTGAAAGTATTCGTATGGAGTGTAGCCATCTATGGAAGTGAAACATGGTCGATAAATAGTTTGGACAAGAAGAGAATAGAATCTTTCGAAATGTGGTGCTACAGAAGAATGCTGAAGATTAGATGGGTAGATCACATAACTAATGAGGAAATATTGAATAGGATTGGGAAGAAGAGAAGTTTGTGGCACAACTTGACCAGAAGAAGGGATCGGTTGGTAGGACATGTTCTGAGGCATCAAGGGATCACCAAATTAGTATTGGAGGGCAGCGTGGAGAGTAAAAATCGTAGAGGGAGACCAAGAGATGAATACACTAAGCAGATTCAGAAGGATGTAGGTTGCAGTAGGTACTGGGAGATGAAAAAGCTTGCACAGGATAGAGTGGCATGGAGAGCTGCATCAAACCAGTCTCAGGACTGAAGACCACAACAACAACGGGTGTTTTAATATGAGTACTGTTAAAAGATATGTTCCCCAGTACACAGGACGCTATGAATACTGAACAGTAGCGTACAGGACCTTGAGAGCGAGAACGGAAGATGTAGTCTACTAGCTGTAAAGGAAGATTTTGGATAATTATGGAGTACGTGTACAGGTGGACCAAACGGCTGAAACTATGGAGTAAACTTACAGTCTCTGAACCTGGTGATTCAAGCTGTCTAGCACAGACCAAAAACCATGTAAAATATTGTACATTGTCCAGAATGAGATTTTCACTCTGCAGCGGAGTGTGTGCTGATATTAAACTTCCTGGCAGATTAAAACTGTGTGCCCGACCGAGACTCGAACTCAGGACCTTTGCCTTTCGCGGTCAAGTGCTCTACCATCTGAGCTACGGAAGCACGACTCACGCCCGGTCTCACAGCTTTACTTCTGCCAGTTTTATTGTACATTGTGTTCATGTATACTGAATTCTGATGCCGGTTGGTCAAGGATAGAAAACCAGGGGGCCTCGTCTTCCTGAGATGGAACGTAGTATAATGCCACTATTCTTTTTTACTTTACGGCAGAGACTATCATTTCGGTTGCAGTACTGGAAGGAAGCCGGCGGGCGCTACCGTGCCGGCACGCTGGTTACAGCATCGGGCCATTTTAGACAGTACGAGACCGACTAAGCCAACCGCCGCAATAAAGCGACGTAGAGGTACGACGGAGATCCGTCAGTACGAGCCACGCTGTTTCCACACCACCACGCCACGCATCTGTTGTAATGAGCGCAGCTTGAAATAATATATCCACACAGCACCTGGGTGGTGAGAGAGTATAAATAATCATTAAATTTAGTACAGGGGTCAGCAGACGAGCAGTGACTGTGGCGATGGATGACCATGCCGGACCACCGAGCGATATGGATCTAAGACTGATTCAGCTCTGTTTAACAACAGTCTGGAAAAGACCTTGTACGACGTCGGTAGCAAAGAGATTCTTCGGTAATTATTCAGATCACTATTATCGCCTTTCATTTTTGTATGTATGGATATCAGTTCGGACTTCCACTCACATATCATCTGTCGGTGCCAAGTCGTCCTCCTTGGACTTAGCACTTCTCCACCAGAGGTCTGCCTCTTGATCCACTCCACGAGTGGCCAAATTTCTGTCGGGGAGTGCAACGGAACGAGACTGGCGCAGTACAGCCAACCACTATTGCGTGCTGTTGCGAGCGCCTAGGCTCTAAGCACCGTTGCCTGATGGGGCAAGTTCCATCATCGGAGGTTGGCATCCCCTGCAAGCAACCCGGGAGTCTTCAGTGCCACTGACTAAGACCGCGAGTGGTCTTGCCTCACTAACGGAGCCACACGATGCTGCATGAACTTCTGGAGTCAGCATTCATGGTTGCCAATGTCATTGCCAATGTCACAGCACAGTAACCATCAGCTCCCCGCCATGACGCTCCATTTTCATTACGGGCTGTGAGAGGGTGTCGCCGCAGCCTCTAGTGATACGTTACCAGTGTAGTCTAATGATGTCAATTAAAATTATGTGACTTTTGATGATGCCTGTCTAAACTACTAACAACCAGTTCCCACGACCTCGCCACACTGCCACGATCCAGCACACCAGACTATTTCATTTTTGAGTGAGGTGACCGTTCACAAATATGTTTATGTGTTTATTGTAATTAACTTCTGGTTCAGTTTCTAAACACCTGGGTTTAGGCAATGCCGTTAACCTACGGGACCATTGTGGATATATCGTCCATATTCAATGATATCTTCATTACGCACTTTATAGTTTTATCACCAAGTTTCTCTGTCTGCTGATGAGAGGTTACATGATTACCATTGCGTTAGGATTTGAGTTTAAAAGCGATGGCGCACGACCACCCCGTATCGATCAAAGCGAGCCATGTTAATATTTTAGACCGTGCATTGCCCACACCGGCTATCGCTCTTGTCTCTTCGTAATCTAGTTTCACTCATTGAAGGACTCAATTTGTGATAGACAACTTTAGCTCCTTTGTAGATTTTTCTAGGATCAGTCGGCCTAGGGACAGCGTTCGACAAAATAAAGTGGAGGAAGATGCTCTACATTCTCAGAGAAAATGAGTACCATCATATGGAATGACGGGTCATATTTATAAAACATGTACAAGAACCAAGACGGAACAGTGAGAAGAACAGATGTAGTGGGTAAGTGGTGGGATTACAAATGTCACAAGAGGAGGATATCGTCTTCTCGTCTAATGTACTGCATGCATATTGAGATATCAATGAAGAAAATAACAATGGTTTGGGAATGTGGTTAAAATGGTCGCGAATGGCGATATTCACTGATGACACTGCCGTCTACAGTGAACGTGAGGAAGAATTACAGGATGTCTTGAATGGATTCTGCAGTCTAATGAACACTGAAGATGAATTAAAAGAGAACTAAAATATATGAAATTACTGAGTGAGGAGAAACAAATGCTGTGCTGGGGTTTGCCCCAGGTCTCTACTATCAGTGCCACGTTATCACAACATGTTTGTGCTTAGCATACGAAGCATGCGCCACAGACGAAGAATGAATTTAAAAATTACCAGAACTTTTCCAGACTTCGTCAGTGTATGCAGAAATATATTAATAATGTTAACATTGTAAAGTCACAGAATGATGAAATAAATATGTTAGACCAAGTATACGATCTTCAGAAAAAAATATGGGACTCAGTAACAAAACTACAAAGCTAAAAACTGTTACGAATATGCAAATGTATGTCACAATTAAAAGATACAAGTCTCAACTCGATAAGAGCAATATTTTGGTTTTGAAATTATGCCAATAAAACGCATCCACCATTATGCAGCTACTGCATGTAATGAACAAATATCATAGTTTCCAGTTCTATTTAGCTCGAGGTAATCGTTTAAAATCTAAAAAATACTAATTCTCCCACCACCTTCCACGTCGTTGGATGCTATTTTTCTGTCATATGTACAGCGCTACAAAGAAAACTGCCAAAGATACTCGACCTAGACGTTAAATCAGCTGCGATACGACAGATAGTCGACATATGGTATTGCAGAGTGCAATGAAACCTAAAAGCTGCATATTTTACTGTGTGGTAGTCTATAGAGAGCATGAATGAACAATTGTGTCAGTAACTGTGAATCAAGACATTGATACAACGCGAAATTTCGCTTCGGCTGCTCTTGCTAACTCAAATAATATTTTTACAACAAATGTTATCATTTTTACCAACAGATTTGTTACAGAGTTGATATTCTCGAAGAAATTACCGACTGTCATTCTGTTAAACTCTTGGTGTGTTGCGAACCACTGTCGACGCCTCAGAATTTCTTACGACCAGCTCATCGCAGCTCTTAACTTACGCGTTCTTCTCGTTAACTGGCTGACGTTCTGTAGCTGTATCTCCTCTGTGATGCATTTTCTGCCTTATAGTCACCTGACAAATACTGGTCGTTTTAACATCCCCTCCACTTGATAACCGTTTTATGGTTCCGCACACAATATGTGAAATTTTTCCACGCTAAACCAAAACGGGGCAAAAAAGCTGACAGATCTTTTGGAGCCACCTGTTCACTCTCGCTAGGATGTCTTACTGGCCGCCTCAACGACAGTTGATCACTTATTTGTGTTCTAACAGAGTCGAACGACGACGATCAAGTTAAAGATTTGAGATCTTGTATTTCTGGAATGACTAGCTCGTGTTTTGCAGCTCCATTTCCTGATTACAGATTCCACGTTTCGATTAAAAATTCGACACTCATAACGCAGGAAAGCAAGACAGTAGAACATAGATAATGGACATAGTGTGTAATTCTGCAAGAGTTGAAATCCGTTTCAGCTGTACCTTCGAGACATTAGTGGCAAAGAGCGTTTGTATGAATGTGGCTATATATTTCCTTTAGCGTGTAGGAGGTTTGTGACAATAGATACTGAGCGTCAGTAACATAGGGAAGCGAAAGTTATTATTTTGTCAGCGATGACTGGATGGCGGTGGAATGGGTTCTTTCCTTGGCTCAGTGGCTGAGGTGTAAGTGAAAGACTGGTAATTCCACTGTCAGTCATTTATTGACACGTAAGGCTCTTTAAACAAACAGATTAATACATTGTGCTTTAACTCTCTCAATTCCTCTTAGCAGCGGTGCAGCGCTGAGTTGCAGTGTGCAGATTCCCGCGACAACTGACGCGGCGACCGCTCGAGTTGCAGCAGCACGCCAGGCAGGTTACCCTTCTATTCAGTACTGTATTCGTGACAAATTGCGGAGGCGGTGCGATCTCCTCCTTGTGAATTCGCTCGTTGCGTTATTAACAGGTGGATACGGCGTGGCGCGGATTGATCTGTACCAGAAGCTAACCAGCGAGCGTCAATTTCGGTATCTTCCGGCGGAGCTCGACAGTCTCTAGATTCACAGGTGACCCATTTGGTGAAATCGCAGTCTCTTTGTCCTCTCCATTCACATGGGCAAGTACCAAACGAACTTTGTTCTGGTAACATCTGGGATGGCATCTTCTGGGTTGACCTATTGGCGCGGTACCGACATCTTCTTGTGTTGAGCGGCGTAGCAGCTAAGTCGTTACAGCGAACTATGACGTGCGCTGACTAACAATCGGTCCTTAAGTCCAGGCGACATTTCCTTTTCTCTTCTTTCTTCCGTCAAAGGACCCTCATTTGTTCGGTGTTTTCGCCAGTGTCGCGTAGTTTCCAGGGCGGCGACAGACTCTTCGGTCATTGATCGACACACGTACCGGTTTTCCTTGTTTTACCTCTATGCTGGCGTGGTCGGGCGTTGCCCTGTCGTCCTCCTCCACGTCGCCAGATACATCATGGACGTGAGTTCAGTATGATGATAGCTCCTGGAGTATTGGCCACATATGTGCGAATTATGCTGGTCGTTGTTCTCCTCGGAAGCCCATTTGTTCGTTCGTTGATCTGTCGAAGTGCTGCTGCTGCGCAAACTCTGCTGGTCATCGACCTCCTTGTTCGACTGCTGCCGCCTCCGAATATTGTGGCTTAACCTGTGAAAGTCTCTAAAATATTCACATAACCTATAATAAGTTGTGCTGTTGTAAGCTGTCGCCAGCACACCGGTCGGAAAATACGTAGCAAGAAGATCGATAGTAGGCGGTGGACCTAGCGCGCCTATCAGGAAAGAACCAAAGACAGAGTCGCAAGCAACGCGCCGCAGACACCCTCGCGACCGCAAGTGTTTAGATCGTCGACGCTGACCGGAGGGCTCAATCTCAGTCAATCTCTTAGTCACCAGCTCAGTCACGACTCTAGTTGTCGCCTGTCAGTTCACATCCCCAGCTACGAGAGTGTTCTGCGACCATAGTAGTATTTACACCGGTACTTCACCAGCAGTGAGGCTAACATGGAGTATTATGGAAGATCTTGTATCACAACACATGGACTCTCTTAAGATAAGTAGCTTCCTGTTTATGTAAATGAAGAACCCTGTTAATATATGTGTGCTGATGTGTTATAGAAAGAGGATATCGGCCAGCAAAGAAAATCCTCTACCTTGATTCCTATGGTACAAGTCTACAGCGCCGACAAGGATACAACAGTGGCGACGGGACACAAAAGTGACGACGAAGATAACTGAGAACCGATCGAAGTTAATCAACTTCGCTCAAAATTTTACTTGCATCTCTTGTGTTTTAGGCTGCAGGGCTGATCATTTTGCTAATTTGTTGTTGTGTTCTTGGATATATTCCAGGAGGGGAGCCGCTGAACTAATCAAAATTCTCTTTTCAGAGGGTTTGCTTGCTTTTTTCTATAACGTATTTGTGTAAACCATCAATTCCCCATCCCCTCCAGTCCCTGCCTCCGCATCTCAGCCACAGAAGACCAACGTGTTGGATCTAACACAAGCTTTTCAGTTTCAGAACCAACAGACTGCTGCCTTACTGAAGACGGTATAATGACCACTGGCTGCACAAGATGCGTCGGCTGCACAACCAACCAACCAATCAGCTCAGCAAGTGCCGCCGACGTGCATACCAACGTTCTGGCAATTTAACGACAGAGAAGAGGAATGGCTCGAATACCTGTCTCAGTTCCAAGCACATTGGCAAGTTCAATTTGTTCAAGGTATTGTAAAACTACAATACTTTCTTTCGATTGCCCTATCCCCAGTGTTCAGGTTAATACAAAAACTATTCCCAACCGCGTCTCCCGACAAACTCAGCTATTGCCGCATTAAATCAACGTTATGACCAGCAAGTCCAAGTGGCTGCAGCTAGATATCAGTTTTTTTGTTTGTAGAAGAAGCCGGAACAGACTTACTGTCAGTGGTACACAGGACTAACGGGCACGACTATGGAGTGTGAATTTAAGTGTAGTTGTAGCAACTTTTACAGTGATCTCATGATTATGGATGCAATAACATTCAGTGACCCAGATAGAAAAGACCTTAAGGTACTCTAATCCATCCCTTCCTCAAGTACTGCAAATCGAAAAGCAGTATGACCAGGCCCCCATTTGTCGGGTAGAGTCTCCCCTTGTTCGCGACCGCCCCAAGCAGTCACAACAACGATCGCGTACACAGCCGCAGGGACCTCCACGTAGATATATAAACAGGCCTGTAAATTTAGTGAAATCTTGCCCTAGATGTTTTGCTCGCCATGAAAGTCAGGATTGCCCAACAAGTAACGCAACGTGTTACACGTGTGGAAAAATGGCCGTGTCCAAGCAGTTTGCAACGTCACAAAAAAGCCAATTTTGCCCTCTCCCAGAAAAAAAACAGGATCGTGCACATGTGATCGCTGTGTTTTCAAAGCCTACGACAGGTCCTGACAAAAGTAAAATAAAGGCTGTGCCGCCTTCTCGTCCTAGTGCTGTGCAGCGACGTTCTAAACGAACTATTTGTCTCATTACGCATTTCTGGCTTTCGTGTTCAGATGTTAAAATGTGTGTGAATTCCTAAGGGACCAAACTACTGAGGTCATAGGTTCCTAGACTTCACACTACTTAAACTACCTTATGCTAAAAACAACACACTCACCCACGCCCGAGAGAGGGCTCGAACCCCCAGCGGGAGGGCCCACGCAATCCGTGACATGGAGCCGCATGTCGCGCTGCCACTTCGCGAGGCCGCCGTGAATGTGCGTGTAATGGAGTGGTGAGCAATTTACGTACTTTCAGCAGACAGCAAAGTGGTTTCACGAAGTTGGACATGAAGTTACTGCCTTGGTCAGTTATAAGTGCTTGTGGTGAACCGAATTTTAAAACCCAATTATTGGCCGTAGACTGCTGAGCAGGGAGACTTACTATGACTAGATATCTTCAGAAATGATCTATAATTGTTAATACGTACCTACTCCCGGCTGGTATTTTGTTGAACGTACCGTAATTGTCGTTTACTACTATTTGAAATGGTTGTTACACTTCTGAGAGTCTTTGTAACGGCATACGTTGACGGCAATAGTCTGCTCTCTGAGCGCACGTTATGCAATTGCGCACATATTGTGCTACATTTTGATTTCTCCTCTCACACCAAACACGTTCAGAAAAGCGTCTTCCAGTAATTTTTTGACTACTATGATGTGAAAGAATGTCATCATGGTCCTCTTGCATTACTTCCTGTCGAAGGTGTTTTGCAACTACGATTCTCGGTCTGGGTCTAGCTGTTCGATACAAGACCCCATCTTGCAGGCACATGTCTTATGCAATCTGCGTCTGAAGCATGTGTTTCTTGCAATTCTTCTGTATCGCGACCTACTGTTGCTAATACCACTATCTTTCTGCTAGGCAATCTGCGTTGGAATGTTTCTTCCCCTGATTATGAATGACTTCAAGGCCCATTTTGGAGAGGCATAGGGAACGACACGCCAAAGGACTTGATCAGTCTTTTAGCCCAAGAAACCACTTGAGAGCATCATGGTCTGTAATTATCTTGAATTTATTCCCATGCAGATAGCATCTGAATTATTTTATACCATAGATGACACTCAGTAACTCCATTTACATTGTTGAGTAATTCATTTTTGCACTGGGTGTTCTCCACAATTAATGTTTTGATCAAAACCGTTCCAATTGCATGTCCAGAAGCATCGCAGGACAGAACGAATTCTTTGTTGAATTCTGATTACATTGATACAAGACTACGTGTTAATTTGCATTTCAGTGTTTTAAATGCTGTATTGCATTCTGTTTTCCGGGGGAATTTAGTAGCTTTTTCCAATAATTGCGTGAGAGGTCGTGCTATTTCTGCATTGTCTTTTACAAATTTTCGATAGTAATTTGAAAGACCTAGAAATTGCTGTGCTTTCTTGATAGATTATCATGTTGGAAATTCTTTAACTGCGGTTATTACCCGTGGCTCGGTTTCGATTGTGTGTTCGCTGATAAGGTGCCCTTACTATGTTATTTCCTCTAATGCGAAGCGACACATTCCTAAAATTTATATTAATTTAGTGTCAATGAATGGTTGGAAAACTTCTTGTGAGCAAATATCATGCTCCTTGATGTCTTTTGAAAATACTATTATGTCATCGACGTATGTCATACATGTTCGCGGTTTTAACCCTCGTAACACACCATATAGCACCATATATAAATCTGTGGAACATTACGGGGGAATTATTTAATCCAAAAGGCGTCCCTAAGATTTGAAATGACCTGAAGGGATAGAGAAAGGAATTTAATGTCTGTCCTTTGGTGCAACTCCTATTTCATGTTAGATGCTCCTCAAGTCAATTGTGGAGAAATATTTACAGTTGCCGAGATGGTCAATGGTATCTATGATATTCGATAATGGACACACTTTCAAAATTTTATTGATATTTAAATTCCTGTAATTACAACATTATCTACAACATTTTGCACTGTCAGCAAATTTCTTTCAGACAACTGGGACATCTACGCTGTATGCGAATCCGAATACTCTATTATACCTTCCATTAATTTCTGATCTTTGAATTCATCAAGAAACGGTTGTAACTGGTGAAGAACTCTGCATGGTCTCCTGTATATTGGGGTGTTGTCTCTTGTTGGAATCCTGTTTTGTGGTATTCATTGCAGGTATTCATGGCTGTGAACTAAAGAAATCGTGAAACTTGTCAAACACTGCTTCTATCATATATCTCGTTCGTTTCCTTTCAAGAGTTGTATCTTCTTGCGCAAGGTCGTTTTGTAGGTAGCTGGATTGTCGCCATTGTCTACGTCTCACCAATCAAAAATCATCTTCCTCTAAGGTACTTACGTTAGCTAATAACATTCTACTTTGTGACTCCTTGTTTTCTGCCCCAAAATTATCTATATGCTTCGGTACCTTCTGTACTCCACGAACTAGAGGGTATGTCCCCGCAGCAGCCGCAGTGGTCAACAATCCCACGACGACTACCGCAGTCCACTTCACCCCTCCACTGCCCCACACCGAACCACTCTTTCATGGTGCGGTGCGGTGCAGTGCGGCCCACGTTTTACCCCCCCCCCCCCCCCCCCCCCCCCGCGCAGAGAACGTCTCACACAAGACGAGTGTAACTCTATTTTTGCATGGTATGGTAATAGTGGTGTACTCGGACGTGGAGAACTTGTTTGCGCAGCAATCGTCGACATAGTGTAGCTGAGTTGGAGTAAGGGAAGGGGAACCAGCCCGCATTCGCCGAGGCAGATGGAAAACCGCGTAAAAATCGTCCACAGACTGGCCAGCTCACCGGACCTCGACACAAGTCCGCCGGGCGGATTCGTGCCGGGGACCGCGCGCTCCTTCCCATTCCGGAAAGCCGTGCGTTAGACCGAACGACTAACCGGACGGGCTTGCTCGCAGTTTAGTTGACCCCTCTTTCTGGGGAGAGAGATTTTGCGGCAGAGCGTCTTTGACAGCTGTGTCACCTAATCGAAACAATGGCCCTCTAAGCTCTACTGTACGCTGCCTCAGACTGACTATGAAGTGATGTTTATTCAGGAAATCTAACACTAGGGTAACACTATATTGGTCGCTTACCCTTGATAGTTCCACAATCTCCTGGAACCTTCCACCCTCTTTGTGAAAGGTCAGTGATGTAAAGCCTACTGAACGTATGTCACTTCCGCCTATACAACTTAACTTATATCTTGGAGGGTCATATCTTCTGACCTCAGTGCACTGTTTACTTACGGCTGGCGCTTGAGCCGCAAGGTCGACTAATAATCTTCATAGTTTGCCCTTAATAGTGCCTGGTAATCAGCACTCCGCCTTTGCACGCGCTCTAATAGCATAGAGTTGTAATGCGAACGCCTGTTTGCAAACTTCCGTGTACTGTTGCACTGACGATATGTATGGCCCATCCTCTGACAATTTGTACACTGTGGTTGGCGACAATTCTACGCGATGTGTCCCTGACAATCGCGTCTGAAACAAAGAAGCCCTATTTTCTTTCCTTGTACCTCGTCACGGCGTCTATTTCCTCTAATGCTGTAGCGATGTATACGGCATCAGTTAAAGTCTTCGGAAATTCTGCCCTAAAATGGCGCGAAGTTTCGGGTGGCAGTCCTCGCAAAAAAGTATCTAACGCGCTATTCTTCACTTCTTGTAGAAGATACTTATTGTCTTCATCAGTGATTAACTATTGGTGTTACTACTAACTTTTCGTATTTTATCCTCAAAAGTATCTGTTGCTTCGTTGTCTCTTTGGGACATGATGTTCAACTGCACCCTATAAAAACGCAACTGTTCTGTTTTTTAAATCTTCTGAGTAAACTTTGTTTAAATTCTTCAAAAGTAAAGGCATTTCTTAACTACTTGTGACACAGTAAATGCGTCTTAGCTTCCCCAGTGAACCATAACTTTGTCATTTGCAACATCTTTTCATCTGACCGGAAACTTAAGTTTAGCGGCTGCTAACAAATCAGCAAGAAATTCTTCTGTACCCACGCTTTTCTTGTTAGAGAAGGGAGTCACATGGGTGGCTGCTGATGGAGCTAGTATGCAGGAGTTGCACTAGATGTCTACCTATACTCAGATAATCGATTCAACAATTCATCATTGTCGGACCTCAATTGGCCTACGTTTTTAAATAGGCTCTGAATAGCCTCGTGGGTGGAAACTCCTTGTGTCTGTCATTGTAATGCTCTCCTTTTTAACAAATGGTTATTATTACAAAAATACCTCCTATGACCACAAGGACATAGAGTCAGCTATATAACAAGTAACATTAGAAATCTGATTACAATTCCAATAAAAATAAGAAGAACACTTAACACCGTCCGAAAAGAAATTTTCTAGTGTCAAATTTGTTTTAAGGAATAAAAGCTTTACAACTTTTGTTTTTACACTGTTAAAGCGTTGTTTGAAAAGGAAAAACACCTGGGACTAATGTGCACTCGCCAATGTACTAAAATATGGTTCGTTGGCTGCAGGTCTGTTGGCTGCAGGTAGTCCTGTGTTGTCTCTGGGTCGTTCGCGGGCTGTCGCAGCGTTGGTGTCATGAATTTCTTGAACCACAAATTCCCTGCCAAGTACACCTCAAAATAGAGCCAACATTATCTGACATCAAATGTAGTGATTTAGGATTTTGCGACAGATATTGAGCGTCAGTGACAGACGGGAGGAAAGGTCATTATTTTTTCAGAGATGTCGGGAGGGAAACAAACAGTTTGTGGGCGGTGGAACTGGTTTCTTCCTTGGCTCAATGGGTGAGGTGTGAGTGAAACATTGGTGGTTCCACTATCAGTTATTTATTGACACATAAGACCCTTTAAATAAGTAGAATAACACATTGTGTTTTAACTTCCTCAATTCCTCTCGGCACTGGTTCGGCGCGGAATCATAGCGTGCAGACTCCTGTGACCACTGATGCGGCGACAGCAGACAGCAGAGCGCAAGGCGGCGTATTCTTCCATTCAGACCGTACCCGTGACCCACTGCGGCGGTGGCGTGGTCTTCTTCTTGTGAATTCGCTCGTTGCGTTATTGACATGCTGTTACAGCGTAGCGTGGAGTGCTCTGCCCCAGAATCGAACCAGCGTCCGTCAGGTTCGGTGTCTTCTGGCGGATTTCATCAACCTCTAGATTCACAGGTGGGCCATGTGGTGAGACCGCAGTCCCTTCGTACTCACCAGACACCTAGATAAGTACCACATGTACTTCTTTTTGGTAACATCTGGGATGGTATCTTCAGTGTTGACCTATTGGCATGGTACCGACATCATCTTCTACTGAGCAGCATAGCGGCTAAGTCATTGCAGCGAAGTATGACACCCGCTGTCTAACCATCGATCCCTCTGTCCAGGCCACGTTTCCTCGTCTCTTTTGCCTCTCCTTACAGGACCCTCTTACCAGTTCTCCGGAGGTCTTTATTCGATGTTTTCTCCAACGTCGCAAAGTCTCTAGGACGGCGATTGACTCTTCGGTCATTGATCTATGCTTCTCACGCTGGGCAGAAATGTGACCAATATCGATACTCATGTCGGATTTCCATGTTTTACCTCTATGCTGTTGTGGCCGGGCATTGCCCTGTCGTCCACCTCTGCATCGCCAGATACATCACACAAGTGAGTTCAGTATGATGAAAGTTCCTGGAGCATTGCCTTCTGATGTGCAAGCTGCGCTGGTCATTGTTCTCCTTGGAAGCATTGCCCGTCTGCTCGTTCGTTGCTCTGTCGAAGTACTTGTAAGTAGGCTGTTTAGGTTTTTTTTATTGGTAACGCCACCTCTGTATGAAAATCACTGGCTATGCTGTGTGCAGTCTGTGGCTGCTTTGCATTGTTGTAATACTCGCCTTTGTAGTGTTAGGCAGCTGGCTGTGAACAGCGCGTAGCGTTGCGCAGTTGGAGGTGAGCCGCCAGCAGTGGTGGATGTGGAGAGAGAGATGGCGGAGTTTTGAAATTTGTCATGAACTGCTATATTTATATATGATGATATCAAGGTAAATACATTGTTTGTTCTCTATTAATATCTTTCATTTGCTAACTATCCCTATCAGTAGTTAGTGCCTTCCATAGTTTGAATCTTTTATTTAGCTGGCAGCAGTGGCGCTCGCTGTATTGCAGTAGCTTGAGCAGCGAAGATTTTTGTGAGGTAAGTGATTTGTGAAAGGTATAGTTTAATGTTAGTCAGGGCCATTCTTTTGTAGGGAATTTTGAAAGTCAGATTGCGTTGCGCTAACAAAATATTGTGTGTCAGTTTAAGCACAGTCTTGTATAATTGTTTAAAGGGGACGTTTCATATGTCGACCCTTAGCCGAGGATACCTCACTGGAATCTT
This sequence comes from Schistocerca piceifrons, assembly GCF_021461385.2. Lineage (NCBI taxonomy): Eukaryota > Metazoa > Arthropoda > Insecta > Orthoptera > Acrididae > Schistocerca > Schistocerca piceifrons. Next base: position 204,591,510 of record NC_060141.1, on the reverse strand, counting down.
CTGATTTTTTTCTTGTAGTTTGTGTAATTAGTGTAGATTTTGTTTATTGCTAGCGCGTAACTGTACAGAGAATTTCCTTTGTAGTTGTAGTTTTTCATTGTTGTACAGTAAAACAGTTGTGGCATGCATGTAGATTTGCACCAAGTATTTCGCAGCTGCGGTGGCAATTAAGTAGACATTATTTCCATTGCTATGTTATTTTATTTTGCTCTTCAAATTGTGCTTTTCTGTGTTATCGTGTGAAATATTGTGACAATTATGGCGTGTGAAAAACGTAATACTAGGCCCCAAAGTAAACTGAGAAATGACAGTGAAGACGAAAGCAGTTTGTTAGCGCCGCAGAGTAATGAATTAACTAATGTTCAAAGTAGTAATTTGGTAATTGCGCATAGGGAAATGGAGCGGGCGGCAAACAATGGTGTAGATAGTGAAACAGGTAGTGAACAGGGAAGCATTATCGATCGATTGGTCGGCAACAGCTCGCCTCAGGAATCGGGAATGACAGAACACGGTATTGCAAATACTGCAGACTCAGGTTTTGGGTTCTCACCGTTTTCTCAAATGAGTCAAGACACATTTTCCGCTTGTCAAAATGTGAATGTTGTCGGTGCAACTTCACTGCCGAAAAGCACTGAGGAACATGTTTCAGACACCAGTGCATTGTTATTACAATTAATGCAACAAATGGGACAAAAACTTGAAAAGTTAGACACAATGGAACAACACCAGAGACAAACACAGCAACAGTTAGACACAGTGGAACAAAATCTCAAAAAGTTAGACACAGTGGAACAAAATCTTAAAAAGTTAGACACAATGGAACAAAATCAGAGACAAACACAGCAACAGTCAGACACACTGGAACAAAATCAGAGACAAACACAGCAACAGCTTCAAAAGTTAGACTCATTGGAACAAACTCTTGAACAAACGCGTGAAGATTTAACTACTGAGTTACATAACATTGAATCGAAATGTCAAAAAGTCTGTAATGACGTGAAAACTCAAATTTGTGAGCATTTTCAACCTAATTTTTCGCAGCATGAAAAGGCATTACAGAATCACGAAGCAGCCATAAAAGAACTGCAAATTATTGTTCATGAAAATCATGAGACCTTGCAAGCTAAATTTGACTCAGTTGCATCTACCGATTCGGTTACGCAACTTGCAAAAACTCAGGAAAACTTAAAGAACACAGTAGATTCGATTTCAACACAAATGGACACTCTGAAACTTGGTTCAGAAAAGCACATTGAGGAAATGTGTTCACTATCGGAGAAAGTAGCCGAACTTTCGGATCAGTTCACTAACTTATCTACGAAGGTAGATGATAATCTGAACGACACAAAACCGGTAGTCTTTAATGACACAGAAGAGTACGAACAAATTAGGAAATTCAAACAAAATCAGAATCAAATTAATACGCAACACCAAAGAGAAATCCGGGAAGTACAAGATCAGCTGACTCAGGTAATACAAGAATTACGTATTTCAGAGGCCACTCGCGCTCCAATACGGGAAGAGGGACTTAGAAATACGGAACAACCACAAAATAATAACACAGGACACTTCGGAAGTTATGAAAGAAATTGGCAAGGTGCACCGAATTTTGAAATGGAACCGCAGAAACGATGTAACAATGACCGATATGCGACTCGCCGACATGATGACTTTGACTATAAGCTGTTCATTACTACACGTAAATTCAAAACATTTAAGAATTCTGGCAACGACATTCATCCACAAGCATGGCTCCATCAATTCTCTCATTGTTTTCCTCCCAACTGGTCATTAGAGCACAGATTAGAATTTATGTGTGGCTACTTAGAGAATGAACCAGCTGTAAGAATGCGGTCGGTCATTCACGATTGCCACAGTGAAAGAGAGTTTTACCATGCCTTCCTCTCAGCATATTGGTCTCAGGCCACACAAGACCGAGTAAAACAAAGCATCATAATGATGAAACGTTTCGAACAATCTGAATTTTCCAGTCTTATGAAATATTTTGAAGACATGTTGCACAAGAATCAGTACCTGTCAAACCCATACAGCCCCTCAGAACTTATCCGCATTTGCTTAATCAAATTGTCTGAACATTTACGACACATTATTTTGGCAGGACGTTGCAAAGACGACATTGAAGCTTTTCAGGGACTGTGACAAGAATTGGAAATTGACACTGACAATCGCGGAATGCGGAAACAGGAACACAACAATTACAGGTCACATCCGTCACAATTCCTCGATAATAACTGGACGCGACAAGGCTATTCTCACAACACAAATCGTGACCAAAACAGACACCACCCGTATGACAACCGTTGGCAGAGTAGTAATAATTACAGGGAAAGATCACCTCCCCGCGGTAATGACTATCACAGAGACAATCAGAGAAACAGACAATATGGGAACCAAAACAATTATTATTACGGGAGACAGAATAACTTGAGACGCAACGGTCCAGCGCGCAGTTACGATTCAGGGAGAAATTCTCCACCACTTAACCGACAAGAAAGAAACTACAGGAACTACCGACATGACGACAGACGATGTGATCGTAACGACAGACCTGAATTGCATCAGAACTGGCGGGATTCAAACAGAGCAGGGCCCTCTCGTCACGGTGAATTTGTAGAAGTTAGGTCTCCAAACCCCAATAACGACGCGCGCCAACAAAGAGACAATAGGCAATGACTCACACCGCTGGCAGCCACAAAACATACTTATGAAACTAACGACGCAGCTGCCGTAGCTAGTAATTACGTAAAAATGGAAGACATTAGGGACATCTTACTCCAGGAACACGACATAAAACATAACAACATTGCATATCCTGTGATTCACATTACAGTAAATGATGTAAAATTTACGGCAGCACTTGACTCTGGCAGTCCCATTTCAGTAATTAGTGAAACAGCCTTTAGCAAATGCAACAAATCGAACGATTGTCCCACACTTCCGTTACGTAAGATTAAATTACAAGGTGCAATCTTTGGAAAAAGTGTAGATGTACGCCAACAAATCAACTTATAATTCTTTTGTCAAAGCCACAGCTTCTCTATGAGCTTTCTTATTGTTCCATTACTGTCGACGGAAATTATACTGGGAGTAGACTTTTTGAATGAATACAAAGCAATCTTAAGCTTTCACGATGCTGAAATAAGTTTAGAAAAAGAAGGTAAGTCAGTAGCTTTGAAATTTGAAGATTGGCTCTCAAACCATGACAAAGAAATTAATCGGCTTTACCTCCTGTTAGACAACAGTTCGGAATTTTCAACGGAACTTGACACTAACAATCACTCTGCAAGTACTGACAGGGATGATGTCGACGGCATATTTGAAACTAATAAGTTAATTCAGAATAAAATTCAAACAATTGAGAATTGTAATGACACTGATAGGCAGGACCTCTTTGAGATTTTACAAGCACATTCCACAGTTTTTACTCACAAAACAGGAACAATCAAGGGATTTCAATACCAATTTCGTGTTCGTGAGCATACTAAATTTTGTGTTAGACCATACGTAATTCCGGCGCATTATAGGGACCGTGTTAGAACAGAAATACAATCTATGCTTGATGAGGGCATTATTGAGCCTGCAGTAAGCTCATACAACAATCCATTACATGTTGTTGAGAAGGAAAATGGATCGATCAGACTTGTCTTAGATTCGAGACAAATCAATACTATCATTATTCCTGAAACAGACAGGCCCGCAAACGTTGGAAGAAGTTCTTCAAAATTTTAATGGTGTAAAAGTGTTGTCTTCCATTGATCTCAGATCCAGCTTTTATCAGATCGAACTTCATCCAGAATGTAGAAAATACACAGCTTTCCTTTGTTTCGGCGTTTGTTATCAGTTTCGGAAACTTCCCTTTGGTTTGAACATTTCTTCAGCAGCATTCATTCGCGGGCTAAATTCCATATTGCCTGAGTTCTTAAAACGTCACATCACCTTATATGTGGACGATATTCTAATAGCAGAAGCTTCATGGGAACAACATAATCGCATCCTCAACAGTTTGTTACGCATTTTTGCAGAATCTGGAATTACAGTTAACTTGGAAAAGTCTGAATTCGGTCGGACAAAGGTGAAGTTTTTGGGACATATTATTTCTTCTAAAGGCATTCAGCCGGATCCTGAAAAGTTAGAAGCAATCAGAGCCATTCCAGTTCCATCCACAAAAAGACAAGTCCGCAGTTTTCTAGGTCTCGTAAATTTTTACCGTCGTTTTCTGAATATGCAAATTCTTGTTACACCAAAACTTTGTTCTCTCACTGGAAAAAATACTATTTGGAACTGGGACGAACAAGCACAGTTGGAATTCGATTCTTTAAAAGAAGCGTTACTTCATGCGCCAATATTAGCTCATCCAGATCTATCACAAGATTTCTGCCTTAGCACGGATTCTTCTAAAGTCGGTCTTGGTGCCCATTTATTTCAAGAAGCCATAGAAAATGACATTACTGTTCAGAAAACCATTGCTTTTGCTAGCCGAGTGCTAACAAAATCTGAAAAAAATTATTCCGTTACTGAATTAGAAGCTTTAGCAATCGTTTGGGCATTTAACAAATTCCGTTTCTTTCTTTCTGGTAAGCACGTAAAAGTATACAGTGATCATCGTGCATTACAATTTCTTATGTCTTCAAAATTAAATCATGACAGGTTAAAACGTTGGGCATTGTTTCTGCAAGAATTCCGCTTCACAATAGTCTACATTCCCGGCAAGGAGAACATTGTTGCGGACGCACTGTCACGCGCACCGGCTGGGCTTGAGAAAAGTAACACAGAAGGCAACATTGAGAAAAATTTCAGTATTCTTTACATTCAGAAAGTCGCCTTTGAAAACTTCATCACCACATCTTTAAAGGACATTGCTCATGAACAAGATACAGATCCGATTTGGAAAGACATCGAGAGCAAATGGCATGAAAAGACACACACACAGATTCGGCATTATTACCTGGTTAGAAACAACATACTCTTCAAACGCTGCACTGTTGATGACAAGCTATGGGTACTTTGCATTCCAGACGATTTTGTTAATAAGCTCATTTGGTACATTCATTTCAGCTACGCACATTTTGGCCCACGAAAATGTTATCATATTCTTCGAACGACTTGTTATTTTAACAATATGGAAAAGCGAATTCGAAGAGTCTTGTCTATTTGTAAACTTTGTCAAAAGGCGAAACCATCTACTGTCTCACATCGTGCTCCGTTGTTTCCTATCATTCCTTCTAAATTAAAAGAATTTGCTGCTGTTGATCTCTTGGGACCGCTTGTCAGAACATCTAATGGATTTTCGTACGTTCTAGTCGCTGTTGAACTTACTTCAAAATTTGTTTCTTTCACTCCGTTACGTAAAGCCACTGGACGATCTGTATCCAACGCCTTTGTTAAAAATTTCTTACGTGAAGTTGGACACGTTAGTAAAGTCATTTCAGATAACGGACCGCAATTCACATCTGCTGTTTGGTCACGCATGCTTCGCAACCATAAAATCAAACCCGTTTTTATTTCATTGTACTCACCACATTGCAACCCGTCTGAACGGATTATGAAAGAAATCAATAAGCTTTGCAGACTTTATTGTCACAGAAAGCATCAGCATTGGGACAGATATTTACACTTATTTCAAAACGTGCTGAATGAAATGCCTCACGACTCCACTACTTTACCACCTACTCTTGTACTGAAGAATGAAGAACCACCGAACAGAATCAGAGAGCTTGTACCTTTCCCGAATAGACGTAAACTTCGACACAAAGACATAATTGATTTGGCTCTTAAAAATATAAAATCTGCAGCAGACAAAAGGAGAAAACTACACGGTAAAGCAAATGCAAAGAAGTTGTATATTGGTCAGAAAGTTCTCATTAAAGGTCATTCATTGTCACATAAGAAGAAACACTTGGGTCACAAATTCTTTCTAGTTTACAATGGACCTTACAGAATCCAACGTATACCACATGATAATTGCGTTGAAGTTGAAACTCTGCGTACTAGGAAGAGTAAAGGTTTACACCACATTTCACATGTAAAACCATTTATTGAAAGATAATCTGCTTTTTAACTTAGTCTTTGCCATAAAATTTTTCGCTTCACATTACTAATATGCATTGTCAGACTTAGAATCTGTTAACATACAACAATGTTTGAAGTTAAATATCCAATCAAGAACCAAGAGAACTTACTTAAACAGAAATGACGAATGCATTGTTATAGTGAACAGACGTCAGTGTTATTGTGTGTGTACATTCTTGCTTGTTAGTTGCACGATTATGGAACGACTATAAGGCTTACATACTTAGAACATTTACCAGTACTGCTAATGAGATTTTAATGCAACATTTTGGCTTACTTGAAAATATATTCTGGATTTAAAGTACTTTCAGTGAGATACCAGATGGCACAGTGGTTAGTTTATGTGACAGCTACACGATTTTATCACGACGCTACTAATGAGTGACAATTTACAATGTTGCTTTTGTAGTGTTTCTGTTTTATTTCTGCACAGTTTTTATGTTTTATTCTGCAAAGTAAAACGTGTTTTAGTAGTATCTTTTGTGGTACAGCAACAATGAGATTGTCTTTTCCATAGCACAACAATATGTTACAGCACAGTACTTTCTTCATCATGGCAATAAGCGTAATAACTAAGATATCTATACATAAAGCATTTCACTTTTGTTTATCATGAAGTAAGTACATTGACTTCTGCAGAACTTGGCTTTCGGAGGACAATAAGTACGACACTTCCACAGAATTATCTTACAGCAAGACGCACATTTAGCGCTACAGGACACGCATTTGAGAGATTTTGTACTTAAGCCATTTATTTTTCAAGATTTTTGAATTACAAAGAAAGTTTTCCGTGATATATTTCATTCTATTGCTGTAATCTGTAACACCTGAGGGTATAATTACATTAATCCTCAGGGGGGTATACGCCTACTTTGTGTACCATGTGTTTGGCAACCACAAGGAACCCTAGCTAATATGGTATTTGCTTATACAAATTTACACATCGGTACCATATTTCTCTAACACACAAATTAAACAGCTATCTGATCATGTAACTGAGAGATAAACTTTTTTTATTACATCAGTGACAGATGTTTATGCAATTACACAGTTGAATAACTTCACACTTATGAAATTGTATTTTGTCTGTACTTTGTGAAATGCTCATATTTTTTCGGAACCATTGTGATACTATGAGAGCTTTGAATGATGTATTTGGTATGGATTCATGATTTTTAAAGTACGTTTGAGGCAGATGACACTTTTGACATGAGCAGAGAATTTTTTTAATTATTGGAGGAAGCTACGACGATTTTGAGATTTGACTGGGGTGTTATGATGTTATTTTTACGACGACGATGTGTATTATGCTGCTGAGGTATGTTTACGATTAATAGGCTGAGGCTATATGAGTTATTTGATTATGCTTCATATTTATAATGACGAAATATTGACGAGTGTCGATGGATACGTATATGTGTAATAAGGTAAGGAGTAATGAATAGTGGGTAGGGACTCTTGACTTGTGAAAAAGGATGTTGGAAACCAAGAATCGTACTTTAAGAGTTATGAAATGTGTGTAAATGCGTGAATGTATCACAATGCCGGCGAAAATTTTTTGGACAATGTTATATTCATAGGATTTTCTTTCTACAGATTTGCAACGCTAATTCTTGACCTGTGAAATATTTTTATGTGAGACTGTCACTGTAGCGGAAACTGGTGTCGTAAATATTTCCGTAAGAAAGTTAAGTGACCACCTGCACGTAATGCGTCGTGGGCATGCAGCTGTGTCAAACACCTGGAGACCAAGCCATTAGGGTGTGCCTTTCCGGAAGCACAGGTAGAAAAAAAAAGAAAAAAGGCAGGCCTTTATCCTCGCCATTGGCATTCCTTTAGAGAAAATATTGCAAATGCGACACCCTCATTACTTCCATTAACCTTGCTATTGACATTCCTTTGTAGAAAGCATCGCAAATATTACACGCTCATTACCTGAAAACATATGATTACTCAAACTTTGTGCTAATTACTGCAATGCTTATGAATTGATGGGAAAAATTCGTACATCTGCACACCTGATTATGACAAGTGTCTTTCTATGAGAGTTGAGAGCTACTGACTTACGAAATGCCACATGACTATTGAATGATATTTTTATGCTTTGCTTTTCGTAGTTGCTTATTTCACTTGATATCTGGTTTCCAGCTGTGCTGCAGCATTGCTTTTATAAAATAAAATGCATTTGCTAATGTGAACACTTTCTGTCAACAGATCTATTAAATAATTATTTTATGATCCACATTCTTTAAAAAAGGAGCACTTGGAAAGGAAAGAACAATAAGAAGGAACTAGTAACAGTAACACATAATTTTCTTTTCAAGTACATGGTAATATTTCTTTTTACAATCAGTTGTTGTGGTGCACCACTTTAATTACATAGATATTAAGATGTGAATATACATTTCCCTTACCTGCATTGTTGTTTTTACTGTAATATTTTTTCTGCTTGAGCTTTGTCATGTATAGTATAAGTTTTATATTTTTTATATTTGCTGCTGCTGTTTGCCAGGCATAGTGCTACTGAATTTTAAATTGTGTTACTCTGTTAAGCTAATTTTACTACTGACTTATTTTTCTTGCTACTGTACATTGGCTCATATTAGTTGTAATGTTGAATTGCTTGGTAATTTAGATTTACTGTAGCTTGCTTTGCGATTTTCCATTTTTTTTCATTGCTGTTTATATTAATTGTTTTAGGTGCTGCTGCATTGCCTCGTCTCTTCGTTTAGCATCTGAGCTCAGTAGATTTAAGTTAGCTTAAGAGGGGGTAGACTATATAAGAAACTGACTATGGAGAATATGTGAAGAATGCATTGCGAAGTTATATGAAAAAGATATGGGCCCAAATGAGTATTGTACAATCAGAAATAATTATTTTGAAAGAAATATGAACAGAATACAGAAAGCAGGCTTAGATAGGACTTTTCGGGAATAATGATGAACAAAGGGAGATCTCCATGCAAAATACTGCAGTAAAACAAACCCTGTCCTTTCCCTTTTGTGTTATCCCAGTATATGTTTGTGTACCCTTGTGTAGTTGTTTTCTTCCTGTCTCTGTGTAGTTTCATAGAATTTTTTTCTCTTTTAATATTAAGCTACATTCACTATGATGAGGAATACTGTTATCCTCAAATATAATTGGCAGTAATAATATGTTATTCACTTTGTAAAGATGTTAGACATTATTCATTCTGTTTAAATGCTTATGTGTGAAGTTGATGTTTCGCAAGTTATTCTGATCTTCTATGTATGTACTCATGTCATAATTCCTGTAACACTGACATATATGTCTATTTCTATTCCTTTGTAAAGCCTGTACTACAAATGTTATCTATATTGTTATGTTTTTAATGATGTATTTTGTACCTTTATTTTATTCTTATGTTATAAAATTGTAATTGACACCAGTTCATCAAATTAAGTAACTTGTCAGTTCCATTTCACTGCACACGTTTCTGTTGGTCATAGTATATGGACAATATGTGAGAAGTAGGGACTGTTAGTGTTTGCACATGTGTTGATAATTCAGCAAGGGACTGGATAACAGCATTGCTGGTTCGCCGGACGCGGTGGTCTCGCGGTTCTAGGCGCGCAGTCCGGAACCGCGCGACTGCTACGGTCGCAGGTTCGAATCCTGCCTCGGGCATGGATGTGTGTGATGTCCTTAGGTTAGTTAGGTTTAAGTAGTTCTAAGTTCTAGGGGACTGATGACCACAGATGTTAAGTCCCATAGTGCTCAGAGCCATTTGAACCATTTGAACCATTGCTGGTTCTAAGGACATTTCAAACAAATTTTTTTGTGAGTGCACGAGTGGTGGTTCATGGACTTGCTATATTGTCCACAAGACTCTTCGATGGTGATTGTGCACCTGCACAGTTCCAACAGATGGCTGCTGGCCATCTCTACAAGGACTACAGTGGGTCTACATCTTTGATGACCCATCAGTACCATTATTTCTACAAGGACTGCAGTGGGTCTGCACCTCTGGTGGCCCACCAGTACCGTAATCTCACCCAGGACTACAGTGGGTCTGCTCTGTGATGACCTAACCACCAATATTCTTCAAAACGTCGACTGACTCTGCTGTGGGTTTACTCTGTTGTGGCCCATTACCTGTCTGCATGTCGAGTCAGCACTGTCTTTCCGTTGGAAGGACAACACTACTTCTTCAAGACTGCATGGAAATCCACTACGTCTGTGTGCATTGTCTTTTACTGCTCAGACTTTGAGAAAAACACGACAATTTTAGTGTGATCAATGATCAGGACTATCTTTATGGACTGTGAGAAAATTTTAGCTTTTGACCAACATTTATCAATAAGTGTGTGCATCTGATTTCTTTGTTATTGTAATTGTGAAAAAAAATTTTAACAAATATGTATTGGCCAGTGCCCAAAAAAAATTTGTAAAAATTTTGTGAGGAGCATGGGGGCTATGTAAGTAGGCTGTTTAGGTTTTTTTATTGATAACGCCACCTCTGTATGAAAATCACTGGCTATGCTGTGTGCAGTCTGTGGCTGCTTTGCATTGTTGTAATACTCGCCTTTGTAGTGTTAGGCAGCTGGCTGTGAACAGCGCGTAGCGTTGCGCAGTTGGAGGTGAGCCGCCAGCAGTGGTGGATGTGGAGAGAGAGATGGCGGAGATTTGAAATTTGTCATGAACTGCTATATTTATATATGATGATATCAAGGTAAATACATTGTTTGTTCTCTATTAATATCTTTCATTTGCTAACTATCCCTATCAGTAGTTAGTGCCTTCCATAGTTTGAATCTTTTATTTAGCTGGCAGTAGTGGCGCTCGCTGTATTGCAGTAGCTTGAGCAGCGAAGATTTTTGTGAGGTAAGTGATTTGTGAAAGGTATAGTTTAATGTTAGTCAGGGCCATTCTTTTGTAGGGAATTTTGAAAGTCAGATTGCGTTGCGCTAACAAAATATTGTGTGTCAGTTTAAGCACAGTCATGTATAATTGTTCAAAGGGGACGTTTCATACTGACTGCTGCTGCGCAAACACCGCTGGTCTTCGGCCTCCTTGTTCGACTGCTGCGGTTTCCGTATATTGTGGCTTAACGTCTCAAAGTCTCTAAAATGTTCAATTAAAGTATAATAAGTCATTATGTATTTTTCTGCCCGATCACTGCTTTGAGCAACCGTAAATAGCACGTAATTATTATGCACAACCATAAATAACACAAATTGTTATACGTAACTGTTATACACCTTACTTTCCAAACCTCTTTCAGTGAACCACATTTTGGCGTTAGGTCCTACTTTAAGGAAGACAGAAACGGAGGTAAGAAGAATTTTTTCGGTTACCCCTGCAGTAATTATACAGTGATACTCTATTTTAAGAGTATCGCATCTACTTTTGTGACTACATTAATTACGTGTTATTTTCATTTTAACTTTTTTGTTCACGTTTCACACTTATAGTCAATGTGTAGTAGGTACACTAAGCAATTGCAAGATAGTGCTGCAAGTTTACAGACTGCTGAGTGATGTAAATTTACTGAAAATAAACACATTAATCTGTCATTACTCGTTTTTCAAGTGAAACACAGATTTAACAACAAAGTAAGTGTATCCAGAATGAGATTTTCACTCTGCAGCGGAGTGTGCAGTGATATGAAACTTCCTGGCAGGTTGAAACTGTGTGTCCGACCGAGACTCGAGCTCGGGACCTTTGCCTTTCGCGGGCAAATGCTCTACCATCTGAGCTACTCACAGCTTTACTTCTGCCAGTATCTCATCTCCTACCTTCCAAACTTTACAGAAGTTCTTCTGCGAACCTTGCAGAACTAGCACTCCTGAAAGAAAGGATACAGCGGAGACATGGCTTAACCACAGTTTTAATCTGCCAGGAAGTTTCATATCAGCGCACATTCCGCTGCAGAGTGAAAATCTCATTCTGGAAACATCCCCCAGGCTGTGGCTAAGCCATGTCTCCGCTGTATCCTTTCATTCAGGAGTGCTTGTTCTGCAAGATTCGCAGAAGAGCTTCTGTAAAGTTTGGAAGGTAGGAGACGAGGTACTGGCAGAAGTAAAGCTGTGAGTACCGCGCGTGAGTCGTGCTTCGGTAGCTCAGACGGTAGAGCACTTGCCCGCGAAAGACAAAGGTCCCGAGTTCCAGTCTCTGTCGGACACACAGTTTTAATCTGCCAGGAAGTTTCAAAGTAAGTGTATGTCACTGTAATATAACATACTGAATCAATATTTAATTAATTGAAACTAGTTATCAAGTACAATTTATATCAAATGTAACTGAAACTAGCTTTCGTAAGGAAACTTGGTTTCGTAGGGAAAATTACATTTTTCGTTAAGTGAAAGAGGATTATTTCTGTTGCATGTCGAATTTGTACTGCCTATGGTACTCTAGTGTGTAGAGGAGTAGACTCCCACCCACCAAGTCGGGCCCAGGACCACTCAGCCAGCTACCAAACTGAGTACTGGGATCGTCCTCAGTGGTAAAAGACGGCTGGGGTGAGGGCTCACCACCCTCATCCTCCTCCTGGTGCCATGGCAAACGAATTGCTGTACCCTACCTGGAGTCAGAGCAGAAGCCCATTTACCGTTCAGCGGCACAGAGCTTACTTTTTTTATATATATAGAATCAGCAACCTTGACACTACATCTGGTATATGATGTAATCGACAGTGATTCTGAAGCAACTTTGCTAGAATGATGTTGCAAAGTGTAGAACTGAACAGCAATATGGCAGTTGACTACATTATTGAGTGAAAAAAATTGTAACTTGTGGAATTTATCATCAATTAAAATTTGTGTGTTATTGAGGTTCCTATGACACAATGAAGTAATCTGGTCACCATTCGTAAAGAGAACCATTTATTTTCGAAACCAATGGGTTATCGTCACAGTAACGTTCAGTTAACAATCAGATAAACATGTACTGATGGTACACGAAATTAACTTCTTGTATACAAGGATTAAATAAATGTAATTAAGGCAAAGGTGATGTTCACAAATGTAAAATTTTTCATTTAGAGATGGAAAAAACCCAAACTTAATCGATTTGGAGCGCGATAATAACAACATAGCGTGCCCCCCCCCCCATTATCATTATTATTTTGAAATTTAAAACACAAAGTTTTCGAAATACTTGAAATTTACTCTCTGTGTTACTTCATTTAAATAAGAGAGCAAAAAAAAAAAAAAAACGCAGAAAATTAAATACTACAGTTAAATAATAAGTAACATTTACTATGATTTGCAAGATTCAATGGTTTCAATAATTATTTTAAATGTTGACTACAAGACGTGTCGTTTACCAGACTTTAGTTAAACAAATTAAATAATTAACAACTACATTTAGTTTCAAACTAAAGAAGAAAAATTAATCAAATGTATCATTTGTAATGTTAAACGGAATATAGGGCAACAGCAGATTGATCCCGTTGCACGTAATGAGGGCTTGGAATAAAGATGAATATGATATTATAAATGAAGTCCACACAGAAAGTATATTGTCTACATCATTCCGAAAACTAGCAAGCCTTTTACAAAGCTAAAAATCTAAAGTGGTTCGATCTTACAGGTTTGAATGCTGGAAGACCAGAGTGGTATCTCGGTGGCAACAGTGTCTCATAATTTCAAATTACACTATCTATAACGTTTCAATTTGTGAGATTATGGCTGAGCTTCAAGCACACCCTGAATATGCTATTGAGACCTTAACACGGCGACCTATGTGGCGAATGTATAGCTTCCCATAAGACAATTTGGATGTTGTCAAAAGTAGCGCAACGAATAAATTATGTGAAACATCCAAACGTAAAAAAAAATGGTTCAAATGGCTCTGAGCACTATGGGACTTAACTTCTGAGGTCATCAGTCCCCTGGAACGTAGACCTACTTAAACCTAACTAACCTAAGGACATCACACATATCCATGCCCGAGGCAAGATTCGAACCTGCGACCGTAGCAGTCGCGCGGATCCAGACTGTAGCGCCTAGAACCTCTCGGCCACTCTGGCCGGCCATCCAAATATAAACTGGGCTGCTCTAATCATACATAAAAAGCCGCTCCCCAACCTCAGATAACTTCTATTCTTATAGAACCTTGCCTTATACACGTCTAAGAAACCTAAACCTGCTTCTTTTGCCAAGATCATTAATGACCAATATTTTTTAAATAAAATGTTCGTATTTTATAGGAGAAAATAGCAGATCTGTATCACGCAAATTTAGTGATACAATTATTTCATAGCTGCAAATAGAAACTACGAATAAATTTAAAATGGCGAAATTGTGCTGCTGGTGAGGCAATAGAAAGGCACACCACCCGAAAGTTAATACTGCCTCGATAGAAACTAGCACCCTCCATCTTAAGACGGAAAGCCATGATTCACCGTTTCGATCCATGTCGGTCATTTTTGCCGAAAGGCAACACACTGAAGCACCTCTTGTGCCGCTGCCGCAGATTTCCGTCCAGACTTATGTAACCATTGAGGATCGCCTGCTTTGGCGGCGCTACTTTCAATAGGCAGTGAGGTAAATTTCCAGACACGGTACGTCTCGAACGGCTGTCCCAACAACATAAATAATTATGTAAATAAAAATGAAGTATTCGAATACCACTCCATACAGATAGTCTTGAATGTTTGTGACTGTGAAGTTTTATTATGAAAGTACTTGCAAAATTTGAAGCATAAAATCTGGAGAACATATAATAGATGATAACAAGGAGTTGTACTATTGGTGTATTAATTACTGAGTGGGGTATTACAAAGGCGGTTAGCTATTCATGCGTTAGTTGTGTACTGCATTGCCCGGGTTCCCGGGTTCGATTCCCGGCGGGGTCAGAGATTTTCTCTGCCTCGTGATGGCTGGGTGTTGTGTGATGTCCTTAGGTTGGTTAGGTTTAAGTAGTTCTAAGTTATAGGGGACTGATGACCTGAGATGTTAAGTCCCATAGTGCTCGGAGCCATTTTTTTTGTACTGCATGCACCCCACGTTTTACGTTTTATATCATACAAGTACTCTGATAGCTGTTAAAAATTCACAATCAATTTTTTCCGATTTGTATAGGATTGGAGATCTGTATGGAGATAAGAGAATTTTTTTATTCTTTTTACCAATATGTGATAAACTTGTATGTTACGAATTCATCTTTATTTAAATAATTATTTTCTGATTTCTGAAATTTTTCAATCGATTTCAAACGTTTCTGAGAGTGCTGCAGAGACATGCGGTAAATTTCAGGTTTATTTCGTTTTCTGTCCACCTGATTTCTCTCCACCTGACTCAACCAACCTATTGCATTGTTCTCGCGAGAAGACCCCGAAGATAAAAGAGAGATTCAAGCTGGCACCGAGGTTTATCAGTAATTCATGACTAGAACAAGAAAAGGGGAAAATTATAGTGGCACACAAAGTACACCCCCCCCCCCCTCCCAACCACACACCAGACAATAAAGAGCGATAGCGTTACATTGTCATCCATTTCTGAATTACGTTTAAGATTTCATGTCGGTAGCTCAGCAGGAAGGTAGTTTCAAATAAACTGCAAAAAATAGACAAAAAATATAGCGATATCCATAGTTTCTCCTCCTCCCCCCTCCCCCCATCCTTCTCTTTGCTCAATCATGCCCATCTGATTACACACCTCCTGGAAAACAATCCGAACACAACACATAGAGCACTGTAGTCGAGCAGGGCGTCCTAGATGTCAGGCATTACCAAAGTTTTTCGACCTAATCCTAATCCCTATGTGTAAAAATCTGTTAATCAAAGTAGCTTTACTACGAAACTTGTCCTCATAATTAAAAAAGACATGTATCACTGTATATACATGATATAGATCAGATATTGAGTGTGAAACAATACTGTAGTTCCATTAAAGAGAAACGGATTTTTGCGTGTACTCTATGTCGCTGATGAATGACATTCTAAAAATGCGTTAACCTTTGCTAGGGGGCCTCTGGTGACAACTGGTGTAATGAAAATAGATTACAAATATTTTGGGGAGTCAGAAGTTATTTGAGGCTAGAAAGGCTGATGTGTCAACCTATAGGGTAAACTGCGAAGATGAGTTACAATACTTAAGTCATTCTAGATACACCTAAATGACGACGGTGTGTGAAAGTTGCATATTATTCGAACTGCTCTCTTTTGTGAAATTAATTTTTTTCCTACATGGTATTACATTCCAGAAACATGCTCTAAGACTTTAACACGGAGAAATTTGCAAATTTAGCTTCATAACAACCTCCTTTCAGTGACTTTTTTCATCAAGAGGTGAAACGCGAGCACAAAAAATTGTTCAAATGGCTCTGAGCACTATGGGACTTAACATCTGTGGTCATCAGTCCCCTAGAACTTAGAACTACTTAAACCTAACCAACCTAAGGACATTACACACATCCATGCCCGAGGCAGGGTTCGAACCTGCGACCGTAGCGGTCGCGCGGTTCCAAACTCTAGCGCCTAGAACCGCTCGGCCACCCCGGCCGGCAACACGAGCACAGGTCTGTATCAGAGACCTGTAGGATATGAGGGGACATGCAGCATCGGCTGAGCGCTTTTGTCCATCATCTGACCGATCTCGTGAACGAAGCAGATAGAGCGGCTGGTTTCTGCACTCTAGTCGCGCCGCGTGGGAGTGGCTTCTTATAGCAGCGACTGGCCAAACAGCTGCGCGGAGGCTCAGTTTCACGCCCGGCTTCCCCGCCGGTCGTAATTCGGGACTGACATTTAGCGGGCACACAGAGTCAGTTCCGGCGCCCAGCGGCGCGGGTAATCGCTGCTGGCGGGTCGTCAGAGTGACATGCGACACCTTCCCTCCACTCCGTCCTTGTTGACATTTCCAATAAAACGTGAAACTGAGTGTGAAGCAGTTGTTTCTTCTGGAAACGTGAGCTGATTTATAACACGGGAGAGATGAATTACCCAAAACCCACCTGCTGTGGAAGTAAGCAGAAGAGTTTGTTACAGTTGACGACAAGCAGAACTGAGGGTTAAACACTACATCCTGCGACACGATCAAGTATCTGGAAATTTGCTTTCGTCACATTTCATTACTTTAGAAATAATCTTCCTTTCTCAGATCCTTAGAGAGCAGATCCTCAAAGATGCAGAACACGTCGTATAAAAAGGGTACAGTACAAGTGTTAGCTAACGTTCCTTCCACAGGATCTAAGTGAAAAGGTTTCACTGATACGGAATTCGTAAAAAATCATAAACATATTTTCTGCAAAGAGCTAGTAACAAACGCGTCACAAAACATAATGTATAATAATCCAATGAGGCGCCTGTGATAATTCATAGGCTATTGCAGGCACGTGTGAAAGACAAAATCATTTTACAACAATAATTGACACTGTTCACGTTACTGCACTGAAGGTGTACAAGACGCAGATTTAGCAAACGCTTACTTTGTCTGATGTTAATAATATATAAATCGGTTACTTCTACTAAGAAATTCGAATGGCGTAAAAGTAAATGGTCACTAATACATTCTTTAGACTCCTCTTAAACTAAACACTCTTGGTGTCTAAACATTTTTATGACTGCTGTCAAGGTATTGTTAACGGGTGCTCCTGAGTAATGGCAATCTTCACTGGGCAAAGAATATGACATTCTTTTTTCATGAATATTATTCTTATTTTCAGAACTGTTGTGCTTCGAAGTTTGCAGATCTGGTTGAATATTTGTTAGCTAGTAGTTCTCGTTCATGAAATATTGTGCAAAAGCGGAGTGTGAGTGTCACTCTCTAGATATCTGAAAATGACTGTTTTTGAAATTCTTGCACATTTATTCTACGTACTGAAGATGATATGGTGGTGTGGGTGTACGACAACCAGGTCTTTAGTGGTTCCGTGTAGGGGAGCTGACAGCTATTACAGGTAATAGCATATTCCTATACCGAAAAATAATGCTGAGAAACTATTGTTTGGCCTTAGCCAAAGTCAATTGTTTTGTCATCACACAATAGTAGAGGACAGATTAAGTATGTTTTTACATACGATTACGTTTACTGAATAGCCACCTTGCAAATCGAGCCAACCGATTTCATTCCCAGCTCGTCTAAAAATCATGTCACTGTAAAAAAGTTGCTCAAAAACAAGCGCTGAAGTTACTAGTTATTGCATAAGCGAATACAACATGTCAATAAGTCCCTGTCAGGTAGAGAACAAGAAAAGGAAAATGTACCATATACACGGTAATAACATGTAAAGCAACAATAACGTCATTTTTAGCAATTCACAGTTCTTTTTACTTTAAAATGAAAACCCACTGATGATTTGCAGTTTGACGGTGCACTGATACAGACTGAAAATGTGTTACTCAATTATAAACTGCTAACATGGTACTATAACGTAATGAAACGTGGACGGCAAGCAAACATTCACAACACATGTTACCTAAGAACACCACGTCGCGAAAACTAGTGTTTGCAATATTACGGTCCCCAGCAAATAATGCTTCTAATGGACGGTCCAAGCGATAGCAGAACATAAGTGTACAATGATTAACAAAATTCCATTCTATTTCCATTAGCAGATGGTGGTTCATCTTCTTGTTACTAAATGATGGTAGTTTGCAAGCTGTGATTATTCACATACATACAACATTTTGCTTCATTTTCGTATTGTATCAGTAATATTTATGTAATATATCCTGACAGATAACTCGAAGATTAACCAATACCGAAAAACTAGTCGACGTTCACTGCTGAGCACTAAAACTGAATTTAATGAACGTATCGGCCTGTAAGACATAGTTTTCTTGGTATCTCTATCTTTCTTTTTCTTGGAAGTAACTACTTGCAACAAGCATTAATTTATCATTGTCGTAAGATATGAAACAAACTGGTTACCCAGAACTTGCAACATATCTGCGATTATCGAATTAAGCTCTGGCGCATTGCATTTTTAACCGTTTTATAATTGCGACACGTTGTTCTTCTTAGGAAAACGGGGCTACTACAGTGTAGTTTCAGTATGGAGGTTCCATCTTCGTCTGTAGCCGACGCCGCTGTTCCCCAACTTCTACATTGTTGTCGTATGGGGGGAGTCTGATCATTAGTAATTTGGCTGAAGGTTCCCAGTAAGTTGTTAATGTCGAGTCATCTCCGGCCACACGGAGAGTGCGACGGCGTCTGGCGCACCTCGGAATGTCAGTGAGTGACCACTGTCACAGCTTCACATGCTACGGCAGTTGAGAGAGATGTGTACCGTCAATAACGCCCTTACCTACTATAGTGTAATCAGCAGTAGTTGTCCTTTCACAAGATTCCCTTTTTTTGTGCATACATACGTGGGTGAAAGATAAAGTGTAAGATCGCATCGTCATACGGGCAGTGATGCTGTGGTGAACCATAAGGTACACAAATCTGGCACCTCTGGTTCACATAGCCAGTCACTTGGACGCAGTCATTACATTTAGAACAAGTGGCTGTGTCCTAATTTCGTTGTCTCCGCGACACCTTTCTTCACGGAAACTCATGGCCTAATGTAGCCCATGCTGTCCTGATCCAACTGTACACACAAGATATTCGACTGACGCTCTGGCCAGCGTGTTCTCCGGACGTCCCACACATGTGAGATTGACATGATGGCACTCGCCAGTCACTGCTAATGATGAACTCTGCTGTAGAAGGAAGGAAGAAAGACTGGTTTTAAAATACCGTCTACATCGAGGTCATTAGAGACGCAGCACAAGCCCGGATTGTGTCAAGGATGGGGAAGGAAATCCGCTGTTCCCTTCAAAGCAACTATCCCGGAATTTGTCTGGAGCGATTTAGGGAAATCACGGATACCTAAATCAGGATGGCCGGACGCGGGCTTGAATTGTCGTCCTGCTAAGTGCAAGTCCAGTGTGCTAACCATTGCGCCCCCTCACTCTGTCTGTGGCGTAGAGTTGTAGCAGTACGGAAAACGAACATGTCTAAGCTATCCAAATTAAGTTCTACCCGATGCCCAGCTGGGTTAAATCTATCTTTGTTGCCAGAGGTAACGGCTCTGTGTACAACTTTTTATACTCTGCGTACCTGCAAATCGTCTATAAATTTAGTTATGCATATTTCCCTCCACACTGTCAGTGCACAGTCGCTAACATAAGCTTTTCTTCGAGGTGGGGTCAGTTATTACGGCCTGCTGTGTACGTGGAGAGAGGAGTAGCAGGTAACGATTCAGCACTATGGCAGTGACTGGAGCGGGACACTGTTGTAGATCAATCGAGAAAGTTAAGTGCAGTGTAGTATAGGAATGAAACATATCAGCCTTGTGTTGCCATATCGTATTGATGTTCATAATATCTGTGTTCTGACAATTGCAGGTGTGGTAAATATTAAGGAAAGGATCTACCTTACGCAACTCTGGACTGACATCAGCTGTTTGCGACACAGGAAAATTAGTGTAGGACCGGGACTAGAAATTGGATCGTAAGCAGTCCTCTTAACCACTTCGAGGAGACCGAGAACACGTAGGGGATCGATATAAACTTCCGTATGTTGCGGAGTCCACAGCCCATAACCATGGCACGTTTTGCGATCCCGGACAGGATGAGGAAAATATTTAATCGACAGTTTAGACCATTGAGGCGTGGGTACATAATTGGCTTTTTACAATGTCTGAATGTCTGTAATTATGGAGTGTCTGTATCTTCACGTTACTATGTCTTTCAGACATACATTCTCTCCCTGTACGAGATTCTCGGAATATGAAAGCGTAAAGATTGTGATCTCCTTGACATATGGAACTGTGGATCAATCCTGGAAGCATGCTTGGATAGCCGAAGTGGTACTGCTATACTGGCTGACGGGAAAAACCTTGAGATGTAATAACTTGGTTTGTCGAGCATACGCGGTCAGTCTGACGCTTAGGGCGCCATAGGGTGACGAAGTCCAAGGGACGCTGGTGTAGATTGCGAGATAAGGAGCTGCTTTGGGCAGCCACACGAATTTAACCAACTCCGGAGCAATTGTAACAGGCAGGAGACCGCCGGAAGTGAATGTGGCCCCGTTTAAATTACAGAATGCACTTAAATTTTTGAGGATTATCTTCAGACCTGACATCGGGCTGACGGCGGTGATGAATAACACTCGACTCCTTCAAGGGATACGTACGTGTGTCCGAAACAATCTGCTCCGGACATTAAACATGATTTAAGGTGGGTTATGTCAATGTTGACCTGGCGTTCGGAGTAGCCTTCTTGGCTATCATTTCACTGATCCTGAAGATGAAGACACTTCGTGAGTGCGGGTCTGAAGCTAAAAGTTCGATACGATACGATCGCTCTATCCACCAGCGACGGCGGCCTAGGTCTCGTCAAAATTCGAGTTGTGGATATTAGCACAGCTTAACCGGCACGCTCATCGAGGAACTGCTTACCCTATTACCATTCATTGCAGTGTCACATGTATCCTCGTTGCTTTCCAACGTCAAGACCTTTTTTGCTGTCAATAAATAGTTATGCCTATCTCCCGTCTACCAGGGCCTCTACGGCGCGTGATGTTTAGAGCCTGATGGTGAGAGGACTTAAGCGGAATGTGAAGGAACGATGTCAACCTACGATAGCTTGCCCCGCTTCTGGCGTATAGTGTACCACCCTCTTCCCGACTCGAACACCCGTGGGACCTGGTATCTGGTGGTCAACCAAAAAAAACATAGGACGCTGCAACGGCTCCATCCCATTAATATGGCCGACTTCACCCTACCGACAATGTCGTCTGCCTGACACGAATGCACATCGCCTGGAGTATGGACCTGCAGATGTGAGACAGTTGATGACGAAAAACACTTGCATTGGTCCCACGAAACCTTTCGTTCCCTGATGAGATGTTTCTCCCTCACACTACGACTAAATCTGTGAAATGGATGAAAGGAATGTCGATATCTCACTTTTTGCACGACGGTGACAGAAGAATTTTTGCGTTTTTTGGCTATTCTACTGGAACACCAGCGGTATCTACAATACTATGCCCCTCCCGCACGCAGCTGGGGTGAGCGAAACATGAGACGTTCATAAAGAGTGTCTAATTCTCAGCGTGCCTGGACCTCCTCTGAAGAACACGGGGTTTTGTAACCACTTGCTTACAGCCCCTGGTGTATAGCCTTTTCATTTGTTATTCAGGGTGGCTGGTCTTTTACTTTTTTGACATTTTGTAATGTGTTGTTATTCTTTCCCTACCACAAAGAACCAACAGTACAAAATAGCATTGACGTGTTTCCTTCTTTATCTGTAAAAAAATAAAAAATAGAATAAAAAGTTGTAACGGCGACCGCTAGCGATAATCGGGAGTTCCGAGTTCCAGCCCGGGTCCAGCGCAAATCTTGTAAGGTGGCTATAATATGGAACCTTACAAGCACTCATCCACATACTTTGCCATTATTGATAGTTTGTATATCGTATATATGAATATATAAAGGAGACTGGCAGTGTCACATACGCCTTGTAAATAATTGTTAACGCTTATTGCACGAAAAGTGACGGAGTGCCTTTACTATAAAAACGGTGTAATGAATGATTGCCTATACTGGCAGAGGTTGGAACGCCAGTGGAGATGAAACGGCAGGCAGAACTCAAACTCTGGGTGGAAGACCTGCTTAAACACAGGAAGTAGCTTAACAGACGTCGTGGCATCTGAGCTCTGGTGCACAATAGGGTGGCGGCTGACCGCTATAGTAGTAGGGGCCGCCAGGATAACCGGATAATACTTCCGAACGCTGAAAATCTTGGACCCCGGTGAGAGGAACGAAGAAGTGGCACCTTGGAAACCACGAAGGCTAGATTATTTCCAAGGAGTTTTACTCAGAAGCGTACCATTGTGAGAGTATAGGTCTTTCCTCGCAAACTTTCGGGGCTGGAAATCAAAAGACTAAAATATGGTTGGTCGGCGTTCGGAAGAATCTGTAGAGAGGGAGAATATTCCGTGGTTTAGGGAATATGATTCGTTTTCTGAATTACGATGGTGGGGAGCAGACCCTTGCTGGGAAGCCAGCGCTGGAAAGACGGGGTCTTCCGTTTTGAGCACCCGTGTGTGATGGTCGCTCAGTATCAGCTTCTTGTTGGTACGGCCGGACTTGCTGTCTTTGCTCTCACGGGATTTTATAGCTAGAACGGTTAGGCACTGTGCTGTTGTGAACTTATACTATTCTGGAGTTCGCCTCCGGGTTGGAAGTCGTCGTTGAGTACGCAGCGTTCAGTGATTGAGAGCATTTCTTCTGCCTATACTTAGGTTGAGACGTTATCTGAACTCCGTCCTTGTGGCTGGGAGTTCGCGTTTCTCGTCTGTAGAACACAGAGGAAAAGACAGTATTAGAGTATAGTAGTCAGCCTTCAGCCGTCCTACTCTTTGTAAGAGTTTATTTTGTGGTGGAGTTCTTCCATCGTCACAGACGTGTACGAGAACCAACACTCCAACACATCGGACACAGTACATACAATGATATTGCTAATTGCTTTGACTTATTAGGGGCTATAAGGCTAAACAGCTGTGATGACGTAAGATTTATTTCCAGTGACGTTGCACTACATTGTAGTTCTTATTTAAGAAATAGTGTCTTCTTGTGTTTGGTACGTGGATGATGTCAGTCATTTCGCGTTATTTATATTAGATCGAGCAGTCATAGCAAAAGGGCAGAGCTGTTCAATGGATCAGTAATTGTAGGTAAGAAATATAAACATTTGTAATAGAGATTGTTTTTAATATACAATAAATGTATAAGCAGCAACCACGTTTATCATTTAGTATAATTAGTTCCCTTAATCATTCATTTCTGTTTAGGTTGGAATTTGTATGTTCAAGAGCATTAAGAGATCCTAAGGTGTGCTTCAGGGGGTAGTCAGACAGGGACAAATCTTCATTTTAGCGTTTATTGTATTCTGTTGCGCACAGTCATTTAACACCCGCCTCCAGTAGCATCTTGGAAGCTACACGAGACGCAAACAGCAGACGTCAGTCCGGATTCGCATAATGCCAGTCCATCTCGTAATATTACCATACCGTACATCAGGCTGTCGGTACGAGGCACGGCACACGCCTGGCGCCTGCGTCCCGTCCACACGGCTGGCGGCGCTGTGAGCTGCGGACTCTCGGGCTTACCGGACGCGCGGGATCGAATCCCGGCCGCTCGGCGGCTCTGCGGGATTTGAGCAGAGCCCAGACCGACCCAGCTCAGCCGAGGCGGCCTGCCTAAGCTCCGCTATTGATCCCGCCCAAAGTGCTATCCCATTGCCCGTTACACGTCCGTACTACCTGTTACTCGGGAAGGCAGGGCGCACACATGTCGCCACCACCGAGGCGAACATTTTCTTCAGGGAGCCAGTTACACATTCCCGTACAGAATAAGTTCACGCTTTTTGCCGCTATTGGCAAATCTACAAGTCATTACTAACTACAAACTTTATAATAGTATTTTAAAGCCTAAAAATGAAGCACTGGACAAGTTTTAGTAATGCCCACTTTTAAGACAGACTCGGAGAAAGTTAAGCACCCAGAAGGAGTTGCCCTGACAGGCACAACTCCGTGCACATACATGCCTGCAGCTGGTATGTAACTTGAGTTACAGCATTTTGATAGCTATAACATCTTCCAGAGTATACTAATCACTACGCGACCATGTTACAGGCTTGACAGAGAATACAGGGTGGAACCGACCTACGTCCACGCGGTTTTGAGGAATGTTGAGGAATATTTTCTATTTTCATATAAGGGATCAAAGATCTGTTGTGGCTCATTACCGGTCAATTGCATTTGCTTTGATCATTTATTGCCATTTCTCTCGACAAATACACACCTCAATAATAGTTTGGAGTATCATAGAGTTTACTGCAATGACTTCTTATACTACACCCACTGAGGTTTGTACAATACCTTATGAACAAAATAAACAATTTCTCCTAAAAACAAGAACAATTATGGTAAGTTGCAAAAAATCATTGCAAAACAAAGCATGCTCTTGGTTCAAATGGCTCTGAGCTCTATGGGACTTAACATCTGTGGTCATCAGTCGTCTAGACTTAGAATTACTTCAACCTAACTAAGAACATCGCACACATCCATGCCCGAGGCAGGATTCGAACCTGCGACCGTAGCAGCAGCGCGGTTCCGGACTGAAGCGCCTACAACCGCTCAGCCACTCCGGCCGGCAAGCACGCTCTCTCGTAAGTGTACATCCTGAAAACAAAAACAGTGAGAATTCTTTATCTCATTACGATCATTATCAGTCTTTAGTAGTGTGTACGCGCTTCCCGCACATGGAGGTGCTCTCCCACTCCGCGAGACGTGCTCTGGATTAGACCTCCAAGTTTATCTTGGGGTATGAGGTACCACTGCTCAATGGCAGCTTCAGTGTGGTCTTGAAGATCGTCAGGTGGATTCGGACGTTGTTCAATGCCCACCTTCAACAGGTCTCATGCATGCTCAGTTGCCTTCATGCCTGTACACTGTGCTGGCCAACGGACTCAGTTGATGTTACGCATTTGAAGACACCGGAAGACTGCTAGAGTACGGTGCGGTCTCATATTGTCATTGACTAGTGTGAAGCTGTCACTAACTCCACGTCCGTATGACTTCACAATCATTTGTAGGACCTCTTGGAGACAACAGGCACCAGCAAGCTGTCGTAGATGGGAATTAGGGAGGCCCGCCGTCTGCTCATCAATGCTGCCCAGAAATTTACACTTCCATCTGTAAACGGATGGACTTTCTGAACGTACAGTCGTTCCTGGTTTCGCCTAGTGCTTTTCCAAAGTCTAGTTTCCGTTCGCAAATCACTCCTCGTCTCGTCAGAAAACACGGTATTATTCGATTCGGCAATAGTCCAGTGTTGGTGTGCAACTGGTCAAATCAGATTGCGTCGGTTCCATTGGTTCTGTGCGACACTTCTCATTAGTCTCCTGGAATGAAGACCAATCTGATACAATTTTCTACGCACTTTTTAGTCTGATATACGAATCCCTGTTCCCCGGGAGAAGTCATTTCCGATATTTGTGGCAGGTGATGTTGGCACCTGCGAGTCAACAGTTGGGGGAAACGGTCCTCCATTCACATTGTCATACAAGGATTACCACTGTGAGGTCTTATGTTCACATTCCCCTTCTCTCTGTACTTTCTTCACACTCTAGGCACAACACTTTGAGTGACATGTAACCTGTCGACAACATTTTCAGTGAAGGACCTACTGAAAGTAAATCCACTGCTCTGCCGCTACGTGGCATGTTAATGCTGTGCTGAACACAAACTGAATGAAGCTGTCGTTGAACTGGACTGCTCGTGGTGTGTCGCTGCGGCAGAGGTATGTTTACATAAGTGGGAAACGCCCACAAAGCAAGCCAGTAGTGAACGCCGCCCAGTCTACAGGCTATAGTTGGATAATGCACAAAGTGCCTAGATCAATAAGACCTCTAGTGTCGTACACTGCATTTTTCCATAGTTCAAAAAATGGTTCAAATGGCTCTGAGCACTATGGGACTCAACTGCTGAGGTCAGTAGTCCCCTAGAACTTAGAACTAGTTAAACCTAACTAACCTAAGGACATCACAAACATCCATGCCCGAGGCAGGATTCGAACCTGCGACCGTAGCGGTCTCGCGGTTCCGGACTGCAGCGCCAGAACCGCGCGGCCACTTCGGCTGGCTTTTCCATAGTATTCCAAACTTTTGTTGAGCAGTGTATCTTGTACTGAAAATAACTGCACAACATTGCAAATGTTGACGGTATATGGTGTGTATGTTCCAGGAAGAAAACTTCTTGCAGTCACTCAGGTTACTTGTTGACAACAGTAATACCTCACTTCACTTTTCGCCATAAAGCTTGCATTTAAGAGAGCCCGGTCCAATATGGGGATTGTTCGTCCATCGTTGTAGTTGAACGCTTACACAGCAATATGAATACATGTATTTAAAAAGAGTTCGTCGATGTGAACTTCTTTTATGTTGTATTCGCTGAACACAGAGGAAGAGCAGGACAACGATACTATGTTCCAGAAATGATAGCTGTGTCATTTGGTGTACGTTTTGGTACGTGCATATTAAAGGTTTGTACATATGAATTATGGGGCCTCCCAAGGTGGTCGGCTAGTGTGCCATAACGATACAGATAGCCGTAAAGTAAGTTCGACCATAATGGAAGAGTATCTGAGGTTCAAATGGTTCAAATGGCTCTGAGCACTATGGGACTTAACATCTGAGGTCATCAGTCCCCTAGAACTTAGAACTACTTAAACCTAACTAACCTAAGGACGTCACACACATCCATGCCCGAGGCAGGATTCGAACCTGCGACCGTAGCAGTCGCGCGGTTGCGGCCTGAGGCGCCTAGAACCGCTCGGCCACTGTGGCCGGCACTATCTGAGGAAGGACCAAATTAACATATGGTTCCTGAAGAGGTGCAGTAGGATTTTCAATACTTAGGGGCGAATCAGTCTGGACGAATAGAAGGTGTAACCTTGTAACATTAGGCAACACGGTCTTGTGGCCTTGTTGTACTGGTACTTATTAAACTAATTATATAATGGTAAGAGAGAGATTTCGAAAACTCTTATTAAAGTGGAAGACATTTTTAGACGCAGGTGTTGACTCTAATAACAATTTATTGCTTATGAAGAACAGGTAAAAAGTGAGGACGTTGCAAAAGCTGGGAAGTTAAGACTATGGAACCTGGATAAGGCGAAAAAACCAGCGATTAATTAGGACTTCGAAAGAACCTTTAGCTTACGTTTGACTAAAAGGAAAGGAACACGGCAGGAGATGAATGAGTAGCTTCGAGAGATCAAACAGTAAGAGCAGCAAAGGATCGGGTATGGGAAAAAATGAGCAAGTAGAATCCTTGGGTATCATAGGAGACACTGAATTTAACTGATGAAAGGACAAAATTTAAAACTGCAGGGAATGAAGAAGGAGAAAGGAATACACAAGTCTGAAAAATAAAATTCACAGAAAATGAAAAATGGCTAGGCAGGAATGGCTGGAAGACAAATGCAACTATAGTTGTTTTTATTACCTGGTAGAATATAGTTACCACCTATAGGTAAATTTAAGAGTCATTTGGAGAATACAGCAGTGGCTAAATGAATGTGAAGGGCTCAGACGGAATGCGAATAATAAACAAATGAGGGAAAGGTAAAGGTTGGAAAGAGACCCTAAAGAAATAAATGAATTTGATGGCTTTATTATAGAAAGAGAAGAGAGAGTAGATGAAGAAGGGATCGGAGATACAGCACTGCGAGAAGAATGTGAAGCAAACACTAAAAGAACGGAGTCAGAACAAGGACCTTGGAGAAGACGATATTCTCTCAGATTTATTGATATCCTTGGGAGCGGCTGCCTTGACAAAACTATTCCAACTCATGCTGAAGACACATGAAACGCCGGTCGCGGTGCCGAGCGGTCATAGGCGCTTCAGTCCAGAACCGCGCGACTGCTACGGTCGCAGGTTCGAATCCTGCTTCGGGCATGGATGTGTGTGATGTCCTTAGATTAGTTAGATTTAAGTAGTTCTAAGTTCTAGGAGACTGATGACCTCAGATGTTAAGTCCCATAGTGCTCAGAGACATTTCTGAACACATGAATCAGGTGAAACAGCATCATACCTTAAGAAGAATATAATAATTGCAATTACAGGGAAAGAACTTGCTGAAAGGTGTGAATATTACCGGAGTACAAGGTTAATAAATCACGGCTGAAACATATTAACACGAATTCTTTACAGAAGACTGGAAAAACTGGTAGAAGATGACCTCGGTAAAGATCATTGTAGAAACACGTGAGGCAGTGCAGACTCTATGACTCTAGGTTTGTAAGCTACTGATATGTTGACGGGATACATTCTTCAAAATTCTAAAGGTAGCATGGATGGAACACGGAGAATGAAAAGTTATTTACTTGTACAGTGGCTTGACTGCAGTTTTGCGAGTTGAAGGTCATGGAGGGAAAGCAGTAGTTGAGAGGAAATGAGATAGGACTGTAGCCTACTCATGATGTTCCTAAATCTGTACATTGACCAATTAGGGAAGGTTACCTAAAGAAAAATTTGGAGAACTAAGGCAAAATAAAAAAAAACCTTGAGGTTTGCTGAACACATTGTAATTCTTTTAGAGACAGCTAAGGGAATACACAAGTGTGAAAAACAAGATTCACAGAAAGTGAGAAATGGCTAAGCAGGAATGGCTAAAAGACAAATAGAACGCTATACCTGCATTTATTACCAGGAAGAATGTATTACCTCCTATAGCAAATCTGAATAATTCTTTGGAGAAAACAGAAGCAGCTAAAGACTTTCTTGAGACTCAGAAGCTTATGTTCAAGAATCACCCCGATTTTAGAAGGCATCGTGAAACTCAGCCTGCCCTTTTCTGACAAGATGTACTGCGAACTATGGATGAAGGGCAACTGGCAGATTCCATATTTTTCTAGATTTACGGAAAGGATTTGACGCGGTGCCCCATTGCAGCTTGGTAACAGAGGTACGAGAGTACGGATTAAGTTCACAGACATGTTAGTGGCTCGGCGATTTCTTAAGAAATAGAACCCAGTATGTTGTCCTCGACGGCGAGTGTTCATTGGAGACAAGGCTATCGTCAGGAGTGCCCTAGCAAGGTATAATAGTACCACTGTTGTGCTCTATATACATAAATTATTTGGTGGACGTGGTGCGGTGCAATCTGCAGTTGTCGTGGTGTTCGGTAAAGTGTCGAAGTTGTATGACTGTAGGAAGATACGGGACGACTAAGACAAATTTTCCACTTGGTGTGGCGATTGGCAGCTTGTCCAAAATGTGGAACAATGCGACTTAATGTTGATGAGTAGGAAGAACTAACCTGTATTCTTAGGATCCTGTTTGACACAATTAAGTCGTTTAAGTATTTGGAAGTAACTTTGCAAAGTGATATGAAATGGAACGAGCATGCGACAGCTGTGGTAAACTAAACTACGTCCTAACAGGCCTTGGAAGTCCCAACGGTACCGACCGGCCGCCGTGTCATCGTCAGCCCACAGGCGTCAGTGGATGCGGATATGGAGGGGCATGACGTCAGCACACCGCTATCCCGGCCGTATGTCAGTTTACGAAACCGGAGCAGCTACTTCTCAGTCAAGTAGCTCCTCTCCCTCACAAGGGCTGAGTGCACCCCGCTTGCCAACAGCGCTCGCCTACTGGAAGGTCACCCATACACGTGATAGGCCAGCCCAACAGCGCTAAACTTCGGTGATCAGAAGGAAACCGTTGTTACCACTGCGGCAAGCCCGTGGGCGAGAGCTGTGGTAGGGAAGGCGAATGTGCGACATCAGTTTACTGGAGAATTTTTCGAAAGAGTGGCTCAATTGCAAGGAGACGGTATACGGGACTCTGGAGCGACATATTCGTGAGTACCGCTAGAGTTTTTGCGATAGGTGCCAGGTCAGATTCAAGATATCGAAGCAATTTAGAGGCGGGTTGCTAGATTTGTTCAAATACAAATGGTTCAAATGGCTCTGAGCACTATGGGACAACATCTGTGGTCATCAGTCCCCTAGAACTTAGAACTACTTAAACCTAACTAACATAAGGACATCAGACACATCCATGCCCGAGGCAGGATTCGAACCTGCGACCGTGGTAGTCGCGCGGTTCCCTACTGAAGAAACACTGTTGAGATAATTTAGAGAATCGATATTTGAAGCTGACTGCTGGACTATTCTGCTGCTGCCAATATAAGCTGCGCTTAAGGACTGTTAAGATTAGATACGAGAAATTGGGCCTTATACGGAGGAATGTCGATAGTCGTTTTTCCCTCGTTCTATTTGCGAGTGGAACAGGAATGGAAATAACCAGTAGTGGTACAGGGTATCCTCCGCCAAGCACCTTACGGTGGCTTGCGGAGTATCTATGTAGATGTAGATATGTAAGAGCAGTTGAATGAAATGGATAGTAATGTAACGGTATAAAACTTTGTCCCAGTCCAGAGGCGCAACCAGACCTCTGAAACGGTCAACAGCCGCGGACAACGACCTGTCGACGCAGCAGACCTTCCTTGGTCGGCTACAACCGTGTCGACCTCCTTCCTCATGACGGCACGCACAACCAGAATGCCGGCTCCAATCGAGACGTTTCCACACGACGCAGAAAAACAATATCTTCACCTAGTCAGCGCCAGAAACTGTATTTAAACCACCAGAGCTAGCCAGTCAATATAGAAATGGTTGGGTGCTGCTATAACGTCCAGTCCATGCTATTAGACGCCGGACTTGTGATACAACCACTATCACCATGTCCGAGACGAGAACTACCGACCACTGAGTTGCTGCGTGGGTCCCTGCCAGTCAGTCCTTCACTACCACAGGAGATATGCAGTGTTATCCAGCCACCTCGGCGCCTTCACTCCCCAGCCTGGGAGACTATATTCACAGTGAGTAGTCCCAGTGTGCAAGTCTCTCTATTTCTGGCTAAGGTTCATCGTGTGGCTGTTCTGCTATGCTGACCTTGCAGTACATGTCCGCCACAAACGAGGGGTGGTAAAGCTGTATGCTTTCATCCTTGAGGAATGCCTGTATCGGCGTGCCCATGTCACAACGCCCAGGTCAGACGAACATAGCCTACAGCCTGCCGTCTTGCAACTGCAGATACACGGCTCCACAATAATGTTTGGTTATTAATAAAAAATATTAGCACCTCTATCCTCCTCCACCAGGGAGCTGCTCGTCCACACTTTGCTACCATGTCGACACCCGCTATATAGTGGCGTAAGAAGTGGTGTTGGAGGTTGAAACGATTGCCCGACGAACGGAAAAAAATGAACAGTAGCAGTACCAGTCACTGCAAAATTACAAGTAGGTGCCGAATTAAAGATTTTTGGTTCTGTTTGGTTGTGTTTTTCCTTTCCCTCCTTTACCATTTGGATATATAGCAAGCAAGATGCGTGCCAGTACAACAACGTAGGAGACGATTCAGCATCTGCTGGAGGAGGCAGCTGTGGTTCAAGCTGATAAAAGCTTTCTAGAAGACCCATGATCTAGCGGAGGTGATACGTTACTTCAGTGTTTTTGGTCAGAAGGCTTACTGCTCTCTGTAATAAAAAAAAAGTGAATGAAGGGATGAACATTGAAAATGAATGAGTGTCACGTGACGTCCAACATGGCAAAATGAAACTAAGACTAATGAAAAAGAGTGGTAGCGTCTTTGATTAGTTATCAAAACGTCCCGGGTTCGAACCCCACCACTGCTTAAATATTGAATAAAAAACATCAGCGTTGGAGGACAAAGATTTCCGGTATCAGAAGCCACCCGCTAACGGCCTTGCAAAGAGGACAGAGGAGCTGGCAGAGGTTTAGGGCATTCTCTTGCCCTTAGGGTGGGGAACTGCACCTAAAGGGGAAGAGTGAGCAATAACCATCGATAGGGGGATGCTGAAGGCAATGGAGTCCACTGTATTACGGACATATAATTTTTATCCACACGACGCGCTATCTGTAATTGAAAAAGTGTCATGACGATCCCTGCATTGACAAAAGATTCCGGAACGGTCCCCCAGTCATATCTAAGGAAGGGGACTGCCAAGGGGAAGGTAACCACGAGAAAAAGACTTAATAACCAATTAAAGGAAATGTTCTACTAGTCGGGTCGTGGAATGTCAGATGTTTCATCGTGTTAGCAAAGCTAGAAAATTTGAAACGGTAAATGAAAAGGCTCAATCTAGGTATGATGGGACAAGAATTTCTGGTCAGATGAGTATAGAATAATATGAACAGCAGCTGAAAATGGTATAACGAGGGTAGGATTAGCTATGAATAGGAAGGTAGGGCAGAGAGTGCGTTACTCCAAACAGTTAAGTATTAGGATTGCTCTCATCAGAATCGGCAGCAAACCAACACCGACAACGATAGTTCAGGTAAACATGCCGACATCGCAAGCTGAAGATGAAGATATTGACAACGTACATGACAATATTGAACGGGTGATGCAGGGAGATGGACATCTAATGGTCATGGAGGATTCTACTGCTGTTGTAAGGGAAGTAGTAGAAGAAAGACTTGCGAGAGAATATTGGCTTGGTACTAGGAATGAGAGAGGAGAAAGGCTAATTGAGTTCTGTAATACATTTCAACTAGCAACTGTTCAAGAATCACAAGAGGAGGAGGTATACTTGGAAAAAATTCGGAGGTATGGGTAATTTCAAGTAAACAACATTACGTTCAGACAAAGGTTCCGAAATAAGATACTGGATTGTAGCTGTACCCAGGAGAAGATATAGAGTCAGGTCACAACGTAGTAGTGACGAAGATTAGGCTGAACATTAAGATATTAATCAGGAAGAATCAGTACGCAAAGAAGTGGGATACGGAAATACTAAGCAGTGAGGAGATACGCTTGAAGTTCCATAAGGCTACAGAAACTGGAATACGGAATAGCTCAGTAGGCAGGACATTTGAAGAGGAATGCACATTTTAAGAAAACGTAATTAGAGAAGTTGGAAAGGAAAATATAGTTTCAAAGGAGGTAGGGGCGAAGAAACCTTGGGTAAAAGAAGAATACCTCAGTCGATCGATGTAAGAAGGAAATACAAAAATGTTCAGGGAAATTCAAGAATACAGAAATACTAGTCGCCCAGGAATGAAAGAAAGAGATAGTACAGGGAAGCTAAGACGAAATGGCTACATGAAAAATGTGAAGAAATTGAAAAAGAAATGATTGTCGGAAGGACTGACTCAACATATAGAAAACTGAAAGAAATCTTCGGTGAACGTAAAAGGAAGGGTGTTAACAGAAAGTGTGCAAAGGTAATGCCACACTGCAGAGGAGAGAAGGGATATGTGAAAAGCCTCTATGAGCGGCAGCTTACCTGTTGTGATTGAAGAAGAAACAGGAATCGAAGGGGAGGAGACGGGGGACTTCAAAAGAGCATTGCAAGTCTTAATATCAAATAAGTAAGAATGGCTGGATAACAGTCCATCTGAATCCCTAAAATAAGTGGGGGAAATGGGAACAATACGACTATTCACTTTGGTGTGTAGGATGTATGAGTGTGGCAATATACCGTCCAACTTTCGGAAAAATGTCATCCACACAATTCCGTAGACTGGCGGAGCTGACAAGTGAGAGAATTGATGCACAGTCAGCTTAACAGGTCATGCATCCATGTTGCTGACAAGGATAATATACAGAAGAAAATTAAGGATATGTTAGATGATGATCAGTTTGGCTTTAGGAAAGATAAAGGCACTAGAGATGAAGTTTGGACGTTCCAATTGATAATGGAAGCAAGACTAAAGAAAAATCGAACTGGTAAAAGTATTCGACAAAGTCATAAAGAGCAGGATGTTTTAAATTCTAAGGTAAATAGGTGCAAACTTAAGTAATGTACAACATATATGCCGGTCGGTAAGGCCGAGCGGTTCTAAGCACTCAGCCTGGAACCGTGCGTCTTCCTCGGGCATGGCTGTGTCTGTTGTCCTTAGGTTAGTTAGGTTTAAGTAGTTAAGTCCCATAGTGCTCAGTGCCATTTGAACCATTTTTGAACCACATGTATAAGAACCAAGAGGGATTAATAGTAGTGGAAGACCAAGAACGTAGTGCTTCAGTTAAAAAGATGTAAGGCAGGGATGTAGCCTTTCGCCTCTACTGTTCAATCTATACATCGAAGAAGCAATGAAGCAAATCAGAGAAAGGTTCTGGAGTGGAATTAAAAGTTCAAGGTGATTGGATATCATTAATAAAACTCACTAATGACATTACTATCCTGGTTGAAATTGAAAAAATTACAGAATAGGTAAAGAATAAGTACAGAATGATAACTGATGTTCACGAAGGAGATGAAGTTAAGGAATTCTACTACCTAGACAACAAAATATCCCATGACGGGCGGAGCGAGGACATAAGAGCAGACTAGTACTTGAAAAAAGGACTTTTCTTGAAAATAGAAGTCTCTAGTGTCAAACAGAGGTCTTAATTCGAGGAAGAAATTTCTGAGAATATACGTTTGGAGCTCAGCGTTGTATGATTGTAAAGCCCGCCCGGTTAGCTGTGCGGGCTAACGCACTGCTTTCCGGGCGGGAACGCGTGCCGGTCCCCGGCACGAATCCTCCCGGTGGATTAGTGTCGAGGTCTGGTGTGCCGGCCAGTCTGTCGATGGTTTTTAAGGCGGTTTTCCATCTGCCTCGGTGAATGAGGGCTGGTTCCCCTCATTGCGCTTCAGTTACATTATGTCGGCGATTGACGCGCAAATACTTTCTCTACGTACGCGTACACCATAATTACTCTACCACGCAAACATTGGGGTTACACTCGTCTGCTGTGAGACGTTCCCGAGTGGCTCCACTGGGGACCGAATCGCACAATAACCCTAGTTTCGGTGTGGGATGGCGGTGGGATGAGTGTACTGTCGTAGCCTGTTGTGGGGTTGTGAACCACTGAGGTCCCCATATAATACAATACAATACAGTGGTAGTGAAACATGAACTATGGGAAAATGGTAGAAAATAGGAACATTTCAAATCCGGTGCTACAAAAAATGTTGAAAATTAGGTAAACTGATAAGGTAAGGAATGAGGAGGTTCCCCGGAGAATCGCAGGGGAAAGGAATACACTATGTGATCAAGAGTATCCGGCCACCGGACTGAAAATTATTTACAAGTTCGTGGCGCTCTCCATCGGTAGTGCTGGAATTCAATATGGTATTGGCCCAGCCTTAGCCTTGATGACAGCTTTCACTCTCGCAGGCAGTCGTTCAAGCAGATGCTGGAATGTTTCTTGGGGAATTTTAGTCCATGCTTCACGGAGTGCTGCACTGGGGAGAGGTATCGATGTTGGTCGATGAGGCCTGGCACGAAATCAGCGTTCTAAAACACCCGAAAGGTGTTCTATAGAATTCACGTCAGGACTCTGTGCAGGCCAGTCCATTACAGGCATATTATTGTTTTGTAACCACTCTGCCACAGGCCACGCATTATGAGCAGGTACTCGATAGTGTTGAAAGATGCAGTCGCCTTCCCCGAATTGCTCTTCAACACTGGGAAGCAAGAAGCTGCTTAAAACATCAAAGTAGGCATATGCTGTGATAGTGCCACGCAAAACCACAAGGGATGCAAGCCCCCTCCATAAAAAAGACGACCACACCATAACACCACCCCCTCCGAATTTTACTGTTGGCATTCGCTATACCCATACACTGCCATCGGATCTCCATTTTGTGTACCGTGATTTTTCACTCCACAAAACGTTTTTCCACTGTTCAATCGTCCAATGTTTACGCTCCTTACACCAAGCGAGGCGTCGTTTGGCATTTACCGGCGTGATGTGTGGCTTATGAGCAGCCGCTCGACCACAAAATCCTAGTTTTCTCACATTCCGCCTGACTGCCACAGTTGCAGTGGATCCTGATGCAGTTTGGAATTCCTGTGTGATGGTCTGGATAGATGTCTGCCTATTACATATTACGACCCTCTTCAACAGTGAGCGGTATCTGTCAGCCAACATACGAGGTCGGCCTGTACGCTTTTGTGCTGTACGTGGCCCTTCACGTTTCCACTCCCCTACCGCATCGGAAACAGCGAACCTAGAGATATCTAGGTGCGTGGAAATCTCGCGTACAGACGTATGACACAAGTGACACCCAGTGACCTGACCACGTTCGACGTCCGTGAGCTCCGCGGAACGCCCCATTCTGCTGTCTCACAATCTCTAATGACAACTGAGGTCACTGATATGGAATACCTGGCAGTAGGTGGCACCACACTATACCTAATATGAAAAAAACGTATGTGTTTGGGGGGGTGCCCGTATACTTTTGATCACATAGTGTATGTGGGAAACGCTGACAAGAAGAAGGGACACGATGATAGAACATGTGTTAAGACATCAGGGAATAACATCCTTGGTATTAGTGGGAGCTGTAGGAGGTAAAAACTGTAAACGAAGATAGAGATTGAGGTACATCCAGCAAATAACTCAGAATGTAGGTTGCCAGTGCTACTATGAGACGAGGGGTAGGGACAGGAGATGATTTCTTGGCCGACTCCATCAAACCAGTCGCAAGACTGTTGACTAAAACAAAAACAAAAAGATGTAGAAGCAGCCTAGTCAGCACGAGGGTGGCGAAGAAAATCTTAGATGAATGGAACTGGACAGCGCCTCTAAGGAATCTAGGAATGGTGGGGCTGAGTGAGGAAAAGGACAGCTAGACGTTGGTGATCCCCCAAATCGTGTGAATAAGATAAGTATCGGATAGGACGAGTAATGCTTTCCAGAAATTTCGTTAATTTTGATTCTGAAATCTCTGCTTCACGGACCATTTATTTCTTATTATATATGTAAGTATACCTGACTGGATATTACCTCCTGCCCCCCTCCCCTCTACGGGCTAACGCTCTAACACTTCGTAAAACAGATAAGGATATTTTAAGGACACCGCTCTCACGCGGTGCAACATGGGTACTTGTGGTACACCAATCCTCTTATACTTGTTGAACAGTCCACTTTAATACTCAAACAAATCGAGCAAATTCGTACATGGTGACGTCATGAATTTCTCCAAACACGGCAATTTCTTTCTGCCGTGAAGTCACGCCACCTCATCGGCTCGTCTTAATGCGTTGACTCAATAGTAGCGATTGGCACATGAAGACCACTTCACAGTCACGGCCTATATCAGCGCTGACGGGGGAAGGGGGTGAGGAACACGAAGGGTTAAATTACGTTTCAGTCACGTAACTAAATTGCTTCAGAAAATCGATTCCACTAGCTCATTAGAGTAATAACTTTAAGAAAGTTTGCTAATTCTGAAACTATCGAAAATTAGCATTAACTCATGACGGTACTTGGCAGAAGCCATAGCGAATATACGAGTGTTAATGACAGACATTTTTGGAACTTCGCTCGCAGTACGCGATGGCAACTAGCAGCAGCTGGCTGCTTGCCTGTATTGTTGCGGCAGTCTATTATTTACGCCACTGAATGACTCTGAGCACTATGGGACTTAACTGCTGAGGTCATCAGTCCCCTAGAACTTAGAACTACTTAAACCTAACCAACCTAAGGACATCACACACATACATACCTGAGGCAGGATTCGAACCTGCGACCGCAGCGGTCGTACGGTTCCAGACTGCAGCGCCTAGAACCGCTCGGCCACCCTGGCGGGCCTTTATTCCACTTTTATGTTTTTTTTTAGGAGAGAGCACCAACAAATAGCATAAAAAGAAAACATCAGAAACTTTCGCAATAATGCAAAAGTTCAGTACGAAACAGTGCACGACTGAGACTTCTAGCAGTTCGAAATGATAAAATTATATTTACTGTATGATAGCATATAATACCTTGCCGAAATAAGTGTACGAGATTCCCTGGACTTTCACACATAAAGTTATCGGTGTAAGACGACATTTACTGAATTTTTGCATAAATGAAATACTGTAGCTGAGGACTATACAATTATACACTCCTGGAAATAGAAATAAGAACACCGTGAATTCATTGTCCCATGAAGGGGAAACTTTATTGACACATTCCTGGGGTCAGATACATCACATGATCACACTGACAGAACCACAGGCACATAGACACAGGCAACAGAGCATGCACAATGTCGGCACTAGTACAGTGTATATCCACCTTTCGCAGCAATGCAGGCTGCTATTCTCCCATGGAGACGATCGTAGAGATGCTGGATGTAGTCCTGTGGAACGGCTTGCCATGCCATTTCCACCTGGCGCCTCAGTTGGACCAGCGTTCGTGCTGGACGTGCAGACCGCGTGAGACGACGCTTCATCCAGTCCCAAACATGCTCAATGGGGGACAGATCCGGAGATCTTGCTGGCCAGGGCAGTTGACCTACACCTTCTAGAGCACGTTGGGTGGCACGGGATACATGCGGACGTGCATTGTCCTGTTGGAACAGCAAGTTCCCTTGCCGGTCTAGGAATGGTAGAACGATGGGTTCGATGACGGTTTGGATGTACCGTGCACTATTCAGTGTCCCCTCGACGATCACCAGTGGTGTACGGCCAGTGTAGGAGATCGCTCCCCACACCATGATGCCGGGTGTTGGCCCTGTGTGCCTCGGTCGTATGCAGTCCTGATTGTGGCGCTTACCTGCACGGCGCCAAACACGCATACGACCATCATTGGCACCAAGGCAGAAGCGACTCTCATCGCTGAAGACGACACGTCTCCATTCATCCCTCCATTCACGCTTGTCGCGACTCCACTGGAGGCGGGCTGCACGATGTTGGGGTGTGAGCGGAAGACGGCCTAACGGTGTGCGGGACCGTAGCCCAGCTTCATGGAGACGGTTGCGAATGGTCCTCGCCGATACCCCAGGAGCAACAGTGTCCCTAATTTGCTGGGAAGTGGCGGTGCGGTCCCCTACGGCACTGCGTAGGATCCTACGGTCTTGGTGTGCATCCGTGCGTCGCTGCGGTCCGGTCCCACGTCGACGGGCACGTGCACCTTCCGCCGACCACTGGCGACAACATCGATGTACTGTGGAGACCTCACGCCCCACGTGTTGAGCAATTCGGCGGTACGTCCACCCGGCCTCCCGCATGCCCACTATACGCCCTCGCTCAAAGTCCGTCAACTGCACATACGGTTCACGTCCACGCTGTCGCGGCATGCTACCAGTGTTAAAGACTGCGATGGAGCTCCGTATGCCACGGCAAACTGGCTGACACTGACGGCGGCGGTGCACAAATGCTGCGCAGCTAGCGCCATTCGACGGCCAACACCGTGGTTCCTGGTGTGTCCGCTGTGCCGTGCGTGTGATCATTGCTTGTACAGCCCTCTCGCAGTGTCCGGAGCAAGTATGGTGGGTCTGACACACCGGTTTTTCCATTTCCAGGAGTGTACTTCTTGGAAAACTGGAGGTGATAAACTATATCACTTTTACAAAAATTGTTTGATCATAAATGTACTGTCTGCTGTTTGACCTTTTTCGATGCCCGCGATGCAGAAGAGTGTTTTATTTTACTTGCATATGCTTCTATCAGCACCGCAAAGTATCTGAAATTTTCGCAAGCACCCTCTACAGCCGAAACTATCGTGCACTTCAGCCTGAATGTCGGCGAATGATTCCTGTTGCTCCACTTCGTCCTCAGTCTCTCTCTCTCTTCTTGTTTTCTTTTTTTGGGATTGGTTTGAACTTAACTTTCCTTACTATAGGGCAAAACCGAACGAAGAAAGTCACGCCCTTCAGACTGGAACCGCAAGACCGCTACGGTCGCAGGTTCGAATCCTGCCTTGGGCATGGATGTTTGTAATGTCCTTAGGTTAGCTAGGTTTGACTAGTTCTAAGTTCTAGGGGACTAATGACCTCAGCAGTTGAGTCCCATAGTGCTCAGAGCCATTTGAGCCAAAGTCACGCCAAATACTGAAAAGAGGAGAAAAAAGTTATATGTAACAGCAATAATGTGACAAATCATTAAACATATGTTAAGATATAGATGTTTTATTGTTTTACAAACATTACATACCCCTGAATTCGATAAACCTTATATCTGGAGTTTGAGCATACTACATGAAATCTATTTAAATGCTCTGTTCCATATTTTGTAAATATTTCATCAGTATATGCCCTTCTATTGCGAATAACCCAGTGTTTAATCTAAAAATAACAAAAACAAAATTACAAACAATAACGTTCTCAATGACACGAAGTAAAAGTTACTGAAAGACAATAAATTCCAGTTTATATTCATACTTACAGTTCTTTATTCGTCACGAATCTGTAAGATGACTTTCCATCACTTCGTTGGACATACAGAAATTGTGTTTCAGCAAGACTCTCGTCTGTTCGCTTACGTGTGCTACGTTGTTAGTATTCTTTCCAAGCCACCAATGTATGCTGCAGTCGCTGTCACACTCTTCCGGACAGAATTTCCTCTGTTATCCTCACATGTTTTCGCTATAAGTTATGATCATGATTATCGCGCTACATTGTTGTAGCGCAAACAGTCGTGATTCGCGAACCAACTTCTGCCAACGGGGTAAAAGCACATTAACTTTCAAGCACCTGAGGATTGAATTTTCCTTTTAAACAAGTTTCATTTTCATCAGAGGGACTCTTTGTCTATAGATCTTCCTATATGTATTTCTAACAGAGCAATACATACATTTATCTTACACCGTTCGTTGACCGATGAAGTTATGCTCTGTTCCAGATGAAACCTAAAAGGGCGAATTACTTCAGAAGCTCTGTCGGTATTTTCTATCATACGCTTTACATATCTACATTCAGAAGAGCGTTTCATGTTTCTTGAGATTTCTTCATTTCTCTACATCTGTTTAAAGATATTTCACTGGACTTATTGTTTGATGGCAAGTTCGCATTACTTATCTTTCATACATATTTTTTTAGTATTTAGTTTCATCTGAGGAAATGTTTATAATTATTGTAACACAGGCGCTAAAACCACATTACAGAGCCTAAGACTCACAATAGTAACAACCAAGTTCTGCTGAGTCTGTTTTCATTTTATTAAAAGTTATTTTGTTTCTCGTTCAGTATACCAGTAGAATTCATAATTCATTCAGTTTCTGTTTAGGTTGCTCCCTTAGAGCACCCAGGCAACTCAGCGTCACCATACTTCCAGGCAGTTGGGACTGGGTGTCATAATCGATCACCGATCAGTGCCGCTGCGTCATTATGAGATGCGGGTTCCCTTCGCACACATATTATCCACCAGGGATGAATTAATGAGTTCTCCCGCGAGTCGACGGAGCTAGCGGCCCGCATCTCGTGGTCGTGCGGTAGCGTTCTCGCTTCCCACGCCCGGGTTCTCGGGTTCGATTCCCGGCGGGGTCAGGGATTTTCTCTGCCTCGTGATGGCTGGGTGTTGTGTGCTGTCCTTAGGTTAGTTAGGTTTAAGTAGTTCTAAGTTCTAGGGGACTGATGACCATAGATGTTAAGTCCCATAGTGCTCAGAGCCATTTGAACCATTTTTTTGAGCTAGCGGCCTAAAGCGAATCATTCAGCTCTCGGTAAAATGCTGCTAAGATACAGACGTAATAGCTCGGAAACCATGTTCGTTTGCTTCACGGTAGCTGGCACATAGAACATTACGTAAAACATAGAAAAATATTTTTTAACCCTGTAGACTCTACTGTTTTCAGGTGCTATGCTCATTATTCGCTGCATAACACTCGTACATGCACTTCTCGCCACGAGGGAGCACAGTTTTAAGGACAGATTAAATTTCATACCAAGACTGAGGAAAAGTGATGGTGTAGGTATAAGCCAACGGATCAATTAATTAAAAACCATTCCTATTATTAATTTGGACCACACTCTTCTAACAGTCAGCTCTGATTAAATGCATGCCACAGAGAAATGAGCGTAGATCAAGTTATGTACATACAATCATACTCTACGTACTAAAAAGGTGAAAGTTTTTCTACCCTTGTAAGAGAGTCATTCAAACATGGTACAATGAATTCCAAATAACAGCTGTTGCATGTCAGATGACTGAACTTTTAATTTTTTCGTTTATTTACTTCTAACAGGTAGTAGTAGAAATGAGAACAGCGAGAAACTTAACATCAGGATTGATGGTCACGAAGTCAATGAAGTTACGGAATTCTGCTACTTAGGCAGTAAAATAACCAATGACGGACGGAGCAAGGAGGACATCAAAAGCAGACTCGCTATGGCAAAAAAGGCATTTCTGGCCAAGAGAAGTCTACTAATATCAAATACCGGCCTTAATTTGAGGAAGAAATTTCTGAGGATGTACGTCTGGAGTACAGCATTGTATGGTAGTGAAACATGGACTGTGGGAAAACCGGAACAGAAGAGAATCGAAGCATTTGAGATGTGGTGCTATAGACGAATGTTGAAAATTAGGTGGACTGATAAGGTAAGGAATGAGGAGGCTCTACGCAGAGTCGGAGAGGAAAGGAATATGTGGAAAACACTGATAAGGAGAAGGGACATGATGATAGGACATCTGCTAAGACATGAGGGAATGACTGCCATGGTACTAGAGGGAGCTGTAGAGGGCAAAAACTGTAGAGGAAGACAGAGATTGGAATACGTCAAGCAAATAATTGAGGACGTAGGTTGCAAGTGCTACTCTGAGATGAAGAGGTTAGCACAGGAAAGGAATTCGTGGCGGGCCGCATCCCGCATCAAACCAGTCAGTAGATACACTAATCGTAAAACTGTGTGTGTGTGTGTGCGTGTGTGTTTGTGACGTGTAGTGCTTTTTTTGACATATTGATGATGAGAGAAGGCAGAGAGAGA
Source organism: Schistocerca piceifrons (assembly GCF_021461385.2). NCBI lineage: Eukaryota > Metazoa > Arthropoda > Insecta > Orthoptera > Acrididae > Schistocerca > Schistocerca piceifrons. The sequence continues at coordinate 204,548,249 of NC_060141.1, read as the reverse complement.
GGAATCCGGTGCTGGCATATAGCCTACTCCTCGAGAATAGCGCAAAAGGGGCCGCCAGGCTTAACATACCCATCCGACGGACAGGCTCACCATCAACAGTGTCACATGTTCTAATTTTATGAGACACTACGGAGAGGTTTTGTATTCAAACAAGGACATTGGCGCAAAGTTTGGTGATCAGGATCTTTACTCCACCACCTCTCCTCCCCTTGCCGGCCGAATACTGACAGAGGAAATAAGAGGAAATATTTTCCACCACCAAGATTCGGAAGGGCTTAGCACCGGGACGAGCAAAATCGCACAATAGTGCGTTAGCGACCTTCATTTCTCTTCTTTTATTTCAGCCTGGCTTCAGTGCCATTTGAAGAACTTCTCGTTGCCTTTTTCTCATTAGACCTTGGCTGCAAGGAAAACAGTCGCAGCCCAGCGACGGCTTCAAGTTTGTCTTCTCGAAGAGTTGAATTCCATTTGATTCCACAATCCTGATTGTCCTGTACATCATTTCCCCCATTTTGTTTACTATTTCGGCTTTTCGTAATTTGGAGCGTGCCACTCGCCAGTAGATCCACACTTCCTTCTTCGTTGCTCCAAGTGACGACGAATTTACTCTTCTGTTCTTTTTTCCCAAATGTGCTCTTAAATAAAGAAGTAAATGGCACCATTCCAACCGAACAGAAATGGTCTCAGGCATTCCTATTGCCTTAGAGCTGAAACGCGTCCATACATTCCTCCAAAAATAAAACATGTTCTACAGACAGTTAAAGTTCGTTACGCACCCATAAATGAACATATGTCCTGATAATTTAAACACAGTCCCCACGTGAATATAAAAGAATATTGACATATCGTCAATATCTTTCTTTTCAGTTAAGAACGTGTTGTATCAAATTTCTTCTGCAGTTCCAGAGTGCCATAAAATGTTACTATACAGGGTGAAGCGAAATTCGTGCACTCCTGGTTTCGCTGTGCGATTCCTCACATGACAGCGACAAAAAAATGTCTGTCACAAGATTTCGTCTGGCGAGTATATGTGGCAGAAAAAGGACGTTAAAAAGTGTTAATCTGGCAACACTGCAACCACATGTATGATAAATATCTCTGTCACCTCATACAAGCCGTGCAGGACAGTTGGTTCAGTGAGTAGAGTTTTGGGTTGGCATTTAGGAGGTCAAGGGTTCGATCCTGGGTTGAAGCATATGTTCTTTATTTGCTAGATGTAGTACAGGCGGTACGGTATCTGGCATCTTAATCGTCAACAGCGATTGCAGCAGGTCCTCTAGAAAACATTTGCACTTACGTACTACAGTGGTAGAAATGGAAGATTGGTCAGCTTTGAAAGAAGCCCTTTGCACATCGTGGGCGTGAATTTATTTGCACCACTTCATCTACTAGATGTGAAACCTGGTTTCTTTGTATCCTTCTCCGATGGTCCCATCGATTAGTACCAACTATTATTCTTGCCTCCTTGAGGTCTATTACATTTCTCTAGGTCCAGTAAGACTAGCAAAATGCTTTGTATATAATGCCCAAACACAGTTACTATTTGTATGTGTTATCACCATGGCCGCATTAATTATGCCTTTCAATAATGAGTCTGATAACCGCATGCTACTCAGTATGCATCTCAATGCATTTTTATTATTATAATAATTATTATTATTATCGACAGGATTGTGGATACATCACATCTATTTCCTTTAGCGAAACAGTGTAACTCGAAACTGAAAATTTCACATTTAGCGGTGTCGGGATGAATCATGCAGAACAATATCTGTCAGTGGGGTAATGCACGTTATGTGCAACAGCGTGCAGAACTGATAAAGCGTTTATACTGTATGCGCTGTACATCAGACAGTGCGTAGCTGTGATCGGAGTAACGAGCCTGTGACAGATTCCCAACGTACATGCGTACACGTATCGAATTTTCTCAATTTAAACCTCTCAACCAGTGTGGCAGACGTATGGCATGAATAAACGATGAGTATGTGGCTATGGTTCTGGTCTCTGGTGCATCTCATAATCGGGCTGGTGTTGCAACTCGTGAATATGCTGCTAGATATCCTCATCGATCCCATCCAGATAGGTATGTATTTCGTCACCTAGAGCTGCACCTTCTGGAGTCAGGTTCTCTCCTTCCACAACTGCGTGACAGCGGTCTTACACAGACTCCCCATACTCCAGCCACTGGAGGTCATGCACCAAGAACCTCAGTGAACTACACTTAGTGTAGCAAGGCAGCTGCGCGTCTCGCAACGCAAGGTCGTTAACTTGTTGCACCCCTATCATTATGCTTTCATGCAACACCTGCATTCTGCAGATCGCCGTCAGTGGATGCAATACTGTGAATGGATCCAACAACAGCAGGAAGCCAACGATGACTTCGCGAACACCGTAATATGGTTGGATGAAGATGCATTCACTCATGAGTGTGTGTTCAATATGCACAATGCCTACCACTGGTATGAGGTTAGAACGCACGCCGCCCATGACAATGCCTATTGAGTTCACTTTCCTATCAATGTCTGGGACGGAATATTGGGCGACAGGTGTTTGGGCCCCTACATGTTGCCTGACCTGTTGACTGCACGAAAGTAACATGCATTTCTCTCAAACTATCTGCCTGATGTGATGGAAGACGTTCCACTACATGTTCGGCGGGGTATATGGTTCCAGCATGATGATGCACCTTCACACTCTGGAATTAATGTGCGACAGTATTTGGACAGAACTTTCTAGGGAAATGGCTAAGACGTGGAGGTCCAGTTGTATGACCACCGCTTTCACCTGACCTAAATCCCCTGGATCTCTTCCTGTGAGGCCACCTGAAGGAGCACGTGTGCTCTACTCCACCAACGAATGTGGAAGAATTGGTAGTGCGCATTCATGCTGCTCTTGTTACTGTGGTTGCAGCTTTGCTGCAAAGGGTCCAGAGCTGTATGATCTGGCGGGTTGTGCAACGTTTGGGCGTAAGGGAGGTCGCTTTGAGCACCTGTTGTTCTGAGGACAACATATTCTGTTTTGAAGGTCATGCGGTCATTAATTTGAACATTATTATTGTCACTAGTTGCTAATGTGCAATGTCTGAGGGCTCGTATTACAAGTAGTATAAATGAGAAGTAGATGTTGTGTTATTTCACTGTGCCATCGTCTCTAGAACCCCGACACTGATAATGTTTTTGTAGTTATTCTGTTCTATGACCTCCGCGCGGGATTGGCCGAGCGGTCTTGGGCGCTGCAGTCATGGACTGTACGGCTCGTTCCGGCGGGGGTTTGAGTCCTCCCTCGGGCATGGGTGTGTGTGTTTGTTCTTAGGATAATTTAGGTTAAGTAGTGTGTAAGCTTAGGGACTGATGACCTTAGCAGTTAAGTCCCATAAGATTTCACACACATTTGAACTTTTTTTTTGTCCTATGACCGGTCATTTGTTTCAACTGTCTGTTTCTTATTTGTCTAACCACATATCTGTTATGTTCAGCGTCACTAAATATTATAAATTTACGATACACCTTAACTAAGAAACAGTGTATATAACAGCATTAAATGTCAGTGTGAAATTAGCGAATAAAAAAAGAGCGCCCCAATCCAGGATCGGACCCACGACCTCCTGCATGCTTATCCACAACTCTATCCACTGCACAAACTGTACAACACAACTAACATCAGCTGACAGAGGTAGTTACTGTACATGTGGTTACAGTGCTGCCAGATCGCAACTCTTTAATGTCCTTTTTCTGCCGGATGTACTCGCCGTATGAAATTTTGTGACAGACATTTTTTTATCACTGGCACGTGAGGAGTCGCGCTGCGAAGCCTGAGTGCTCTTTTCATTGTCGTTTTTCGTTCAGAATTGCCGGCAAATAAACACCCTGCCGGCCGCGGTGGTCTAGCGGTTCTAGGCGCGCAGTCCGGAACCGCGCGACTGCTACGGTCGCAGGTTCGGATCCTGCCTCGGGCATGGATGTGTGTGATGTCCTTAGGTTAGTTAGGTTTAAGTAGTTCTAAGTTCTAGGGGACTGATGACCACAGTAGTTAAGTCCCATAGTGCTCAGAGCCATTTGAACCATTTTGAATAAACACCCATAATCGTTTTCCATGTTTTTCGTTGGTGTAAGATTTTCCCATAGTCTTGCGTGATGTCGTACTGCCGAAGCAGAAGTCGATGAACTTACCCATTCACAAATATGTTGAATGTCTATTTAAAGAGAATAGCTCGATGGAGTCGTAGGGTCGTGTCGCGCAAGTCTGCTTTCTTGCCCTGTAGTTAATTTGCGAACGCAGTAACCTGTAGCTGTGATACTGTAGTCAAATAATCCATCCACTTATGTGACTGCTGGATTTCCCGGTGCATTTCAGCTATGAAATCTTCTCAGGTTATTAGCCGAGTGGTGTCGTCTTGTTGCAACAAGACGAAGACGCCCCTCGGCTGATAACCCCGAGGAGATTTCATAGTCTATGCACTGGCTAGAATTGCAAGTTAATAAAATACACAGAAATACAGAATAAAACTTAAAAGAATAATTTTATAACAAGGATTCTACTATAACGTCTGTAATTGATGTAGACGACAGAGAATGATCTGAAATAATGTTTATTCAACAAAGGATATCTCAGATAATCACGAAGTGGCCCTACGGTATTCATTTAAAATACAGACAGATAATACCCTTATCTAATTCAATAATGTTAAGCTGAGAGGGTTATGAGAATGGTAGAAAAATACACAAACTAAATAGTTATCAAAGGTACACAAAACCTACGTCCATTTCATATTCATAATACACGAAATATTCACCTACTCAAAAAACTTCAAAGTTCAACATGATGATTTACAAACTATCACATATGATAAAAAGAATGGTAGCTCACACTCTATCCTCAGTTCTATAATACAAGTGGAAAAAGAGTGCTACTCAGTAGCACATTCAGGCATATCGAAATATAAAGTACCCCCACAAGTTGAAGTATGGTATCGGCCGTCCACCGTCCAGAATCACACCTACACGACCGAATACCACTCGTTACCACAGGCAGGTCTGTCTCCTTCAAACACAAACGTAAATGCTTCCAGAAATGTTCCCTTGAGCTCTACACTCGAAAACGTTCCCATTTCCACTTGATTCTCGTAGCATTCCGCTACTTCTGCTTTTCCGTTGGCTGAAGGCTGTCCCCACCAAAAATATATATTTAATAAGTTCTACAACAACATATGACTCAACTCGACCACTTCCCAGACTAAACTAATATATTACAACAATATTTAAGAAAACAAATCTTATAAAAATTTGGACGCACAAAGACAATTCACAATATATACAAATAAAGATTTGTCCATAAATGAAAAATCCAGTATTCTTGCGCAAGTGCACAGACGATATATGACAACAGTCCATCGTTATTGCTTAAACAATTATTTCGGCCTGCTTGTCAGAAGCGTCTTTTGGTATTCTTTTGCAAAGATTGTTTCAGCTAACACATATGACTGACCACTCCTTAAAGTACTATGATTTTGTATTTTCAATTTTAGTTACTATTTCAATAAAGTTACTGACAAAATAATAAACTGTTCATAAAATAAATACGCAAGTATGACAAAATGTGAAGTATTTTTGCAATTTTTATTTGCTTTGCAAATGTGGAGGACACGATGTTCTGACGAATATTTGCAAATGAAAAGATATAAAAAAATGTTATAGATCAAGAAATAAAACAGATACAGATACATCACTTTTAGAGGTGAAAGCTATAGTGCAATGCTCTCAACTGAGATATCATATGCTGAAATCCCACAAAGCATTTAAAAGTTGTTAATTAAGACGTTCATTGTGAAAATGTTTATTCACTGTGAAATACTAACTTCTTTAGTTTTGAAGATTTTGAAATATTGTTGCATAATTGGACATACTTCATGTTTCTGAGAACACCAATGTATTCGAATTTTCTTTAATACTTGACTGTGAATATTTATCGGTTATCGAAGAGTTGTAAGAAGCCACCTTTCAGCTTGTCTGACACTTAGCCATTTCCTGGAACACTGTCTGTCCTGTTAAGCGTCAGTATTCCCCTTACAGGGATTTACCCATTTCCAGCCAGGTGCTCCTCTCTGCACTTTAGCTCGCCTGGGGCGGCTGCTCGTCTTTCTCGCCCTGCTGACTCTCACCCGGCCACACAAACAAATTCTGCTCTCCTCAATAGCAGCCCTAGGTGGATGAATAACTTTCGCACATAATTATAATATTACACTGTTAGGAGTGAGACTATCAATATGGCTATTGCTGTGCTCTGCGCCAGCAATCAGAGGTTCAATGCTTCTGGTTTATTACGAATCCTTTCTCCAGACGCGTGAGATTCAGTGTCTGCTTCTTGCGACGAGGAGGTTACGTATTTGATTGAGTCTTTTCCTCCAATTATTTGCAAGTGGCAGTTTTCACGTGTTCCTTTTCCCCTGTCTTGCTTCCGTAGATTGGTTGTTCGTGTTTTCTGTACCTTCTTCAACCACTATATCTGATTCCTCTAATTTTTGTGTTCCACGGTCTGACAGTTTGCCGCCCATGATTTCTTCGACGTTTGTTAACTTTCTTCCTGGTTTTCTGATGACGTGTCGTGTAGTTTCTGTCGTACCTGATTCAACTTTTCTCTCAATGTGGGCGCACTTTTTTCAGCTCTGTGATAGGCAGACCTGCGTTTATTTGTTTTCTCTGGTGGAGCTCTCTAATCTTTCATTTATAATCTGTGATTCAATCTTGTGTGCGAACTTTCCTTCAGTATTTGAAGCTACGGTAATTTCATTGTTGATTGTGCTTTTGTACGCAATATCTGCACTGATTCCTCGTTCATATTCACGGGAATATTCTGAAACTATATCTTCTAGAGTTTCATCTGCATTGGTCTTTTCCATCCGTGCGTCCTCTTCGACGTATCCAACAGTGTCATCAATAACGGCATCTGATGTCACTGCCGGAGTTCCACGAACTTCTGCCTATAGGTAGTTGTGACGTAGTGGTTGCTGCCTCAACTGTCGCTAGTTGTGTCACTCGTTGATGCAGACACTGAGCGCGTACATGTGCCATGGAACCACAGCTTGCTCTCGTAAAATGCTTCCCATTGTAAATGACAACAGCCGTATACCCACAGACGTTCACATATGTCACGATATGTTTTATCATTTAAATTTTTACCTGCCTCACGCCATTTAAGACCGAGAATTTACGTGCAGCGGATAACTTCTTAGGAATGTCGCTTATAACAGTGCCATAAGGTTTCAACACTGCATTAATTTGCTCCGCCGTTGTCTTAAACGGTAGTCCTGCATGAGTAACTTTAACGTCACAGGCATTGCTGTCATAATGTTAGAAATTCAAGTTGTTTCAATATAATTGTATATTTTGTACAAATGATTTAGGAGTCCTTAATTTAACGTAGATGCCACAGTCACTGATCGACAGATGAATTCCAATTATATCCTCAGCTGTTAACTGAACTATTGCTCTTCCGTAAAGTCCTCTACCTCAAACGATTTAGATCGTCTATTGTTATTGTCAAATGTGAACTTCAAGGTGTCTTTTCTTACAGATTCTGCGATTATAAAGCCTATCTGATCTGTGGAAATAAGTCATACACGCTATACGAAGTGAAAGTCACCGGCAACAGAGCACGGCCACTAGCATCGGTGACGTAGACACGGCCCTTACACTATCCACTGCAGCCATTTGCAGAATAGAATGCAAAAACGTAGCCACGGAGGCGGGTAGTACTGAACTTCACCTTATTTATTTTCCTGCTGTTTGTTAGGTCCCAGTCTTTCTGTCACGTAACTCGAACTTTTCGCTTGCTCAAGTGCTCTGTCTCTCTCTCTGTCTCTGTCTCTCTCTCCCTCTTTCTCTCTCTCTCTCTCTCTCTCTCTCTCTCTCTCTCTCTGTCTGTCTCACACACACACCCTATGTAAGCGCGTGTTTTGCGTGCCTGTGTGTTTTCAGTTGGCATATTAAAGAAAAGAAACTATACCAAAATATCGACTCAAACATATAGATAAACTACACACACACACACACACACACAAACACACACACACACACACACACACACACACACACACACACACACACACACACACAGAGAGAGATAACTCCAATGGTTCAACTTGCGAATGCTGTTCACTAAAGTAGCATATATCAAGTATCTGTGCCTCCTGCTACCACAGAGGTACATGAACATGAGGACAACAAACAATCAGAAGAAAACGGGACTACTATCCTGTAACGAAGTTACAGTTAAAGAAAAAGTGCTTCATGTTTTTGCAGATACAAGCTGCCTGATACTTTAATGAAGGGTAACCTTGTCGAGACATGTAAATCAATACAGTATCACAGAGAATGCCTTAGTCATACTTTTTAGATGAGCAGTTATTTGGTGAAAAAGATCTGAGTAAAACATGAGATAGTGATAATGGTATGTGCCAAAACTTGTCTGACCTGTACGATCATCAATAAACGTAAAAAAAAGTGAAACGTGTGTGACAAAAAACTCAGAATAGAAGATAATAAAAGGTTTTGAACTATGGTACAACAGAACTATGCTGAGGATTAGATGGAAAGACAGGATAAACAATGAAGTGGTTGTGAATCGAAACGAGGAAAAAAGAAATTCATGGCACAACTGCACTAAAGGAAGAGCTCGGTTGATAGAACATGGCCTGAAGTATCAAGGAATCGTTTTGGGGAAGTGGGAACTGTAGGATGTGAGGATACAGACCGTAGAGAAACACCAAGGCTTCAGAATCTATGCAGTTTCAAATGTATGCAGGTTCCAATGCTTCTGCAGGTAAGACGAGTCTTCCACAAGATTGACTAACGTGGAGAGTAACAGCAAACTTCCTTCGAACTTAATACAAAACAAGTACTACAACAGTGTGAAAATGCAATAATTAGAGTATAACTACAAAAACGTAAAACTCTTTAAACACTACTTCCGCTAGCACATTGGACAGCAGAATTTCCTATCCATCTTTATTATGTTGACCGCAATTCTTTTCACAGAAATGGACGAATGAGACAAAACATACACCCCACGAGTTATACATCGAGATAAAATAATGCAACACAAAAAATTTCGGAAATACATTTGTCTACATAACGTACATAAGTAAATAACATTGCAAGATTACAGGCTGATGTAAGCGCGAGACAAACCATAGCAAATATGAAATGTTGAACAGAAGCTTGGAAACGTGAATGCATTGTGTTGTAGGGGTGCTTCATGAAAATCTGTGGCATGGGATTGTTTGCCTGTAGCACTTGGTCGGTCAGTACAGGGCCGGTTAATAGTGCATGTGGATAACGCTCCAGTTGTCGTCCGACGATGTCTCACATGTAATTGATTGGAGACAGATCTGGTGATCGAGCAGGCGAAGGCAACACGTCGGTACTCTGTAGAGCATGCTGGATTACAACAACGGTGTGACGCTGAGCTTTATCCTGTTGGAAAACAACCCATGGAGTAGTGTTCATGAATTGCAGCACTACAGATCGAATCACCAGATTGCTGTACTATTTTGCAGTCAGGATGCGTAGGATAACCACGAGAATGCTCCTGCTGCCATACGAAATCGCACCCCAGACAATAACCCCAGGTGTGGATCCCGTGTGTCTAGTACACAGACAGGTTGTTTGCTGGCCCTTAACTGCCCTCCTTCTCACCAATACACCGCCATCCCTGGCACCGAGGTAGAACCAGATTGCATCAGAAAACACAACACACCTCCATCCTGCCTTCCAATGAGCTCACGCTTGATATCAATGAAGTCTCAAATGGCAGTTGCTATGCGTCAAACAGATAAGCCGAACACGATGGTCTACTCTTTCCGTAATGACACGTGTCCGTGTGTCCGGCCGGAGCATGGACTTCTCGTGACCACCGCTCCCAGCAATCATGTAGAGTGGTTAGATTCCTACCAAGTCTTTCGGCAGAATCGCAGGAGAAACACCCTTTAACACGACCTCGTTCAATCTCAGTGAGATGTTGATAACAATGATTTTGTCACCTTAAAGGAATTCTTGACTAACATAAAGTCACCACTTCCAACCTCGAAGGTAAAGAACCCTCACGACCGTTACAGCGTGTGTGTAAAGGAAACCTGTCTTTCACCCCTATAGTGGCGCGACAACTCCCTCCCCCCCTCATCGCTGTTACGAATTTTTCCAGGCAGTGTAATTTCGGACTGTTCAGGTGAGCATCACCCTCTTTTTGAAGCTAAATCACCGCATAAACAGGTCAACCATCAGCCGTTGTTTTAGCGGACACCTAATTAGATCAGTGCACTGGCCGCAGCTCGGGGCAGGCAGACAACTTTGACGGTCTTCCAGGTCGTCGAACTTGCTGAGTTTGGGCGTTGCCCGAAACTGCTCGAAGTTCCCTTCACTGAGTCCTCCTAAAGTTACTACACTATGTAACAGCGTAGACCGCTTCCATCCTGAAGATTCAAATTCAAGTACTTGTCAAGACTGTTACGACCATAGAGAGCGTAAAGACTATTCCGAAAGGAACAAGAAATAGTGCGTTGCAATCCTCCTTCGGATGGAAGTTTCGAGACTTATTTCCCTTTCTTTACTCAATTAGTGCCAGTCACACGACTGGCAATCGATAGGAAAAGGTTACGTTCAATCTGAATGGCTTAACCCACTTCATTCAAATGTTAAGATCATGCTACTTGAATAGGTAAGGGCAAAGGACAAAGACAATTAATTCCTTTACTTAACAGTAAAAGGAAACCAGTTCTTTAAAATATTTTATCAACACAATGTCTTATATTTGTTTCCTAACATACTACCCAAAATAGAAAGCTTTAATAGAACACTTATAATCTTGAATCAATTTTTCAGAACAAAAACTCAGAAAGAAACATGCTCAACAGCTTGTGAAGCTTCAGTGCGACCTAACCTCTACTATGTTAGCGAAGCATGTGTCATTTAAATGATGTGAGCAAACACTTTACAGCCACCGAAATGAAACCGCAGCCATAGGGCCTAAGATAACATATGTAAGAGGTTATCCCAAGAATGCATATAAAATTAATTAGAGCACGTTAGGAGAATGAAATGTTCCAGACTGACTCTATGAAATCTAAATTACAAACTAGAGGACAGAGACTAAAACATCAGTGAGCTGACCATTCAAGAGACAGCCGAAGACCTTAAGACTGTATGATCATGATTACAATTTTAGGTTGTAAGAGAGAGTTTTCTGTGCAGTAAAAATATTTTAATTGACTTAATTAGACATGCAGGCAAGTCTTCTGCACCAGTAATACTTCAAAGCTGTACAAGCAGTTGGTGCCTCCTAGTACATTCAACATTCATGAAGTGTTGCGCGCATACTTCTTGTTATTACCCTCTCTGTATGTACAACAAGAGAAGGCCTCAGATGGAATGAGATGAGTGCTAATTTCTTCTCTGAGGACGTTAACCCTCTTTTCAAAGTTTTCCCTGCTTTCCTTTATTGGTCAACTCTCCGCACAATCTTAACCACTGCATCTTTGTCATGTCCTTCGACTCTTGGAAATTTAATCTGGGTTCTGGACTATTTACAGATAACTTTTATGTCTATACCCTCGCTACCTTCTGAATTTCAAATAGTGTATTCCGCTCAGCACTATCATAAGCTTACTTTAAATCTACAAGTGCTATAAGTGTTGGTATACCTTTCATCGATCTATCTTTTTAGGTAAGTCATTCATTCAGTATTATCATGCCAATTGTTACTACGAATGTTTGACGATCAATGACATTTACGAAGTGTCGTGAGTATTAATATCGATGTTGTAATATCGATCCTGAAGCCTTTGAAACATCGTTACATCTATGTTAAAAACAAAACGACCTTCATTGCTGAAAAAAACCGTAAACAAACATACCGACACACACACACATACACACACACACACACACACACACACACACACACACACAGAACACACGATAATATTTACCATTCTCAATATTGCGAGAAGACAAGTTACTCTCTGACCTATTTTTCGTACATGGAAAGTTATTAAAGATTTTCAATACAACCTGACGCACCTTGAGCGAGACTCTAGAAAGTTAATGGCCTGAGCAGATGTTGATGGAGCCTGGTGGGGCGCTAAAAGCATGAGGTATTATGATGGATCTTAGCTCGTAGAAACGGCATGTTGGGAGCTGAAAGCAATTGGCGGCGAGCCCATCCCTCGGTAAATCCTGCCGGACAGGCCAACAGCGGTACAAGGCAGACAGAGCAGCCCCTAGTCAAGACAGGTCTCTGGCACAGTAGTGCCACTATACCTGCATTGGCGCCACCGAAGGCTGGGATGGGGGCGATGGACTGAAGGGACGCGTCTACACAGTGGAGTCTTGAACCAGTCATTGTATGCAGAGCCACGCATAATAAAAATTCACAAGTTTTCGTGTTTGCTGATACTGCGAAAAGGCCTGTGACCCACTTCCATTGGTCGCCACGGTTGTATAAGAAACTCTGGCGTCTGAGAGATGTTTAGACACGGTTTCTTTATTACACCTAATAACTAGGATTAATAAGTTCCAAGGCACAGGTGATTTTGATAAAGATGTTTAAGATTGTATCTGTTGCCGTGGGAAGCGACGCGAGTTTGGAGAAAAACATCTTCCTCCTCCGCAAAAACTTTAAAAAGCCAGTTATTGGCAGCTCCCTTTTTTTCCAGAGACGCAAGTTTCGTAACTCATGCCCTGGTTCGACAGGAGTTGGTGCTGTCTTGTGTAAGGGGAAATTTAGCGCCTCTAGAGTCCCATGATTGGCTCAAGACGGCGTGAAGGCGGTATCGCTCGTGCACTTTGCGGTGAAACGGATTATTTCGGAAGAGATTCGAAGCTTCAGGTGCTGGACTTTGGTCTAGTAAGAGGACTTCTGATCGAAGCTCTGGCATGTGTGGTTGGTGCTTGAGATCTGTCATGAGACTGACTTCACTAGCGTGTAGGGACATTGGAGAGCCTGTGGTGAAGTTCTTACTGGACCGACTGTGTGACTTCAGATGTCTCGGACTACTTGTGTGCCGGAGGCACACATATTCGATTTTGGTTTACCAGTCTTGACGTTTGGTATCCTTGTGCGCTCTCTCAAATAAGTGAGCCAAACTGGTCCTCGGTACGACCAGCAAATGGGTGTGTCACTCACTGAAATCTACCGTGATTTCACGGTTCTGGTAAAGAGTAAATTGCGATCCGTCTGCCTGATCGCTAGACAGTGAGATTTTTGCATTTCATTCCTGGCCCCGATCGATTCACAGATGCCGCCTCACGTCTCGCCACCGCCGCACAAATCTCACCTGATGCCAGTTACATCTCCGCACGAAGCAAACGGGATAACGTACATCTGCTCCAGCCTTGTCAGGGCGCACAGATCACAATCGTCACTTGGTCTCAGCTGTACCTATATAGAGAAAATTCTGTAGTTTTGAGCAATCAAAGTCCGCTCAGCGTCAGATCAATTCAGTTTGCGTTATCCACATTTTTAAGAGCAGAGTACATGACTCACTTCTGCCACGCAGGATCCTTGTCCATTGTGGCCTTAAGCGACCTGTTAGTTGTTTACGGTAGTCAATCATAACTTATTTAGCATAATTTATGTCTGTCTTTGTTTTGGGAAAATAAATGTGGTCAGTAAACGAAATTTTGCATACTTTCTCAATCATTTTATATAGTCAGCTCCTTCGGTTAACTTTCAATATATTGTTGAAATTTAAACCTATTTTTCTCTGAACAAGTATCATAAAGACACAAATGCATCACATTAATTATTAATCGACCGTAGCCATGGATGCTCCAAGGGAGGGGGGGGGGGATTATGTGATGGGTAGCAAAACTTCTGAACGTACAAAGACAGGAAGAATGATTCCTGCTGCTGTAGCTAAGTGTTGTCTTTCGTTGATCATTCACTTCATGTTTTCTGTGTGTCAATTAGTGTGCCTGGTATCGTTTGAAATGATTTTATTAGCTGCTGTACACGATACTCTGAAGTAGGTAAAAACATTTTTCTTCTGTCGTTCCCCCCTCCCACCTGCAGCAGGGACAGATAAAGGCCTCTTTCTTCTTCTATTCAGCACTCATCCCGTTGCAACTAGGGATAGCTGAGTCACTGCAATGTAGGTAAGTTCCGTTTGTCGGTTTTTAGACCGTAATAACTTTGTTATATGAGAGCTATTCGGAAAGTAAAGAACGATAGGTCGCCAAATGGAAATCACACTGAAAATCAAAACTGTTTTATTAGAGCTACAACTTCCAGCTACTTATCTCCACAGGCGCTGATCAGGCTTAGACGTTTGGCGTAGCGTTGTACCAACTTTTCAATTCCTTTTTATACAAGGCAGCCGGCAATGCTTTCCGCCAATTCTCTACGCTGGCCTACACCTCGTTGTCTGTGCCAAAGTGTTGTCTTCATAGCCAGCAGGCACGTGAGCAGAGACGAAACTCAGAGGGAGACAATTACGGGCTGTATTGTGGGCAATCAAACATTTCCAATTGAAAACGATTCAGGAGCATCTTCATTGCTCCTTCAGAATGCGGCTGAGAATTGTCTTGAAGAAGAAAGCGCATGACAGTTATGTAATGTTGGCTGCAATGCTTCAGGTGAAATTTCTCACTGGGCCCTCGTACTTGGCGGGAGACACTATTGTTCTAGGTATCTTAATGTACTCCCTGTGTCCTCTGAACTAAAAAGAACGACGTAACGCGATCGACGGGCATACTAGAGCCTGCCCAACACACCTGTGCAAAACTTCATCTGATTTTTTCTTTGGTTTCTATTCCGCGACCGATCGTTCCTTGCTTTCCGAATAAACCTCATATTTCCAGATAGGCTCCGTTATTAACTTCCAATCGCACTGAAATATTTTTCCATACCAAGACCTGTACAGTAACCATTTTTATGCATTCTGTATTATATGCTAAAAAAATTGCCTTTAACTCTAGGAACTGACGTCCTAATCATGGCAGATATGTTTCCCTTCATTTAAGATCCACTACCGTAGCGATCAGCGATACAGTTTGTCCCTCTCAAAAATCGTCAGACGCACTTTTTATGGTGTTTTCGTGTACACTAACAACTTCGTTTTTGCTATAAGTAGCTGGATTCAGCAAAACATGCAGTGTGCACAAAGTCATTAATGCATTTACCACTGTTGATGGAAAGCGTTACTTTGTTTCCCGTTACGAGAAATACAACTTTAATGCAGACCTTCACATGGTCGTTGGTTAGGATCCCAAAATCTTTACATGGTAATTTGTTAGGGTCCCAAAATTAGTGTAGTTCGTTATTCGTTTAAATGACATGTGTTAACACTCACAATAAAACCAGAAATCACGCTGAGCAAAGAGTAGCACACAACCTTAGATGTTAACACAGCACACCACTAAATTATCCACGCCAGCTATGTGCCAAATGAGATATCGGATTAATGACACGAACGTACATCCTCAAGTCATTTTCGTAATTAATGGGAACATAAGTTAGAGTTCTGCTGAGTGATAGTGCCTTTGTCTGTATTTGGTTAGTGTTTACAGAGAAATGGAGGTTAGTACAACAGAAAGCGAAATGATGGACGGTACTTATTCCGCAGATACTGAAAAGACGAAGTAACATATCGAATAGATTGTGGCCAGTCATTATTCCAGAAATTACTACTTTAAGCACAGTTAATGTGGGAAACTATGCAATGAGGGAAAACTTTAATAAACTGATATTTGAGAAAAGGTCATTGCTGATGTGATAGTGTAATTTATGATTGTCTTGTGTGTGCGTATTTTTTTAACGTAGACATATCGTTTAGTCCAGCGCTGTAGTGTATTTTTAATTCTCCAATTACTCATGTTGAAAAATTTTGTACACTGAAGTGAACCATCTCGACAACAACCAGCACACATGCCTCATGTTGGAACTTCAATGGAATTCCATGAAGGAAAGACAAGAGGTTTGCGAGACAACCCAAGTGAAAATGCCGAAAATCAGATGTATAACACATGCATGCTACCTTACGGTGTGTGGCAGAGAGTAAAGTAACGTACGTCCCTGCTCCATTTCCGGCTGACAATGATTAGCAGAAAACCTCTATATCACTTCTGATTCCTAGTTGTCGTCATTTCACGAGATGTGCGAAGGAGGAAATGAAATTAAAATATTGTCCCCGACACACTTCCAGCGATTTGCAACAGTAAAACCTCTCCATTCTTGTTGCGTCTACAGGTGGAGTTTAATTTTAGCATTTTCCTAACGATCTATGCCGAAATGTGACGATCTCCTATAAATTCAACTTTATGAAAGTCCCGGGTTGGTGAGTCATTCTCAAAAAAGTCTGTCGAATAAGTTTTGGGTAGGTCGCTTCTTTTGTGGATGAATTACGTTCCCTGTTCTCTTACCCCTGCATCTGATGTTACTTGATGTGGTCGTTCCAATTTAGGCAGCACTAGACAGTTGCTTCTCCGTATTTTACGGTAGTTACTGTTTCCAACATTAGGATAGTAGTATGCACAGAATTTACTCTACTACGTGTGCGTTTTATGCTACATTTATTTACGTTCAGTCTCTGTACCAATCTTCGATTCTCTGAAAGTCACTACGGTCTATTAGTGCTGCCGTCTCCTTCTTATGAAAAACCGCGTTATCTGCAGCCACTCTTCGCGTATTATGATAAGTAGCACACATGAGCTTAGCATGCATACCGTATGCAGAAACACCTATCAATGGAGGTAATTTAGCGGTACATATGTTTTGCTTGTCTCGTAGCCTCACAGGTATACTGCATACTTTAACAGTGAAGCAATACTTACTGAAAACTCCAGTCTGTCAGCAATGTTTACAATGAATGTGATTCCACACAGGAATCAATCCCACACAAGAATCACACACTGACTGGCAACGTTCTCCGATGGCTTTTTAGAGACAGTTTCACTCCATTATGTGGTGTCTCCTACCTGTTGTTTTGCTGTGCAATATCATTTGACAGCATGTGTTTACATTTTTTATTTTGACACAGTCATTATGTGACATGATATGCAACTTAGAATGCTTATTGTCTCCCTCTAATAATTTACAGACATGTGATGTCTTCCCTTTCTTATATGTAGTTACATGAAAGCTGCCCTATTTGTGTAGCAAAGTTCAATTACTCCCTATTTATAGTGCTTTTTCTTGATTGTCCAAAAGACTTACTTCAGCAGACAAATTGCGGAACACTGTTGAACACAGTACAACAGCTATTTTGTAAGTCAGGGTCATATAAGCACAATACAGTCCATAGTTATAAATTATACCTTGTGGTCTGGTAGTACCATGCTCTTTAGCTGAAGAAACGCAAAAATTTCCTCTAGATGTGAATCAGGGCACTTTACAAAACTGATAAAATTGTTACCAATGACTCTGTTCAATCCAAGGCTTACGATCTGACATATAAATTTGGTACGTGTCTTTACCTTACAATGAAGCTCATACACATTAAACAGGCTTATTGTTATTTACAATAACATCATTGGCTCCATGAGAGTCTCTTTTTAGCTCTCAGAAGTCCTGCTTCGATTTTAGGTAATTGTAGATCTCCATTTCCTTTTTAAAAGATCCTAGCAAAGTTTTATGTTGCATGAACATCCATAAGCTAATGTCTTGACGAAGCTGTTGCAAGAGTCCAGACAACTAGTCTGTTAAAACATACATTATAAAGTCGGCCATTTCCTCTTAACACTGTATAGCCACAAGATTTTGTTATTTCCTCAATATGGTCTCCAGTGCCTCCATGATATCTTTTTTGCAATATATATATATCTTGCTGCCCCATGGTTGCTCCTATGTAGGAGAAATGATAGTTTTGCTTCGACTTTATGTCTGTACAATGCATCGTCTTTGTAAAAGTAAAGATATGCAATGTCAGGTCTAGTACACACAGTATCTACCGTAAATTTCAATTCTTAGAGTGTATGATAATATTTCATAAGCGTACCTATAAAATCATTTGGGGATTTTAAATGATTTTATTTTGTGTCTCTAGGCTGCAACCTGTACAGTTTATGCACTGCGATCTGAAATCCGCCATGGTATAGACCCAATTGTCATTTAAAATGATAGCTTAGTCAACAGAATGTCCATGTTGCCTCTATAGTGCTACTCCCACATTCCAAAGCATCTGTTAACAGATGGTTCAGAGCGGTGTAGCACAGACTGGAAAATATTAACAATAGAAGGAAATAAAATATTGTTTTTAAAAACTTATAGATGACTTTCTACATAGACAAACAATGGTACTATCTAGCAATTCTACTTTTTTTTAGAAGAAAGTATTAAGAGGAAGATGTAATCGTGGATATATTTTAAGAACTGACCTATCTAGACGTTACCTATCTCTATGTAGAATGCTGATGTGTGATGCTTCACTTAAAAAAAAAAACAGCTACATACTGTACATAGTGCATACAAAATCGCACAGCATATTTTTTAACCTCACTGTAGGATCTGTGAGAGTCTGTTTCTAATACAGTTTAAACCATGCCATATACCCAAAATGTCTACTTACCTTCCCTGTCTCCCGTGTCCCAAGTATCATGGAAAATAGTGTGTATGTATAAACTGCTCTCAGACCTATCACTTTCCGCAAGTAGTTCAACATGTGATCACTTTCCATTAGTATTTTCAGTAAATGCACATATCAGATGCTCTTTTTTAAAGTAATTTGTACGCCTTGCTTACCCATCAACAGTGACCTGCTCCTTTTGGGTGTCAGTGTATAGTTTCTATTCACGGGAAATTTTTTCTCATTAACTAATTTTAAAGTAGTAATTTATTTAATAGAAACCAACACTATTAGGTACCCGGTTCTTTATCTTAAGACGTTTGAGATCACAGTATTTGTGAGAATATTAGTAGTTTCTTATGTCTTTTTCTCAAGACTCATGGAATAGAAGTGTTCCACATCATCCAGTCCACAACCTGCTAATACAATATAATTATCCTATTTCTCTTTTAAGAGCACATCCAAATAGGAGTAGAGATACACAAAACAACTCTCTCACAGATCACTTAGTGTAGTAAACAGTCAATGGCTCTGTTGATGTGGATACACAGATTCCCATGGGACCATAAAAATTAACACCATCAGGTGCGACCAGTACTTTGATGACTGATCATCCAGATATGTCACATGCTGTTGACAATTTTCCCTTTGCTTTTATGGCAGAGTTGACAGAAGGGATCTTGGTAAAAATTGACTGATAACCAGTTTTTGCATCAGTGCCCTGGATTATATTTCAGAGCTACCCACAGTGTGTCATGAATCACCTAGCCGAATTGCGCAATAGTATGTATTTGCCGTGGAGCTTGGGACACTGTTGATGGTGATCAGTTTCTCAGATGGTAATGTTAAGCGTGGCGAAACCCACGGTGCTCTTCGAGATGAATAGGCTATGTGTTATCACTGCGTTTCAACCTTTTCTCTTTATCTCCAACATAGACTCGAGACGACACTAAACACACACACACACACACACACACACACACACACACACACACACACACACGCACAACACACACACATACACACACACACACATGCACACCATTATAGTCATCTATGCTTAACAGATACACTTACACACACAGCACTTATACTTCAAGGAGGAAAGGTGACTGTTGATGCAGTGTATAGAAAAAACCTACCCACTGAGTCGACTGAGAATTCCATTCAGGGCCTCCCTGACGTTCATGCCATGCAACTTTACTTCATGTAGTATACGCCCGTGAATCCAACATTTGTGACGTACAGTAAATGCAAACACTCAGTGTCCTCTATTCATATTTCGATTTTTGCCATATTCTGTTTGTATATCTGTATGCGATGATTAACAAAGAATTATGTAGAAGAATATATGTGTTGTTATTCGCCACCTTACCATGCATGAACTGCTTTCATTAGCATCCAACCATGATACAGATTCCCAGTCCAGCCGCAATATCTACGATATGGTTATAGGTGCACTTCGTCTTCCTCCTTAAATGTTTAACGAGAGAAGCTTGTGTGAACACACAATACTGTCTGCCAAACCTTATATACGCTAAAACACACGTGGATTGTGTTATAGGTAGAGTGATTAGTTTGCCTATCTTAAATACAGCTTGATACCCAATATTTCTTACATAATCTCTGTCCAGGATCCCCTGAAAAAAATGACACTCAATTTCAAATTATCGTATTATTTGTATACACCCTAAAGATTCAAGACGTATGCAGTAGATGGAAGTAATGCACGAGGAACTGACTATATCCAGTTGTTAACATCTAGCCCAACTACCCTATTTTGTGTAAGTGTTAGTTTGTAATAGGGGCCACCCAGGGTCCTGCATAGGTCAAGGGTATAGTTGAGAGTTGGATTGTCCCAAGCTGTCTGGGTATGGTTCTGATGTGGATTGACATCCACAACATCGGCTATAGTTCAAAGATGAGTGCACCAGCATCTGCAATTCCGTCCAGAGGTGAATCTACCACTGTTAGATCCTTGGTAGGGTCCACAGGTGAGACCACCAGTATCATGTTCAGGGTTGGATTTGCCCCCATCACCCATGACACATACGTAGAATACTGCAGTTGGGCTACGCATTTACGATTGTATTGTTCACAAAAATAATATTATTCAACAGGATAAGATAATGAGGAAATATATCGAATAGACTAAGGTTGATCACTATGCTATGCTTTAAGTACAATCAATATGGAAAACTTTGCCACAAGCAAACACAATCAACTGACACTGGAGAATGAGCATGTCATTGCTGGTGTGTAAGCAACAGTTCTAAATTACATGAAAAAAATGTACATACAAAAGTGGGTATAAGATATCTGAATTTACTGTACATACTAATGGAGAGTAATCACACACTGTTGGCATGAAACTGTGGACATGGGAGACATAGAATAGAAGTTATCTAAACACTTCCTTCGATTGAGCTGACATGTACTACATAGTTCTGTCATTTATTGAGATAACATAACACATTTTATTTCTCATAGAGTGCTATTGTTGAGACATTGGGTCTGTACTACATAGGTCTGTAACATCTGTTATCAACTGCTTTGCGCTGTAGGAATCACTCCATAGGCAACGTGTAGACTTCAGTAACCCTGCAATGATTTGGGGCTGCAGTGGGGTGAGGATATCCGACTCTGATAAATAAGAAATATAATATGTGCCTACACCGCCTGTTAGAAAATTTTACAATC
Organism: Schistocerca piceifrons; assembly: GCF_021461385.2. Taxonomy (NCBI): domain Eukaryota; kingdom Metazoa; phylum Arthropoda; class Insecta; order Orthoptera; family Acrididae; genus Schistocerca; species Schistocerca piceifrons. Next base: position 204,526,996 of record NC_060141.1, on the reverse strand, counting down.
TGCACTTAAGCAGTATTATACCTATTTTAGAGGTACACTTAGGAAAAAGGATTATACAGCGGAAGAAACCAGAATTTACAGATGAAGCTATGAGCATAAAATATAAGAAAGGGATGACAGTATATTTACATTTTCATAGATGAAAGACAGTGCAATCTACGATCATGATGTCAAGACGAAACTACCGTTTCTCCCGAGTGGAGCAACAGTTTGGCAGCAAGATGCACACTGCAAAAAATTGGCATGGAGATACTGGACACCATTTCAAGGAAAAACAAAAATCTTATGGTTATACCATATCAAGTAGAATTGGTAGACATTAAACTAGATATGCTAATGCACCAGCTGCTTGGTCTACTGAAACAGCTTCGCCCCGGTAGCTGAGTGGTCAGCGTGACGGAATGTCAATCCTAAGGTCCCGGGTTCGATTCCCGGCTGGGTCGGAGATTTTCTGCGCTCAGGGACTGGGTGTTGTGTTGTCCTAATCATCATCATTTCATCCCCATCGACGCGCAGGTCGCCGAAGTGGCGTCAAATCGAAAGACCTGCACCAGGCGAACGGTCTACCCGACGGGAGGCCTTAGCCACACGACATTTCATTTCAGCTTCGTTTCGATACCTATTACCTTATGAATATGGACATAACACAAAATTTTGCCACTATTTTTAACGAAATGCGGACTTTCGGCTACCTAAAATCGAATGACGACTTGTGTGTGCAGGAAGGAGACAAACAGGAAAATGAAAGTGAATTGTAAACAACGATAAGTCTGTTTAACATGGATGAGCTCGAATCGTAGTTTATAGATTTACAACAAACTTGTCAAATCACAAGCCCTGTATTGAACAAAGTCATAAGGAACTACTTTCTCAGTTTCATAAAGTGCCCTGATTGCATGTAGCAGAAACTTTTAATCACTAAACAGTGTGGGACTATCAGATTACAAGCTAAAGTTATAGTTGTGGAATACATTGTGCGTATTTCATTCTAGCTTCCAAAATAGATGTTGTGATATGTTTAATAGTGTTTAGCAATTTGTCTGCTGGAGAAATAATCAACTGACTGATTTACAGGTGAACCTTCTGGAAAATCAAGACGTGGGAAAGACTGTAAACCACAGTGACGAAAAAATGTTGTAAAACCAGGAAGGAGCTGTGCGACATAAATACAGTTGGTAGGTGTGTTTCTACATCTGGATGATAATTTCGAGCCAGTCGCACGCTAGTGGCATTGGTAGCTCTACTATAAGATGCAAATCGAAAAGCCGGATGTTGCAGAAAGATGTGACAAGAACGTAGCCACTGTATAATACTGCTGGCAGCCCTAGTCACGAGAACGTACAGTCGCGAGGGGATCGGCCTCCTGACTGCCACGTGGCACTACGGAGAAGGAAGACCATGGTGTGTGGAGTGTGGCTCTGGCGCATCGTACTGCATCTGCAGCAGCAATTTGAACAGCAATGACACAACGGTTATTACAAATTGGTTACTTCAAGGGCAGTTCCGAGCCAGACGCCCTGTAGCGTGCATTCCACTAAACTCAAACCAACGTCATTTAAGAAATTAGTGGGGTGAAGCGAGAGCTCATCGCAGAGCAGGGTGGAGGTGTGTCATGTTTTCTAATGAAAGCTGGTTCTGCCAAGGTGGCGGTATGGCAGTAAGTGGGTTACAAGGAGACCAGTTGAGGGCCTGCAACCAACTTGTCTGCGTGCTGGACACACAGGCCCTACACCCGGAGTTATGGCCTGGGGTGCGATTTGGTATGACAGCAGGAGCATTCTTGTATGTATCCCATGCACTCTGGCTCTAAACTGGTGCATCAGTCTGATGATTTGGCGCGCTGAGCTACCATTCGTAACCAGCATTCCAAGGGTGTTTTCCAACAGGACATTTTCCAACACGATAACGCTCTTCTACATACTGCTGCTTTAACCTAACGTGCAATAAAAGTGTCGACACATTGTCTTGGCCTCCTCGATCACCAGATCTTTCTCCAATGGAACACATGTGGGACAACATCTACAAACAGCATTAACCGTCCTTGTTTTGAACGACTAAGTGCCACAGTCATATAACCCCATCCCACAGCATCTGTACAGCACGATGTACGCACGTCTGCAGGCTTGCATTGAACATTCTGGCGGTACTTATCTGTAGATTTCTAACGCAGTTGACAACAAAGATAAGTATTACACATAAATGCTTTACTAAATCAAAAGAAACAATTTGTCTCAGGTAACAATATTTCCCGTTACAATATGGTGAATTACAGTTGTCGTCATGCTGGGATTGGCTCCAATGAATAATGTTACTGAGCAGGTGTGAAGAAAATGAATCAGCGCGTCAACCAGACTTAAGACATAACGTATTATATATTTAAACTATAAAATCACATGTTAGCATTAGTTCTGAAACATAAGTTTTGCTGCAAACGAAAAAGATACACATTTATTAGTACCACTAGGCTGTGAATGAAAATATGCGTAAAATTATAAATATGATGTATACGGTCTCTCTCCCCCCCCCCCCCCCCCCCCCCACACCCACCACCATGAACCAGGAACCTTTCCGTTGGTTGGGAAGTTTGAGTGCCTCGGTGATACAGATAGCCATACTGTAGGTGCAACCACAATGGCGGGTTTCCTGTTGAGAGGCCAGACAAACGTGTGGTTCCTGAAGAGGGGCAGCAGCCTTTTCAGTAGTTGCAGGGCAACAGTCTGCATGATTGACTGATCTGGCCTTGTAACACTAACCAAAACGGCCTTGATGTTCTGGTACTACTAACTGTTGAAAGCAAGGGGAAACTACAGTAGTAATTTTTCCCGAAGGCATACAGATTTACTGTATGGTTAAATGATAATGGCGTCCTCTTGGGTAAAATTATCTGGAGGTAAAATAGTCCCCCATTCGGACCTCCGTGCGGGGACTACTCAGGAGGACGTTGTTATCAGGAGAAAGAAAACTGTTGTTCTACGGATCGGAATGTCAGATCCCTTAATCGGGCAGGTAGGTTAGAAAATTTAAAAAGGGAAATGGATAGGTTAAAGTTAGATATAGTGGGAATTAGTGAGGTTCGGTGGCGGGAGGAACAAGACTTCTGATTAGGTGAATACAGGGTTATAAATACAAAATAAAATAGGGGTAATGCAGGAGTAGGTTTAACAATGAATAAAAAAATTAGCAATGCGGGTAAGCTACTACAAACAGCATAGTAAACTAATTATTGTGGCCAAGATAGATACGAAGCCCATGCCTACCACAGTAGTACAAGTTTATATGCCAACTAGCTCCCCAGATGACGAAGAGATTGATGAGATGTATGATGAGATAAAACAAGTTACTCAGATAGTGAAGGGAGACGAAAATTTAATAGTCATGGATAACTGGAAATCGATAGTAGTAAAAGGAAGAGAAGGAATGGAACTAATGAACAAAAGAGGAAACCACCTGGTAGAATTTTGCTCAGAGCATAACTTAATCATAGCTAACACTTGGTTCAAGAATCGTGAAAGAAAGTTGTACACATGGAAGAAGCCTGGAGACACTGGAAGCTCTCAGATAGATTATATAATGGTAAGAGAGAGACTCAGGAACCCGGTTTTACATTGTAAGACTTTTCATGGGCAGATGTGGACTCTGACCACAATCTATTTGTTATGAACTGTAGATTAAGAACTGAAAGAACCAGAGGGTGTAGTGAGCTTCAGGGAGAGCATTAGGGAACGATTGACAAGAATGGGGGAAAGAAATACAGTGGAAGAAGAATGGGTAGCTTTGAGAGATGAAATAGTGAAGGTAGCAGAGGATCAAGTAGGTAAAAAGACAAGTGCTAATAGAAATCCTTCGGTAGCAGAAGGGTTATTAAATTTAATTGATGAAAGGAGAAAATATAATAATGCTGTAAATGAAGCACGCAAAAAGAAATGTAACGCCGGAAATGCATATCCTTCTATTTCCATTTTGATGCTTCTGTGTCTTTATATATTGTAAATGTTTTACTATTTGTATATATATATATATATATATATATATATATATATATATGTCGATGAATAATTGGTTTCTTTTGTAAATATTATTTGTATTTTTATGCTGGGTCTGTCCTAGCGAAAACTATGCTATCGAACGATTACATCGATAGGTCGTGTGGAGAACCAAAGTGCTTAGGATCTTTGGTAGTGTTAACTCTGCCGCATGGAACGCGGGCAGATGCGTCTGGCTGGAATAGGGCGGTGGAGCAGGTGTGTTGTGTGACGCTGCCGCGAGTTGCCGCGCTTTCGGGGTTTGGCAGTATGTAATTGCGCTCGACTTGCTAAGATAGTTTCTGACACGTGTCGCGGACGGGAAGCATTAGCTGGCACGCATCAAGAGCCCGTTTCGCCTGGCGACCATGTCGAGAAGAAGGCGCGCCAACATCCAACTTCTGCAACAGCGACGGCCGACAATGAGTGACTGTCGCTACCTCCTCGATCGACGACTTCAGACCTTCAATCAACCAACAAGGAAGACTGGAAGCACGAAAAGCTTTAGAACTGTATGGCAGACCTCCGCCTTTCGAACTGTTAAATTTTACTCACTAAACTACAGCAACATAGCATGAACCTTTGTTGCTCATTGTCCCAATTTCATTACGAAGCAGGGTCCCTTCCTTTTCCGGAATGAACCCGAGTGTCGTTGAAATCCAAACGCCAGCATTAAAGTAATATCATTCCATTTCACTGCTTTGTTTTCAAAGTTCAGTTAAAGTATTCACAGCTGGCTACAATATTTAGATTACACAAGCAGGAATTAAGAGTGCGAGTTTTGTTACCATATTTTAGCTTACCTGTGACTGCAGGTCAGCTTGGTACGTACTAAACTACGTACTAAACTTTAATATTGTTAATTGTTCAGAATCATTTAATTCAAGTTCAAAGTAAAATCTCTTATTTCTAAATTGCATAGATTCAAGTAGCTTTTGAAATGATTGTTGAGGTAGCCCAAGACTAACCTTATTTTATTGAATTTCATAGTGCTTCAGAAACAAAGTTCACTATTAATTTCAGTCACTAAATTAACTTTCAATTTTCCGGTTTTATTAATTCTTTTGCTAAATTAAGTCAGAGTGTAGCGAAATTTATTACTCCTGACAAACATTCAGTTTTCACACAACACGTGTCAACCTTCAGTTGCCACACTTTTAGTGCTAATTACATGTGCATTAATCTTTCATATTCAGTTATTATAGTAGTTGTCCATTGGACTTGCGACCGTAATTTTCCCCAAATCTCAAATATCTAATTAATGCCAATTAACTGTTAACATAACGACCGCACATTTACTTTCGTTACTAATTTTACCCTTTTCTCAAAATTAATTTTCACCAATTTCATTTGCATGTTTCCTTTCATTTAGATGTAACCCTTTCCTCCCTCTTTACCGACAAATTAACTTCGGTGACGATTGCTTTTCCCAAATTTCCATTAGGTACACGCGGTTTAATTTCTCACTGTCATTAAGTTTGGTAAGTTAGGGGGAGGTTACACGTGGCGACCTGCTGACAGCACAATCTTGGGATGTGAGGTTGTTCTGGACACGAAATTTGCATTGTGCAAATCTCGTAACAAAGTACTGTTTACGAACAGGTCGTTACGTCAGCGAGAATAAGTAGTGGGAGGAATCCTAATTAGTTTTGAGATTTGTCATTTGTATTGAAAATTGGTAAAATGAGTGACGGCAACAATTACAAGAATTTGGTAGACTTGGGTGCGGAACAATGGGTCGAACAGTGGGAAACGCGCACCGCGGAACTCATTGTTCATGGGCAGGCGGCTAGCATGAAAGACGCGACCGCCGAAACGCAACAAAGAGCAGAAATGGAATTCCAAACTTTAGGAAATTTTTCGGAATCGGAAGTGAAAATCAAATCTGAACCCCTTGATGACGAATACGGGGGGACAATTAAAGTGGAAGCCGCTACCGAAGTAAAACGGGTAGTCTCCGGGAATTTAACTGATTTATTGAATGTTTTGATTAACGAAATCTAGAGTCAATCGGCAGAAATTAAAGCTCAGTCTGCCAAGCAAGAAGCTCAGTTTGAAAAAATTTACAGTAAGCTACACAATCAGAACAAAGCTATTAATGTTGTTAACAACTATGTTGGAGTTGTTAACACAAAAGTTGATAAAATCAAAGAAGAAATTGTTGTAATTAGTACCGAAATCGGTAATCTTAAACAGGAAATGACAGGCGTTCAGCCGGAAATTGCGAGCATAAATACTCGTTTTGATTCCGAAATTCGCAGAATCGAGAAAAGTGTAGGAGAAGCAGTTTCTCTGATCATCGAGAATAAGGTGACGAAACAAATTAAATTAGTGAAAAAAGAGGATCAGCAGAAGGTGAAAACTTTAAAGGCCTTAGTGTCCGAAGTAGATACTAAAGTGAGGAAGCAGGATAATACCTGCGAAGAGAAAAAGAGGGAAGTGGAAACGCTTGCGACCACCATTTGCCAAGTAATTACGAGAGGTTCGGACTTAGAAAAGAAACTTGAAGGAAAACAGAGCCAATGTGCCAATCTGTGCACATAGTTCGGAATTTTTGACGAAAGAGGAGAGGTTCGACCCCTTGAAAAAAGGCGGTATACACGCGACGGATTTCATTAAAAATTGTGAAAGAGTTTTACCCAGATCATGGACTAATGAGAGAAAAATTAATGCGGTTATTGACGTGTTGGCTGGTGATTGCCAAGCGTTGGGACTTAAACATCAACATTACGAACCTGACTTTTGACGAGTTTAATAATTTGTTTGAGGCTGAATACGGGTCAGAGCAAAAACAACAAAGTGTCTGGCGCGAATTTGTCGTGTCGAGGCCTTTCGATGCGAATTGGCTTGGCTCGATTAAGGAGTTTTGTGAGGGCTGGATCCGCAAGTTGGAATATTTGCGTGATCGCCGCACGGAATCCGAAATAGTCTGGGAACTCTACAGGAACCTTCCAGATGATACAAAACGCTACGTAAGAAGCAATTACAAGACAATCAATGATTTCCTGGAAAGAGTTGAGGACGAGGACAATTGGCGCAATAATCGCGACAGTGGTAGAGGCCATGGTAACAACAACGGGTACCACAACAACGATAACCATGGGAATAATGCATACCGCAACCATGGCAGCAATAACAATAACGGTCCGAACCGTAATGACATTCGGAACAATGCAAATAATAACAGGAATGGCGGAAACCAGTATCATACTATCGTGATACGGGCTTCACAGAATAGTAATAATGCCAGAGGGTGTGATAAGCCGCCTCAGCAGCATCCGGGGAGCAGATCTGCTGGGACGAGACACGGAAACCATTATCCGCGCCGGTGAGGGGCCGACCGGGCGTGGAGAAATTTTGGCTGCCCAATAACAGGAGAAAACCTAGGTGTCGTCGTTACGAAAATTCCGTATGGAATAATCAACGGCGGGAGAGTGTGCCAGTGTTAGGAGAAAGGAGTGCGCCCACAAGTAATAGATAAGCTGTAGACACGGCAGTTGAAAATACATTCACTGTCAGTGAGAACAATTTAAGTAGTGTTCCGAAAATCTATTATAAAGTGGCAGTTGTAACACCCACAGCGAAACTGTAGATTAAGTTTAAGAATGATTCGCAATTGTTGAGAGAAGATCAGATATCGGATAACACGTCCGTCATCGAGCGGGGGGATTCAGAGAGTGATTAGGTCTGGTTAAGGCAGTTCGGTCGCTTATACGACGAACTAAGAGATTATAGGGGCCTGTACGGGAGAAGTGTTTATGGGGAGCGCAGGCAGGATTTGCCGCGTCTCGTCCCGCAGGAAGATAGTGTTTGTGAAGTGATAGAAAGTTCTGGCACTAACCGGCAGACTTTACCAGAAATAGTTGATGTTAATGCGGAGAACGAGCAAGATTCCTCGTGTTTCGTCCCGCAGGGGTTGGATGTTGAAGTAGTAACGGAAAATTCAGGTCCTGACCGGCAGACTTTACCTAAAGTTATAGCGTTAGAAGTGGCCGACCCATCCAACGCAAAACTCCAGTTTAAACATTGCGAAAGTAGCAAGGAGAAAGATGACGAGAATTTTAGTGATAGCCGGACACGACTGGTAGAAAAACACGTAGATTACAACGTGTATGAGGTTAGACCTGACGTTTTACGGTCGGACGTTAGCAGTGTGGGTTGCGCAGATCCAGAGGAAGTAATTGCAGATACAACTGGGCATATTCCTTCAGGTAGCTTGGCAGATGAGATCAATGTGATCAAAGAGGAATCAACGAAGGTGACAATTAGTGAACTGACAGCAAAGCAACTTCTACTAGTTGACGAGTTACAGGAAAAGGTTTCGGTATTGGAGGCGAAGCTACAGACTAAGCCTCAGGACAAACGTGTTGAAATTAAAGCTGTATGTGAACAGAGGCTGAAAAAGCCGCCAGATAAGCCGGATTTAGGATAAAAGCCTGATGGTTTTTTCTGGAATGACCTGGATATAGACGAGGATTTATTGTGGGAAAATAAAGCAACAGTCGAGGATAAGTGTAGACAGATAGTACTCTCTGTTAATATGCACGGCCTACAACTAAAGGTGTTGATTGACACCGGTGCAGAATTGAGTGCTGTACCTGAGAAAATATTTGAGTTACTAAAAGGCAGACCTGGTATCGTAGTTATGCCAGTAACAGGAGTGAAAATTATCGGTGCTACTGCATAGGCCAGTAAACCGGTCACAAAACAGATTTTTGTCAACTTCGAGATATGTGGGGCACGATTTGAACAAGAGTTTGTCGTTGTGCCAGACATAACTATCGGGTTAAATTGGCTATTAAAGTACCGTGCAGTGATTAATTGCTAAAGCAAAACTTTGACATGTATGTCACAAGATAAAACAATAGTAGTTAGTTTCGACGAGGCAGGAGATGGTGTGCATAGGCAATACCAGCCTATACGCATTGTTAACTGGTCGGATGCTATTGACGAAGGTATGAATTTGAGCTACTGTAACGTGAGGAATCTCGGCATTGACAATAGCGTAGAAAGTAAATTGGAAAGTATTGTAGACGGTGTGCCAAAAGTAACACACGAACAAAGACGTGGCCTGTATGAAGTAATAATGAGGAATAAGAGTGTGTTTTCAGACAAACCGGGACTTGTGGAAGAAATAATCAAATTCCCTCCACGGATTGACATTAGTATTGGTGTGAAAATAGATCGTTTGCGAGAAATAATGAAGCTAAGAGCCGATGCTCGCATACGTCGTCATGAAGCTAAAGTGCGTTTTGCTAAGTTTGCAATCGGAGACTTAGTACTAGTAAAAGCTCATGTGAAAACGAGCGAGGTAGACGATGAAATCTCTAAATTTAAGTTTGTTTATAATGGACCATATAAAGTCATTGGTATACCTCACACAAATGCTTATTGCTTAGAGTATCCAAGCTCTGGAAAACTATTAGGTATACGGAACATTGTAGACTTGAAATTGTACCAACCTAAGATTGATTAATACCACAGAATGGGTAATTTGTACAGTATGTACACTCTATAATATTTAACGATTTGCTAGATTGCCATGCTTTTGCCTGACCAAGAGGACATTAAAGAATTAGTAATTAATAAGTAATTAATTTTGACTAAATGATTTAAGAGTAACTGATTATTAATCAATTGAAAAATCCAAGCCGCTAGTTCAAGTTTTCAGCTGAGTCACAGTAGATTAAAGAATGTAAATATGATTTTGTAACTAGCTGTAAGATTTCATAAATATGTGGTTTCCTAGTCATTGCCGATGTACTTAGACGCTGTTTTAAGTTTCAGGCTAGTACATGCGTGTGATGATGGACGGTATTGAGTTATCCACTGTGATTGTGTTAATGGACTACTTGAGATTACTCGCGAGTGAGTTTTTCCGAAACAATTCAGTGAAACGGACGTTCTGGAGATTCTGTTACACAGGCGAATGAGCTCAAGCATGCCGCACAGGCGGGCGCAACAATACTGACGAGGCGGAGCCGCTGTCGGCTCTTGTGCCGCTCTCGGCATTCTTTCTACTTGCAGGTACGGAAGGCGGACTTGTTTTTCTTCCCGGACAGCTGATGTGAAAGAATTCTGCTGTCAATATTTTATTGTTTAGCGTTAAGTAGACTCTCGTGAAGAGAATATTAATTATGAACAGGTTATATAAAAAGGTGTATTCTATGTAATTAATTACTAATTTCTGTATTTTGATCTGCATGTTTTTATGGCCATGTACTCTGGTTAATTTTGTGAATAGTATTCCATTTCTTGATACTGTTAGAAATTTAGCTGATTTAGAATAGCTGAATCATTTTCTATGTTTTCTATGAATTTTAATATGTTGTCAACCTGTTTTCTTTTATGTAAGATGACAGAGTGGAATAACGTTAGGAGTGTCTCCACTCAGTTATTGTGGTCTAAAAATTGGTTTATAATTAATTAACCAAATGCTAAATTTTCTTGATATTTTGAGCATATGCATTTCCGCTGCTTTTTTTTCCTTTTTGGGACATTTTCTAAGTCTGTTTAGGTTACACAAACATTGTAAGACAATGTGGGGCACGTGAAACGCCGGAAATTTGTATATATATATATATATATATATATATATATATATATATATATATATATATGCATTTATGACGATGTATAATTGGTTTCTTTTCCAAATATTATTTGTATTTTTATGCTGGGTCTGTCCTAGCGAAAACTATGCTATCGAACGATTACATCGATAGGTCGTGTGGAGAACCAAAGTGCTTAGGATCTTTGGTAGTGTTAACTCTGCCGCATGGAGTGCGGGCAGAAGAGTCTGGCTGGAATAGGGCAGTGGAGCAGGTGTGTTGTGTGACGCACCCGCGAGTTGCCGCGCTTTCGGGGTTTGGCAGCATGTAATTGCGGTCAACTTGCTATTAAAGTTTCTGACACGGTGTCGCGGACGGGAAGCATTAGCTGGCGCACATCAAGAGCCCGTTTCGCCTGGTGACCATGTCGAGAAGAAGGCGCGCCAACATCCAGCTTCTGCAACAGCGACGGCCGACAATGAGTGACTGTCGCTACCTCCTCGATCGACGACTTCAGACCTTCAATCAACCAACAAGGAAGACTGGAAGCACGAAAAGTTTTAGAACTGTATGGCAGACCTCCGCTTTTCAAACTGTTAAATTTTACTCACTAAACTACAGCAACATAGCATGAACCTTTGTTGCTCATTGTCCCAGTTTCATTACCAAGCCGGGTCCCTTCCTTTTCTGGAATGAACCCGAGTGCCGTTGAAATTCAAACGCCAGCATTAAAGTAATATCATTCCATTTCACTGCTTTGATTTCAAAGTTCAGTTAAAGTATTCATAGCTGGCTACAATATTTAGATTACTCAAGCAGGAATTAAGAGTGCGAGTTTTGTTACCATATTTTAGCTTACCTGTGACTGCAGCTCAGCAGGTACGTACTAAACTACGTACTAAACTTTACGATTGTTAATTGTTCAGAATCATTTAATTCAAGTTCAAAGTTAAATCTCTTATTTCTAGGTTGCGTAGATTCAAGTAGCTTTTGAAATGGTTGTTGAGGTAGCCCAAGGCTAACCTTATTTTATTGAATTTCATAGTGCTACAGAAACAAAGTTTACTATTAAATTCCGTCACTAAATTAACTTTCAATTTTCCGGTTTTATTAATTCTTTTGCTAAATTAAGTCAGAGTGTAGCGAAATTTATTACTCCTGACAAACATTCAGTTTTCACACAATACGTGTCAACCTTCAGTTGCCACGCTTTTAGCGCTAATTACATGTGCATTAATCTTTCATATTCAGTTATTATAGTAGTTGTCCACAGGACTGGCGACCGTAATTTTCCCCAAATCTCAAATATGTAATTAATACCAATTAACTGTTAACGTAATGACCGCACATTTACTCTCTTTATTAATTTTACCATTTTCTCAAAATTAATTTTCACCAATTTCATTTGCATGTTTCCTTTCATTTAGATGTAACCCTTTCCTCCCTCTTTACCGACAAATTAACTTCGGTGACGATTGCTTTTCCCAAATTTCCATTAGGTGCAAGCGGTTTAATTTCTCATTGTCATTAAGGTCGATAAGTGAGGGGGAGGTTACAGGAACACAAACGTCTCAAAAATGAGATCGGCAGAAAGTGCAAAATTGATAAGCAGGGATGGCTAGAGGGCAAATGTAAGGATGTAATGGCGCATATCATTAGGGGTAAGATGGATAATTCCTACGGGAAACTTCAAGAGACCTTTGGAGAAAAGAGAAACACTTGCATGATATCAAGAGCTCAGATGGAAACCCAGTACGAAGCAAAGAAGGGAAATCAGAAAGGTGGAAGGAGTATATCGAGTGGCTATCCAAGGGCGATGTTCTTCAGGACAATGTTATGGAAAAGAAAGAGAATGTAGATGAAGATGAAATAGGAGATATGATATTGCGTGAAGACTTTGACAGAGCACTGAAAGACTTAAGTCGAAACAAGGCCCCGAGAGTAGACAACATTCGATCAGAACTACTGACAGCCTTGGGAGAGCCAGGCCTAACACATATCTACCATCTAGTGAGCAAGACTTATGAGCTTGGCGAAATACCCTCAGATTTCAACAAGAATATAATTCCAATCCCAAAGAAAGCGGGTGTTGACAGATGTGAAAATTAACGAACTATCAGTCAATAAGTCACAGCTGCAAAATACTAACACAAATTGTTTACAGACGAATAGAAAAACTGGTAGAAGCCGACCTCGAGGAACATCAGTTTGGACTCCTTAGAAATGTTGGAACACGGGAGGCAATACTGACCCTACGACTAATCTTAGAAAATAGATTAAGGAAAGGCAAACCTACGTTTCTAGAATATGTCGAGTTAGAGAAAGCTTTTGACAATGTTGTTTGGAATACTTTCTTTCAAATTCTGAAGGTGGCAGGAGTAAAATACAGAGAGCGAAAGGCTATTTACAATTTGTACAGAAAGCAGATGACAATTATAAGAGGTGCATGAAAGGGAAGCAGTGGTTGAGAAGGGAGTGAGACAGGGCTGTAGCCTATCCCCGATGTTATTCAATCTGTATACTGAGCAAGCAGTAAAGGAAACAGAAGAAAAAATTGGAGTAGGAATGGAAATCCATGGAGAGGAAATAAAAACTTTGAGGTTTGCTGATGACTTTGTAATTCTGTCAGAGACAGCAAAGGACCTGAAAGAGCAGATAAACGGAATGGACAGTGTCTTGAAAGGAGGATATAAGATGAACATCAACAAAAGCAAAACGAGGATAATGGAATGTAGTCGAATTAAATCGGCTAATGGTGCGAGACTTAGATTAGGAAATGAGACTCGTAAAGTAGTAAATGAGTTTTGCTATTTGGGGAGCTAAATAACTGATGATGGTCGAAGTAGAGAGGATATAAAATGTAGACTGGCAATGACAAAGAAAGCGTTTCTGAAGAAGAGAAATTTGTTAACATCGAGTATTGATTTAAGTGTCAGGAAATCGTTTCTGAAAGTATTTATATGGAGTGCAGCCATGTATGGATGTGAAACGTGGACGATAAATAGTTTGGACAAGAAGAGAATAGAATCTTTCGAAATGTGGTGCTACAGAAGAATGCTGAAGATTAGATGGGTAGATCACATGAGTAGGTATTGAATAGAACTGGAGAGAAGAGAAATTTGTGGCACAACTTGACTAGAAGAAAGGATCGGTTGGTAGTGCATATTGTGAGGCTTCAGGGGATTACCAATTTAGGATTGGAGGGCAGCGTGGAAGGTAAAAATCGTAGAGGGAGACTAAGAGATGAATACACTAAACAGATTCAGAAGGATGTAGCTAGCAGTAAGTACTGGGAGACGATGAAGCTTGCACAGGGTAGAGTAGCATGGAGAGCGGCATCAAACCAGAGTCTGGAATAAAGACCACAATAACAACAACAACAGTCTTTCTATAGCAGAATTGTTATATCTTCTAAGTGATCCAGTAACAAAATGTAGTAGTACTACGACATGGTTTAGTTTCCGTTTTACTTTGGACGTGAGAAATATAGACGATTAGCAGACGTTTTTGTTATGTTGGACACTTTACATTGCATCAGAGTTGCACAGCTATAAATTCTATGATACGTTTCGCAGAAAATGCTGTATACTTGTATGTGACCGGAGGATGTAGCTATTTTTTGTTAAATTAAGCCATCGACATTATATATTGAGACAGATAATATCTAGATAGGTATAGCTGTGTTTACACCATGAAATTTACTGTACTTTGCTACAAATTTCCATATCGTCTTTTAAAAAATACTTTGCAATATGGAAATAGCATGTCAGAAGAAGTTTGTACACTTTATTATCCTAGAAGAAACTCAATGCTCTATCGAAGTGTATGGCATGGAAATATATTGGATTCCATTATCACCTGTAACCTAGGAATTATAATCCGTTTCCTACCCTCATATGTCGTATAAACTAATGTGATTTGTAGATGTACTTAGAATGATCAGAATAAACAGGACGTAGTTGGAATTTTCAGCAGAACCTGCCGAGCTTTAATATAAGGAGATGACACCATACATGTGTACTTTATTAGAGAGCAGTTGAGGAAGCCTTCTAATTACACATCACATTACCTAATACGTGGATAAAATAAAATAAGTATGGACATGCTGGCAGATAAGACAATGCAGCCTTATGGCAGGGAGATGATATCACATAAAAGAGTCCAAGTATGGACTAGGCAGGAGAGCCATCAGAATACTTCCAGTCAGTGACTGATTGTGGTGTGAGAACACTTTCATCGAAAGCCTTGCAGATAAACTGAAGTTATGCGGTGTGTATTGCTTTAGTGTGCCAGGAGGCTATACACCTGTCAAGCTACGAATTAACCATTGCTTTAATACACATAAAACATAAAACGCTAAATTTCCTCCCAAAGTATGTGTTTTAGCACGGGGTGTAACACTTGTATGGAAACCATGCGTACGTATTGAACACGCAAAAGGCAGTCGCAGATTAGGCGATAGTCTATAAAAGAAGATAGAAGTGCTGGTAGACTGTACTGAATCGTAGAGTATCGAAGATAGGTATAGGGACTGGATATAAAAAAATGCAGCATAATGTGCATATATAGGAGAAGTAGTCCATTACTGCACTATTACTCTAATGGCGGAAACTGTAACTACTGTAAAATTCAAAGCAGTTACCATCCAGGGTGACCTAAAGTGGAAAGACCACATCAAGCAAAAGCAACTGCTGGCTTTGGGAAATTGTAGGGAAACTTAACTCATAATTGTACATAAATATAATATTGATAAAATCGTTTTACGTGATTAGTGGTGGCTGACTGCGAAGCAGTCTCATTTAAAGAAATGATCCAGTGGGTAATGTCTGAAGCTCGATGGCACTGCTCGGAGTGTATCACATAGGCATACCCCGCCGAAAAAATACTGCGCATTTCTCGCGAAATGCTTTTGGGTTTAACTGCAACGAGCGAGATAGTGCAATGGCTAGCACACTAGAATCGCATTAGGGAGAACGTTAGTTCAAACCCGACTCTGGTCATCATGATTTAAGTTTTCGTAATTTTCCTCAATCGCTTCAGGTAAAAACCCGGAAGGTTCTTTGCAAAGGGTACGGCAACTTTCTTCCCCATCCTTCCGTAATCCGTTAGGACCGATGATCTCACTGTTTGCTCTCCTCCCTCAAACCAACCAACCGGATAAGCTGCATTCGACTAATCCTGTGATACCATTATGCCACCACCATTATACATCAGACACGGTGGTCATAAGAATACGATAAAATAGATTAGATCAAGTACAGAGGCGTATGTAGACATTCACTCTTTCCTCTATCAGTTGGTACATAGAATATGCAAGTACACTGTATGAACACCCGCATAAAATTTACGATTGTGGCAGGGACTGGGAGTGGGACATGGATGCATCAAAATGTTGCTCATGATGGAGCGTTTTCCAAACCGCTTAGTAGATCGATTTTTTTAGTATTGTTTGGCAGCCTGCGACTTTTATCAGGTTTGATTAATAGTAGATAACCACGTTTTGTAGGATCATTAGGGAGAAGCTAAATAACAAACTCCAATTCTAGGCAGCAGAAGATTGATCTTTAATATCCAGACAGGTTTTGCTGCAGCAAACTCAACGGGGCGTGTTATGGCAATATACGAGTATTATCTCATGCCACACACGTCTTCCTATATGCCAATAATGAGGGATAACAGCTACCAAGATTCATTCTTCTATGCTAATGGATCAGAAGAGTGTTGATGTACTCTTCACTGCACAGCGCTACGCATCTGATTTTTGGTGTAGGCACTGGGATTGTCTCAGAAAACTGCTAACTCTCCTCTGTGGAATACCATTAAGGTTTCCACAAAACACATGTATATTGCTTGTCACTGAAGTGTTCCTTTTTGGTGTAGGAACATTTCTACATAGAAGATTTTAGAATCAAGAATACACTGCAGTGCTGTAGTAAAAGACATGTGTACGTTAAAAAACATACACTCACAATGACTTACTCTTTTTCACGTATCAGTTTGTGCTATCCCTTCATTCAATAATTTTCCACATTAAATGTATTTTAAGTAATAATCTCTTTAATAAGTACTGGCCTTTGTCTATTCTATACATTTCCATAAGACCTGTGGAATAACTCTTTCCATTGCACAAATTTCCATTTCTCTGTAAACCCTCCCAAATGCAGAGAAAGGAACTACCATGTAAGAATACTCTAAGCTCCTATACAATCCACAAATAACTAGAGAGTGTATTGAATGACGTCTTATTGCTCATCTGGTCGCTAATTAGGTACTCAGCTTACGTGGATAGATGAGTGGTGAGGGGTGCCAACATCTACCTTGTGTGCTACTATATGCTGTGCGTGAGTTCTGTGTGTCCTTGTTAATACACATTATTTAAACGAATACTGCACTATACTAACTGGCGTCTGCTCTATCGAATGGTCATGTAATGTTCCACCTTGAAATAATTTTATTCCTAACAGGAAAGAACGCTTTCCGTTGACTGCGGGCATTGCATAAAGTACATGATGAGCATTATTTGTTTATTCCAACTCCACATACAAATTGCAAAAATGAAATTTTAAGTATATACCGAAACACTAGAAAAAACGCATCTGACGACTCTTAGGAGAGGCATACTGTGTCTCTGATCGCTTCGATAGTGGAATGTAAACAAGGGGAAAGTGATATGCCATAATTTGAATGTAAGTTCCAAGGCTCACGTGGAACTGGTTTGCTATACACTATAGTACAGCGACGTAAAAATGTTTAGGTTACAAGTCGTGCTAGGGAAAAATTTGTCATCGGGATGGATGTTAATAATGCCTCATTTCTGAAAATATCCCCAATAAATAATGGGCAATTATAATAAAATTATTAAAGTTGTAAGACTGTTGAATGCCACGAGCCTACAGTACTGTAATCCAACAGCTGCTTGTTGTGGCTTTCTGCATTTTGGCTGCTGGTGGTTGGGGGTGGAAACGTAAACTCTTATGCGTATGGGGCACCACCTCCCTTCCATCTGCCCATCCAAATTGCTGCTAGCTATGTGGCATCATTGTCACCACATTCGCTCTCCAGTATTGTAAGAATATTTGTGGGATATTAACACAACTTAATGATGTCTTGTGTGTGTGTGTGTGTGTGTGTGTGTGTGTGTGTGTGTGTCTGTGTTTTTCTGAAAATGCATACATTCCCTTAGAAATTTCCTACATAATTCCTTTTTTATTTTATTTCCGGCTGTTTGTTACGAGTCCACTCCTCCAAGGCACCTACGCTTTGATAGTGATGCCATTGTGTGTTTGCCGTCGCATTTAACACACTAATGAAATGTCGTGTGGGTAGGGCCTCCCGTCGGGTAGACCGTTCGCCTGGTGCAGGTCTTTCAAGTTGACGCCACTTCGGCGACCTGCTCGTCGATGGGGATGAAATGATCATGATTAGGGCAACACAACTCCCAGTCCCTGAGCAGAGAAAATCGCCGACCCAGCCGGGAATCGATCTCGGGACCTTAGGATTGACATTCACACACTAATAATGCAATGGTATATTCATTACAGTAAAACTTTCCCACTTAAATACGTGGGGCACGTAACAAGACTGATTATTTTTCTTTTCTTACGTAATGCGCTGCAGTAACTGTTAAATTTGGACCCTGGGATATTTATCTAATTTGTACACTGCAAGAGTGTGCATGTTTAAATAATGTATGGTGGTAATTGTTAATCATTTAAAGTCCCTTATTTACGATAATCTACGTGGACATTTGGATGATAATCATGGAAAGCAGATGAACGTGTTTAGAATGCTGGGAGAAAATTGGAAAAATTGCAACAAATTGTCCTAAAACTGTAATAAATTGTGAGACCTGACTTTCTCCTGGTGTATACAACATTCAAATAATGTATGGGAATCTAGTCAGGTGATTTTTTTGAGATCTTCGAATATTTTAAAAAGGTGTACACCTTGCCATTTTCAAGGCAAAACTGCAGCAAGTGAGCGCAGGACAAGGGATTTTAAAACATCGATTTGCAGAGCCATATCAGAAAGATAATACACACACACACACACATTCTTTCAACAGAAGTGCAATCACATAGCTAAAGATCATCGACATCCGAAGTTACGGATAGGGAAAATTAATAATTGACATGTGTGATGGTATTAACTCTGTTCCTCTGTCTTTTGACAAGGGGAACAGCAGGATTCTGTGCAGAAATTGAACTAAAACAACCACCTAGAGTGGTGTTTATAAGTCTACCTGTTAATTTAATTGTAACTGCATCCTTAATCCTCTATACTAATAGCTGGAACTGAATGCCAGATTCTTCATAGTATGATCAGTGCCAACGCGATGTTCTGCAACAGCAGATTTACTCTGCTCTTGATAAGTGTATGTGATGCTCATGCTCAGCACACTTGTCATCGATAGACCTGATAGTCTGACCAATCTAAAATGAAGATGATTTTAGGTACCATGGTGTGGGTTCCTGTAGTCATGTCCTAGTTCATGAACCACGGGCAACGTATGAGTGGCCAAGTAAGTGGTCCCGACAGTCGGGATACCAGTTACTTTGGAATTAGGCTGGGCATCTCGGACATATTCTGAGTCGTGGTCACCTTTGTGCTCATACGGCAAAGACAACCAAATCCACCGGTTAGTCCCTCAGCCGTTAGGGGTAAAACCCAATGGGACTCAGGGCAAGTAAGGCTAGCAACCTGCTTCCCTGGTACTTTAAATATGATGCTGGCAACAATCAGAGCAAAATGCCTCGGACCTTTGGAGGTGACGGAGTCCCACCTCTAACTGACAAACCAGGGACTCCAAAGATACGACTTGGCAAACAAATGGTAATGAGATGGGGAGCTATTAATATCAATGGGGGATACTCTGGGAAGAAGGTAGAGCTGGCAGAGGCTGCAAGTAAGATGGGGCTGGACGTTTTAGCTGTAAGTGACATTCGGGTAAGGGGTGAGAAAGAAGAGGAAGAGGGAGAATACAAGGTCTGCCTGTCAGGAGTCAAAGCAGGAATAGCACAATGGGGTGTAGGGCTTTACATCAGGAAAGAAATGGAACCCAGCGTAGTTGCAATAAGGTATGTAAAAGAACGACTGATGTGGATAGATTTGACAGTGTCTAGCAAGAAAATTAGGATTGTGTCAGTATATTCGCATTGTGAAGGGGCAGATAAAGATAATATGGATAGTTTTTATGAGGCACTCAGGGATGTAGTTGTTAGAGTAAAGGACAAGGACAGTGTTCTGCTCATGGGTGATTTTAACGCCAGGATTGGAAATCGAACAGAAGGGTATGAAAAGGTTATGGGTAAATTTGGAGAGGATATGGAGGCCAACAGGAACGGGAAACAACTCTTGGATTTCTGTGCCAGTATGGGCTTAGTAATCACAAACTCCTTTTTTAAACATAAGAACATTCACCGGTATACTTGGGAAGGCAGGGGAACCAGATCTGTCATTGACTAATAATAACAGATCAGGAATTCAGGAAGGCTGTGAGGGACACACGTGTATTCAGGGGATTCTTTGATGACACTGGTCATTATTTAATCTGCAGTGAAATTGGGATTGTGAGGCCGAAAGTGCAGGAGGTCATTTCCATTTGTAGGAGGATAAGAGTGGAGAAACTTCAGGATAAGGAAATCAGGCACAAGTACATAACAGCGATCTCAGAGAGGTACCAGTTAGTTGAATGTAATCAATCACAGTCATTGGAAAAGGAATGGACAAGGTACAGGGACACAGTACTAGAAGTGGCTAAAGAATGTCTTGGAACAGTAGTGTGTAAAAGTAGGATGAAGCAAACAGCTTGGTGGAATGATACAGTCAAGGCAGCCTGTAAAAGGAAAAAGAAGGCGTATCAAAAATGGCTACAAACCAGAACCCAGGTAGACAGAGAAAGTTATGTTGAAGAAAGAAACAAAGCCAAACGGATAACTGCAGCGTCCAAGAAGAAATCGTGGGAAGACTTTGGAAACAGGTTGGAGACTATGGGTCAAGCTGCTGGAAAACCATTCTGGAGTGTAATTAGCAGTCTTCGAAAGGGAGGTAAGAAGGAAATGACAAGTATTTTGGACAGGTCAGGAAAACTGCTGGTGAATCCTGTGGATGCCTTGGGCAGATGGAGGGAATATTTTGAAGAGTTGCTCAATGTAGGTGAAAATGCGATCAGTAATGTTTCAGATTTCGAGGTAGAATGGGATAGGAATGATGATGGAAATAGGATCACATTTGAGGAAGTGGAAAAAATGGTCAATAGATTGCAGTGCAATAAAGCGGCTGGGGTGGATGAAATTAAGTCGGAACTCATCAAATGGAATGTCAGGTCTTAAATGGCTACACAGGGTAATTGAAATGGCCTGGGAGTCGGAACAGGTTCCATCAGACTGGACAAAAGCAGTAATCACACCAATCTTTAAACACGGAAACAGAAAAGATTGTAACAACTATAGATGTATCTCTTTAATCAGCGTTGTGGGTAAAATCTTCTCAGGTATTGTTGAAAGGAAAGTGCGAGTATTAGTTGAGGACCAATTGGATGAAAATCAGTGTGGGTTTAGGCCTCTTAGAGGTTGTCAGGACCAAATCTTTAGCTTACGGCAAATAATGGAGAAGTGTTATGAGTGGAACAGGGAATTGTATCTATGCTTTATAGATCTAGAAAAGGCATATGACCGGGTTCCTAGGAGGAAGTTATTGTCTGTTCTACAAGATTATGGAATAGGAGGCAAACTTTTGCAAGCAATTAAAGGTCTTTACATAGATAGTCTGGCAGCAGTTAGAGTTGACGGTAAATTGAGTTCATGGTTCAGAGTAGTTTCAGGGGTAAGACAAGGCTGCAACCTGTCTCCACTGTTGTTCATATTATTTATGGAACATATGTTGAAAACAATAGACTGGCTGGGTGAGATTAAGATATGTGAACACAAAATAAGCAGTCTTGCATATGCGGATGTCTTAGTTGTGATGGCAGATTCGATTGAAAGGTTGCAAAGTAATATATCAGAGCTAGATCAGAAATGTAAGGACTATGGTATGAAGATTAGCATCTCCAAAACGAAAGTAATGTCAGTGGGAAAGAAATATAAACGGATTCAGTGCCAAATAGGAGGAACAAAGTTAGAGCATGTGGACGGTTTCAAGTACTTAGGATGCATATTCTCAGAGGATGGCAACATAGTGAAAGAACTGGAAGCGAGGTGTAGCAAAGCTAATGCAGTGAGCGCCCAGCTACGATCTACTCTCTTCTGCAAGAAGGAAGTCAGTACCAAGACTAAGTTATCTGTGCACCGTTCAATCTTTCGACCAACTTTGTTGTATGGGAGCGAAAGCTGGGTGGATTCAGGTTACCTTATCAACAAGGTTGACGTTACGGATATGAAAGTAGCTAGGATGATTGCAGGTACTAGTAGATGGGAACAATGGCAGGAGGGTGTCCACAATGAGGAAATAAAAGAAAAACTGGGAATGAACTGTATAGATGTAGCAGTCAGGGCGAACAGGCTTGGATGGTGGGGTCATGTTACACGCATGGGAGAAGCAAGGTTACCCAAGAGACTCATGGATTCAGCAATAGAGGATAGGAGGAGTCGGGGCAGACCGAGGAGAAGGTACCTGGATTCGGTTAAGAATGATTTTGAAGTAATAGGTTTAACATCAGAAGAGGCACAAATGTTAGCACTGAATAGGGGATCATGGAGGAACTGTAGAAGGGGGGCTATGCTCCAGACTGAACGCTGAAAGGCATAATCAGTCTTAATGATGATGATGATGATGATGATGAAGGATGATCTTGGTTTGTGTAAGTTGGGTGTCTGCTATATTGCTTGCAGTTGTGGCATGTCATATGTTAGTGAGACTATCAGGACTGTGAACGAGTGTTGTACTGAGTGGAAGCATCACACATGCTTAAAGCAACTGATTAGATTTGCTGTTTCATAGATTATCTAGACACTGGTCGTCCTATGGAATATAACAACATAACGGTTCTGGCATACACTTCCACTTATTAGGATACAACTGATATGGAAGCAGTTTCAGTTAAATTATCACGTAACCTTATAAACAAATGTGGACATTTTCTTTTAAATTCTGCGCAT
This sequence comes from Schistocerca piceifrons, assembly GCF_021461385.2. Taxonomy (NCBI): domain Eukaryota; kingdom Metazoa; phylum Arthropoda; class Insecta; order Orthoptera; family Acrididae; genus Schistocerca; species Schistocerca piceifrons. The sequence goes on along the minus strand of NC_060141.1, from coordinate 204,504,325 downwards.
CCTGCTCTCTCTCTGGTCAAAAAACACAGGTAACGCTACTTCAGCTGCTGGTTATTAACCACTCTCCTTAACGTCTGATGTCAGACATGTTTGGTTGCGTGATGGTGCTAGTTTTATGCATAAAAGAATCATAATTTCCAAGAGTTGATAGAAAATACATTTTTAAAACTACTTTACAAGTTTCAGTCAAACGAAAAACGAAAAAGTTACTTTATGTCTGTAAAATACTTATCGCATATCTGGTTTGTAATAGCTTCCCAGATTACGGAGTTTTTTAATCGGAAACCAGGCACTGGGATTAGGGACGCAACCATGTTAATGAAGTCCCATTCCATCCTGCTGTTTTGAACCTCACTGCTGAGAGAAAAAAAAAACTTAGCTTGGTTGGTTTTGTTCTGCTAAGGAAAACACACGAAATGAGAACGCACAATGGAAGTAAATAACGAGCGGAAAGAACAACCATCTACAGACCCGAGCATTATATCGTTACTGGACAATAAAAGTTATTTTTAATACAGTATGTAAATACGATGTGTGATAAATCTATCTACTATCGAAGCTAGGCACTAACTTTAAGTTTTGTATGTTTAAATTCTCGTTGTCTTTATCTATCAATGAAGGATAACTACGCCATCGAGCACGTCCCTTACAAGGGATAACATAAGTATGCAGGTATTGTCATTATCAGCGCGTTTTAGTCACAACGGCAGTTTGGGTAGCAAACGAATTAATCCGCAACGAGCCATTGCGGACCAGGGGTGTCTCACATTAAAACACGCAGCCAACAACCCCATGTAACCTACAAAAGCTAGTCTCATAAAACTGGATTCATTCTCTATTTTCTCTCTGTATAGTTTGTGTTGCACTTGTTAGCAGCCGCAAATATAGAAGCACACTATGCTTTCAATAGAGCAAAAAACGATATTTTAGAAAAAAAATTATGTTTTACCTTTAACGTTATTCGGCATAGCGCGCTGATCTGTAGACAACGCTGCCAAAATTTGCAATCGCTGCGTCATTAATATTACAAATGTATCAAAATTCATATGTACGTAGTATACGTCTTAGAGATGGTAAAGAGCCACATTCAGTGAACTGCAGTCTAACAAACTCAACCCGTTATCATGTGTCCAGTCTTCTAGACTACACCTTATGAATAACTGGTTTCAGAAGAAGGATATGCTCCCTGCCAACGACGAAATGCATGATCGGAAAGATTCTTCCAAAGATGTTATTTTTACAGTGTATCAATAAAATGTTGTGGAAAATTCAAAGTCAAATATTGGGATCCCGATTTCGAGTCTCGATCCAGCAGACAGTTTTAATCTGCCAGGAAGTTTCATATCAGCGCACACTCCGCTGTAGAGTGAAACTTTCATTCTAGAAACATCCCTCAGGCTGTGGCCAAGCCATGTCCCCGCAATACCCTTTCTTTCTGCATGGTTCGCAGGAGAGCTACTGTAAAGTTTGGAAGGTAGGAGGCGAGGTACTGGCAGAAGTAAGACTGTGAGGAGGGGGCGTGAGTCGTGCTTCGGTAGCTCAGTTGGTAGAGCACTTGCCCGCGAAAGGGAAGGGTCCCGAGTTCGAGTCTCGGTCCGGCACAAAGTTTTAATCAGCCAGGAAGTTTCATTGGCGTAGTTATTAATTAATAACCGTAATATTATATATATATTTTATTTCAATTTTTATGCCAGTTAAGTAAATCGGTGTATTGGCGTCAGTTGTTATCAAAAATCACATATTAAAATGTTGATGAGGAATCAGAATTCATCAATGATTTCCAAAACTGCGTATCCCTAGTGCCTACATTTCTCCAACACCCAATCTGATCCTCCCCGGGATATGTTTGCACACGTTATTCTACTCTTACGTAAACGACTGGAGTCATTATTTTACAACCATGACTTGCTAAACTGATGATTCTCCATTTTTCATACCTCCATTCTTAAGCTTTTACGTTTTTGTGCTGTTATTGACGTAGGGTATCTCGCCTGTTTCGTATATCTTCAATAACAGTTGGAATATTTTTGTGAAGACTGACACTCATGATGATCTCAATAACTCTCAGCGGATGTCATATGTTCCAGGAGTTTTGATTCGACTTAGGTTCTTCAGCGATCCACCAAATTATTCTGGCAGTATCATATTCCCGTATCATCTTCATCCAATTCTTTTCTCCCTGTAATATTGCCTTCATGATTGTTTCCCTTGTACAGGCCTTCCATATATTCCTTCCATCTTCCCCTTCTTTGCACTGGTTTCCCATCTGAGCTCTTGACACACGTATAGGTGTTTGTCTTCATCTTTAATTGCGGTGCGGACGGCACTTAAATTTCCCATAGGCACTCACCTTTACACTGATTTGCATTTCTCGTCTAGCTGGTCCTGCTTCGTTATTTTTCGACGTCAGTGGTACGTTTTGCCTCCTTTGTCTGTTGCTCTTTTGCATTATCTCCTTTCGTTAATTAAAGGCAGTATCTACTATGCACTGATTTTTATTAGGCTTGTCATTTTTCCTAAGTTATCCTGAGCCTCCTTCAGTTTCATCTCACAAAGCTTACCTCTTTCATCTTATATTTACCCTGCTCAGTCAGTCTCAACCTAAAGTCATTTTCTAAACTTTCAGCAACCTCTGATTCTCTTAACTTACCCGGGTCCCTTCTCCTAAATATCCTGCCCTTCTACAGTTTCTAGGGTTTTATATTTACAGTTCGTATTCAGTATATTATGGTCAGTGTCCACTTCTTTCCTAGGAATATTTTTCATTTTAAGATCTGGTTTCGAAGAGTTTGTCTTGCCATTACTTTATCTGTCCCCAACTCTCCGGTGTCTGGAGGACCCTTCCTTGTATACAATCTTATTTCATGATCCTCTAACCAAGTATTAGCAATGATTCAATTGTGCTCTCCGCTAAATTCTTCCATGTAGCTTTCTTTTTTATTATTTCCTCCAATCCATCATGACCCCCAGCTCCCACTTTTCTGATGACGAATTCCAGTTCTCCACTACAATTAAAGTTTGCTCTACCATGACTATGTAAATATGCTCATGTTCAGAAAAAACAGAACACCTTGAGCGACGGGATGTAGAATGTTCATATTCACATGACACGTGCATTAGTATGTTCTGCAGAAATGATCAGCATGTCATTCACCTCGTTTCAGCGTGTATCCTGTTGCCCAGTAGGCATCGTGTCCTCCATGAGCCATGATAACTTGTTCCATGTGTGATGGCATCGATGCGTATAAGGCGCGAATGCGGTATGGCCATTTGTATATATCTTTACTAGCTGGTACAGTGTCACATCGCTGCACCCGTCGCTTCATCACATCCCACACATTTTCGACTAGCGATAAGTCTATACAAGGTGTTACAAAAACATACGGCCAAACTTTCAGGAAACATTCCACACACACAAAGAAAGAAAATATGCTATGCGGACATGTGTCCGGAAATGCTTGCTTTCCATGTTAGAGCTCATTTTATTACTTGTCTTCAAATCACATTAATCATGGAATGGAAACACACAGCAACAGTACGTACCAGCGTGACTTCAAACACTTTGTTACAGGAAATGTTCAAAATGCCCTCCGTTAGCGAGGATATGTGCATCCACCCACCGTCGCAAGGAATTCCTGATGCGCTGATGCAGCCCTGGAGAATGGCGTATTGTATCACAGCCGTCCACAATACGAGCACGAAGAGTCTCTACATTTGGTACCGGGGTTGCGTAGACAAGAGCTTTCAAATGCTCCCATAAATGAAAGTCAAGAGGACTGAGGTCAGGAGAGCGTGGAGGCCATGGAATTGGTCCGCTTCTACCAATCCATCGGTCACCGAATCTGTTGTTGAAAAGCGTACGAACACTTCGACTGAAATGTGCAGGAGCTCCATCGTGAATGAACCACATGTTGTGTGGTACTTGTAAAGGCACATGTTCTACCAGCACATGTAGAGTATCCCGTATGAAATCATGATAACGTGATCCACTGAGCGTAGGTGGAAGAACATGGGACCCAATCGAGACATCACCAACAATGCCTGCCCAAAAGTTCACAGAAAATCTGTGTTGATGACGTGATTGCACAATTGCGTGCGGATTCTCGTTAGCCCACACTTGTTGATTGTGAAAATTTACAATTTCATCACGTTGGAATGAAGCCTCATCCGTAAAGAGAACATTTGCACTGAAATGAGGATTGACACATTCTAGGATGAACCATTCGCGGAAGTGTACCCGTGGAGGCCAATCAGCTGCTGTTAGTGCCTGCATACGCTGTACATGGTAGGGAAACAACTGGTGCTCCCGTAGCACTCTCCATACAGTGATGTGGTCAACGTTACCTTGTACAGCAGCAGCTTCTCTGACACTGACATTAGGGTTATCGTCAAGTGCACGAAGAATTGCCTCGTCCATTGCAGGTGTCCTCGTTGTTGTAGGTCTTCCCCAGTCGCGAGTCTAGGCTGAAATGTTCCGTGCTCCCTAAGACGCCGATCAATTGCTTCGAACGTCTTCGTGTCTGGACACCTTCGTTCTGGAAATCTGTCTCGATATAAACGTACCTCGCCACGGCTATTGCCACGTGCTAATCCTTACGTCAAATGGGCATCTGCTAACTCCACATTTGTAAACATTGCACTGACTGCAAAACCACGTTCGTGATGAACAGTAACCTGTTGATGCTACGTACTGATGTGCTTGATGCTAGTACTGTACAGCAATGAGTCGCATGTCAACACAAGCACAGAAGTCAACATTACCTTCCTTCAATTGGGCCAACTGGCGGTGAATCGAGGAAGTACAGTACATACTGACGAAACTAAAATGAGCTCTAACATGGAAATTAAGCGTTTCCGGACACATGTCGACATAACCTCTTTTTTATTTGTGTATGCGGAATGTTTCCTGAAAGTTTGGCCGTACCTTCTTGTAACACCCTGTATACCTATATGGATATGGTGTCAGTTCTCTCGGACATGTCCGAAAGAACAGACACCATTGATGACCTGCAGCGCTCTAGAACAAAATTAGAATTATATTAATACCATCAGCTGCTGACGGGCGTTGATTATATCAACGGGGACCGGTGAAAATGTGTGCCCCGACCGGGACTCGAACCCGGGATCTCCTGTTTACACGGCAGATGCTCTATCCATCTGAGCCACCGAGGACACAGAGGAAAGTGCCATTGCCGGGATTATCTCGCTCACGCCTCCCGCGAAACCCACATTCTTTCGGACACGTGCGAAAGAACAGACACCATATCTATATAAGTATATAGTTCAGGCAATACCGGCCATGACCTTCTCCTGCTGTACGGATGCACACATATTCCCCGAACTCTTACTGGACTTGGTAAGAATGTCTTCCACGAGTAAGGAGTGTGTTGGGGTGGGACAGTAGGAATGTAGTGTGTGGAGATACGAGGTTACAATGTGGGTCTCGCGGGAGGCGTGCGCGAGACAATCCCTGCAGTCGCACTATCTTCTGTGTCTTCGGTGGCTCAGATAGATAGAGCATCTGCCATATAAGCGGGAGATCGCGGTTTCGAGTCCCAGTGGGGGCACATATTTTCACCTGTTGCCGTTGGTATATATCAACGCCCGTCAGCAGCTGACGGTAATAACACAATTCTAATTTAGTTATCGATAAGTCTGGTGATCTGGCGGCCAGAGCAAAAGGCTGACATCCGTAACAACAGGAAGGTATGTGTTCGTGCAGCAACATGTGGTCGTGAATTGTCTGACTAAAAAATGGAGTGGCATCCCACAGCATAAGGCCATGAGTTGGCGAATGCATGTTTTGAGCTAATGCACTCATTGTGATGCCGCTCCACCTGTCTGCGGAGAACCAAAATGCGGCCATCGTTTTGAAACAAATAGAAACTTGATTCATACGAAAAGCACTATCCTATGCCATTCCTGTCCCCAGTGACGTCGTTCCATACGCAATTGCCGTCTACCATGCTCCAGCAAATACGTGAAAGGTGGGCTGAGAAACGGACGAAGCGCACATAACCCATGCCGTAACAAACGGCGACGGCCTGTAACCTCTCATAGTGTACCATATGTTACATTGTTCCACTCTTGCACCAAAGTTGAGGAGAACGCAGGTCTGTCCTGCAATGTAATTCGGACGGGGTGTCGATCTTCTGAGGGGTGGTCTCGGTGGTGCGACCCAACCAATCTGTCGTGTTGCACTGCCTTCCGCGAATCATTCTGCACACAGTTGTTGCACTCCCGAAACACTTCGTCACACACGAGCAGCAGTTTCCCGATTTTATGCATCACATTCTCTCATGGCAATAATGCGTCCTCTTTCAAAGTCACTGATATGACGATACGGTTCGCGCATGCGATTACGAGTCATCCTGCACATTTCCTCAAGTGATACTGTTCCTTCGGTGTATAGGAACAGCGAGAGCCAAAGACACATTTTACCGGTAGGTGGTGTTGCGCTGCGATATCGATGTTGACCTTGAACCCGTCGGCCGACATGGTTGAAATGTAATAATTTCTGCAGAACATACTAACGTAATTGACCAGTGGATGTAAATGTCGTATCTCCAGTCGTTCACGATGTTCTGCTTTTTTTCTGCATATGGGTGTAATTTTCTTCGTCTCATCACACCTTCTTTCAGTCTCTTCATCTGAGTAGCTAACTGACATATAAACTTGTAGTAATGTGGCGGGAGCTGAGTTAATGTCTACCTTGGAAAAGATGTGTTCACTACGCTGCTCAAAACAGCTGACTATTAAGTTTACTCCTGCGTTTTTCTTATTTGATTTTATGCTGATAATGCTGCACTTCACTAATTCCCGCTGTATTTAGCTTTATCTTACCCATTTATCTTCTTAAATTCTCTAAGAACGTTGCACGCCGTCACCCGCAGAAAGCCAAATTTATTTTTCTTAATGACAACATTCTCCTGAGTAGGGAATAATTTACCCCAGGGTATGCCCTCACCAACAAGCCAACAGTAGAGTTGCAAGTCCTCAAAAAACATAACTTTAGTTACCGATGTGGTCCGCAATAGCAGCACAGCAAGACCATGTTGGCTAATGTTAGGAAACCTCAACAGTCAACCAGCCAGGCTGCTGACGCTGCAACTCCTAAAAAGGCTGTGGAATTGCTCTTCACACCAGCCCAGAGCAGCTGATGCTCCATGTCACCAACTGCAGCAACCAGCAAGAGGTACAGGACGCCCAGCGGCTCATCAGCCATTGTTCGAAACCGGTCACCGTTTTCTAAAAGTAAAATATTTTGTACGGTCTGTACTGCTATTATTGTATTTTTTAAACATAGGTTTTGGAGGTAGGTCTATGGGTAGTGTCTCCGCTACTAGTCAAAAAGTCCTCAGTCCCGGCTTCGAAAAACGCCACCTCCTAAATTCTGAATAAAAATCAACAGATTTGGCGTCCGAAGACTTCTGGTAAAAGAAATTGCCCTCATTCTGTCAACGGCCTTGTCATGAAGGCGCAGGTGGAGGTAGAGGTTCATGGCACTCTCTTGCATTTGGGGGTGGGAAACTGCTCCTTAAAGTGGAAGAATCAGCAATGTTAACCAACATGACGATGCAGAAAGCAATGGAAACCACTTAATTACAGCCACATAACACTGATCGACAGGACACGTCGGCTGTAATAGCAAAATGTCATGAATATATCTCCTTTGGAAAAAGATTCCGGAATCGTCCACCATTCGGAGGGGACTGCCAAGGGGGAGGTGACCGTGAGAGGAATATTGAATAATCAACGAAAGGATAACGTTCCACGAGTCAGGTCGTCGAATGTCAGAAGCTTTAACGTGGTAGGGAAGCTAAAAAATCTGAAAAGGCAAATGCAGAGGCCCAATTTAGATACATTGGGACCAGTGAAGTGAAATGGAAAGAAAACAAGGATTTCTAGTCAGATCACAATATAGTAGTGATGAAGAGTAGTCTGAAGTTTAAGATATTAGTCAGGAAGAATTAATAGGCAAAGAGGTGGGATACAGAAGAACTAAGGAATGACGAGATACTCTTGAATTTCTCTAAGGCTATAGATACAGCAATAAGGAATAACTCAGTAGGCAGTGCAGTTGAAGAGGAATGGACGTCTCTAAAAAGGGCAACTACAGAAGTTGGGAAGAAAAGCATAGGCACAAAGAAGGTAACAGCGAAGAAACCATGGGTAACAGATGAAATACTTCAGTTGATTTATGAAAGGAGGACGGAAAAAATCGTTCTGGGAAACTCAAGAACAAGCCGGCCAGAGTGGCCGAGCGGTTCTAGGTGCTACAGTCTGGAACCACGCGACCGCTACGGTCGCAGGTTCGAACCCTGCCTCGGGCATGGATGTGTGTGATGTCCTTAGGTTAGTTAGGTTTAAGTAGTTCTAAGTTCTAGGCGACTGATGACATCAGAATTCCCATAGCGCTCAGAGCCATTTGAACCAGTTTTGAAACTCAGGAATACAGAAATGCAAGTAGCTGAGGAATGAAATAAATAGGAAGTGCAGGGAAGCTAAGACGAAATGGCTGCAGAAAAAAATGTGAAGACACCGAAAAGAAATGATTGTCGGAAGGACAGTCTCAGCATACAGGAAAGTCAAAACAACCTTCGGTGACATTAAAAGCAAATGTGGTGACATTAAGAGTGCAACGGGAATTCCACTGTTAAATGCAGAGGAGAGAGTGGTTAGGTGGAAAGAATACTTTTATTTTTTTATTTATTTTTTCTTAGGACACCAATGTGGTGACCAAACCAAACGTTCTACTGTCACCTCCGTATAATATGTTAGTTTTCGAATCGTCTGTCACAGGATGTGGGCTGTGATGTTATCCATGCGTCTGAGTATAATTAATGATTGACATGGTCCATCAGGAGACAGAAAGTGGACGAAAGCCATCGAAGGGTAGCGGTTTGTAAGGGCAGAGGAAAAAAAGCACAAGGCAAGCGCCAAGGAAAAAAAAACTCTGTGACAGTAGGACGGGTAATAAGGCAGTAGCGGCTTGCTAGGTGCGACAGTGCATGCAAGGTGTGTTCATGTTAGTGCCTTTGTCGTTGCGGAAGCTCGTGGTAGGGCCTGCTGCAGCTGCTACGTCCCTGTAACGGTTCAAGATCGTCATACATTGGTGGGAAATCGGTCATAGATCAGCTCACAGTGTAGGGGGTGTGTGTGGCTTGTTTGCGTGCTGTGTACAGTACGGTTTCCCTGCGATTGCCTGTTTTTCAGCGGGTCGCGCATCTGGGGTTACCAGTAGTAGCTGTGTTGCAGGGGCTCACCAGTACAGTCTTGTTAGCGTGCTATGGACCATAGATGTTTAGTTTCTTGCTAATAGTTTCTTTGGTCTACTATGTTTCCATCTATGGTTGTGGTCGTAGTTACCCGGAGAAAGGGTAAATGTGTTGTTGTATGGTCGTGTGGAGAATTTTTGGAATACCTGCAAGATGGTATCCAGTCGATATTCCCGGTGAAGGTCCGCGGTGCGTGTGTAGCACGGAGCGTTGCTTATGATTCTACCTTGTTCTGTTTGAGCTGCAGACGGCGCAGGTGTGCGGGCGCAGCGTATCCCCAGACAGGGGCTTCGTACGTCATCAGGAGTCGAATAAGTGTCATGTACATGGACCTAGACACCCTTCTATTCAGTCTGCTACTCCTCTTAAGCATAGGGTATAGTTATTTGAGCGTCGCGTTCGCTTTGTTGGTCACGTGTTATATGTGGTCCCCCCCAGAGTAGTTTCCGGTCCAGCCAGACACCAAGGTATTTGACCTTCTCTGGGAAACGTATTGGTCGTGCATGTATTGTTATTTGGTTGTAGTGCCGATGTTTGCGCAGTAGTTTCGGTCTTCTAGTGAACAGAACGGCTTCGCACTTGTCGACGTTTACTCTAAAACGCCATTTCACCAGCCAAGTCTCTGCCGCTGTGAGTGCAGTGTGTAGTCGTGAGTTAATGTTAGACCGCTTCCAATCTTGCGCAAGGATGGCCGTCTCATCCGCGTAGATTGCTACCGTCGTGTTGCGTGTAGCTGGGAGGTCGTCAATGTAGAGGTTAAACAGTAAGGGCTCTAAAAAAATGGTTCAAATGGCTCTGAGCACTATGGGACTTAACATCTTAGGTCATCAGTCCCCTAGAACTTAGAACTACTTAAACCTAACCAACCTAAGGACATCACACACATCCATGCCCGAGGCAGGATTCGAACCTGCGACCGTAGCAGTCGCGCGGCTCCGGACTGACGCCTAGAACCGCGAGACCACCGCGGCCGGCAGTAAGGGCTCTAGGATGCTTCCTAGGGGTACTCCTGCCTGGATACCATGTCGTGTCGATAGTTTGCTCTGCACGTCGGCGTTGAAACTCCTGTCCGTGAGATATGAGTGTATGAGACATACGAGTCCGTCGGGGAACCCTGCGTCGCTGAGTTTGCGTGTGAGGCCGTTGTGCAATAGTTGATCGAAATCCTTTTCAATGTCCAGGAACACCGCCCCAGTTGCTTTGTTTGTGTTGTATCCGTGTGTTATGTATTCAACGACACGGAGGAGTTGTTGTGTTGTCGAGTAGTGAATCCTGAAACCGAATTGCTCCGGTCTCAAGGTGTCGTTTGTGATGCAGTGCTTAGTGAGTCGGTTTGGTATTACCTTCTAAACGATCTTTCTGAGCGCGCTCAGCAGACTGATGGGTCGGTAATTTTGTGGGAGGGAGTGGTCTTTCCCCGGCTTCCTGAACATCAGGACCTTGGCCTTCTTCCAAAAGGCGGGGAAGTGTTGGTGTTTAAGTACGGCATTGTTGATATGTGTGATGCATTCTACTGCTTTACCCGTGAACTTCTGGAGGACACGGTTTTGAATGCCATCGTGACCAGGGGCCTTCCTAGCGATGGTATGCATGATGGCCCATTTGACTTCAGCTGTACTAGCTTGTCGGATGATGTTGCGCGCTGGCTGGGCCAGGATGCGTGTCCTGGTCGATAGCAAGTGTGGACGCTGGGTCTGAGGGATTCAGGTTCGGTGTGAATGACAATGCGAGTGTGAGGGCCATCATTTCTTCCGCGAATATGTTGGTCCATCCGGCCGTTGTAGCGTGGGTGTGTACATTTTCTCCCTGGTGAATTGTCAGGCCATCTGCCACGCGCCAGGTCACGTGGTGTCAAGCCCTTCGAGTTTTTGGTTCGACTGCTGTATTTTCAATGCTTGTATTTTGTCTCGGATTATTCCCTGGAACCTGTTCATGTGCTGTTTGAAGTTCTGGCGCCTGGTACCCTGCCAATGTCTCCTGAGGCTGTTCCTCATTAAGATAAGGCCCACGATCTCCTGGGGCAGGGCAGCACTGTGTTGTTGTGGTGTGCGGATTGGTATTGTGTAGGCTATTGCGTCTTGGACGGCACTTGTGAGAGTTTCGACGGCCTAATCAATTCGCGTTCGCTGGTTAATCGCGTGGGTGAGTGGGATGCGACTGTCAAGCGCTTCATTGAACGAGGTCCGATTCGCGCGCCTGTAGTCTAACATCCTGTGTTGATCCATGTGCTGCAGTGTTTCTTCAATGTTCAGTATCATAGGTTGGTGATTTGAGGGCAGATCGTTTTCAACAGTAACAATGAGTGTCGTTCTTATGCCCCTGACGAGGGCTATGTCTAACACGTCTGGCCTGTGACACCTCCGGTAGGGAATGTGCGTCGGTTCTGTCGGCACTAATGTGATGTAGTTTCGTCCTAGCGCGTGTTCGTATAGTTTCTTGCCGTTGGATTTTCGTATACGTGAGTTCCTGTCAAGGTGTTTTGCGTTAAGATCTCCAGCGGCTATTACGCGCGGTGGTATGTTGAGTATTGTGCTGATGTCGCGTGTTTTGATGTTCTTAGGGCTGTTGTTTACTGACACCAGTGTGGTGTAGGCTCCGTCGAACTTGATCCTGATGGCTGTTGCCTCTAATTGTTCAAGTCCAGGGAGCACAATATTTGTGTTTTATGTCTTGATGTATGTTGATGGCTTTCCCAGCTTTACCAGAACCGTCTGGTCGGTCGGTGCGATAGACGCAGTAGCCGGTGAAGTTCAGGTGGTTGCGTGCTTTTGAGTTTATTTTCGCTCAGTAGTGCTATAAGGATACCTTTACGCTCCATGATCGCGGCAAGTTCCGCCCTTCTGTTGTTGATCCCGTCTGCGTTCCAGAACAGGAACTGTGTCAGTGTCTGGTTGTTTGAAATGGGGGCCAGGTGTGCCACGTTATCCATGAAAGGGTGTGAACAGTGTGCTGAGCGCTGTTTGTATGTGAGCCGTGGCAAAAATTGCTGTTTTGAAGAGCGCGCCGTAGCGCGTAGTGTAAAGCAGTCGCCCTCCGTTCCTAGCGATGGCGCCGCTGTGGCAATCGTAGCTTTGGTGTCTCCCTCTGGTGGGAAAGGGGGAAAGGTTGCTGTTCACGTGCATTTAAGGGGCGCTATGAGCTCGCCAGTCGGTCAGTCTGGATCAGTCTCTCGTTCCCAGTTGCTAGTCTGTCTCTCGTCCGAATTTGTGAGGCAGTTAGTGTCTGTCTTTCGTTCGGATCAATCTTTAAAGCCGGATAAATGACTTTCCACTCCGCCACTAAGAGAACTCAGCGAGTGGTCGCCCGGTCGGGGCTTAGTTCCTGCAACTGAGTCTGTGCGTTTGTGCGTTAGGCTGCCAGTCTGCTCGAGTTGCTCGGGCAAAGGTCATTGGTGGTTGGATCGATCGGTTGGTCGGTCGCGCACTGGGACATAAGATGACTTGTCCGCCTTGAGCGTTGGCGCATGTGAGGTCGCCACGTGAGTCCAGTGGGCCGCGCCGTATAAGGAGGGATAGTGGCTTCGCGGTCGACACGAGACCAACAGGAGTCAACCCACAACATCGGTCTGGCCGGTGCGAGCTGCGACGCCGTGAGACGGGAGATCGGCGCCCCTTCCTGCGTTCGTTGAAGCGGCCGGCAGCGGACGGCTCGGGAGAGCGATTTGGGGGTGCTGCGCCAGGTCTTCGTCAGACATCGCAGTTTATTAGAAGTTAAGTGATTGGTGATGTGTTGCTTCATTTACTTGTTAAATTCTACTTGTTTTCTTGGTGAGGTCACCAGCCGCCCTGCTTTGGGGTCGTCCCACCACTCTTCTCCGTTTGCCCACCATATGGAAGGTGGTTATTTATGAATTTGGTGGTCCGTTTTTCCCTTGTGGAGTAGGGGCGTGTTATAGCAACTTGCGGTTCGGGTTGTTCGGTAATCTCCCTATCAATCTGCCGTACGTTAGTAGCTGCCTCTGTCATGTTTGTCGAATTCGGTGTTTAACGAATTTATTGCTTGGAGTGTAACGGCCTAATTCCTGACATATGTTTTGATCTTGCCTATCATCTTGAGAGGCGGGTTTGTGTACTGTAAAGCATATTAAATTGTTTGGCCAACCTTGTACAATTTTAAGTAAGATAGCATTTCATGAGCTTTTATTTAAATGGTCATTTTAGTACATAAAGTTGCCACCCTTCCACTGTAAGACTTTTCTTATATGTTAAAATCAAGTTGCACGTTCGGTGGCAAAGTTCATATTTTGAATTTAGTGTTTTGTACCATTTCCATCCCTCCTATGGGGTTCATATTTTGTGTTCTTGTGTGAATTGTTAAAGCTTTTAGTTTAAAGTAATCGGGTGTGTTGCACATTTGCACCAGTGTAGTCATTCAGAGGTTGTTGTGAACGGTCGTAACTACGGCCGTGTCAAAAGGGAGCGGCAAGGTTCTCAGCCCGAAAGCTCATACAGTCAAAAATTTGTTTCTTTCTGCCTCTGAATAAATTGTAAATTGAAATTTAGAGGGTGCTTTCTGATTACAATTTTAAATCTGTTTCTTTTAAAAAATGTTTTAGGCACAATTAAAGTGAATGAATTACCATTCGTTAAAGAGGAATTTGTTTATGATTTCATCAGTTACTCCCTGGCAACTACTTCCACGCTCACATAGTGCGATTAAATGTGTTAATGTTCTTGATGAATCGCTAGTAAGTAGAATAAATGCTCAAGAAAATGCCCAGGTTGAGCAGCTATGAGCTGTGTAAAGAGTGAGACGGCCGCCGCGATGTTGCTTAAGATCTGAGCTGTCGTGTGCTGGGGGAATATTGCTGCCAATATTCCCTCTAGTGTTAAGTTGGTGTTGCGTGTGTCGGCCTGTGGCTCGATTGTGGTGTTAGCGGCCGCTGGTGCAGGTGCAGGCGTTATGTGTGGGCTGGCGCTCGTTGTGCTGCTGTGTGTGCATTCTGTGGCACGTCCATTACAGTTGTGGTGAGGGGTGGAGTAGTGTGTGTGCTGGTGTCACTGGCTTGCTGACTGTGTGCCTGCGTTTCAGTGTTCTCTGCTCCTGGGTAGTTTGTTGTGGTGTGTGTGTGTTCCCACTCCTGTTTCCTCGTGGTCGCCTACGCTTTCTCTGGGTTCTTGGTTGTGGGGCTCCTAGTGTGGCTGCGTTTATCCGTGTGCTGTGTGTGTATATATGCAGGCCGTGGCCTCAGGGGGTGGGGTCATGATTGTTTTGGGGAACTGGTGTTGGTACCGGTGTGGTTGTGTTGTTTTGTATTGGCTGAGACGGTTGTGTTGTTGTCGCAGCGCTTGTGTTAAGTGCGTGTGCTGCGCACGTAGGTTCTGCTGCCCACCCCGCTCCACCAGGGCGTGTAGCCATGGCGTTCCTAACAGGGTTTGGTGCAGGCCTTGGACGTGGTATGGCGTTGGGTGCTCTCAATTTTTGAGTTTTACGCCTCTGCGACTCTTTGTATTCGTCGCAGCCCCTGTATTTGGCCGCGTGGCCTTGTCCACTGTTGGCGCAACGGCGATGGTTTTGCTGTGTGAGTGTTCAGGTGTTGGATGCGTGTTTGCCAGCACATCCGCGGCAACGGGCTATGGTTCAAATGGCTCTAAGGACTATGGGCTTAACACCTGAGGTCATCAGTCCCCTAGGCTTAGAACTACAGAAACCTACCTAACCTAAGGACATCACACACATCCATACCCGAGGCAGGATTCGAACCTGCGACCGTAGCCACCGCGTGGTTCCGGACTGAAGCGCCTATAACCGCTCGGCTACCGCGACCGCCGCGAGGCAACGGAGTGCTTCTACCCTTACATCCATCCGCAGAAGGCTTTTTATCTGCAGAAGGCCGCTCAACTTCCTGGGATTCGACTGTAAAAGTGGTTCCCGGATGACGGCTTCCGCTCACACAATAGTCTACCACACTACCTGGTGGAGATGGCCGACACGGCCGTCTCCACCAGGTAGTGTGGTAGGCTATTGTGTGAGTGGAAGCCGTCATCCGGGAAGCACTTTTACAGTCGAATCCCAGGAAGTTGAGCGCCGCGTGTACTGTTGTGCTTGGGGTACTGGGGTCCACTCCCTTGACCACGTACTGCTGTGTTCGTTCTTCAGCTGTTTTGTACGTGTAGTGCTCGATCCCCTTTTCTTTGAGGAAGATAAGGAGATCTTTGTATTCAGTGTTCGTAGATACGTACAGTGAGTCCCTATCCCCTGATTACTTTGTGTGAAGCGTACAAGGTGTGTGCCTTTCCGCGAATGTTGCGTCGAAGACGCTAAGGTCCCCATAGTTTTGTATTACGACTGCGGGAAAACCAGTGTTTTGTTGTGCGGGCGTAGCTGCGGTTGGTGTTTCTGTGGTGTTAATGACCGCAGGTGGTTTCATGTTGGTTAGTGTGACTGTGCCCCTAACCGGAAGTGTGGGTTTTGGCGTAGGCAGCAGCGCCTTTCGGGTGCCTAGCGAGTGTGATTGCTCGCTTGTTTGCATTGCGTTCTTGTGTTTGCGTCTTGGGCCCTCAACCTGCCAGGGCCCAGTGTAGTGGTGTTCTGGGTCCGCATCTGCAGCCGCTGATTTCGCCGCTGGAGTCAGCTGCCACAGCGGGACGGTTGTACAGGAATTATCAGTTGCAGGGGAGTGTAGTGTTATATGTAGAGTGCTCATCACTGTGAGGGAATCTCATGGGCCGCAGGGGCCGGTGTTTAATCGACGCTGGTTGAGCAGTTCCTGCGCTTGCGCAGCGATCTGCCGATCCTTGTCGGCCAATACCTCCTCAACGGCAGCAAGCGGGACGATGACGTCGACGGGAACGGTCGACTCAAGCGCCTCTTTCGCCGCAGCCTTGCTGCGGGTTAGGGCGGGGGAAACACAGGCAGAATCTGCCATCTTGGTGTTGTAAGGAGTTTTATTTGGAGTGGATGGGCACGACAATTTGCTTTTTCTGACAAGGAAGAGCCAACTAATAGGCCCTGCGGAAACGGGGAAACGCCCTACGGCCTAAAATGCACCTTTGGTGCAAGGTCGCGGCACCTAAAGGAGGTGTGGTGGAAGAAAAGTGGCCTACAGTACGCGGAATGGTCCGACGTGAACGGGCCCCTAGCACTGGTCAACCCTAGCAAAGAACGGGATAGCCTCGCTAAGGGAGTTTCTAACCGAAGTTACGGGGATGCTGCGAGTCTGAGGCTCTTACGGCAGTTTAGCTTCTCCGCTAGCTATGTGGCTTTTCGACGAAAGGGAGCAAGGCGCAACCTTGCACCGGTCCACCGACAACTACTGACGCTTCGAAAGAAGATTCTCTGTAGAGCAGAGAGGTCAGCGAGGCCTAAACCCCAATTGCTACCGATGCACCGGCCATCACCGGCTCAGAGCTCCTTCCATTGCGACTGCTGGAGCGCGTGCCTGTATGAGGGGGAAGATTTGTCTGATGTGATAGAAGAAAAACAGGAGTCGATTTCGAAGAGATAGTCGATCCAATATTAGGATCAGAACTTAAAAGAGTTTTGGAGGACTTAAGGCCAAATAAGGCAGAAGGGATGAATAACATTGCATCAGAATTTCTACAGTCATTGGGGGAAGTGGCAACAAAACGACTATTCACGTTGGTATGCAGAATGTATGAGTCCGGCGACACATACCATCTGCCTTTCGGAAAAGCACCATCCACACAATTCCGAAGACGGTAAGAGCTCACAAGTGCGATAATTATCGCACTATCAGCTTAACAGATATTGCATCCAAGTTGCTTACAAGAATAATATACAAAAGAATGGAATAGAAAATTGAGGATGCGCTAGATGACGTTCAGTTTGGCTTTAGGAAAAGTAAATGCGTGAGAGAGGCAATTCTGACGTTGCGGTTAATAATGAAAGCAAGACTAAAGAAAAATCACGACACGTTCATAGGATTTGTCGACATGGAAAAAGCGTTCGACAATGTAACATGGTGCATGATATTCGAAATTCTGAAAAATGTAGTGATAAGCTATAGGGAGAGACGGGTCATATACAATATGTACAACAGCCAAGAGGGAATAATAAGAATGGACGACCAAGAACGAAGTGCTCATATTAAATAGAGTGTAAGACAAGGATGTAGCATTTCGCTCCTACTCTTCAATCTGTACATTGAGGAAGCAAAGATGGAAATAAAGGCGAGGTTCAGGAGTGGAATTAAAATTCAAGGTGAAAGGATATGATTCGCTGATGACATTGCTATACTGAGTGAAAGTGAAGAAGAATTATATGATTTACTGCACCGAATTTACAGTCAAATGATTACACAGTATGGATTGAGAGTAAATCGAAGAAAAAAGAAGGTAATGAGAAGTAGCACAAATGAGAACGGCGAGAAACTTAACATCATGATTGATAGTTGGAAGTAGATGAAGTTAAGATATTGTGCTGCCTACGCAGTAAAATAACCAATGACGGACGGAGCAAGGAGGACATCAAAAGCAGACTAGCTATAGCAAAAAATGCCTTCCTGGCCAAGAGAAGTCTACTAGTATCAAATACCGGCCTTAATTTGAGGAAGAAATTTCTGAGAATGTACGTCTGGAGTAAAGCATCGTATGGTAGTAGGAAAACCGGAATAGAAGAGAATCGAAGCATTTGAGATGTGGTGCTACAGACGGATGTTGAAAATTAGGTGGACTGATAAGGTAAGGAGAGTTTCTACGCAGAATCGGAGACGGGAAGAACATGTGGAAAACACTAATAAGGAGAAGGGACAGGATGATAGGACATCTGTTAAGACATGAGGGAAAGACTTCTATGGTATTAGAGGGACCTGCAGAGGGCAAAAACTGTAGAGGAAGACAAAGAATGGAATACATCCAGCAAATAGCTGAGGGCGTAGGTTGCAACTGCTACTCTGAGACGAAGAGGTTAGCACAGGAGAGGGATTCGTGGCGGGCCGCACCAACCAGTCAGAAGAGTGATGACTAAAAAAAAATGTACAGGGTAATATCAACAGCGGCAAAATGACTTAGATTACTGGGGTAGGATTCGTTATGTACAGGAAGGTAGGACAGAGAGTGTGTTACTGTGAACAGTTCAGTGTTAGGTTTTCTCTAATCAGAATCCTGAGCAAACCAACACTGATAACAATAGTTAACGTATACATGCTGTCTCAGTATTTAGAAGAAGGGTTAGAGAAAGTATATGATATTCAGCGGTAAAATGTAAATGTGTGACTAGCGCCTCCTGTCGAGTAGACCGTTCGCCGGGTGCATGTCCTTCGATTTGACGCCACTTCGACGACTTGCGCGTAGATGGTGATGAAATGATGATGATTAGGACAACACAACACCCAGTCCCTAAGCGGTGAAAATCTCCGACCCAACCGAGAATCGAACACGGGCCCTTAGGACTGACATTCTGTCGCGCTGACCACTCAGATACCGGGGGGACGAACATATTTAGCGGTTAATTCAATATGTAAAGGGAGGCGAAAGTCTAATAGTCATGGCGGCCCGGATAACATTGTAGGGGAAAGAGAGGAAGAAAGGGTTACGAAAGAATATGGACCTGGTGTTGTGAACGAGGGAGGAGAAAGACTAATTGAGTTCTGCTGTAAGTAACAGCTAGTAGTAGGGAAGACTGTTCAAGTATCGCAAGAGGATGAGGTTTACTTGGAAAAGAACTGGAGATATGGTATGATATCAGTTAGATTACATCATGGTCAAAGAGAGATTGCGAAATCAGATACTAGATTTTAAGGTGTACCCAGGGGCAGATATAGAATAAGATCACAATCTAGTTGTGATGAAGAGTAATCTTAAGTTTATGAGACTAGTCAGGTAGAGTCATTACACGGAGAAGTGGGATACGGAAGTACTAAGGTATGCAGTTCGCTTGAAGTTCTCTAAAGCTATAGATACTGCAGTAAGGAAAAGTCAGTAAGCAGGACAGTTGAAAAGGAGTGGACATATCTGAAAAGGACAGTCACAGAATTTTTAAAGAAAAACATAGGTGCAAAGAATAGAACTGCGAACAAAGCGTGGGTAACAGATTAAATCATTCAATTGATCGAAGATGGAAGGAAGTTGCTTGGGAATGTAACAAACAGGAAGTACAGGGAAGCTATGGCGAAAAGGCTGCATGAGATATGGGAAGAAATGGAAAAAGGAATGATTGTCGACGGTACTGACTCACCGTCTAGAAAAGACAAAAGAAACTTCGGTGGAACTAAAAGCAAAAGTGGTAACATAAAGAGAGCAACGCGAATCCCACTGTTAAATGCAGAGGAGGGATCGGGTGGTTGGAAAAAATCCCCTGTCGGAGAGGAGGAAGAGGAGAAGGAGATTAGTGTCCCGTCGACAATGTGGTCGTTAGAGACGGAGCACAAGCTCGGATTAAGGAAGGATGGGGAAGGAAATCGGCTGTGCCTGAAGTGATGTAGGGAAATCACAGAATTTCTAATTCAGGATGACCGGACGTGGGATTGAGCCGTCGTCCTCTCGAATGCGAGTCCAGTGTGCTAGCCGCTGCAAGACCTTGCTCCGTGTATGAGAACAAGACTTGTCTGATGTGACTGAAGAAGTAACAGGAGTCGAAACGGAAGTGATAGGGGATCCAGATTAGTCGGATCTTAAAATATCATTAGGATCAGTTAAGGCAGAGTGGGCAGATAAAAATTTTAAGATCACTGGGAAAAGTAGCAACAAAACCACTATTCACTTTGGTGTGTAGAATGTATGAGTCTGGCGATATACTGTCCGACTTTCGGAAAAATATCACCCACACAATTCCGGAGAATGCAAGAGCTGACAAGGGGGACAGTTATCGCACAATCAGGTTAACAGCTCATGCATCCAACTTCTTTATAAGAATAATATACACAAGAACGTAAAAGAAAACTGAGGATGACGATCTGTTTGGCTTTAGGGTAGGTAAAGGCACCAGAGAGGCAGTTCTGACATTACTATTGATAATAGAAGGTACACTAAAGAAAAACAAGGCACGTTAATAGGATTTTTCGACTTGAAAAAAAAAAAGCGTTCGACAAATGTAAAATGGTACAAGATGTTCTAAATTTTGAAAAAAAAATGGGATGAGCTATAGGGAAACACGGACAATAGACAATACCTACTAGGGCCAAGAGGGAATAACGTAAGTGGACGACCAACAGCGAAGCGCTCGGATTAAAAATGGTGTAAGGCAGGGATGTAATATTTCGCCCCTACTTTTCAAACTGTACATCAAGGAAGTAATGATGGAAATAAAAGAGAAGTTCAGGAGTGGGATTAATACTTATGGTAATCGCATGTCAATGAAACGATTCACTGATGACATTTCTGTTGTGAGTGAAAGTGATGAAGAATTACTTGATTTGCTGGAAAATTTGGAAATTTATTGTAAGGTCTAATGGGACCAAACCGTTGAGGTCATCGGTTCCTATGCCTACACAGTATTAATCTAACTTAATCTAATTTATGCTATAGGCAACACACACCCAATCCCGAAGGAGGACTCGAACCTCCTACGGGGGGAGCTGCACGGACGGTGACAAGGTGCCTGCGACCAAGCGGCTACCCCGAGCGGCCGTGATTAGCTGAACGAAATGAACAGTCTGATCAGTACAGTATATGAACTGAGAGTAAATTGATGAAAGACTAAAGTAATAAGAGGTAGCAGAAATGAGAACAGCGAAGAACGTAATATCAGAATTGATGGTCACGACGTACATCAAAGAAATTCTGCTACTTAGGCAGAAAATAACCCATGAGGGCAGGAGTAAGGAGATCAAAAATGGTTCAAATGGCTCTGAGCACTTTGGGACTTAAACATTTGAGGTCATCAGTCACCTAGAACTTAGAACTACTTAAACCTAACTACCCTAAGGACATCACACACATCCATGCCCGATGCAGGATTCGAACCTGCGACCGCAGCGATCGCGCGGTTCCAGACTGAAGCGCCTAGAACCGCTCGTCCACACCGGCCAGCTGCAAGGAGGTCATCAAAAGCCTAATATCAGTGGTAGAAAGGGCGTTCTTGGGTAAGATAAATCTTCTAGTATCGAACATTGGCCTTAGATTGAGGGAGAAATTTCTGAGAATGTACGTTTTCAGTACAGCATTGTGTAGTAGTGAAACTTAAACTGTGGGAAAATCAGGACAGAAGAGAATCGAAGCGTTTGATATGTGGTGTTACGGACGAATGTTGAAAATTAAGTGGACTGATATGGTAAAGAATGAGGCGGTTCTTCGCAGAATCGGAAAGAAAAGAAATATATGGAAAATACTGACAAGAAGGGAGGGATTGGTAGGACATCTGTTAAGACATAGGCAATAACTTCCATGGTATTAGAGGAAGCTGTATAGGGTAAAAACTGTAGAGAAAGACAGAGATTAGTAATTGGAATAAATATAGCGAATGATTGAGCACGTAGTGTGCAAGAGCTACTCTCAGATGAAGAGGCTGACACAGAGAGAAATTCATGGCGGGCAGTATCAAACCAGTGAGAACGACTGATGACCCAAGGGAAAGGAAGTTTGTGTGACCTCTCCATAGATCTTCCTCCGTTGCGGTGGTTCCACGTACGGTTCGGCCACCTGTACTGTAAAGCCAAGGAAGCCTGTCCACTTCGGTAAAGTCCATGGTTCATGAGTTGTGAAATAGTGAAAGAATCTCTAAAATATAAAATGGAACAACGTGTCAACGGAATAGGGAAAATAGTAATCTTTTACTTATCAGCAGCAAACACAGTTTGAGAAAATAATGGCCTCATTTAAGGAGAAAGCACCTCCCAGTGAGGAAGAAAAATTTCGATTTAGCATGCCTCTAACGATTATAAGTGACCTATGTAAGAATGTTAATGATCAAATTGTGCTACATTTGCCCAAGTAATAAAGTGGTACATTTTGACTTACTAGGTATCTCACGCGCTTCGTGTTACCCGTTTCCTTACGTTCACCTTCTAACTCTTAAAGGACCACAAGCAGTAGAATGTTCTCAATACTGAACGTTGGATGATTTCACAGAAAGCTTGAATTACTAATTTGTCGAATATTAATGAGTATGAGGAGTTTGGTAAAGGAAAGAAGACGACCTCATTTCAGTTACAGATCGGGCAAAGTGATATAAACCCCCGAAGACTGTCATGTCAGTCTGCAAATATGTATAGAACATATATTTTGTGATTTTTCATAAGGCCATTCATCTCCAAACTATCTGAAGTACAAATATTACATGTGACTCATGTGTAGTCATTTGATGTGAACATCAGGTAACTCCATGAAAAATTATGAGTACTTGGTAGAAACCTGGTTTCTGAGCTTACATTTTTCAGCGAGAGCGATAAAGTGCGGTATATTTAGTTAACAAAATTCCACATGTCCAGTTAACTACGTTCCTCTTTCCTTACATTAAGTTATTTAATTTTATTTTTTCTATGAACCAGTAAATATCAACCGCAAGAGAAGATGGCTCCAAATTGTACAAAATTTTTGTGTCATAGCACCAGTTACATGAGAGTACTTAATTTTCAACAGAATACATACTCCGTAGTTGTACCATTGAGAATTTGCCAACATCAATTTTTGCGGTTGTGAAAGCCAACTACGCATCTACATCTTCAGCATCCTCCTGTGCAATATTTATCTCTATTTTTGTGCCACTAACAAGTGTTGAGCAAGAAGAGCGACTATTGATAACCACCGTATGTGGGAAAGTAAAATGCTGCTTGAATCTCCTTTGAGCATGTGTTCTCAACAATCGGCAGTAAAGCTCTCCGTGACGTATTGGGTGTCAGTTGTTCTAGGATTGACAGAATATTACGAAACGCTACGCTTCCGAGTAGTAGGTATGAATTACTTCTTGATGTTTTATTTTATTTTTGTATTTTCACTGTTCGTTTTTTATGGTGTTAAGTATCATTATGTTACTGTCATAACCCGTTGTTTTCTTTTATTATTCACATGTATCTGAAGGTGACCTGTATTATGATTCTAAACCGGCTACCCTAATAAAATATTGTAAATGATCCAAAAGGTGTTTTTCTTCGTTGTAATTACAGTGATCATTATTACAGGGTACATAAAGTCCTCGTTCATGAGTGAAGTTCTCCTTAACGAAAGGATTACGCTGATATGTAGATTCATGTGCAAAAAAGAAAGAAATTGCTGAGTTTACGTCTGGGGTACAAAAGTGTATGGAAGTGGGGCATGGATCATCGGATATCCAGAGAAGAAGAAACAGGAAGCATCAGAAACATAATGGTATTGATAAAAAATGTTAGACACTTAATCTGCAAAGAGTAAGAATACTAAAAAGAATAAGCGAAAAGTAACCTATGGAACACAGAATACCCTTCATAGACTCAGTGCCAGTTAGTAGGACAGTGCTGCCAGCGACAACAACTACAATGTAGAGGAAATGTAACTTTATTGTCGTAAGCAACACGTAAGGGGAAAAATTATAGGAATAGAAAAAGACTAGATTTTACTAAACAGACCATCGAAATTGTTGGGTGTTCTAGGTACTTGGAGATGAAAATATTTACGCAGCGCTAGGAAAGATGCAGTATCACGCCAGCGAATATGCTGATAAAATAAACAATTAACAGTTCTCGGAATAAATCTCTGCCTGGCATCTGCCTTGCCCAGAGTATGTAGTCCTGTCAACTGTGTACGACTGGACTGTTTAAAATGGTTTATTCCCAGTACTTTGTGCTTTATTCCCAGTAGTTGCAATTCATCTTCTCTGCATACAACAGCAATATTTGCAAACAGCCTCTCTAAACTTCCGATGTAACCCATTGAATCACTCTCGTATATTGTGAACAGCAACTGTCTACTAACACTCACCTGCAGAACACACTTAGTTACCTTCCTATCTGAAGATTTCTCGGCTGTAAGAAGGACGAAACTGATTTCTCCCTGCTAGAAAGTTCTCGATCCTATCACAGAACTGATCCGATATTAATGAAGCTTGTATCTTAATCACTGGGTGTCAGGGAGGAACTGTATCGAGCGCATTGCGGAAGTCAAAGATCACAGCGTCAGCCTGGACAGTGCTACCCACGAATTTAGTTGTACTGCTTTTATTTTCTGTGATCACTTACGTTAATATCTGCTGTGTCTATTTTCTTATGCCTGTTGAAGGTCGTTGTTCTTTCGTACTGAAACAATTTCGGAACACAGAATTCCGTATTTGGTCAATTTCTTGCGTTCCGATGTCACGATGAATGGCTACATCAATTCGTTTACTGATGTTTCGTAATAGCTGAACGTCTTAGAAAATATTACTTCCGAGTATAGTCAACGACCCTCGCACTGCACTTCTCGCCTTCATTCTTGCTCCTTTAATATTTGCTCTCTCAGAAGGCTTATGTAGTTGTTTGATACGCACTGGTATGATGCGCAGAGTAGTCAATCAACAGAATAGTTAACCAACAGCCGTTTCAATTTTCGAACACTTGTTACGTCCTTAACAGTAAATGAGCTGATCTATGTGGTGGATGCTTGTCACCGGCGTATTACCATCTGATCCCGAAACCGGTACGCATTCACAAGCCAAAGAAAATGAATGCGTAGTGGTGCGAGCAGTCTCGTTTCTTTCTAAGAGAAGTGTCTTCATGACCTCACATAAATTTTTATTGAAAATAAAAATAAAATTTCTATCAAGTTTGTTTAGCTACTGGGGGTAAGTTAAAAAGAATGGTTACTTTCTTTGTGAGTTTCTTCATTACTAAAATATGAACAGTATTAACGTTTGTAAGCGGCCTTCTATATTTTTAATCGGTAGTCCCCTTCCTCCCCTGAGGACCTGTTCAGAAATGTAGAACTTATTCACACAAGCACACCATTTAAGTATTAAGAAACAGAAGAGTGTTTTTATACCCACAAAAAAAGGAGTAGAACATCTTCGTACAGAAAGTTATTTGGTTGGTCAAGATAAATGGGACACATTGTATGTGTAATTACTGTGCTGCATGTTGATGGGGAGAACGGCTGTTGGCAGGCCGACCGGATGGCCGAGCGGTTCTAGGCGCTACAGTCTGGAAACGCGCGACCACTATGGACGCAGGTTCGACTCCTGCCTCGGGCATGGATGTGTGTGATGTCCTTAGGTTAGTTAGGTTTAAGTAGTTCTAAGTTCTAGAGGACTGATGACCTCAGAAGTTAAGTCCCATAGCGCTCAGAGCCATTTGAACCATTTTGAACGGTTGTTGCTTAATTAGTCTCTTAATTGCCTACTCTGCGGATCATACCTTCGACATGATGTGAAATTTTCCTTTCAGTTTACGTGCAAAGAATTTCCACGTTATGCAAACTTTCAGATACAAAGCAGAGGGGGAAAACGAGGCAGATGGAAGAAAAGTAAGAAAACCAAATAGTTTCAAAAGTGATCACTGTTAATGCTAATACATGTATCACACTTTGAGACATGACGATCAATGTCTTCACGCCAAAATGTTTTTGTTTGCCTTCAAATGGGTCAAATGGCTCTAAGCACTATCGGGCTTAACATCTGTGGTCATCAGTCCCCTAGACTTAGAACTACTTAAACGTAACTAACCTAAGGACATCACACAATCCATGCCCGAAGCAGGATTCGAACCTGCGACCGTAGAAGCAGCGCTGTTCTGGACTTGATTGCCTTCGGAAACATGATTGTAGCCGGTCGCATCTCTCTTTTTTCCGAAGCGTACCGACGGCCACGAATATCTTTCTTCAGGAATTCAAAAACATGGAAATCGCATGGGAATGTGGAAGGGCCTCCAAGTAAACTTTTGCAGTATAATCAACTTTGTTTGGGATGAACAGGTACACGCCAAGGTGCCACCAAAATTCCGTAGAAAACCGCGAACATTTTTTCATGAAAACACTGAGCATCCTTTCTTACAGTAATGACGGTTGCTTTTGAAATGATAAACAGTTTACGTATTTTTCATCAACTATCTCGTTTTAATTTGACTACACGTTGTAGATAAAAAGTATAAGTAGCAATAAGAGAACTCAGAATTACAGAAAGTGCGCTGAAGATGTTAAAATTCAATATACGCCACTTTTTGCAGCAACATGTAACTGCATAATCTGTTCAGGATGTTTCGTTAACAACAGCTGCACAAAGCTTCTATGAAGTCATGGTATGGTTCTGCAAATATTCCACGTACCCTTTTCACCAATCCCATGCTGTCTGTGCAAAGTACACCAAAAACAATAATTTTTGCCAAGAGATACGCTTCAGTCTGCACTAGTGTCTTGAGCACAATACCTTTTCACACGAACGAATAAAACGAAATCAAGTACTGTCAGATTACGTGAAGGGGAGTCTCCATCGATCACGTTGTTTCCCTGCATGTAGGCCGAATTTCCTATCCTACAATATTAACACTTAGGTTTATAACGAATAATTTTCTTTCATTGTACAAGCAACGATTCTATGGTTTTCACAACTTTCGAGTATGTTGTTTCCACCGCAAGTTCCCTGTGTAAAACTCCTACATTTTCTCCTCTCTATCACACCTGAAGTTAGATTCATTAACATTATGGACTTCCTATATGTGTGATTTGGTGCTGCACTATTACTTAAAGCATATCTGTTACACTGAAATGCCTTAAAAAGTAGAAGGTACGAAAGAAACGCATTTCCATTCTCATATTTTCTAGAGATGTACTTTACATAATTTTCGCTATAATAACAATGACCTGCTTTGTATCTGACGGGATTGGTGTCTGTGTCACAACGTCATTTAGACGGAACAATGTACGTATGTTCCTTCTTCCACGTTTTTAATCTCAGTTATCGTCCTCCAGAATCGAAGACATTTACTGACAATATCTGACAACGGAAATGAATTTCTTTTTCTAGATGTTGCGCACGGAAATTACCTACTCGCCAAAATAAAAAGGGTTGCAGATGTTTCATGGAGAATCCACCACCTAGTATGCATAGGAGGCAAAACGTTAAATGACATTTGCCGTTTCCCGAAATGGAATACAGCAGCTGGAGACGAAAACAAAAATATAACTTGAACAATTCTGCTCATAGGTCAATGAAGTCAAATCAACCTTTCTTCTCAGTTTGAATTCCGAAAACAAAGCAAAGGATTTCTGGTTCAACCTGTAATCATATCACATCTACCGAGAAGAGATATTTCCAACATTATTCGGAAATGAGTTATGTTCATCGTCGGTTGTAATAAATTCCAGTGTCACTTCGCACAGTATTCATGTGTCCCCTGTTGCATTCATTGGCCTCTTTACGTTTGGAACATTCTGCATTTACACTACTTTGTAATCGTCTGTGATTTCTGTGAAGAACGGAAAATGACATACCAATTTATGTGAGGTTGTCGGTGTTTGCACCCATTAATTGAACAGAAGAATAAAAACAGTCAGGATTGCTTTTGGTACAGCAAAAAAGGTTTTCAAACTTACGCATCTGATGATTCTGTGAATGAAAGTTTGAAATCAGTGTATATTACTAGTTTTTATTCAGGGCAGTGAGAAGTGAATTTTTAATGAGGAAATCATTAAAGAGTTCATGGCTGCTGAGAGACTAATTCGAGGAAGCGCAATGAGAATTACTACGGGAGACTCTAAAACAAATATCGTGGGACAAACTGGAGTGAAAGATGTCATGTTGACTGTAACGAAAATCATGTCGAGCAGGTCAGTTTCATGTAGCCAGGCGAATAATGACAAGAGATATAAACATGTGAGAGAACGGCGCAGTCTGTGATTGATTTATGGCATTAGAAACTATGTGGGAGTTCCAAGGATGCCTATCATGAAGACGGTGAAGATTTAGAGGTGATGTTTATCGTATGGCGCTTTCATAACTATTTATGATGATG
The DNA here is from genome assembly GCF_021461385.2 of Schistocerca piceifrons. Taxonomy (NCBI): domain Eukaryota; kingdom Metazoa; phylum Arthropoda; class Insecta; order Orthoptera; family Acrididae; genus Schistocerca; species Schistocerca piceifrons. The sequence goes on along the minus strand of NC_060141.1, from coordinate 204,476,257 downwards.
ATTATAGTAATGATAATGATTATAAGGATAATGATTCATGATGAGGAAGGGGAGGCGTAGCAGGAGGGGAAGAGGAGAAGGAGGAAGAAGTGTGCCCCAAAGCAGCTTTTAATCAAATGACCAGTATCTATATCCAAGCCAACGACACTGAATGGTGAGTGCAAACTCTTTTATTCACGAGCATCGTGAATTTGGCAAACTATTTCTTTACGAATGTGGGTAGCGCGATCAATATACGTGTAGTAACATTTAAATGAATAATCGGCAGACAGATCTTAACAAACTATAAGTAAGTTCTGAGTTCTATTCTATAAGGGCTGATGAATTAGTCATGTAGTGCCATTACACTGCTCGCTGCTTGTTGGGAAACCAAAGTCTCAATAATCGGCCGCTGTGTTTCTGCCGTGTATCGGGTCTCTGCCAGATAACGGCCCATTTAGCGTCTAGTGTCGAGTTTCCGCTTTGACCTTCTGACAGGACGTGTCTGAGGCTAAGGTTACAGTAGCCAGTACCAGAAACGCAGCGTCAGGAGGACAATGGATAGTGCTGAGCACCTCCTGCATCACAATAAAACATATCCGTACATACACACTGTCACCATCTGAGAGTCGAAAGGAGGAACTCAGAGTGTAGGGCAGCGAACTGATGCTAAGGACTTCCATGTGTAGCCTGCATTTCGTCGACTTAAAACTATCACGTTGAACTACATAATGCACAGTAGATTTTAGGATGTTGTACTGAGAGTTTGTCATGGGGTATTTCCAGCGGACCTGAGCCGTTTATTTGAATTGACAATCATTTGCATTTATTTAGAGATTTTGTATTTTCACAGTAATTTTAAGACTTTAGCATACAAATAATATCCTTCATCTATAGTCTGTGTAACGTAACAACACCAGAAACACTTAAACGTTTGACATTACCTGTTCCTCTTATCTATTCCGCAAGTAAAAAAAAAATACTAATGTGACTGTATTACGACAGTTTATAAATGTTACTGTTATTATTAACAACATTTGAATTGCCTAGCTTTTATTCTGTAGAAGACAAATTGAGAATTGGCTCTTAAATTTAATAAATATTAACTATGTAGATATTGCGACACCCTACATGTTGTTTCTTCCATGAGGGAAACATGCATTTACATTTTTAACGTGATATTTGGTAACGAGACAGAGGGTGTTCAAGCTTTTAGTCCTACTATTCCTTCTGAAACTGTACCTGAGGGTGCAGACAAGATTATGAGGATACGAACCCATCTTTTGCCTTGAAATGTACCCCCAGACACTGAACAACGCCCATTAATGGCCCAATTTCACTTCAGAGATTACGTTTCGGGGGGAATGGAGCTACTAGGAAATAAAATAACTTAGTTTTGAACTACGGTATTTAATGCACGCCTCACTCTACACTGCCCAAAGTTTGTTAAAATTGGGCCTTATCAGGCAAATAGAGAGCTTATGTGGTGGGAACAATAATTTTTGATAACACCATCTCTGCCGCAGTATTATTCGAGGAACTCCATGTGTGCTGGGTTTCATTGTATTGATGGAAATTTCTTTGGGGAAGATAAATGCAAGTGATATAAGGGTAGGTACCATAGCACCTGATTTTCATGAGACAAACGAACAGTGGAAATGTCAAATCTCACATTTGTCAGGAGAATTAAAATACAATGTATGACTTTTTGTACATAAATTATTTGTGCCCAAAAAGTTGATGTTACCACAAAATTTATTTGTATCCAAGTAACTGATAATACCAGAAAATTATGCTGTTCACCTCAACACTGCAAAAGGTCATGAGATACATTAGGAATAAATAATTGTTTAAGAATATACTGGGTGCCATACCAGAATCTGACTGGTTCTAAGTGCCAATATGAAAGCTTTTCTTTAGAGTGGCGTTAATACTAGGGCACTAAGTTTTATTTATGATAGTACAGAAACACGGCAGTAACTTTTTTAGCTAGTGGAACGGTTGTTAGCAAAAATAGGTTTTCGTATAACTTAAATTTTGCATTTTCTCTCTTTGTTCAGTGAAAATCCTCGAAAAGACTGAGCTTCCAGTGACGCGGTATATAATTTCACTTGTAACTGCACTAAAACAAAATATACTGCAGAAACATACTCCAGGTAATCACAGCAATAGATGAATTCAAGCATTCAGTGTGAAATCGGAATTACTACTTTCAGATTTTTTGGAACATTGTTCCTGGAAAACAGCGATCCATCACAACTTATTTAGTAAACAAAGTGGTGGTCTCATGTAAGGTGTTAATTTTTATTTGTAGATGCCCTGTTTCCGTCTTCTAAAGAGATCATCATCAGATCAACATTCCTTGAAGACAGTGGAGATCACTGGCGCGTAACATGCCGTCTGTGCTGACGTGGAGAACACTCCTTAGAACAGTGTTCTCCACGCCAGCAAAGCACTGCCTTGAAGAATGTTGATCTGGTGATGATCTCTTTAGAAGATGGAAACCAGTCATCCACAAATAAAAATTAACACCTTAGATGAGACCACCACCGTGTTTACTAATTAAACTACTACTTTCTATATATTTCCTGAGTAAAGTAGGCTATAATCAGAATGTTTATATTATTGAACGACGGAAATAATCTTACCAACCACACTACTCATTGGCTGTTTTCCAGACACAAGTCATTTCTCTCTTCACATCTAGAACTTTTTTGTACTATGTTTGAAACTCAAATCATCTCCCTCCGCGACAAAGATGTTTTATTCACGCAAACAAGAGCTTACGTGCACCGTGCTTACCATGCAAACGGTGCATCAATTGCATGGAGAGGTGGGTGACGTATAGGGCTCAGAACTCCATAGGGAAATGCTATATGATACAATGAACATGCAGCATCTGGTGATGAATATTTTGAAAGACTTTCTCGGTCATTTGGTCCTCTCAACATCTCTAGGGATATGCATCAGAACAACGACAACATGACGGGACTGAAAAGGCGTTTTATAGAAAAATGGTTGAGTGTTTGACATTTCCACGCTGCAAATATTAAATATTCATATACGAAGGTAAGGTACACGTCATAGAAACTGTGAACAAAGGATTGGAGTAAGATAAAGAATTCGCGAAGCCCAAACTTAAGAAGAATTCTTGTTTGTTGCATGTTCAAATATGACTCACCAAGTCCCAAAGGCAAACATCGAATTAGAACGTTAACATCCCGTTCAAACTTCATGGCACGAATGCATGTAAAAATAAATTCAGAAACTGCTCAAGAATAGCATTGCTCTTGAGAGAATAAAGGATACGATTTTACATAATTTCAAACCTTCCCCCCCCCCCCCCAGTTTTATCTCAAGTAAGTACACCCTGAATGATCGCAGCTTGCTGCATTGTCAGCAGTATCTGCGAAGTTGCTGGTCGACAGCTACCATAGCAAATACACAGAGCAAGAGTCTTAGTCACAGCTGTTGAGATGTACCGCCAAGGACAAAACAGAAACAAGAGGAATTAAGATATTTTGATTAGATAGCTGACAGCAGGTGAATCACTGAAGACTTCCGCAATTTATTAGCGCTCTTTGCATGTTCGTAAAGATGTTGGTGAGAGACTGACCCCAGTGCCCGGCAGGTGGTGAAACTGCGGAACTCCGCTAAACTCAGATAAGGCACTTTGCCTTGGCTTCTGACGTATTCTGTCGTCTTCGAACAGAGAAAACCGTGGAAATGAAGGAGTGCCACGTATTATCCAATTTTTACACTTTATTATCGTTCATCAGATTTCCCGTCTTGCGTATAACGATGAATTCCAAAGTTACGCTGCTTTTGTTTTATCGTGTTCCATTGAACGTTCTATGTAGATCCCATTCTCAGCAATAACGAACATTGTTGGTGGTAAAAGACTATTATACGGCTGGTGTTGAGCGCAGCGTTCTTCCGTTGAGCCCGTAATCAGGCCTATGTAAACCATATCATATCGACAACTTATTCATTAAATCCTAGCCTTCCTAACAAGAAATCGTCTTCACTGGTACCTGAAGGTCTGCAGTCGTATTTAGTGGGCGGAAAACCTCTTTACCTTCAAATATCTGGAGCACCGTGGCCATCTTGAACGAAATATTGCCAAGAAAAGGTAGGGATTTTCCGACGTTCTCTTCTGTTTATTAAATTCCTGGCTTTTGGCTTTGGTCACGCTTTGTTGATCTACGAAATGGAATATCCATATTCTTTTAACACTATCTTCAGGTGAGCGAGGTACTGACGCATACTATCTGGATCCGAGAATGTGGAGGCTCTGTGTGCAGTTCTTTGAAGCAGACTCATGGTTTTCGATGTATGATGAGATCTTGACGATTGTGGATGCAAATCTGTATGGGTGGGTGTATGATAATCTGAATGGCGAAGAGAGCCAGCATTCTTCTGTCTGACCGACGTCCGGAAAAGTCAGGCAACCATCTTCCTGAAACTTTCTGACAGATAAAAACTGTGTCCCGGATCAGGACTCGAACCTGGGACCTCCGTCTTTCGCGGAAAAGTGGTCTACCAACTGAGGTACCCAAACAAGAAATGCGGAAATTAGTCTCAGTAAGGTTTTCCTGGATTCATTAATACAGGGAATGTTTACAGTTATTGATATTCCACGAAATATTAGAGTAGGAATTTAGAAAAGTGTCCAGTGTAATAAAGACTTCATTTACATGGATTTTCGACTTGATTCACCTCTTGGATATTTACTAAAGTGGCTACGTTACACCAACAAAACTACAGATAACCATAAAAAGCATAAAATAAACGATAGTTCTGAAAGTGGTGACCGTTGTAAGTACTGGTACTGCAGTTCTGAGAAGAAAACGTTCTATTGAAGCATCACACAGGTGAGACATGAAAATGCAGAATTACAGCTGCGGCGAATTAGGTTCTTTGGAATTCCGACAGCAATGAAAGTGATAAAGAAATTTTTCTTAAGTCGCAGGTAATTTACAATTTACTGCTTAAAGAGAACATTAGCTTATATTTTGTTTTGAGAAGTACTGCCTTACAAATTAGACTGCCAGATAACGTAAGACCGCACGGTTGCATAAATACTGTTTAGCCATTTTTTAACTTTAAATTCGCAGCGTAAGTGTTTTTCTGTTGCTGAAGAAGACGACTATCAAGTATGATATTAACTTCAAGCGCTAAAAATTTCTTGATGTAGCGACTAACGTATCTTACATCTGAAGTGGTTGTAGACAGGTCTCAGATATAGTATTCACTGCCTTGATCAAGAAGTGAGTATCAGCGCCTTGCAGCTCTCATGTCTACAAGGACGAGTCATCGTTTCTCACATCTTTTATCTGCAGAGATGCTCTAGCACCTTCAAAATTAATTTAAGTGAGCAAGCGTAAATTTGTAATCTAAATTTTAACACTAATTTGTGACTGTGTGGTATTAATATTTTCCAGACGGTATTGTAAAAGAGTTTACAACTTTATAAATTTTTTAACATTTTCTCATTGGTAAGATTGACCCTCTTTGTTGAAGACAGACAGTGATCGCAAACAGACTACAGCGCATGTGCTCACTGTCCCCTTCAATAAGGGAGCATCGCCGCATATTTACTCTTTCATTTTCAAAGACAGTCAATCATTTTTGTAGACATTATGCTCCTGTAAGGATTGTCATTGCGCTATACCTCAATTCCACTACGTGAGGAAAAAAGTACATGGTGCCTCGAGAAACCAGAAACAAGCAGTCAACGCGAAACTGGAAACAAAGTGCCGAATGTATTTTCCTTACAGGGTATATGTGGCCACGTGAACACGGAGATAAACTTATGTGTGGCCACGTGAACTCGGAGATAAACTGAGAAGTATCACTGCCCTTAAATATGAATTTATGTGAGGAATGGACTTACAAAAGCTGTAGCATGCTTAGTATAGCGATTTAATGACTCCTTTGAGTGGGCGAACAATGACTGGAAGAAAGGATTGCACACGTACCATGGATGTGAATTTTCCCGTCAGCGTGATGACTCTACGATCGAAGGCATGGCCAGAGCGTGGCTCAAGGACAATTCCTTCAGTTTTCTATGGCAAGAGAGCTTGTACACTAGTCTAAGAAGATAACTATTACCAAGTCAAAGGCACCCAGCCGTGTGGTGTTACGATCGATATTTAGAATAGGGCGATTACACAAGGAAGTAGGGAGAGAGTTGGACGCAGACGAAAACAGGTAGAAGCTAATTATGGACGATGCTAATAAGAAAGGAACGCTCTGGAGAAATAGTGAACGAGAGGAAGTTGATGCCGCGATCAGCCATCTGATTCATGCATGTGTAAGGTATTGCGATATTTCATCCGTGTTAGACGAGGACGTAATAATAGACAAAAGAATTACACACTTTTTCAATCGCTTTCTAGAGAAGGACGCCCTACAAATGGAGTACATTAATAGAGTAGTGATAGCGTTCGTAAATGTGGCGAAAACTTGTTATTATTAAGTGTATACGGATCAAGTACATAAACCACATCGTACGAATTCGCAATTCCGAATAAGGACTAACATCAGCTGTAGAATGGAGCGACGACAGTGAAAATTTGTGCCGAATCGGGACTCGAACTCGGATTTCCCACATATTGTTAGCCGGAAGCCCGGGGTCGAGTCTTTGTCCGGCACAAATTTTCATTGTCGTCATTCCGTTCTACATGTGATGGTAGTCCTTATTTTCAATTGCTAATTCGTGTGTGTGTGTGGTTCATAACGGCTGTGAGAGCCGCAGTGCCTGTTCCCTTAGACATGCATGCAAGTCAAAATGGTTCAAATGGCTCTGAGCACTATGGAACTTAACATCTGAGGTCATGAGTCCCTAGAACTTAGAACTACTTAAACCTATCTAACCTAAGGACATCACACACATCCATGCCCGAGGGAGGACTCGAACCTGCGACCGTAGCGGTCGCGCGGTTCCAGACTCAAGCGCCTAGAACCGCTCGACCACAGCGGCCGGCACCATGCGTGTCCAAAGGAACTTTGCATCGTAATCAGAATAACACAGTCACTGCAATATCACAAGTAAATAAAGGTTATTTGACGTGTATGTTTCTCTTCATATGTTTTTCTTCGCAGTAGTTGGTTCCCTTTTGGTACCCTTAAATGTTTTGTGTTTAATAGGGGCCAAGGTTTACTGCATTTCCTCCATGTAAAGGATGACCAGCACACCTTTGAAACTGAATGCGTTACATGGCCTAGAAAAGTTCAATAGGATTATAAACCTTGTATTTCGGAGTCAGATAGCAAAGTGAGGATTATCAGCATAATATGCAATCTATGATATTTGGGAAGAGGCAGTTAGTTCTAGGGTCGTTTGCAAGTGAGACCCGTGAGTTATACATTAAGGGAGGGTAGTTTTTGATGGAGGTCAACCACATGCATAGCGTGTCTCTATCGGGAGAAACGTTCCTTACAGTCGCTCTATACAATATACCTGCCACTTTCCATATTCTGACACCAGTTAGGAGCTGACTTATTTCCTTGTGCTTGGGACAGGAGGACCCGTTACAAGTCTGGAATGTGTGGCAGCTGCAAAGGCTGCGAACTCCACGTCTTCTCTTCCACGCACTACCAGGAGAGACTGAGAAAGTTCTCAGCAGAAACACAGACGCAAAGAGGAATACAAAAGAGAGGTAAATCAGGCCGGAAGTATAGTACAAAGGTTTGTAATTGGAGGAAATGTATCACAGGCTCGTTCATCGGGCGAATGCAGCCCAAACATTTCAGCGAAGTGGAATTCATGTCCCACAAGAGCTTGCTTCATTTCCTAAATAATTGCTGACTTCTGTTAGGCTATTTACCTTGGACACGCCTGGTGTCTTAGTTGACCAAAGCTCCGGCTGATTAGTTTGCTGGTGTGTGCCGAAAATCAGACGTCACAAGTTATGGTTTGCGGATGAGCTCCTGGTTCTGCAGTCACCGTGTGGACGCAACTGCCAGCCATCACTCAGATGTACTCTGAAATCGTCACAGGTAGTTACCGTCACACAGTAGCGCGAGGTAAAGATCTCTGCGGTACCCAAGCATGTCTGACGGTAGAGATAAATCAGCAATTAGCCGGTCCTGTTTATCAGTGATAGAAGCAAGTCACATTTTTCCCTAAAATGCCTAAGAGTGAACATGGAAACAAGAGAGACATTGGCAGTGTTCGCCCCTACAATTATGTACCGCTTAAGCTCTCTCAGTTCTTTCCGGTGACTCATTCTTACAAAAAGCAAGAATTTCTTTTAATGTATTGTGTATGGATTTACTAGGTTGGTGAATAATTTCGATGCGGTTTTATTTTGCATGTTAACATTCCGTTTTCTGTGGTTTCCTTTACCTATTGTAATGTTTATTTGTACTTTACTGTTGATATTTGAGTTTATATATTGTCATTTCGTCACCTGGAGACAGTAAGTGGAGTTGTGAACGCTATAAAGTGGAGTGCCAAGTGAAGAAATCGCAACATTTCCGACATGTTCTTCTGTTTGAGTTCAATAGAGCGGTGACAGCAGCGGACACAGCCAGAAACAAAGGTGATTTGTATGGGGACAGTGCCACTGGACAGAGGACGGCTGGAAAATGCCTCCGAACGTTTAGGGAGGCCTTCGGGGGTTGATGAAGATCGTTTAAATGCATTAATCGAAAATGAGCCACGTCAATGTACTAGAGAACGGGAAAATGTGATTAATTGTGATCATTCCGCCATACTGCCACATTTGCGTGCAGTGGTGAAGATTCAACACTCGAATGTACCATTACCACGTGCTCGAAACCAAAATAAGAAAAATCTGCGGGTGGGCATATGTGCATCTCTGCTTGCTCATCATCAATTGGCTCGTAAACAACACCAACCACTCCTATCCTGTATCGTTACTGGTGACGACAACTCGTGTATTTGTAGTAATGTAAGCAAGAGGAAGGAACAGTAGAGCCCAACAAAGCAGCAAATCCCGGTGAAAAGATCTGCACGCATCTACAAAAGATAATGTTATGTATCTGGTGGAACAGCGACAGTGTTGCGTACTATGGATTGCTTCTCCGAACTGTAACCATCATTTGTGGAATTTACTGTCGACAACTGAGGTGTCTTGCTGATGTAATCCAAGAAAAACGACCAGGAAGACTGCATGAAGTGATGCTACTTAACTATAACGCGCGCCCACATTCTGCCAGACTGACAAAGAATATTATGCAGGAGTTGGGTTGGGAAGTCATCCCGCACGGACCTTATTCACCTAATCTTGCTCCCTCAGATTTTCATCCTTCCGCTCTCTATCGAAAACCTTCAAGGAAATTCCTTTCCTGATGAAAATGTGCTCCGAAAAAGGTTATTCGCCAACGGCAAAGAAACATTCTGCACGCTGGTTAGCGTCTCCTCCAGAAACACTAAAGGTGATTTTGATCCGACGACGGCATATAGCACCTGGGAAGTAGTACTTGTCCTGATAATGGTTTCAACGTCGTCCTCCAACAGACAGCGTAGTGGCATAACTACTGGAGCGCCAATTGTGTCTACCTTTTAATAAGGAACGCTTCCTGTCAGAAGACTCAGTGTGGTGCGAACTCGTGAAGCAAACAAGCAACGACGCCACCGACCGCACTCGTGCTTCCTATTGCCAACTGTGCGCGCTTCGAAGGGGTTAAATCGTGATCTTTCGAGTGTCGGTATAGTCCGTTCGGAGAACTGCCACACAAGTTGCACGTGCAGTGTCAGTTGTGGAACCATGCTGATATGATTTGTCACATAGATATTCTCACACCAGTAGACGAGGTTCTGGACTGGAAGGTGGAATGACGCGCCGTGATCTTCAGCGATGAATGCAGTTTCCCGTTTCTGGCTGCACGCAAGTGACGGTCCATTGCCAGTACGACGTAGATCCGGTGAGCACTGTCTCGTAGGAAGCATTCATCCAAGAATGGTCTGGTGTGTGCAAAGCTACAACTCTCGTTCACCTTCGGTTTTTCTGAAGGAGACGCTAACCAGCGTGCAGAATGTTGTTAGAGCCGTTTCTTTGCCGCTCTTGCAAAAGGAAGGTGATGTGTTGCTCCAATAGAATAATGCGGACGCACAACACATTTCCCGTGAAACTCAACGTGCTCTGCAGGACGCGCAGCAACTTTCCCGACATGATTTCCGTACTTGTCTCCAATCGAGCACATGTGGGATATGCTAGGACGAGAAGTGACTCGTCAACCAACAACTCTTTCAGAATGAGATTTTCACTCTGCAGCGGAGTGTGCGTTGATACGAAACTTCCTGGCAGATTAAAACTGAGTGCCGGACCGAGAATCGAACTCGGGACCTTTAACATTCGCGAGCAAGTGCTCTACCAACTGAGCTACCCAAGCACGACTCACGCCCCGTCCTCACAACTTTACTTCTGCTAGTACCTCGCGTCTTACCTTCCAAACCTCGCAGAACTAGCACTCCTGAAAGAAAGGATATTGCGGAGACATGGCTTAGCCACAGCCTTTGGGATGTCTCCAGAATGAGATTTTCACTTTGCAGCAGAGTGTGCGCTGATATAGGAGACGAGGTACTAGCAGATAGTAAAGTTGTACGGACGGGGTTTGGGTCGTGCTTGGGTAGTTCAGTTGGTAGAGCACTTGCCCGTGAAAGGTAAAGGTCCCGAGTTCGAGTCTCGGTCCGGCACACTGTTTTAATCTGCCAGGAAGTTTCAACTTTTTCAGAACAAAGTTCACGGCACAAGCAAGCGTGGCGTAACGTATCCCACGGCAGCATACGCCGTCTGTACGATCGATTGGATACCAGAGTCAGCGCCTGTAGAGACTACACCATGTACTAATATGGGTGTCTCAGTATGGGTCGATACCAAGTACCTCAGTGTCGCTTGTGCTATTATTGATCTGTAAATGTAGTCATTTCATATATCCCATACACACTGCATCTAGAATAAATCTTGAGTAGGAAACTGTAAAAGTGTGTATTTTTTTTTCCTTCAGTGCATGATGTATGATGAATAACAGGATGTCATATACTATACTTTGAGATGTCCGGGAAGTTTTGCCACATCTGCTTGTACAAATTCCTGGGACCCTATGGTGCTACACCTTAAAAAAATAATACTCTGATAGCTTCATAACCTCCATAGAACTGTGAATGTAATCGACGATTATATCGATGTAAATAATAGTAAAGTACAAACTCCTAAGCAGCAAAACTCTAAAACTGAAGTCGTGTTTCTTATTCTGTGTGGAAAGAGGTATGGATTTCCATGTTTTGCTTTCAAAGGAACATCCTGCAGTTTATAAGTATGTGCGAGGACTAGGAGCGGGTCGTGATATGTAACGCCATACGTCTGCAATAAACAAAAAGAATAATACTCATTTATTTTCCTTACCTAAACACATGAATGAGGCCCTGGTTGGAATATTTAAATCAGTTTGGAGGTTATTAATTTTTTTCTATTTTTGACTTGTATGAGCCTGATTTGACTCAGGTTATTACCTATTCCTTATGGTTTACAGTTATGGTGTCCTTGCACAGATTTAGTTCCTAAATTAACAATCATTGTTGGAGTGTGATTACTGTTAAATTAATGGTCCCGCCACAAATAATTTAGATAAATTTTATAGCTAGAACATTATTAGTCTTCCGGATTCACGAGGGAAAGAGGTACCTATACAGGTACTGTCTGTCGCTGGTGAGCTTTAAATGGGTTCAATAGACGTTGGTGATTTCATATCATTCACGAAAGCAAACTGCCGTGATGGTTGAAGTCTCTGTAATTCGTCTGCTCTTCAAAAGGTATTGTTTGCACGTTGCTTAACCAACAGTTCAGTTTTACAGAGTACGAAAGTTTTTAGGTGATACTAGTCACCGTTTGTGGCGGCTCCCTTCTTTAAAAAGAGGAAGATTTTATTTAAATGTTACTAAACAACCTTGGATCGTGCCAACTACAGTGATAAGCGGCCTCATTAAAAAAATCCCCTGAAACATCTATTTTAAATTGGTTATTGATCATAATTGGAGCACTATATAAGTAAGTATCTGACTAACCTAAAAATTTTTGCATCCCTGTCGGCAACAAAATAACTTAACAAAAGCTGGCAAATTTATAGAGTAATTATATTACGGTTTCAGGTTGCGATTTAGAAGCTGCGCACTACTCAAAAGCGTTGAAAACGAAATGAGCACACCCTCACATAAACTCACTCTCTAAAATAAACGATGAATCTCATATGTTCTTACAAAAAATTTTACATTCACTGCACGTCGTAAAACTAAACTTCCTAACAGTTTTCAGTAATCAATAGTAACAGAAAGTCAGCCCATAAATAACATAATACAACCACCGAATAGTTCACAATTCTATACTCATTTCTGTTTTTAATAAAATATTTCGATATAATCCATACTATTCTTATTAATTAAAACACAAGATCGTGCCACGCTACATGGCAGCCACCTTTATATATGATGCGGTTTCGCCTCACAGCTCATGACATTCTCAATCATCCACAACCACGTGTCGTGCGAAGTCATCTCGCACGCTACTATGTTGTTGTTGTTGTGGTCTTCAGTCCTGAGACTGGTTTGATGCAGCTCTCCATGCTACTCTATCCTGTGCAAGCTACTTCACATCCCAGTACCTACTGCAGCCTACATCCTTCTGAATCTGCTTAGTGTCTTCATCTAAAAGTAAAATTCATGAATTACATTCTGGCTCTGGTGGTTTAATGTGCTTTCGTACATCAAGTCAACAATCACAAATCTGAGGAGACATCCTCACTGTACACCTACATGCTGTAGATGTACATCTGAATTTACACTCTTACCCTGCAGTTCACAATTAAGCGCCTGGCAGACTGCTTATCGAGCTACCTTCAAACAACTTCTTTACCGTTCCACTGTCTTACTTTATTGTGACGTTCATTCCTCCCAATGTAGTTGGGTGCCAACAAAATATTTTCACATTATGAGAAAAAAATTAAGTGACAGAAAGTTCAGGTGAAAAGCCGACAGCAGCGAAAAACGTCATTGTTACATTGGCTACCACGCCGATTCGCGTTTCATATCCGTGACGCGTTCTCACTTATTTCGCGGTAATACAAAGAGAACTTTCCGTTTCTGAACCTTTCCGATGTCCTCCGACAATCTATCTGATGCGGGTCGCACGTCTCACAGCAGTACTCCTGAAGAGGGGGACAATCTAGTGTGAGCTGTTTGTGTAGTAAACATGTAGTATTTTCTAAGTATTCTGGCAACAAATTGTAATCTTTCGTTTCCTTTTCCAACAACATTATCTATGTAATCGTTCCATCTTATGTTATTCGTAATTGTAATTGTTGTCTTGGCAGAAGAGCCAACACAGTGTTACGAATGGAGGCCGAAATGCACGCGTTTTAGCTCACGCAGGCTGGTGTGTGGAGGGAAGCACTATACTGACGTGAGGTCTGGAATGAGAATTCAGAAAGCGGACGTAATTAGTTTCATACTTAACTTTAATCCATTAATGATGAACGTCGCTCTTGACGGTACATGAGTCACAATATTATCTGTTCAGAAGACGTGTCGTTGTGGTCTTCAGTCCTGAGACTGGTTTGATGCAGCTCTCCATGCTACTCTATCCTGTGCAAGCTTTTTCATCTCCCAGTACCTACTGCAACCTACATCCTTCTGAATCTGCTTAGTGTATTCATCTCTTGGTCTCCCTCTACGATTTTTACCCACCACGCTGCCCTCCAATACTAAATTGGTGATCCCTTGATGCCTCAGAACATGTCCTACCAACCGATCCCTTCTTCTGATCAAGTTGTGCCACAAACTTCTCTTCTCCCCAATCCTATTCAATACTTCCTCATTAGTTATGTGATCTACCCATCTAATCTTCAGCATTCTTCTGTAGCACCACATTTCCAAAGCTTCTATTCTCTTCTTGTCCAAACTATTTATCGTCCATGTTTCCCTTCCATACATGGCTACACTCCATACGAATACTTTCAGAAATGACTTCCTGACACTTAAATCAATACTGGATGTTAACAAATTTCTCTTCTTCAGAAACGCTTTCCTTGCCATTGCCAGTCTACATTTTATATCCTCTCTACTTCGACCATCATCAGTTACTTTGCTCCCCAAATAGTAAAACTCCTTTACTACTTTAAGTGCCTCATTTCCTAATCTAATTCCCTCAGCATCACCCGACTTAATTAGACTACATTCCATTATCCTTGTTTTGCTTTTGTTGATGTTCATCTTATATCCTCCTTTCAAGACAATGTCCATTCCATTCAACTGCTCTTCCAAGTCCTTGGCTGTCTCTGACAGAATTACAATGTCATCGCGAACCTCAAAGTTTTTATTTCTTCTCCATGAATTTTAATACCTACTCCGAATTTTTCTTTTGTTTCCTTTACTGCTTGCTCAATATACAGATTGAACAACATCGGGGAGAGGCTACAGCCCTGTCTTACTCCCTTCCCAACCACTGCTTCCTTTTCATGTCCCTCGACTCTTATAACTGCCATCTGGTTTCTGTACAAATTGTAAATAGCCTTTTGCTCCCTGTATTTTACCCCTGCCACCTTTAGAATTTGAAAGAGAGTATTCCAGTCAACATTGTCAATAGCTTTCTCTAAGTCTACAAATGCTAGAAACGTAGGTTTGCCTTTCCTTAATCTTTCTTCTAAGATAAGTCGTAAGGTCAGTATTGCCTCACGTGTTCCAGTGTTTCTACGGAATCCAAACTGATCTTCCCCGAGGTCCGCTTCTACTAGTTTTTCCATTCGTCTGTAAAGAATTCGTGTTAGTATTTTGCAGCTGTGACTTTTTAAGCTGATAGTTCGGTAATTTTCACATCTGTCAACACCTACTTTCTTTGGGATTGGAATTATTATATTCTTCTTGAAGTCTGAGGGTATTTCGCCTGTTTCATACATCTTGCTCACCAGATGGTAGAGTTTTGTCAGGACTGGCTCTCCCACGGCCGTCAGTAGTTCCAATGGAATATTGTCTACTCCGGGGGCCTTGTTTCGACTCAGGTCTTTC
Organism: Schistocerca piceifrons; assembly: GCF_021461385.2. Taxonomy (NCBI): domain Eukaryota; kingdom Metazoa; phylum Arthropoda; class Insecta; order Orthoptera; family Acrididae; genus Schistocerca; species Schistocerca piceifrons. Next base: position 204,461,250 of record NC_060141.1, on the reverse strand, counting down.
AGTGCTCTGTCAAACTCTTCACGCAGTATCATATCTCCCATTTCATCTTCATCTACATCCTCTTCCATTTCCATAATATTGTCCTCAAGTACATCGCCCTTGTATAGACCCTCTATATACTCCTTCCACCTTTCTGCTTTCCCTTCTTTGCTTAGAACTGGGTTTCCATCTGATCTCTTGATATTCATACAAGTCGTTCTCTTATCTCCAAAGGTCTCTTTAATTTTCCTGTAGGCGGTATCTATCTTACCCCTAGTGAGATAGGCCTCTACATCCTTACATTTGTCCTCTAGCCATCCCTGCTTAGCCATTTTGCACTTCCTGTCGATCTCATTTTTGAGACGTTTGTATTGTTTTTTGCCTGTTTCACTTACTGCATTTTTATATTTTCTCCTTTCATCAATTAAATTCAATATTTCTTCTGTTACCCAAGGATTTCTACTAGCCCTCGTCTTTTTACCTACTTGATCCTCTGCTGCCTTCACTACTTCATACCTCAAAGCTACCCATTCTTCTTCTACTGTATTTATTTCCCCCATTCCTGTCAATTGCTCCGTTATGCTCTCCCTGAATCTCTGTACAACCTCCGGTACTTTTAGTTTATCCAGGTCCCATCTCCTTAAATTCCCACCTTTTTGCAGTTTCTTCAGTTTTAATCTACAGCTCATAACCAATAGATTGTGGTCACAGTCCACATCTGCCCCTGGAAATGTCTTACAATTTAAAAGCTGCTTCCTAAATCTCTGTCTTACCATTATATAATCTATCTGATACCTTTTAGTATCTCCAGGGTTCTTCCATGTATACAACCTTCTTTCACGATTCTTAAACCAAGTGTTAGTTATGATGTGCTCTGTGCAAAATTCTACCAGGCGGCTTCCTCTTTCATTTCTGTCCCCCAATCCATATTCACCTACTATGTTTCCTTCTCTCCCTTTTCCTACACTCGAATTCCAGTCACCCATGACTATTAAATTTTCGTCTCCCTTCACAATCTGAATAATTTCTTTTATTTCATCATACACTTCTTCGATTTCTTCGTCATCTGCAGAGCTAGTTGGCATATAAACTTGTACTACTGTAGTAGGTGTGGGCTTCGTATCTATCTTGGCCACAATAATGCGTTCACTATGCTGTTTGTAGTAGCTTACCCGCATTCCTATTTTCCTATTCATTATTAAACCTACTCCTGCATTACCCCTATTTGATTTTGTGTTTATAACCCTGTAGTCACTTGACCAGAAGTCTTGTTCCTCCTGCCACCGACTTCACTAATTCCCACTATATCTAACTTCAACCTATCCATTTCCCTTTTTAAATTCTCTAACCTACCTGCCCGATTAAGGGATCTGACATTCCACGCTCCGATCCGTAGAACGCCAGTTTTCTTTCTCCTGATAACGACATCCTCTTGAGTAGTCCCCGCCCGGAGATCCGAATGGGGGACTATTTTACCTCCGGAGTATTTTACCCAAGAGGACGCCATCATCATGTAATCATACAGTAAAGCTGCATGCCCTCGGGAAAAATTACGGCTGTAGTTTCCCCTTGCTTTCAGCCGTTCGCAGTACCAGCACAGCAAGGCCGTTTTGGTTATTGTTACAAGGCCAGATCAGTCAATCATCCAGACTGTTGCCCTTGCAATTACTGAAAAGGCTGCTGCCCCTCTTCAGGAACCACACGTTTGTCTGGCCTCTCAACAGATACCCCTCCGTTGTGGTTGCACCTACGGTACGGCTATCTGTATCGCTGAGGCACGCAAGCCTCCCCACCAACAGCAAGGTCCATGGTTCATGGGGGGTCAGAAGACGTAGTAACTGAATATGGCGCCTTGCTAGGTCGTAGCAAATGACGTAGCTGAAGGCTATGCTAAACTGTCGTCTCTGCAATTGAGAGCGTCTGTAGACAATGAACCAACGCTAGCAAAGTCGGCTGTTCATCTGGGGCGAGTGCTAGGGAGTCTCCCTAGACTAGACCTGCCGTGTGGCGGCGCTCGGTCTGCAATCACTGATAGTGGCGACGCGCGGGTCCGACGTATACTAACGGACCGCGGCCGATTTAAAGGCTACCATCTAGCAAGAGTGGTGTCTGGCGGTGACACCACAGTAATCCTAAGCGTTTAGCTGTGTTCACAGCCCTTACATTTATGTGATTTACATAAAGGGAAAGCTAATTCTTGCTCAATTTCCTATTACTGATTAAGTACTCGCTATTTACCGTATTCAAATGGCAGCTATTCAAACTCATTTTTCTCAGTGGCGCCATGTTAAGAAAGGTCGCGTGTGTGTGTGACTATTTCTGCTGAACGTTATGAGTCAGAAGGCGTTTCCAAATCACTTTATGGAACGTAAGAATTAAATTTCCTGTCATAGCTTGGACGTTCCAGGGCTTAATTGTCACACTGCTCTGCCAAATTATTATACTCACTGCATGGACACGTCGGTTTTATTTTTCAATTTAATTTGGCACATTTTATGAATTTAAATTTTATATATAACTAATTTTACATTTCTGTGAAGTTAAACATCTCCCTTTGCAATTTATCTCTTCATTTCCTGCCTAACATTTTCAATTGGGTTCATGTCAGAGGAGTTCTTTGGCCATCCAAAACATGAATTCCAGTCTCTTTTGCCATCCGGACTGGCCGAGCGGTTCTAGGCGCTACAGGCTGGAACTGCGCGACCGCTACGGCCGCAGGTCCGAATCCTCCCTCGGGCATGGATGTGAGTGATGTCCTTAGGTTAGTGAGGTTTAAGTACTTCTAAGTTCTAGGTACCCGTCGTATAGGGCTGCCGGCACGGTAGCTCAGCGTGTTCGGTCAGAGGGTTAGCTGCCCTCTGTAATAAAAAAAAAAAAAACTGAATGAATGGGTCAATAACGAACTTCAAAGGGCGTCTGGGGACGTCCGCCACGAACATTTGCAACGAACTATAACGAACAAAATGAGGCTACAAAAAAAAAAAAAAAAAAAAAGGGGGTAGCGTCTTTGATTCACAATCAAAACGTCTTCGGTCCCGGGTTCGATCCCCGCCACTGCCTAAATTTTGATAAATAATCAGCATTGTCGGCTGAAGACTTCCGGCATAAGAAGTCAGCCTCATTCTGCCAACGGCCTTGTCAAAGAGGGCGGAGGAGCGGATAGAGGTTCAGGGCACTCTCTTGTCCTAGGGGTGGGAAATTGCCCCTAAAGGCGGAAGAATCAGCAATGATCAACGACATGAGGATGCAGAAGGCAATGGAAACCACGGCATTAAAGACACGTAACGTGTATCCACAGGACATGTGGCCTGTAATTGAAGAAGTGTCGTGATGATCTCTCCATTGGCAAAAGATTCCGGAATAGTCCCCCATTCGGATCTCCGGGAAGGGACTGCCAAGGGGGAGGTTACCATGAGAAAAAGATTGAATAATCTACGAAAGGATAACGTTCTACGAGTCGGGGCGTGGAATGTCAGAAGCTTGAACGTGGTAGGGAAACTAGAAAATCTGAAAAGGGAAATGCAAAAGCTCAATCTAGATATAGTAGGGGTCAGTGAAGTGAAGTGGAAGGAAGACAAGGATTTCTGGTCGGATGAGTATCGGGTAATATCAACAGCAGCAGAAAATGGTATAACAGGTGTAAGATTCGTTATGAATTGGAAGGTAGGGCAGAGGGTGTGTTAGTGTGAACAGTTCAGTGACCGGGTTGTTCTAATCAGAATCGACAGCAGACCAACACCGACAACGATAGTTGAGGTATACATGCCGACGTCGCAAGCTGAAGATGAACAGATAGAGAAAGTGTATGAGGATATTGAAAGGGTAATGCAGTATGTAAAGGGGTGCGAAAATCTAATAGTCATGGGCGACTGGAATGCAGTTGTAGGGGAAGGGGTAGGAGAAAACGTTACAGGAGAATATGGGCTTGGGACAAGGAATGAAAGAGGAGAAAGACTAATTGAGTTCTGTAACAAGTTTCAGCTAGTAATAGCGAATACCCCGTTCAAGAATCACAAGAGGAGGAGGTATACTTGGAAAAGGCCGGGAGATACGGGAAGATTTCAATTAGATTACATCATGGTCAGACAGAGATTCCGAAATCAGATACTGGATTGTAAGGCGTACCCAGGAGCAGATATAGACTCAGATCACAATATAGCAGTGATGAAGAGTAGGCTGAAGTTCAAGACATTAGTCAGGAAGAATCAATACCCAAAGAAGAGGGATACCGAAGTACTGAGGAATGACGAGATACGTTTGAAGTTCTCTAACGCTATAGGTAAAACAACCTTTGGTGACATTAAAAGCAACGGTGGTAACATTAAGAGTGCAACGGGAATCCACTGTTAAATGCAGAGGAGAGAGCAGATAGGTGGAAAGAATACGTTGAAAGCCTCTATGAGGGTGAAGATTTGTCTGATGTGATAGAATAAGAAACAGGAGTCGATTTAGAAGAGATAGGGGATCCAGTATTAGAATCGGAATTTAAAAGAGCTTTGGAGGACTTACGGTCAAATAAGGCAGAAGGGATAGACAACATTCCATCAGAATTTCTAAAATCATTGGGGGAAGTGGCAACAAAACGACTATTCACGTTGGTGTGTAGAATATATGAGTCTGGCGATATACCATCTGACTTTCGGAAAAGCATCTTCCACACAATTCCGAAGACGGCAAGAGCTGTCAAGTACAACAATTATCGCACAATCAGCTTAACAGCTCATGCATCGAAGCTGCTTACAAGAATAATGTACAGAAGAATGGAAAAGAAAATTGAGAAGGCGGTAGGTGACGATCAGTTTGGCTTTAGGAAAAGTAAAGGGACGAGAGAGGCAATTCTGACGTTACGGCTAATAATGGAAGCAAGGCCAAATAAAAATAAAGACACTTTCATAGTATTTGTCGACCTGGAAAAAGCGTTCGACAATATAAAATGGTGCAAGCTGTTCGAGATTCTGAAAAAAGTAGGGGTAAGCTATAGGGAGAGACGGGTCATATACAATATGTACAACAACCAAGAGGGAATAATAAGAGTGGACGATCAAGAACGAAGTGCTCGTATTAAGAAGGGTGTAAGACAAGGCTGTAGCCTTTCGCCCCTACTCTTCAATCTGTACATCGAGGAAGCAATGATGGAAACAAAAGAAAGGTGAAAGGATATCAATGATACGATTCGCTGATGACATTGCTATCCTGAGTGAAAGTGAAGAAGAATTAAATGATCTGCTGAACGGAATGAACAGTCTAATGAGTACACAGTATGGTTTGAGAGTAAATCGGAGAAATACGAAGGTAATGAGAAGTAGTAGAAATGAGAACAGCGAGAAACTTAACATCAGGATTGATGGTGACGAAGTCAATGAAGTTAAGGAATTCTGCTACCTAGGCAGTAAAATAACCAATGACGGACGGAGCAAGGAGGACATCAAAAGGAGACTAGCTATGGCAAAAAAGGCATTTCTGCCCAAGAGAAGTCTACTAATATCAAATACCAGCCTTAATTTGAGGAAGAAATTTCTCAGGATGTACGTCTGGAGTACAGCATTGTATGGTAGTGAAACATGGACTGTGGGAAAACCGGAACAGAAGAGAATCGAAGCATTTGAGGTGTGGTGCTATAGACGAATGTTGAAAATTAGGTGGACTGATAAGGTAAGAAATGAGGAGGTTCTACGCAGAATCGGAGAGGAAAGGAATATGTGGAAAACACTGATATGGAGAAAGGACAGGATGATAGGACATCTGCTAAGACATGAGGGAATGCCTTCCATGGTACTAGAAGGAGCTGTAGAGGGCAAAAACTGTAGAGGAAGACAGAGATAGGAATACGTCAAGCAAATAATTGAGGATGTAGGTTGCAAGTGCTACTCTGAGATGAAGAGGTTAGTACAGGAAAGGAATTTGTGGCGGGCCGCATCAAACCAATCAGTAGACTGATGACAAAAAAAAAAGTTCTAGGGGCTGGTGACCTTAGCAGTTAAGTCCCATAGTGCTCAGAGCCATTTGAATTATTTAAACCAGTCTCTTTGAAATATGTAGTCACAGATTTAGCTATTTAGGAGGGTATGGAATCGTCCTCGAAGGTGTAGTTGCTGTCGACGAACCATTCACCTGAAAAATAAGTCAAGTTTCCAGTACTAAACTGTACCGATCTTGACCCTTCTTTCCTTTCACAATATAAAAGCGTCAATTTCCTTGCTACGGACAAAACTACTCCGATTACTGATGAGGATACTTGTCTCGTTGTACTACGTAATCTTCGTGGAATATTTCTTGGCTCCTGTGTCTCCTAAATTCCATTATATCCTTCAGAATTTGGATATTTCTTTCGTCAGATAAGTAAACCTGAAATGAAAACTCATGTCAGATTTGGAAATCTATTTTCTCATAAAAGAAGGAAAACAGTGAAATTATAGTTTATGTATCTTATTTCAGTCATCCATCGTCCAGTTTTGCACTTTTTGGCCCGTTATAGTCGCTTTTCTTCCATCACTGAAGTAAATTTCTGTTCGTGGCAGGACGACGGCGTTGCAGTCCCATTTCGTTGCAGATTCTGGCTAGATACCGTCACTCCACCACCCTTCAATACATTCTTAACTAACCGCATCGGCTTTTTACGGTTTTCCACTACCATTCGTCTTATTTCTCTGTCTGTTCGAGGGCATGTGAAGCATTTTCGATGGTATTTGCCTTTCTGCTACAGTACGACGCTTTCATTATTTATGAGTTTGTTGCTTATATTTCCAACTCTTTATTGCGAAATTAGTTGCATATGGGCAATGTCTCGCTGAATATACTGAGCTATTATTCTGGCATTTTTCCCTGGAGTGAAAATAACTTTACTCACATCTGAAGACAGTTACGATGATGCCATATTGAGAATTAAGGATCTTGTTATGTGTTAAAACATGAAATACGTCACACAAGAACGTAATTTATTAAGTAAAGCTCGATAATACGTGAAAATCTCACAGATCTGGTGGATATAAAACGCTATAACTTATTTCAACAAGGTAGTTCTGACAGCGAAAACTGTTCGACATTTCATCAAATATTGGAACAACGGTCTAAGTACAATATTGAATGGTTGTACGTTATTATTAAACAAACAATACAAACTTATTTACTGTTCTACAATTCTGTAGAAACAGTACAATTAATGAGCCATTGCTTATTGTAGAGTGCTCCCAAACTAACCTTCAGAACTTCCTGAACTATGTGGTGAATGTATCAATTTGGCACCTGACTGAAGTCATTGTTTTCTGTCGCCACATACACATTTCAGTTGTTAAAAGACGTAGGTCTATGCAATTAACATGGATGGCTGTCCATCACGTCGAACGAGGTCATGGGTGAAACAACTACAGAACCTACTAAACTTTGAATACAGAGTCCAAAGTAGTGTAGGAGACTTCATTACCCCATATTTCGTTCAACTGCAGATATGTGCATAATTTTAGAATTTCTGTAGCAACAGACTTCATTGTCTACAAACATTGAGAGACAGACCTTAAGTTTTTCTTTCACACAAAACAAAGTGGCGTTCTAACATACACGAATTCTCTAACTACAGTCTAAACATCACCGTTATAAAAAGCACATTCCAAAAAAATTTGGGACAGCTAATTAATTTGAGAAAATGTTGGTAAATATAAAGGCAAAGGTTCTCATAAACATTACAAAAGAATTACTTTATTCAGTCATAATCACTGCAGAGTTACAACAAGGAGATTGAAGTGTTTAACATACATTATTTACAAAATAGTTCTTTTTAATAGTATAGAGGAACGTCAGTGTAGATGAAACGATTTGAAAGAGAGTAAGTTTTCAATAAAGATGTATGATTACATATGTGATATAAATGGTAATGGGGTAGATGGTTATGTCTCAAACAGTCAAATACTATTGTATACAAATCTGTACAACCTGAAACAAAAGTGCCTGTTAAGAAAGCGAATGTATTCATTAAAATGTGCTTTCTCTATTAAACACAGAAATTACTATTGGAACATGTAGGCCATATCGCTCATAATTCATGGTTTGGGTGTTCACAGCTCTGTTATGTTTCCCATAATTATTAAATTCACAGGATGTGGCACTAACAAAAGGAAGTGCTATTTTTTGTCTTCTTGTATTTTTATTGAAATTATGTTCAGGCTCTCCATCTGTCTAAACTGTCACATGAGTGCAGCATTTACGTATTAGTAAAGGCTCAGTAAACCTTTCTTGGTGTCTCCTATGCATCATCTGTCATGTCTTGACAGAAGTTGGAAACAGGTAAAGGAATATCTTGACACAGCCCTGCCACACTATGATTGCAGTGTCTTTTCGATTGTAATCCTGGTAATAACATTTGCTTTGTTTGAATACTGCATATCAAGGATCAAAGCACTATCCACAAAACATAAATTATTTGAAACTGTTTCATAAGGTTTTTAATTTTTTTACTTATCTCTGTGAATCACATCCACAAGTTATTTTCGTATTTCTACAGATTTGTAAGATGTTAATCTCTTTTATTTTCTTAATAATTGATAATAAATTTCCATTGATGTTGAGAATAAGATAAGAATGGTGACTGCTCATTTTATGGTTTCTATCAATTGTGGTTTATATAAGCGTGACAACACTGATAATATTACAGGATTTATAGAACAATTTAATTTATTCCACATTGTGCAGACCTGTACAATAGAACAATTGCTGTATAATTATTTCCATGAGCAGAAATTCATTTTGCATTTGCTTGATAGATTACCAAAACACTTTTCAACAATAATGTTGATTAATTAAACATAGAACTCAATAAATCTCTTTAAGAGACACATGAATTCCATTGATTAATACTGACAACAGTGGACAAAACTTAATGGAATCACTTATATTGAGAATCATATAATTTCACTGGTTCACTTCAATCCATTCTACTATGCTATTATGAGAATAGAATTTGTCTAGCAAAGAAAATTTTCTTCTACAAACAAGAATACGGTTTTAATTTTTGCAGCTATGTGGTTCAGTGTAACATTTATTAAAATTAATGAATAAATTTAAAATACCACAATGTACATAACATATAGCAGCTTTACTTATTACTAAAGATGCTGCATCACTCTTGGTCATACCAGTAGTTCGATGGCACCATAAACTATAGCTGACACTTTATAACCATAAATTTTTGGATACAGTAAACCTTGTTTTTGGCTGAAGAAGAATTAGTAAATAAAATGAAACTGTAAACGAACAAACAAATCTGAAATGGAATGAGAGATGGCAATGTTGTGGTTAGCAATAGCAAGATTCATGACTGCAGTACAGTGCATACAGATCAAATGTCCATTGCTTACCTACTGTTATTTAGTTACAGGAAGTGTCCAAGAATGGCTTACAAAATAAAACATAATGATGTACGAATGTTACTAAACAAATCAGAAACAGCACATACATCAGATTCATTTGAGAAACTTATACTATAAACAAGCAGCGAAATTGGATGTGTTTTGTTAATGTACAAAGTTAACACAGTCTTTTGAGAGAGTCAGAAGTGATACATCCCGGAAATCTCGTGTACTGATCAAGGCGCAAACATCTTTGGTTGATGATGGATGTACTTTTCTTTACTAAGATAGTATGAAATATCGATCGTGGTCAGTCTGAGCTCTTTGTAGCATCAGGAAGTCTGAGAGGCTAATTTCACACTTAAAAGGAGTAATTTTTACTGAGTTTATTAACTGCATTCTCTTGGTATAATGTTGTGTAATATTCAGAATATGATGAAATACCGTTCATATTTTATATCGTCTTCAACTTCCAGCGCAACGATCAATACAGAATTTTAGTGTCATTCGTGTCACTTTTACCTACTCAGGCGTAATTGAAGAAATTTCTTGTAAATTTTGAGGCTCCTGATGCGTCTCAGGGCCCTTACACGTCCATACATAAAACTGGCGAGCACGTTTGCTGTACATGAACCTTTTCCATAGGTGTGTAAAATCTTTCCTCTATCCATCCCACACTATTTTTTTCTCACCATTCTGTCACTCGATTTTTGTTCTAAACGCTCGTTTGGGAAACACTACCTCTTCCATAATGTTTTATAATCATACACACTCGTTGGAATCCTCTTTAGACATAATGCCGTGGTATTAACTGTGACTTCGTGAGCTTTTCGGGTTTTTCTGGTTATAGCGACTAGTTTTCTGCTGTTTCTAGAACTTGTTGTGTACTACTTTGTTCTCTGTTTCATAGTTACACTGTTTCAATGTCGACTATGACCGCAATGGGAAAGAAAGTTAAGGCTTTAAGAAAGAGGAAAATGTTTTCAATTTGTGTTGCATACTTCTACAACAGAACTGTAAACCAGTCACCCAAAAGATTCTCCAATGCAAGTAAGTCGAAAATTGTAGAGAGTTTACGAACAGACTACATCAGTAAGTGACATAAGGTAAAAAATTCAAGACAATTTTATACTAATGACAGTAAATCCATGAATGCTGTCGTCTTCGGTAAAACTTTTTTGTGAATTCTTCAAAAACTTGAACAACTGACTTGAAGATCAAAATATTGCATTATAACCTGCTGTGAATACCGTACCTTGATATGGCCACCTGCAACAGCGCCCAGTTTATCGGATGAATATCACAACATATCCAGAATCATTTTTGTAAAAACATTAATAGCATTGTACTCTATACTTGTCGATGAATGGCTCCTGAGGCACTGTAAAACGTGCTGCAAATTTTGTAAATGAGATGTGTTATTAACAAACACATTAGTAGCACATATTACAGTATCATTTGATGGTGAAACTAGAAGTGGATTCCGCCGCTCATGGTGATCATAAATGTCATCCTCTGGAGTTATCTGCTAACACCCTCAAATACAGTACTGTCAGGTCCCAGCAAGATAGTGGAGACATGGGAAGTGGAGATGCTGACTGGGCTGCTAGCAGTGTGTGCAGAGACTCATGGATCTAGAAGACGCTGTGACTGGCAGCAGTGGCTATATGTGTCAACGCTGTCCTCAGAGGCGCTGTGGTGACGGGTGCAGCAGCGGCGCCGTCTCGACACTGCGGCCAGTGGGTGGGGCCTTGCTGCTCACAGACCACTGGTCCTCCAGCAGCACTACCACAGCACCGCTGTCCACGTCTCCGCTGGGGACTTCTGAGGGGAAGAGGAAGCAGAGAACACGTTACCACCAGCAAGGAGGTGCACAGTAGAGCAGCTACAAATATTGCTAATAAGCTTACGTAAAAGGCAAAGCCACTATATAGGAAATGGCTGTAACTAAAATGCAATTGCCTTAGTACCTAAACGTTAAGCATGATGGAAAAAAACAGAAGAAAATGTAAAGCGAAATATGAGAAATTGCTGTTTGGCTAGAGAATGACACTGGATTTTATTATATTTCATTCACTGGTAGATATATTGATGACACTGTTATTTGCTTATTCAAATAACAGCTTTTGGTGTAAACTTCCTTTCCTCACTTGTCGTACATATCTAATGAATTAGACTCTTGGAACGTAAAGAATGACTTATAGGAACAAAATCAGTGAAGTGAGATGTTAGATAAGCGTAAAGAGTTTAGGTAACATAATGTGACAATGCAATGAATGTCTTGTAGAAAACGAAACTTTGTTCCTGAAAGTGATTCCAGGTCCTCATTTCTGAACAGCTGTCTCTGATATTATTCAGTTCATTAATTTCATTACAGTCCCTCAGTTCTTGCAATTCAGAAAATGTAGTTTATCTGATACATTTCCCTGTTAATACTCCTATTATCATATATTGTTATGTTGACGTTTGTTACATGTGTTATCCATTCTGTTATTTCCACAACCCCTAAACCATTTCATATGGACAGCATCTTTTTAATCATAGTAGTTGACGTCGTAGTTTTTACATTACTTCGAAGATAACTGTAAGTTCCCCGAAGAATTACTGATACAGAAGAGGAAGGAGAACTTTTTTATGCATAGTGATCTGGAATATCCTTCGTATTTTTGCAGAATACAATCAGTTTCAGTTTCATCAGTCAACGGAGAAATCTTACCTTTAATTTGGACTAACACCGAAGAAGGCGATTTTGGCGAACTTGGTGTCTGTATGTAAGGGGGGGGGGGGGGGTGTACATATGGAGGAAGGAAGCCCATAAAAGTGGAAGAAATCATATTACGAGAAACAAAAAATTTATACTTGCAATAGTCTATTCTTTATTTTACAATGTGATTTAGATAACTACTTAGAATTTAGATTAAGTAAGTATCTGTGCAGTAGGAGGAAGCATATGTAATGTTGCTAATTTATGATTCGCTCCTATCGATTGTAAGCAGAATGGAGAATGATATTACTGTTTTAGAAGACTAGTGAGTCATTCCTTTCCCATATGTAGAGTTAAAAATTCAGGCAAAGTGATTTTCTTAAAGTGTTCTGATCTGCAATTGGACTTAAAGTTCTGTAAATCATTTCGTCATACTTTCTGTGAATATATCAATACAACGTTGAAACAGATATAAGAGCCTGATATTACTTGTGAATATGTGTGAATATATCAATACAACGTTGAAACACATATAAAAGCCTGATATTTATTTACAATCGGTAAACACAAATGAATTTTATCCTACCAACAAAGTGAGAATGAAACATACGTTTTGCAAATCCAGTACCAACATGAATATCTTTCGATCAGACTGCTTTTTGTTGATGTTATAACAACTAATCTTATTTTAATCTGAAATTCGTGTACTTAAAATAATGTTCATTCATTTCTCGTTTGTGGTTCCTAACATGAAGTTATGTGAATTCAGCTAGAAAATCTGAAATAAGTTACTTACGTATGACTAAGCGTTTTATACTGCTTTTAAGCATTTTATAGAGTATCTTCATAGATTTGAAGATATTTAGATTAAGTTCCGTGAAACAGCTCTGGGTATCCAGCAATTCACTTTATTTGAACGACAAGAGGTGTAAGCATTTTGCGTAGAGTACGTATCAGAGCCACGTCGCGGTGGCCTATTACAGATGAAACTGATAACGTAATTTAAATTAATTTAAACGTTGTTATTTATCCAGAAGAATTATTTGTTTTCGAGCGATTGCAGCTCAGTTTTCATTAGACATTATGTGAAAAATATAATAATAAACTTAAGGTCAAGTCCCAACAAAGCCATTGAAAAGCCGATAATGTTGACAGACGATATCAGATACTTTCTTGCCCTCAGTGCAAGCTACAAATTCCTGTCTTGTGCCTATCCCTTTATCCGAGAGTACCATTAACGCTCCATGTCTACAATTATATTTTGTATACGCTACTGAGTCAGAACATGATGACCACTGCCCACCACGTGACTGAATGCCACTATGACGTTACTGGCACGTGATGCGGTAAGGAGACTATATGAGCAGAGCAGAGACGAACAATCAATCATTCTAGTGACGATACGGGTCGTAAATGGGGGAAAAATGGTTCAAATGGCTCTGAGCACTATGGGACTTAACTTCTGAGGCCATCACTCCTCTAGAACTTAGAACTACTTAAACCTAACTAACCTAAGGACATCACACACATCCATGCCCGAGGCAGGATTCGAGCCTGCAAGTAAATGGGGAAATACACTGCTAAAAGCGACTTTGGCAGAGAGCAGATTGTTACGTCCAAGCGCCTGGGAAGGAATATCTCGATGGGGGTGAAGATCGTCAGCTGTCAGCGTGCGATAGTCGTGGCTGAAGGAGGGTGAAACGACGAATGGAAGACGAGGTGTTGGACATTCGCACCTCACCACAGAATGTGGACGTCGGACGCTTGTCAGCTTTGTGGAGCAGGGTAGGCGCCAACCTGACGTCAGAGTACAATGGTGGAGTAGGCAAAAGCGGCTAGAAGTATTCTGTTCTGCGCAGACTGCTTAGCATGACGCTCCCCAGTGGACGATCGCCACTTATTCCCACGCCGACCCAAATAAATCGCCACCTATGATGCAGTGGGCACGGGAACATCAATATTCGAGCATGGGTCAATCGAAAGGAGTCGCCTGGTAAAACGAGTCATGTTTCAAGTTAGGATAGGTGGATAGTTGGGTCTAGATATTCCCATCGACCCGGCGGATTGCTTTTCGAAATACACAGTGCTGCACGACACAGGGCGATGGGGCACTGTTATCTTATGTGAACTGCCTTAGTAGTCGACGGCGACATGACAAATGTGGACCACGTGAATATCATTGCAGGCCAACTGCACCATTTCTAGCTTGATGGCACCTTCCACCAGGACAACTCTTGGTCTAAAAGTAGACTCATGCTACAGTGGTTTGAAGTGCATGACAGTGAATGTTCGTTGATTTCTAGGCCACCAAATTAGTCTGATCTAAACCGGGTGGAAAGCATTTGGAACCCTACACAAACCACTGGACCAGAATTAACGGAAATCACACAGAATGTGTGCATAATTCGGGAACCACAAACGTAGGGAGTATCAAGAACTTGTCGAATGCCGAGCAGGATCGCTGCAGTATAGTGTTCCAAACGCGGACTAATATGCTGTTTAGTAGGCTAATATTTGGGGTCACCAGCGTATATTTTACTTTCCGTTCGACTTCAGGATGTTTAAGACCTAGCGCCTTAAGCAAATGGTATTAAAGTTACGAATACTTTTTCACCTTTCCTTTTCATGGTTTTGAAACCTGTTTCATATTCAATAAATACTTCGTTTTTATTTTTACACAATAGTGCTCTCTATCTTGATCTGAAAGTTTCTGCTTTCAATCGTCATAAAATATAACAAAGTTTCATGTTGCCATAGATGATGAAAGTCGTTGCATGATGGTACGGCGCGGACAAGACGGCGTATCCACGCACAGCAATCGCCCTGCCTCTATTCCGTAGACCATCAAACTACGTAGTGGGGTCCTGACAGAAAAGACATAAAGGTACTGAAGTGTGAAATACTTGCTGTTACCTCGCGCATCATGATATGAAGTCGCATTTGTTGCGTGAAGCACACATTCGCAACTGCTGCTACAGACGATGAACGAGAATGAAGAAGATAAATTTACTAGAAATGGTCAAATGTCTAATCTACCATAGATTGAGAACTTATATTCAAAGATAATAGCTATATCTGGCTATCATTTTCCTACAGTAAGGAGCTGTTGAAAAATTCTTACGGCTTATATGGGATACAGCGAGGGCATTAATATAGCATTTTGGAAAAATGCGCTAAAGATAATCCTGAATATCCTCTGAAAGTTTGTCACTAGAGTTCTGGTTCACAATGTATCATGAAATAAACCAGCCAGACTAGAAACGCAAACCAGAGGACTAGGTATCGGTTGCCTGGCATTCGCTTATCTCGCAATTGTCACAGAAACTTCTGTGAAGCAAATCGATGTCCTGAAAGAGAAGTCTGGAGAGGTCATACTACAAATCTCCTTTGAGGAAACAGAGTACGTGTAAAAAGAAAATCATGCATCAAAACTATAATGACAAGATAAGGTGGCACTGAAGAGAGCCTAGTAAGTATCTTGTGAGTATGATAACTACAAATGCGACAGCGAAAGAAGCTCCCGAACAGAAATATCGAAAGATGATTATAGCATTCTGTGAGACAGGAAGCATCTACAATAAATGATGCCTGTCAAGCAACATAACAGTCAAACATCACGACACTTTCATCAAACAAGAAACGTCATCAAGTAAGTCTACGGATTGTGGAATAGAGCCGGCCGAAGTGGTTGTGCGGTTAAAGGCGCTGCAGTCTGGAAGCGCAAGACCGCTACGGTCGCAGGTTCGAATCCTGCCTCGGGCATGGATGTTTGTGATGTCCTTAGGTTAGTTAGGTTTAACTAGTTCTAAGTTCTAGGGGACTAATGACCTCAGCAGTTGAGTCCCATAGTGCTCAGAGCCATTTGAACCATTTTTTTGTGGAATAGAAATGAGAGTGACCAGGTATCTAATACTCGTATAGTACATGACAAAGAAAGTCGACTGAAAATTTACGGACTAATCGAGGCACCTGACGAACTAAACAGATCTTGCAGTACACAGGAAGCATTACTTATATTAATTGGGTCACCGAAATCTAAAAAGAAGTGAAGGGTGGTGCCCTAACAAACTCAAGTATACAAGGTAGATAAACATTTAGCTACAAAGTACTCAAATTCCAAGTGAGCCAAATGGTGGAAAAGTTCAAGACAGGAACAACTTGATCGGAAGAAAGGAAGAAAATGCATAATGAGAGATTGCAAGAATTGTGGCGCCTGAGATTCCTGTGTACAATAACAACAACAACAACAACAACAACAACAATAATAATAATAATAATAATATACGAGTAATAATAATAACGGTGATACGTAATTTATGAAGATGCAGGAATGTGTTTTAATGGGTTCATAGTACATTTTTAGTTAACAGTGTGGTTTGGTTCTGGGATCGTGGAAAGAAGAATAATTTCTCTCCACAACCAGCAGAGACTGTCGATGCCTGCGATAGAGTATCTCTCGCAAAAACTGAACACTATGTCTGTATCATTCGTCGAAATATTTTTTGTTAAACTGGAATCATGTGATTCAGTGTTAAATCCCAGTCTAGGGATCAAAAAGTCTGTGGTCAGCACCAGGACTTTTACCGGTCATGTATCAGTTCACTTCTGGAATTTTTTTATGTGAGAAATCTCGACCTGCGCCCTGTTTTGGAGTTCGCTGTATACAGTAGATACGCCAGTAGTTTGGTAAGGAAAGTAAGCTCATGACTGTAGGGAGCCAACGACATACATTTTCAAGTAATTTCTGCTTACTTAAAGCAATATGATGCTCAAACCACCCTTCGGATCTTTCAAACTTGCTGTGTCCTTCAGACTACACGAATCACTGCCATACAGAAAGAGGGCGCTGCACTGTAAGGCCTGCGTCTACAGGGGCACAACAATGCCTCCGCAAAGTAATCAAGTGCGAAGTAAGCCAAGGTGTCAAAAAACTCAAGACAGGAGAAAGTTGCTCGGTCTGTTTGCTTTCTAATGATGCTGTGGTATTCGGCAAGGTGTCGAAGTTGAGTGACTGTCGAATGATACAATGTGACTTTGAAAAAGTTTCTGATTGGTGAATTAATGGCATCTAGCTCTAAATTAGAAGAAAGTAAGTTAATGCGGATGAGTAGGAAAAACAACCCCGTAACATTCGAATATAGCTTTAATACTATCCTGCGTAACATAGTGACGTCGTTTAACTATATGGACGTAGTGTAGGAAAGTGAGAAGAAGTGGAACAAGAATGTTAGGACTGTGGTAGGTAAGGCGAAGGGTCGCCTTTGATTTAATGGTATAATTTTGGGAAAGTGTAGGTCATCTCTGAAGGAGACCACTTATATGATGTTATTACAACCTTTTCTTCAGTACTGCTCCAGTGTTTGGGATCCTATCACGTCGGATTGGTGGAAGTCATCGCAGTAATTCAGAGACGGGCTGCTACATTTGTCACCGGTTGGTTCGAACAACACCCAAGTGTTACGGAGATGCTTCGCGAAAGCAAATGGGAATCCCTAGTGGAAGAAGACGTGCATTTCGAGGAACACTACTGCGAAAATTTGAAGAACGGGCATTTGAAGCTGACTGCAGAACAATTCTTCTTACGCCAACATAAATTTTGCTCAAGGACAACCAACATAAGATAAGAGAAATGAGAGCCCGTACGGAGGTATATACAGGGTGGTCCATTAATAGTGACCGGGCCAAATATCTCACGAAATAAGTATCAAACGAAAGAACTACAAAGAACGAAACTCGTCTAGCTTGAGGGGGTAAACCAGATGGCGTTAGGGTTGGCCCGCTACATGGCGCTGCCATAGGTAAAACGGATATCAACTGCGTTTTTTTGAACAGGAACCCCCATTTTTAATTTCATATTTGTGTAGTACGTAAAGAAATATCAATGTTTTAGCTGGACCACTTTTTTCGCTTTGTGACAGACGGCGCTGTAAAAGTCACAAATGTAATTTTTGAAGATGCAGGAATATGAATTGAAACAAGAAATTTACTGTTACCAGTCACCGTTTTATTTATTTCCACGACGCGTTTGGAAGGTTTAAACCTCCATCATCGGGTGGATTTACATTAGTTAGTATTACATTTGTGTGTGTGTTGTGTTACGATTTTTGGAGGAACTTGTGGCACTGCCTAGTGGAGAAACAAGACACAATTTCAGAATATGGTTTAGGATTACTTTTGACAAAAAATTAAACTGATATCTAATGGTAAACATTAAATAAGTAAACTAGAGTACCTCCAGTGGTCACAGGTTCCTTTTGCTGTCGTAACACATCACATGTATACTGCCACATTTGTAAACAAATATGGCGTCTGGAATCAGCTGGGTGCAGAAGAGAAGACATAATCGCAAAGTGCAAAGAATATACATCGTAAAAACATTATTACAGAATAGTTGTTTAAAGCATTTGGAGGTGTTTGTTTGGAGGTGTCGAATATATGTGTGTGTACTTCAGCTGGTATAAAATGTAATAGTAACTAACGTAAATCCACCCGATGATGGAGGTTTAAACCTTGGAAACGCGTCGTGGAAATAAACAAAACGGTGACTGGTAACAGTAAACTTGTTGTTTCAATTAATATCAGTAACAGTCACGGTAAAGCCTAACCTAAAAATGTTCGCATTTAAAATGCAGCAATATGTTTTAATGGGTTCATAGTACATTTTTAGTTAACAGTGTGGTTTGGTTCTGGGATCGTGGAATGAAGAATAATTTTTCTTCACGACCAGCAGAGATTGTCCATGTCTGCGATAGAGCATCTCTCGCAAAATCTGAACACTACGTCTATATCATTCGTCGAAAAATTTTGTGTTAAACTGGAATCATGTGATTCAGTGTTAAAATCCCAGTCTAGGAATCACGTGGTATCACGTAACATTCCGCCTGTACGGACGGTATTTGCTTCGTGATACATTACCAGTGTTAAAATGGACCGTTTACCAATTGCGGAAAAGGTCGATATCGTGTTGATGTATGACTATTGTGATCAAAATGCCCAACGGGCGTGTGTTATGTATGCTGCTCGGTATCCTGGACGACATCATACAAGTGTCCGGAACGTTCGCTGCATAGTTACGTTATTTAAGGAAAGTGTTCAGCCACATGTGAAACGTCAACCACGACCTGCAACAAATGATGATGCCCAAGTAGGTGTTTTAGATGCTGTCGCGGCCAATACGTACATCAGAAGCAGACAAATTGCGGGATAATCGGGAATCTCAAAAACGTCTGTGTTGAGAATGCTACATCAACATCGATTGCACCTGTACCATATTTATATGCACCAGGAATTGCATGGCGACACTTTGAACGTCGTGTATATTTATGCCACTGGGCACAAGAGAAATTACGGGACGGTGACAGATTTTTTGCACCTGTTCTATTTAGCAACGAAGCGTCATTCACCAACAGCGGTAACGTAAACCGGCATAACATGCCCTATTGGGCAACGGAAAATCCACGATGGCTGCGACAAGTGGAGCATCAGCGACCTTGGCGGGTTAATGTATTGTGCGGCATTATGGGAGGAAGGATAATTGGTCCCCATTTTACCGATGGCAATGTAAATGGGGCAATGTACCCTGATTTCCTACGTAATGTTCTACCCATGTTACTACAAGATGTTTCACTGCATGACAGAATGGCGATGTACTTCCAACACGATGGGTATCCGATACATAGCTCGCGTGCAGTGGAAGCGGTATTGAATAGCATATTTCATGACAGCTAGATTGCTCGTCGAAGCACCATAGCCCGCACGTTCACCGGATCTGACGTTCCCGGATTTCTTTCTGTGGGGAAAGTTGGAAGATATTTGCTATCGTGATCCACCGACAACGCCTGACAACATGCGTCAGCGCATTGTCAATGCATGTGCGAACATTACGGAAGGCGAACTACTCGCTGTTGAGAGGAATGTCGTTACACGTATTGCAAAAAGCATTAAGGTTGACGGACATCATTTTGAGCATTTATTGCCTTAATGTGGTATTTACAGGTAATCACGCTGTAACAGCATACGTTCTCAGAAATGATAAGTTCACAAAGGTACATGTATCACATTGGAACAACCGAAATAAAAAGTTCAAACGTACCTACGTTCTGTATTTTAATTTAAAAAACCTACTCGTTACCAACTGTTCGTCTAAAATTGTGAGCCATGTGTTCGTGACTATTACAGCGCCATCTATCACAAAGCGAAAAAAGTGGTCCAACTAAAACATTCATATTTCTTTACGCACTACAAGAATATGTAATACAAATGGGGTTCCTATTTTTAAAAAAACGCAGTCGATATACGTTTGACCTATGGGAGCGCCATCTAGCGGGCCAACCACAGCGCCATCTGTTTTCCCCGTTCAAGGTAGACAAGTTTCGTACTTTGTAGTTTTTTCGTTTGACGCTTATTTCGTGAGATATTTGGCCCGTTCACGATCAGTGGACCACCCTGTAGATAGATGTCTTCCCCTCGATCTGTTTGCTAGCGGAACAGGAATGGAAATAGCTAGTAGTGGAACAGAGTACCGACCGCCATGCGCCGTACGGTGGGTTGTGAGGTTTGTATGTAGATGTAGATCACAGCTACGGTCAGACGCACACAATATGGACTAGGTTGTGCTTCCACCATACGCCACCCAAATATTTAGTTCCCATGTTAACATCCATCTGCCAAACGTGATTATAAAGGGAGGAAGGAAGATTAGATTTTTACGTCCCATCGACCACGTGGTGCAGTGGCTCATATTAAGGAAGGCCGGCAAGGAAAATCCACTGTGCTCCAACGATCCCCGCATTTACCTTAAGCTATTTAGTGAAGTCACGGAAAATCTAAATCTGGATACTCGTGCAGGGTTTGATCCGTTGTCATCCCGCATGCAAGTCAGCATGATAACTACTACGCCTCAACCCCAAACGTGGATACAAGCGGACACTCGGCTCCTCTCAATTTACTATTAGCGTGTGTATCGGCAACAGTATCAGGAGTATCAACAGAACCACAGGACCGAGTCTATATTCGCCGCCAAGAAGAGGCACTAGACCATGGTCGACCACGGTGTGCAAAACTTCACGTGTGCACAATGTGCTGCTCTCATGCGAGCCGTGGTCCGGACCATCTCTGCACTTCTCGTTCCGTGTTGGGTTTGCTCGGTCCTTCTCGGTATAGCGCTTCATTTCATCTAGCAGTGCGATGCAGCGCTTTCTCCCGACATTTGGTGCGCCTTATTTTGATCGTTACGACATTTTTCTTTTCGGCAGATACGTGGTGCCAGCTTTGTTCACTCTTCGCTGCTTGCTCGGGACATAAAGAAAGTTCAAAGGCTCAGTGACTGTTACCGCGAAAACAGAGAATCTAGCGATCTATATTTGCAATCCCTTAAAAATGAAAGGCGATCACAGAGGAGAAGGATGGGAATTCTCAATATCTACGACATTGTCGCATAAGCAACAGGGCCGAAAATTTGCTATGAAACTGCTTTGAAATATCATGCAGAAGGAATTTGAAGATTTAGTTGACAATGAAAGAGCTCAAAATTATAGCAATAGATAGTAGATTTCAACGGGCATTGCTGTCCTGTACACCAAGAAGCATTATGTTTTAAATATGCAGGCGTGGAACACGTGTTTGAATTTGTAGTGCGCATAAGGAAATTTTCTGATGTTGCACGCTTTATACGTGGTCAGTTACCACAGGATTTGTTGGAATTGAACGAAGGCCATAGAGACGTTACATATTGCTGCAAAGTAAGTTGGTTAAGGCAAGGGCATGCCTTCAACGAATTTGCTGTTTAAGACCCGCCGTCGCTGAATGTCTGGTTTAAAAGGAAAAGTAAGAAACAAGATTAGAAGATCCGGAATGGTTTTCAGCGCTGCGTTTTGAATAGACTTGACTGCAGACTGCCCTCAGTAACACATTAAAACGTGGGAAGTTACTTGTTACTGCTTTCGTGGCGAAAGGAACACCGTCAGTTGCTCTAAGGTCACTGGCGTTAAAGAAAACACGAAGTTTGGGCAATGCACTGTGGCGCTGAAAGAATTACAGGGATAGCTTTCTAAACATTTGAAGAAACTGTCAGTCTTACACTTGTTTTTGAGCCTTTTTCAAGAGCGTTAGCAGCTGAAGGTACCCCTGTGCATTTGAAAATGTAATTCCGTTTAAAAGAAAAATTTTTTTGCGTTAAAACAGTCTAGAAGTTCTTTACTCTTCTCCATAGGACGACTTTGCACCTCTCCATGACGAGGTTGCAAGCATGGCATCAATGTGAAGGTGAGAGACTTTTTTCAATTACGATACTAAATAAGCCACGACCTCGTGACAACGTGAATGACGAAAATCTCTGACTGTGCGTCTGGCCATATGGCAGGAGTTTACGGCAGATAGTAATTTTATTATGTCTTCAGCTCGGCAGCTATAATCAAGTAATTAAAAAAATTGTTTATTTGTGATCTATCTTGCTCTAGAAAATGAAACATGAAATAAAGCCTCATGCCACATGCAACGCTTCCACACTTTCTCCCCTTGCCCATCTTCCCAGTTAGACAGCATAGCGTGCATGGTGGAAGGGGAAGTCCGCACTCGGACGACATATACAGGAGTACGTGCACGAGCGCTGCACCTGAGCCAAGTTTTTAGTCGTCCCTGCACTAGACATTCTAAGAGTGATTGTAGCTGTCGTTCATGGATTCAGGGCAAGACCAAAATTAACGACAGTTTTTTGCCAGTCACCTTCAAACTACTGCCATGCAACATCGCCCGACTGAAGGTAATTGGTGTTATATTTATTTTATTAAATTACTTAAATTGTGGGTAATCTGTCCTGCCTAAGCCTGTTTCGCTAGGCTGTAAAACTGCTGAAAGCAAGGATACCACATCTTAAGTGCACCTAATTTCGGTGGTACAGGGTTCTCTTTCTGTCATCTGTTTGACACCGAGAACATTTGGACAACACAACATGGAATCGACCACCCGAGTCTTACACGGACAGAAAATGTGATATTTGTATACATAAAGAGTCAAGGTACTCATAGTCTTTCGAGTGTGGGGTGCCATCACGTTTAGGGAGTGTTGGTACGACTTCCATCCGCTGTACTGTAGCGTCAATGTATAGTGAAGCGGCAGCAGAACATGCGACATGAGCAGCGGAAAGAAGCGAGCAGTGCTCGGGCGCAGGTAACGTACGCACACAGGCGTAGACGGGCACGACCTCGGCAGCTCGGCCCGCGCTGTCGTCCGGGTCGGAAGGCGTCAGCGTACCGTCCGAATTGTTGCTGGCCGGCCCTGACGCCGACGCCGCCGGCTCAGCCTGGAAGTGGACGCGCCCGCGGCACGAGGGCGGCGCCAGCCGGCCCCCCGACACGGCGGCGGTCGCGGCCGTGGCCGTGGTCGTGGCGCCCGCAGCGTCCGCCGCGCCGTCGCGCGACGCCCGCCGCCCGTCCAGGTCGGTGGCCGTGGGCGACGCCTTGGCGTCGTGGCGCGCCGTCGCAGGCCGCGTCACGCTCAGCCGGCTGCTCGCCGTCGCGAAGCGCGCCACCTGCTGCGGACACGAGCGTACTCTCTGAGGGCGCTGTCACTCGTACAACCGTAAGACAGCAGCGCATTTACTGACATAAAAGATGACCGCAAAGCAATAACTACAATGCAGGACATTAAAACTGCTACACCACGAAGAGGACGTGCTACAGACGCGAAATTTAACCGACACGAAGAAGATGCTGTGATATGCAAATGATTAGCTTTCCAGAGCATTCACACAAGGTTGGCGCCAGTGGCGACACCTACAACGTGCTGACATGAGGAAAGTTTCCAACCGATTTCTCATACAGAAACAGCAGTTAACCGGCGTTGCCTGGTGAAATGTTGTTGTCATGCCACTTGTAAGGGTGAAAAATACCTACCATCACGTTTCCGACTTTGATAATGGTCGGATTGTAGCCTATCGCAATTGCGGTTTATCGTACCGCGACATTGCTGCTCGCGTTGGTCGAGATCCAATGACTGTTAGCAGAATATGGAATCGGTGGGTTCAGGAGGGTAATACGGGACCCCGTGCTGGATACCAAAGGCCTCGTATCACCAGCAGTCGAGATGACAGGCACCTTATCCGCATGGCTGTAACGGATCGTGCAGCCACGTTTCGATCCCTGAGTCAACAGATGGGGACGTTTGCAAGACAACAACCATCTGCACGAGCAGTTCGACGACGTTTGTAGCAGCATGGACCGTCAGCTCGGAGACCATGGCTGCTGTTACCCTTGACGCTGCACCACAGACAGGAGTGCCTGTGACGGTGTACTCAACGACGAATCTGGGTGCAACAATGGCAAAACGTCATTTTTGTGGATGAATCCAGGTTCTGTTTACAGCATCATGACGGTCGCATCCGTGTTTGGCGACATCGCGGTGAACGCACATTGGAAGTGTGTTTTCGTCATCACCATACTGGCGTATCAACCGGCGTGATGGTATGGGATGCCATTGGTTACACGTCTGGGTCACCTGTTGTTCGCATTGACGCCACTCTGAACAGTGGACGTTACATTTCAGATGTGTTACGACCCGTGGCTCTACCCTTCATTCGATGCCAGCGAAATCCTACATTTCAGCAGAATAATGCACGACCGCATGTTGCAGGTCCTGTAAGGGCCTTTCTGGATACAGAAAATGTTGGACTGCTGCCCTGACCAGCACTTTCTCCAGATCTCTCACCAACTGAAAACGTCGGGCAAATGGTGGCCGAGCAACTGTCTTGTCACAATACGCCAGTCACTACTCTTGATGAACTGTGGTATCGTGTTGAAGCTGCACGGGCAGCTGTACCTGTACACTTCATCCAAGCTCTGTTTCACTCAATGCTTAGGCGTATCTAGGCCGTTTTTAACGGCCAGAGGTGGTTGTTCTGGGTACTGATTTCTCAGGATCTATGCACCCAAACTGCGTGAAAATGCAATCACATGTCAGTTCTAGTACAATATATCTGTCCAAGAATACCCGTTTACCATCTCCATTTCTTCTTGGTGTAGTAATTTTAATGGCCAGTAGTGTACGTGTTTCGTCGGGATTGGTATGACTGAGTGCGGTTAGCAGGCACGATTCGTGTCTGGCCTTAGCAGATTGAACTTTCTGATAGTCGTTCCGGAATAGCCCATTTGGCTGGAGAATCGTCCACAAAAGTTAGGCTCCAGGTTAGATTACCGTTTTAATATATCATTATTATATGTGATTTCAACACCGGACTCTTAGCGTTAAAAATACGTACGATACAGTCTCATAGAGGTAACTAAGGTGATCAGCACGTACTCTTTATCTAATGATAATTACTATACCAAACAAAATTGATTCAGGTGAATGAAACTTAGAAATGTACAAGCAACACCTGATTACGATTTCGCTGAGATGTGATAAACATAAGCTGAGAAGGACTTTTCTTGAGGTACCAGCTATGCCATGCAGAGTGTGTAAAGATTCGTTCACCAAAGAGAAACTGTGCTTCTCGTATAAGAAAGCGCGGAATGAAATGTGTCCGTTAAAACATGGCATTTCGGCTCATATAAGTTATAGTGACATCACTGTGTGGGCGGGAACGTGGGACTGATGAGAGAGATGGACAGTGATCATCATGCGCTGGACCACTCATAGGCGGAAAAGATATGCTTCTTCTGTGAAACACTGTAATCGACATACGCACGTGCACGTATTTAGCGACACCAGAACGGTCCAAAATAGCAAAAAACCAGACAATCTCGGCTATTAGGAAACGCCTCTTTCAACACCAGCAGTCGGTAAGCGTGCTGTTGCCCTATCATCCACAGCAGCGAACTCAATTTTCCAACAGCTTAATACGTAACTTGGCTAGAGTCGAGATAATGATCTCATGTAAAGCTAATATCGCCAACTCCGATCTTCATAAATACACCAGAGTGAGCGTAAATAGAAATCGTCGTCATTATTCAGGAGTTCCAGGCACTGGAGACTTTGATCTTTGCTCCATATTCGGCTATGTGGTTTCCTCTCATGAAGTGCGGAATTCAAATCATATTCCATCAGTTCCGCCTCAGCCAGTCTTACAGAGCTGACCTCAATATGGCAGCTTGTTCTGATGCACTATGAAGAACAGGAACGGAAGAGTGAGATGATTTAGGGTAGGTTTGGATACATAACGTTATATTGGTTTGTAAGTACAGAAGAAAATCTGAATAATATTCGTTCTAGAAGTGAGGCTATAGATCACGCCCCCTCCCCTTTTATCTTTAGGCAACACCACACGCATTATGATAGTATCCAGAGTGTACTGAGTCAGTCAGAAACTTTGGTTCGTGGATTTCTGCAGAAGAAGTGCTGAAACTATTGAAAACTCCATCCTCATTCAGTAAAAGTCGAACTGTTCACTGTAACATACACTAAAGATCCAAAGAAACTCATGCATCTGCCTAATATCGTGTAGGGCCACCCACGAGCACGCAGAAGTGCCGCAACACGACGTGGCATGGAATCGACTAATGTCTGAAGTAGTGCTGGAGGGAATTGACACCATGAATCCTACAACGCTGTCCATAAATTCGCAAGAGTACGAGGGGGTGGAGAACAGTACGAGTGGGTGGAGATCTCTCCTGAACAACACGTTGCAAGGCATCCCAGATATGCTCAGTAATCTTTATGTCTCGTGTGTTTGGTGGCCAGCTGAAGTGTTTAAGCTCAGAAGAGCGTTCCTGGAGCCATCTGGACGCGTGGGGTGTCGCATTCCCCTTCTACAATTGCCCAAATCTGTCCGAATGCACAATTGACATGAATGAATGCAGATGATCAGACAGGAGGCTTACATAAATGTTACTTGTCAGAGCCGTATCTAGACGTATCCGGGGTCCCATGTCACTCCAACTACACACGCTCCATACCGTTACAGAGCCTCCACTATCTTGAATAGTCTCCTGTCGACATGCAGGGTCCATGGAGTCATGAGGCTGTCTCCATACCCGTACCCGTCCATCCGCTAGATACAATTTGAAACGAGATTGGTCCGACCAGGCGCATGGCCGGCCGCTGCGGCCGAGCGGTTCTAGGCGCTTCAGTCCGGAACCACGCTGCTGCTACCGTCGCAGGGTCGAATCCTGCCTCGGGCATAGATGTGTATGATGTCCATAGGTTAGTTAGGTTTAAGTAGTTCTAAGTCTAGGGGACCGATGACCTTAGATGTTAAGTTCCATAGTGCTTAGAGCCATTTGAACCATTGGAACCAGGCGCATGTTTCCAGTCATCAACACTCCAATGTCGGTGTTGATGGTCCCAGACGAGCTGTGAAGCTTTGTGTCGTTCAGCCGTCAAAGGTTCACGAGCGTACCTTTGGTTCAGAAAGCCCATATCTATGATGTTACGTTGAATGGTTCGAACCCTCACATTTTTTGATGGCCCAAGCAGTGAAATCTGCAGCAATTCGCGGAAGGGTTCCACTTCTGTCACGTTGAATATTCTCCACAGGATCTTTTTCCGGCCGCAGCGGTGTTGGAGATTTGATGTTTTACCGGATTCCTGATATTCACGGCACACTCGTGAAATGGTTGTACGGGAAAATGCCCACCTCATCGGTACCTCGAAAATACTGTGTCCCACCGCTCGTGCGCCGACTATAACACCACGTTCAAACTCATTGAAATCTTGATAACCCGCCACTGTAGCAGCAGTAACCGACCTAACAACTGCACCAGACACTAGTTGTCTTATATACGCGTTGCCGACCGCAGCGCCATATTCTGCCCCTTTTCGTATCTCTGTATTTGAATACGCATGGCTATTCCAGTTTCTTTGGCGCTTCAGCTTTTATATCAAATGATTCATCTTATATCCAATGATTCGTTTACGCATACGAAGCCGTATCAGCATGTTAAATCAGTTTTAAATTTTTGTTGCATTTTTTAGGACCATGATTTAAGTTGCCTTCATATACACAGAGTCAGAAAAGGCCTTTTATCGACAGTAAGATTTTATGTTTCTCAGAGGGCTACTCCGCTGAACTAATTGCACAATAATATAAATGCAAAAATTCTGTACAACGTGGTTTCAGTCACCTCTCATACCCGCCTTCTGAAATCGCTGAGGTACGTGACTCAAAGCCAAACTTCACTACAATTCAAAACAGAAAAAATTTCAGTCATAAAGTCTTAGGTACCTCTGCATTGTTGCCTAAACCAACACCGTCAAAACAAACTTGTTCTCTCAGTCTTTTAATATGTTGGTCTGAATGCATACAGAACTACCATTCTCACCTCCACGACAAATAACCGAATAGTGTAGAACATAACAATTCCTGGAAATCATGACTATAAGTACTGGGTGTGTTAGCAGGTATGTTTCAAACAAATGACTTGGTGTGTGACAAATAATGTCTCATTTACATGTCTTTCGAATCTGATGTTCATTTTCGTTTGTTACACGGTATTACTTCCTCATCGATTTCTGATGCTGTGCGCTGTAGGTTCTTAACATGCAAACATTGGTTCCTCATAAATGACAATGATTGGTGGTGCAACACACATCTACTTATCTTAAATTTCTTGATTTTTTTTTCTCTTTAGGTCGTTCGATATGAGGTACTTACGTTGTAAGCCAGATGTTATGTATCAAATTTATGTATCAAATTTGAAATTCCTCCAACCGTTCCAGAGCTATGTCAGCCCCCCCCCCTCCCTCCCACCCACCCACCCACACACACACACACACACAGAGAGAGAGAGAGAGAGAGAGAGAGAGAGAGAGAGAGAGAGAGAATCCACATACGTAAAAAAGATTATATATATATCCTTTATAAAGGAGGAGTATGAGTTACTGTATGAAATGAACAGATTGTGAGGTGCGTCAAAAAAAGGTGTTAATCAGTTTCACAAATTTTTGAACTGGATGTCCTTAAAAAATCAGTAACAAGCAACACTTATTTACAGGAGGCAAAGTCAATCATTGCTGATGGCAGTACTATTAACCATAACTGCAAGCAGCACGCTTGGCATTCCACGAATGCAACTTTGTCGTCTAATGCAGCTCCAGAAAGCTCTCGTCTTGTGCTCCTTTCCTGAGGGCAGTGATGAGAGGAGGGCGTTGCCCACAGGACAGTTCAGAGTGCACTCGACTGTACAGACGGGAGGAAAGCAGTCAACGAGACGCAATCTTAAATATAGGGCCCACAAACAGCAAAGCTTACTTTGTGCAACACCAACAAGACAGAACCGCTATGGCGCTATGCACTAGGATCTTTGTTGAAGCTCTGAAACTAGGTAGTGCACTATACAGTCATGTAGACAAGAGGGAAGTACGTAATATTAATTACTTAATACATCGACAATTATGAGGTGAAACGATGAGCCTCCAATTGTCCCTATGCTCTTAAAACATTTCATAACACCTTATTTTTTAGAATGTGAGAAGATACTCAGAGGAATCTGGCTGTAGCTGTTATTTCATGAAATTTCGTCATATGCGACAGACACGTTATGATTCTGAGAGATATGGCTGACAAACTCTTCATAATGCTGTTGAAGCGTCGGCAGTGAAGCGTGTGTTCGACCAAGAGATCATTTCAATTTGAGCGCAAGCTAGGATTTGGTAACAAACACGGAAGGAGATCGGCTGTATCACTTTCAAAGGAACCATTTGCCTTCAGCGGTGTAGGGATCCCATGGAAAAACTATATCTCACGAATGTGGGTCTGTAAGTCATTAAACTTAATATGTAGCTTGCTTGTTAGCATTTGATGCGATAACATGGATTTTTGTGTCTCCCAGAATATGCTGTTGATTTTTCATTACGCTGGAGGTACTCTCCCTAGCTTTCAAAACATCTGTCTTTTCTCAAAAAGATTTTTATTCCCTGAGAGAGAAAAATTTTTATAGTTCTTCACGCTCATCAAGGGAAGAACGATTTTTTTACCATTATATTATACAGGATTAATTAACTAAAATATCAATAGGTAACAAAATTTTGCTGTATTCCTCTTATCTTCTGCCGAACATCTCTGTTCAAGGTAACCCACTCACGTACATCACGAAGCATCATTATTTCACTGATTCGGTGTTAACAAGAATTTCATGGTCTGCTAGATGGTTTCCACTTTAAAATTTTCATTGGCCACCCATGATGTGTTATTCCCAACACCATTTAATGATTTTCTTGCAATTCTATCTATCATTCTTCCATTTGTCACCATTTTATTACTTACATCAGCATTTATTTCTTTCTTCATTCCTAATATTGTAGCGCTCCTTCCTTATATTATTCATTTCCACAGCTACTGGTCTTATTTCTAAACAGGATTTAAAACCCATAAATCTGATCAAGAGCGTAGGAGAGATTCAGCGATTAGCCTATCCATTCTTTTCTTATTGTTGCTGAAAAGATTTTGTTCCATCAAAAAGGAATCATACCATAATTTTCTGCTTTGTTGTGTTACGTATAATCTTCTTGTAACCTGATCCTCTTCTCTCTATATACGTCTGCACATATTTAAAATATTTCTACCTGTCACGTAACTGCTCCGTCATTTATAAATGCTCAGATTTAGGGTCACTATTCACCATCAGATATTCGGTTTATGCTAGACTCATCTGTAGTTCCCATTTGTAATATTTCTGACATAAAAGTCGCATTATTAAACCAAGACCGCACTCATCTTCTGCTAGAATACCTTGATAATCAGAAAATTTAATGAAAACAGATGTACATCACTAACAATGATTCCCATTCCTCGACAGCTGTTCTTCCAAAGCCTGAAGGCCACTTCAACGAACATTATTTTCCTTCAGGGTACCAAAACGTTTTGGTCGATGCTAATTCTTGAGCATTTCATTTCCATATGTTGATCTTACAATAGATTATCTGTTGAAGAATGTACCTACTTGAGGGAAAGAACCGAACGTACTAAACAGTAATTAATTTGAAAGTCAAAATATTGTGACTGTAGTACAATAAAGAGTGAAAAATTCAACTGTATTTGTAATGTCATTGACAGCCAGGCCGGTTGTAGATAAAAATTGCAGCAGTGGGTGCTGCATTTGAGTCATTCTAAATAGGAGAGTGGGAGAGTCGATAAAACCCTAAGTCATTACTACCATACCAACGTTGTGAAAAAATTATTCCGCTCATGTTTTATTAAAAGTTAATACTAGTCTTTACTGTTCACGCTGACAAGATCACTTCACATGCTGACATGAAGGGATCACATGAGAAAATTAAGCTGCAAAGGCGACACTGGGCAAAACTACACTGTATGTGCGGTATTATTTGAAAGTCTATAGGGGACTATGACTTCAGGTCCAGACAGCAATCACTTTAACTACCAAGCTTTCCATTTGACTACCAGACCCATGCGTCTGCTAAATTGACTTTGCCATTTGACTGTGGTAGTTATTAGCTTGCATTACAGGTTACCACGTTCATCAGACCCTATATGAACTTGAATTCTAAAGTAATTTAATGAAATAGCGCCCCTGTCATCATTGTAGGCAATTGTTGATAGGTAAATAATATATCAACATGGGATGGATCTCTTTTAAAACACATGGCACAGTTTATTGGTCATAAAGTGAGACAAACAATACAAGTTAAGCGTGATGACAAATATATCATAATCTGCTGGTAACATAAATAGACGCAACAAATAGTTAACACCCCACTGGTTGATAATTGGCTGGTAAAGATTAACGTTTGTCTGGTTAAACTATTTACTCTGCCTCAAAACGCGGCTAAAGCAATCTGAAACCATCTACACTGAATAGATTTTGATGAACTTATTCTGCCGGCCGCGATGCCCGAGCTGTTCTAGGTGTTTCACTCCGGAACCGCGCGACTGCTGCGGTCGCAGGTTCGAATCCTTCTTCGGGCATTGATGTGTGTGATTTCCTTAGGTTAGTTAGGTTTAAGTAGTTCTAAGTTCTAGGGGACTGATGACCTCAGATGTTAAGTCCTATAGTGCTCAGAGCCATTTGAACCATAGTGCTCATAGCCATTTGAACTTATTCTACACTGAAAATATACCACTTTGGTGCAGCCGTGAACCAGTGCCAAGACTGTGATTATCTTTGCCCAAATAAGCAGGAAAAGGAGTGAAACACCCTCTTTCTCGAAGTATAACGCTGTCTCATGTAACAGTCGTGGTTCGAGCGTTTGTAGAGAAAAAATGTGTGGCGCCTGTAATTCATTATCGTGGGCACGAAATATGCAAGGTCACAGCTGGCGAGCCGCGCGGCATTAGCCGAGCTGTCTAGGGCACTGCAGTCATGGACTGTGCGACTGGTCCAGGCTGAGGTTCGAGTCCTCCCTCGGGCATGGGTGTGTCCTTAGGATAATTTAGGTTAAGTAGTGTGTAAGCTTAGGGACTGATAAGCTTATCAGTTAAGTCCCATAAGATTTCACACACAAACATACATCTGGCGATCTGTTGGAGTGATCGCAGTTACTGTCTAAGGAAGCCTTGGCAGACTCCAGTTTCGCCGGTCATACCATGTACCAATTTGACTCACTTCTATGACAGTGCACACAAGGGGATCAAACGTCAGTGCGATAGACCGTACACGAATAAGACTGCCCTCAGCACAGCGAGTTGTCCTAAATGACTAAGGGCTAAACTCTTGATACAGCTAAGTTCTCATCACAGGCTGCCCAGTCAAGACCAATGCTAGTGCTAAGTCACGCTCAGAGCAAGTGTTCCAAGTACAACCCGCTCGTGACAAGAGTAAAGACTAGAATCCTCTCCAGATCGAAGTTCAAATCAAAAGACTCGAGTTCCCTTACTTTCCATCAAACCTCGGTAAACTCAACAAAAGCACCCACGCAACCGCCCCCAGAAGGGTTTCGTGCCAATACGAGGCTCTACAATGTTCCTGTCTCCCGTCTAACGCGTCTGTTTTACCCATCCGACACTCCTAATCAAAGTTAACAATAGTCTTCCGTTTCTCGAGATGCTGTCAATGCCTAACTCACAAATCATTGTGATCCTGACTTGTTTCTCCCACGGTCACTGAAGGAAACGTGTTTTCAGTTTTTATTTAGCCATAAGGTGAACAACACAGTTGTCAGAGAGATCATTATCTCGATGAGCCAAACAGTACAGCGTATCTGACTAGGGTCCTCGACTAAACTAAGAGAAGGGCCTTTGTGTCTCAACATAGACCATTTTAGAGGCGCTTTAAATGTTGTGTCCCATTCTGAAATTGTTTCGATGGCCTGAGGCTTGCCAGAAACTCTGCAGGCAGAGGGATGACAACCACCTGACGGCTTTCTCAATTGTATTAGGTCCATGGTGTACATGGAAACTTGTTAATTTTTATGGTCGCCATCTCTGTTCACAAAGGGCATTTATGACACTGTCGAAATTCCTTGGCTGGGCAACCTAAATTTCTCTCATGCCCGTGCCCCTGCAATTGCTAGAGGCGACTATCGGATGGATACAGGTAGGCAACTTTTTCGCCCTTACCACCGAAAGCATTGTCTGCACACCAGTGCGAGAAATTCTTGGGACCAGAATTCTGTTCTCAGTAAGTGCTTCAAGATGTTGCTTTCCCTAATAGCTGCATGAGGCTTCCAAGCCCCAAACGTCCGCTGCAAGATTTTTGTTAAATGAGCAATCTGCAAGATTTATTGCTAAATGAGCCAACTGCCACCTTGTCCTGAAGTCCAGAAAGTACTATTCGAAAGAGCCACCGTAAAGATCCCGCAAGCATTAATAATGTTTATGCTCCCATTAATGCCAGCCCATGCTGATAACTTTCTATTGTGTAACAAATATAGTGTCTTGGGTGTAAAATCAACATTGAAGAGCCGGCCGTGGTGGCCGTGCGGTTGTAGGCGCTTCAGTCTGGAACCGCGTGACCGCTAAGGTCGCAGGTTCGAATCCTGCCTCGGGCATGGATGTGTGTGATGTCCTTAAGTTAGTTAGGCTTAAGTAGTTCTAAGTTCTAGGGGACTGATGACGTCAGAAGTTAAGTCCCATAGTGCTCAGAGCCATTTTTGAACACTGAAGAGCAGGCTTGAATTTGAAAAATTGTGAGAGAATGACGTATCCTCTATCAAAGTAACTGATTAAATGTGTGATACTAGACAAAAATAGTTTCGAAATCTGAGGGAACCAAAGTAGAACGAAGGAATTGTGAAATCTTTCTCTTTCCATAGCAAGTAGAATTAGTGTATCTTGAAAATACTGGATTTAGTATGGAAATAGTGATTTCATACAACATATATACACAAGGATTAAACAAATTAATATTAAGTTGTAATCATGAATAGAATGTGGATTCTGATAAACTCGAGAACCAAAAAAATAATAAAGATTACAATCTATACAACAATTAAAATAAAAAGTGGGAGACGAACTTGAATTTAACGTTGCCAGTAAAAGTGCTTAGGCAGCTCCAGACAAAAGACACTCAATACACAGTTTTCAGCAAGAACTAACCGGATATGAGACTACAAATAACAAGAGGGGTTCAAAGCAGAATTGGTCGCTTGAAAATAAAATGAACAAGAAGGGTAAAATGGATAAATATAGAAACTGCAAAATGAAAACAGTATTTGGAAATTTTTGTTAGGAATTAGAATGTTAGCTGTAATTTTGGGAAATGGTGACATGAGGTCATCAATGTAGTAGGTAGAAACGAAAGACGTTTTTTAATTGCAGCAGACAGGTTTGACCGGGACCTTATTGACATTAATAAAGCCATTAGTTTCTTAGAGAAAGAATTCAATATGCAGCAAAAAAAAAAAAAAAAAAAAAAAAACTTTATGATGTGCCGAATGCGATAATATGCTTCGCAGATAGCGAAGCAAGTCTTCAATCATTTATCCTGGCCAACTCCACAAACTGAGAACCAGAAGAAAAGGAAAGAAAAATGCTAGCTTTTAAGTGTAGTGGTACTAGTAGGAATAAAAATGTCTTCATTAATGCTAACAAAAATACGTATCGTGTATATCAGTAAAACGACTCGTTCCACACCATTTCGGTAAAAGAATCCTTCAAATGACCTACGGAACATGTTGCTAACTAACTGGAAGGAAATCAGTTTGAGTTCTGCGGAAATGTAGGCAATACTAACACTACGACTAATCTTACAATTAAAGACAAAACTATGCTTTGTTGCTTTTACAGGTACTAAGAAAGCTTCCGACATTCTTAACTAGAATGAAGTCTTTAAAGTACTGAAAGTAGTAGTGAAAAGACTCAGGGATTGGAAACTGACCTACAAGTTGTACAGAAAGTGACGAAGGGTATGAAAGGAAGGAAAGCAGTGGAGCAGTTTTGTAACCAAGCCCCCATATTATTCCCTGTGTACAATGAGCAAGTAGTAGAGGAGATCAGGGAAAATTTATGCAATGGAACAGGAAAAATTTATGCAATGGAATTAAATTTCACTAAGAATAAATAACAACTTCTAGGTTTGAGAATTATATCGTAATTATTTCAGATATGGCAAAGATATTGAAAGAGGAGTTGAACAGAATGAATAGTGGCTTGAGTTTATAAGATGGGTATAAAAAATTTGGATAAAGGTAACAGAATGAAATCAAAGTAAAAAAGGCGATGCTGAGGAAATCTGGTTAGGAAATGAGAACTAAAAGTGGTATTAAATATGTTTTGCCATTTGGGGATCAAAATAACTGACGTTTGTCAGATAAATTAAGTATAAACTTGCAGTAAGAAGAAATTTTTTAAGAAAAAGGGAGATATATAAATTTCAGACTTGGGAAGTATTTTCTCAACGTACTTTTAGGAGTGTAACCATATGCGGAAGAAATACGTGTATGACGTGCAAATTTTTAAAATGTGACGTTATGTAAGATCGTCGAACATTAGGTAAGTAGGACAAACAACAAGTTAGGAGTGCTGAAACGATTCGGGAGACACATCTTTACGCATCAATGAATAGTCAGTTTGGTTACTGAACGTAGTGTTTGTATTGGTGGTTGTGGGGGAGGGTTCAGGTAGTGGCGGTAAGAAATGAATAGAAGACTAAGGTTTGATTGCAAATCAGGTTTAAGGGGATGTGGGTTGCAGTAGCTACGAGCAGATGAAGAGACTCGCAGAGGGTAGACAGCGTGGATAATCGCATCAAACCATTCTTTACACACACGAGACTACGGTAACAACATCACGACACCTCTCTGCAGAATTTATAAAACGTTGCGCATTTTTATTAATCATACATTAATTGTTAAAACTGATATACAACACTGCCGCTAATAATGAGACATATCGTGCTTCTAACGTTTATTTGAGCTGTGTCTTAATATTTCGCATAACTTTCGCACTAAGAGCTGCTGTGGTACTCACGTGTCGGATGCACTGATCGTCCGCGGCGGTTCCTCGGCCAGCCTTATACTCCTGGAACTGCGACACGACGCACAGCAGAGCGTACACCTGGCACACAAGACAACAGTAAACACCACAAAACGTACTCAATACGAACAGTTCTCACATAATGGAGAAACGCCACTGAGCAGTGAAGCTTAAGCAAAACAGCTGCAGCCTTGGCATAACATATACCTGATTAAGTTGGAATTTGTTGCATTAGAAAATGTAGCTAGTAAGTGGGTTCGAGTGGCACATGGGACATTTGCAGTCGAACAGAAGAAAAGTAAGATGTTCATGAATTAAGAAGTTTTTAGTTGCGATTAATTGGCATAACAGGATACACCGGTTGAAACTAGACTTTGTCTATGTTTATTGACTCTGTGTTTAGTCTGTAAAGCATATATCTAAATGCTGCTTGTATGTATGATTTACTTAACGTCTGATGACCTATTCCTGTGGGTTGCTGTGGGTTTTCAATGTATGTCAAATAAGTGCTAGTTGGGTTAGTTGTTCAGAATTATAATAATGTTAAGGATAATTAACTGTTTATATTGCTATATCTTCTAAGGAAACCATGGCCGATGTACTTTCCTGCGAGCTACGTAGCACCAGGTGCTAGCTGTGTAGCCTTAGCCTCTAGAACTTTCTGCAGTGTGCCACCTTTTCCGGCGGGCAGGGCATTCTCGTGTTGTGATGACAATGCGAATTAGTAGCGAGCGCGCGAGAGAAGTAATGTGGTAGACTCGATCGAGTTAACATGTAATAAAATGGTTGTTAGCCATAAATACACAAAGTTCAGTTGTAAAGTGTTTAGCAGCACACTGAGGGAAATATTTCGTTGAAATAGCAATGTTGGATCGTGAATGTTCTTTTTGGATTACATGGAATTTAAAATTCGACAGTTTCTTCAGAGAAATGAGTGTGATACGGTTAGCCGTGTTTTCCATTGTTTGAAGATGATCACGCAAAAATGCAAAATTCAAATTATGATTACTTCGTCTGCAATGTTGGGAATAGATACACAGCACTCGAGAAACAAATGGA
Source organism: Schistocerca piceifrons (assembly GCF_021461385.2). Lineage (NCBI taxonomy): Eukaryota > Metazoa > Arthropoda > Insecta > Orthoptera > Acrididae > Schistocerca > Schistocerca piceifrons. Next base: position 204,423,866 of record NC_060141.1, on the reverse strand, counting down.
AAGGGGAAAAAACCAGTACTGAGTGCTAAATATGTGTGGTTACCGCAGAAATTATGTGAAGTCGTCTAAACACAAAAGTACACAAAATTAAAGTCAATTACGAACAGAAACCAAATGCAGTTGAAAGAGAAGTGGGATTCCAGAATCTGGGGATAAAGGTAATGTTGAAACTGTAATCAAGCATTTTATGACTACAACCTCTGCTAATAAACAAAGAACAAACAGGTTTTCTTCAAAATATGTGATAAATAGCAACAAACGCTATAAGTAACAGCTACAAAACATCACATTCGGAAGCAAAACTACTTTTAACATTTTAGAAAACAAAATGTGACAATGTATTTTATGTGTATTATGTTTATAGAGCCACAACTCTGGATGATAAACGATGCACAGTGTAGCTCTTTGTCTTTTTTCATACACGTAAGAAGAAAAATACAAAACAAGACTTGTTTAGTAACAGGTCTTGCAACAGAACAGGTCCTGCAACAGACACGATGCTAACAGAAAACGTACACCTTTATCAAAACAAGGAAACTTAGTGTCGGTAAACCTGGTTTTCTACCTGCTAAAGAGTAAATTTATTAATCTGTTTCCCTGTAGTTGTACAAGATCATTAACAATTTTTGCAGAGTTTTCCTTACTTTTTAGAAACAAAACATACTGGGACTCAAATTTTGTGACACATGTGTTGGAAGCGTAAGAGAAACTTCGGAGATATAGGGTAATCTATCTCCTCCTACCAGTAGCTTTCATGCAACTCGCAGTGTCTCCAAACACCATGTCCAAGATTTTCATACTCACTCTCTCTCTACCACTACACACTAAATATTACTCCTAAAGAAAAAAGAACAGGACCATTTTGTAAAAAATTTAGTGTTGTTGAATTTTGTACTGGGATGAGTTTTCGCTAGAGGCATAGTTTCCGAATTATGCGAGAAAATCGTAGAAACGTGACCTTCAAATGCGTTTTTCTTTAATAACTCGAAAACGATGTTGTCCAGCGAAAACGAATCCCAGTAAAAAATCGAAGTACATAAATTTCTTACAAAAAGGTCCTGGTCATTTCTTTTGTAGGAGTTTCGTTTGCACAGAGCAAGGGGAAGTACACGAAAATCTCGCACATAGTGTTTGAAGGCGTTGCGGACTGCATAAGGCCAAGCGTTAGGGGCAGCTGAATCACCGTGTATAGCACTTCACACAGGAATTTCAGCCACCTGAAATTCAATCCAAATCGTCTGTTATGTTTCATATGTGGCTGAACACTTTCCAAAGCGTACTTTGAATTTCACCAAGCATTCGTTCATAGCAATAACTGTCATTCAACAAAGCAGTTAAGTTTCAGTGATGCAAAACGAAAACAGCTTGTGATACAGCCAAATAACAAAGAGAAAGAAGATACAAAAGATGTAAAGGCAGTACGTGCGGTAGCAGTAGCTATGAAAGTATGCATGAAATATTATTTGGACTATAATAGCAATAAAGTACACTCCTGGAAATGGAAAAAAGAACACATTGACACCGGTGTGTCAGACCCACCATACTTGCTCCGGACACTGCGAGAGGGCTGTACAAGCAATGATCACACGCACGGCACAGCGGACACACCAGGAACCGCGGTGTTGGCCGTCGAATGGCGCTAGCTGCGCAGCATTTGTGCACCGCCGCCGTCAGTGTCAGCCAGTTTGCCGTGGCATGCGGAGCTCCATCGCAGTCTTTAACACTGGTAGCGTGCCGCGACAGCGTGGACGTGAACCCTATGTGCAGTTGACGGACTTTGAGCGAGAGCGTATAGTGGGCATGTGGGAGGCCGGGTGGACGTACCACCGAATTGCTCAACACGTGGGGCGTGAGGTCTCCACAGTACATCGATGTTGTCGCCAGTGGTCGGCGGAAGGTGCACGTGCCCGTCGACCTGGGACCGGACCGCAGCGACGCACGGATGCACGCCAAGACCGTAGGATCCTACGCAGTGCCGTAGGGGACCGCACCGCCACTTCCCAGCAAATTAGGGACACTGTTGCTCCTGGGGTATCGGCGAGGACCATTCGGAACCGTCTCCATGAAGCTGGGCTACGGTCCCGCACACCGTTAGGCCGTCTTCCGCTCACGCCCCAACATCGTGCAGCCCGCCTCCAGTGGTGTCGCGACAGGCGTGAATGGAGGGACGAATGGAGACGTGTCGTCTTCAGCGATGAGAGTCGCGTCTGCCTTGGTGCCAATGATGGTGGTATGCGTGTTTGGCGCCGTGCAGGTGAGCGCCACAATCAGGACTGCATAAGACCGAGGCACACAGGGCCAACACCCGGCATCATGGTGTGGGGAGCGATCTCCTACACTGGCCGTACACCACTGGTGATCGTCGAGGGGACACTGAATAGTGCACGGTACATCCAAACCGTCATCGAACCCATCGTTCTACCATTCCTAGACCGGCAAGGGAACAGGACAATGCACGTCCGCATGTATCCCGTGCCATCCAACGTGCTCTAGAAGGTGTAAGTCAACTGCCCTGGCCAGCAAGATCTCCGGATCTGTCCCCCATTGAGCATGTTTGGGACTGGATGAAGCGTCGTCTCACGCGGTCTGCACGTCCAGCACGAACGCTGGTCCAACTGAGGCACCAGATGGAAATGGCATGGCAAGCCGTTCCACAGGACTACATCCATCATCTCTACGATCGTCTCCATGGGAAATAGCAGCCTGCATTGCTGCGAAAGGTGGATATACACTGTACTAGTGCCGACATTGTGCATGCTCTGTTGCCTGTGTCTATGTGCCTGTGGTTCTGTCAGTGTGATCATGTGATGTATCTGACCCCAGGAATGTGTCAATAAAGTTTCCCCTTCCTGGGATAATGAATTCACGGTGTTCTTATTTCAATTTCCAGGAGTGTATGCCTAGTGGCCCAGATGTCTACTGTTGTCGGCAGTATAGAAATAATTACAATACTCACGTTGAGTGTGATGAGGAAAAAGTCGATTGTGAAGAGAAACGCAGTGAGTGGATTGAATGTAAGCTGTAAAGAAGAGAAAATACATAATTTAGAATTAATAAATATGTAATTTCACAGTACCTACAGACAGTACCAAAAAATAATCACGTAGTGAAAAATTATCATGGGCTTTGTGCATCAGTAGCTATTTATTTAAATTAAATTGTAAGAAAATATTCGTTAATTATTATTAGTTAAACTACAAATTTCGCACCAGAACGACGAGAATTAGCTGAGAAATCACAGTACAGCTTATTTATCACGAAGTTTACCCAACGTACGCGACCACCTCTACGGTCCTGATACGTCATGAAAATGTGGCTCCAATTTTGTATATCCATTTTGATTATATTTTGGAAACATTTGCTGTCGCAGCTCAGGCGTGTCAGCTCCGTGTGTGCCAGAAGCAGTAGATAAATAACGGAGCGTAACTCCTCATATTCTTATGACAGTGGCCATTGCTTTTCATTCCTTGTTATTCCTTGCTGGTGATGTCTGCTGATATTAGCAGAATGCCTTTGTTAAAGAGGGTACTGTTTCCCTTGGTCCGTATCAAACTCAATTCCGTTGGAATTATTGTGCTCCACGACCATGATGTAATCCAGAACAAGTGAACGTCATTATCGGTCGTAATATCATATGATGATATTACGGATGATGCTGACCTTCGTTCTGTACTACACTCAGGTTGTGTTCGATATGGTTGCTCCGTAAGATGAAGATGATGCATTTGGCACTGATTTGGCGACATCATCTTTACTGTACTAGAAAATCTCCTATGTAGATTGATACATGAGTTCAATAAACAGCCAACCTGTGGAACTCAGCTCGCTAAATGCCTGTGTCGCATGTTAAATTACAAAGCCAAGGTCGATAACGTGATATTTAACTCCCCGAAAGAATTCGATTCAGTTTTGGTTTCGTTGTGAACAATACACGAACATATGGGTATCAGTGCGCCTTGATGACTGAGGTCAGGACTTACTGCTTGAGAGAAGCAGCAACGCTGTGTGTGGATCTAATTGCAGCGAAATTATCAGTAGCAAAATAGCTTCGGCAGTACCCCAGAGCAATGTTATAAGGCACTTCTGTCTTCCGTATACATAAATAATGTAGTGCATAACGCAGAAAGATTTATGACGTTGTCAGTGGGTTATGGTGTAGTATGGAGTAAACTGGCTTCCCATGTGAACGTCAGTCAAATGCAAGACCCTCTGCAGAAGATCGACGGTTGGTGCAATGACTGACAACAGGACCTCAGCATAAATAAATGTGTTCTATTGCAGATACATAGGTAAAAAGAGAGACTGTCCTTCGTTTACAATATTGGCAATAAATCGCTTAATACCGTAAGAACCGTACTTTGTCTGAGAGTAATCGTTGGAAGCGAACCAACTTATAATTATCACTTCATCTAGCTGTAGGAAAAGTAGAGAGCCATTGGAGGAGAGCTAAGGAAATGTAATTCATTCATGAAAGTTGTTACTTAGCGAATACTTGTTAGACCGATTATTGAGTATTGAAAGTGCTTCTAGGGCCTCACCAGGTAGGGCTAATAGAGGACACAGAAAATCCAAAGGAGAGAGCAGCAATTTCTCAAGGCTTCGTTTAGTAAACCACCAGAGTGATCTACTGTTTGTAATATGGTTTAGAAAGCTGAAAAACTGATAATGAAACCAGTATACAGGTCACTTTCTCACCTTGAACGAAGGCCGGAAGAAAAGGTACTTGACGACCTCCACTCAAGGGAAATACAGGAAGACCTTTTACAGAATGAAGAAAGAGTGGAGGAGGATATGCAAGGAAGAAATTTGAAAGAAGATTTACAAAAGTTTATGTGTTGTAAAAAGTGGAACAATAGGTTGGTAGAGAAGTTCTCTAGTTTAGCGATTCATCATTGCAGGTATGTTGTGGTCTGCGTATATCTCACTGCATCATTTTCATTACATCTCATACCACTGATGGAACTCTTGCCGGCAATGAACGACGTCAGGCTACCAAGTAACAGGGAACAGAATTTAAGAAAACGTTTTTTGCACGTGACTGATCGGCTAACTTGCGCAGTACTGAGTGGAAACCGATTCACATAGAAGTGGCAGTTTTCGACAATATCGTGTAGGAGCTAGAAGTATGGCATCTATGGCAGTCTATTAGTTAATTTCTGTTTACTATTTTAGGTTCAAATCAAGCTTACCGTGTTGACTGTACTTTAAAATTAATTTTTGTTTGTTTACTAAATAAACAAGTACGGAAATCACATTGATTTTTCCGTTTATTTGGTGTTTGCTACTACTTATTTATCTTCCAGTAACCGAGTAAGTCACGAACACTGAACCTGTCCACGGTCTGACCCATATCGCGTTACCAAATCCAAATATAATCGATAAGGGCAACTGGAAATTCCTGCACTTTCAGCGTTCTCGACGTACAAACTTGTTGCAACTGGTCAGTATCGTTAGAACATCCTGTCGCAGCTATTCGTGATTCTCCACGCCTTCACTGCGTTGTGCCAAGGAAACAGTCTGGAGGATAAGCGGAAGCAAAACAGAACATACACATTCAGTTGGGAAGAAGGACAGTTTTACGTTTCCTCTGTTTGCTTTAAACTCACAGTCCGACAACTAAGCGTGACAGGTTGTACGAGAGAAGTGATTATGACCGGAGTCTATGAGCCGCCTTTCACGTGAAAGCTGCAGCAGCGCGGGTGTAACTTCACGATGTAGTGTAATTCCTGTTGAAAAGTTACTTCCATTTGTTTCATATATTAATGCTACATTACCGGATAGCAGCTACCAGAAGTCAGCGCGAAGCGGAAACATGGCGCGTAACAGAGCAGCACGCGGCTTTCAAACTAGCAGCGAGATACGAAGAAGTAGTTTGTGTAACGAACAGAAAATTACGAGACGTCTCGCGCGAGTAAACAAAGGAGTCCGTGAAGTGTGTACCAGGGAGGGAGCGAGATAGTGGAGGCGGCGAAAGTGGCTTCTGTACGGTGCTCATTCTGAATAGTTGGCAATGCTCTCAATTATAAGTTTGGTAAATGAATTGCATTGTTATGTGTGTTTCCTACGTACGCTTACATATCCGCAGCTCTATGTCTTAATAACGTGAAGAATTTAGTTTTCAAGCATACTTTAACGACAGTCGCTCGTAATACCAACGGACAACGAAATCACTAGAGGATTTACGGTACCAATGGCAATTTGAACTATCAGTCCTATGGAAACAACATATAAGGTTGTTAACAGAGTGTAAGCTCTGACGTACACCTCTAAACAATGAATACAACCTACCGATATCGCGATATCACTTTTAATTAGTAATTAGAGATGGAAAGATAGACTAAGCGCAGTTGAAAAGGGTGAAGCTACTCGGAAGTAACACAAGTGAGTATGGAACAAGTACATGAACTGTAAATCACATGCTATAGGGCCTCAAACTACAGTCACTCACACTTTGTAGGTCCGATTTTTGCAGAGATTAAGGTTTTCCTCATACGTTACGTACATGACATAGTAATATGAAGACACTGAAATTTAGAGGTGAATGTGATGAACTGCAGTTCTGTTGACTCATTGGCGTCGTACATAGGACAACTGCATCAGCGTCAAGTAGCTGGATTGCTGAAAATCTTTTACAAAATAATAAATACTAAAGGGGAAGGTATCTGCTACGTAATCCAACAACAAATGCAATGCAAGTGTAAAGAACACTCCACCCATGACAATATGGTTAAGGATTTCAGAATGGAGGCAATTAGTAGTTCCAGGAAAATATGTGAATTTATAAATACGTGAAGTCTAAATGCTTCAGAGACTCAACATAATTTAAAAGCTGTTGATGTACTGGGTGATCAAAAAGTCAGTATAAATTTGGAAACTTAATAAACCACTGAATAATGTAGATATGGAGATAAAAATTGACACACATGCTTGGAATGACATGGTGTTTTATTCGAAGAGAGAGAGAGAAAAAAAAAACAATGTTCACAAAATGTCCGACAGATGGCGCTGGACAGCAAAACGTCAGTAACTGCTACAGTGACGGGTGAGAGGTACGCCTATATGTTACAGAATCACATCATCCCCAGCCTGGCTGATAAACACCTGATGGAACTTACGATGTTTATGCAGGATGGTGCTCCACCCCATATTGCTAGACGCGTGAAAGAACTCTTGCGCGCGTCGTTTGGTGATGATCTTGCGCTCAGCCGCCACTTACGTCATGCTTGGCCTCCAAGGTCCCGAGACCTCAGTCCGTGCGATTATTGGCTACTGGGTTACCTGAAGTCGCAAGTGTATCGTGATCGACCGAAATCTCTAGTGACGCTGAAATAGAACATCCGACGCCAATGCCTCACGATAACTCCGGGCATGCTTTACAGTGCTGTTCACAAGATTATTCCTCGACTACAGCTATTGTTGAGGAACGATGGTGGACATATTGAGCATTTCCTGTAAAGAAAATCATCTTTGCTTTGTCTTACATTGTTATGCTAATTGTTGCTATTCTGATCCGATGAAGCGTCATCTGTCGGACATTTTTTAACTTTTGTATTATTTTGGTTCTAATAAAACCCCTTGTCATTCCAAGCATGTGTGTCAATTTGTACCTCTCTATCTACATTATTCCGTGATTTATTCAGTTTTCAAATTTATACTGACTTTTTGATCACCCGGTATATATTTTAGCCTTGGTAGATATGACATTGAATCGGAGTATTTAACATCTCTTCCAAATTTCATCTCAGAATCACAAAAGAAATAGCATTATAAATCGCCTGACAACACAGTCGCGGGTGTGAAAAGCTGCCTTGTATGTCACTCCATTTACAGATGACTAAGCAAAGAGGCAAAATCATACCGCTACTTGTTCTGAAGCAACTGAGAATGTGAACAATGATCCAGAATTCCGCATGTGAAATGCGGTTTTGAAAGAGAACACGAAAAATACACGACTTGAGTAACATTCTGGGACCCAACTGCATGGGTTCAACTGTGCCCCACCGTTACATCGAAAGATGCTGGTCGAATGCATCCTTATTAAACACAAGACGAATGTCTCAATTACTGCTAACTTCATCGTACTGCTCGGGGCAGAAGGCAAGACGATAGTGCCTTTTCCTTTAGTTCACTACGTAACCAAAACGAATCCTGCCATCTCACTTGCCGACTCCGGTCAATAACCTAGCAGTATCCTGTTCATGGCAAAGATCTAGAGATCACAGGCAGCTTTTGATTCATTGTCAGTGAACAAGTGACTTACACCATGTGACTTGCAAAAGGCGTTCATTCTGGAATAGCCATCTTTCAACAGTCCTTTCCGACGAGGACTACTTACCGAAGGAGGCAGCAGCTCGTAGAATGTATTCAGACTTGTTTGATACGGTTTCGCGGAGTGTAGGACTACAGGCAAGTGGAAATGGTACTAGGTAATTGCATATTAGGTGGTACTGAATAATACAGGTAACATAAATAAAGAAGCACGCGATGTAAAATTCAAGAAAGAAAAGTAGCAGAATCTGTCATATATTCAGGAGTGAGAAACTGTAGAAAAAGAAATGAATTTGATAGACAATGCACGAAGAATCTAGGACTCTGAGGAGCTACGGAAACCAAAATACAGTTGGATGACAAGCTTTGTTTTTAGTTTTGAATTGATTTACATGCACCGGAATGAAATGAATCGATCGGCGGATGAAAAGAGTTAAAACGAAGCTGCTAATCGGTACGTATTTTGAGTCTGGGATGTAATATATTCTTCGCTGTAGTTGTCTTGCGGAGACACTATGGAATGCGGAAGCAGAGGTAGGAGAAACAGGACGAGACACGAAAACGGATGCAATGAGGCGAAATATTTGTGCGACGCAGATGAATGGCAGGAATTGGAATGTGAAGCTAAAAAATGTCTAAATGATACGCGTTAAAGTCATGCTCAAACATGCCAAGAGTTGAAACAGATCTGAAGGGAAATGTATTGAGCACACAAGAAAATAACAAACATTTATGCAGACACCAACGAGAAACTATATATTCTATGATGACGTTTATATAGGATATCAGAATCAGTCTGTAAAGCTCATAAGCTTGTTGCAGGTAGGTTGTGCTGAGAAGTAGTTGTTCAGAAAAATCATTTGTTAAATTAGGTATTCGGGACGAAGAGCGGAAATTCAAGCTACCAGGCAGATGCAATTAGTGATAATTGTTCTCAAATAGTAGATGATGGCCAACGAGACCGCTCAGTCTTTGGCTCGGGTTTGATGCTTACTGCCATTCTATTTATGTACCGCTCCCTTGTTCGATACGTGGAAACCAAACGAAGAACGCGTTTGACGACACCATCTCTGGCAAGACGCTTGAATTTGTATGCGCAACTTTCTGATTGGATAACTTCAATGCTAATTAACTTGGAAACGGCCCAAAGTATCGAATTTTTTTCTGATAAATTATTTCTGAGCACAAACTACTCTTCAAAAACAGTACAAGCTTTTCAGACTGTTTCCTACCATCCTGCAGAATTAAGTCTACGCAGTGTTATGCTCATGGGCATACAGTTATGTTAACTTACTTGAGCAGAAAAATATGATTGTCATCAACCCACAGAAGTCGATCATCATTTAATATTTGCATTTTTAAATTTTCTGTCAGAGTGTGGAGTAATAATGCTTTTCGGAAACAAGAAGGAATATGAAACAAGACAAGCTATGTGTCTCCTCACATAGACATACAGGATACTAGTCTCCACCGTATTCATGGGAATAGACGAACGCGAGAACCAGTTGGAAATATAGAGGCGAACGTTAAATCTGTTCTGCCTAACCATCAGCTAAGTCATTCCGAATCATCTGGAAGTTAGTTACATCGTGCCTACATGAATTCGTTGCGCTAAAAGTGACAGATGTTCACGACATGCCTACTGCAAAAATCAGATGCGTGGGCAGTCAAAAATGCGCATGGGTTAGAGAATACAAACAATACGATGAGATTTTATGGTGGCAATATTGGTCTAGGGCCAAGCACTGCTTCATTTATAAGGCTCAAAAAAGGCTATAAGCAGCAACAGGTTATTAGGGATAAAATGGAAGAAGCAGAAGAAATTGTAGGATAAGCAGAAGAAGACATAATATGCTAGAGAAGAAACAAAGAAGCAGATGATCAGTGAAAAAACAAGTGGGTGCAAGAAAACAGAAACGAAACACAGAGATTACTCTTGCTTATATAGGGTTAGTCAAACGAAAACGATATGGGTGGATAAATAGTAAGTAAACTGCTTATTGTTTGCAAAATAATGGCCGTAGTTGTTAATGATTTCATCCCACTTTGAGACAAGACGATCAGTGCCTTCATGAAAAAATGTCTGCTGTTGCTTACGCAAACATGATTGTACTCAGGTGTGCACCTCTTCGTCCGAAGCAAATCGACGGTCAGCAGTATCTGTCTTGACGGTTCCAAAAATATGGATATCGCATAGGGATAGATCGGGACTGTATGGAATAAGTGTAAGGGCTTCTCTGTGAAACTTCTGGAACGTAATCGAAACAACTTTGGCAACATGAGGTCGGGCATTGTACTGCACAAGAATGATGTCGCCCTTCAATATTCCTAGGGGTTTGGACTCGGTGGCGAGCTTCAATTTTTGCAGCCTGTTCACGTACAGTTGCGTTGCACTTTAATTGTGCCACCGTGTTTCAGAAACTCAAAGAGTAGTAGTGGGCCCTTGCAGTCAAGGAAAAAGATCGTCATGACTTCCTCGGGGGCAGCTAGCCTGTTGAAATTTCGCAGGGGAGTAGTTATATATCCTCCATGTTGTCCTGATTTCACCCCTTACGATTTCCATATTTTCGTGGCCGTCGATTTGCTTCACGTTGATTTCCTTCGGACCAAGAGCTGCACACGTGAGTGTACATGAGTGTAATAATGTTTGGGGAGGCAACGGTAGACATTTTTGCATGGAGACACTGATCGTCTTGTCTCAAAGTGGGATAAGTGCACGAGGATTAATATTTATGGCGATTTCTTTGGAAATAATTAACAGTGCACTTACTTTCATTTGACGGCCGCTTATGATTTGATGTAAAGCCTATCATTGACGTGATTTCTATGAAAATCAAAAATGTGTAGAAGAAGTCAGTTTACAGATTACACATTGATGATTCTTTACGAAAAAGTGCAATTATTCGTGCTAACAATTTACTAGAATTGTTATCGAGCAGGTCATATACGTACAGGGTGGTGAGAAACAGTCTGAAAAGTCCTTAAGGATGATGAAAAGTATGTTTTGATGATAAATAATTATTATGAAATAAATTCGATACGTTGCCCGTTTCTGACTAAATTAGCATTGTACTTAGCCAATCAGGTTGTTGTGCGCACAAATTCAAGTTTCCTGCCAGAGTCAGCGTCACTAAACGTGTTCCCTTTTTGGTTCCCCCAAACCGAATACATGTAGCTCTTGCTCACCAAGTTTAAATTTATCACTTCCGAAAGAAGCAGATTTTACCGTTTCTAGTGCCACTATATAGGAAAACAGAACGATGACTGTTACGTTGAACAACTGTAATCTGAGCTTTTACCTTACCTCCTTAAAATACTGGCAATACGTCAGTATATATTTCTTAGGGCCTATGTAACCCCAACGGTACTCAGTGAAACAAAAGAATCCTAGTAGTTGGAGCGCAATGAATCGAATTTTTTCTTACCAGTTATTTGCAAGCACATTCTACCAGCAACATCCTTACAAGCTTTCCAGATGGTTCATGGCCACCCTGTATATCGCGAACAGCAGTGGACATGTCATATTCTCTTGAGGTAGACCGAATGCTACCTTCGCCGTTGGCGATTCGTAGTATTGAAATTTAACTACATTGGTAAACCTTTTGGCTTTAAAAGTAACGCCCTTGAGATGCCCAGCTTAACCCGCAGGACACGACAGATAGTTTAATTTGTGGAAAGGGGCCAAAATAAGGGGCTGTCAGTTACACTGGAACATAAAACTTTATTCTTTGATCAAACATTACAAGAGACAAAAAGATTTTTTTGCATTAAATACACACCTTTAATCTTTGGGACTTAATTACCGACTAAAGGCCACTTCAATAACTTAAAACGCAAGCATATCAGAAATTTAAAAGGTTAGTTCATTGTTTAGGCTGAAGGCTCAAAGAATCTGAGACTTTCAGAGCAAACAATTTGTATTCAAAATCGGCTGAAAGCCCAACACTTAAGGCTAAACAACATTAATTTTTTTAAAAAAAATATCAAGGTCTTACGTGAAACAGTACTTAATTAGGCGAAACTCAACCAAAGCAGAAATTTAAAAGGCAAAGCCTTATCTTAAAACAGTTCTTTAGTTAGGCTGAAGGCCCAAAGAATCAGACACTTCAAGAGCAATTAAGTTAAATTCAAATCGGCTGAAGGCCTAACACTTAAAACACCATAATATTAATTTTGGTTTAAATACCAAAGGCCTTACGTGAAACAGGTCTTTACGATGAAGGCCGTTCAAACTCAAAATCGGCTGAAGGCACAACACTTAAAATTCAACAACATTAAAATTTATAAAATGGCAAAGGCCTTACGTGAAACAGTTCTTTGAACTAGGCTGAGGACCTTAAGAGCAAACAGCTGAAACTCAAATTCGGCTGAACGCCCAACACTTAAAATTCAACAACATTAAACACTTTAAATTAGGCTGAAAGCCTAAAGAATCTTACGCCTTAAGAGCAAAACTACATTAATTTAAAAAAAAAATCGGCTAGAATCCATACAAGTACAAACAACAAGAACAAATAAAAAAAGGCAGTACACCCAAGGGCACTCAGATGTTCGAGGGTTTGCCTGGAATGCAAACACTAACGCCAACGGACCGACAATCAACGGACCCACCGACAGGGTAACTTCCACCTCACCCGACCAGAGCACAACAGGGAGTTCAACGGAACAATGTAGAAGATATTTGCGCCCACAACCAATCATACATGGAGCTGTCAAATTACACACCGTGCTTTACAGCAACAACACGATGAGGAAACTACACTGCCTGATTTTTAGGTCAACGGCCAGGGCAGGTAACCGGAACGTTAACGGTCACAAGGCAGAAGATTCCGCTGGTGCACTTCAGTAATGGTTCAAATGGCTATGAGCACTATGGGATTTAACATCTGAGGTCATCAGGCCCCTAGAACGTCGAACTACTTAAACCCAACCAACCTAAGGACATCACACACGTCCATGCCCGAGGCAGAATTGGAGCCTGCGACCACAGCGGTCTCGTGGTTCCAGACTGAAGAGCCTAGAACCGCTCGGCCAGATCGGCCGGCTGCACTTCAGTTCAAATAACCAAATACAGTGAATCTCCACCGGAGGGTGGCTAGAATTTTCCAACTTGAAAACCATGTTGTTCCTCGCAGGGGTATCCCAGCAGCCGACAACGAACTCGAAACGACACAATGTGAACAGTCTTGATTTGCTGGTAGATTAAATCAAAACTCAACTTTCGTGTCCATGGTCGGTGAGCCAAGGGCCTCATAGCAATGGGAACACCCCTGTACACATCGACACCGCATTGAGACCGCCAGCGGCCCTGGCCAAACTACGTCCCGCGGAGAATTCCTCCCTGTTCCACGCCAACCGACCGACTTCCCAGCCCTGGAAACGGTGAAAGGACGAAATATACATCGGCCGATGAGACGACCAACCGAAAGACCAACCAACGGTCGTCCCGCTCCAAACTTCCTCCGTCGGACAGTTAACGTGTGCCGCCAGCGGTCGGCGAGCACTGGCTGTCCGCGCCTTACCAGCGCTCTGTCCCCGACTTCACTCCTGCTGCGTCCCGACCGAACTGCTGGTCCATGCCGAACTTACTCAGACACACGACGACCCAGAAATACTGTCGGTGGCTCCAGAGATGGTACTGCGGCTCACTTTATCGATACGCACTGCTGCTGCCGCTCAAAGGTAGGAAGTTAGTGACTTCAGTAAATGAAATAAGAAAACGAGGAGGCAGTACCGTAACAGAAGATGACAAACATATGGGGTAAACGAGAGCCTTGCACGGCTCAGCCCTGAATGCCGAGATTTGTCCGCAAAGAGGATTAAAGTTATATTTTCACGGCTGTTCGTTATAAATGGAAGAACATGGAAGCGGTATGCAGCAAGCTTCAAACTGCCATGAAGTGACTGTGCAAATGGTTTCAGCGGAACCGTTCAAAATAAACATAACTAACACCACATATAAGAAAACGTCACACAGCAGCTTTATCAAATGGTTCAAATGGCTCTAAGCACTATGCGACTTAACTTCTGAGGTCAACAGTCGCCTAGAACTTAGAACTAATTAAACATAAGTAACCTAAGGACATCACACACATCCATGCCCGAGGCAGGATTCGAACCTGCGACCGTAGCGGTAGCTCGGTTCCAGGCTGTAGCGCCTAGAACCGCACGGCCACTCCGGCCGGCGGAGCTTTATCATTTAGAAATTGCTTATGAATGTCGGTTTCTTGTGGTATGATCGTGTTAAGCTTCGTGTAAGAATGAGAAACGTCTACTGCCAAGTGTCGGTAATCGACCGCTGTAGCGGCTGTGGCTTATCGCCCCGCGATATTACTACTTGAGATGACTGTCGCACGAATATGTAATCTGTGGGTTCTTCCGCATGTAAGATCTCCCATACAAGTAACGTCCGAGAGGACCATACAGTCTCACGAAGTGCCTTGAGTTAGGAAAAGGGCTTGCGTGCTATTAGACACGTACGCCTATTAACGCGAGCAGTGCGATTAGGTGTTGCAAGTCGTCAACCCGTCGACCATTGTTGCACCTTCTCTTGACACACGATAAGAGGGAGTCACGCTGACAAATGATAGTACTGGGCAAAGGAGTATCGTCTTGTCGTCTCTTCACTGTCCCGGCAATGCACACAGAATCCTGATGATCATATCAGTGTGTGGAGGCTCTGAGCAGAAGGAACGCTGCCACATTGCATACGTCATCGTCTGCATATTCATCTACGCCTACATTGGTCAGCCAGAACGTTATGATCACCTACCTAATAGCCAGAATGTCCACCTTCGGAACGGATAACAGCGGCAATGCGTCATGGCATGGATGCAATAAGGCTTTATTAGGCCAGTGGTGGGAGTTGCCACCACATCTACACACACAAGAAACGAAATTCCCGTAAATTCCGGGAAGTGGTGCTATGGGCACTGGCGCGACATTAAATCACGTCCAAGATGTGTTCTATCTGGTTCAGATCTCGCGAGTTAGGGGGCTAGCACATCAACTGGAACTCACCACTGTGCTCCATCACATTTCTGGCGTTATCTTGCTGTAAAATGGCACTATCGTCAGGAAACGTGATTGTCATGAAGGGGTGTACGTCGTCTGCAGCCCCAGAGCGCAACACAGCCACTGCAAGCTTATCTTCGTCCCGCAGTACAGACGTCAACGAACTGGTACCCTGCTGAAGGACGACGGATTCGCGACCTCGCATCGGCATGATGTAGAACGTATCGGGATTCATCAGACCATGCAACGGTCAGCCACTCGGCCGGCGTCCAGTGCCGATGGTCATGTGCCCATCTGAGCCGCAGTTGCCGATGTCGTGTTGTTAACATTCATACAAGCATGGGTCGTCGGCTACGGAGGCTCATCGTCATACGTGCTCGCTGCACTGTGTGTTCAGAAACACTTGTACTCCGCTCAGTATTAAAGTCTGATGTTATTTCCACCACAATTCGCCGCCTGTTCTGTTTCACCAGTCTGTCCAGCCTACGACGTTCGACATCCGTAATGAGGACTGGCCGCCCAACCCCATGCCGTCTGGACGTGGTTTCACCTTGGTTTCGCCGGCCGAAGTGGCCGTGCGGTTAAAGGCGCTGCAGTCTGGAACCGCAAGACCGCTACGGTCGCAGGTTCGAATCCTGCCTCGGGTATGGATGTTTGTGATGTCCTTAGGTTAGTTAGGTTTAACTAGTTCTAAGTTCTAGGGGACTAATGACCTCAGCAGTTGAGTCCCATAGTGCTCAGAGCCATCACCTTGGTTTCTTTACGTGCTGAAGACACTCACCACAGCACTCCTCGAACAAACGATAAGTCGTGCAGCTTGCAAAACGCTCGTGCCGCTGCCGTTGGTCGGTCTCGGATAGCGCATCTTCCCCATTCTACACGCGGACAGAACGCTCATTGATACTACATGCACCGTGTGTGTGTCTGACTAGAAGTCATCTTTCGCCAGGTGAGGCTGCTATTGCCTGGGAGGGTCAATATCAATAGTAGGTCGGTGGTCACAAAGTTCTGGCTGATCACTGTATACTCCTCAAACCAACTTACAGTGTGTAGCGGAGGATACTTCGTGTACAGCTGCCACTTCCACATTTTCCTGTTCCAGTCGCTTATGGTTCGTGGGGAGAACGACTGTTGGCCACCCTACGTGTGAACTCGAATTTCTCTAAATTGACTCTCATGCTCTTTCCGCGATGTATACGTAGGTGGAGCCAATATTTTGGTTGACTCTTCTGGAAACGCACACTCTTAGAATATTAACAGTAGACCTTACCATGAATCAGAACGCCTCTCTTGCAACGTCGGTGAGTGGAATGGACTGAGCATCTGCGTGACTCTTTCGTGCTTACTAGATGACACTCCAGCGAAAAGTACTGCTCTTCTTTGGATCTTTTTCATGAGTCCTATCTGGTGCAGATCCCAGCCTGACTGGCAGTATATTAGTATAAATTGAACGAATGTTTTGTGAGATACTTCCATTCTTTGTTGAATACATTTTCTGAGGATTATTTCAGTAAATCGCAATCCTGGCATCTTACTCACTCGCGACTGACTTTGTGTGGTTGTTCCATTCACGTGGATAACCCTACGTATTTTATAGAAGTACCCGCTACCAGGAATTTTTCTGCAATCGTGTAATCATACAGTAAAGTTTCTTTCTTTCTACATATTATCAGGGTATTATATTTTTTTACGTTGAGGATCAATTGGTACTCCCTGCGTCCACCTTCTGCAGCTCTTCCTGTATTTCGCAACAATTTTCTACCGTTGTGACTTCTATGTGTGCAATTGCATCATCCGCAAAATGTCTCATGGAACACCCGACATTATCTACTGGGTCACCTATTTATACAGTATTCCTGTTGAGAGTGGAAGGGGTACAAGTGCAAATATTTCTATTGGTCACTCAGGACAGAGTACTGAACAAAATTGCATCAGTATTTACGTCATTTGCAGACCAATAACTATGGATATTTGGAGTGGCATGTTTTTTAGCTTGTTAGCAGCTCTTACTACATGTGTCAAGAGCAAACCATTAATGCTTATTTTCTCATGGGAAGCAAGTTAGGTATGGGAATGTGGTGTGTGGGTACCAAACGTTAAGTCTATACCGACAACTATAGTCCACTCAGTGATGCAGTTACATCATTTAGTAAATTATGTGACATGTTTTTGGGGAGATTGTTCCGCTCTAACAATAAAGTACCAACAGACTGAAGAGTATACAGATTAAGTTGCCACATATATAAATACCTTCACTTACACCAGCTACAGCCTCAACAGGTCATACGAGCCTAACACCTGGCGACATGTTATGGTTTGCTGTTGGGTATACAAAATTAGCTCTGGTTCCCACAGCAGGTAATCTGGATAGCCGTTTATACGTCTTCGAGGTCTTCGTGACATTCTGTTTCAACGAGATAACGAAACATGGATTGTTGTCTATTCTGTCGTGTACTATCTCGATACAGAGGGCGTTCGATTGTTGCCCTGGCTAGCACGTTCTGCACATGTCTCAGCTGATCTTGGTTACCAAGACACTGGGATGCCACTACACTCCAGTCACTACGATCCAAGACCTCTGTTCTGGCACAGTGTGAAGTAGCATGGAATGGCGTAATCGTATGTGGCATTTTTAGACCCATTCTTCATGACTGAGGTCCCAACAATGAGTACTAATTCACCCACAGTTTTTATAGCGAATTATTTCTGATATGAAAAGGAGAATTTCGCTATTTGCTATTTTTTCTGGTTAATGCGATGTTAATAGCCATCAATGTACTTTCTCGATGTCGCATGTTATTAAAAATAGTGTAAACGCCAAATTTAGTGGAGGAGAAAGAACGGCAGTTCAATTTGTAGAATATTCTCATTTCCGAAGTTCTGCTGTCTCAGACTCTCATCTTTTCACCCTCTGTAAACACCAACGGCTTGAGCGGCGTCCTTGATGCCTCGTCTTTCACCTGAGACGTGCCAAGTGGAACAGAGGACGGGGATCGTTGACCCTGGAGCGAGTTACGTGGAGCAGGGAGTGTGAGGGGAGGTCAAGTGCCGGCAGACGGCTCCGCCTGCAGGAAGCGCGATACGGCGCGCAGCTCTCCAACACGTCAGGGCCGCGGCATTGCCCACACTTTCCCTGCGGGCCCTCCAGTCTGGCGGTCGATCGGCGGCCCAGCCGTCTGGAGGTATGGAGGGAACGGTGCGCGCTGCCACGCCACGCGTGAATATTGGGTGCCAGGGAGGGACGCCCACACCCAGTCTGAGGCGGGAAACCGCGGGGCAGGGGTAATGTCTCAGCGATGGATCCAGGGAACGAACGCAACAAGATCTACACCTGTATGAATACACAACAGAAAGAAGTAACGCATCAGGTAATGACATTTCGATTAGAACGTTCGAAACTGTAAATCATTCTGGTTAGTTTACTCTCCTATATTAACCTGATTTATAAATAGTAATACCAAAGCACTGAGTCCCTTGTAATTTTACGTGTTGAGTTGCCTGTGTGAGGATAGTAGCGCGGATTGTATTTCATAGTTTTAAGCGAAATCCAGTTCCATGACTTTCTGGCGAAATAACTTGTGGTATTCTTCTCGCCTTTGTAACCGTATTTTTAAGTCAGTGTGACACAATCTTTCGATGGATTAGCTGAGCGTCATCTCCGGAAGAGACAATGATGTTTCTGAGTCTTCTCCACTTCATTCTAAGCTGGAGCCGTCGAGAGAGTAATTGTCCTATGCGTCAATTATTGTGGATATTGCGCCCATTCCAAGAATACGAACAGCGTTGTCGGTAGGTGACCAAAGTTTATATAGATTATTTATTTACTAAACTGGTTATATTCAGATTCTAAGATATGATATGATTCTAAGATTTATCTTTCAACTTCTAATTTTTGAATGTTTATTCTAAGCAGAAGGCAGACAAAAACGGGATATCGCTGCCGTATTTAATCATCAAAGTCTTGTACCTACTGGTGTCTTTTAATGCACGTCAATGCAAGATTGTACGAGTTGCTAAGATAGAGGCATTGTCACAATTGAAAATTGTGTCAGACAACTTACTTCCTTCGGAACATCGATTCAATAAGAAGACGCAACAGCGACTGAATGTGTCTCATTATTAAGCTTAGATCTGCCGTTAAGGTGGTTAGGTCGCATAAAATGTCATACAGCAGGTGCAGAATGACTTTACTGATCAGGAGTGTTGTGTTTCAGAATTATTTCTACCTTCAGAGATCCAGGTGTGAAGCTAGCATAAGTTCATATTAGTAAAAAAAAGCAGTCTCTCATCTCATGCTACGAAACGTCTGATAGCGCTCTTGTCCTTGTGCAACCTTTGCATCTGGCTCTCTAAAGATGGAAATAATTCCGAAACGCGTCACGTTGTGATCAGTTGCATTGCTGTAACTTTGTGTGACGATGATGATCCACACACCTATCTTGTCCAAACGCTACCAGCTTAAGATTTACCACAGTTCCAAGGAATCTAATGAATACCAAATTTCCGTAGCCCCATATCCAAGAAGAGCACTAGTCTTGGCCGACAGACGAACGCAGCCTTCATGTTGAAGTTTCTTAAAATTCTGCCTATTTTTAATAACACGCTCGTAGCACATTGTAAGAAAACAAATGAAGTCGATTCATATAGCTGTACTTTCGAACATGGTCCGCTGTGCAAGGCACGGTGCATCTGCTTTCCGAAGAATCCATTCCTTCTAAATACCAACTTCAGGTGTTCTATATCATATGTTAAGTTTTGCGCATGGTGTACAGAACATGTTTCTCGGACCAACGTTCTAGGAATGCTATTGTGTTGTTATGGCTGGTGGCATCTAGGTAGCGATCAGTTTGTGTAGTTTTGCGGTAAGTTTTATTCCCCACAGTGCAGTTTTACTTTTTAGATAGCGTTACAGAATCCCTAAGAGTACCACGATGTCAAAATCTAATTGACAAAAAGTGTCTGAACTGCCCAAAAGTGGGAATAATGAGACAAATGCGAAAAGCATTCAAAGAATTTGAAAGTAAAACTGATATGACAGAAAATTCTAAGGAATTATAGTCCTAGGTAAAATGAATAAATGCACCGAAATTTTCTAATCAATCCTCAGCGACTATATTGTGTGTCACTTGACGTATTAGATACTGTCCTTTCTTTTACGTCCAATTTTGTGTTGGTGTACATTATTTTGTTTTGCAGTACTATACTATTGCTGGTTTATATTCTTGTTGATAAATTTGGCTGAATCTGATATTAATCTATGGTTTTATGACTGTACATATTGCGCCTACCAAATTTTAAGATGTTTAGGGCTGTGTGGGTGCTTTATTTCCTTTACGATAAGAAAAACTGGCCGTCACTTACACTGATGAAACCACTAGATAGCAACACGATCTCACATTTACTCTACTTGAACAGTATTTGCAAAAATCCAATGTCACAAACACACAGAAGAGTGTGACTTCTTTTTGACTTTGCTCATAAGAAGCATACTGTGTACAGAAATCGATAACAGGTGCTATTACGACCTTTCATTACACCTATCACTCCTGTCTTCAGTGGAATCAGCTTAATTTGATTATCTACTGTCACAAAAATTTACACTTTTAAAACGTCATTAGTATAAACAGAGTGAAGTATGCAATCTGTTCCACAGAAAACACTACTAAGCAATTTAGAAGCACTTCCCTATATTAATTTTACTCCTTGGTTTACCACTGTTACAGTACCACGATTGTCAGTTATGCACAAAATAAGCCAGGAATGGAACAACGATGCTGTTAAGTACACATAACATCCCACAACCATGCAAAAGACATCACGCATGTCGCACTAAAAATTCTTTTCTTATAGTGTTATTTTCTATACTTTTGATAGAATTTTTAAACAAGCTACATATTTTTAATAAGTAAGGTAATATAAGTGCCCCTTTCGGCTTACACTTCTGAAATGGAATAACAATTTACTTCACTGTGCAATCGTTATGTTAAATGATGTTGCACTAGAAAGGCCAGCTTTTGTTACGTACAACAAATGTGCGGTTAGGGATCTATAAGTGTAAAAGCTTCATGGAATTAGTATTTTATCTACAGTTCACCATTCTCGACGAATTTCCCACCTACAGGCAAAGTATCAGCTAGACTTGTAAACGTAAAGATCAGTGTTAAACATTCAATACATAATCAGATTATTTTCTAGTTACTGTTGGTACATTTACCCTCCATGTTAAGTTACATGGTATAGCTCTCTGATATAAACCCTCAGGCCTGAAATTGGGCATCATAGTAACATGAACTAACAGAGGATAGAGTAATGCTTACTAAACTATCACATTATTTTTCTGTAGGAGGAATTATTGACAGAATTATAGCTGCTTCCACATTAATATTCACAAGGACTAATTTAACTCTTATGTTCAAACTAAAATACGATAAAATAGTGCTAGTCATCAGACAGCTTAATTCTACCGTGATTTAAGGATCAGTCCGGAACCGCGCGACTGCTACGGTCGCAGGTTTGAATCCTGCCTGGGGCATGGATGTGTAGGTTTAAGTAGTTCTACGTTCTAGGGGCTGATGACCTCAGATGTTAAAGTCCCACAGTGCTCAGAGCCATTTGAATCATTTTTTTTTAATTTACGGAAGTATATGTTTTTGTGACCTCACACTTCTGAAAGTTATGGCGAGACGCACCGTTGTATATAGACGTTTGACATGTGCCAAAAGCAGTTCAGTGGAAGCTAATGTTGAGATTTTTTCAGCAAGACCAACAATGGACTGCAGTCAGTTTAATTTGTCATGTTATTGATGAAATCCGAAAGTTGGATTTGGGGCACGAACGTGAAATATTCCAACGCAGTCAATCCCTCGAAATCGTCCCGGGGTACACTATAATCTGACGTAAATTGACGAGATAAGAGAAGCGCTTTCTGCGTGCGGTACTGTCCTTCGACCGGATGTGTAGCGGCACGAAGCATTGTGGGCAAGCGCAGTCTTCAGAAGACGCCGAGGCTCGCGGTCGGCTGCGTCCGTGACTGTTGTTGTCTGCATGAGGATAGTTGAATGGAGGTTAAGGGTTGACTTTTTATTGACCTTGATTTAGTAAATGCCATGCTCATCACAGGCAGTACTATTACGTAACAACGTAGCTTAAGGTAAAGAATGAAGTGTTTCTTGCTAGAGTTGAAAGGATACGGTCAAAATGTTCCAGTTCTATTACGAAATCCGCATTTCATCCAACTTATCGCTTGCCTTGTATGTGATCTTGAAGTTAACGGAGGTTCGGTTTCTATGCGATCTTGAAGTTACTGGAGTAGTAACATTCCAGGATGTAAAATGTAGCCCTGTTTACTGTTGTTCCAGAAGACATGAGGAGAAATGGTCTGGCAAACAGTGAGCACGCTGACCTAGGGAAAGATGTATCATATGTACGGGCCAAATTTGATTCCTGCTTTCTAGGAGGTTAGTATAAGCATAACTTCCAAAGGAAGAAACGTAAGACGCTGAGTGAAGGGATACTCAGAGGTCCGGAGGTGTGTACTCGTCAATGTCACTGAAGTGCAAGTGATACAAAAACTGCGCCACTAAATCTGCTGTTTGCCAGATAAAGAGACGTAGTCAAATTTCCATAACAGTTTAACCGAGTGAGAATAACTGTTCGTCACAGTCGATGTCAACAACGGTATTTTGATTACGTTTCCAAAGAAGACTGGCGTGTCTGCCGTCACAGGTCTGGATGAGTTTACTTATAGGGATGTATTGCTTGGAAAGGATCGTGACGAGTGTTTGCTCAGCACAGGTCATGTCACAAGTGATGGTCGAACCTCAGTGGTGCAATATACTGAATGTCCCTTGATGTTACAAAGTGAAACATGAAAAACCGCGTAGAAAGTACCTTTGCACGGTGAACATATATCCTATTTTTAATGCCGATAATAATTACAGGCTAGATAGTGATGTAGGCGCTTGAATTTTGTGGTTACGTACTTACCAGACGATTTTGGTATTAATTTGCTGGAGAAATAACCTCTTTCAAAGTCCAGGAACGTGTCAACAGAAGAAGCTCATCGTGGCAGGAGCTCATGCAGTAAAAATTAGTCAAGTGAGTTTCATAAGTTGCGGCGTCGCTGAAACCAAAGACTCGTCCTACAAAAAGGTGGATGCGGGTCAGATAGTCAATGGGGGTACTTGCAGCTTAGCTAGCCACCACTGCAGAGAGCCTTTTTGTGTAGGTGGTGGTGGACCGGGACACGTAATGTTTAACAATATTTGTAGAACAAAGGAGTACAAGAAAAAATTATAAAAAGTCACCTGTAGTGTAACGTGACGTATCTTACTTGAAAATCATTTAAAACTGTGTTTTATGTGTTTTATAAGTTTTTTCAAAGAAACTATAGCATATTTCCTGTCCTGCTCCACCCACGACACAAAATTGAGTGAGATAATTTTTGTGAAATTATTAGGAATATCATCTTGAACATAAGAAATATAGCTGTTTAATTATCTCTTTAGACTAGGGAACAGTAAACCTTAAGAAAATCCTTAACAATAAAAATATTTCAATGTCATTTTGAAAAAGGTATAGTTATTTTTAATGCTTAATATGAAGTTACTGTTACCGTTATTTTAGTGAATCCCTTAACTCGTGCTATAAATGTATTTCCTGGCTTGCGAAGAGACAACATAAGGTGCCTGGTGTCAAATCCTTTGATCAAGATCTGCCCATCTATATAAGTTTCTTTTCCAAACTGTGTGGTAAGCAATTTATTTCAGGTAGGTAATAGATTAATGATGGCGACAGGAAGGGCATCCAGCCAGCCCTTAAAATCAACACTCCTAATCCAATTAACCATGACAGCACACCCCGCCAGTCTGGATAAATGCATGGAAAGAGAGAGAGGTGATAAGCTAATGATATGACAAGGCATGTTCCGTCACCTGGACTGAAATGTCTTCTCTCCATTGACCACAGCTATGCTACTACATCGTGTTTTTCCTACAGTGAAAGTTCTTCCTACAGTGAAAGTTCCCATCTGATCTGTCATCTCTGTAGTCGGGATTATTCTTGGCTTAATAGACGTACTCGCATCTTTCCAATGTTAATCTGTGTACGGTAAATTTATTATATGCTTTTAAAGCTCACATATCAAAAGATATAAAGGCTGAAACTGCCAATTTCATTTATTTAACATCCAACTGCTATATATCAGTCTCTCTAATCTAAGTTCTTGCCATCTGGAAAAGCAAGGAAAGGAAAGAGGAATATCCAATTGAAAACCTAATTGCACCAAAAAATGACGGGACAAAACAGGACCTATCACATTCTACCGCTTCCCGATCTGCCACACGAATACATTTCAGGTCAACAACTTTTATGGGGCGTAATGACTAATTTACTGTGAATTGCATGCACTCTGAGATTACATTTCATCTAAAGGCGAACAGTTAACAGTAACGGCCTATCTTGTGTTTAAATTGACCAAAAATTATAGAAACAATTATAAACGTGAAGGACAACCAAATCGCACTTACGAATCACAATCCAAATCAATTCAAAATTGCTTTCGCACCTTCTTTTACATTCAGATTTATAGTTACAGATCACTACAAAAGGTTCCAGCTTTCTCCAGTCTAGAAAACAGCAGGATCCCTTTGTGCCCCAGAGTCCCACTCTGCCCCGAGTTTCCCTACAGACGCTGTATTTGTATCTTTCTCCTAATTTCTGGAAACCGTTGAAAATTAGTAAACAGGTGAAAAAGTTACAACGCCTCCCTCTCTTCGTCCTTGAAATCCATAGCACGGTAGAAAACGTGTTCATTGGCTACCGGAAGCTTTTCTTATGGTTACGCATTGTTGTTTGGCGAAATAATTGCGAGTATTGGGCCAAATTTTTGACTGGACTCAATAATTCCAACAAGATAGAGTTCTACGCCCTGTTCTGAACGGGACGAAAGCAATAGATGTAATTTCGACAGGAGGCAAACGGGGTGTCATCGACGTTCCGGTTTACAGTTTAATTGATGTAGCTGAAGTTGAAAATACCGCTTTAGTTGTAAATTACTTTATTTTCACACGACCGGTTTCGGACTGTTATAAGTCAATCCCCAGGTGTCGTAGCTGTGCTGTGGTCCCCGAGCTCCGCGTGTATCAGGCGCGGTGTGCTGCCTATGAGTGCAGAACAGGGAGTCTCATAGGCAGCACACCGCGCCTGGTACAGGATATAAAACTATCTGACAGAATGTAACTTCGCAGTGTTACTTCAAAATGGCCATAAGGCCGAAATTGCAATAGTAACAGTAAATACCTTATTCAGTCAACGGCGACTATGATGTGTCTTAAGAAAGACATGAAAATTCATACGGAAAATTATCGCAAATAGTTCGTCGCGTGCAGCAATCATGAATAGAACAGCGCATGGGCGGATGTGACCGTGGTACCAGTAGTACTCTCCGCCACTCACCATGAGGTGCCTTGGGCTGAGTTCTACCTTCTGTGAAGGCTTGGATCCAGTCAAAATGTGGTCCGATATTCAGTAAGTTGTACTTTGAAACTTCCTGGCAGATTTCATTCTAAGTTGTACTTTGTTAACCAAACAACAATGTGAAACTACACTGATGGAAAAAAATCGCAACACCAAAACATAATTAATGTTGAGTGAAGAAATTTCAAGTATACATTGGTCTAGGTAACAAATTTAAATGGTTAATACTGCAAGAACGTACTTGAATATAAGCACATATTAATCCATAACAAACGTGAAATGTTGCTAAATTAGTAACCGGTGTAACCGCCAGAATGTTGAGTGCAAGCAGCGAATTGTGTTGAAAAAGTGCCTGATATCAGTTTGTGGTACAGAGTTTCATGCCTGCTGCACTTGGTTCAGCAATTCAGGGACGGTTATTGTTGTCTGTGTTTGACGCTGGAGCTGTCATCCGATGCTGTCCCATATGTGCTGGACTGGTGGCAGATCTGGTAATGGAGCAGTTCCAGGCATCATGTAGACCGACACAACAGCGGTAGTGGGCGAGATTCACCCTGTTGGAGGACAGCCCCTGGAGTGCTGTTCATGAATGGCAGCACAACAGGTCGAATCACCAGACTAACATACAATTTTGCTATCAGGGTGCGTGGGATAACCTCGAGAGTGCTTCTGCCGTCATACGAAATCGCACCCCAGACCATTACTGCATGTGTAGGCCCAGTGTGACTAGCGCACAGACAGATTGGTCACAGCACCTCAATTGGTCTCCTCCTAACAAACACACGGCCATCACCGGCACCGAAGCAGAACCAGCTTTCATCAGAAAAGAAAGCAAATCTCCACCATGTCATTAAATTATCTCTCCCAAACTGTGGTTTTATGGGATTGGTGGAACGGACGCTACAAGGCATCTGGCAGCTAGCTCTCTTTGGAGCACCTTATTTGGAACAGTTCGGTATGTCACTGTGGTGCCAAATGCTGCTCGAATTGCTGCTGCAGTTCCAGTACGATGCGTCAGAGCCATATACCGAACACGATGGTCTTGCCCTCGGTATTGCGACGTGGCCATCCGGAGCTCAGTCTACTTACGACTGTACATTGTCATGACCACCGCTGCCAACAGTCATGCACAATGACTAGATCCCTGCCAAGTGTTCCTGCAATATAGCAGAAGGAACATCCGGCTTCTCGTAGACCTATTACAAGACTTCATTCAAACTCAGTGAGTGTTTATAATGGCGTCTCCGCGGTCTTAAAGGCATTCGTGACTGACATCAACTCACCACGTCCAATCTCAAAGGTAACTAACACTCATGATCGTTATAGCGTTTATTTAAAGAAAACCTCGTATGGAAAATTACAGTGGCGCTACTGGTGACACTGTTATGCGAATGGCGCGAAATTTGAATAGATTTCATCTTTAGATATACAGGAACATGCCTACCAAGTTTATATCGCACTACTCCTTTTTGGTATTGTTTTTTTTCTTCGACAGCGTACGTCAAAATCCTTCGTAAACAGATGAACAGGTAAACAAGCTGGGCGTCGTTCACTACGATGCAGTGTATTTAATAGCCGGATATAGAGACTTGAATTTCACCATAGCTCTGTTTACTGAATCCGTGGTGATTATTACTAACAAGGGAACCTCCCATCGCACACCCCCTCAGATTTAGTTATAAGTTGGTACAGTGGATAGGCCTTGAAAAACTGAACACAGATGGAGAAAACAGGAAGAAGTTGTGTGGAACTATGAAAAAAATAAGCAAAATATACAAACTGAGTAGTCCATGTGGAAGATATGCAACATTAAGAACATTGAGGGCTCAATTGCGCCGTGGTCTCGTGGTTAGCGTGAGCGTCTGCGGATCGATAGGTCCTCGGTTCAAGTCTTCCCATGACTGAAAATTTTACCTTCTTTATTTTCGCAAAGTTATGATCTGTCCGTTCGTTCATTGACGTCTCTGTTCACTGTAATAAGTTTAGTGTCCGTATTTTGCGACCGCACCGCAAAACCGTGCGATTAGTAGACGAAAGGACGTCCGTCTCCAATGGGAACCGAAAACATTTGATCGCAAGTTCATAGGTCAACCAGCTCCTCCACAGGAAAACACCTCCGGTATATTTTATACGACACTGGTGACGGCATGTGCGTCACATGATAGGAATATGTTGTCGACCCACCTAACTTGTACACTTGGCGAATGGGTGAAAAGATTCTTCTATCTTGCTCGATTTAGGTTTTCTTGTGGATGTCATAATCACTCCCAAAAAAGTGATGAAAATATAAGAGTTTGTCACATAAACTGCAACAAATAAATGCAACAGTTTCACAGTCGCACAGTTTTCCCTGTGCTCTGTCAAAACATATGTTTTAACGTTTTCAAATTCTTCCGCGTGTAGACCGTCAAATCCTGCATATGTCCAAGCAAATCTGAACATGAACTGGAATTTTGGAGAGCGAAGTTGATTATGTGTGAGTACCTGAACTTTGGTAATTGTCTCAAAATAAAAAATTAAATTTCTCACTCGAGGGAAGATTTGAACCAGGAACCTTCTACTCAGGAGCTGCTCACGCTTACCACGGGACCACGGCGCTACCAAGCCAAGAATGTACATGATGTTGCTTATCTTTCACATGGACTACTCAGTTTGTATATTTTGCTTATTTTTTTCATAGTTCCACACAACTTCTTCCTGTTTTCTCGATTGATCTGTGTTCAGTTTCTCAAGGCCTATCCAATGTGCCAGCTTATAACTAAATCTGAGGGGGGTGCGATGGGGAGGTTCCCTTGTAAGAAGATTTTCGTCTTTACTGTCAAAACGTGCCCATTTGATACCCTGACGGACCAAACACGACTGACCACACCCAATTGCGAGCAGATCGTTAGAGCTCCGCGCCTGGGAACGAGCTTCTCGGAAATTGCAAAGCTGGTTGACTGTTCGTACGCGCCGGCCCCGGTGGTCTCGCGGTTCTAGGCGCGCAGTCCGGAACCGTGCGACTGCTACGGTCGCAGGATCGAATCCTGCCTCGGGCATGGATGTGTGGGCTGTCCTTAGGTTAGTTAGGTTTAAGTAGTTGTAAGTTCTAGGAGACTGATGACCACAGCACTTGAGTCCCAAGGTGCTCAGAGCAACATTATGCTGGAAGATAACATTCAGTGCATGTTATTGAACTTAGTGTTCCGCACCAGTCGGTCCCAACGTGGTGTAATCTTAACTAAACGGCATCGTCAATTATGATTGCAGTGTATACTGATGAGCCAAAACATTATCATCATTTACTTAAAAGCGTGTGGTTCCACTTCTGGAATGCAATTCAGCAGTGAATGTACGTGCCATGGATTAGACAAGTACTTGATAAGTTTCTAGAGGTCTGTGGTATCAGGCATCAGACTTCCCGTAATTTACGGGCGCTTGGTTTGTGGGCGTGGATGGTTCAAATGGCTCTAAGGTCTATGGGACTTAACATCTGAGGTGAGGTCATCAGTCCTCTAGAATTAGAAGTACTTAAACCTAACTAACGTAAGGGCATCATACACATCCACGTCCGGGGCGGGATTCAAAGCTGCGACCGTGGCAGCAGCGCGGTTCCGGACTGAAGGTGGGCGTGGCCGTGGCACCCGACAGTGTCCCAGCTGGGTTTCATTAGATACTGATAAGCCAAATTTGATGGCCAAGACATCAGCACGAGTCGACTATCACGCTCCTCAAACCGTTGCAGCACGTTTCTGGCCTTGTGACACGGAACATTATACTCCTGGACGATGCCATTGAGGAAGATGTTGAGGAAGACATCAAGCATAAAGGGTTACAGATGGTCCTTCATAATATTCACCTATTCCACAGCTGTCATGATGCCTTCAAGTACTGCCGCAAGTCGCATGGAAGCCGAGGTGGATGTCCCCTGTAACATAATATTTCTCCCACCGGCCTGCGTCTGTGTCGCGCTGCATGTTTCGAGCAGTCGTTCGCCTGGAAGACGGGGTATTTGGACAGGACCATCGACCTGGTGTACCAATAAACGGGATTAATTTGACCAGGCGACACGATTCCATTGCTCCAAGGTCCCATTTCGATGATCCCGTGTCCACTGTAATCACAATTCACATTGTTGTTGGGTCAACATGGGAACACGCAGGAGTCCTCTGCTGCGGAACACCACGTTGAACACTGTGCGCTGAGCTGTGTTCTCCTAAACACTTGCATCTGCGTCAACACTGTACTCTGTCGTCATATCTGCCACATATCACAGCCTGTTCTGCTATGGAGAGCAAGCAAGCCTCCGACCACTTTGTCCTGTGATGAGGAACGGACGTGCAACTTCTTGCCGTCTACGCGTGGTTTCAGCATCCTTCAACCGCTTTTCATAGATGCTCACGACATTAGCACGCGAGCAGCGGACCAGCTTCGCCTTTTCCGAGGCGCTTGCTCCCAGCATTGGGCCTAAGCAATCTGGCTTTTGTCAAAGGCGTTAAAGTCGTCAGATTTTCGCATTCGCGCTACTTATCGTGACTAGAATGATTCTTCGTTGGTCTGTGCTCCGCTCATACAGTTCTCTTACCGCGTCACGTTCTCTCAGCGCCACCAGGTAGCTTACAGCCTCGCGTTGGGAAGTGGTCATAATGTTTTGGCTCATTAGTGCATCACTTACAGGACTCTGAGCACTGATCGAAACAGAATACGCCAGTCTGAGAGGAGGCCTCTCAGTTAGTGTTTTACAGGTTTCGGCTGGCAGGAGAAAAGAAATAGCTATGCTCGGTCTGCAGACGATGGTAACTGTCACCTGTCTGTCCAGAATGATTTGCCAGCCGATGTGTTTGTCAAAATAGCAGGTCAGTGGAATGCGACTTCCTTCGGAAATTCGCCGTCGGCTCCACTGTATTCGTGCTGGGGTTTGAAACCCCAGTCACAATTAATTGGTACATAGTGATGTTTCAAGTTAAAGACATTTTCAAGGCAAAAAGCAGAAACTTCCTAAGTAATCAGATAAAAAGATAACACAGTGATAAATGTGTACTTCTTATGACAAATTTAGAATAATTGTAATATTTATAACATTAACTTCACAAACCTGAGTGATGGCTCAAAAGAAAGACAAGCCTGTGTAGAATAAAAGTCTAACATTAAAAACTGAAAGTTAGCGTTTACTTATACTTTCCTTTACGCTAATATTCATTTATATTAACAATAATTTAGATGTCATTGAGTTTTCTACGTTTTAACCATTTCAGCACGAGACAGCAGACCTTACGACGATTTGATGGGGATGACACAACATGTGGTCCACCTCAATCTGACTCGAAAAATTGGCGTTAAATTATATATCAAAAAGGGACAATAAACTGCTCCCAGTAACTCTTTCCGTACAACAGTTGGTATTCTACCCTTTCTTAGTATGTGGAAATTTAATAAATTTGTTCTAAATTTAAGGAAGTTGTCTTTGTGTGAACATTGGTAATGCTAAGAATAGTTGTAGTATTTTAAGGATTACGGGAGAAGTAGTAATTACACAAATTTTAAAAGCAGATAGTGCGAAGAACACTAGGCAGATGTGTTATTTAACTTGCATAAAAGATCTGTAAAATGAAAAGATTTCAAGTGTTAATAAAAAATGGTGTTTTGATGGCATGGAAAAATTATCGTCGGGACTAGAAACAGCTGGCAAAAAAGCGCTCTGGAGGCAGTCAGTACGTAGACAGGGAAGCAGGCACTCGTCTGGTGGCTACTGTCGTAGAAAATATCTTATTATCCGGAAGAAGTACTGCATTTCTAAGTGGCCTATATATAGAAATGAGCCGTTTAACTGCTCATGAAGTCCTCAATTATCTTAAACGGGACTCTGTAGCGTGACTGATCACAAGGGGCTGAACGACCTGCAGGATTGAAATCTACTGAATGACATGATTACAAGATGGACATTATTGCTACAGCTGATCTAATACAAGATAGATACCTACGATATTAAGGGAATGGACAGTTTGGTAAGTGATACACAGTCATGCTTATCTATTTGAACATATGTCGAGGTGGACGAAAATGATATACAGAGTGAACGGGAACTGATGCACATGAAAGGGGTGAATGCCGAAAAGATAATAAAAGGTATGTGCAAGGGCATATGACCGATGAAAGCTAATGATCAAATATTAAAAATTAATTAAAAGCAGATATGATGCAAAAATTCACGAAAAACTGCAAACACTCTGTACGATTTTTAAAGGGATGTTTCCAACAAAAGAAGGGAACTAATAGGAACGCGGGCTCTCTTTTTAGAAGAGCACATATTCCCTAATAATTTGCATCCACCTGAGTCTCCTTGGGCTATGGAAATCCAGAGAAACATTCCAGGACTATGCAATATTTAATACAATGTGAAGAACTGTGAGGTAGAGTTCAGTGCACGCAGTAGATGTCAGGGAGCGTAACATAGCACCGGAGCAAACACTAAGAAATAGTGGTCAGCATTCTCCCAAACATCATTGAATAACTGCCAACAATACATATATTTGGGACACTGGCACCAGGTAAGGGTGTGCTGTGATATATTCTGCAAGCAGTAGACATGTTTTTCACGTATGGAGAATGTGTGGTATAAAGACTCTGACCAACAAAACTATAATGCGTACACTGAAGAAGATTTTTTAACTTAGATACGGAAACTCAAAGCCTAAGTAACAGGTAAAGGATCTTTTAACATTGCAGCGCGTCAGCAATCGTGAATAATTTAATGATTATAAAGAATCCGCCTCGGTTGCAAATAGAAACCTGCTGTTGACCTAGGTTTCGGGGCGGATAAATGGCTCTGAGCACTATGGGACTTAACTGCTGAGGTCATCAGTCCCCTAGAACTTAGAACTACTTAAACCTACCTAACCTAAGGACATCACACACATCCATGCCCGAGGCAGGATTCGAACCTGCGACCGCAGGGGTCGGGCAGTTCCAGACCGTAGCGCGTAGAACCGCTCGGCCACTCTGGCCGGCTTCAGCGCGGATAACCACGCCTTCTTCAGAACATACTAAAACTACAATCTGTCTAAAGCGGCATGGTCCAACATCTACAATCTGCCTAAAGTGGCATGGTCCAACATTAATGTTGGACCATGCCTCTTTAGGCAGATTGTAGTTTTAGTGTGTTCCGAAGAAGGCGTGGTTATCCCCGCCGAAACCTACGTCAACACCCGGTTTATATTTGCAACCGAGGCGGATTCTTTATAATCATTAAACAGGTAGACGGATGCAAATTATTACGACCCTGTGGTAATGGTTTATTGATCGAGATGGGGCAAACACATCAGGTCATCTGTTATCAGCTAGGTAGCAACTCAGCTAAGTGAATGTACTAGGTCAGTTATATAGGACCTATTGCCACCACGAACGTATGACCTTTGGTGGAGAAACGGGATATGTTTGAGGACAACACGAATGGTGTTAAGAATAGTTGAAGAGGATTCATCCCATATAAAATAATGATGAACAGATCGCTAAATAATCGGATTATTGAGAGGATGAAGTTTTCGCCTGGTAGGGAAATGTCGACACAGAAAAAAGTCTCACAGATAAATTAAGGCTTTTGCATGGGAAGGACCATCATGACATTAGTTGCAAAACCATTCGGTTTAAAGTTGATGTTTTGCTTTTACTTAAAACAAAGGAACGAACAAGTGAAAATCAATTTAATGAAAAGCTCTTTGAGCTATATTATGATCCTTGGTTGTAGTCGAGAATCCACAAGCAAATACATATCGATTCAAATATCCTGTCTCGAAAACCACTCATGGTCATGAGTATTACTCAACTGTCGCTTTCCAAACAATAGAGCACTGACACTACAACAAGGATCCTGGTAATTTCCCGTGCGCCCCCCACCCATATGCATGCACCTCTAGGTCAACAGCATAGTTTAGTGTCGATCATATAGTTTGCACGCTTCTGGTAGCAGTGTCCCGTATCTCAGTTTAATCACGCACTACAGATTTCGCTCCATCCGCGAAACATTTCACGGTAATGGGCGTCACTCAGTACAGTGATGGGTGTTTTAAGGCGCCGTGCCTACGGGAACAGGTGGCGTTGGTTGTCTGGTCACGACCTATCCCAGGCACGTGTGTTGACGGAGCGTGCCGCCGGCCGAGCGCCAGGGCTCTGCAGAATGCAGAACACGCCTCCAAGGGACTCCTTCCCCCTCGCCCCACGTCTAACAGCTGCCACTGCTGCAGACTTACAGCAGCCCAAGAAGTGACTTTCCAGCGTACGTCCACACCCACACAGCCACTGCCGAAGCTGGACGCTATGCCTGCATTTGGAGTAACGATAACAAAAGTTACTGCGAAACATTCAGGGTAGTTTCCTCGCAGCCATAGAAAGAACGCGTTTCACGGGAATAACACTAGAATAGAATATACTACATGAAACTCTTCCTTGCATGAAATGTTCAAACTATTTAGCATTCTTATATGCGTCAAACCTCCGTAGCAGTTAATCCCATATGCACTGATATATCCCTGCGGTATTCCGTGTGGTGTTGCTATCTTCCACAGTTTGGTTAGTAGCTCTTTCATCATCTTCTACTGAGGTTCGATACGCAAGAGCTTTCAAATGCATCCACAAATGGACGCCTCCGATTTGTTCTATTTTTCTGTGCGTCTATCCGGGAATCTGATATTCAGAACCAGACAGGGAATTGACAATGAAATAAGGAGAACCTAGATTTCGTAGAAGGTGCATGTTGCTGATAGAGGCAAATTTTGCAGTCGATTAACAGAATATTCTCTAAGGAAGCGTCATAAATTAGTTGACCCTGTGTGGAAAATCATGCAGTCTCAAGAAAGGGGTCAGTAACTATTATGAAAAATCAAGGAAACCTCAGCACAGTTGCTTAATCCGCATTCTTTTATTGGGTACAGTACCGGTTTCGAAACAGTTACAGTTCCATTATCTGGTATAAAAAGTAAAATCACTTAATCATCTGAGGTCATCCTCACCCTAATGTTGTCATGGAACCCAAGGTTCCGTGTCGAAAAGGAGTACGACCTCAGATGATCAAGGGATTTTATTTTTTACACCAGATGATGGAACTGCAACTGTTCTGAAACCAATCGTGTGCCCAGTAAAAGACTCTCGCTCTATATCTATTCATTGCAGCCTTAACAACTGTTCAAAAGGCAATATGATCCAACATACCTCCGACTAAGAACGAAGATACTGATTTATCAGATAATGTGTGTAATTCCGTGCACCCTCCGAGAGTAAACCGATCAGTCACTCACAGTTGACGATCCATCTGACGGAAACGTTCCAAAATCATGTTTTGGCAACATCCGCGAACTATTTGTAGGGACTCGACTGTATAGGGCGGTTTCATGCGAAACCTAAACAACGGCCCTCTCCTCGCATAACGGCGCGTGAAAAGTCAGCGTTTCGTTCAGCAATGTTCAGCCTGAAAAGACGTCTCAGTTGTGAATGTTCCATAGGACCAACAATGCGTAAAGCATGCTTTTGATTTCGTCATACCACTGTCGGTAGTAGTACACACGACAGCCATTTCAGATACCAGTTGTAGAGTAATCATCTTCCTGAAAATTTCTTCGAACGCAAATATTGAAGCCATATTGTACAAAAATGCGTTAATCCATTAATCGAACGAAAATCTCCCAAAATCTAAGTAACTGAAGGAAGTGAGTTCGATGCTGATATTATTTTCGACGAAACCAAGAGTAAAATACAGTTGATGAAATTAAGATTCACTAATGAATAATACATAACCAAAAGGAAAAAGGAAACGAAATTAATGCGTAATGCTTCTTATTTTCTCTTCGTGAGTACATTCCATGATTAACGTACCAACAAAAGTTGCAGAAATCAGTTCTATCACGGAAATGGAGCGCTTTTGGACCCATGTTGTTATAAAGCGTTTTCATCATACGTATGTAATGAAAGTGCCACGAATGTGATTGTACCATACCAGTCAGTGGCTCAGACTAACGTTCGGACGTCTACCATTAAGGTTTAGCTTTCCCGTAGTTCCCATAATTGACAAATAATAGTAGCTACGGAATTTTTCTACCATCCCCCTAGTTGGGCTATCTGTTTTATTGATCTCATTGCCGATCTATCGCTGAATTTCGGCCTTCTCTCATCCGGTATATGCATACTGATGTACAATGTCTTAAGGGAGAGCTGACAACTATCTCAGTAGTAATATACAGATCGTTGCATAGTGTAGCTGTAACAAAAGCCGCTTTTACCGTTACAGTGCTACCATTCAAGTCTGGGGAATATAAGAACGGCAGTACCACTAGATAAAGCCAATGAGATACCTTGAAGAGCCAAAGACACTGGTACACCTGCTTAATATTATGTAGGACCTCCATGACCATGCAGAAGTGCCACAATAAGACGTTGTATGGCCTCGACTAATGTCTGAAGTGGTACTGGAGGGACAGAATTTAAAATGAGACTCGTCCGACCATGAAACATGTTTACAGTCATCAACAGTCTAATGTCGGTGTTGGTGGGCCCACGCGCGGCGTAAAGTTTTTTGTCATGCAGTCATCAAGGGTACACGAGTGGGTCTTCGGCTCCGAAAGCCCATATCGATCATGTTTCGTTGAACGTTTCGCACGCTGACAAGTGTTGACAGCCCAGCATTGAAATCTGCAGCAATTTGCGCAAGGGCTGCACTTCTGTCACGTTGAACGATTCTCTTTAGTCGTCGCTGGCCCCGTTCTTGCAGCATCTTTCTCCAGCCGCAGCGATGTCGGAGATCTGATGTTTTACCGGATTGCTGATATTCACGGTGCGGCGGCGCGGTTCTTTCCGTCCCTTTACGACAGACCTGCACCTACCTGTGACCATTGTCTCAGCAGATCATCAGTAGGGTAGCCGAGTGAAACCTACTGTACTTCGACGTGAACCAGGCTGCAATTAAAGTCACTAATCTACGTCTCGGGAGAAAGTTTCACAAGAAGTGAAAGGTTGGAAATTTTGTCCCCAATTAAAATATTTTGAAACTTAGGTGAACAAGTTTCACTGCCAAGCCCGTGCTAGTCTTAACACAGTAACACACAATCCCTTTCACTCACGGTAGCAAGTTTATGGTGTTGCATTTCCCGAAAACGTAATAGCTACAAAAATACTGAGTGTTTTAGATCGATAATGTTCACCAAATATTAAGTCTGTCGGTACCAAATACAGTCACAGTTTTTAGCCACAGACCTGCACAATACGCCATCCGGAATACATGTCTCACAAAATTCACTTAAAAATTCTGAAATTTCTATACACACATCGGCATAAGTATGCCGTCACTTTCCAATACTTTTGATGTATGAAATACTGCTAGATCCGGCAACTTATCATTTGCATCGGAACTACTACTGCACACGTCTCTTTCATGGCTAGGCTTCGACTGTTCTCTAGAACACTCTAAGTCTTCTCTACCAGCAGAGAAAAGCGCGCGAAGAATATTGCTTTACCATTGGTCAGTTTACTCAACAGCCAATAGCAAAACAACATTCTCCCGCGTCAGTCCGCGCTTTTCATCAATAACCAATGGCAAAATAGTAAATCTCACGACTGCACTTTTTACCGACGTTATTATCTAATATGCTGAACATTTGTCTGTGCATAAAGTTATTTACTATTGTTATTTATATCTGAATTAACTTTCCCTTTGCCATAAACTTACTTTACAAATCTATTCTACAAAAATCCCCTTTGTCCGTATCCATACTTCTTCTAAATGTTCCCACACTAAATCCTGCTACATAACTCGTTAAACAATTATCTTCATATTAACCTTAAACCACACTCACTCATCATTCATACTGCTAAAACATATTTATAACTTTTTACATACACAAAAATAAATAATAACAGT
The DNA here is from genome assembly GCF_021461385.2 of Schistocerca piceifrons. Taxonomy (NCBI): domain Eukaryota; kingdom Metazoa; phylum Arthropoda; class Insecta; order Orthoptera; family Acrididae; genus Schistocerca; species Schistocerca piceifrons. The sequence goes on along the minus strand of NC_060141.1, from coordinate 204,386,227 downwards.
TTATGAAAATAATAGAACAGTTTATTAAAAACATTCTATTACTTTAGTGCACTCTTGTGGGCACAATCGAAACTAAAATCACAGTCCCCCTACCCAATATTGTCCTCTATCGGCTGATACATAAACTACGTGCGCGTAGAGTCTCGCGTCACCATCTGTCACTATCCAGCTCTGAGACACATCTCCCACTTAACCGCCTCCAAGACAGGATCGGTATACGGCGCTACGCTTCAACGGTACGCTCGTGAAATGGTTGTATGGGAAAATCCTCACTTCATCACAACCTCGGAGATGCTATGCCACCGCCGACTATAACACCACGTTCTCACTCACTTAAATCTTGATAAACTGACATTGTAGTAACAGTAACCGATCTAACAATTGCGCCCAACATTGTTGTCTTATATATGCGCTGCCGACCGCAGCGCCCTATTCTGCCTGTTTGCATATCGCTGTATTTGAATACGCATGCCTGAACCAGTTTCTTTGGCGCTTCAGTGTACAAAAGTGTATGAAGCACCATAAACCTCGTAATCAGATGAATGTTCCTGGAGGCAGTATATAATAAGGAAAGAAAGTCGATCTGTTATTATGGTTATCAGCCCGAATAGTGGTTTGATGATACTCTCCGCCGGCCGCGGTGGCCGAGCGATTCTAGGCGCTCGAATCCTGCCTCGGTCATGGATGTGTGTGTTATGATAGTTAGGTTTATGTAGTTCTAAGTTGTAGGGGACTGATGACCTCAGATGTTAAGTCCCATAGTGCTCAGAGCCATTTGATGATACTCTCCAGGCTAGTCTATCCTGCGCGGACCTCTTCATCACCCCGCGCCTGCTGCAGCTTCCGTTTCACTGCAGCAAGGCATTGGTCTAGCTCTATAATGTTTACGCCCAGCTGATGTCTGAGGTCGTGTCCTATGGACAGAACTCCTGCTTTTGACCAGTTTCTCTACATGAGATTCAGTACCCACTCATTAATTAGCCGATCTATGCATCTACCAGGTAGAGAATTTTGAAATGGTAATTTCCCTCTAGATGGTGCTACCCGGCAGTGTAGGGCCCGTGAGCCCGCTAATGCAGCGCCTTCTGGTTTCTCTAACGGTTTACGACGAATGTCAACACATAGTAACCCAAGTTCTATATATCGGTATCTGTTTCAAACCCTAAAACATGTCCCGTTTTGTGCTTCAGAACTACGACTTGCGGACGGAATTGGATTTCTGTTGTTATTTGAAGAAAACTGCAGGAGAGTGTTTCGAGTGGTTCAAAAAATTCAGAAGTGGTGATTTTGACGTGAGAAACGAACAGGTACTGGAGGAACAATTGAACGTGACGCAGAAAGTCATTTCTCTTCGATTAAAATTATGGGTAAGGTAAAGAAAATGGGTTCCGCATGTACTGAATGAAAGACAGCAAGCAAATCGAAAGACCACTTGTGAAATCTGCTCGCCAGATACAAAAAAAAAGTCGTTTCTCCATCGAATAGTAATAAGTGATGAAAAATGGATCGTAAGCGTCGTAAATCATGGATGAATCCAAGTAAACCACTGACATCCACTGCAGGACCAAATCAGTTTGGAAAGAAAACAATGTTCTGTGTTTGATGGGGTAAGATGGGTGTCATCTATTAGGATCTGATAATACGTGGTGAAACCGATAACACTGATCGCTACCAACAGCAAATGATCAATTTAAATCGAGCATTATGTGAAAAACGACCGGAATATGGGAAACAGCAACACAAATCATATTGCTCCATGAAAGCGCTCCATCATACACAACAAAATTGGTCAAGGATACGATCGAGACGTTCATTTGGGGAATGCCAGGGCATGCGGCTTATTCTCCAGACTTGGCTCCGTCCGATTATCACCTATTTGCATCTCTGGGATACGCTCTCGCTGAACGACTCTTCAATTAGTATGAAACTTTACAAAAGTGGTTCGCTGACTGGTTTGCTTCGAAAGAAGAACTGGTTTTTTATTTTCGGCATGGCCTGCCTGAGAGGTGGGAGAAACGTACAAATAGCAATGAAATTATTTTGAATAAAAAATTGTTTATCAGTTTCAACAAATAGATTTGTAATTGTTGCAAACAATTTCCGGTTTCATACTTCTACACATAGTAAATCCTCGCGTTCTCCGATGACATCACATTTCAAAAACTGTCCTACGACGTGTAGAGATATGCTCAAATTTCTGTTTGGTGTAACGAATTTCAGCTCCTTTTTATTATGTATAAATGCAAGGAAATTCCCAAAACAAAGTGGAACTTACGAGATTATATCCCCTTTCCAGGGTACATGAGAACATCTGGAGCACCTAACATTCTACAGATATTTAGTGCTAATACTAAGATACGGTGTCAAATGGGACGATCACTTAAAATCGGTATTTACAGAAGGTTGCTAGAAGACTCACATTTGTTGGAGTGGTTCTGGAAAAATGCTGTGCTTCTGCAGAAGTAATCGTACTCGAGACTCTAGTGACATAAATGTTACGGAACTGCTCTACTGTTTAGAGTCAGTCTATCAGAGAAGAATTTACAAAATTCAGAGCCGCGCTGCCAGGATCATAACAGGTCAGTTTATCCTATACGGAAGTATGATATGGCTGGGGAACTTAAATGTAAATGCAAAGAAGGAACGCACGTTACTCTCGTCAAACCATACTGGGCAAATTTGGAGAAGACTCCACGCAGGGAAGATTTCACGTTGGGAACATGAAAATAGGGAAAGGGAGATAGTGGTGCGTACAGACATTGCCACATTTACCACGCGCAATACAGGACTGGAACACCACGGAAACTCGCTAATATTGCTAAGAAATAACCTCCGAGACACACTGTACGTTGCCACAACCAATTTGCTGTGTGTTTCGAAGTATCTACGACAAAGTTCGCAGTTCACGTCATGGGAACAACTTTTAGAGACAATATAGTCGTTGACGCTTCCAGGCGACGCTAGGCGTCGTTTGTTACTGGTTACGCCTCTGAGACGCAGCACGTCGAAGGCACTCCGCATTTTTCGTCTGCAATGTGTTGCCTGTTATTCTGTCATCCACTCTGCCTGAAAGGCGGTAGATCTAGTAAAACTGAAGATCTTTATTTGTTACCAAAGTACCTTTCCACGCTTACAGACAATATTCTTATGGTTTTCTTGTTGCAAATCACTCTGTGGATTTATTGAAATAGGTAGTACGCTGCACGCCTGCTTACAAGGGGACCGTCCAAACGTCCCCTCACCAGTTTCATTCTTATCGACAGGATGTATAGGACACGACCTGGGCATATTTCCATCCACCACATCTACACCCCGTCCATACGATAACATCAGGAAGTTGAGGGATGGTGCGTATGTGATAGACCAGTATTGACTAGCACTGTGTGGAGTAGGACCACCACCACCCGTCTTTAAAGATTCAGGGACTGGCTGGGTGTCTTCGTTACACAAAACAAGAAGCGGGATGGAAAGAGTAGGTCGATGTCCTTTTCAAACATGTTAGTCACGCTACAGCACAGCACAGTGCTGCAGATTCCAATAGGCCTGATGTTGCTGCAGGTCCCGACAAGCTGCTAGCTGCCGCTGCTGCGGTTCTGGACATGGCGGCGGTCGCTACAGGTTCCAACAACTTTGTGGAACCTGCTGTTGCTGTGGACATGGCGAGCGTCACTGCAGGTTCTGACAACCCTGTGGGTGCTGCAGGCGGTTCACATGTGCAGGAACCCACTGAACGAAGAAACAGAAAAACAATAAGCATCTAGAGACAAAGACATAGACTTGAAGAGAGATTCACTAGATGTGGTAATAGTAGCACAGACACATAACAATTACTTCCTTTACCACTTCTTTGTAAGTTGGACGCTGATGAGGATCTCAGCTGCAGTTGATGCTTCACAGCTACTACCAGTGCACTGGCTGATACTGGTGGACTAAAGCGTCCACCTTTTATCATCCCAGCCGCCACGATTGTGTGACCAGATGTAATATTCCTGCATACTCATTGGCCCCTCAAATTTTTAGGTGGGAGGGGGGAATGCTGTGTTCCTATTAGTTTCCTGAGCAGAAGTGGTGGGGGAGAAAATCCCACTTCAAGCACCGTTTGCGCTGTTTTGTGAACTAGCAGGGTCGGTCTGGGATTGTTGGTGAAGAACACGCACGCACATACGCACGGACGCACACACACAGACAGACACACACACACACACACACACACACACACACACACACACCTCTTAGATATATTGATAGGTCATTTCAAAAAAGGTACTCAATTAAAGCAAAAGCAGCCATCTGTACACATTGTGTAATGAGTCTTCAGGCTATGACGAACGATCACCATTATCTGCTGAAAAACAAACTTCTTATGCTCGTCCATTACCTTTCCTTTCTAGTCCTCCTATAGGGGACTATGGATGGAGTCCTCAGCTGCGTGCTCACCTGTAGTACAGTTATTAAAATACTCTCTGCTCATCACCAGCATTTCCTCAGTTGAATACATTCTGAACAAGATGACCACACTGGAGACGATGAGCAACAAACGTCTTGGAAGACTGATTGGACTTTTCACGAAAGGTCTACAGTTACAACACAACAACTTATCTACATGAGTTGCGAAATGTAGCTTCTGTCCATCCCACTGCATCTTCATTATTTGATGAAATATATTCTTATTCTCACGCTCACACAATATCACCAGTTACCAGGCACACGAGCTGTGGATACAGTGCTGAGCTGCATAATTACAACTAATATTACCGTTGAACTCTTCCTTGCCAGTCACCAATATCTTCTCCTCTGAACACATCGCACATACAATAAAATAAAGACTTATATCCATTCTACCCAGCAGCTCAGGGCAGACTGAAACTTCGTCTCTAGAGGAGGAGGAGTTGTGGAGTAGGGAGAAGAGGGAGAGGTGACCAGTGCCGAGGACCAACAGCGCCTTCTGGTTGACGTACCATAGAATAACTCAGTATGTCCTTGTGCAATCAGGAGAACACAGACATCTCCAAGTTAGGTTACTGGAAGTAAGCCGATTGAACTATAAATAGATAACCTGCCCTGCTCTTCAGGACAGACTGTTTCCACAAGTTAGGTTACCCCTACTGATCTTCTCCCAAAATTTCCCGGGCTGACGTCATAGGTGGCAACTGCCCCATTTCCATCCAAAATTTCCCGCCATTTTCAGGGGGTGAAAGAGGTTTGACATTATGGGGGGGGGGGGGGGGGGGAACTCAGCCGCTGTTTTGAATAAATTATTTGTCGTTATACCCGCTTCGTTCCACTACTACAGTAAATAATGTGCTGATAAGCAGGCAGCCATAATGTTTTGGATCGTCAGTGTATGTGAGAAATAGGAATAGCTTCTCTCTTAAACAACAAGTGCGTGTTCTCAGTGAGTTAGAGGGGAAGGATCTACATCTAGATCTGTATCTGCATGGGTCCTGTGCCAATCACACTTAACTTCCTGGCAGAGGGTTCATCGAAGCAGCTTCGCAATAATTCCCTATTATTCTACTCTCGAACAGCGCGTGGAAGAAGACTAATACCTGTATCTTCGTGTGCTGGTTCTGATTTCATTTATATTATTATGATGATCGTTTCTCCCTATGTAGGTCGGCGTCAACAACATATTTTCGCATTTGGAGGGGAAAGATAGTGACTGAAATTTCGTTAGGTACGTCTGTAACAAGACAGGCCTTTGTTTTAATGATGTTTACTCAAATCCAGTATCATGTCCGTGAAACTCTCTCAACTATTTATTCATAATACAAAACGTGCCCCCGTTCTTTGAAATTTATCGATGTACTCCGCCAATCCTATGTGGTAAGGATCCTGCACCATGCAGCAATACTTCAAAACAGGACTGGCAAACGTAGTGTAAGCAGTCTCTTCAGTAGATCTGTTGTATCTTCTAAGTGTTCTGCCAATAAGACGCAATCGTTGGTTCGTCTTCCCCAAAAGATCTGCTATGTGTTCTTTACAATTTAAGTTGCTGGTAATTTCATTTATAGGCATTAAGTTGAATTTATGGCCTTTAGATTTGATTGATTTATCTTGTAATCGAAGTTTAACGAAGTCCTTTTAGCACTCATTTGGACGTCCTCATACTTATCATTATTTCCCATCAATTTCCAATTTTCCACCATACACATGTCTTTTATAAATCGTTTTGCAGTTTGTTTTGATCATCCAATAACTTTACCAGGCCGTAAATGACATCAACACTACCATGGGGAACGCTAGCAAGCACTTCTGTGTTACTAAATGATTTTCCGTCAGTTATTACGACCTATGACGTCTCATGGGAAATCACGAATCCAGTTGCGTAACTGAGACAATATTCCATAAACAAACCGCTTGTGAGGTACAGTGTCGAAAAAAACACAGAATCGGTTTGAAATACCTTGTTCACAGAACCCAACACTTCATGTGAATAAAGAGCTAGTTGTGTTTCACAAGAACGTTGTTCTCTAAATCTGTGTTTACTGTGTCCCAATAGACGGATTTATTCGAGGTAATTCATAATGTTTGAAAATCCTGCTGAATATAGATGCTAATGATATTTGCCTGAAGTTTAGTGGATTATTCCTATTGCCCTTTTTGAATATTGGTGTGACCTGTATAACTTTCCAGGCTTTCGGTACGGACCTTTAATTGAGTGAGCGGTTGCATATGATTGTTAAGTATGGAGCTGTTGCATCACCATACTCTGAAACTAACGTGATTGGTATACAAGTCTGGGCTGGAAGAGTTGCTTTCATTTGATGATTTAAGTTGCTTCACTACTCTGAGGATATCTGGCAGATATCACATTGTACATAGTACCAGAACTTCGTTTAAGCATTACGTTAAGAACTATGCATAAAAAACAGCTAACAAACTGGGATTTCTTGAAATAAACACATGTAAATATAATGTATCCAATAACGAGTTAGTTTTCCCAATCGATTTCTTCCTACCACTTGTCAATCTCGAGTCCTTACCAGATTGGATCGGTCGAGTAGTCGTAGGTCTAAAGACGGATATACGTTTCATCACGTGCCCATTTTATGTGGATGAGTAGAAAACGCTAGAAAAGAATTCATTGCTTACTTTTAAAGTTAAGAGATTGTGATCAAGATATAGTGATAACAAAAATTTAAAAAATTTAAGCACATACGGGGGCTTGATGACTGCCATAGTTTGGACACACTATAAGGAACACAATGAAAGGTGTAATGGTAGTACCCGCTGCCTTTTTTTCCCGTATCATCTGCCTTCTGAGAAGTTTGATGCAGCACACCAGGAATTCCTCTCCTGTGCAACCTTCCCATTTGAGAGTACCACTTGCAACATACCTCTTCAATTACTGGCTCGATGTATTCAAATCTCCGTCTTCCTTTACAGCTTTAATCTTCTAAAGCTACCTCTTGATGTCTTAACAGATGGCCTATCATCCTGTCCCTTCTTCTTGTCAATGTTTTCCATCGATTACTTTTCCCATAGATTCTGCAGAGAACCTATTCATTCCTTATATTACCAGTCCACCCAGTTTTATTCTCCTATAGCGCTGCTCTTCACATGCTTCGATCATCTTCTGTTCCGGTTTTTTGGAAATTTGTGGTAAAGTCTTATGGGACCAAACTGCTGAGGTCTTCAGTCCCTAAGCTTACACAATACTTATTCTAACTTACACTAAGGACAACACACATACCCATGCCCGAGGGCGGACTCGAACCTCTGATGGAGGGAGCTGCGTGTACCGTGACAAGAGGCCATAGACCGCACAGCCACCCTGCGCGGCGGTTCGGTTTTCCAACAGGCCATGTTTCACTACCATAAAATGCTACGCTCCAAACTTAGGTTCTCAAAAGTTACTTCCTCAAATTTAAGTCTGTGTTTGATACTAGTAGACTTCTCTTGGCAGGAATTCCCATTTTGCCAGAGCTAGTCTACTTTTTATTTCATCCTTGCTCCTTCCGTCATTGGTTGTTTTGGTGCCTAGGTGGCAGAATTCCTTAACTTCATCTCTTTCATGAACATCAATCCTGATGTTAAGTTTCTCGATGTTCTCTTTTCTTCTGCTTCTCGTTATATTCTTCTTTCTTCAGTTTGCTTTCGTTCAGTGTTCCCTACGCATTAGACCTTATATTCAGCAGATCCCGTAATTCTCCTTCACTTTCACTGAGGCTTATGTCATTCACCTTGACTTTTAATTCCGCTCCTGAACGTTTCCTTTTTATCCATCATTGTTTCTTCGATGTACAAACTGAACGGTAGGTACGAAAGACTACATCCTTGTCCTAACGCTTTTTAATCCGAGCATTTCCTTCTTGTTCTTCCACTCCTACTATTCCATTTTGCCTCTTGTACATGTTGTAAATTACCCGTATCTCCTTATTGCTTACCCCGGTTTTCCACAGAATTTCGACCATCCTGTGCCATTTGACATTGTCGAACGCTTTCTCCGGCCGACAAATCCTGTGAACGTAACTTGATTTCTCTTTAGTCTTGCTTCCATTATCAACCGCAACGTCAGGATTACCTCTCTGGTGGCTTTACGTCTGCTAAAGCCAAATCGACCGTCATCTAGCATATCCTCAATTTTTTCCATACTTCTATGTATTATTCTTGTCAGCAACTTGGACGCATGAGCTGTTAAGATGATAGTGCGATAATTCTCGCTCTTATCAGCTTTGCACTCATCTGAATTGTGTGGATAATATTTTTCTGAAAGACACATGATACATCACCAGACTCAAATATTCTACACACCAACGTGAATAGCCTCTTCGTTGCCACATTCTCTAATGATTTTATAAATTGTGATCGAATCATATGTATCCGTTCTGACATACTTCATCTTAAGTCTTCCAAGACTTTTTTAAAAGGGGACTGATGACCATAGATGTTAAGTCCCATAGTGCTCAGAGCCATTTGAACCAACTTTTTTAAATATTGATCCTAATGCTGGATCACATATCTCTTCTAAATCTACTATTGTTTCTTCTTCTATGACACCAGACATATCTTCCCCCTCATAGGGCCTTCTTTCCACATTTCAGTTCTCTCCTCCGCACTTAACTATGTGTTTCGGGTTACACTCTTAGTGTTAGTACCCTTGCTTTTAATTACACCGAAGGTTGTTTTGACTTTCCTACATGCTGAGTCAGTTCTTCTGAAAATCATATTTTCTGTATCTTCACGTTTTTATGGATCCATCTTGTCCTTGATTCCCTGCACTTTCTATCTATTTCCTTCTTCAGCGATCTTTATTTCTGTATTCCTAAATTTCCCTGAACCTGTTTTTACTTCCTTCTTTCATTGATCAACTGAAGTACTTCTTTTGTTCTTTCTCCATTTACATGCTGCATTACCCTTCAGTGTCCTCATGTTCTTTATCTGTTTCTTCATATTCATCTCGTGACGCCAGCATGTATACCTGTACTGTTTATGTTGGCTATTGTTTGTTGTCGATTCTGACGAGAACAATCCAGTTACTGAACTGTTCACACTAAAACACTCCCTGCCCTGCCATCCTCTTCATAACGGATCCTACTCCCGTTATATGATTTTCTGCTGATGTTGATATTATACCATACTCATCCGACCGGAAATCCTTGTCATCTTTTTATTTCACTTAACTGACCACATCTACACCTAAGTTTCTGCATTACTCTTATAAGATTTTCTAGTTTACGTACGACGTTCAAGCTTCTGACGTTTCACGCCTCGAGTCATAGAACGCTATTATCTCGTGCGTTATTCAATCTTTTTCTCATGGTCGCCTCCCCCGTAGCAGTCCGATCCCGGAATCCGAAGGTAGGATTAGTACGGAATCTTTTCGCAACTCAGAGATTATCAAGACACTTTTGCAATTACAGGGATCGTGTCCTGTGGATAAACATCAAAGGCCATTAATGCAGTGGTTTCCACTGCGTTCTTCATCCTCGTGCCGTTGATCAGTGCAGATACTCCCCTCTTTAGGGAACTTTTGTGAAATCTGCCACGGAAGTCTGCCACCTCAAGAACAAGAGAGCGCCCTGAATGTACGTCCGCCCTTCCACCTTCTTTGATAAGGCCGTTGGCAGAATAAGGGTTATTTCTTCGACTGCCAATGATGTTTATTACTGAAAACTAGTGTCGTGGCGAAGTTCGAAACAGGGACCGAATTACTTGAGCTACTTTGTGGTCACCAATTCTGATAATAACTTTCTCGATTTCAGTGCTACATACAGTACATATGTATACAGGTTACTCGGAACAAGTGTCGCGGGCGCATCTCCAGCATCTACAAAGAGGATATCGAACGTCACACGTCTGTGTAGCTGTACAGCGGAAGTTGCATTCTCACTCCATTCGCGGGTGGTACGTGGGAGACTGACCTCACTTTCAATCATTCACCCGGCCTTACGAGAGATATGTCAGTGAAGAATTAATATACACTATACACTGATGATGTAAAGAAACTGGTACATCTGCGTAAAATCATGTAGGTCCCCCGCGAGCACGTAGAAGTGACGCAACAGGACGTGACATGAATTCGAATGTCTGAAGTAGTGCTGGCTAATCTCTGAAGTACTGCTGGAGGGGACTGACACCATGAATCTGCAAGACTGTCCATAAATACGTAAGAGTACACGGGGTGGAGATCACTTCTGAACCGCACGTTGCAAGGCATCCCAGATAAGCTCAATAATGTTCATGTCTGGCGAGTTCGGTGCCAAGGAAGTGTTTAAATTCAGAAGAGTATTCCTGGAGCCACTCCATAGTAATTCTGGGCGTGTAGGGTGTCGCACTGCCCTACTGGAATAGCCCACTTCCGTTGGAGTGCACAAAGGTGCTTACGTACGTGTCACCTGTCAGACTCGTATCTAAACATATCAGGGATCCCTTTTTTCTTGGTCAGCAGTCTACTGACTGGTTTGATGCGACCCGCCACGAATTCCTTTACTGTGCTAACCTCTTCATCTCAGAGTAGCACTTGCAACCTACGTCCTCAATTATTTGCTTGACGTATTCCAATCTCTGTCTTCCTCTACAGTTTTTGCCCTCTACAGCTCCCTCTAGTAACATGGCAGTCATTCCCGCATGTCTTAGCAGATGACCTATCATCCTGTCCCTTCTCCTTATCAGTGTTTTCCACATATGCCTTTCCTCTTTGATTCTGCGTAGAACCTCCTCATTCCTTACCTTATCAGTCCACCTAATTTTCAACATTCATCTATAGCACCACATCTCAAATGCTTCGATTCTCATCTGTTTCGGTTTTCCCACAGTCCATGTTTCACTACCATACAATGCTGTACTCCAGACGTACATCCTCAGAAATTTCTTCCTCAAATTAAGGCCGGTATTTGATGTTAGTAGACTTCTCTTGGCCAGAAATGCCTTTTTTTCCATAGCGAGTCTGCTTTTGATGTCCTCCTTGCTCCGTCCGTCATTAGTTATTTTACTGCCTAGGTAGCAGAATTCCTTAACTTCATTGACTTCGTGACCATCAATTCTGATGTTAAGTTTCTCGCTGTTCTCATTTCTACTACTTCTCATTACCTTCGTCTTTCTCCGATTTACTCTCAAACCATATTGTGTACTCATTAGACTGTTCATTCCGTTCAGCACATCATTTAATTCTTCTTCACTTTCACTCAGGATAGCAATGTCATCAGCGAATTGTATCATTGATACCCTTTCACTTTGTACTTTAATTCCACTCCTGAACCTTTCTTTTATTTCCATCATTGCTTCCTCGATATACAGATTGAAGAGTAGGGGCGAAAGGCTACAGCCTTGTCTTACACCCATCTTAATACGAACACTTCGTTCTTGATCGTCCACTCTTATTATTCCCTCTTGGTTGTTGTACATATTGTATATGACCCGTCTCTCCCTATAGTTTACCCCTGCTTTTTTCAGAATCTCGAACAGCTTGCACCATTTTATATTGTCGAACGCTTTTTCCAGGTCTACAAATCCTATGAAAGTGTCTTGATTTTTCTTTAGCTTTGCTTCCATAATTAGCCATAACGTCAGAATTGCCTCTCTCGTCCCTTTACTTTTCCTAAAGCCAAACTGATCGTCACCTAGCGCATTCTCAAATTTCTTTTCCATTCTTCTGTATATTATTCTTGTAAGCAGCTTCGATGCACGAGCTGTTAAGCTGATTGTGCGATAATTCTCGCACTTGTCAGCTCTTGCCGTCTTCGGAATTGTGTGGATGGTGCTTTTCCGAAAGTCAGATGGTATATCGCCAGACTCATGTATTCTACACACCAGCGTGAATAGTCGTTTTGTTGCCACTTCCCCCAATGATTTTAGAAATTCTGATGGAATGTTATCTATCTCTTCTGCCTTATTTGACCGTAAGTCATCCAAAGCCCTTTTAAATTCCGATTCTAATATTGGATCCCCTATCTCTTCTAAATCGACTCCTGTTTCTTCTTCTATCACATCAGACAAATCTTCACCCTCATAGAGGCTTTCAATGTATTCTTTCCACCTATCTGCTGTCTCCTCTGCATTTAACAGTGGAATTCCCGTTGCACTCTTAATGTTACCACCGTTGCTTTTAATGTCACCTAAGGTTGTTTTGACTTTCCTGTATGCTGAGTCTGTCCTTCCGACAATCATATCTTTTTCGATGTCTTCACATTTTTCCTGCAGCCATTTCGTCTTAGCTTCCCTGCACTTCCTATTTATTTCATTCCTCAGCGACTTGTATTTCTGTATTCCTGATTTTCCCAGAACATGTTTGTACTTCCTCCTTTCATCAATCAACTGACGTATTTCTTCTGTTACCCATAGTGTCTTCGCAGCTACCTTCTTTGTACCTATGTTTTTCTTCCCAACTTCTGTGATGGCCATTTTTAGAGATGTCCATTCCTCTTCAACTGTACTGCCTACTGCGCTATTCCTTATTGCTGTATCTATAGTGTTAGAGAACTTCAAACGTATCTCGTCATTCCTTAGTACTTCCGTATCCCACTTCTTTGCGTATTGATTCTTCCTAACTAATGTCTTGAACTTCAGCCTACTCTTCATCACTACTATATTGTGATCTGAGTCTATATCTGCTCCTGGGTACGCCTCACAATCCAGTATCTGATTTGGGAATCTCTGTCTGACCATGATGTAATCTAATTGAAATCTTCCCGTATCTCCCGGCCTTTCCAAGTATACGTCCCCCTCTTGTGATTCTTGAACAGGGTATCCGCTTTTACTAGCTGAAACTTGTTACAGAACTCAATTAGTCTTTCTCCTCTTTCATTTCTTGTCCCAAGCCCATATTCTCCTGTAACCTTTTCTTCTACTCCTTCCCCTACAACTGCATTCCAGTCGCCCATGACTATTAGATTTTCGTCCCTCTTTACATACTGCATTACCCTTTCAGTATCCTCATACACTTTCTCTATCTGTTCATCTTCAGCTTGCGACGTCGGCATGTATACCTGAACTACCGTTGTCGGTGTTGGTCTGCTGTCGATTCTGATTAGAACAACCCGGTCACTGAACTGTTCACAGTAACACACCCTCTGCCCTACCTTCCTATTCATAACGAATCCTACACCTGTTATCCATTTTCTGCTGCTGTTGATATTACCCGATACTCATCTGACCAGAAATCCTTGTCTTCCTTCCATTTCACTTCACTGACCCCTACTATATCTAGATTGAGCCTTTGCATTTCCCTTTTCAGATTTTCTAGTTTCCCTACCACGTTCGAGCTTCTGACATTCCACGCCCCGACTCGTAGAACGTTATCCTTTCGTAGATTATTCAATCTTTTTCTCATGGTAACCTCCCCCTTGGCAGTCCCCTCCCGGAGATCCGAATGGGGGACTATTCCGGAATCTTTTGCCAATGGAGAGATCATCATGACACTGCTTCAAAGACAGGGCACATGTCCTGTGGATACACGTTACGTGTCTTTAATGCAGTGGTTTCCATTGCCTTCTGCATCCTCATGTCATTGATCATTGCTGATTCTTCCGCCTTTAGGGGCAATTTCCCACCCCTAGGACAAGAGAGTGCCCTGAACCTCTATCCGCTCCTTCCCCCTCTTACTGCATAGCACTCTAACTGCACACGCCCCACACCATTATAGAGCCTCCACCAGTTTTAACAGTCCGCTGCTGACATGCAGAGTCCATGGATACATGAGGCTGTCTCCATACCCGTACACGTCCATCCGCTCGATACAATTTGAAACGTGTCTCGTCCGACCAAGTAACATATTTCCAGTCATCGACAGTACAATGTCGGTGCTGACGGGCCCATGCGAGGCGTAAGGCTTTGTGTCGTTTAGTCATCAAGGGCACACGAGTGGGCCTTTGGCTCCAAAAGCCTATTTCGATGACGTTTTGTTGAATAGTTCGCACTCTGACACTTACTGATGGCTCAACACTGAAGTCTACAGCAATTTGCACTTTTGTCAGGTCGAATGAATCTCTTGATTCTCGTTGGTCGCTTTTTTGGAGGATCTTTTTCCGGCCTCAGCGGTGTTGGAGATTTAATGTTTTACCACATTCCTGATATTCACGGTACACTCGCTACTTCGGAGATGCTGTGTGCCATCGGTCGTGCGTCGACTACCACACTACGTTCAAACTCACTTAAATCTTGATAACCTGTCATTGTAGCTGCAGCAGCAGCTTCCCCAGACATTTTTTGTCTTATATACGCGCTGCCGACGGTAGTGCCGTATTCCGCCTGTTTACATATCTCTGTATTTGAATACACATGCCTATGCCAATTTCTTTGGTGCTTCACTGTATGAATGTGTGGAGTGAGGAAGAACAGACATCACACATTCATATGATTTTACAGGCCTAGCTGGGTAATCTATCCATCTTCTTCAGTGCGGATAGACAAACACGTCCGACCTCCTGTGGGAATCTCGGAAGAGTGAATATGAAGGAAATGGACAGGGGCTGTGGATAAATGGCGCTCGATAGGAGTGTGGATCGGCCGTTAGGTGAGGCGAGATAGACCGTGCAGTTACAATAGCCCTGTGTCTCGGATGTCTTAGTGGTTACCGCACCTGTGTAACAAACAGGAGATCGAATGCCGGTCGAGTACACATTTTCACTCGTCGCCGCCGATTCCGCGTAATGTCCCAATGCAGCTGACAGCAGCGATCCCTCTCTTCTCCTCTCCAACTTCAATTTAAATATAATATACACCAACAGAAAGTGTTACACCAGGAGCCCCTAGACCGAACGCTACCAAACTGATTCTTCAGTACGTAAGTGCCTGTGAAATATTTTCATTAAAATTCCCCCTTCACTCGAGATTTTTTCAGTACAGAAAAGAAACAGTCCCGACATGTGACCGATGTGAACACATGCTGCGCCGTAGGTGTGTCAAACACTACTAGAAATTTTTTTTATGCATGTTGGATCTTGTGAAATCTGCGGCCGTTGATGATAGTTGGCGAATGATGCAACCAGCCACAAATACTTTTTAAATGTTTTATTTTACTGCCATAACCGGTTTCAGGCTACCATGCCCATCTTCAGATGGCTAACATTTTTGTTACATAGGCGTTTCCATCAACAGAATTTCAGTGTTTATTGTCATATTATCACTTTTTTCGTTGATGAAAATACGCTAAAGTGCTTGTACTTTATATATGATATAAATGCAATCACATTAGCGTAATTTTATTAAAGAAACAGCTGATAAATAGGCACTAAGCACCCAAGTACTATTGTGCAGCGTGGAGTATATGTCATGCTGTGGACCAAAACATCTCTGCAACGAAAAATATTAGCCATTTGAATATGGGCATGGTAGCTCGAAACCGGTTATGGCAGTAAAGTAAAACATTCAAAAAATATTAGTGGGTAGTTGCGTCACTCTGCAACTGTTACTAGAAATATCCACGGCGGGATCGCAACATGCATTTTGAGAGGACGGTCTTGTGTAGCTTATCGTCATCATACTTTGAGAAAGGTCGAATCTGTGGCTTGTGGGACATACGAGCATCATATTGACATATCACACAAACAGTTCATAGTAGTGCAATGAATGTTGAACGAGTGGTGACGATATGGACTTAAAATAACTGTGGGGATTCTTCTAAAGGGACCAAACGATATGGAAAACCTGGTACTGGCTCTGATGAGTGAACGGATGTCAACAGGTGACATCCACACAGAAGTTACAGGCACCATGTCAGCACAAAGTCCCTGCAGAGATTACAGAAAGATGGGTTTCCATGCACAGTTTGCCGCTGACCCAATACCACAAAGAACAGAGACATCTAGAATTGCTGACAATGTTCGAACTCTATGGCCGTGCTCTAAGAAGCTCTTCCGTTTGTGGGGTTTTCTTCCATCGCTTTCTTTTATCGTTACCCTTTTTATATCTTTATTCGGTCGCAGAACTATATTTGCTTCTTTGCCTAAATAGTAATTCTTCTCAAAAGCTTTCTTCAGGTAATTTATAATGGCGTCCACGTGTCTTGTTGACAGAGCGAAAAGAAGCTGCACGCAAGGACACGTGAACGCCGAATTAAAACACCTGAAGCAGGCTTTCGACAGGAGTGGCCATTCAGGCAAGGAAGTAAATGGAGTTCTGCATTCGAATAGCAGTAAATAAAGGATAACTGTAAAGAACACGTGTTCCCTCACTTTTATCAAAAAAATTAACTGACCAAGTTGGCAACGTTTTACAGAAACACAATATCAAAGGTTTTTAGACCAGGTAAGTTGTAAGTAGGCTGTTTAGGTTTTTATGTTGGTAACGTCACGTAGTGCTCTGTATGAAAATCGCTGACTGTGCTGTGTGCAGTCTGTGGCTGGTTTGCATTGTTGGAATATTTGCTATTGTAGTGTTGGGCAGTTGAATGTGAACAGCGCGTAGCGTTGCGCAGTTGGAGGTGAGCCGCCAGCAGTGGTGGATTTGGGGAGAGAGATGGCAGAATTTTGAGAGCGGAGCATCAGGACGTGTGTCCATCAGAAAGAGTAAACTTGTAATACTGGATATCATGGACTGATATATATATATATATATATATATATATGACGACTTTTGAACATTATTAAGGTAAATACATTGTTTGTTCTCTATCAAAATCTCTCATTTGCTAACTATACCTATCAGTAGTTAGTGCCTTCAGTAGTTAGAATCTTTTATTCAGCTGGCAGTATTGGCGCTCGCTGTATTGCGATCAGAATAAGTAAAGAGAGAAATGTCTGAGTACGTCCAATTTTGCTCGGCTGTTAGAAAATCAAATAACGTAAGGGGTTTACCAGCACAGTAATTTATAATTTTCCAAAGGGGACGTTTCAAAGTAAACGTGTCAAGCACTCCGATTTGTAAAAGACAAACGCCCTCCTCTGTCAGCAAGTAGAGTATGAAAGATTCCTTGCACTTGTGGAACGGTCCACATTTGAACTCCCAAGAGAAGCTTGAATACAAGACTGAAATAACATGACAGTGTTTGCCAACTAGGTTAAACAGCAAAAACAGCTGCATTAGAGCATTCATTCCAGATGGAAATCATGAAATGAGGTTCTATAAAACCTAAATTTTCTCTACTGTGACAGACTATTATCCACGATTATATAGAGGAGCCATAAAAATATATAAGCATAGTGATAATTTTAAAAGAAAAGGAGAAACCATGAAACTTAGTGATATAGGAACAGTTGCTCTACAGAATGGATAGATAGGTTTTTATCCATGACAGACAGCAATGGATATTTCTGTTTTATCTCTGACAAAGATTATCTCTGCTGATCACCTGTAAACTCGGCCAGGCCCGCCTTACACACTATTTAAGTCGCTCTCCCACGTCCGACTCGTCAGCGTCACCAGGAGCACCTGCGAAGAGGTTCAAAGTAGCTCTGTATGAAACGTCAGAAACCGAAAAGCTTCTTCGACCACAGCAATACAGCCCGGAAAGTTTATCAGCAACTATGACACTCGGTCGTAAAAAGCTTGATTGTACGATCAGAGACCTCTATGTTGTGGATCCAGTGCGAACTATCATATTGATTTCATCGACAAGTCTCATTTCAGTTTGTGTTGGCCAGACCGATACCAATGTGGCCTTCGACGGTGTGGTAAAAGGTCAGATGAAGCAGCCCTTACCCGGCGGCTGTTTCAGTCATGGCATAAAATTCGCTATACTCAGAGGCTGTTTACTTTCTATGCCACACCTAATCCAAGACTGTATTCGTGCCTCATACAGTTTTTGGTTATGAACGTAAATTTTAAATTTACTGCAAGTTTAATAACTTAGTAACCGTAATGAGATAAACATGTCCTTCAAAAGGTCATCGGTCTGGTACTGCATGGTTTAACACTTTGTATTTCCGTCTATTTTCAAGACTTGTTTACTAATGTGAGTTCCCGAAATTTTAAATGGCTCTCAATTAATCCTAAACCCTATTGTAGCGTCTTCTAATGCGGGTTCTCTCTCTCTCTCTCTCTCTCTGTTTACACTGTATCTCCTACTGTTGTCTCTCCACGCTGTCACTTTGCAACACAGCCAAAACCTTACAGTCGTATACTCCGGGTTACCGTAAATCTTGCCCACCCATGACTCATTCCTATGGAGACCAAGCGCCAAGAATTCGCATCAGCAGACACAAGTCGGATTTTCTACAGCCGAACCTCCAGCATCCTCCACGGTACATCGTGGCGTCAGCATTCTGGCGGAGGCATAACCGTAGAAGCAACCGGCGCTGTCATGACCACAACAACTCGAGTGTGCGAATGACGTGTCTCCACCGATATACCGGCACTGTGCGAGTATTTAGGTCGCCGACAGACCGCCCTGCACCCATTCTTCAGACTAGGGTTGCCGCGACCACACGAAGTTGTTCCTCAATCGGATTTCCATCGCAAAAGATGCCACAAACACAGCGTAAAAATACTACGACACTTCTCGAGCACTCTACACTCACGCTAGCTATTGTCTCCTAGGCCTATGTGGGTATTCTGAAAACTTTCCGAGCTAAGAAGTAAGACATTTTTTCTTCAAATTTATGTTTATTTTTCAACGTAAGCTCTTTGTAAGTCTAAACACTTCTTCCGGAGATACTCCCATCTCTTCAAGCAGTCCAAATAACAGCTATCGTCTTTCTCTGGTGAGTAAGAGACGTCGTCTAGAAGCTGAAACAGCAGTACGTGGACTTTCGCCACTGCAACCACAGAGGTGTGAGACGGCACATTGTCTCGGTAAAACAAATTTATTTCCCTCTGCAAATGTGACCGTATTTTCTCAATTTCAGCTTTCAGATCGTCAAGTAACATCTACATCTACATCTACATCTACATTTATACTCCGCAAGCCACCCAACCGTGTGTGGCGGAGGGCACTTTACGTGCCACTGTCATTACCTTCACCCATACTATGTGCGAGCATCATTTGGTGGATTTGAACAATGATATTGTCATTGGTTGCAGTTTTCGGCCCTCCCAAATGTTCATTGTCACCCAAGATGGTGCGGCCATATTTAAATTCTGCAGCCCAAAATTTTATGGTGACGAATTTGATGGTGCTGAATCATCGTACACAGCGTCCAACTCGCATTTAATTTGCGTAGACACACTCCCTTTCAAAAACAAAAATATAATAAGAGCTCGAGACTCGATTCTGCCCCTTTCCACAAAAACACTCGCACCGTTCCTCTGAAGCGATTGTCAAACAACAGCAACTAGTACAAAATGGATGACAATTTCGTGATGCTTTACTATGCAAGCGCAAACAAATTCTCCAATATTCGATGACAAGTTGAGGTTTGAAACTTCTCAGACTACCCTCGTGCTTCCCTCTTCGAGAACTCTACGCTCGCTGCCTAATGAGGCCTCATCAACAGCCTGTCAGTTTGAACCAAGATGAGTAACTCACGACTCTAGAAACTGTGCTGTTGTATTCTGTTCATTGGATTTAACAGATATACTACTGTTGTTTGCTACTTGGGCTCTTCAATCGTAGGGTGTTTTACCCATCCAGTAACAAAAACTAAACATACCGCCTGTGAGTGCAATTCACAATATTGTATACAAAGTGGAGGGATGCAAATGAAATACTCTTGTGACTAAGAATACTGATCCATTTTGTCGCGTTGTGGGTTTCTGGATCAATAATATTTGTTGTTTTAAAAAATGAATCCGACTTCATAACATCGTACCATTTACGTAAAGGAAAGGGAGAAACTACAGGTACAGCTTTTACTTACGCCAAGGACTATAACGTTTTCATCTACGAAACACCCGTATACAGGGTGGCGCACGAAATGTGTTATCATTTTGTTTTTGAATATAAAATTTATTGTCAATACAATCTGAAAGGAACATACACTCCTGGAAATTTAAATAAGAACACCGTGAATTCATTGTCCAAGGAAGGGGAAACTTTATTTACACATTCCTGGGGTCAGATACATCACATGATCACACTGACAGAACCACAGGCACATAGACACAGGCAACAGAGCATGCACAATGTCGGCACTAGTACAGTGTATATCCACCTTTCCCAGCAATGCAGGCTGCTATTCTCCCATGGAGACGATCGTAGAGATGCTGGATGTAGTCCTGTGGAACGGCTTGCCATGCCATTTCCACCTGGCGCCTCAGTTGGACCAGCGTTCGTGCTGGACGTGCAGACCGCGTGAGACGACGCTTCATCCAGTCCCAAACATGCTCAATGGGGGACAGATCCGGAGATCTTGCTGGCCAGGGTAGTTGACTTACACCTTCTAGAGCACGTTGGGTGGCACGGGATACATGCGGACGTGCATTGTCCTGTTGGAACAGCAAGTTCCCTTGCCGGTCTAGGAATGGTAGAACGATGGGTTCGATGACGGTTTGGATGTACCGTGCACTATTCAGTGTCCCCTCGACGATCACCAGTGGTGTACGGCCAGTGTAGGAGATCGCTCCCCACACCATGATGCCGGGTGTTGGCCCTGTGTGCCTCGGTCGTATGCAGTCCTGATTGTGGCGCTCACCTGCACGACGCCAAACACGCATACGACCATCATTGGCACCAAGGCAGAAGCGACTCTCATCGCTGAAGACGACACGTCTCCATTCGTCCCTCCATGCACGCCTGTCGCGACACCACTGGAGGCGGGCTGTACGATGTTGGGGCGTGAGCGGAAGACGGCCTAACGGTGTGCGGGACCGTAGCCCAGCTTCATGGAGACGGTTGCGAATGGTCCTCGCCGATATCCCAGGAGCAACAGTGTCCCTAATTTGCTGGGAAGTGGCGGTGCGGTCCCCTACGGCACTGCGTAGGATCCTACGGTCTTGGCGTGCATCCGTGCGTCACTGCGGTCCGGTCCCAGGTCGACGGGCACGTGCACCTTCCGCCGACCACTGGCGACAACATCGATGTACTGTGGAGACCTCACGCCCCACGTGTTGAGCAATTCGGCGGTACGTCCACCCGGCCTCCCGCATGCCCACTATACGCCCTCGCTCAAAGTCCGTCAACTGCACATACGGTTCACGTCCACCTGTCGCGGCATGCTACCAGTGTTAAAGACTGCGATGGAGCTCCGTATGCCACGGCAAACTGGCTGACACTGACGGCGGCGGTGCACAAATGCTGCGCAGCTAGCGCCATTCGACGGCCAACACCGCGGTTCCTGGTGTGTCCGCTGTGCCGTGCGTGTGATCATTGCTTGTACAGCCCTCTCGCAGTGTCCGGAGCAAGTATGGTGGGTCTGACACACCGGTGTCAATGTGTTCTTTTTTCCAGTTCCAGGAGTGTATACTAGAATGAAGAGCTGTTCATGGAGATTTGTTCTTACTCAGCACGTGCTCAATGTCCACCATTTCGTTTCCTAACTTCCTTCAAACGAACACTTAAGTTAGTGATTACCCTACGGCACATGTCTTCCGTAATTTCACTGCAAGCTTGAAGAATAAGTCTTCTGAGCTCCATTAAATCACGTGGACATTTCGGGAAATTTTTTTCTCTTAGGTACCCTCAAAGAAAAAAGTCACATGGATTGAAGTCTGGACTATTGGGGGGCCAATTTTGTCCGTTATTGAAGTGACCTGGAAACCTGAGTCAAATGATCCGCATATCGAAATGCTCGTGTAAAAACTCCAACTCCAGTATGTGGCCTTGCTCCATACTGCATTAACCACTGCGTGTTGAAGGGCAAGGCAGTAGCAAGAAGCTTTGGAATGAAGCATGCTCGCTGTTCACAATTTCTCCGAAGAAAAAGGATGCAATAAGTCCGCGACTGGAAATTGCTGCCCACGCTGTAATCCTCAGAGCATAATGTTGTCGTTCATGAAGCACTTGTGGGTTTTCAGTGGCCCAAAAGCGTATATTTTGTTTGTTAATCACACCGTCTAAATGAAAATGGGCCTCGTCTGAAAACCAAACGTTGGTGAGAGTTTCTTCCCTATCCTCCGCCCACTGACCAAACAGTAGTCTCTGCTGCTTGTGTTCTTCAGTGAGCTTCTGTGCACAGATCATCCTGTCTGGGTACATATGGAGGTCACTTTTAAAACTGCGTTGAACGGAGCGTCTGGATATTCCCAGTTTCACTGCTGCCTTTCTACGTACATGATTTCCCGAGACTTCTCTGTACAGCAACTCGTACCGCTTCAATATTCTCCGGCGAACAAACAGGCTTAGGCCGAGGTCGCTTCGCTTCCAATACTCTTCCTTCCTGTACAAGTTTATCGTACAACCTGTGGATGGTCTTCTTGCAAGGGACCCATCGTGTGTTAAACTGTTGTCGAAAACGCCTCTGAGTCACAACAAGGCTATTCGTTTCATGAAAAAGTAACACAATTGCCGATCTTTGCTGTGTCGTCAGTCTTCCATTGTAAGCCATTGCTGCTTACTAGTCTCCTCGCGGCAGTATAGTAAATTACACGTCATTTCGTAACTCATTTGTTTTTCCAAGCTCTGCTGGTATTGCTGTAGAGATCCCAGCGGGATATCTAATGTGCGTCGTTAATTGTGAAAGAAACAATTGGTAACACATTTCGTGCGCCACCCTGTACCTTTTATACGTATACGCCTTCAACGTTGGGGTGTTTTTTATAGTTATCTTTCTCGTCTATGTCTTCACTCATTGACAGACGTTCAATGTCCACTCAATCAGTAACACGATAATGATCCACACGGTAGTTAAATTCATTACACAGTTTTGCGAATTTCTTATGAGTTACTGCATTCGCTTCTGTTGTATGAAACATTACATCTCATCCAAAGTAACTGCAAGAGGATTCACATGGACGGAGTCCTTCATAAAAAAAGGAGATGCAGTGCCGTACTATCGATAAAAATGAAGTCGCACAGTTGTAACTGAGGTACACCTGTTGAAATGGAGAGCTCAGCGCGCCCTCTGCTGCTGTGTTGCCGCCACCTAGACACTAAGCACAGAGGGTAATGAACAAGTGACCGACTGAGCTGTGCCATGGAGACCCTTACATGAGGCTCGCCCATACAGCTGCTACCTAGGAAAACTTTAGTTTCGAAGCGTAAGTTAAAATTCACCCCAAATTTCTACCTCTATTCATTTATATAACTAGTCTCGTGAAATCGGTGGAATCTTTTTGAAACAGCCTTCACTACTTCCAATGTTCTCTTACACTACTGTTAACAGCATCACTACAGACGTTCGTAGTCAGGTACTTTGTGCTCTGTCTGCTGGAACAACGCTGCAAGTAACAAACGTGGTCGACAACATCAACGTATTTTGACGCACTCATTATCAGAAAACAGCTTTATAAGCAATGTCAAATGAAAAATAATATGAGAACTCGAAAGACGTTCAAAGTAAATTTGTCCGTGACGCAAGTCTGAAGCCCTCAAAATGGTTCAAATGGCTCTGAGCACTATGGGACTTAGCATCTGTGGTCATCAGTCCCCTAGAACTTAGAACTACTTAAACCTAACTAACCTAAGGACATCACACACATCCATGCCCTCATCAAATGGTAGTTTGTCTTATTGGAAGCTTTGGCGAGGTCAGTGGTATAAAGGTATATATGTGGCTACTGGGCAATACGCACTTAAGTGTCGTGAGGAGGATCATCAAACCACTGTCGCTCTCTTTCACTACCGTTCCACTCTCTGAGATTGCATGGGATTAGCGAACACTCAAATATTTCAGTGCTAGTTCTAATTCCTCTTATATCACAGTGATTATTTCTGACAATTTAGGCGAGTTTCAACAAAATATTTTCGCATCGGAAGAAAGCCCTGAAGACTGAGCTTGAGTAAGTTAATTGACTGATACTGTACGCCTTGTTAAGAATACGGCCTGTCCTTAGAAAAAGACTTGCTGGACACTAACTCAACATCAGTGTGATGGAAAACTGTTACATAACAGGCTCAATCAAAGAAATATCTTTGGGTTGACAAGGGCATACTGGAAAGTTATGCCTCGGAATTTCTTATGTAAAAATTTTTCAGGCTTTTTAAATAAAACAAAGGTCATTATCATTACACATCTTTACTCTTCGTGTCCAAACATTTATTTTTGAACATAGCCATCTTCGCGACGATCCCATTGATCCGAACGAGGGACCAGTTTTTGGTACCGTCACTATAGAATGTTTAACTTTGTTGCGGACCCACAACAACACCTCTCCTGGCACCGCTTCATCACTGTCAAGAGTAAGTTCTTTAAGTTTCGAAAAGAGATGAACATCGCTTGGGGCCAAGTCGGGGTGGTATGACAGGATGACCGATGACAGTGACCATAAGGAGTTGGATTGTTGCAGATGTCGCAGGGCTCGTGTGTGGTCTGCCACTGTCGTGCTGAACGAGTGGGTGCTCGCTCCATGTGTGGACGAACTTTTGAATTAGACACTCAACTACAGTCAAATACATTGATGAACAAACTGCAGTAAAAAAGTATTGACTGTCGAATAATGAAATTTCTGGAGTACAGTGGTCTAGGCAACATATTTAGGTGCTTAACACTGCATGGTTACAGGTTAATTTAAGCTCGTGATAAGCAGTGAAATGATGGTACATTAATGACTCGTGTAAATGCCAAAATCTTGAACGTAAGCATGCACTTTGTGGGATGGAGTACGGTGCTTGTTGCACTTGGTCGGTCAAAACAGGGACGGTTAATGTGATTGTGAATGATAATTGAGTTGTCATCCGAAGATTTCCCATTTGTGCTCGACTGGAGGCAAATGTGGTGATCGCGCAGACCAACGCAACAAGTGCTGCGTTACAATAGCGGTACGTGAGCGGGCGTTGTTCTATTGAAAAACACTCCGTGGAATGCTGTTCGTGAATGGTGGCACAACAGGTCTAAACACCGTACTGATGCACCAATTTGCAGTTAGGGTGCGTGGAGAAACCATGAAGAGTAAAACTTTCCGAATGCTGGTACTCCCTAATTGTCGTTCTACATTATGAAAATATAAACATTGTGAATATTTGTCATTGTTTTCTGTTGAAGAGCAAGAGCTGTGACATATTGGAAAGTTACCAGAGCCAAAACTCAAACAACAATATGAAAATTTGAAATACTATCAGTGTGATTTCAAATATTGATACTGAAATAATTATTTGTCCAAGACGATGTGAAGGCAATTTTCCATTGACTACTGTGTTACGGTAAGGAATTTGTTACATTTTTCTGTTGCTTAAAAAGGTGTAAAGAAGAATGTACCACTAATGGGTACTACATTGTCCAAGCAAATAAAATCTGTGACATTGCGTGACGCAATATATCTGAGGCTGTGCAGCGGTAAAGAGCCACATGAAATTGCCAGGAAACATCCGATGCATACACTAACATATCAAATTCTACCATTTCCTATCAACAGCAGGTGCGAAAGTAATTATGAACAACTTGATAAGCAAATCTTTTACCATTATTTTTCTGAACCAGACATAGTTTCCTCGTTTCTGTCAACTTGATGAAATGTGTTTCCGCGGTTATTAACGAGCACGTTTAAGTGACAAATGAAAACGAAACAGATTGAAAGAAAGTAACTAAACATTTTAATATTTCGAAAGTAATCGTTGTAACTTTTAATACATTTACCATACTGTAAGGCAAAATCGGCAATGTTTTTCTGGAGAAACATTTTCGGTTTCCCACGGAACCATGAATGTACCAAGGTGTGCACCTCTCCGTACGAAGCATATTCATGGTCAGAAATTTCTTTTTTCACGTATCCAATAATATGGAGATCACAGGGGGGAGGTCGGAACTGTGTTTGCTTGTAAAGAGATTTGTTTGTGGAGAGGCACTGCCTTGACCAGCAGCCCCCCCACAACTGCTAATAACTGAAGAAATCTATCAAATAGAAAAACCCATATTTGAAGAAAAAGTGTACTAAACGAATACACGGTTCTCTACAATGGGACTATGTTCTCTGTCCACAAAGAACTTTCAGACAACACTTACCCAAATCCGCTTCCCAACACACACACTCACACACACACACACACACACACACACACACACACACACACACAATGCACACCATAAATAAAAAAAATTAAATAGAAAAATAAAATGAGAAATAGAAACCGGGCAATAATTTATTAAGTAAAACACCACCACCCCCCCCCCCCACACACACACACATATATATATATATATATATATATATATACACGCGCAGGCAAAATGACAGATACTCGTACACCCCATAGACTCAAAACTCTAAAACTCTCCCCGCCACATCCCCTCTCGCCTAAGAAAACAATGATGTATCCAACTGTCCGCCACCTTCTTTCTGCAGTTTGTAAACAGTGACGCGAAAAGTTTCTTACTGCAAGCCTTCACTGTGAAGATAACGAGGAGCCGGCCGGAGTGGCCGAGTGGTTCTAAGCGCTACAGTCTGGAACCACGCGACCGCTGCGGTCGCAGGTTCGAATCCTGCCTCGGGCATGGATGTGTGTGATGTCCTTAGGTTTGTTAGGTTTAAGTAGTTCTAAGTTCTAGGGGACTGATGACCACAGCAGTTAAGTCCCATAGTGCTCAGAGCCGTTTGATAACGAGGAGACCAAAAAGGTAAGTGTAACATATTGAAAACACACACACACACACACACACACGATATTCCACATAGTATCAGTTAATCGTAGGCATAACAATGACCTGCCATGTTATAAATTTTCCAATTAAATAGCTGTTTTTCATTAAATTCTATACAGTTGCAGATGACAAACTATGAATCAAAACAACTGCACTAAATAACATCCAGGAAACCAACAGTACGTGGTAACAAGATATATATACAAAATTTTGTCTGTTTTTGAAATACTGTCTTTACAACTTTGATTTGTATCCGTACAAATAGTGCGAGCGTCGCTCAATAAACAATGCACCACATTTGTTTCTCAGAACATTGTTAATAGTCAGAATTCGATGACAACATACATCAATATGTCTTGTCCATGTCCTTATTCTCTAAGTAGTCTCAATCACGTTCTATGGTCATACGCCAACGTTGTGGAAGAGCATGTATTCCCTCCTGGTAAAAGCTCTTGTCTTGTAGAAGTAGCCATGTTTTCGCTGCATGGCTGACACTATCGTCATCTTTCATCTTCAAAGTGTGTTCCCCGTAGAGAACCTTCAAGTGGCCCCAGAGATGGGAGTCCGAGGGTGCCAAGTCTGGACTGTAGTGTGGATGAGGCAATGATGTCCCACCCACTTGGTGATGTGTTCCCGGGTTCTCAGACTGGCGTGCGGATGAGCATTATCGTGGTGCAGCAAGATTGCTCCTGGATTCTTCTCCAATTGAACACGTCGGAAACGGTTCTTGAGTTTATTCAGAGACTTTACGTAAGCCTCTGAATTGATGGTTAACCCTCTTGGCATCACATCCACGAGAATGACGCCATTTCAATCCCAGAAGACCGTCACCAAGATATTTCCGCAGAGTGGGTTGTTTTGAATCTCTTATTCTGTGATGAATGAGGATTATGCCACTCCATGGACTGCCTTTTTCTTTTCGGCGCAAACTGGTGCACCCAGCTTTCGTCCCTCGTAACGATCCTTGACAGGAAAGCCTTTCCGTCGGTCTTAGAACTCTCCAACAGTTCAGATGAAATGGCCTTTTCCTCTTTTTGAATCTTGTGGTCCGCTGTGAGCATTCGTGGAACCCATCGTGAGCGCCTCTTTGAGTGTTCGAAAGTCTCGATCATTTCAGACGCACTTCCATTGCCGACCGAGAACAGTAGAGCCAATTGTCGAGTCGTAGTGCACCAGTCAGAACTACTAACGGCATCCGCACTATTCAGAATGTCTGGAGCAGCGTCTGTGACAGGGCGCGCCGAGAGTGGCTGATCATGGAGCTCTGTTTCTGCATTTTCTGAGGCTGTAAATTTCTTTACCCATCCCTCAACTGTACTCCTATCCACTGCAGCATCGCCATACACTGCACACAAACGTTTATACACAAACGTTTATGGATATCCACACGGTTTAGTTTTCTGAACAACAGGATTCAGTAACTTGTAAGTTGTGTCGTATGCAGACGCCATTTTGACACTATACTACGGCCCTTCCATTAGCTTCACTGGCGCACAGAACAAATATCAAGTGTGAAGCACCGACAACGGTGTCTGTCTATGTACAATAACGGATTTTGAAAAAAAAATGGGGGCATTACTTACTGAAGACCCTCGTAAAAACATTTTTCATGTTTTATGGAAGATGACCCACTGATGATGCTGAAAGTTCAGCGAAACATGTCTGTTTTGCTCAAGGCGGACCCATACCAAAAACAAATATATTTTTCTACAAAGTTATTCACCGTCTTGTCTCACAGTGGAGTAAATGTATTAAGAGTTATGGTGATTACTTTTGAAATAATTCTTTTTACGAACTTTTTTCCATTTGTCTGCCGTTTATATTTCTCGCGTCATGCTAATGCGCCGTTGTTTTCCTCCCCTTAAACATACCCTTACGGTGTGACAATCAATCAGTGCCAGTAGACGTAGCGTTTGGTACGAAAAGGATCTTACGATTCAGTAGAAAATGAAACGCACCATGTCTCACACAAAAGTATCGACACTGACTGAAAATTTCTTACTCACCAAATACGTTCAATAAAGATCAGTAGTCGCTTTCGAATTAGGATCAGTGTGAAACTCCACACATCAACTTCGTTCCTCGCACTGTTCAAAACACTTGTGCATCTCATTTGGGCGAGGCTAAATTTAAGCTCCGCTGGTTTCTACTACCGTTGTTCACTGCGTCCTGGGGTAACCTGCTCATTCTGAATGAGACGATCGACTTTGATGGGACCTGAGGTATCATACGAACACAGTTCACGGTCGAAAAACAGTGACGCAATAAAAGAAACCAAGGCAACTGGTTGATTAGAGCTGAGGGAATATCTTTTCTTGTGTGTACAGATAGTTTTTCAGACTTCCTAATAACTGTACAATTGCATTTTAAAAGTGATTATAGTCCTCTCTGCAGCTCGCGGGGCTCCCTCCGTCGGAGGTTGGAGTCGTCCCTCGGGAATGGGTGTGTGTGTTGTCCTTAGCATAAGTTAGTTTAAATTAGGTTAAGTGGTGTGTAAGCCTAGGGACCGATGGCCTCAACACTTTGGTCCCGTAGGAACTTACCACAAATTTCCAAATTTAGTGCCCTCTCTCTCTTTCTTTCTCTCTCTCTCTCTGAACTACAAATGTGACCTATGAAGATATTGTCCAAGAAATCCCCTAGATTAAAACCAATAATTATGACTTCGTTGTGATGAAGACTATGACACACATTTGCAGATAACTTTACCAAAATGAAAAATGCCCCCATCGCAACATAAAAAAGCCTGATATATCCTGGCACAGTTAGGAATTAAAAGAAGGTAACTAGCTTTTCGACTTACCTGGCAGCTTCAAAGACGTTTAAATCAAAACATCCTGACATATTCGCACTTTTTTACTTGCTGTTAGTAGTACCCATGTCTTATAACATAGGCATTATGCCAATTAGAGTAACGTGATACAACATGTTATGTCGTATACTATGACACATGCTATCTTGTCACCCAACATGACATCGTCATATCGTGCAGTGCGACACAATGTTGCGACGGGACGGGGTCGGTCGCCTGTGTTTTTGTTAACGCTATCGTTCAGTCCACCTACCTCAATAGGATTCTTGCCGATGTCACTTCACTCTATGGTAGCAGATAAGTGCTAGACAGCGTAAAGTAGCGTTGATGAAATCACTACCTAATACCTAACACACAGAGGCAGCGTTACTCTAGTTGAAAGTCTATTCCTGAAAGTTCATGATTAAAAAATCGGGCGTTCGGGATATTCAGTCCACTTGCAGAAAAGAATTTAAAATTAGATTAACTCTGTTTTTTCTTTATGTTGACACACATGAAATGGCTGTCAAGTCCGTATTTAATATGTTGAAACGCTATGATTCAAAGTTCACTGTCTGTATAGCAAATATTCACTCGAAAAAGCAGCCAGAATTTTAGGAAGTTCGACCCGACTAATTTTCACGTTCTACCAGACACAGACCCACACTATTCGCGAGTTAAACATTCGGTCGTTTCAGTGGCCTTCTTCGCAATAAGTACTAGCCAAAATATACCGTATAGAGCACGAAACACGCCACCGAAGTTGTTACTACGACCAGAGAGTTCACACACAACATATCTGTCAAACTATTTAACTTAGAAACACCAAAGTCTCATTAAAATGTTCATCACTCCAGTCGCTTTAGTCACAATATGTTCCAATCGAAATTAGCTCACTATTTCCTCATCTTAAAGAGGATTTTTAAGGAGCGATCCAACATCGAGTTATCCGTAGGCCAGCTTGCAGGCGACTCCCCTCGTGGTACTCTCCTCTCTGCACGCTCCTCTAGTCGCACAGGAACAGCTTAATTCTGATCGGCTGTTGATCTAAAAGACCAATGAGAACGTACCTTCCTGATCATTCACGCGCCAAATCTTGCCTTATCTAATCACTAATTTGATAGTATTTAATGTCAAGAAAATTTCAATTTCTTGTACTATGTTTAATCACGTCTGTAAAAACTATGCTGACAGTTATTGTTATATTTGTGGTGAATTTGTGATTAAAAAACACCAAAGAAACAATACATATTTTGTGAGAAAGGTTTATCTAACGTACTTAGGATCTAAACTTGGTGACCAATATAAATATTGGCCGCCGCATAAGGTATGTTATGTGTGTATTGAAGGCCTGAGAGAATGGTCCAAAAAGGAGGAAAAAAGGCGAAAAAAAGCCTTTAGATTTGCTGTTCCTATAATACGGAGGGAGGCAAGAAATCTTCCCAGTGACTGCTACTTTTGCAGTGTTGATATTACTTGTCATAATTCGAAAAAGAAGAGGGTAATAAGCTACTCGAACCTTCTGTCTGCCATCCGACTAGTAGGGCATGGTGTAGATTTTCCAGTTCCTCAACCACCAGATGATTTAAATTCTATGCCAACATAAGTATTTTCTGATGTAGGATGTGATTTAGATGAACCAGATGATGATGAATTCCCTTGTAATACAGAAAGTTTAGAGCCAAAATTGCTTACTCAGATCGAACTTTGGTTAGGGATCTGGGCTTAACGAAAGAAAAGGCTGAAATGCTGGGCTCTAGATTAAAAGAAAACAACTTATTGACAATTGGAACCATTTTCCAAGGTTTTTTAACAAGAAGGTGATTTAGTGCACTGCTTAGACATTCCCAGTCTAATGAATGAGTTTGATATTGAATACAAAATGGAAGAATGAAGATTGTTTATTGATTCATTCAAAAGTAGTTTAAATGCTTTTTTATTACACAATGGTAGCACGTATGCATCTATACCTGTTGGACATTCTGCACATATGAAAGAAAGCTATGAAAACCTAGAAATAGTGCTAAATAAAATAGGCAATTCTGCTCATGTTTGGGTGATATGTGGCGATCTAAAAGTAACACGCGTGCTCCTTGGTCAGCAAGGTGGCTTTACCAAATTTCCATGTTTCTTGTGTGAATGAGACAGCAGGGCTAGGGATCAACACTGGTGTAGAAAGAACTGGCCTGTGAGGGAGTCTTTAAAACCTGGCAAGAAGAACATTCTACGCAAAAACCTTGTAAATTCAAAAAACGTACTCCTACCACCTCTATATATGAAGTTAAGCCTAATGAAACAATTTGTAAAGGCTTTGCCTAAAGATGGACCATGTTTTAAGTATCTCCGCCAAATGTTTCCACACCTTTCAGAAGCTTAACTAAATTAAGGCATCTTTGTCACACCTGACATACGAAAATTGTTGTTTGATGTTAACTTTGAATCCACGATGACCTTAAATGAGGAAGAACCATGGGTATCATTCAAGCAAGTCGTTACAAAGTCCTTAGGACATGAAAAAGACCCAGAATATGTTTCTGTTATAGATACAATGTTAAGAGGATATTGTAGGTGAAATTCATTGAAATTTGACATTTTCTGTTTTCTACTCCATAATGTACATTGTACTTTTCTGAACATTTTGGTATATAATACATTAAAATCAGACAATTATGAGACATTCAAATAATATCTTGAATGTTAACGTGTGACCGTGAAATTTCGCAGCTACGCTTATACTGCCACATTTGAGCAGTCATATCTTAGGAACTATACAGTCTAGAAGGCTATAGGCTGTGAATTGCTTTGATTTGTGCCTGCTGCTACGTCTCAGAAGTTGGCACTACGAGTAAACAAATCAGTACTTTGTTTGGATACAAGTTTTCGTTGAAAGTATGATGGCAAGACAATAAAATACGCTGGAAGACTAACAGACAAAATAATTGATGAATTACAGAAATATTATGGAAAGCCAATTAGAGATAACTGTGACAATTTAGAGAAGATAAAAAGAGTTGCGTGGAGCACTTTCTATCATCGAATGTCAACCGAACAAAAGCTATTTAACGCTTTGTGTCCACCTACACCAAACACTTGGTGTAAATATAGGCAAGCTGAATTTTCTGGCACCCTGCATGAATTTACACATAAACATTCTTCCTTTGGCAGTAATGGAGTCAATCAAATCTATTTACAGAGATTTGGCAAATCCTGAGCTACTAAAGAAGTGTTTACATGGAAAGACCCAGAATGTGAATGAGGCCTTCAATAATTTTGTGTGGTGCCATGTGTCTGAAAATGTATTTGTTGGTCTTATGACTCTAATGTTAGCAGCGTCTGATGCTATAATAACTTTTAATGGGGGGAACTATGAAAGACTTAAGGTTCAGGAGGAGTTAGTGATAAGAATTGGATACAACACAGCTAAAGGACTGCGGGAAATGGATGAGCTTCGTGTACGTGAAGTAGAGTTAGCTGCTCAGCAAATGACAAAAGAAGCAAGAGAGAAAAGGAGGAGGCAAGCACTGGGTTGTTCTGACAGTGACAAAGACACAGACTATGGGCCAGGGCAATTCTAGTGTATAAAGGATGTAGAAATGTAAGTCTGTATAAGAATTTTTAAGAAATAGTTTTAAATCTCAGTATCTCTGTACTACATTTTTAGCAATAAATGACCAATTTTCTTAAAAAATACTGATGGTAGAGACATGAAATTATCACAGCATGCCAAGTGTGAGATTCAACACATATGGAACTAGAATAATTAAAATAGTCTGAGTTGTTTTGTTTTATTTTTATTTACTTACTAAATTTTGGCAAAAAATTGAGTGTTTGAGAAAAAGAAAGATAACATGCCCCACAATACAATGTTAGTAGTAATTCCAGTTCAGATATCTAGAAAGCTGCATTAAATAATTATGGAAAATTGTAAGTTAGTGTCTTAAAAAGTATCCATGATAATGGGTCACAATTCTCAATAATTTAACATTCGCGGCATAGGACATACAATGTCCCCTTAAATAAGTTTAAAATTTTAGGATGTTCAATGAGCCTGAAAGTTCACTTTTTGAACAGTCTCCATGATTACTTCCACGACAATATAGGAGATGTTAGTGTGGAGCAAGGAGGGCTCTTTCAACAGGACATTATAGTGATGGAAAACCTCTCCCTAGGCCGCTGGAACACCAACATGATGGAGGACTGTTGTTGGTTACTTCATAGAGAAATTCAGCAAGCGACTCATCGTAGAAAAAGCTTCAAAGAAAAAATAGAAAGAAAATATAAACCAATTCCAGCTGACAAGCGAAACCTTTAACAACAAATGTTATTGTTTTAAGTAGCTTACTGTAAATACAA
Source organism: Schistocerca piceifrons (assembly GCF_021461385.2). Taxonomy (NCBI): domain Eukaryota; kingdom Metazoa; phylum Arthropoda; class Insecta; order Orthoptera; family Acrididae; genus Schistocerca; species Schistocerca piceifrons. Next base: position 204,352,093 of record NC_060141.1, on the reverse strand, counting down.
ACAATCGTTATGTTGTCAGAAAGTGTTTCATGAATTTCCCCATTTACCATTTACCGTATAGCATAGGATTTTTATACTATATAGTAAAAAGTATAGTGCTCTAAAACTATGGGTGATACAAAAAAACTAAGGCTACATTTGGATTCAGCGCATAGAAATCTATGAAGATGAGCTATGAAAGTAAAAAAGTTTTTCAACAATAGTTTTTCGTTGGCCTGTGTAATGAAAGTCAATTTGTTATTGTTCCTAATTTGTTTTTAGAAAACAGGCGCAGGTTTTAGGAATTTTAGGTGTTTCTGTTTATATCTGGAACTATAATAAATAAGAATCTGAAATTTTGGCACCATCATTCCATTAATAACAAAAGGCTGCGTACCAAATTTGAACAAAATCGGATAATAACTAACAAGGATTTTTTAGATTCGTAGAGGTATGAATCTTCGTATCGACTGAATGTTACGCTATGCAGTTCTCACGGCAGGCAGCGTTAGCTGTGCTGTGAGTAGAGCGAAAAAAAAAAAAAAAAAAAAAAAAAAAAACATAGCCATCCTGCAGCAACCGTGCTAGACGGATGCCTGCCTTACTGCAACGAATGTTATGTTGTAGTAATTTTCTGTGTTAGAATGTGCCATTAAAGTTTAGGACGTATGCATCCCCAGTCCGGAAGAATTCCTATTATCTTAACAGATGCACCCCCACCCCCAAGCACTCCTTATAGTAGATGCATTCCCCTCTCCAGAAGCACATAAAATTGTGTCTATATCTTGTTACAACCCCAGCCTTACTTGTAACAGGAAGTGGGTGTAAAAGAGCTCACTGCGCTGGGAAAGTGCGGTTATTGTAAATGAGAGTACGACAAGATGTTTTGATTTAAATGTCTTTGAATCTGCCAGATAAGTGAAAAGATGGTTCTGCGTCCGGGACATATTAGGCTTTTTTGCGTTACTGTAGGAATAATTTTCACCCTGGTTCAAAATTCTTACTCTACCGTAAAACTGACATCAGACCTCCTTAGCACGACAATTAATGTAGATTTTTGTCGACTCGGGTGGAAACTGATCCGGAACAGACTTCTTATAGTTTTTTGAACCATGATGTTTATATCGTGACAATGGATATAGCTTTGAGAAAAGAGTGGAATTCCCATTAATTAAATCTATTTCCCTAGCTTCTTCTAAAATCAGAACCGACTCGTCCAAGTTTGAAACATAAAAGTGACGCTCGTGCAAAACACAAAAAAATGTGTGAAATATGAATGAAGCTAGATTTTTGAAACCGAACTTTCAATTTTATCATAATAATGGATTTTTAATTTATTTGATCGGGTTAAACGACTTCCTTTAATTCAGTTCACGTAAGAACAAATATTACGTGTCACATTTAGCTCGACTTTAAACCATCTTATCTCGACAACGGTTAAAGATTACAGCACAAAAAATTTGTTTGACTTTATCTGTTTATCTACATTCATGCAAAGTTTGAACAGATTCATACCGGTTTAAAGTACAGGAGTGTGCGCTCCAAAAACTTCCCAGAAAAACGTGTTTTTTACACGTAAAATCAAAACGCAGCAAGATTTTTTCAAACGGTTAAAACTTGTCTCAGACCAAGGTCCGAAACACCTGTGGACCACTTGAATCGTCAATCTAGCTCAGTTCCATAGTTACTTACTGGTGTCCCTTTTTGTGCGTAAAATCCGCTCTGTGCTCTTACAAATAGAGCCGTTTGGTGAGTATCAATTTGAGTCCCATTAAAATCTTAATAGAAAGGATTTCATCGATTTGTACAATTCGCCTGGGAGCCAGCTCAGGTTTGTTGTTCAAACTTTGCTTAATATAATGTTACATAGCTGCAGTAAGACAGATGTTCTATTTGCAATACAAATGGTCACGGATGGGGACAAAATCAAATACTTTTTACTCCATGCTCCTTCGTCAAATAGGAACCCTAGCACCAAGATACCGTCCCACACACATTTTAGTGTCTTCTAGTACATACCGTTCACCTCGTATTTGTAGGCCATTCAAGACAATTTTAGAAATAGGAAACAGAGTAACTTTTCTTTCTCATCTTGGAAACATACTGGTAATCTGTATAGAAATTTGAGCACTTATTTCTTGATTAGTTAGTAACATATAAAAATATCACACTTCAACTCAGTTAGGCGTTCGTGCACTCTGGTGATACAATTATATTGAAATCTGTATAGTTTTGTAAGTACACCGTATGTTCCCTCGTCTTCTGTAGTCAGCTGGTAGAATGGCAATGGCTGAGAAAAATGGTTCAAATGGCTCTAAGCACTATGGAATTTAATATCTGAAGTCGTCAGTCCCCTAGACTTAGAATTATTTAAATCTAACCAACCTAAGAACATCACACACATCCATGCCCGAGGCAGGATTCGAACCTGCGACCGTAGCAGCAGCGCGGTTCCGGATTGAAGCGCCTAGAACCACTCGGCCACAGCGGCTGCCATGGCTGATAACCTGAGAAAGATGTTCTGCATAAAAGTAGACTTTAAAAGAGGTAGCACACTTTATTATCATCTCAGGCTATATACCACACTATTAAAACGAGAAATTGTTAAAAATAAACAACTGGAAAATGACGGGAATCCTGTTTTCGCCAGGTCCAGTTCAAATTCCAAAGATCTCACCTTCCCAGCGTAATTCACGGCACACCTGAAAGTTACTCGCCTAACTGGCCTTATAAAAACTTGTGATCCGTAAATACCAAGGCGATCCAAGTTTCGGAGGGCGGAGTTAACGTCACCTTCAGCAACATAAGGTCGTCCGGCAGCTGGGTGGCTCGACAGGAGAATCGCGGCACTGCTTGAGCTTTCAGATTCGCCAGACAAATGCCAGTGGCCCCATTCTCTTCGCTGCTCCCTGGGAAAATGTGCTTGCCGTAAGCGGGCACATGATTAACAGTATTTCTGCTATCTTTTGCGAAATCGATACAACCAGTGTTGCAGTGGTATCACGGCGAACAACGAAATTAGTTAGTACTGACAGTTCAGAACTTGTTACCTATCAACTATGCGTAGTTATTGGTGAAATATGATTAAAGTAAAAGGGTCTATTCCATGCGGTATTTTTGTAAAGAATCTTTAATGGTTTCACATAGCACACATACATATTTTATGCATAAATGTCCGTCGACAGTCTGTATTTCGATTTTTTCAATTTTTACTTCCTATACGTTGGTTAGGGGTGAGATTCTAAGACACATTTCACAATTTCCATCATACGTTGGTCACAATGGATGTCTAGTTACATTGGTTTAACACGATCATGATTACAGCAGATTGGTCTCTGCTATATAGATAAGACGTAACACTTCTTTCACTCTTATTTCATGAACGGTTACGTATATCGAAACTAGGTTTTCGGAAGTATCAGAGCATCGAGGGGCACGTGTTTTTTTTTATTCTTTTTTTATCAACGGAGATATTGAAACAAGTACTTCTTTTAAATTGAACCATATACTTTTTATAACGGCATTCGATAGATCTTCAGAAGACAGTTACCGTGATAAAGTGTATGTTAATGTTAACGTCGATACCTGTCGTAAACAGGCCGGCCGGTGTGGCCGAGTGGTTCTGGGCGCTTCAGTCTGTAACCGCGCTACCGCTACGGTCGCAGGTTCGAATCCTGCCTCGGGCATAGATGTGTGTGAAGTCCTTATGTTATTTAGGTTTAAGTAGTTCTAAGTTCTAGGGGACTGCTGACCTCAGATGTTAAGTCCCTTGGTGCTGAGAGCCTTTTGAACCATTTTGCCGTAAATGAATGCGAGAAATGTCCTAGAATTGGAGAGCACGGCGGCCGAAATTGGCATCAACGGTACAAACACCGTCAAGCATGGCTCCCGCTGTATCAAAATGTCAACACATAAGCCTGTTTACTTGTCTGCACTACAGGCCGCTCATTTCTGCTTCAGCATTCGTTGAATGCAGACATGTATTCCAGTGACAAGAAGAAGTTCGATATACTACTGTCATACGGTGAATGTAAAAGAAATGCCGCAAAAACAGTACAGCGGTACAAGGCTATCTGTCCGGATCGCCAATGTCCGACGCGCCAAGCAAATGCACGAATTATTAAGGCGCTAATACTTACAGGCTGCTTCAGGGTCGAAGAAGACTTCAACTGACGGAAAACACGAAGAAGCTGTTCTGGCTACGACGCTAGTGAATCCCCACAGTGCTACGAGACATATTGCCAAGGAATGTGGAATCAGCCTGATGAGAGTCATTCGCATCCTGCATCGACAGGATTCCCATCCCTGTCATCTGTCACTACATAAGGCAGTGGACGACCATGATTCCGAACGTCGTACAGAATTCTGTCGGTTTGCCCTTCAGCAGCTGAGAGACAACCCTTTGTTCTTCCAACGTGTGCTCTTTACTGATGAAGCACTTTCGCTTACCAAGCTAATACAGACAGATCAGCATAACATGCTTTACTGGACAGCCGAAAATCCACACTGGCTTTGTCAGGTGCAGTGGAGCGTAAACGAAAGGTGTGGCATCATGTGAGACTACGTTGTGGCACCTTACTTCATCTCAGGTGATCTAAACGGACATTCGTAATAACTCACTCTGATGAACATTCTGTCCGTTCTTCCAGAAGAGGTACCACTGGTTATTCTACACTGTATGTGGCTGCAACATGGCGGTTCTCCACCACACTCGTTTCACGTTGCCACGCAAGTACTGAATGAGAACTTTCCTGAACACTAGATAGGACGAAATTCTGTTGACAAATGGCCTGCGAGATCCTCCGGTTCCTTTTGATTTCTTTCTTCGCGGAGCACTCAAAGAAGAAGTCTATGATGAAACCCCACTATGCCAGACTTCATGTGTAGTCGAATCACCAGTGTATGCTCTACCGTATTATCCACTGTAATTACATCTTTTCATCGTTCTTTCGAACGGCGATTGCAAATGCGGCTTGCGGACCATGGTCAACAGTTTGAACACATGCTTAAATGAAGGATAAAGTTATTTTTCTGGAAGACACACTTTATGCTATGTCATTTTGGTGGTTACCAAATCAATGTTAGTAAATTGTTTATTTCATTTATGTGTGTACGGAATTGAATTGCATTGTCAGATAAGTGGACAGCCTGTATTGCACGTAACTGGTAATATTGTCATTAAGCGCTTACGTTCAGCGTAAAACGATAATTCGTTGAAAAGAAGAATTTTTAATAAAATGTTTAGTTCAAAAAATGTATCCCATGTGGTATAATTTCGAATAGTTTAGGTAGAGACATTTGTCCGAACAGGTATTTAACTTCTAAGAAGCATGCAGCCACGTACAAGAAAAGATTGATAAAATCTTCCTTCCAACATCCAGATATTTAATATAGTACTTGCTCTTTATTTTTGAAGAATGAACCGTTGATTTCTCTATCTCGGCTCATGTAAATCTGAAGGATACACAGATTTGAAATAGTTTTCCTAAACCTTCGTGATATGCTAGATTCTAGCCTATGTCGTATTTTCGAATACATTCGTAGGTGACTTTATTCTCGTAGCGCGGGCCTAAATCAAGCGGTCGGAACACGGGCCGTGCATCCGAACGTTGAGTGTTGAGTGCGCCGAGTTTGTAAAGTCATAGCGTGGAATAGCACGTTGGGGAGCATTTCCGAACGTGCAGAGTTATGCATGCCATGTCAGATATTTTGAACGTGCCTTTGAATGTTGACCAATGAGACTGAAGAACGCCGCTACACCGCATGCACGCCGTCTCACTTCTGTGCAGAGTTGTGAGGCACCATATTGGCTTTCAGTTGTGGCCCATATGTATATATGCTATTTCTGAGCACCAGCAAACTGATGAGGTCTCGAAAACGCGTTATTACTTGTGTGATTCCTTGTAATGAAAGGATGAGAAACGTCGTATTTGTGGTAGAAGACTTACTGTAACTTGCTTATTATCGTATTATGAGAGTAGGCCGTTTGAAGGCAACGGCATGATGACCATCCATTAAAAACGCGTTGTTCTTGGTACAATTTGTCAATTAGTAGTATAGGCATGAGTGAAGCTTTCGGACATACTAAGAAGTAGGGTCAATATGTATTTGCGGCCACTATAGCGCAATAAATAGCGATACGCATTGACAGTCCAATGAGTGAATAGTTGATGGTTCACGTCCTACTACGTCCAATTTATTTTCCTAACCTTCGCTTTATGATACTTTCTCATTATTTTAATATAAATGTAGATTGTAATATTCAATGTTATTAAGGAATGAGTTTGTTCGATTGGCTTAATCTACAGGACACCTTGAACTACCTTCAGTAAGATTTTTAGCCCTTTTTTTTGTTTTGTAATTCACATGTTATCGATATCCTGCTACTAAGTAGGGCCAGTGATCAAGAATGAATTTGGGGATTTGCTAAAAACTGAGAATGATAAAATAATTCTTATCGTATGTAAGGAAGTATGAAAAATTTGTATCATACTGTTTGTAATGGAACTTTCATAAGCCGATGTCCTTTTTGACTGGACATGGTACTTTCCTTTTTGCCTTATAATACTTTCACAGATATTGAAGTTATGCTACTGGCACAACAACCTGACTAGCGTATGGATAAGGAACGAAATTACGTTTTGATAGAGTTAATATAAGAATTTTACGTCTGTCCATTTCGTAAACGAATACATACAGCCGACAGCTGCGGGTGGAGCTCGTTGCGATCGCGTGTACCAAATAGGGCCCACGTACCGCGTGCACAAGTCGCATCGTTTCTGAGCGTTCAGCAGCACGTTGAACTCGGCACGTTCAACGTTGATGTTCGACAGCACGGTCCGTGTGGCAACAGCTTCGCCGTATACAGCTACGCAGCCCGCTCCGAGACACCTGCTTGGCAGTGTTAGCACCGCTAATGCCGTTTCCGGGCACACTTCTCTAACATCCTAGGACACGTATTGAATTTTTTTTTACTTCAGTTTTTAACGTCAACGTTAATAAGCGCTATATCACTGTAACTGACTTCGCAAAACTTATCGACTGCAGCTATAAAAAGTATATGGTTCCATGTAAAGAAAAACCGCACTTAGTTCAATATCTCAGTTCATATCGACCCTATAAACATTACCCAAACGAAAACATACGTAGCCCTCGAGGCTCTAAAATTTGCCGAAAACGATGTTTAATATGTGTAAGCGGTCACGAAACAAAAGGATTGCTACGTCATATGTGACTGACAACATATATATATATATATATATATATATATATATATATATATATATATATCCTCGTTTACCGTTATGCCTGACCATCTACAGTACGCACGTTTGTTACATCACACTGGCGTGATAGGCTAATATTTCGTAACGAATGGCAATTCGTGCCAGAAGGAGATCCAAACCCATGTATCTGTTTTTCAAGCTGTCGTCGTGGCTATTAGCCTATTTCTATACGATTTCAGGGTTAATTCCAACTTAGCCACTTATATTTCCCTATATTAGTCACGAAAAAATACAGATCGTAGACCATGATGGTTGTAGTAGCTACATACTGGGAGTTCGGAAATTCCAGTTACAAACTTCTAGGAGTTGTGGAGAGGGCATTATTTAGAACTACAACAAATGTCCGAAAACGTACCGGTTCCGTGCTATAGCCGTTTGACAGCTTGTTTGCTAGGTAGCTATGCAACAAGGTAGTCACGATGGGGGCAGGTTACCTCGGTTATTTGACATCTGTTATACCTCTCTAACCTCGTTCGAGCTTCTTTAACATGTCTGTGAGTGCTAGAGCGACATGTTTCACTACATGTTTGCACAATGCGACGACTTGATCCTTCCGTATAGTGAAGCTCACGGTAATGGAACAGCGGCTCGCCGCCTTTGTCATGATCGTTATCCACAACTTGCGACTCCATCGCATACCCGTTCAGCAATATTTGCGCAACGGCTTTGTAAATAACTACTAACATTTCCTGTACATTGCATGTAATTATTTGTATCTTTGGATAGAGTCCGTGCAGATGGTCCAAGACCGAAAGCGGTAGATGTTCGGGTGAAAATAAAAACAGCTGATGGTTCAAATATGCATTTAATACATTACTTAAGAGCTGCTGACACTAACCTTCCAAAAATCTCCAAATTGAGGTCTATGTTTGATACTACTCTATTTCTCATGGCCAGGAATGCCCCTTTTTTCCAGTGATAGTTTGCTTTTTAAGCCCTTCTTGCTGCGTCCGTAACGTGTTTTGTTGCTGCCTACCTACCAGTCTTCCATAACTTCATCTACTTCGTGGCCATCAATCCTGATGTTAAATTTCTCGCTGTTCTCATTTCTGCTACTTCTGATTACTTTCGTCTTTCTTTGATTTACTCTCATTCCATATTCTGTAGTCGTTAGCCTCTTCTTTCCATGCGGCAGATCCTGTAATTCTTCTCCACTTTCAGTCTAGGAAAGCAATGTCGTCAGCGAATCTTATCATTGATACCTTCTCACCTTGAATTTCAGTTCGCCGGCCGAAGTGGCCGTGCGGTTAAAGGCGCTGCAGTCTTGAACCGCAAGACCGCTACGGTCGCAGGTTCGAATCCTGCCTCGGGCATGGATGTTTGTAATGTCCTTAGGTTAGTTAGGTTTAACTAGTTCTAAGTTCTAGGGGACTAATGACCTCAGCAGTTGAGTCCCATAGTGCTCAGAGCCATTTGAACCATTTTTTTTGAATTTCAGTTCCACTCTGAAACCTTCCTTTTACTTCCATCACTGCATCCTCAATGTACACATTGAACATGTGCGAAGGGAGGGGGGGGGGGGGTGATGCACTACATACCTGTCTTACGCCCTTTTAATCCAAGCACTTCGTTGTTGGTCTTTCGCTCTTATTGCTCCCTCTCGGTTAGTGTAAATATTCTATAATACCCATCTTACCTCGTAGCATAACCCTATTTCTTTCCGAATGTCGGACGTCTTGCTCCATTGGGCGTTGTCGAACGCTTTTTCAAGTCCATAAATCCTATAAACGTATTCTGAGCTTTCTTTAGTCTTGCTTCCATGAACAATCGCAGCGTGAAAACTGCCGCTATGGTGTCCTTACCTTCCCTAAAGCCAACCGATCGTCATCTAACAGAACCTCAACTTTCTTTTCCATTGTTCTGTATACTATTGTTGTCATTAACTTGGAGGATGAACTGTTAAGCTGACTGTGCGATAATTCTCGCACTCACAAACTCTTGCAGCCTTCGGATCAGTGTGGATGATGTTTTTCCGAATGCCAGATGGTATATCGGCAGACTCATATATTCTACACACCAATGTGAGCAGCCTTTTGTTCTCACTTCCTCCAATGATTTTACCAATTCCAATGGAATGATATCTATACTTTTTGCTGTATTCGATCTTAAGTCTTCCAAGGCTCTTATAACTCTGATTCTGACACTGGATCCCCTACCTCTTCTGTATCAACTCCTATTACTTTTTCTATCACGCCAGCAGACATTATACTGAGTGCACTATCCGAAAATTACGTCGAGCAATTAAACAGAGAACCGACTCGTGGAGATAACAACTTGGACCTACTGATAACAAACAGACCCGAACTTTTCGACTCTGTATGTGCAGAACAGGGAAGCAGTGATCGTAAGGCCGTTGCAGCATCCCTGAATATGGAAGTTAATAGGAATATAAAAAAAGGAAGAAAGGTTTATCTGTTTAGCAAGAGTAATAGAAGGCAAATTTCAGACTACCTAACAGATCAAAACGAAAATTTCTGTTCCGACACTGATAATGTTGAGTGTTTATGGTAAAAGTTCAAGGCAATCGTAAAATGCGTTTTAGACAGGTACGTGCCGAGTAAAACTGTGAGGAACGGGAAAAACCCACCGTCGTACAACAACAAAGTTAGGAAACTACTGCGAAAGCAAAGGGAACTTCACTCCAAGTTTAAACGCAGCCAAAACCTCTCAGACAAACAGAAGCTAAACGATGTCAAAGTTACCATAAGGAGGGCTATGCGTGAAGCGTTCAGTGAATTCGAAAGTAAAATTCTATATACCGACTTGACAGAAAACCCTAGGAAGTTCTGGTCCTACGTTAAATCAGCAAGTGGCTCGAAACAGCATATCCAGACACTCCGGGATGATGATGGCATTGAAACAGAGGATGACACGCGTAAAGCTGAAATACTAAACACCTTTTTCCAAAGCTGTTTCACAGAGGAAGACCACACTGCAGTTCCTTCTCTAAATCCTCGCACAAACGAAAAAATGGATGACATCGAAATAAGTGTCCAAGGAATAGAAAAGCAACTGGAATCACTCAACAGAGGAAAGTCCACTGGACCTGACGGGATACCAATTCGATTCTACACAGAGTACGCGAAAGAGCTTGCCCCCTTCTAACAACCGTGTACCGCAAGTCTCTAGAGGAACGGAAGGTTCCAAATGATTGGAAAAGAGCACAGGTAGTCCCAGTCTTCAAGAAGGGTCGTCGAGCAGATGCGCAGCACTATAGACCTATATCTCTGACGTCGATCTGTTGTAGAATTTTAGAACATGTTTTTCGCTCGAGTATCATGTCGTTTTTGGAAACCGAGAATCTACTATGTAGGAATTAACATGGATCCCGGAAACAGCGATCTTGTGAGACCCAACTCGCTTTATTTGTTCATGAGACCCAGAAAATATTAGATACAGGCTCCCAGGTAGATGCTATTTTTCTTGACTTTTCCGCACTGTCGCCTGATAAACAAAGTAAGAGCCTACGGAATATCAGACCAGCTGTGTGACTGTATTGAAGAGTTTTTAGCAAACAGAACACAGCATGTTGTTATCAATGGAGAGACGTCTACAGACGTTAAAGTAACCTCTGGCGTGCCACAGGGGAATGTTATGGGACCATTGCTTTTCACAATATATATAAATGACTTAGTAGATAGTGTCGGAAGTTCCATGCGGCTTTTCGCGGATGATGCTGTAGTATACAGAGAAGTTGCAGCATTAGAAAATTGTAGCGAAATGCAGGAAGATCTGCAGCGGATAGGCACTTGGTGCAGGGAGTGGCAACTGACCCTTAACGTAGACAAATGTAATGTATTGCGAATACATAGAAAGAAGGATCCTCTATTGTATGATTATATGATAGCGAAACAAACACTGGTAGCAGTTACTTCTGTAAAATATCTGAGAGTATGCGTGCGGAATGATTTGAAGTGGAATGATCATATAAAATTAATTGTTGGTAAGGCGGGTACCAGGTTGAGATTCATTGGGAGAGTCCTTAGAAAATGTAGTCCATCAACAAAGGAGGTGGCTTACAAAACACTCGTTCGACCTATACTTGAGTATTGCTCATCAGTGTGGGATCCGTACCAGATCGGGTTGACGGAGGAGATAGAGAAGATCCAAAGAAGAGCGGTGCGTTTCGTCACAGGGTTATTTGGTAACCGTGATAGCGTTACGTAGATGTTTAACAAACTCAAGTGGCAGACTCTGCAAGAGAGACGCTCTGCATCGCGGTGTAGCTTGCTCGCCAGGTTTCAAGAGGGTGCGTTTCTGGATGAGATATCGAATATATTGCTTCCCCCTACTTATACCTCCCGAGGAGATCACGAATGTAAAATTAGAGAAATTAGAGCGCGCACGGAGGCTTTCAGACAGTCGTTCTTCCTGCGAATCATACGCGACTGGAACAGGAAAGGGAGGTAATGACAGTGGCACGTAAAGTGCCCTCCGCCACACACCGTTGGGTGGCTTGCGGAGTATAAATGTGGATGAATGTAGATGTAGACAAGTCATCCCCCTCATAGAGGCCTTCTATGTACTCATGTACTCTTTCTACCTTTCAGACCTCTCCTCTGTATTTAATAGTGCAATTCCAATTGCACTCTTAGTGTTACCACCTTTGCTTTTAATTTCATCGGCGTTTGTTTAACTTTTCTGTATGCTGGGTCAGTGCCTCTGACAATCACATCCTTTTCGATTTCTTCAAATTTTTCATGTATCAATTTCGCCTTAACTTCAGGCACTTCCTATTTATTTCATTCTTAATCGATCTGTAATTTTGTATTCCTGAATTTCCCTGACCGTTTTGTACTTCCTTTTTTTATCTGAAATGAAGTATATCTTCTATTACCCATGGTTCCTTCGTAGTTACATTCCTTGTATCTATGTTTTTCCTTCCAGTTTCGTTGATAGCCATTTTTAGAGATGTCCATTCCTCTTCAACAGAATTGCCTAATAAGCTCTTCCCTATTGCAGTGTCCTTACCGTTGGAGAACTTCAAGTGTGTCTCTTCATTCCTTAGTACATCCTTAATCCACTGCTTTGTACATTGATTTTACCTGACTAGTCTCTTACACTTTAATCTACTCTTAACAACTACTAAATTATTATCTGGGTGTATATCTGCTACTGGGTACGCCTCACAATCCTAAAGCTGACTTCGGAATCTCTGTCTCGCAATTATGAAATCTAACTGAAATCTTCTTCTATCTCCGGCCCTCTTCCATCAATACCTCCTCCTCCTGTGATGCTTTCTTTATCTCTTCATCTTCTGCTTGCGACGTCGGCATGTATATCGGAACTATCGTTGTTGATGTTTGTTTGCTATTTATTATGATGACAACAACCTTATCAGTGAACTGTTCAGAGCTACTCATACTCTGCCATGCCCTCCTATTCCTAAGGAATCCTACTCCGTTTACACCATTTTCTACGCTGTCGGTATTAGCCTACACTCTTCTGATCAGAAATCCTTGTCTTCTTTCATTTTACTTCATTGACACCACCTATATCTATACTGAGCCTTTGCAATTTCCTTTTCAGATTTTCTAGCTTCCCTGTCACGTTAAAACTTGTGACATTCCACGACCCGAGTTGTGGAACGTTATCCTTTCGTCGGTCATTCAGTCTTTTCCTGAAGGTCACTTCCCCATTTGCGGTCCTCCCCCGAGATCCGAATGGGGGACTATTCAAGAATCTTTTGCCAATGGAGCTATCATCATCACACTTTTTCAATTACGGGCCACATGTCCTAAGGCTACTCATTATGTGGCTTTAACGCAGTGCTTTCCATTGCCTATTGCCTTCTGGATCGTCATGCCGTTGATCATTGCTGTCTCTTCCACATTTTAGGGGTAGTTTCCCACCCCCAGGTCAAAAGCGTGCCCAGGACCTCTGTCTGCTCCTCCGCCCACTTTGACAAGACCGTTTGCAGAATGACGGTGACTTCTTATGTCGGAAGTCCTCGGCCGCCATTACTGATGAATTTTATTCAAAACCTAAGCAGTGGCGTGGTTTGAACCCGTGACAGAGAACGTTTTGATTACTAATCAATGCTGCTACCCCCTGTTTCTCTCCTTCATTTTGTTCGTTAGTATTCGTTGCATTTGGTCCTTGCGGATGGCACATTGCACCCGTTCAAGTGATCCTCACTGAGCTTTTTATCACAGAGAGCAGTCGGCCCTCTGATCGATCACGCTGAGCTATCGTACCGATACCCCTAGACCGCGGGTGGACTGCTATTTCAGACCTGAATTCAGTAAGTGGAATAAATTAAGAAGTAATATCGAAAATCAGTTACGAGTTGAAAATATTTTGAAACAGGAACTATTGGCAACTAACACAGGTTACTATTTTCATGACATCGGAAATTGTTAAGGCGTTAAACGAATTCATGTCTTTTGGAAATATGAGATGTTTCATGGCAGAAGACCTCGGTCCGATTCAAAGTACAAATATGCACAGGAGGCGAAGTGTGGTTTACCTGTACATATCTAATGTAACCAGCTTTAAAAGTATGTTGAATTTTACTCAACATAAATTTCTATATCTGAAGTACTAGCATTATCCTCCGTATAGCTTTACCATGTTATATGGAGCTTAAATATGTATTCGTAGAACTCGTAATATTTTTAAACGGGGAAAAAACAACGTCATGTCTTAGTACAACAAAAAGAGTAGAAAATGCTGCAAACTGCTATTAGTGGTTCCTAGTGCGCATTCCTTCACTTGATTGTAGAATTAGTCACTAGACTGAAGCACAAACCAAGAAACACCGCGTGTTCGTAGGTATATTACTCTCTAGACGCAACACTCTCCTCTACTTGGAAGTAGATAAGGATGATAATGAAGCTTAGCATTGAAACCCCACACCGGTAGTACGTATGGCAAGAACTGAAGAAGAGATTCACATAAATAGGTAGAATCAGGGCCTTTTCGGAGCAGGCTATCTAGAGTGCGCCTTTAGGATTCTCAACATGAAAATTTAAAAATAACTAATTGCTTTAAAAGTCTTATGCGGGTCCTCTTATAGCCGTAAAAGAAGTAGACGTAATAATTTTAGGGTATAGAAGATATGAACGAAGTCGTATTCACCGCTCATACATGCCATAAATTCCCAGTGGCACTCAGTCAAACGTGCGGCACTTGTATTGACAAAATCTCAAAGACTCTTAAACTGAGCCCCACGGCAGAACATTCCACAGCACGAACCCCACCTCACCTATGCTACAAGTCTCTCTCGCCGGCAGAGCCGCCGAGAGCTCTGACAGGCAACAGCTCTGGCTACAAACCCGGTTGCACTACCTAACAACACAGTGGTGTGTTTACTGCTACTCCGTTACATTCCGTCTGTTAACTATGCGCTTGATCACTCAGCGATTCTCTGTGTGATACAATTACGCTCAAGATTGGCAGCTCTCCTCTGGTACTGCATTATTTGCCATGGTCATGGACATATGTGGTAGCCTCTTTCCAACGGTAAGCCACCGATGACTACAAAATGAGTGTATTCATGTTTTATGTGACTGTTTTCTCCCCACTAAATGCTTTGCTCGACGTAGACAAAAAAAAAAAAAAAAAAATAGAGCTGCTCATGTGTAAAAATCTTACACGTGCTAGTACACGTGAAAGGTAAGCCAGGAAAAAAGAAAATGTAGAAAAATCAGACAGTCACTTCAAATGACCTATTCCATCCTATTCCACTGAGAATTTTGCCTAACAATGAGGATTTATTACAATTTGGTGCAACTCAGGGCCACGCAAAATTACAGGGTGTTTCAAAAATGACCGGTATATTTGAAACGGCAATAAAAACTAAACGAGCAGCGATAGAAATACACCGTTTGTTGCAATATGCTTGGGACAACAGTACATTTTCAGGCAGACAAACTTTCGAAATTACAGTAGTTACAATTTTCAACAACAGATGGCGCTGCGGTCTGGGAAACTCTATAGTACGATATTTTCCACATATCCACCATGCGTAGCAATAATATGGCGTAGTCTCTGAATGAAATTACCCGAAACCTTTGACAACGTGTCTGGCGGAATGGCTTCACATGCAGATGAGATGTACTGCTTCAGCTGTTCAATTGTTTCTGGATTCTGGCGGTACACCTGGTCTTTCAAGTGTCCCCACAGAAAGAAGTCACAGGGGTTCATGTCTGGCGAATAGGGAGGCCAATCCACGCCGCCTCCTGTATGTTTCGGATAGCCCAAAGCAATCACACGATCATCGAAATATTCATTCAGGAAATTAAAGACGTCGGCCGTGCGATGTGGCCGGGCACCATCTTGCATAAACCACGAGGTGTTCGCAGTGTCGTCTAAGGCAATTTGTACCGCCACAAATTCACGAAGAATGTCCAGATAGCGTGATGCAGTAATCGTTTCGGATCTGAAAAATGGGCCAATGATTCCTTTGGAAGCAATGGCGGCCCAGACCAGTACTTTTTGAGGATGCAGGGACGATGGGACTGCAACATGGGGCTTTTCGGTTCCCCATATGCGCCAGTTCTGTTTATTGACGAAGCTGTCCAGGTAAAAATAAGCTTCGTCAGTAAACCAAATGCAGCCCACATGCATATCGCCGTCATCAATCCTGTGCACTATATCGTTAGCGAATGTCTCTCGTGCAGCAATGGTAGCGGCGCTGAGGGGTTGACGCGTTTGAATTTTGTATGGATAGAGGTGTAAACTCTGGCGCATGAGACGATACGTGGACGTTGGCGTCATTTGGACCGCAGCTGCAACACGGCGAATGGAAACCCGAGGCCGCTGTTGGATCACCTGCTGCACTAGCTACGCGTTGCCCTCTCTGGTAGCCGTACGCGGTCGCCCTACCTTTCCAGCACGTTCATCCGTCACGTTCCCAGTCCGTTGAAATTTTTCAAACAGATCCTTTATTGTATCGCTTTTCGGTCCTTTGGTTACATTAAACCTCCGTTGAAAACTTCGTCTTGTTGCAACAACACTGTGTTCTAGGCGGTGGAATTCCAACACCTGAAAAACCCTCTGTTCTAAGGAATAAACCATGTTGTCTATGGCACACTTGCATGTTGTGAACAGCACACGCTTACAGCAGAAAGACGACGTAAAGAATGGCGCACCCACAGACTGCGTTGTCTTCTATATCTTTCACATCACTTGCAGCGCCATTTGTTGTTGAAAATTGTAACTACTGTAATTTCGAAAGTTTGTCCGCCTGAAAATGTACTGTTGTCCCAAGCATATTGCAACAAACGGTGTATTTCTATCGCTGCTCGTTTAGTTTTTATAGCCGTTTCAGATATACCGGTCATTTTTGAAACACGCTGTATATTCACTGGCACGAATCATGTAACATGGTGGGAATGAATTGAATGAAATTCGAAGACGTGATCGTATGTAAATGATTAGAGTTGCAATTGTCTGTGAGAGGTAGAACGATTACCAGGATGTGACACAGCGTTGTCAGTACCTGACCGATTCTGAAAGAGGCTTCATTGTGGATATCCATTCGGGCTCCTGGACCAATGATGTAATATAAAGGTCTCTGTGTCATTCGGATGTGACGATGAAACGACGATGGACCGCATGGGAACGTTAACACAGGCATTTCCGTCGTCAAGGTTCCAGTCTGTGACAAATGAGCACCAAAATGGAGTATCGCTGAATTGTGCTTCAAGCACATAATAACCCCTTACATCTGCGCCTTCCGTCTGAGAATAGCCCCTTCACGGTTCCTCATTCCGTCCGAGAATAAGTAATGGACTCCTCGCAAGATTCTGAGTCATCTCGCACCATTCCTTGAATACTGGCAGCAGCCAGATTAGGGAGTTACCATCTCGTGCGCAGACCGCCACTAACACCACAGCACAAACGACCGCGTTTGTGGTGGTACCATGGCCGAGAAGCATGCAGTGCTGCTGAATGGCGTCCCAATCGGTTCAGGATGATTCGCTGTTCTGCACAACCCCAGACAACCATCGTCTGCGAATATGGCGGTGATCAGGGCAGAGGACCAATACTTCCCAATGTTTTTTAGAAGCATAGTGATGTTATTTGTGTAAATTTACGGGTGAGGATATTCAGCCACCAAATAATTGCTAAAATTCGCGGTGAAATACTCAGCTGTCATTTATTTTGCACAATTCGCTTCTAGTTTCGGTCAGTGACCATTGTCAAGCTTAGCATTAAACGAATAAATCAAACAATTAGAGATTATACAGTTTACAGGGAACTATAAGGTTGAATAGCAATTCGCCTACTGGTGTAGACGACAGGAAAGTTATACCATAATTTGAACAAAAGTAATTTGCACTCTTAAACCCACCATAGTTCGTAAAAAATTTCTCACAATAATAACTGTGTACGATGATTTTCTTCAAGAAGCAAGACAACATCTGCAGCTAGTAACACAGTGACAGATTTAAGTAGGCCAAACAGTCAAGGGTACAGTCAAAGACAACGCCATGTCAGAGATATCAAACCACATGCTAAAAATTTCAGTATCAATTTACTAAGACGTACATTATAATCCTTGTTTCCAGGTAAACAATGTACATAACTGAGCTGACGTGAAATTGAATATATACAACGTAATACATCAAGAAATGGCACACTGGAGACCTTTGTAAACTGAAGTATGTGGTAACTGGCGAAAATAAATCAGCATAAACCATAGAAAACCAATTCGTGACACCAATACACCAGGTAAACCCACATTGAAGAAATTTTGCATATTACAAAACACTGAAGACGTAGGGGGCAGGATTGTGTGTGTGTGTGTGGGGGGGGGGACCTTTTTAAACAATAGAAATTATTTGATGAAGAATGTGAACATAGATAATGGAACTCTATTACACAATTAATTCCGCATCCTTTTCTTGGCAGGCTAATGTTAATGGAATTGCAAATATAAGGGTTAGATACCGTATTTAAGTGAATCTAGTGCGCACTTTTTGTACCATACGAGGTACCCAAAATTAGGGTGCGCGTAAGATTTAATGGCGCATTAGATTCGAGTACAAACCTGAATCGTTCACCAGTATTTCTTACCCTACGTGACCTGAAGTAGCAAAACATTTATTAAACCACAGCAAGAAAATATAGGTACGGTATCTGTGAATTAATGAAAGAAGACGTAAATCGGGTAAGAGGTTATCGAGTTAAAAAATCTGGTATATATTTCCAGTTCTGAATTCTGTTCGCAGGCGTTAGAACAAAATCCATCACTGCCAAGACCGGAAATTTTCTTTAGTCGGTCGTGTCATTTTTTTCATTTATTTTTTATTTGCTCGTTGAAATTTAGGTACTGTCCCGTACATTACAACGCATTGTTCTACTTCTGAACCTCGTTTCATTATTGTTGGCCTGCTACAGTACTTCGCATTGTGTTCGCATTAGATAGTCACGAAATGGAAGGCAACCAGAGAAGAATATCGTATAAACCGTCTTTAAAGCGTAAAATAATTCTTTATGCTGAAAAATATGGTAACAGAAGGAAAGGAAGAGAGTTCAATGTAGGTGAGAGTAACGTTCGCTTATGGCAGAGAGATTTTGGGACTACTTCCAACTACCACTACAAGAAAGAAATTCACTGGACCTCGCAAAGGAAGACGTCCTGACGTTGAAGTAAATGTTTTGGAATTCGTCCGAGAAAGGAAGAGGAATGGGCTACCTGTGACCAGTGACGCCAAAATAAAGAAAGCTAAGGAGGTGTCTGGAGCTGTATGCCGAAGTAAGAGTTTAAGGCTACCCGGGGATGCTATAATCACTTTATGAAACGAGCGGGATTATCTCTGCCACGCCGTACAACAATACGCCAAAAGCTTCCAGAGCATTTTGAGAATAAACTTCAAGAATTTCAGCGGTATGTTATCACACTTAGTAAAGAGAAGAATGTTTGGCTGGGCCAAATAGGCAACGCTGATGAGACTCCAATTTGGTTTGCCACGTAATTACACGATTGACTAGAAGGGTAGAAAAGAAGTTACCATCAAAACATCTGGGTGTGAAAAACAGCGCGTAACAGTAATGCTGGCAATCACAGCAGATGGAAACAAACTTCCCCCTTTTTTTAAATTCAAGCGAAAAACAAGCCCCAAAACTCCAAAAAACGGAAAGCTATTCCCTGAAGACGTCATTGTTCGGAACCAACCGGAGGCATGGATGACAGAAAAATTGATGCTTGACTGGCTCCGAAATGAGTGGGAACTCCGTCCTGGTGAGCTTTGCAAGCAGCCATCAGTGGTCACTCCTAGAGGAGTGAGCTCTGTGTTGCAACCCCTGGACGTTAGTATAAATAAACCTTCAAAGTTTACGTTCAGGAACAATATGAAAAATGGTTTTGCGAACCAAACTGTGAAATGACTCCGACAGGAAAAATTAAACGTGCTGCACACTACATTATCGCACACTGGGTCTCGGCTGCCTGGAAACGCATCGAAGCACCAGTGACAGTAAAATCGAGCAAGAAATGCTTTATTTCAAATACTCTGGATGGCAGTGAAGATAATGTGCTCCAAAACGACACCGAGGATGGTGGGGAAGGAGTAAATGAATCTATTTATGATGTACACTCTAGAATAATGATGAGTAACGCCTGTAATTTAGAGTGAGTTTCTTTGTGTGCCACGTAGGTAATCAAGTTAGGTGTCCTTTTATAATAATGAAAATGTCACTTATTGCCATAATGAGTAACTTAAAAACAATTTTTTTTTATAATTCATCGATACATCACTATTGTTTGAATCACAGTTACCATTATAAATTAAATGTCATCAATACAAAAGTATCCGACCTGCGATGCGCCAAAATTCCTTTTTTATTAATGTCATTTTTACAGTTGGCATGAGCATTACATTAGGTAGCGTATTAGATTCGCGTAAATACGGTAAGTCATATTCCATATGCCCTTAGTAATTTTGTAATTTCAATGCTAGTGTACCAAACTGTCTGTCATATGAATTGATAAGTTCGCTCAAATGTTAGATTTTCTCCAGTAATGATGGTATGTTTGGAGATTGGTGGTCTCCTTTACTAAACCACATTAATGAATGGGGTTTTATATATTCTAATGCCTGTGAGTTATTTATGGAATTGTCATATATCCATTATATACAGTATGTAGGTTCTTATAATATTATTCATCATCTTAAATGCTTTACTGTCCAGGTGTACTATGGTTTTCCCACCTCTTTTTTTTACTTTGTAGGTCCATTAGTAATGGCAATGCAAGTATGAGGTTTACAAGTGTGACATTGTAGATGCCTTTGTAATATTGTAAGTTTTTTTGTGTAAACGTACTTCTGATATGATTTCCTATGGGTTACACGAACTGAAGTGTATTCTAGGTACAAAGTCTGCATGTGTGTGTGTGTGTGTGTGTGTGTGTGTGTGTGTGTGTACATGTTTCGATATTTCCTGTGTGGATGGAAGTATTGTGTGACTGACGAGCAATTTTTGTGGGCACCTTTGTTGAACATAAGTTTTTATATAAATGTAAAACCCTGTCAGTTATTTCTGGAAATTATTATGTATGTTTTATAATTTCTAGGCTCTTATAATTATTGACCATTATCTTAAATGCGTTTCTCTCTAGTGGTTAGCCCCCCCTCCCACATTTAGTATATCCAAAAGAGTGGCACTGAAAATATAAAGTTCGTATTTGTCATGTCTGTAATACTGTAATATGGACTATAATGTTCATTTCTAATATGATTTGATAATGTCACTATTCCATGTGAAACTTTTGTAAGTAGAGAGAGAGAGACTAGATTTTCTATTGTAAGTATGGAGATGGACCCCACTACTAAACGTAAGTTTTAAGTATGCACATGTTCCTCATCTAACACTTATTTCACACGCTTTGAGCAAAATTGTGTTTTAACTTTTTTGTATACACAGTGTGTTTTCTAATGTAGGTTGGTTAATAGGTTCGTTAACCTCTTTCTCGGAAATAGAATATCTCCTGGTAATAAATATATATATATGTTAAATGTAACATTTTTATGGATGCTTGTCAATAATATTTTATCACTTATTTCTTAAACATAACAGAGATACTGGTTATGTAAGTTGTTTCAAAAGAAGTGTAAAATTAGATACTTTAAAGGTTTTATATGTGATAAACATGTGGCCCTCATCTGACTGAGTAACATAGGTCCTATTGTCATGTCTTGTTTCCTACGTCACACACAGTTTTTCTTTCGTTTATGCATGAGCTCTCAGATACATCCTCGACCCAGCATGCTCCCCTGGGTTCTTATGTCTGTACTGCTTTATCTGGTTAGGTCTTGGTTAGAAGATCGTAGAGGTGGTCTGCAATTTTAATAAAAAAATGTTCTGCCTCCCCGCTCCTCCGGTCTACTCCCACTTGTTAAAAGCCTGCATAAAATTAAGTCATTTGTGTCACTACTTAAGCTCTAGGTGTCCTCGACTGTTTTTTTGGGAAAAAATTAACACAGTTTCATCTTGTTTTCTTTGTAGTGCTTTTTGCGCCCGCATTATTTAGATATTTCTACTATTAGGAAGATCCCTCCCCCACAACCACCGCTCCTCCCCATCCCCTGGATCTTTCATTAGGTATGTGGAATTAATAGTATAATAAATTGTTAATCTCTATAGTCACAATTCTTCCTCAAATAATTTCTACCGTATAGAAAAGTCCTCCCTCCTCCTCCCTCCCACACACACACAACCAGACCACCCCCCCTTTCCCCATCATCTTCCATTGCGGATGTGGAATTAAAAGTGTAATGAAGTTTTAATCTTTATGTTCAAGAGGAATGCATAGTGTTAAAATATATTGTGGTATAGGATACTGTGTGAAATTGGTTTTCGTATTTCCGAAGAAACATTTTGTGAACTGATGTTTGGTTGCAGGTGTATATGCTATTTTGGCTTTTTTCTATGTTAACGTAACAACATCCTAGCCGAGTAACATGTCACAGCTGACTTATTTGGCAGCAGTTATGATGTTTTGTAATACATAAAATTTCCTCAGTGTGACTTTACCTGGTTTTTTGATGATACTGAATGGTTTTCTATGGTTTAAGCTTATTTGTTTTCGGGAGATACGATGTATTTTATATTACAAGATCGCCAGTGTGGCATTTCTTGGTGTATTACGTTTTTATATATGGAATTTCACGATCTAGATCACTAATGTACAGTGTTTACTTGGAATCAAAGATTATAATGTACCCCTTAGTAAACTGATAATACAGTTGCTAGCCTATACTACAGTTTTATCTCTG
The DNA here is from genome assembly GCF_021461385.2 of Schistocerca piceifrons. Taxonomy (NCBI): domain Eukaryota; kingdom Metazoa; phylum Arthropoda; class Insecta; order Orthoptera; family Acrididae; genus Schistocerca; species Schistocerca piceifrons. Next base: position 204,329,601 of record NC_060141.1, on the reverse strand, counting down.
TCATGGCATTTTTTTCGACTGTATCCTTATCTGCTCGGTGTAGTTGCATTTGTCAGTGTGTTATTAGCGAGAGGTATAGACTTATTTCTAGACGAAAATTAACTGGCTCAAATGTCTCTGAGCACTATGGGACTTAACTTCTGAGGTCATTAGTCCCCTAGAACTTAGAACTACTTAAACCTAACTAACCTAAGGACATCACACACATCCATGCCAGAGGCAGGATTCGAACCTGCGACCGTAGCGGTCGCTCTGTTCCAGACTGTAGCGCCTATAACCCATCGGCCACTCCAGCCGGCGAAAATTAATTATTATTAAAAGAAAAAATTGATTTTGTTCTAATTATGGTATAACTTTCCTGCCGTTTGTGCCATTAAGTGAAATACTATTTGTCCTCAAAAGTCTATAAGTGTATAATCTCTAATGGTTTGATTTATTTGTTACAGGCTAAGCTTGATGAAATGAAACGAAACTCTCGCATGGCATTTTTGCCGGGAAGCCCAGTCTGGGAAAGGTTCGTCCGCCGGGTTGCAAGTCTTATTTCAGGTTAAGCCACACTGATGACGAGGATAACACAACACCCAGGCCACGTGCGGAGAAAATTTTCAACCTGGCCGGGAATCGAAGCTGGGCCCGCTGCATCGTAGCAATCACGTTACCGCTCAGCTAAGCAGGCGGACAGCTAAGGGTGATGATGGTCATTGACCGAAACTATTGACGAACTGTGCAACCTAAATGACGGCTGAAGGTTTCACCATGAATTTTAACATTAGCAATGTTAGTTTTGGCATAGTGGTGTGAGGAACAGTGGGGAATGACTTCAGGTCGTGGTTGGTAGTGGTGAGGGAACTGTAACGGCACAAATGGTACTTGAGGAATGTCTCTGCCCTCAGATGTTACCTCTCATGTTACATTTTCGTAGTGACGTTTTCAACAGAACAGCACTCCTCCACACGTGACGCCTGTTTCTATGTACTTCCTGCGTTATGTAGACAAACTCCCGTGGCCATTAAGATCCTCAGACTTGTCACAGACTGAGCATGTGTTGGATCAACGCTGACGGCAGCTCCGTATCAGTACTGGTATCGAAGATGTAATGGATCGGTTATGACGGTTTTAGGCCAGCCGGCCTTATGACACTCTGCCTACCATTTCAGTGCAAGCATTCAGACCACATACGGTGCAACGCCTACTGATAGGTGGGTTCTTTGTAGAATGGACTCTATTTTGTGTCACTGCAGTAAATCACGTACCTTCGTAACACATGAAGTTTCACAAGTTTGTTTTCGTGGCCATCCTCCGCAGCAAGCATAGAAATACTTGTTTTGTGAATAAAACCGCTTTTTCCTGCTGCCACTGAATTTATTTATCTCAGACGCATTTCGCATTTTTCTTGTTCTAAGGCATCATCAGTGCGATCTATAATGATAGTTTTGTTATTTTTGGATTATTAAAAAGATCACGTCGCGATTTTTTATGTAAAAAAGGAATAACTTACCTTTTGCTGACCTGTGTTTCCTCTCATCTGGTCTGATAGTCGCACTACCACTTTATTACTGACATATAAGCACAAATTTGTGTTCTGACTTTCCTCACAGTGCTCACCATGTTTGTCCATCTTCTTTGTGGTGTACTATTGTTCTTTTGCCACTTTATATAACTATTTCGTTGGACACCGCTTTTAACAACGTACAAGGTGAACTTGGAAAAGAGAAGGAAACTCCATTACGTGTTTCCTCCACTTTGGCGTGTTTACCTGCATGTTGCCAACCTAACGAAGTCCATGTTCAAGCCTAACTTCTGGTCATGCTGTTGATACCGTGTGTGTATGAGAGAGAGAGCTGAATTATGCTTTCTTTTTTCTGTGTGTGTGTGGGGGGGGGGGGGATGTTGGTGTTTTGAACTGTATGATGTTGAATATGAAAGTACTAGCTGTTAGAGAATGGTTGAAAGCTTTGGTGACAGCTGATTTGATTTTTCGTTTCAGTATTCTGTGGAGGGGTTCATGCATAAGTGAGTGTAAAGATGTTGGGAGATATTACTATTATTATATTAATCCTCTTTTAAAGTGTTGTTCTTTTATTTTATCTATCAGTGTAAACAATGAATTGCTTGGCATGTGTACTTGATCATTCAACAGGGTTTTGCTTTCTGCTTAAGTTTTCTGTATGTGGTAATTTTGTTGCAGCGTTAGGAGGTGCTTCTTTAATGTTGATTCTAATTATTTTCATGTCACCTTCTCTAGTGGTTAGTTTGTGGTCATGTTCTCTTAGGTGTTCTGCAGATGTGGAGTGGTTTGTCCCATATTTCCAGGCTGTCATGTGTTCTTTGTATCTGACATCAATTATTCTACCTGTTTGCCCTATGTATCTGCCTTCACAAGTGTTACCAAAAAAAAAAAAAAGAAAAAGAAAATGTTGAAATGTGTGTGACATCTTATGGGGCGTAACTGGTAAGGTCATCAGTCCCTGAGCTCACACACTACTTAACCTAAATTATCCTAAGGACAAACACACGCACCCATGCCCGAGGGAGGACTCGAACCTCCGTCGAGACCAGCCGCACAGTCCATGACTGCAGCGCCTGAGACCGTTCGGCTAATCCCGCGCGGCCACAGGTGTTAGACTGTAATTGATATATACCTGCTTTATGGTATATATCTCTGTTTTTTGTCAGGTTTGGGGTGTATTTTTGTATAAAATTATCTGCAGGAAAATTACCACATACAGAAAACCAAAGCAGAAAGCAAAACCCCGTTGAATGGTCAAGTACACATCCGTACATAATACCGACCCAAAACATGACACTCAGAAGGCTGCAGACCCAGTTGATCTGTATCCCTGAGATGCGTACTGGCGTCTGGAGCCCTCCACTTTTCTACGGCGATCATCTGTCGTCAGACAATGCCTGCGCTCGTCGGTGAGTGGAATTACACGCCATTTTTGCTGTCTCCATTCTTCGTGAACTTCATCACCTTCTTCAAATGGTTCAAATGGCTCTGAGCACTCTGGGACTTAACATCTGAGGTCATCAGTCCCCTAGGACTTAGAACTACTTAAACCTAACTAACCTAAGGATATCACACACATCCATGCCCGAGGCAGGATTCGAACCGGCGACCGTAGCAGTCGCGCGGTTCCTGACTGAAACGCCTAGAACCGCTCGGCCACCACTGGCCCTCTCCTTCTTCCTGCACAATGGTACTCACTAGTTTTCGCTATTGTTCATAACAGACACACAGAGGTGAAATTTATGGTATGCAGATGTTTTCGTACTGTCTGGATTGAAACTGCCATTCTCGTTGCTTCCAAACATGCAGCAAGTAGTTATGATGCATTTTCTTCGTGGTACCTATGAGGCCATACTTTTTAGGCTGCAGTCATCATTTGGTGCTTTTTACCAGGGACGACCACTAGAAGCCAGGTCTCTATAGTTTACCATCTCGCGTTAACTGTTGAATGTTAGAATGATGTCGGGATGGCGCACTCCGATTCGAATGACAACTCTCTTTCACTTTTGCTTCTGTGTTCTACATCTACATCTACATTGATACTCCGCAAGCCACCCAACGGTGTGTGGCGGAGGGCACTTTACGTGCCACTGTCATTACCTCCCTTTCCTGTTCCAGTCGCGTATGGTTCGCGGGAAGAACGACTGTCTGAAAGCCTCCGTGCGCGCTCTAATCTCTCTAATTTTACATTCGTGATCTCCTCGGGAAGTATAAGTAGGGGGAAGCAATATATTCGATACCTCATCCAGAAACGCACCCTCTCGAAACCTGGCGAGCAAGCTACACCGCGATGCAGAGCGCCTCTCTTGCAGAGTCTGCCACTTGAGTTTATTAAACATCTCCGTAACGCTATCACGGTTACCAAATAACCCAGTGACGAAACGCGCCGCTCTTCTTTGGATCTTCTCTATCTCCTCCGTCAACCCGACCTGGTACGGATCCCACACTGATGAGCAATACTCAAGTATAGGTCGAACGAGTGTTTTGTAAGCCACCTCCTTTGTTGATGGACTACATTTTCTAAGCACTCTCCCAATGAATCTCAACCTGGTACCCGCCTTACCAACAATTAGTTTTATATGATCATTCCACTTCAAATCGTTCCGTACGCATACTCCCAGATATTTTACAGAAGTAACTGCTACCAGTGTTTGTTCCGCTATCACATAATCATACAATAAAGGATCCTTCTTTCTATGTATTCGCAATACATTACATTTGTCTATGTTAAGGGTCAGTTGCCACTCCCTGCACCAAGTGCCTATCCGCTGCAGATCTTCCTGTATTTCGCTACAATTTTCTAATGCAGCAACTTCTCTGTATACTACAGCATCATCCGCGAAAAGCCGCATGGAACTTCCGACACTATCTACTAAGTCATTTATATATATTGTGAAAAGCAATGGTCCCATAACACTCCCCTGTGGCACGCCAGAGGTTACTTTAACGTCTGTAGACGTCTCTCCATTGATAACAACATGCTGTGTTCTGTTTGCTAAAAACTCTTCAATCCAGCCACACAGCTGGTCTGATATTCCGTAGGCTCTTACTTTGTTTATCAGGCGACAGTGCGGAACTGTATCGAACGCCTTCCGGAAGTCAAGAAAAATAGCATCTACCTGGGAGCCTGTATCTAATATTTTCTGGGTCTCATGAACAAATAAGGCGAGTTGGGTCTCACACGATCGCTGTTTCCGGAATCCATGTTGATTCCTACATAGTAGATTCTGGGTTTCCAGAAATGACATGATACGCGAGCAAAAAACATGTTCTAAAATTCTACAAGAGATCGACGTAAGAGATATAGGTCTATAGTTTTGCGCATCTGCTCGACGACCCTTCTTGAAGACTGGGACTATCTGTGCTCTTTTCCAATCATTTGGAACCCTCCGTTCCTCTAGAGACTTGCGGTACACGGCTGTTAGAAGGGGGGCTAGTTCTTTCGCGTACTCTGTGTAGAATCGAATTGGTATCCCGTCAGGTCCAGTGGACTTTCCTCTATTGAGTGATTCCAGTTGCTTTTCTATTCCTTGGACACTTATTTCGATGTCAGCCATTTTTTCGTTTGTGCGAGGATTTAGAGAAGGAACTGCAGTGCGGTCTTCCTCTGTGAAACAGCTTTGGAAAAAGGTGTTTAGTATTTCAGCTTTACGCGAGTCATCCTCTGTTTCAATGCCATCATCATCCCGTAGTGTCTGGATATGCTGTTTCGAGCCACTTACTGATTTAACGTAAGACCAGAACTTCCTAGGATTTTCTGTCAAGTCGGTACATAGAATTTTACTTTCGAATTCAATGAACGCTTCACGCATAGCCCTCCTTACACTAACTTTGACATCGTTTAGCTTCTGTTTGTCTGAGAGGTTTTGGCTGCGTTTAAACTTGGAGTGGAGCTCTCTTTGCTTTCGCAGTAGTTTCCTAACTTTGTTGTTGTACCACGGTGGGTTTTTCCCGTCCCTCACAGTTTTACTCGGCACGTACCTGTCTAAAACGCATTTTACGATTGCCTTGAACTTTTTCCATAAACACTCAACATTGTCAGTGTCGGAACAGAAATTTTCGTTTTGATCTGTTAGGTAGTCTGAAATCTGCCTTCTATTACTCTTGCTAAACAGATAAACCTTCCTCCCTTTTTTTATATTCCTATTAACTTCCATATTCAGGGATGCTGCAACGGCCTTATGATCACTGATTCCCTGCTCTGTACATACAGATTCGAAAAGTTCGGGTCTGTTTGTTATCAGTAGGTCCAATATGTTATCTCCACGAGTCGGTTCTCTGTTTAATTGCTCGAGGTAATTTTCGGATAGTGCACTCAGTATAATGTCACTCGATGCTCTGTCCCTACCACCCGTCCTAAACATCTGAGTGTCCCAGTCTATATCTGGTAAATTGAAATCTCCACCTAAGACTATAACATGCTGAGAAAATATATTCTTCTTTTCACTAGTTCTCTGCTCCTCTGTCTTAGTTTTTTTTATTCTGAAGATGTAATCTGTGCCAAATATATCATCCACAATATTCATTTGCAGACAGTGAATAATAAGTGTGCCAAGTATGGATGAAACTGATCCAGGAACTAGGAGGAGATGTTGAACATATGCATTTGGTTTCACAAGCTGCGAAACCGTCGCGAGTAAACCAGTGACCCGAATGTAGAATAAATTTCCTTTACTTTACGTCTATGGTCACAAACTTTTTGTCAACAGATTACCGGTTTCGGTCTATAATGACCATCTTCTGATCTATTTTATAAAACCAACGTCCTAATCTACTGCAGCCATTGTTATTTTAAAATAGATCCGAAGATGGTCATTATAGACCGAAACCGGTATTCTGATGACAAAAAGTTTGTGAGCATAGACGTAAAGTATAGGAAATTTATGTGCATAAGGGACAGACGAGTATAATGCACATGTATGCCTGATTTCTACTGTTTTTCACCAATCGACTCCATAGAGGGTATAAATTTATCTTCGGTATTCAGCCGTGTGGACTGATGTTAGATCCTAAAACATGTCGACAAAATCATTGATTCATCGCAGTGCTCATGCTAGCTACCTGTTCATACTCTTAACAGAAGAGATAAGAGACAAATCTCACTTCATACTCTTAAGAGCATTCAAAGTGAACTTCAGTAGGTTGCAGAGAGCTTTGAACCCCACAGTGCTTATTTCTATATGGCAAGAAATCTGTAATCCCCACAGTTTTTATAGAATTTAGCTCCTCTGACACTTTATTTTACAGCTCCGCAATCGTGCCTCGGACATGGATGTGTGTGATGTCCTTAGGTTAGTTAGGTTTAAGTAGTTCAAAGTTCTACGGGACTGATAACCACAGAAGTTAAGTCCCATAGTGCTCAGAGCCATTTGAACCATTTTTGAACAGGTCAGTCTTGATCAAACAAACATTTCGACTTCACTATTAACCGTTTCGGATACAGCCATCTTCAGATCTGTTACAAACAAAAACAGCGTGTAACCAACAAAGTTCAGTTTGGTGACGCTAAATCTATAAAAGAGCTTCTGCTACATAAGAAAGATAAAACGTGTTTACATGATTAACAGCCACATTCACTTTATTAGTATTTGCACTTTTTATGTGGATTTTAAGTACGGATCTAATTCAAGTGTACTATGTCAGTACATGTTTTTTTTTTTGTTGTTGTCAGAAGTTCGGTTTATCATGTGAAGTAATTTTAATTGGTGACTACGCATACCGCATTTTAACCATTACATTTGCGATACTAGTTAATCATGTTCCCTAGCTATAGTGCCATCTGTTGGCCTCAGCTTCTTGATATAAATACCAGACGAATTCTGATCATTACCACTACTTACTATGTAGCTACATGTTTAATTTGAAGGTAAGACATCCGAATATTTTATGGTATGTATGGCTGGTATACATGGCTGTTAATCATGTAAACACTATTTACCTTTCCTATGTAGCATCAGGCCTTTTATAGATTTGGCGTCAGCAAACTGAACTTACTTAGTGACACACTGTTTTGGTTTGTAACATATCTGAAGATGGCAGTAGCTGAAACAGGTAACAGTGAGACGTAAAAGCTCGTGTGATCAAGACGGACCTGTAAAATAAAGTGCCACGATATGATCACGGAGCATTTCGTATCTCCTGAACTACGAGTGGTATAACGACATAAATTTGCAGGTACGTTCAGAGGCATATATTAATACTACCTGGAAAATGTATTGCGAATCAGTTAGCAGTAAAGAGATAATCAATTGAAACGTCATGCCTGAGGCGACAGTTTTGCTCATTACAGCGAAAGTGTACTACTTGTTTTCGTTCATCATTTCGCCGAGGGTGTCAACCCTTCTCTAATGATTCTCGGGATATTCTTCCCTCTTCTCTAGTTTCTTGTAAATCTTTCTTTAGTGATTCTCTTGTTTCTTGTAAACCCTTCTCTAATGATTCTTGGAGTATTTCTCCCCTTTCTCTAGTTGCCTTAACCTCCTTTAGCAAGTCTGCCAACACCGACCACATATCGGCACCCTCTGAAACGAGAAAAAGTTTCAGAAGAGTATCATATTATGTGTAAAGTTTGTTGCAAGTCGCAAAGTGCTCTCCGTCTGAAATACTGGATAACTGTAATCTGGATATTCGCTAGCGGTGACTAACGCCTCAAGGAACATAGGCGGTTTATGCCTGTAATACTTGTGTTAATTAGTTGCGCTCCTAATACCTCTACCCCTCTGAGATGTAGGCGGGTCTAATCCCACAGTACCTATTTCCAAACATTAAGTGATATTTGTGCAGCGTTTGGTAGTAATTGATAGGAGGAAATGTAGAATATAGAAAGGTTGAAGTGGCTCTAAGCACTATGGGACTTAACATCTGAGGTCATCAGTCCCCTAGACTTAGAACTACTTAAACCTATAAAGACATCACACACTTTCATGCCCGAGGCTGGATTTGAACCTGCGACCCTAGCAGCAGTCCGGTTCCGGACTGAAGCGCCTGAAACGCTCGGCCACAGCGGCCGGCTTGTAGAACATACATACATTTCTATAATATAATATATAGAGATACCATACTTTCACCTATGCTGTAACTAGTATAGTTTTAAATGTAAGTAGTTGTGTTTCAACTTCTCGTCCATTTTCCATGGACTGATACAACTGCACGCAACGAGTTGAAGATGAAGTGTTATTCGTATAGAAACTAAATAAGCTGCAGCGGAGGCACGAAAATGGTATTATTCTATAAATATTTGGCTGTTACAGACATTGAAGTTAGATCAGTTAACTGTTGCCATCTACCTGCCCTTTACCGGGACTTGTTACGCGTTTATACTTCAGGGTTACACACCTTTACTCTTTACAATTCGGGAGGTAAATTTAATCTTATCATACACTGATACGATATTAATTACGACTATCTCTCTCGCTGTTTGTCTAATCACCTCTCCTATCCTGTTTGTGCTTCCTGTTAATTTTGCATGCAACTCACTAACAGTGACAGCTGGTCCATTTTAACTACGTACTCTTTTTGTTTACACATCCTTCGCATCCTGTTTGTACATCCTGAAAATTTTGCTCCCGTCCCACTAATATTGGTGGCTGTCAATCTCATTCCCTCCCTCTCTTTTTTCTTTCCTTGAGTCCTCGATCTTATGACCGGTTTGATACGACCCGCCCCCAATCTCTTCATATCAGAGCAGCGCTTGCAACCTACGTCCTCAATTATTTGATAGCTGTATTTCAATCTTTGTCTTTCTCTACAGTTCTTACCCTCGACAGCTCCCTGTGGTACCATGCAAGTTATTCCCTGATCTCTTAACAGATGCCCCTTCATACAGACTTTCTTCTTGTCAATGTTTTCCCTATACTCCTTTCCTTTCTGATTCTGCGCAGAACCTCCTCATCAGTTCACCTAATTTTCAACATTCGTCTGTGGTCCCAAGTATCAAACGCTTCAGTTCTCTTCTGTTCCGGGTTTTGCCACATACCGTGTTTCATTACCATACAATGCTATGCTCCAATCGTACATTCACAGAAATTTCTTCCTCAGATTTAGGCCTGTGTTTCATACTAGTAGGCTTATCTTGTCCAGAAATGCCCTTTTTGCAGTGCTACTGTGCTCTTGATGACCTACTTCTCAGACCGTTATGGATTACTTTGCTGCCTAGGCAGCGGAATTCCGTAACCTCGTCTACCTCTTGACCATCAATCCTGATACTAAGTTTGTACCTGTTATCATTTACGATACTTTTCACTTCCATCGTCTTCCTTCGATTTGGACTCAGTCCATATTCTCTATTCATTACACTGTTCGTCGCAATTAGCAGATCCTGTAACTCTTCTTCACTTTGACTGAATATAGCAATGTCATAAGCGGATCTTACCGCAGATGTCCTGTCACAATGAATTTTATTTCCTTCATTGCATCTTCGACGTACAGATTGAACACTAGCGGCGGAAGACTACATCGCTGTGTTACATCATTTTTAATCGGATCACTTTTTTCTTGCTCTTCCACCATTATTATCCCTCTTTCTCATCCCCATTTTTCTCATAATTTCGAACAACTTGGGGCACATGACAACGTCGAACGCTTTTTTCAGCTTGAGAAATTCAATGAACATGTTTGATTTTTCATCACTCTTGCGTTCATTATCAACAGTGACGTCAGAAATGCCTGTCTGGTGCCATTATCTTTGTGCCATTATCTTTCTTAAAGCCAAACTGATCTCATCTAGGATATTCGTCTGTTTATTATTCTTGTTAGCAACGTTAATGCATGAACTGTTCAGCTGATTGTGCGACAATTCTCCCAATTGTCAGTTCCTACAGTTTTTGGAATTGTGCGGATGATATTTTTCCGAAAGTCGGATTATGTATCGCTAGACTCACGCGTTCTACAGTCCAACGTGAACAGTATTCTTGTTGCCACTTCCCCCGATGATTTTACGAATTCTGATAGAATGTTTTCTATCCCTTCTGCCATATTTGATCTTAAGCCTTAGAAAGTTCTTTTGAACTATGATTCTGATATCGAATTCTCTACCTCTTCTACATAGGCTCCTGTCTCTTTTTCTGTAACAAGAGACAAGTCATCCCCCTCATAGAGGCCTTCAGTGTGCTCTTTCCACTTATTCGCTCCCTCATCAATATTTAACATTGGATTTCCCATTGCGCTATTAATATTACCAACGTTGCTTTTGAATTCACCGAAGATTGTTTTGGCTAAACTAAATGCTGATTCAGTCCTTCCGACGATCATATCTTTTTCGATTTATTCAAATTTTTCACGCAGCCATTTCGCCTTAGCTTCCCTGGACTTCCTTCTTGTTTCATTCCTAAACGACTTGTGTTTCTATATTCCTGAATTTCCCTGAACATCTTTGTGCTTCCATCTTTCATTGAACCAACTGAAATAGCTACTGAGCTATTCCTTATCGCACTATCTATAGCTTCAGGAAACTTCCAACTTTCCTCTTCAATCCTTAGCACTTCCGTATCCCACTTCTTTACAACTTGATTCTTCCTGACTATTCCGTTAAACTTGAGCCTAACTTCATCACTACCAGAGTGTGATCTGAGTCTGTATGATCTCAGTCTGTATCTGCAGTTTTTCATTTCGGAATCTCTATCTGTCCTTGATGGAATGTAACTGAAAATTTCCGTATCTCTTGGCCTTTTCCAAGTTTAGCGCTTCCTCTTATGATTCTTGAACATGGTATCCGCTATTACTAGCTGAAATATATTTCAAAACTCAATTTGCCTTTCTCCTCCTTCATTCGTAACACCAATCCCATATTCACCCGTAACTCTTTCTCCTATTCCTACAGCCGCATTTCAGTCCCCCATGACTATTGGATTTTCGTCTCCCTTTGTTTATTGAACCATCCATTCAGTATCCTCATACACACTCCTATCTCTTCATCTTCGGATTGCGACTTCGGCATGTATACCTGAACTGTCGTTGTCGGTGTTGGTTTGCTGTCGATTGCTATCTATCATTGAATTGTTCACAGTAACACACTCTCTGACCTACCTTCCCATTCATAACGAATCCTACTCCCCTTATACTATTTTCTGCTGCTGCCGCTATTAACCCGTACTCATCTGACCAGAAATCCTTGCCTTCTTTTCATTTCACTGACTGACTCTCACAATTTCCACATTGGGCCTTTGTATTTCCTCTTTCAGAATTTCCAGCTTCCCCCTACCACGTTTAAACTTCTGACATTCCCCGACTCGACTCGTAGAACGTTAGTATATTATTCAACCTTTTTCTCAGAGCACCAGAGCACCTCCCCTTTCGCAGTCCCCTCCTCCCCCCCCCCCCCCCCCTTGGAGATCAAATTGCGGAACACTGCCGAACTCTTTTGCCAGTACACAGATCATGATGATACTTTTTCCATTACAGGCCACAGGTTGCATATCTATCTTTAATGCAGTTATTTTCATTGCTTTCTGCATTCTCATGCAGTTGATCACTGACGCTTTCTTTCGCCTTTAGGGGCAACAAAGTGCCCTGAACCTCTGTCCGCTCCTCCGCCCTCTATGACAAGTACCTATTAGATGACTTCCAATGCTGGAAATCTTCGGCCACCAGTGTTGATGATTTTTATTCAAAATGTAAGTTTGGGTGTCATCTAACCCGTGATCGAAAATGTTTCAATTAGTAATCGATTCGCTACCCCCTTTTTTACATCATTTTTGTTCGTTGCGTTTGTTCGGGGCGGACGTTCCATGACACCCGTCCAAATCCGTTTTTGAACCATTCACTTAGTTTCTTTTTTTATATTACAGAGGGCAGCTAACCCTCCGACCGAACTCGGTGAGTTAACACCCCCACAGAATTTGAGCGGTGTCTGGATTCGAAACCGGCTCGTATACCGTTCTTCGGGTCCCTGTATCTACGCCTTTCTTCAATAGCAAGTTACAGCGCTTCCTCACTTCTTAACTGGATTTACCATTGTGCTTTTGATGGATTTGTGATATTCTAATATAACGCTGTATTAATCCCATCTGTCGTCTCGCGGTTATTAATGCCATCGATGTAACTTGAAACCACATTGAAACTTCCTGGCTGATTAAAACTGTGCTGAACGGGAACTCGAATCTGTGACCTTTGCCTTTCAGGACAAGTGCTCTACCGACTGATCTATCCAAGAACGAGTCGCTACTCGCCCTTATTGATTTACTTCCTCAGGTAGCTCCTGAACCTGCAGTTCTTCACAATGACAAAGAAAGGCGAAAAACGTCAAACCCTAAATCCCTAATTTACGCGCAGCGATCATCAATTAGCTTGTTGCTGCATTGTAGGGTACTAATCAGCGATATGCTAGTCTGTGATGTACATTCTCTTATTGTGCAAGTAGCCAGTAGTAGGAGAATGTAGAAGATGTAACTTTCAAAGATGTAGCATTTTTTGAGTACCGTTACTAAAAAACTCTGTTTTGTTATTCGCACGGAAAGCAAGAGCTCCTAGGCGATGAAGTGCAGGAATCGTGGACGAACATCACCAACGGACAAGTAACCACGGCTGAAAGCCACTGATCTCTGATCGGAATGATGCAATATTTGTTATTTATTTTCTCCTATTTGCCAATGGAGATGTTATGTGTGTTGAGCTGTTTGTGAAACGTTAGTTTGTAGATTAGTAGGTTATGTACCAGTAGGCTCAGTTCTATTATCCCAGACCTTAGTGACGGAAACGATTCGTGCAAGTAGTATCAGAAGCTGAAATATTGAATTAGAACTTTTGCTGTGGCTATAACTTGAATCTGAGTCTTCTGATTCTTAGGGAGATTTTTCTAAACACAACATTGCGGTTACAAGAGTTGCACGGACTTCCTTGGTTCAGTGCCTAGTGAGCCGAAGAACTGTGTTCAAGTCCCGGCCATGGCATAAATCTTATTTCACTGCTTCAGCTTTTATCCCTATCGAAGATAAAGTTGTGAATCATATGTCTGCGAAAAATTGTAACGGCATCAGGCCAACAGTTTCATACGATTTTTTTGGTAAAATACGTTTTGAGAAAACTTTAAGGCGTAATTAACAGCCGAAAGTCATACTGTTGGGGATCTGCGGACTAAATACAAAACAAAGAAGGAAAAGGAACAGCAAAAGTTCCATAATTTACATGTGGAGACGGCCTAGAATCTTGTCATAAGACTCTCTAAATTGAAAGTCTTATATGTGAAAATATTGTAGCAACTTTTGAGGATTCTATGACATAATCAAATCAGTGTTTAAGGAAGGGTGGACAAATTTTATGCCTCGTGTATTGTATAAAAAAATCTGTTTCCAAGACTGTAATGGTACAAGGATGTTTCCTTGCGCTCTATTCCTTAAATGAAGACATCTGAATGCACTTTATCACTAAGCGAATTAATATTTTTAATTGATAATATATGTATCCTAAATTATTAACAGAATAAGGTTAAAATATTATCTTCGATATTTAGTTTACGACTGATTTATAGCCGGCCGGAGTGGCCGAGCGGTTCTGGGCGCTACAGTCTGGAACCGCGCGACCGCTACGGTCGCAGGTTCGTATCCTGCCTCTGGCATGGATGTGTGTGATGTCCTTAGGTTAGTTAGGCTTAAGTAGTTCTAAGTTCTAGGGGACTGATGACCTCAGAAGTGCTCAGAGCCATTTGAACTGATTTACAGTTTACAATAGAAAGTACGTTATCGGTAAGGAACTAAAGGAACATTCTTTTTCCTGTGTGCATTATTAGAAAGTGTCTATACTCACCCACACTTTCCTACAGAATATCTGTTCCTACCCGCAACCCTAGTGGTGTCCTTTGAAACGATTACATTCAGATTACATTTTCATAAGTGGAGTGCTATCTCCTAGGAGTGAAGGATGAAATTAGGAAAACCAATTGTTACGGACATCTCCGAAAGAACAGATAACATCTTCATATATAATACATAATAGTGAAGGCTCAACGGCCATTTGACCATCTTCTTCTGTGTGGATGCACAAACAGTGCCCGAACTCTTACAGGAATCGGCAAAAAGCCGTGAGTAATGAGTATAATGCACAGGTGCACTACGATTATAGTGTGGGACAATAAGTTGGGAATGTGGGTCTCACGGGAGGCGTCCCTACATTCGCACCATCCTCTGTGTCCTCGGTGGCTCAGATGGATAGTGTGTCTACCATTTAAGCTGGAGATACCGAGTTCGAGTCCCGGACGGGACACACATTTTCAATAGTCCCCGTTGACGCCTATATGCAGCTAGGGGTATTCATTTCATTGTAATTTCATTTGATAAGTAATGGAGAAAACCAATGTGTTAACTTCACACTGGCCTCCTTCAGCTGATTTATCGCCTAACTACTTCTTTTTGTTCTCGTATGTAAACAGAACTAGCGTGGACAGCGTTTCTCATCACCTCAACAATCTGTTGAACTTTTCCAAAACCAGGTACCAACAACAGAGTCGACGAAATTTCTCAGTTATTGGTTAGAACGTATGAGAACCTGCATAACTTCTTAAAATGATTATTTTCAGAAGCGAAATGTTTTTCATTCTATTACGCAGACGTAAAAGGCGGCCATCGTAAAACAGGAAAACATTTATTACCAGTGGATACTGTCGACACCGAACGAGAGAGGTTGGGAACAGCCCCTGTTCAGTAAACGTGGATTTCCATCTAGGTAGAACTGTGACAATGTATACTGTAATTAAGACACAAAGCAATTAATGACAGAGGCTGCCAGTGGGCATTGATTTAAATCAACAAGGAAAGTTAAAAATTTATGCCAGATCGGGATTCAGGCCCGGGTCTCCTGATTACGAGGCAGATGCTTGACCACTGTACCACCCGCACGCAGCAGCGTATACTTCCCTAGCACGTCTGCCGTCAGACTCAAATTCTCAACTTATCCGCACAATTCTGACGTACTGCGCTTAGCCCATTATCCTCATTACTACCGGCACTTAGCCGATTCTCGTAAGAGTTCGGTCATGGGTTGCATCCGCAATGAAGTGATGAATTGATTGTCTGCGCCTTAATTATTGGCCGCGCGGGGTAGCGAAGCTGTCTGAGGCATCTTGTCACGGTCGGCGCGGTTTCCCCCCTCAGAGGTTCGAGTTCTCCCTCGCGCATGGGTGTGTATGTCGTCCTTAGCGTAAGTTATCTGAAGTTAGGTTAAGTAGTGTGTAAGCCTACGGACCGACGACCTCAGTAGTTTGGTCCCGTAAGACCTTACCACAAATTTCCAAAACTCCTTAATTATATATGTGGTGTCTGTTCTTTGGCACATATCCGGAAGAACAGATACCACGTGTATAATACTGTAATTTCGGAGCGGCAGTACACGTAACCTCTGTTACGGTAAAGGGGCGTATTTCCGCCTTGGGGCAGGGACGGCTGTCGGCAGTAGCGATGCGCGTCACGTACCGCGCCGATGGCGATGGTGGTGACGACGTGTGCCAGGTCGAGCAGCAGGTTGGCGGCCACCACCAGGATCCACGGCACCAGCAGCAGCCGCCGGTCCTGTCAACACCACACCGGACATCAGTGTCGCACGTCAAAGAAACACGTACAGCTGCCTTGAAACGGCGAAACATGCACGTACGAAGTAAAACTGCGAAGTTAAAAATTACTATCCAGATAATGGAAATATTACTCTCCGTGCAGGTCTCTGATAAACAGAAAAACTGTATCGAAGTATTTGGGTGTTTTTGTGACCGAGCTATGACATTCCAGCGTTCATGTAGAAGATGTGGTTCAGAAGCGAAATAATTTCAAGCTTGAAGTCGGACAACAAGTAACAGAAGAAATACCTTTTCCGTGTGATATAATTACAAGTGAACCATTTTCTGTCCTGTACTGTACTGTAAAACCTTTCTTCTTGTGAAATTTCGCAATTCTATGGCAACTTGGAGCATCATCTAGGTTTTACTGGATGAGTTAGCAGCCATCAAAATGTGTGATACAAATGACTGTATCTTTTGACTGCTTTGACTTAGAAGCCAACGTTATAATACCGCTGGAGCGCCATAGACAAACTTGATACATCTACCCGTTTCTGAGACAAAAAGGGCGACAACAGACGGGCGAAAAGACAGACAATCTGATAACAAAGATAATAAACGACAAAACAATTTTCTTATCATGCAATTGCAAATTAAACATTTTAGAATTTTGTCCTTTAGTTGTACTGTGAATCGTTGCATCTTGCTGAATTTCACGATTCTAAGTCAGCGGGAAGTGCCCTGTAGGTTCTGATGCATGAGTTTGCGAGTATCAAAATATGTGACACAAATGGCCGTATCTTTTGATTGGATTATCCGTTACTGAGAAGAAAGCGGTTTTAACAGACGGACAGAGACAGACAAGCAGGCAACAAAGTGCTTCTATAAGAGTTCCGTTTTTAGCGACCTAGCTAAGGAACCTTAAAAATAATAACTGTAATAATAATAATAATAATGGACCCCGTGGAGGCCCGGGAAAAGAATAGGCCTCCGGTATGTTCTGCCAGTCGTAAAAGGCGACGAAAAGAACAAACCACTAATAGGGCTAACTCCTCCTTTTAGTGTGATTGGTTGGTTCAGGACAGAACTAATGAAGCCTCGGACAAGCGCTGTCATGGTCAGGGACGACGCCTGATCCCTATGCCCGTCCACAATGGTAACGACACTGCTAGCCACACGGAAAATAATTTAAATCCAAATAGAGGTGTTTTGCAGGATATGCTTCCTGCAACCACCCTAGAAGGAAAACGAAGGCAGAGGATGAGATGCTCAGATGAAGTTAACTGACACCTCATGTTCTGTTATTACCAAGTAACAAACTTAGGAACAAACACAACTGGATACAGATCACAAGCATACACAACATTTATTACCAGGTACCCAGAATTAAAATTTTTAACGGAACAACGACTAGCTGATCAGAATTAGGAAACATCAAACAACAAGTACAACAAATACTGGAACAAAATATTGTGCAATCAGAAGAAGAAGAAAATACAGTAATGGACTCAAACATCCCAGAGCAAACAAAGAAAAACATGCATCAATTAAACAATCGCAAACAAAGAAAAACATACATCAATTAAACAATCAGAGGAAAACGAAATCTTAAGACAGCCACCAGAACAAGCACAAATAGAACACAAAGTGACACACATGTTAGATATAGAAGAAAAATTTCAGCTGACATATATAGAATACAAAGACACAAATACAGACATTAGACCATTCTTGCATAGACCACCAAATAACCCACAAGTCGAAACAACAATAACAACTATCAACACAATCATACACAACAAAATAAATGAAAATAAAACTATGGAAGAGTTACCACTACTGGTTTATATAGGAGCACTCACTACACTAAATATACACACTAGGCAGAGATCAGAACAAACCAACACACAGTAGAAACCCAAAAAACCAGCATGGCAACACAGGCTACAGATCGGAATAGAAAAACTGAGAAAAGACATCGGACAGCTAACACAATTTATAAGGAATGAAATATCAGACAAAAAACGAAAAAGGTTAGGTAAAATCTCACGACAAGAAGCGATAGAGCAATTAGATGAAAAAAAGCAGAAATTACAATCATTGGCCAAACGACTTAGAAGATTCAAAAAAAGTTAAAATAGAAGGAAACAAAACCAAATATTCAACACGAACCAAAAGAAATTTTACCAGGCAGTAGATAACACACACATTAAAATAGACAATCCGCCAAACATAACAGACATGGAACACTTCTGGAGCAACATATGGTCAAACCCAGTACAACACAACAGGCATGCACAGTGGATACAAGCAGAAACTGACACATACAAGATGATACCACAGGTGCCTGAAGTGATAATTTTGCAACATGAAGTCACCCAAGCAATTAACTCTATGCACAATTGGAAAGCCTCTGGAAAAGATAAAATAGCCAATTTCTGGCTAAAGAAGTTCACCTCAACACATTCACATCTGGCTAAATTATTTAACAGTTACATTGCGGACCCATACTGAGTCCCTGATACACTTACACAAGGAATTACTTATCTGAAACCTAAAGATCAAGTAGACACAGCAAACCCAGCAAAATATCGCCCCATAACATGCTTACCAACAATATACAAAATATTAACTTCAATCATTATACAGAAGTTAATGACACATACAACACAGAACAAAATTATAAATGAAGAACGAAAAGGCTGTTGCAAAGGAGCACGAGGATGTAAAGAGCAACTGATAATAGATGCAGAGGTGGCATATCAAGCTAAAACCAAACAAAGGTCGCTACACTACGCATACATTGATTACCAAATAGCTTTTGATAGTGTACCCCACTCATCGTTACTACAAACATTGGAATTAGACAAAGTAGATCCTAAATTGATACAGTTCCTAAACATGGTAATGAAAAATTGGAAAACCACACTTAATATCCAAACAAATTCAAATAATACCACATCACAGCCAATACAGATTAATTAAGTGTGGAATATACCACGGAGACTCATTAAGGCCTTTCTGGTTCTGCCTTGCTCTGAACTCACTATCCAACGTGCTAAACAATACAAATTATGGATACAATATTACTGGAACATACCCACACAAAGACGGCCGCTATGGCCGTGCGGTTCTAAGCGCTTCAGTTTGGAACCACATGACCGCTACGGTCGCAGGTTCGAATCCTGCTTCGGGCATGGATGTGTGTGACGTCCTTAGGTTAGTTAGGTTTAAGTAGTTCTAAGTTCTAGGGGACTGATGACCTCAGAAGTTAAGTCCCATGGTGCTTAGAGCCATTTTAACCATACCCACACAAAATCACACATTTGCTATACATAGATGATCTAAAGCTACCGGAAGCAACAAATCAACAACTCAACCAATTACTAAAGATAACAGAAGTATTCAGCAATGATATAAATATGGCTTTTGGAACAGACAAATGTAAGAAAAATAGCATAGTCAAGGGGAAACACACTAAACAAGAAGATTGGATAACCACAGCGACTGCATAGAAGCGATGGAAATAACAGAGGCCTGTAAATATCTAGGATACAGACAAAAAATAGGAATTTATAATAAAAATATTAAAGAAGAACTAAAAGAAAAATATAGACAAAGACTAACCAAAATACTGAAAACAGAATTGACAGAAAGAAACAGGACAAAAGCTATAAATACTTATGCTATACCAATATTGACCTACTCATTTGGAGTAGTGAAATGGAGTAACACAGACCTAGAAGCACTCAATACACTTACACGATCACAATGCCACAAATATAGAATACATCACATACATTCAGCAACAGAAAGATTCACATTAAGCAGAAAGAAAGGAGGAAGGGGATTTATCGACATAAAAAACCTACATTATGGACAGGTAGACAATTTAAGAAAATTCTTTATAGAATGAGCAGAAACTAGCAAAATACACAAAGCAATCACTCATATAAATACATCGACTACACCACTACAATTTCATAACCACCTCTACAACCCTTTAGATCACATAACATCAACAGATACGAAGAAAGTAAATTGGAAAAAGAAAACAGTACATGGCAAGCACCTGTATCATCTAACACAGCCACACATAGATCAAGACGCATCCAACACATGGCTAAGAAAAGGCAATATATACAGTGAGACGGAAGGATTCATGATTGCAATACAGGATCAAACAATAAACACCAGATATTACAACCAGCATATTATTAAAGATCTCAATACCACAACAGATAAATGCAGACTTTGCAAACAACAAATGGGAACAGTAGATCATATCACAAGCGGATGTACAATACTAGCAAATACAGAATACACCAGAAGACATGACAATGTAGCAAAAATAATACATCAACAACTTGCCATACAACATAAACTAATAAAACAACACGTTCCCACATACAAGTACGCACCACAAAATGTACTGGAGAACGATGAATACAAATTATACTCGAACAGAACCATTATAACAGATAAAACCACACCACATAACAAACCTGACATCATACTCACCAACAAAAAGAAGAAATTAACACAACAAATCGAAATATCCATACCCAATACAACAAATATACAGAAGAAAACAGGAGAAAAAATTGAAAAATACATCCAAATGGCTGAGGAAGTCAAGGACATGTGACATCAGGGTAAAGTTGACATTATACCGATTATACTATCAACTACAGGAGTCATACCACACAATATCCAGCAGTACATCAACGCAATACAGCTACATCCAAACTTATATATACAACTACAGAAATCTGTAATTATTGATACCTGTTCAATTACCCGAAAGTTCCTAAATGCAATGTAACATATACTGTACAATTAAAAGGAAGTCACGCTTGATCAAGATCCGCGTCACTCTCCATTTTTAACCAGACATAACGTCTGAGAAAGAAAAGAAATAATAAAAATAATAATAGTAAAGATGGAAAGAGTGCTTAGACGGTCTATACAGGAAGACGAACTTGAAGGGCACAAGACATAGATGGATATGAGATGGCAGATATGACACTGCGTGAAGAATTTGACAGACCACTGGAAGACCTAAGTCTAAACAAGGCTTCTGGAGTAGCCGGCATTGCCTTAGTACTATAGATAGGTAGCCGTAAAAAAAACTATTCCATCCGGTATCCAAGATGTACAGGCACGTGAAATACCGTGGCTCACACTTCTTCAAGAAGAATACAATAATTCCAATTGCAAAGAAAGTAGTTAAACATTGCCGTACTATTAGTTTAATCGCAAAATACTGACACGAGTTCTTACAGAAGAATAATAAAGCTGGTAGAAGCCGATCAAGGAGAAGATCGGTTTCGATTTCGCAGAAGTGTAGGAATACTGACACTACGACGTATCTTAGAAGCTAGGTTAATGAAAATCAAACTTTCGTTTATAGCATTTGTAGACTTACAGAAAACTTTTGACATTGTCGATTTGTATACTCTCTTTGAAATTCCGAATTCTGTAATCAAAAAAAATGGCTGCTCGAAACGCACAGACGTTATGGGGGACATACACCTGGCTTACATAGGACCTTCGGTAGCAATCGGTTGCAGTACCTCAACTGTGGGTTAAGTGAACATTATTAGGGACCACCTGTAACCGCTTATACTTGAGTCACTTTTGGTCCTTTGTAGACGTCAGACAACGGCTGGTCAAATACATAACAAGAAAATTCGCGGAACAGCACCCTTTTATTTTATTTTCGTAGTTCAATATGCTATCTTGAGGGTCAACATGCAGTTCTCAAAGATCATCAATATTGGCATACTGGGGCCACCTGTTTTTGGACGTCGTGAATAAATTCTCAAATGCTTCCTTCTCAGTTGCAATCAAGTCTTCAAAGGAAGCACTTGAGAATTTACGACACCCAGGAACAGATGGCCTGAGTATGCAACTATCGACAATCTTTGAGAGGTGCAAGTTGGGCACGAAGACAGCGTATAGAATTTCTGAAATTGGTAGCGGAAATAAAATAAGGTAACTTCTCAAATTGCACGGCTGTTTGTCAATTTCCTTATGCTTGATGTCTTTCCCAACAGCAATGGCATCTTCCAGCAGCATAACTGTGTCTGTCGAAAGGTCAGAAATATGCTTCGGAGGTTTGAGGAGATTGATAGTGAACTCACGTTTCGGCTTATCTTAATCCAATGAAACCGAACTGAGACGCTATCGGGCGCTAGCTCCGCTCCCACGAACCATCAACCCGTAAATTACGGGAGCTGTATGACCCGTGTGTAGGCGTCTGTTGTCACAAATCTCTGGGAACCTATCATGTACTTGTCGAATGCGTGGCATGTAGCCGCACGGTTTGAGGCGTCATGTCACGGGCTACGCGGCCACTCCCGCCCTAGGTTCGAGTCCTCCCTCGGGCATGGGTGTTTGTGTTGCTCTTAGCATAAGTTAGCTTAAGATAGTTTAAGTAGTGTGTAAGTCTAGGGACCGACGACCCTAAGCAGTTTGGTCCCTTAGGAATTCAGACAAATTTGAACATGGGATGCGGAATCACTGCTGAATTGCGTTTCAGAGGTGAACCTCTACAGGTGGTCATAATGTCTTGGCCCATACAAAGGTACGTAAAGCTTTCACCATACAGTAACAATCAAACTAAACGTACTTAGGTGTGCAGGGTTATTGAAATTAAATTATAAATCTTACTTGATTATTACAGTAACACAGACCAGCATTGCGCAGACACGTTGTGTCCAGGATGTGGCATATAATAAGTGCATAACTTGAAGAGTCAGTGGTTCTTGTTACGTTTGGAGAATATCGCATTGTAAGGAGTGAATTTTAAGGGTTAAATAGTTGGAGAAATTGTTAGTGTATAGCGTATTATTTAGTTAAACTGTAGTTAGATGTAGTATGTAGGCCTGCCAAAGGTTACTGTTAGTTTGAAGCATTGGTGGTCGTCTTCTCAGGCAGCGTTACATCCTGAAAGAGCCGATCTACGAGACTTGCACGCAATCAAGCCATGGTCGAGATGTCTCAATGGTGCAGACAACGAGATGGAGGAAGTAGCTGCTGAAAGAATCGTTAGTATAAAATAATTCGTTATGTTAAGTTCTGTGGTAGAATATTAATTATGAAGGGTATAATTAAGCAGTGGTTATTACTAGCGAATAGTATTTGTGGTGTTGAGTCACGAAGTCTGTCAAGTTTAACGAAAAGCTGTCATGAACATCGATTAAGGTGTTTAGAACCGACTACCTGATTTATTTATAAAATGAATCACGGATAAGGAATTTAAATGTAATTTTGAACAGCTGATCAAAGAGAGACAGGAAGAAGCAAAGAAAGATGGAGAAAACGCAGAAACGGTTATCCACGAAGGGTGGCGAGACGTAAAAAAGGGGCAGGAATTCAAAAAATGCTTGGAGGAAATGCAAAGGGGACAGGAATCGGTAAAAACCGAAATAACTAAATTAAATTTAAAATACAAGGAAGTTAATAAATATGTAGTAGATATAGAAAGTCCTTTAAGTGAGCTATAAACTGCAAGGTGTCAAACAAATAACACATCTTACATTGAATTCCTGAAACATTTCCAGTTACCTCGATATGTCACATGATACGGTTACGTGAAAATGTAGGAATCTTATTGATCAACAAAGCAAAGCGAATAAACAAACCGGCATTTCGTGAATATAAGCCTCTAACACTCACACTAGAAATTAAACACAAGTAATTTCCCGACCCGAACTAGAAGACGCAGTTCTGAGGAAAAGGAGAATTTTACGACGGCACGCCATCTTGCACAGGAGAAACCTTCAACCAGGGACACCTGGTGGACACAATAAGACGCCACAGCCACTGCATAGGGCGCCAGCAAAAGCAGCCCTTGTCCCTGCTTTTAATGACGACCCCTCGGAAAGCCCGCGATCGCAGACAAACGTCTGGAGAAACTCATAACATTGGTGACGCACTGTAGCCACATGCGTTAAAACTCACATGAAAGAAAAAGCTATTTATCTTAGTATTACGTATCAGAAGTTAAAAAAAAATGGTTCAAATGGCTCTGAGCACTATGGGACTGAACATCTAAGGTCATCAGTCCCCTAGAACTTGGAACTACTTAAACCTAACTAACCTAAGGACATCACACACATCCACGCCCGAGGCAGGATTCGAACTTGCGACTGTAGCGGTCGCGCGGTTCCAGACTGAAGCGCCTAGAACCGCTCGACCACACCGGCCGGCTCAGAAGTTAAGCTACGCTCTACGAAGAAAAGACGCCAGTGATAGGCTACAAAACTCTGGTGGAAGGAGATATAACACGTACGAATGCCCTGACTGAACAGAAAGAAAACGCTTGGCCACCAGCTTTGATATAGCCAAGATTGCAGATGGAGTAATTTGCATCTTCTCTTGCAGAGGATAGTCGAGTGTTTAAGCAAGGCGACTCGCGCAATGTTGAGACGATTGCGATGGTCATTATGTGAATATTTGTTCACAGGCTCGTCTTAACTCGTAAGGGGTTAAACTGCGAAGTCTCCTGGTATGGAGAATCGCAATGAGCACTGACAGTTAACGCTTGCGAGGGATTTGAGGGCAACGACGTTCGCGCTATTCCAGCCAAATAGCGTGTACACTTGGCTTCGCCGAGGACGTAGGAAATGTATCCGACTGGTGTCTAACAGTCGAGAGAGATTTAGAATAGAATCTCAGATTCACGGCTCGCGCCGACAGCCGCCACTGCCGCCGCCGACGCAAGGTAATCCCATACGGTTGCACTACGGCAGCCAGTGATATTCCATTGACACTCAGAACTGCAGTCGTCTCCATCTCTCCTAATTTTCGTACATTCAACCATGATCTACAGTTAAACGTATTCACGTTTGTAGGGCTTAATTGAATCAGGAACGTAAGGGCTGATCTAACAAAAAGGATTGATCAGCCACTGTAGGGTTATGAATTGTTTCAGTTGTGTTCTTCTTTTTGATTGTTCCTTACCTCATTCAGTTTTATGTATTTTCATTGTGCGTTTTAGCGTTATTGGTATCTCTTGCCTCAGTTGCATTTAATTTGTTCGTATTTCTTATCGACCCCCAGGCATGCTCCTCAACCATCTTACCACTAAACAACCTTATAATAGTTAGGAATTTCGGTTCACAGTTGTGAACACCCTGTATCAGTATTTCTCCATCCTGTACGTAATTTTGCTAACATGGTTATGGCATGATGTCATACTTAGAGTGAAAATAAAATTTAATAACGAAAATCTAAGATTTAATTTTTTACAAATATATAGTTACGCCTGAACCCGTACACTAATTTCTGTTAGCAATAACGCTTCCTTTACAGGGAGTGTAGTGGAACCGACATTGATATCATTGTATGATTACATTACTGTGCATATTGCAGCACTCTTCTGAACTTTGCATGTGTGAGATGGTATCTTGCTATCTTTCCGGTTATAGGTTCAACACCAAAATCCCAAAACACTCACAGAGCATCCTTGTACAGCTGTGGTAGGAAGATATATCAGAACTAGTCTCACACGTGTTAGATAATGGCGACCCTGCCAGGGTGGTAAAATACCATGGTAAGGTGGTCAACCATATGTAATTACTAGGACAAAAAATGTCCTCTTAAAATTTTTCGTATAAAATTTTTGTATTGCAGCTTCCAATGGAAAATATTAGTTGATACTGACAATTCAGTAGGGAGCCAGAGACGTACAATGCACTGAGAGATGTACGCAATGTTCTCATAAGTATAGTTGTAACACCACTGTTAGCTTTAAGTTTTTCTAGCATGTGCGCAGGTGGCTGACATTGCTCTAAGAAGTTGCTCCTAACACAACTGGTAAGTGACGGTCGTACAGGCTTGTTATTCTGTTAAGGGAATTAGGAACAGGAATGAAAGGGTGAAGGGAATAATTTTATGAAGCGAGTAATGTCGTACGATTGCACGATTACACGAAGTATGGCGCGTCAGTTAAAATTGCAAAGACGGGAATCAGAGAGATTAGCAATGGCATATCGAGACCTTGATCGAATTGAGAGTGACACCAAGCAAGATAACGTACGGAAACTTCAGGACAGGACGACGGACGACACAATGCCTGGAGAAATAGATCAAGGGGTCCAGCAGGACGTAAACACCGTGCAACAAGGCGGGGTAAGCGGCGACCAACATAATGCAGAGGTGCAGGAAGTGGGGAACGTCCTAAATATGTACGAGGGTCACTCCAAACGAAATGCACACTATTTTTGTAAAAATACAGTTATCACTCTGCATGTGTGAAAGTTTTACAGTGTGTAGACACATCCTTCCTGCTTGTTTTCAAACATAGTTCAACCTGTTCCCGTGAGTGGCGCCGTCATAGCATGTCTTCAAGATGGCTGGTACACTTGACATTCGTCAGAAGCAACTTGCTGTCATAAATCTCCTGTGCTGTGAAAACGAGACAGTGGGAAACATCCACAAGATGTTGAAAAAGATGTATGGAGATGCTGCTGTCGATCGCAGTACAGTTAGTCGGTGGGGAAGCGGGTTACGTGATGAAAGCGGGCACGGCAATATTGAGGATTGTCCTCGCAGCGGCAGGCCTTGTACTGGACACATTCCAGACAATGTGCAGGGATTTAACGAATTGGTGACTGCTGATAGACGCCTCACAGTGAACGAATTGTCACGCTACGTTGGGATAGGGGAAGGAAGTGTTTGCAGAATAGTGAAAGTGTTGGCGTTAAAGAAGGTTTGTACCAAGTGGGTTCCTAGGATGTTGACAGTGGCTCACAAAGAAACAAGAAAAACGGTATGCCGCGAACTTTTGGAGCAATACGAGAATGGTGGAGATGAATTTCTTGGAAGTATTGTGACAGGAGATGAAACATGGCTCCATCTTATATAACCAGAGACGAAGAGGCAATCAATGGAGTGGCATCATGCAAATTCACCTAAGAAAAAAAATTCAAAACCACACTTTCAGCTGGAAAAGTTATGGCTACGGAGTTTTTCGATTCCGAAGGACTCTTGCTTGTGAACATTATGCCAAGTGGAGCCATCATAAATTCTGATGCATATGTGACGACATTGAAGAAACTTCAAGCTCGACTAAGTCGTGTTCGACCACATCGGCAAAAGCAGGATGTTTTGCTGTTGCACGACAATGCACGGCCACATGTCAGTCAAAAAACCATGGAAGCGGTCACAAAACTCGGATGGACAACACTGAAACACCCGCCTTACAGTCCTGACCTGGCTCCATGTGACTATCATCTCTTTGGGAAACTGAAAGACTCTCTTCGTGGAAAAAGATTTGAAGATGATGACTCCCCTGTGCACGCTCCCAAACAGTGGCTCCAACAGGTTGGTCCAGAATTTTACCGTGCGGGTATACAGTAGGTGGTTCCAAGATGGCGTAAGGCAGTTGAGAGGGATGGAAATTATGTGGAGAAATGAAAATATTGTTCCTAAACGATGTATCTACACACTGTAAGACTTTCAAACATGTAGAATAAAAGATGGATTTAAAAAAAATGGTGTGCATTTTTTTTGGAGTGAACCTCTTAGAACCCATAGTAAATGTAATAAGACTATCGTCACAACCGAGTATAGGCAAAACAATTCGAAATGCGTCTCCGCACTGTTCACTGCTAATCAGTTACAAACTGACACGAGAATGTAAACGCAGAAAGAAGCTCGTCGGAAGATTTGGTAATAGGAACCGTTAATTTGTCGGAAATTCTCCAGCAATTAACACGTACCGTAATGATATCAAACAGAGAAATAAAACAATAGATACGTGAGAAGAGTGCGGGAACAGCGAAACAACTGCGGGAGATCAAACAATAGTTATGTAACATAGAGGAAGAGGCAAAAGAATCCAGAGATGTGATCGAAAATTTAATAATAGGTCACACGCAATTGAGAACAGACATTGAAATCGTCCATGTGAACGTGCAAACATTGCGTGACGATACATAGACTGAAATCAAAACACTACATCATGACACTCACTGTGAAATTTCAAAGATAAACAAACAGGTTAATGGAATTAAAGGCCAAGCAGCGGACACAACACGACAAATAGTGGAAGATAGTGTGCTGCAAAAGCGCTTCACGAAAGCGGTTCTCAAGAGGTACGATACTCACATTGTGGAAATAGAAACGAAAACAAAACCTCAGTTTGCAAAACTCAGAGAAGAACTGTTGCGAACTATACAAAAGCGAAGTGATCAAGATCATAAAACTCTGAATCCGTAACAACTTCCAAGTCAATAACGCTACCAGAAAGGCAAGAAGTATCACAAGGAATGAAAAAGATAACACCCAAAAACAACTCCAATCACAGGCGAAGAAGAAATTACTCGATAATCGACCCCCTGCGATGCCACAGGCACGTATCGAAACTCACGAAGAGTAGACGGCACGAGGAGGACATTGGGTATCACAAGCATACTTTTCGGAACAGTTCGGACCACGTGATGAAGCGGCAACGTTAGCCAGGCACGAGACCGAGCCAGTACTTGTCAGGAAAATGCAAGGGAGAGAAGGTTATAGGGAAAATCATGCCGACACTCTCGCAGAGCCGATGGAAGAAAGTCATTGCCTTCCATTACAACGATATCATGCAAGACTAGGCGAAAGTTACAGTGGACAATATCCAATGGATTTACCACAACCTGAAAGACTGACACGTGAAATAAGCGGGGACAGAAGTGACAAGGGCACTCGAATTTCGTATGGTACCTTGATGAGGTACGACAATTCCTCACTGTAAGGAAGTTTAAGCATTTCCGTGAAGGAAACTCACTGCATCCACGAACCTTCATTGATCAATTCGGAGTAGGACTACTAGAACATTGGGCATCAGCACACATACAAGATTTTATATGTGCCCATATGTCTGAAACAGTAGCGGGAACGATGCAAAACGTAGCAGCTACATGTCGATGATATGGAGATTTCAGAGATAAGTTTCTCTCACGCAACTGGTCGAGTGAAGCGCAAAATAGGGTGAAGTGTGAACTACTACAAAATACATACTCCCAGAATTCCGGAGAGAAGAGCTCTGTAAAATTTTTTGAAGCAATGGCAAAGAAAAACTAATTCTCCATTCAGCGATGGAGAACTGATTAAATTATGTACCATGTAGCTGCCACTAAAATACCAACAATCCCAGGTAGGGCGTGGAGGCATTGACGTCGAAGCCTTCAAAGGAATTTTGAGAGAATAAGAATTCACATTTTCGGAAGATGAGGCAAGAAAAAAGTGAAGCCGGCATGAAAAAGTGAATTACAGACCGTGAAATGCGGCAGAGACTGCACGAAGGAATGTCAGCTATTACGAACCGCGTGATGATTTCGCGCAGAGAAGTGATAATAGATTCCAAATGTTAGGCGTACAGAACAATAAATGGCAATGCTTATCCACCCAGGAATGGCAATAACTATTACAGGGCGAGTAAAGGTATTCGCAGTAGGTGTTGGAGAACATACAGGCCGACAAATTACCAGCAACGAAATCCGTGTCACCAAGTCGAACAGAAACAGGAAGGACCGAAAGAAGACGTGGAGATAGGGCCCCAAACCCCCAATAAACTTTCGAACTGACGAGAGTGCCCAAGTCAAGGAGAACAGAACACCTACCAAAGCCAGCAGCAGGAAATTAATGAAAGAAATATACACCTTATCACAGTAAATGAAAGATGAAGGAGCAGAACCGCAGGAACCGAAAGAAGTCAGGATACCACAAACAGCCGGTTGGATAGGTTTCAGTTGGGAGGATTTCGCAAAAAACTGACTATCGGAACAGAAGTCGAGTTAACAGGTAAAGTAATTAGCGCTGCCGAGTTATTTAATACTGAAACTAAGGAGAGCCGGTTCCAAGAGGACAACGCTACGTCGAGAGGAAAAAAAAAATATTTTGTCATGACAGGTAATAAATGAGGAAATTAGGATCGCAGGGATCAACCAAAAGGAGGAAAACAACACCACCTTGCTGGGGATAAATTAATTAGATGGATGCCCACAAAGAAAACGAATTACCAGAGGCAGGCACAATGGTAGAAGAGAATACTGACGAAGTAATTAGAATTGTAGAGTTATTTGAGGCTGAGACCAGGGAAAACGAACTCAGGGTGGATAAGGCGCAGTCGATGGGAGTTGAAAACAAATTACAACTGGGTACAGATTCCAATGTGTAGCATGATGGAAGTTACGGAGATATAATAACGGCACTTAGATACAACAATCTGGCAGTTTACACGAGGAAAGAAGAGGCAGATGTGTTGAGGGAAGACGAAGATAAATGTGAAGAAGAAGTTGTAAAAGAGAGAGAGAGAGATAGTGGTCGACGCATATCCGACAGAAGGCTCTAATTGACAGGTAATAAATCCTGAAACGACTCACATATGATTCAATAGAGGATGCTTTGATGCATGGAGGTGAGGAAGAAAAGAGCAAACAGCTCGAGATTCAACCAGTGTAAAGGCCACGGTTGCGAAAGTACCAGTTAATGTAGTCATAGAGAGCCGAAGCGAGCTAATTGCGATTTCAGAGAACTTACTTAACCAAAGCAATGCCAATGAAGAAATAACGGTCTTGAAAACGATGAACATTAAATTGGAGGGTCTCATCAAAAATCAAATTGCGCATGTCAATAAACAAACAAGGCTAACTCTCTAGTGCCAAGATCTAAGGATCGAAGTCAATTTCGTTATCATATCGAAATTAATGGTGGACATGATGCTATGTGCGGATTTTCTGAATCAAAGACGATCTGTGATAATCATGCGAAAGGGTAGCGTGACATTTGGGAGCACTACCTTTCTCTTTGAGCCAGGGCTGTACAGTGTCACTCATAGGTAGAAAAGCAAGAGCCTTCCAGATCCAAGGAACGATGTTCCATCACTCAAAAAAATGATATAGATAGAACGAATCGAGCAAAGAATAAGATAAGTAAAAGTTTAGGACTTCACCATATAAGCTGCATTAATAGGTAAGATGAATAATAACTTACAGGCATCAGTAAATAATATCAAAGAAGCCATCAGGTATGTTTCAGAGAGGATGTGACCAGGAGTCTGAGGAAAAATTGAGACAGAGAACAGAGAAGTACCTTAAATTTTTATGTGTAGCAATTAACATGATATGTAGAGTTTGCAAATCTGATGATCTAATAGCATGAGATACTAACATACCACAACACAACACCAAAAGGAGTCTCATTACGTTATGATATCAGGAACAAATTGGACCCTGAAAGAGAAAATAGAATTGTAACACAGGGACAGGATGCCGATCCTGTAAAGAATTTCTTAAGAGGCGCAAATTAGGCATAACGTAGATTATAAGAAAAGATTGTTCTACTTGACCTCCTGCAAGAAGCAATCGTCAACTGCCCACGACAATGTAGTGGATTACAACTGAAAATGTACATACATCAATAAAAGGTTTTCATCACCTTGGTTCAGAGAGTTCCGGAAACTGTACAGAAAACAGGAATAGAGATCAACATAAACATCATTTCCGCCCTTTTTATTGCTCACGAAAACCACACATTGCATGTTGTACCACCATACAGCGAGACCTTCAGAGGTGGTGGTCCAGATTGCTGTACACACCGGTGCCTCCAATACCCAGTAGTACGTCCGCCTGCATTGATGAATGCCTGTATTCGTCGTGGCATACTATCCACAAGTTCATCAAGGCAATGTTGGTCGAGATAGTCCCACTCCTCAACGGCGATTCGGCGTAGATCCCTCAGAGTGGCTGGTGGGTCACGTCGTCCATAAAGAGCCCCTTTAAACCTATCCCAGGCATTTTCGATAGGGTTCATCTCTGGAGAGCATGCTGGCCACTCTAGTCGAGAGATGTCGTTATTCTGAAGGAAGTCATTCACAAAATGTGCATGATGGGAGTGCGAATTGTCGTCCTTGAAGACGAATGCCTCGCCAATAAGCTGCCGACATGGTTGCACTATCGCTACGGTGCCTGCCATCATCACCAGCGGCGTACATCGGCCCACATAATGCCACCCCAAAACAGCAGGGAACCTCCACCTTACTGCACTCCCTGGACAGCGTGTCTAAGGCGTTCAACCTGACCGGGTTACCTCTAAAAACGTCTCCGATGATTGTCTTGTTGAAGGCATATGCGACACTCATCGGTGAAGAGAACGTGATGCCAATCCTGAGCGATCCATTCGGCATGTTGTTGAGCCCATCTGTACCGCGCTGCATGGTGTCGTGGCTGCAAAGATGGACCTCGCCATGGACGTAAGGAGTGAAGTTACGCACCATGCTGACTATTGCGCATAGTTTGAGTCGTAACACGACGTCCTATGCCTGTACGAAAAGCCTTATTCAACATGGTAGCGTTGCTGTCAGAGTTCCTCTGAGCCATAATCCGTAGGTAACGGTCATCCGCTGCGGTAGTAGCCCTTGGGCGGCCTGAGCGAGGCATGTCATCGACAGTTCCTGTCTCTCTGTATCTCCTTCACGTCCGAATAACGTCACTTTGGTTCAGTCGGAGATGCCTGGACACTTCCCTTGTTAAGAGCCTTTCCTGGCACAAAGTAAAAATGCGGAAGCGATCGAAGCGGATTATTGACCGTCTAGGCATGGTTGAACTACAGACAAAACGCGGTGTGCTCCTTCTTCCTGGTGGAACGACTGGAACTGATCGGCTGCCGGACCCGTCCGTCTAATAGGTGCCGATCATGCATGGTTTTTTACCTCTTTTGGCGGGTTTAGTGACATTCCTGAACAGTCAAAGGCACTGTGTCTCTGATACAATAACGACAGTCAACGTCTATCTTCAGGAGTTCCGGGAACAGTAGTGATGGAAAACTTCTTTTGAAGTGTGTAGAAAGATCTAACAGCCCAGATAACAATCCCATTGTTGCTGTCAAGAAACCCAATTGATATACTCTATAGAATTTGAAGGACAGAAACGTGAATAAAATAATAGAAACTGAGAGAGGTAGGCTGACTCCCCTTGTAGAAATGTTGATTCATTGCCATCATGCGAAATACTCGGATTTAATCGGTTTGACAGTTAGCTGCTAGCAGATCATCCTCGCAGAAGAATCTAGGAAATATATCACCTTCTTGTTTACTGGTAGATCTTTGCCATTTGACCTGAACGTTTCTGTAGGTGAACTTAACTGTGCTTAGGGTTTAGCTCTAGTGGATGATGTGTTGGAGAAGAATTTTCCTATGTGAAGAGTATATCAATGGCTTCCAAAACATGAGGAGGACATATTAAGTTGATAGAATAAGTATTACAAAGATTAACCAAGGAAGGAGTAAGTGTTAAGTATCTGAAGTCTCGTTATGGATGAGTGAAATTAAATTCTTGGATCACATGGCAAGTCAACAAGGTGTTTGTCCTGATACCAAGATGTTAAAAGCTATAAAAGATGTTCCCTACCTAGAAACGTGAAACATGTTAAATCTTTCTTTCGTCTTGTGCGATTCTATCGTATTGTGTATCCACATCGTATTGTGTGTTAGCTAGAATTTTTGGTGAGACGCTGGTGAGCACCCACTGACCGATATGTTGTTCGAAGGAGGAGTGGTTAAGGCTACTCGTACTGGTTGTTCTAGTATAGAGTTCAGCACTGATAGTGCAAATGTAATACGACATTAGAGCTGTGTTTATACCCTTGTGAATTAAAGAACCTTTATATTCTGAAACTTGTAAAGTGTGTCGCTTTTATGAGCTTATGGGTGCAGCCAAGTGATTTGCTGAATTACATTGCGTGTATTAATACCATATGCTTTGTCTTGTTGTTGAATTATGACATCTGTCATTTACATCTGGTGTGTCGGGTAGGCCTAAGGCGTTACCATTTTGTACTACGTGACATTGATTACTGTCAGCTCTGATGAACCAGAACAGGTGCTTGGGTCTGATACGTAAATTGGTCTTCTACTAGTGGTGTTTTCCTGTTTAAATTCACTTAAAGTTACGCTCAGCAGTGTGAGTTATTAGATTCCGGTTGATTTTAATGTGTATTGAATGGAATTTATATTCCATTGTGAATCATTCAAATTAAGTGTCTTTTTTTGGTCTTCTGCTTGAATTTTAACGGACTTTTTAAGTTTAAGATTTTTACCCGTCTCTGTAATTTGAACTGTGAGGCGTTTCACCTTCCATCACGCCTATATAAGAAAGCAGCGAGTGGATAGACCCAAACAGTCAATGTTATCGGATGACAGATGTGTTCTGATCCAGTAGGTAGCTGGAAGTAGGTACGAATGTGGCCGAAAGATGTCAGATTCTTCCGGACTATGAAGTTATTAACTAATTAAAACATATTTTGGAAATAAAACTTCAGTTATTGTGATTCATTAATTATTGCTAATTTGTTTATTGGTGTGATTAGAAAGTAAGATAAAACATGAATATTACTATATCCATTAACAAAGTTTACGTTAGCGTGAGAACTGTGTACAGATAGAGTGAATTATGCTCCGGGAAAATTGTGAAGTACAATTAGCCAGTTTACTGGCTTGGGGAAGCAAGAAACATTTTACGACGATTCTGTTATTTAAAGAGGGAGTTATTTTATAATTGTGGATTTTCTAAATTTGTTAGTTTCGTAAACTGTTCATGAAAGCTATTAGGCTGTGATTAGTCAACGGTAAAAGACGTGGTACTGCACTGTTTAATACTAATATCGGACTGGCTATGGTTTGTATTAGCCATCAGAGTGCAATACGTTCGCGCGCGTTTTGTGGGCTAAAGGGTTGCTTTGTGAAGCGTAGAGGTTGAGTTCAGAGTTCAGCAATCATTCGGATGTGGATATAAGAAGCTCTGAATGGATGTGATAATTTTTGCACATTGATGATTAAAACGAACACATAAAATAACACATAAAATTCCGATTTTAATATGCACAACGTGACTTCTGAATAACCAAAATTCGCTTGGCATGTTATACCGACGTAAGTGCAGACTGATCATTGGTAGTGGGCAAATTGTGCAATGTTTGAGGGAGCATTCTTTCACAGGTAATCCGTTTTGTAATCCGTTCTGGTATTAGAATTGGTTTGATACGTTAAGCTGGCTAATATGAGTGACTCTGTGAATGAATGTTGAAATAAGAACTTATGATTAGCACGGTATTGGCAGTGTTTTTGTATCAAACAGTTTCCAATACATCTAAGTTTTCACTCATAAACTACCTTCAGTTACTCGCTCAGTCAGCCCGATACTGAAAAGCATTTGTTGCACACGTTGGTTTCGTGTAATGCTACTGTTTCTGCTAGAGCTTTTCCAGTAGAAGAACATCATGCTTTTTTAACAAGGAGGCATGTGGAAAGAACTGCAGAAGAAGAAACCCACTACAAGAAGAGTGGACACTTTCTGGAGGACGATGAAAATTAACTACGTCGTTAGAACTGGGCCTGAATGCAGATAGCTGCCTCTGGGCTGTCTTGAAGGCTTTAATGTTAAAGACTTGTTGGCTCACCAGTGAAGTTATGTTAGCTGACATATAAGAATGTGTTGTGAATATTTGATTCTGTTTGTCGCCTTTGCCCGTGTGTTGACAACTGACAGTTGTGAAAATTGCTTTCTTCTCATTCTACCTCAACAGAACAGTGTGCTACATTGTTTGTGCTTTTTTACACATATTTGCAATTTAAACAACAGCAATAACTTTCTCCCTTCTAAATTCTTTCAACTGAGATCTCTGGTCTAGTTCTGAATACAAATCTCTCTGGTTATTTATTTAAAAAAATAACAGTAACCATCTTCAATTTTATTTAACTGCGCGTGTGAGGAGCGTCATTAATGAATACGTAAAGGACAGTTTCTGAAGCTTTAATAAAACTTCTCTGCGCCTGTCAGAGGGTGTCAGGTGGCAATAATTCCGTCTACAGGGCCTGTGCTCGTATTGTCTATGATCTGGACAACACAGAATAAATAATTATTTGTGTAGTTGTGGTTCACGCTGTTGTATCTTGTAGAGTATCACATGTCAGATTTTGATAAAATATTACATCAGAACCAATGTTGAAATTGTTTGTTTTGTTGTTTAACAGATTCTTAGATAAATTGTCTAATATGTGCTCAGTGGTTTACCACTCAAGCGTTAAAATCCCAAGCCCGACCTGCTCAAAGGTTTCCCCAACCCATATCTTCAAATCCTGTATCAGTTCTCTTCCATGTTCTTCCTCTGTCTAAGAATACGAGCTGTTGTAGAAATTTCTTGTTTGAACATCATTATTAAGATATCAGAAGATGCGAAAACTAAATGTTTGTAAAAATTCTCTAATATGTGTTTTGTAACTGTGTTATAGGTTATATAATGTCTAGAAGCAGTACGTGCATGTTAGAGAGTCCCTGCGGTGAACCACAACCTATCACCCCTGCAGTCCAGAGAGGTTATAGCCTGCCGTTGTAGTGGCCGCTGAGAGTGCAGACGACGGCCTTCAGCATCAATCTTCAAATTGTTAAAAGGCATCCTGGCGATGTACATTTGTCAAAATTAATGGTTCCCATCCTTTGTAATATGATCTAGACAGGCAGTGCCATTTCAACAGAAAGAGAAGTGATTTCGAGTAGTGAAGATAAAGTCTTGGATACACTAGTTGTCAGAACCCGTGTGTGGCGGGACTTAATTACAAGAGGCTGCCGACTGTATCTATAGCTTCGAGTATTCTCCCAATATAAATTTTTGGGAGGATCTGATTCACTAATTTCGTGGTTGACAATATAGGTTTCGCCTAACTGCTCATGTTATGCAGGTTGATTTTTGGTTGCGAGTTAGAATTTGCTGGACTAGCAATTATTTATTGGTACTGGAGCATATTAATGGGCTGAGAGGCACAAGATATGATGATGCTGGTTATGAGTTTTGACTGACTATAGGGGACTGGGATCTGTACACGACTGTGACGTAAGGCTAATGGTTTTGGAAACATACTCAGAGTGAATGGAGCCCTGGCTGTGTCGTTGTGTGACACGCTCTTAGAGGATTCAGCTGTAGCTGATTATTGATACTATGGGGTTAGATTCAGGCCATGAATGAGGTGACGTCTCAGGAGCGTTTTATTTATTGTTCACAGGCCCAAGTGTCTAGAGACGGAAGTTTGTCGTCTTATATCTTTCCTAGACTGATGGTTTGCCAGTGCTGTCGTTAACATCTACTCTGATACAGAAAAAGAGAGACAACAAATGTGAAAGGAAGCATCAGAAAAATGCCATCATAAAGCAAAATTATTGCTTCTAAATAGTACTGCTGAGTGACCATTTCTGCTAGGGAGTTTAGTGGGACATGGGATGCCATCCCCTAAAGAAGTTTTATGGTGATCCTATTGTTTAATTATATGGACTAAAGTGCTTATCACAGTTGCAATACAACTGACACAAAGAATTTGATGACATTAAGAGTACCTAGTTTGGAGGAAAAAGATAATAATTATTAAAGGTGACTAATTAAGAAAACTGATTCATATGATGTGTTCAAATCATTAATATTACAAACTAAGTTGCATAAGCAGAGGAAATCAGATCAATCTTGTAAAATAAAATGAGAAGCCGGTGTAGGTAGCAAATTGTATCGCTGACGAGGCTTGTAGCTTAAGCATCGATAGTGTGTTAGCTTAAGAGAACGAATGGACGTAATTTTCGCTTGACTGAATTGTATTACTGAAAGGTTTCCGTAAGTGGATTTTGGTACTGAAACTGACGTGCTATTACAAAAAGAGATTTTATTTTCAATACTGACAAAATTGAGCAAACGTACAAACGTTGCTCTTGTTAGTTCTCTACCACCTTCCGTTTGGCTGTCGTATCGGAAATTTATTTTGAAATCCGGAAAACAGCTGCCGTGATTCAGCTAACATCCATTTGACTGGCTTCAAGTCACAGCCACCTCTCTTTTCTTTTCATTGCAGTCGTAATTATGCCCTGCACTCCATTCTGATCCATGATCCAAAACATACCTCCCTCCATAGCTCGCTTAGCAGCCCTTAGTTTTTCAATGATGTTCGCATGGAAGAGTTCGTGTAACATTGACATTATGGCAAATAGAAAAATTAAAATCATTTTTACCTCCTTATAAATCGTCGAATATAAAACTACCCTTGAGCCTGCCCGAAAGGTGTGTTTAAGGGTACATGTTTTTGTTCTTCCGTTTTTTCCGACGTTATTTACGGATCGTTAACATAGGCGTATTCTAGAAGGCACTGACTCCCGGAACCCAACTACAGGCACGTCCATTTGATGGATCTTGGCAGAAGAGAGGTCATAGTTGTGTGAATGGGGTTATAACTGCCACATTTATTGAAACTGGTAAGATACTAGATTATGAACGTCTAACAAAGCACTGGCAGGGTTGTTCAAGTAAATTTATTGGCACCCTTGTTTGTGTAAAGAACTTCGATGGCCCAAGTGGAAACATGGGACTTAGGAGCTCTAAACATTTTTCGAAAATCACAGGTCAGTCGTGGTGTGAGGTATGTAGGCTACCTTGGGGATGGAGACTGTAAGGGACAAACTACTGTTGTTAATGACAGACAATGTGGGGACACTCTGATAGATGTGTTGGGCATGTACAAAAAAGAATGGGAGCTAGGCTGAGAAAATTATGAAAGACTTCAGTGGAAAAAACTGTCAGACAGAAAACGCATAGGTGGTCCAGGTGGTCTTACAAAAAGTGATATTGATTCTCTGACTCAGTATTATGGACTAGCAATGAGGAGAAATGTAGGAGATTTGGAGACCATGTGACGAGCTATTTGGCAACAAGGTATCACAGAGTGTCAACGGATGAAACTCTACAGCATGGTTTGTGTCCAAAAGGGGAAGATTCGTGATGCAGGTACTGGTAGAGAAATGCTCCAGGCATACAATATATCCACAAGTATTCCTTACCACTTGCTATAATGGAGGCAATTAGGCCTATATATTTGGCAAATAAAACTCTACTTGGGGTATGTATGTATGGTCTCTCTCAGAATGCAAATGAAATCTTCAACGGCTGTATATAGGAGACAATACCCAAAGCTCTATTTGTTGGGCTGACAACGTTGAAGATTGGTGTAACGGATGCAATAATAACATTCAATGATGGTGCAATTTCAAGAATCAATGTTATGAAGAAATTGAACATCCAGACGGGAAGGAATATGGCTTCAGCTCTAACAGCTATAGATAAGCGGCGGGTAACCGAAGCAGAGACAGCTGCAGAAGCTGCTACCAAGGAGTCAAGGATAAAGAAAAGAATGAAGAGAGTATGGAGGATAAGGAAACAGGAGGACAAGTGGAGTATGCAGATGGAATGTTCTAAACGAGCATATTGGTAGATTAATAAATCCGTAAATCTTCTTTTGCGATTTACCGAAAACTTGCATTTTCATCATTCAGGTACACTTTTCTCCTTAATGAATGAAGTTAAACTCACAAAAATAGGTACACATATTTATAATGACCGCCTCTACCTCCCTTGGCTACTACGTCCTGAAAAATTTATAACATGATGATGATGTCGGTGATATTTGAGCTACATTTTTAAATATTTTTTTATAGTAATAAAAAATTACTTGTCTTTTCCACAGATCAGCATCAGGGAAGGAAACTGGAGGCATGAAACAACTTATGTGAATGTTGTCTGTACTCTGACTCTTTTTCCATGCTGTGCAGTCAGTGGTTCTAAAGAAAATGGTACCGCATTGAAACAGTGTTCCGTTTTCTATACTATTGTCAATATTGTTACCAGTCCCGAAGTATTATAAATATCTCAATGATTTTTTTGGAAAATGCTTTGACTAATGACCCTAGTCATGTGTAAGAATTTGCAGCTATCTCTCATTTGTAGATCAATTGCACTATGAGGGTGAAGATAATACTAAAAATGCAGCCCGTTCATTGGCGTGTCCCCTTAAGGGTCTTTGGTTGAGTCGTTGACTTGGGGGAGGGATTAAGGAAGGATGGGGATGGAAATCGGCCCTTCCCTTTAAAAGGAACCATCCCGGCATTTACCTGAAGCGATTTAGGAAAATCACGAAAAACCTAAATCAGGATGGCCGGACGCGGGTTTGAACAGTCGTCCTCCCGAGTGCGAGTCCAGCATGCTAACCACTGCACCAGCTCCCTCGGTGAGAGCCGTGGATGCTGGCAGTCTGCATTGCTCGAAATCGATATCGTCGGAAACTTTGATTCTTTTTGGATGATGCTGTTCCACATGGGAAAGTCACAAGTCTCAAAATCGTGGGAAAATGCTGGGACACATACAAGAGTCTTAGAATCTTGATGGAGGAAGTGGTACTTGAATCCCGACGGAACACATTTTAGCAACTGCTTATAACTAGATGGAATGATTAGTTGCAGTTCAACTAGACGCTGCGTACTCATGTAAGAAAGGATAGTTGCCCTCTCACGGGACGTATAAATTTACGTGGGTAAGGGGCTGGGGACATCACAACGTGGAATTCCACTTCTCACTACCACTACGGAGCATGAAATAAGGAATGTGGCACTTCCGGTTTTTGCCTCTTGGAGAGGAACGTGGCCAATGAGATGCGACATCGTTGCATATCACAAGCAAGACATAGCTGCCGCTGTATTGTATGAAGTTAAAATGTTGGGTTTCCTTTCTCGTAGAATACGTGGTATGAATGTAAGCTCTTTCAGAGCATCGGCAAATTAAGGATCTCTCCAAAACGCGTTGTCTTAGGTAGGATTTGTTATAATAAAATGACGGGGAATTACATATCGTTAGGTAAGGCCTTCCTGTAGTTGATGTTTTTAGTGATGTACCTCGTGGGCTACCGTCATAGTGCTAGGACACAATGCTATGAAAAGCGCATATTTTCGGGACACTTTGCATATTAAATATCAAATAATGACATTTGTAGATACAGTCTTTAGATAGCCTGTACCATGTACGTCAGTCTTGTTCACGTGTTGAAGCTGTAGCGCAATTGATTCTCTCGTTAGCGTTTGATCGGGGAAGAAAATGATACCAGGTTAGCGTCAACTTTCTTCTGAGTTCTCACATTTTAACCTTTTGTTTTCAACAAAGTTGTGAGTCTCTCTTACTCACTGAATAGCAATATTACCTGCAGTAGCTGATTTTAATTTTTTATAAATAATGTATTTGCCACGGTTCTTGTTTGCAAAGGCCAAAGACTGGAACGTTTTCCCAGTGGCCTGAAATTTAGGACATGACTGCCATTCTGAATGTGAATGTAAGCTACAAACTGTTAGTATATGTTACAACGAAACTTTTGGTAAATATGTATACCCCTCTCTGGCTCATGTTTGTGGCTTGCCGCTAAACATCTTTTTCAACGATGGCGAGCAGCTTGGAAAAATGTGATAAGTTACGTTAGCTCAAAGTGTTGTTAGCCAAACAACATCCAGAATATGGATACTATGCATGATCAAAATTATGCATGATGAAACTGACATTCGATGCTATATCTCAACCATATTCAAGTAAAAACCGAAAACGGGATGAAAATTCAATCGAGTTAACGAATAATTTCTACTAACATTCATCTCAGGTCGTTGTAATGCACCATGTACTGTTAGCCTACCAGCAGTTCGCTGTTCAAGTCATCGACGAGTCCAGTATCCTCTTCGCGATTTTCTCCACTATTCTTCGACAATCGGTAACAGAGGCAACGCAGCTACTTTACTCGCGTCCATTGTCGTAAAGAAACTGTGTGGTTTGCGTCATAAATACAGCAACGGCCCCTCTATAGCGCTGAGCACAAATCACGTAACTCAGCCATCTCGTCCCATGTGCTGACGGCGCTGTCTTTCGTGAGGCCGGATGTCCCCTCCGCGTCCACGTCAACGTTAGGTGCCACGTCCCGTTTGAGGACAGATTAGGAAACTATTTCCCAAAGAAATCTTTCCCACTGGAGCGGAGTGTGCGCTGTTCTGAAACTCACTAGTTGATTAAAACTATGTGCTGTATTGCAGAACATTTCTGAAATTTGAATGGAGGAGAAACAGGAGGGTAAAATAGTGATAATGGGTTATGCGCCGTGTCTGGATAGCTCAGTCGGGTAAGAGCACTTTCCGAGTAAGGCAAGGTTCCAGGTTCATGTCCCACTCCAGCACAGATTTAATGTACCTGTCTACCACCATTTTTTCTGGACAGGATAATCGTGGACACTGTTGTGTCCAGTTTGACGTTGTTCTGTTTGGCACACCGTCTGCCTGACGTAGTACTGTCCCGGCTCACAAGGTAACATCAGGAGATCTGTAGACCTGAAGGCTGAGCGTCCACGGCAAATATGTGCTGTAAACATTGAGTTATACAGCGGATGGACTGAATACTCGTCACGTCACAGCTAGTACCAAATAATATTGCAAGCACTAGGGCTACAATCACCAAGCAGTCAGTTCTCAGTTCAAAAAATGGTTCAAATGGCTCTGAGCACTATGTGACTTAACTTCTGAGGTCATCAGTCCCCTAAAACTTAGAACTACTTAAACCTAACTGACCTGAGGTCATCACACACATCCACGCCCGAGGCAGGATTCGAACCTGCGACCGTAGCGGTCGCGCGGTTCCAGACTGTAGCTCCTAGAACCGCTCGTCCACCCCGGCCGGCAGTTCTCAGTTCAAGAAGGCCGATTGACACTCGGTGAAACATCGTGGATGTCTAACCACTTGGCGTGGGTGGTATTCAAAGAGGAATTACGCACTTTTACATTAAAGAGTCCGCACTCAACCAAGAATTGTAGTTTCTATCCGTTTTTTCAGCTGATGTGAATGGATTCTCGACGCTGGTATCTAAAATATCAAAATTTTTATTTGAATGCGTGGTGTCTATCCCTAGAGACAGCCACAGGCGGCGCTCGATGTGAGTGTCGATCGGCGGGGTGTACCGAGATGGTGCGTGCAGTCTCAAGTGGTTGAAATGTCTCTAAGAACTATGTGACTTAACATCGGAGGTCATCAGTCCCCTAGACTTAGAACTACTTAAACCTAACTAACCTAAGGACATCACACACATCCTTGTCCTTGGGAGGATTCGAACCTGCGACCGTAGCAGCAGCAGCGGTTCCGGACTGAAGCTCCTAGAACCGCTCGGCCAAAGGGGCGGCCCCGCATGCAGTCTCTGATGCGGATGGCACAGTGGTTGCTGCATCTGCCTAGTAAGCAGGACATCTCGGGTTCGGATCCCAGCCCGGTACATATTTTCGTTCGTCATCACACATTCCTCTTTAATGTGTCACTGCAGCTGATAGCACCGATCCCCCTTCAATTTACGTGTAGTCTAATTTGTTGTTACTATTATGTTATGATTTAGGTCGCCCTAATTTTTAACGAAAGCACAGGCCTAATTCAGCA
Organism: Schistocerca piceifrons; assembly: GCF_021461385.2. Classification (NCBI taxonomy): domain Eukaryota; kingdom Metazoa; phylum Arthropoda; class Insecta; order Orthoptera; family Acrididae; genus Schistocerca; species Schistocerca piceifrons. Next base: position 204,286,318 of record NC_060141.1, on the reverse strand, counting down.
TAATTTTTATATCTTCCTCCCCTCACCTTCACCCCTACCTCAGAGATCGCAGCTGTTCCCTCAAAATAAACGATCCAAGGACAGCATTTCCGCAACCCAGCAATCAACAGTTATTTATTGCCGGAATGCTGCATGCTCTCAGGTAACTGACGTTGAAGAGCTCGCAACAGAATGCAGCCGATGTAGTGTCAGGTAGTGTTCCACTGCTGTGCTAGCGATCCACTAGCACGTCGGTTAAAAAAGTGCATGAATTGTGAAGTACGTGGTGGTGGATGGAGTGGTGGTGGGGGTGGGGGTGGGGGGTGATAGGTCTCGGAAGAGCGGTGGGGAGAGGGCGGAGGCGGCTGGACGTGACCGGTCGGACGGGCGGCGGCTCCGCGCGCTGCCGGGAAACTGTTTACGGATATCCTCGGCCGTGATGTGTGCCGGGATGTGCCGCTATCCGAAATCACGGCACCGCGCGGCTTTGTCAGGAACTAGGGTTTATCAGGCATTCGCGTGTCCAAGTGGAAACAGTAGATACGGTGCGACGTGTTGTATCCCCTGTTAAGACGAAATAACAGTCCGGCTTATAAAGCGAGTAATGCCCTCAGACGAATGTTAATAGGAGGATGGCTGAAACTGCAAAAGAACACCAGCGCTATTTTGAATAGAGATGGAAATGTACAGTGCGAAGCAGATCTCCAGATGCATGAGTTGCATATGACTTGCGTCAACACTTATACAGGGTGAGTCACCTAACGTTACCGCTGGATATATTTCATAAACCACGTCAAATACTGACGAACTGATTCCACAGACCGAACGTGAGGAGAGGGGCTAGTGTAATTGTTTAATACAAACCATACAAAAATGCACGGAAGTATGTTTTTTAACACAAACCTACGTTTTTTTTAAATGGAACCACGTTAGTTTTGTTAGCACATCTGAACATATAAACAAATACGTAATCAGTGACGTTTGTTGCATTGTAAAATGTTAATTACATCCGGAGATATTGTAACCTAAAGTTGACGCTTGAAACCTCCGACGTTCAGTTGCGTGTTGTAACAAACAAGGGCCACGGTCGGCGAGCAGCATCTGCAGGAACATGTTTACGATGACGACCGTCTTTACGAGTGTGGCTGTAGTGCACAGTTCTGGTTTGGTCGAGCTGTCGCAGTGTCCGCATGTAGCGCTCGCTGCTATTGTTATTCTGCATTCGTCCCCGCCCGCAGACCAACTGTAGTACACCGTGTTACCAGACGTCTGTGATAGTGTAGTGCTGTAGGAACTGTGATCATTGTGTATTCGAACTCTGAAAAGGCGGAATGATACTCATCTATGGCGAGTGTCGACGAAATGCAGCTGAAGCCTGCAGGGTGTATGCAGAACGGTACCCGGACGGAGAGAATCCAACGTGCCGCACATTGCAAAACATCTACCGCCAACTGTATGCAACAGGTATGGTCGTAGCACGCAAACGGGTCCGTAACAGGCCCGTCACAGGAGAAGCGGGTGCAGTTGGTGTGTTACCCGCTGTTGCCATGAACCCACACATGAGTACACGGGACATTGCAAGAGCCGGCGGACTGAGTCAAAGTAGTGTCATGCGCATACTGTATTGTCACCGCTTTCACCCGTTTCATGTGTCGCTACATCAGCAATTACATGGTGATGACTTTAATCATCGAGTGCAATTCTGTCAATGGGCATTAACAGAGAATGCCTTGCAGTTCTCCCTGTTTACCGATGAAGCGGGTTTCACAAATCTACGGAACATGCATTACTGGTCCGTGGACAATCCTCGCTGGCTCAGACAGGTAGGCGACAGCGACCGTGGACTGTAAATGTATGGTGCGGAATCATTGGCGACCACCTCATTGGTCCTCACTTCATTGCTGGGGCCCAAACAGCTGCAACATACATCGCGTTTCTACAGAATGATCTGCCAACGTTGCTCGAAAATGTCCCACTGGAAACGCGTCGACGTGTGTGGTATTAGCATGATGGTGCACCTGCACATTCCGCAATTAATACTAGGCTGACCCTTGACAGGATGTTCGACGGGCGTTTCATAGGACGTGGAGGACGCACAAATTGGCCAGCCCGTTCTCCTGATCTTACACCTCTGGACTTCTTTCTGTGGGGTACGTTAAAGGAGAATGTGTACCGTGATGTGCCTACAACCCCAGAGGATATGAAACAACGTATTGTAGCAGCCTGCGGCGACATCAAACCAGATGTACTGCGGCGTGTACGACATTCATTACGCCAGAGATTGCAATTGTGTGCAGCAAATGATGGCCACCACATTGAACATCTATTGGCCTTACATGTCGGGACACACTCGATTCCACTCCGTAATTGAAAACGGAAACCACGTGTGTACGTGTACCCCACCCCTCATGGTAATGTACATGTGCGTCAGTGAAAAAGCCCAATAAAAAGGTGTTAGCATGTGGACGTAATGTGCTGTTCCAGTCTCTTCTGTACCTAAGGTCCATCACCGTTCCCTTTGGATCCCTACGTAATTCGGTGCTCTCCGATACACACGATCGAACAGCGGAGGAGTGGTACTCAAGCGTCAACTTTAGGTTACAATATCTCCGGATGTAATTAACATTTTACAATGCAACAAACGGCACTGATTACGTATTTGTTTATATGTTCAGATGTGCTAAGGAAACTAACGGGGTTCCATTAAAAAAACGTAGGTATGTGTTAAAAAACATACTTATGGTTTGTATTAACCAATTACACTAGCCCCTCTCCTCACGTTCGGTCTGTGGAATCGATTCGTCAGTATTTGATGTGGTTTACGAAATATATCCAGCGGTAATGTTAGGTGACTCACCCTGTATGAATTATAAGAAGTGAATAAGGGAATAACGGCAACGAGTTCTATTTGAATTTTGCAATACTTATCTGAGGTAACAAGGGACTGCATTGTTGAAATGTGGAAATGCAGTCCCCGGATAGCTTATTTTGATGACGCAACTGAAACCTCAGACGTTGTTCAGAAGATACCTTCTATTTTGATGTAACGACCCATGGTCTCCGGCTGCTCGTTACTGAGTAATAATGTAACTATGATTTATTCGGTTTTTTTATCGCAATCACCCTTCTGTGTGTGAAAATAATCCACGACAGTGAACAAGCCTGTAATATACAACAACTAGAACGTACAACACAGTCTATCAATTAATGCAACAACCCTCAGTGGAAAGTACTGTGACGTGGTTGCCGTCTGTGCCGGAACAGCTCGGCATGGCCTCGTTGTCCCGCTCTGTCACTGCTTTCTGCGAACCCGTAAACAAGGTGCATATCGGTCAACTCTGCATCGGTAATCATGTACATACCACTTCTTTGTACGTCTGTTAACCTACAACTAACACTGCTGCTAAACAGTACTGAGTACTGACGTGAGGGCAACGCGTCAAAGAGGGAATTAGTGTTGTAAGCAGCAGCCATCGTGTGCCAGTACAAACAAGACACGCAACGCTATCTGTTGACATTTGACTGTTGTGTACTACTTCCAATTCAATACAGGTACAAAGCGAAGTGTGGGGAAGAAACCAAAAGAAATGCAACAATTGTGTAACGAAGCCTTTACACTAAAATAATCAAAGGTATTCCTGAACAATGAAAGTTTCTCAGTGGAATTCTGTTTCACCCTTTATGTCACAAATATAGGCTAGAAGCCGGTGCCGGCGTAATAGGAGCATACAGTGTCGTAAGAGTCTCAAAATGTGATGAAGTTATTACTTTTTCCTGACGTGAAATAATTTGAGCGAAAGTAACCATTCAAGGCGAGTCAACCATGGTGGTTGGGTACCAGTTACTATGCAAACAGTGAAACACATACTGTCGTCACCTGATGTGAATAAGAGTATATCTGGAAAGACCCATGGATTCCAAACATCAAGACAATACACCAGCTGGCAAAGACGCATTTCAGCCCCCCCCCCCCCCACCCCTTCCCACCATTGCCAGAATCCCAAATCTGTTTCATTTTTCGCTGCTATCTTTCTCGAAGCTTAATTCGTCAAGATACGGTCATCGAGCGACATTTAAATCTGCTTAATATAGAACGAAAGGACTCTGGAATTGAAACTGGAGCCAGAGACAGCTATTAGTATGATAGCCGCCTGGAAAATACTTGGAGTAATTAGTTACTAAAGGCAACGGCTTTCCTGCAGTGGTAACAACAGTTCCCATATCACTACCTTAAGCACTGTCGGGCTGGGCTAGCACCAGGATGGGTGACCATCCGGTGTGCCGAGCGCTTTTGGCAAGCGGGATGCACTCAGCCCTTTTGGGGCACCTTGAGAAGCTACGGCTCTGAGCTAGTAAACTGGCATACGACCAGGAGAGCGGTGTGCTGACCAAGTGTCCCTCCATATCCGCATCCAGCGACGGCTGAGGGTGACAGGGAGACCGGTCAGTGCAGTTGGGTCTTCATGGCCTGTTCGGACGGAGTACAGTTTAGTCTCTCGTTAGTTACTAAAAAAATTGTCGAAGGTAATTTCTCAGACCTGTTAGTAAAAAACAGATCCAAACCTTACGAATCAGATGTCAGAGAGCAGTCACGAGTGACCGTTAGGCTGTGATAGGCATTACAAGAAATGTTACAGAAGGTATATAAATAATCCAGCTAAGACAGACAGTAATGTACAGGTTAGACCAGAATGTGCCGAGAAAGGTCGCTAAGAAAGGTAAACATCAAGTACTGGGAATTTGCAAGGAAATAAGAGACAACTTATATCTTTGAAATGGAAGGCTGGATGAAGCCAAAATAAGTGTGAGGTGTCATGCGAAGATCGAAGTCTCATGGAAAAGTTGGCATGTGACGACAGAACCACGAGTAAGGACAGTCGCTGCCTGAGGCAGCAATAAAATCTCGAGATATCGGTGTAGACAGGTCCTCAAGAAGTTCCAAACACCGCCGCTGCTAGAAGTGTACTTTTGTCACAGCACAGTGCAGCTCAGCGCAGTCTGCAACCATCGCTTACGACGACAGCATCGTCTTATTGGAGATCTAGCAGCACGAACTGTATTACAAGTCAGAACTGTACCAAAGTTTACCATTCTGTACTGTATCGTGTGATAAGTTGTGTGTTGAGCAACAGTAACGAACACTTAGACATTCCTGTGGTCATGGATTGTTCAAAAGTTATTGTTATATTTTGTGTGTGTTGTACTATCTGCCTCCTTCAAAAGTAAATTAGACTCGCTAGGACCCACTAAGCGCCGACACTAATGTCTCAAATCCTTGTTTCGTCCGACACTGCAAATAATATTGTTGCGCCTCAGTCGCTATGCTTGTCGTGTGTCATCACAGGTTGACGCAAGGAACGTCAGTGAAGTATTGCAGACGGAGGCCGCCGGTCTTACACACGACACGATGCTGAAACTGTAAGAAGGGCCGCTTGGGCCTCGGGGCAGGTATCATACGTGTACGTCCCGAAGGCGTAGCAGGGGCTGTAATTTGTCTGGCACAGCCAGAAGATCAAAGCCACTGTGATGACGGTGACAAAATTGCCATACAACGAAGCCTCATGCCTTGGTTCTGTTGTGACTTAGACGATGGATACCTTCGAAAACCAGCGATGGAACGAGCCCACCCCAACTCAGCCAAGCAGTATGAGTTACCCTCTGAATACCGCTACGAGCGGAAGTCTATGTCTGTCATCATTCTTAGTTATGCAGCTGCCGCTGCTATACTATGACTTCACTAAGCTACCTGACTTACTTCTATCGACTGCAGGTCACCTGCTTGTTGGTTTTCGAGTCACGCCTCAGCCGGACTAGCTGCCTTTGCGGACTTCTTCTACCGCTGCCCGTTTGCCTAGTGCGGGGGGGGGGGGGGGGGAGGGGGGTTATTTACTGCTGCAGGTTCACCCTGTGCGGGTTCTCTTTGCCTCGGCCAGCCGCTGCCGCTGCCGTCTACGTTGGAGTCCGCGGGTCACATTCGAACTCACAGGTGCGTTCCGGCACTCGAACGCGAGAACAATCCTCTTCCTTACAGGCCGTCACATCTGCACGCCACCAGGGCAGGGAATCCTGATCCGGCGTTTCCACTCCGTTGTATCGCTGGAGACGGGAACTGCCGCCCGACTGGCTGCCTAGCCGTGAGATGGTTGTGCCACAGAAGACTGATTGCTGAGAAAGTGCTAGATATAAAATTCGATACATCGAAGAAAGAACCTGTTCTGTCCCTAGTATAGCGATAATTTTATTTTATAGGTCTCTACACTTTAGAAAAACGTTGTAATAAGAGTATAATTCCTTAAATATCTCTGCAGATAAAGGAAGATTATTTTCACCAGTCACTATCAGTCCTTATCATCCTTGTATCAGTTCTAAAAATTTTCAGGTTTAAATTGTAGATGGAGTAATATACAGGGTGATTCTTACTGAGGTTTAAAACTTCCGAAGCGCCATAGATGACCCCGAGACAAGTAATTTGATACAAGACACATGGGTTCGCAAACGTCTAGAAATACTCCAAAAGTGGACAAATGTTGAGCCCGTAGCGTCACCAGATGGCGTACCTCGCCTCACTAGCAGCGTTTAAGCCTACCGGCCTGTCGCACCTGATCATCCCACTCCAAGTCAAGTATTCACGTCGGTGCGTCTCCGGGCCTATGGGCGCGACTTTAGTGCTCGGGGCTCAGGGTTCGAGTATTGCATCTAGCAGTCAATAGTTTTTTCACTGCGCTAGACAGTTATTACGCTCACTCTGAAGTAATGTTTATTATTTTATTTACCGTGCTCGCGGTCTCCTCTGGTTTACAGCAAAGAATAGTACCACAAAAACCCACCGTATTGCGTCAGAAGTAAGTAAGTTTAAGCTTCCGAACTGCGTCGTTATCGGTAAATGACCTATGTATTCTGTACTAATTAATGTCTGTAAACAAGAAAAGGGACAAAAAGAAAGAAACACACTATAACAACAGCTTTTACTGGTACTGCGAGGACAATAATCACATTTATAAAATGTATTCGAAAGCTGCATCGTTTTCTCGAATACAAGTTGCATCGCTCTATCATCCCTTCACGTCAAGACCAAGCACTGCACTTCGGCGAGGTACGTCATATGGCGGCGTAACATACTCAACATTTGTCAACTATTTTTTGGGGATTTCCTGACATTTGCTCCCCACGTGTCTTACATTACCTTACTTGGATCAGCATCATTTACGACGCTTCGAAGATTTTTAAACTTTAGTAACAACTGCCCTGTGTATACAACTGATTAACATCTCAAAAAAAAATGGTTCAAATGGCTCTGAGCACTATGGGACTTACCAGAGGTCAACAGTCCCCTAGAGCTTAAAACTACCTAAACCTAACTAAACTAAAGACATCACACACATCCATGCCCGAGGCAGCATTCGAACCTGCGACCGTAGCGGTCACGCGGTTCCAGACTGAAGCGCCTAGAACTGCTCGGCAACCACGGCCGGCGATTGACATCTCCTTATACAAAACTTCCTGGCAGATTAAAACTGTGTGCCGGACCGAGACTCGAACTCGGGAATTTTGCCTTTCGTGGGCAAGTGCTCTACCAACTGAGCTACCCAAGCACGACTCACGCCCCGTCCTCACAGCTTTACTTCTGCCAGTATCTCGTCTCCCTCCTTCCAAACTTTACAGAAGCTCTCCTGCGAACCATGCACAACAAGCACTTCTAAAAGAAAGGATATTGCGGAGACATGGCTTAGCCACAGCCTGTGGGATGTTTCTAGAATGAAATTTTCACTCTACAGCGGAGTGTGCGGTGATATGAAACTTCGTGGCAGATTAAAACTGTGTGCCGGACCGAGACTCGAACAGGGGACCTTTGCCTTTCGCGGGCAAGTGTTCTACGAACTGAGCTACCCAAGCACGACTCACGGCCCGTCCTCACAGCTTTACTTCTGCCAGTACCAGCACTTGCCCGCGAAAGGCAAAGGTCCCCAGTTCGAGTCGCGGTCCGGCACACAGTTTTAATCTCTCAGGAAGTTCCATATCAGCGCATACTCCGCAGTAGAGTGAAAATTTCATTCTATCTCCTTATACAATCTACAGCAGTTGCCTGCCTTGATTCATTCACGTACTGTGTATGGATAAATTTGCTGTATACGTGGTTCAGTACGCAACCTAACATCTCTCACTTCTTTCATTTTAGCTGTTTGAGGTATTCTAAGCAGGCAGCGGAACTTCAGTGCAGCGTACATCGAGTACAACTCCTTAGATGTTACCGAAGAAGTTCGAAAGAAATACAAATCACCATTCTTCCTATGACTTCCATTTCCGCTTTTATAAGGCCACTACCGATGTTTTTCCATCCTAGCAAAACGTTTCTGAAATAATTCTACATTTGTAGCCATGAATTCATGATAAAGTTTCGGAACACAAGAGCAGTGTTTTAGAATTTGCCGCATTAACGTCTCGTACGTAACGTTCTATAAAGATTACAAAAGGTCAATTATTCTTCACTTAGCGTAACTGGATGTTTAATCACACAGATCACAAGTACGCACAGGTGTCAAGGCCGAAGCCCTGAGCGCGCTGCGTCAGTGGCATTAGTTTCGGCTCCCACGCTGGCTGCTGACAGAAAGCCGTTGATCGTGTCAATGACGCAGACCATCAACCATAGCCGTAATGCCAATGATAACGATAAAATACATATTCTAATGAGTAATTATAAGAGGAGAGTTTAGTGAATATTATGGAAATATTATGTACACCACCCTTGAACCCGGTTTGCACTGTATCTCGGATTGCAGCATTGCATATATATGTGTCATCGTTGTAGCATCTGACGATTTTTATTTCGTGTTCGTTTGTGTTGAGATTTACCGTCGGTTGTTTCTGGCTGACTTATTTATGTTTAAGAAATAAACATTTGCGTATGTTGAGATTCAACCGTGACTTTGCTATAATGGAACCGCCCGCATCTCGTGGTCGTGCGGTAGCGTTCTCGCTTCCCACGCCCGGGTTCCCGGGTTCGATTCCCGGCGGGGTCAGGGATTTTCTCTGCCTCGTGATGGCTGGGTGTTGTGTGCTGTCCTTAGGTTAGTTAGGTTTAAGTAGTTCTAAGTTCTAGGGGACTTATGACCACAGCAGTTGAGTCCCATAGTGCTCAGAGCCATTTGAACCATATAATGGAACCTGTTTTGTCCTCAATATTAATATTAAGTCCTGGGACACCTCTGTAATACCTCCCTTTCCGGACGATTGCCCTTGTCTCTCACTGACGGTCATAGACTACCTTTAGGCAGCTTTCTCTGTTTCGCTTAACATGGTCCGGAAGTCAATGGTGATTGACGTCAAAGGTGAGTGAAGTCAGTGGTGAGTGTTGCAAGATGCACTGCAATTCCATAGAACTTTCCCAATATATTAAAGCCTGCCATGTCGTATCTTACTGCTGAATTTACATTCGCTCTGATTTGTAGTCGCTTCATTTATTACGCACGAACTATTTATGCCCACGCTACTAGTTTCAACCGTTCATCACTAATCTATACTCAAATACTGTCGAGTTATTTATAGTTCTGAAGAGAAATATCTTCAATTTACTTATGTTCAACAAAATAAGACATCAGCTAGACAATCAAAACACTGTTCGCGTCGATCTACATGTCCGACATCCCTGCTATACGATCCATAATGAATTGCGTGTAAGCGAGTACTTCCATTTGTACAACGTATTACAGTTACTTTCTGTTCCAATCGCGTAAGGGGAGTGGGAGCAATAACTGACTGAACAACGTTGAGCGCTCTGTAATTTAATGTCGTCCTCACGGTGCCTGCGGAAGTGATACGTAGAGTCTACACTTAACGTCTATATTGGAACGAACGCCATTTTTCAGTTTTTAGGATTTCTGTGACACAGTCCAGTGGGTCAAACAAATGACATGACCATTCGAGCTCTCCTTCTTTGTACACCTTCTAAAACCACATAGCAAGTATGTTCCCACTCCCTTGAAATATTCTAGGACGGGTTTTAACGTGTGTTTTGTGTTTATTGTTCTTTGTAGACTGCATTTTCTCAGTATTCTACCAATCAACCGACGATTGTCTGTTGCTTTACATATAACTGAACATATGTGATCATTGCACTTAATTTCGCTACAAATTGTTACATCCAAGTACTTATTTATATGAGTTTACAGTTTCGAATTGTAGCTCATTGATGCTGTAGTCATATAATGCTTCATTTCTACCTTTTGTGAAGTGCGCAGTTTTACATATCTGCAAATTTAAAGAAATTATAGATTTTGAAGTTTTGTCAAGACCTGACTGAATACTTGTGGAGATTTTTTTACCATGAAATACTGTATTTTAGGTAACTGAATCGTTTGCAAAAAGCCTTGATTCTTGCCAAATATACGAGAGCCCATTACTATAGACAACATAATTTCCACAATCAATTTGAAACTACTGCCGAAGATATCAGAAATATTGTTTATGTAAATTTCGTTCTGGGGAACTGATTCTTACTTTCTATTCAGTTAACCAATCGTTACTAATCACAACTCGAAATGATCATTTTATCTCATCTACGGAGCGCCCGTAACGGCTCGCGAAGTTCCTACGGCACCTGTAGTCATGCCAGTGCCCTGAGGCACGGAAGTCAAATTACGCAAAGTACCGCTGGGTAGTCTTCTTCGGAAACATTTGTTAGTGGTCCCGGATTATTTTCATGCCGTATCCTATATGTACTATCAATCGAAATATAGGCCTCCAGCCTTGAGCTGAACCTCGAAACAGGGATAAAACAGTCACTTCTCCTATTCCACTAATCAGTGCGCTGAAGCAATCCAACTACCTTCACAAGACTTACAGATCCCACCTCTGAATTGCCAAACGTGTACCACAAACAGTCTCAACTCAGTATGAAATTGGCTTATAATCTACCCCGCCGAAAATATCACATGTGAATAAAGTAGTATAGTTATCTCGAGGCTGAAGCTCTTGTGCCCGTGTTTGTTTACACATAAATTTGTTTCCGGCGGAGAGGATTCATCTTTAGCAAAATACAATGTTTTCGTTTTCTTTTGCTACCCAGACAAGTTCCGCTGAAGATTCAGCATCATCAGTGGGCTTTATTTTCTTTCTGCTAAACAGAAAGGTGCTATTTGCTACGTGCATACAAATAAACTGAAGTTTTGAGAAACAGACAAAGCTTAATAGATATATATGTATCTTGGTTTTCTGTTTTTTTTTTTTACGTTTTGCGTTATTCTTGCCGTCCTTATAGACTTTCTCGTCTGCAGTCGTATACAACATAACGCAGAAAAGTTATTTACTTCGAAATTTTACGACTGAGATTGTTTCGGTTAGACTTAACATCAGTTAATTCTATGTAGTAGATTGTGCGTGCGTGCGGGCGTGAATACGTACGTGTGTGTGTGTGTGTGTGTGTGCGTGTGTGTATTTTATTTTATCAATTAGTTTATATTTTAAACTGCTTTTTTAAGTTTTTTTATTGTGTGTTTTCTGTGAGTGTGTGTGTGTGTGTGTGTGTGTGTGTGTGTGTGTGTGTAGGTAAAAAATAAAATAAACTACAATACAAAATTAATTGAATAAATTAAACTCACATCCATTTGATGATGCTAAAATAACAGCAAAACTTGTCTGGGTAACAGAAGAAAAAAAATTGTTTTGCTAAAGGCGAACCCCGCCATAAACAAAGGCAATCTAAAGTCAAAAGGAGTACGACACACTTAAGAACACCAAATTTCATCTGTCTCAGAAAGAATTTGATGTTCCCTGACAATTCTCTTACTTCCACGCAGTTAACGGCTCCGCACCCTGCTGTACGGCCCATCCTTCGAACTCCTTGTACGCCCACTAAACTGCAATATCCACCTTGCAAACAGCCTAACTCCCGCACACTGCTAACAACTTGTGAGGTATTTTGAAAACTTCAACACTCAGTGGCTCTGAGCACTATGGGACTCAACTGCTGTGGTCATAAGTCCCCTAGAACTTAGAACTACTTAAACCTAACTAACCTAAGGACATCACACACATCCATGCCCGAGGCAGGATTCGAACCTGCGACCGTAGCAGTCGCACGGTTCCGGACTGCGCGCCTAAAACCGCGAGACCACCACGGCCGGCTTCAACACTCAAGGAACAACTCTATAGACCAGTCGCTATCGACTTTGGATACCAATACCAAAACACCCATTTAATCCCAGGTCTGACTAAGTTATCGCTCCCGCAGGCCGCGGGATCTGATTGCCGAGTCTCGATATAGTGAGCTGCAATTCAATTACACGAAATTATTTTAACAGTCAGGCCCTTTGGTCAATCCACTTCCGTAGCAATATATAGCTACTTTAATTGGCCATTTCCTGGTAACGCTCACATTATTGCTGTAAGGTGCTGCATCCTGCCCGGTCTCTCAGAAGTTTCTTTCTGAAAAGGTGTAACGAATCACCGGCAACGCGGCGGAAATCACTCGCTGTTGGAAACAGCGTGGTCGGCAGAGAGCACCATCCATTCAGCAGGATTAAGGGAATGCCATACCATTATCTCCAGGCTGGGGAAGGATATTCGCTTCCCCGAAACCAGAAAAGCGGCTTTGGCGCTCACAACAGCGAGCAGCGCCAGCCGACAGGTGCGGCAACAAAGAGGTATGTTACAAAAGTACTCGGTTTAAGATAGTTATATGTTCTACACATCATGCAAACGGTTCTTTTGTCAAAATGATGTGAAACGTGTCACATTAAAGGATATTTACTTATTTTTAATTATTTATTTACGTAACCTGATCTGATTATTGTCATGATGCTCTCTCTTTCATCGGACCAGGGTTTCACTCATACAGTTTCTATTACATCATAGCTACGTAAGAAATGACCAGTAGTACTAAAATGATTTGACTGTCTGAAGTGGCAGTGTGACTAAGTTATGCTATGATCCAACAAAGTTGATACTGGCATTACTTGTAGTACTGCAGCTGCAGCTGCGAGTGGTGGTAATAATAATAATAATAATTGTGACAATAATTGTGACAGTAATAACATTAACGATAGTGGCAGATATAATAAGAATTTATAGGTCCACAAAATTGATGTTTCGCAATATAGCGAGTTCTGGGGAAAGGAAATTTAAGAAGACTACATGGGCTGATAATACTGGGAGACAAGGATGATCAGGTTGCAAAGATGGATGTGCGACTGTAACGAGTGGGTGCAGGGGCAATGGTAATCTTATAGCTGCTTTAGTAGATATGTTATTACTAGCCTTCTGAAACTGGAGATAGTATTTAGTTTACTAATATAACGCGAGAAGTTGTTCCAGAGACGGGTTTCCGCTACTGAGGACTTCGAGATGTTGGTTGAACGATGGATGAGACAGAAATCATTTAGCTCTGATGTGAAAGCGTGTTCCTGCCGTGTTGTTCAGATAAGAGCGTTAAGGTCGATGAGAGACAGGAGGATACGTACACATGATGAGTATAAGCGTTAGCGATCACATTTCTTACTCCTGCTCATGCAACTACACTATTTGGCTTAAAAAATGCTACCGGTATCACTTCTCAGTAGAAATTCGTGCTTGGAATAGGAGTTGTCCGTGAGAAACGACTTTAGGTTAGTTTTAAAATTTGCTTTGCAACTTGTGAGATATGTTATTGGGCAAATGCACACTGAACTCATTTCGAGACATAGGCACCTTTAATAATGGGTCATAAAGACCTTTTTTTTCCTGCAGTGTGTAGATATCGATGTCCCTGTTTTCCTGAAATTGTGAGGCCGGCCGGAGTGGCCGTGCGGTTCTGGGCGCTAAAGTCTGGAACCGAGCGACCGCTCCGGTCGCAGGTTCGAGTCCTGCCACGGGCATGGATGTGTGTGATGTCCTTAGGTTGGTTTGGTTTAATTAGTTCTAAGTTCTAGGCGACTGATGACCTCAGAAGTTAAGTCGCATAGTGCTCAGAGCCATTTGAACCATTTTTGAACCCCAAATTGTGATGGATTATTTGTGACGAATATACGGGGTGTTGAGAAACTTTCCAAAATTTCAGGGGATGATTGTATGCATCAAAACAAACAAAAATGTCTTATGACCATGGGTTCTACAAGCATACAGTCTGACATATGAACAGGTTTCATGGGAGGTGCTCTTGTGATGTCATCCATGACAATGCATTACGTGTCCTACTACAGACGACTATCCGATAAGAACATTAATTACAGCCTCTGTCGTCGAGTACTGCAAGGTAGGAAGGCATCACGAACTTGTGGTTGCGGATATGAGCGCCGTTATTGCATTGGTGCTCCGTGTCATACCAGGGTTAACAGCGTCGAGTGATACTGCCGTGCAGTATCGATGTATCTATTATTTGGCTCACTGGGCTGCAGTGAGCTGTTCCGCTAATGACATCGCATTGTACTGTAGTCTTTTTACATCTTTTTACGTTCGCGTTCCTAACTCCGGGTGCGCACCATGGCGTTTGGCCTACTTGCAGGTCACGTTTAAAGTACATGGTACTGTGGCGTTTGTAGTGCGCTACAACATGTTTTCTTTTGCAGATACTCTGACACAGTACAGCAAAGAAGGCCTTCCGTTCCACAACGGAAACGGCAGACATGATTTACTGCAATGGTTTAGCTGATGGGATTAATCTGAGATCCCGTAATCTGTACACTGAACGATTCCCACCACACAGGGTACCAGCTGTTCAGCAGACTGTTCCAGCCTCTTGGAAAAATACGAGTAGGTTCCGTAGCACCCAACAAAACAGACAGTGGAATGCCTCGTTCAGTTCGCACTCCTGAAATGCAAGAGCGTGTTCTAAGTGGAGTGGACGACAATTCTGTTCTCGAGCCAATGTGCGACGAATAGCAGCAGCTGAGGATGTTAGACATTTTCTGGTCTGGGTGGGACTTCCTTCATGAGAAACTGTTGTATCCGTACCACGTTCAGCGCCTCACAAGACCATCCAGCCAGAGTGTAGTTCTCCAGGTGTTTCTTGAAGCAGGGTGATGAAGATCCACAACTTGCCTCTAAGATTTTGTTTACTGATGAGGCACGGTTTGCACCAGATGGCTATGTAAATTTCCATAATGAACATATGCTGGCCGATGAAAAACCCTATGCGATTCGCCGGTCGGGGTGGCCCAGCGGTTCTAGGCGCTACAGTCTGAACCGCGCGACCGCTGCGGTCGCAGGTTCGAATCCTGCATCGGGCATGGATGTGCATGATGTCCTTGGGTTCTCAGTTCTAGGGGACTGATGACCTCAGAAGTTAAGTCCCATAGTGCTCAGAGGCATTTGAACCATTTGAACCCTATGCGATTCAAGAAACAAGGCATCAGGATCTATTCTCAATCAATGTATGTGTAGTCATCGTTGGTGATAGATTACTAGGGCCATTAGTACTACCACAGAGATTAACGAGGACTCGTTATCACCGCTTTGTCAAGCACGTACTGCCTATCTTGCTGGAGGATGTGCCGTGTCAGGACAGAGTACAGTTCGGGTATGGTGGAGCATCAGTTAATTTTCCCTGCATTGTGTGTCGGCACCGGACGAGGACATTTAAAAACCAGTGGATTGACCAGGGAGGTTGCATGCCCTGGGCTGCTCGTTCCCCGGTGGTAAATCCAGTAAACTTCTAGTTATGGTGACACAAGAAGCAATTCGTCAATGCCACTCAAATAAACGATGTGCAGACACTACACAATCGTATCTTGCGTCCATCTCAGCACATTGAGAACCAACCAGGGTGATTTCAACAACGTGTGAGTTCTTACACTGAAGGGCATGCATTGAGATGAATCGATATCATGTTGACCACCTTCTCTGAACAAATGTTCATATGTCAGAATGTATTCTTTGTAAGAGCCATGGCTATAAGATTTTTTTAATGCAATCATCCCCAGAAATATTGGATAACTATCTCTCTTTTTTTAACACCTTGTACGTATTGTGATGGTGGAGTTAAATTGTCTTAGTCGTTGAAGAGGTACCTATACAAAGACCATGCGTGAACGCTATGTATCATTCTTACTGGTCTCTTTTCTCAAATCAATACTAGGTTTCTATGTGATGAGTTGTAAGAAAAAATTATTCCATAAGACATCACTGAGTGGAAATATTAAAGATACATCAGGACACTGATTGGTTTGTCTTCTAGAGTAGCAATTATACGAAGAGCAAAAGTAGCTGAACGAAATTATTTCAGAAGTTCTATACTATGCCTGGCTCTGTAAATTATCTGCGTATGCAGAAACGTATCAGGAAGAAGAAGGAAAAGAAAAAGACGAATAAGTAAAATTCTTCTTACAGATCAAGTTCTAAACATTATGTAATCCAAAAATCTGAAGCAGTTTGATCTTTGTAGTGACTCCTGTTCATGTGTTACATCAGTCTTTTATTTATTTACACAACTTCCGTCGGACCAAATTGAAGAGCAAATCTCCAAGGTCAAGGCAAGTGTCAATACATGAAATTACAGCACCACAGTATTAACAGATAAAAATAAAATGTTTATGAACCCGAAAAAAGAAAACCATTAGTTTGAGTAAACGCAACCAACAATACAACAAGAATCAGCTTAAGTTTTCAATGAACTCATCGACAGAATAGGACTGACACATGAGGAAGCTCTTCAGTTTCAATTTGAAAGCGCGTGGATCACTGCTAAGATTATTGAATGCTAGTGGTAGCTGATTGGAAATGGATACATCAGTATACTGCACACCTTTCTGCACAAGAGTTAAGGAAGTCCGATCCAAACGCAGGTTTGATTTCTGCCGAGTATTAATTGAATGAAAGCAGCTTATTCTTGGAAATAAGCTAATATTATTAACAAGAAATGGCAGTGAGGAGTATATATGTTGAAAGGCCATTGTCAAAATACACAGTCCCGTGAACAGGGGTCGACAAGAGGTTCGTGAATTTACACCGCTTATTGCCTGAACCTCCTGTTCCTGAGCCAAAAATATCCTTTAGAATGGGAAGAGTTACCCCAAAGTATAATACCATACGACATAAGCGAATGAAAATAAGCAAAATAGACTAATTTTCGTGTCGAACCCTCATTATCTTCAGGTACCCTTCGAATAGTAAAAATGGCAACATTAAGTCGTTGAACAGGATCCTGAACGTCGGCTTTCCACGACAGTTTACCATCCACCTCAACACCTAGAAATCTGAACTGTTCGGTTTCACTAATCACATTCCCATTCTGTGAAATTGAAACGTCACGTTGTGTTGAATTGTGTGTTATAAACTGTGAAAACTCTTACTGTGATTTGGCGCTAGTTTATTTTCTACAAGCCATTAACTTTTGTCATGAACCTTCTCAATTTGAAGCCGAGTCAATGTTACACTATCAAGTTCGAGTCATCAGCAAACAGTAATATTTTAGGGTTACCTGTGATACTAAAGGGCACATCATTTATATAAATAAGTACCAGGAGTGGCCGCAACACTGATCCCTGGGGCATTCCCCCCCCCCTCCCCCCCTTGACCATACCCCACTCAGAAACCACTTCACAGACATTGTCAACACTGTGTATAATGACCTTTTGCTTTCTGTTGCTAAAGTAAGAGGTGAACCAATTGTGAGCTGCTCCCCGTATTCTGTAATGGTCCAACTTCTGGATCAATATTTTCTGATCAACACATTCAAACGCCTTAGTTAAGGCAAAAAATATTCCTAGCGTTCTAAACCTATTGTTTAACCCATCCAGTACCTCACAGAGAAACAACTTCTAAAGCCAAGCTGTACATTTGATAGCAAATCATGTGACATAAAATGATCCATTATCCTTACATACACAGCCTTTTCAATAACTTCAGCAAATACTGACGGCAAAGAAATAGGTTTTCTACTAAGCACTTAAATCGTTCAGGAAACTGATAGTTCCTAAAGGAAAAATTACAACTATAGCTAAATACAGGGCTAACATGTGTAGCACAGTACTTTAACATTCTGCTAGTCACTCCATCATATACATAAGAGTCCTTAGTATTCAGTGACTTAATTATTAACTCAATCTCCCCCTTCCTGTATCACATAGGGGTATTACAGACATCAACCTCGAAAAGGTATTTGCCAAGAGAGTTACATACTTTTTGCAAAGCAAATAACATTTTTAAGCACCTTACAGTACTGTTTGTAATGGCCTACTGTAGCTTGATTGCGACTACTTCTAACATTTTCATACAATTCCTGCTTTGTTCTACAAGATATCCGTATCCCACTAATCAGCCGCCCAGGATGCCTTTTACTGCTAGTGCCCCGTTTAGAACGTTCTAATGGGAAGCAACTCTCAAAGAGCGTGAGAAATGTGTCAAGGAAAGCATTATATTTGCATCTATGTCATCAGCACTATAAGCATCCTGCAACTCTTGATCCTTGACGAAGTTTAAAAAAAACTTTCTATTGCTGATGGATTAGCTCTGTAATTAGATGTGACATCTGTTTGAGTACGAAACCCTTTTATCGTTAAAATTTGTGCATCATGGCCTAAAACGCCATTCCCGTTTTACTAACACAATGCCCATCTAGTAATGAAGAATGAATAAAACTGTTGTCTATGGTTGTGCTACTACTCTCCTGCATCCTAGCTGGAAAAAACACAGTCGGCTTCAGATCAAATGAATTTAGGAGATCTACCAACACCTTTATCTTGCACCATCATATACCAAATTTATATTGAAGCTGTAACGCCGGAAATGCATATCCTCCTATTTCCATCTATTGTACTATAATTTTTTTCCTTATTTTGTTACCTGAATGTATGACATTTCTGTGTCTTTATATATTGTTATTGTTCTACTATATATATGTCGAACGTATAATTCGTTTGTTTTGTAAATATTATTTGTATTTTTACGCTGGGTCTTGCCTAGGGAAAACTATGCTATCGAACGATTACATCGATAGGTCGTGTGGAGAACCAAAGTGTTTACGATCTTTGGTAGTGTTAACTCTGAGGCATGGAGCGCGGGTGGGGAGAGTCTGGAGGAGTAGGGCAGGGGAGCAGATTTGTTGTGTGACGCTCCCACGAGTTGTCGCGCTTTCGGGGTTTGGCAGCATGTAATTGCGCTCTACTTGCTATGTTAGTTTCTGACATGGTGTCGTGGACGGGAAGCGTTAGCTGGCACACATCAAGAGCCCGTTTCGGCTGGAGACCGTGTCGAGAAGAAGGCGCGCCAACATCCAGCTTCTGCAACAGCTACGGCCGACAATGAGTGATTGTCGCCACCTCCTCGACCGACGACTTCAAACCTTCAATCAACCAACAAGGAAGACTGGAAGCACGTAACGTTTTAGAACTGTATGGCAGACCTCAGCTTTTAAAATTGTTCCATTTGCCTCACAAAATTACAGCAACTTAGCATGAACCTTTGTTGCCCATTCTCCCAATTGCAATACCAAGCAGGGTTCCTTCCTTTTCCGGAACGAACCCGAGGGTCATTGAAATTCAAACGCCAGCATTAAAGTAACATCATTCGATTTCACTTCTGTAATTTCAAAGTTCAGTTAAGGTATTCATAGCTGGCTACAATATTTAGATTACACAAGCACAAGTTAAGAGTGCGAGTTTTGTCACCATATTTTAGCTTACCTGTGACTGCAGCTCAGCTTGGTACATACTAAATTTTACTATTTTTAACTGTTCAGAATCATTTAATACAAGTTCAAAGTTAAATCTCTCATTTCTAAATTGCTTAGCCTCAAGTAGCTTTTGAAATGATTGTTGAGGTAACCCAAGATTAACCTTATTTTACTGAATTTCGTAGTGCTTCAGAAACAAAGCTCACTATTAATTTCAGTCACTAAATTAACTTTCAATTTTCCGGTTTTATTAATTCGTTTGCTAAATTAAGTCAGAGTGTAGCGAAATTCATTACTTCTGACAAACATTCAGTTTTCACGCAACACGTGTCAACCATCAGTTGCCACGCTTTTATTGCTAATCATGTGTGCAATAACCTTTCTTTTTCAGTTATTATAGTAGTTGTCCATAGGACTGGACGCCTAAATTTTCCCCAAATCTCAAATATCTAATTAACGCCAGTTAACTGTTAACGTAACGACCGCACATTTACTTTCCTTATTAACTTTACCCCTTTCAAAATTAATTTCCACCAATTTCATTTGCATTTTCCCTTTCATTTAGATGTAACCCTTTCCTCCCTCTTTACCGACAGTTTAACTTCGGTGACGATTGCTTTACCCAAATTCCCATTAGGTACACGCGGTTTACTTTTTACTGTCTTCAAGGTCGATAAGTGAGGGGCAGGTTACACGTGGCGACCTGGTAACAGGACAATCTTCGGATATGAGGTTGTTCTGGACACGAATTTTACATTGTGCAAATCTCGTAAGAAAGTACTGGTTACGAAAAGGTAGTTACGTCAGCGAGAATAAGTAGTGGGAGTAATCGTAATTAGATTTGAGATTTGGCATTTATACCGAAAATTATTAAAATGAGTGAAGGCAACAATTAACAAAATCTGGGAGACTTGGATACGGAACAATCGGTCGAACAGTGGGAAACGCGCACCGCGGAACCCATTGCTCTGGGGCAGGCGGCTAGCATGAAAGATGCGACTGCCGAAACGCAACAAAGAGCAGAAATGGAATTCCAAACTTTAGAAAATGTTTCGGAATCGGAAGTGAAAATCAAATCTGAACCCCTTGATGACGAATATGGGGGGGGGGGGGGGGGGGGAATTAAAGAGGCACCGGCTACGGAAGTAAAACCGCTGGTTTCCGTGATTTTAACTGATTTATTGAATGTTTTGATTAAGGAAATCAAGGCTCAGTCTAGCAAGATAGAAACTCAATCGGCAGAAATTGAAGCTCAGTCTGACAAGCAAGAAGCTCAGTCTGAAAAAATTGACAGGAAACTAGACAATCAGAACAAAGCTATTAATGTTGTTAACAACAATGTTGGAGTTGTTAACACAAAAGTTGATAAAATCAAAGAAGATATTGTTGTAATTAATACCGAAATCGGTAATCTTAAACAGGAAATGATAGGCGTTCAGGTTGGAAATTGCGAGCATAAATACTCGTTTTGATTCCGAAATTAGCAGAATCGAGAAAAGTGTAGGAGAAATAGTTGCTCCGATCATCGAGAATGTGACGGAACAAATTAAATTAGTGAAAAAAGGGGATCAACAGAAGGTGGAAACTTTAAAGGCTTTAGTGTCCGAAGTAGATACTAAAGTGAGAAAGCAGGCTAATACCTGCGAAGAGAAAAAGAGGGAAGTGGAAACGCTTGCGACAACCACTTGCCAAGCAATTACGAGAGTGTTGGAATTAGAAAAGAAACTTGACGAAAAATAGAGCTATGTGCCAATCTGTGCACGTAGTTCGGAATTGTTGACGAAAGAGGAGCGGTTCGACCCCTTAAAAAAAGGCGGTATACACGCGACGGATTTCATTTAAAATTGTGAAAGAGTTTTACCCAGATCATGGACTAATGAGAGAAAAATTAATGCGGTTATTGACGTGTTGGCTGGTGATGCCAAGCGTTGGGGCTTAAATCTCAACATTACGAACCTGACTTTTGACGAGTTTAAAAATTTGTTTCTGGCTGAATACTGGTCAGAGCAAAAACAACAAATTGTCTGGCGCGAATTTGTCGTATTGAGGCCTTTCGATGCGAATTCGCGTGGCTCGATGAAGGAGTTTTGTGAGGGCTGGATCCGCAAGTTGGAATATTTGCGTGACCACGGCACGCAATCCGAAATAGTCTGGAAACTGTACAAGAAGCTTCCTGTTGATACAAAACGCTACGTAGGAAGAAATGACAAGACAATCAATGATTTCCTTGAGAGAGTTGAGGACGAGGACAATTGGCGCAATATTCGCGACAGTGGTAGAGGCCGTGGTAACAGCAACAGGTACCACAACAACGATAACCATGGGAATAATGCATACCACAATGCATACTGCACCCATGGCAACAATAACAATAATGGTTCGGACCGTAATAACAATCGGTACAATGCAAATAATAACGGGAATGACTGAAACCAGTATCATACTAACGTGATACGGGCTTCACAGAATAGTAATAACGCCAGAGGGTGTGATAAGCCTCCTCAGCAGCATCCGGGCAGCAGATCTGCTGAGACGAGACAGGAAAACCATTAGCCGCGTCGGTGAGGGGCCGACCGGGCGTGGAGAAATTTTGGCGGCCCAATAACAGGAGAAAACCCAGGTGTCGTCGTTATGAAAATTCCGTATGGAATAATCAACGGCGGGAGAGCGTGCCAGTGTTAAGAGAAAGGAGTGCCCCCACAAGTAGTAGATCAGCTGTAGACACGGCAGTAGAAAATACATTCACTGTCAGTGAGAATAATTTAAGTAGTGTTCCGGAAATCGATTACAAAATGGTAGCTGTAACATCCACAGCGGAACTGGAGACTGAATTTAAGAATGATTCGCAGTTGTTGAAAGAAGATCAGATGTCGGATAACACGTCCGTCATCGAGCGAGGGGATGCAGAGGGGGATGAGGTCTGGTTAAGGCAGTTCGGTCGCTTGTACGACGAAGCAAGAGATTATTGTGGCCTGTACGGGAGAAGTGTTTATGGGGAGTGCGGGCAGGATTTGCCGCGTCTCGTCCCGCAGGAAGATAGTGTTTGTGAAGTGATAGAAAGTTCTGGCCCTAACCGGCAGACTTTACCGAAAGTTATAGTAGCAGAAGTAGCCGACCCATCCGACGCTAAACTCCAGTTTAAACATTGCGAGAGTGTTAAGGAGAAAGATTACTAAAATTTTAGTGATAGCGGGACACGATTGGTAGAAAAGCACGTAGATTACGGCGTGAATGAGGTTAGAGCTGACGTTATACGGTCAGACGGTAGCAATGTGGGTTGCGAAGATCCAGAGGAAGTAATTGCAGATACTACTGGGAACATTCCTCCAGGTAGATTGGCAGATGAGGTCAGTCAGGCCAAAGAGGAATCAACGAAGGTGACAATTAGTGAATTGATAGCAAAGCAACACTCGCTAGTTGACGAGTTACAGGAAAAGGTTTCGGAATTGGAGGCGAAGCTACAGACTAAGCCTCAGGACAAACGTGTTGAAATTAAAACTGCATGTGAACAGAGGCTGAAAAAGCCGCCAAATAAGCCGGATTTAGGGTCAAAGCCGGATAGTTTTTTCTGGAATGACCTGGATATAGACGAGGCCTGTATGAAGTAATAATGAGGAATAAGAGAGTGTTTTCAAACAAACCGTGACTTATGGAAGGATATAAATGCAAGTTGCACGTAATTCCGCAAGAACCACTCTTTGTGAGACCGTATGCTATACCGCTGTCCAAAAAGGAAGCAGTGCAACGGGAGATAGAGAAGATGACCGAATGGGGAGTGATTGAAAGAAGTACGAGTCCATACAATAACGGTTTGGTCTTGTAGCAAAACGGGATGGTAGTGTGCGTATTGTGACTGACGCACGCACGTTGAATAGGGTCGTTCAACGCAAAACAGAAAGACCAGAGAGTATGGAGAAGATTTTGCAACGTTTTCATGACGTTCATGACTAGCCTCGATCTGACGGCTAGTTACTGGCAAATAGAACTTGAAGAAGAATCTAGGCCATACGCCGCCTTCTTGTTTGCGGGCAGGTGTTACCAGTATAGAGTACTGCCGTTCGGACTTCATATATTTCTCCGTATTCATCAGGGCCCTAGATAAAGTGCAAGGGCCGGCTTTAAGTTCAAGATTAACTGTATATGTTGACGACTTATTGTTGGCCAATGCCACTTGGCATGGCCATTGTGACCTGTTAGATGAGGTTTTTAGAGCATTGCGCCGTGGCGGAATGACTCTAAAGCTAAAGAAATGCGAATTTGTGAAGCAGGAAATGAAATTTTTTGGGCATGTAATTACCACTGCTGGTATTAGGAAAGACCCAGAGAAATTAGAGGCAATAAGGAATTGTCCTCCACCCAAGTCTAGGAAACAGTTTAAAAGTTTTCTAGGGCTCACAGGATTTTACCGTAAATTTGTAAAAGAACAAGTGTTTCATGATGAAAATTTGAATAACCTCTTACGCAAAAACGTTCCGTTTGTGTGGACTGACGAGATTAAAAGACGAGTTGTTAAGATCTAACATACTATTTTATCCTGATTTATCGCTACCCTTCCTTCTGGGAACGGATTCGTCGAATTACGGGGTGGGGGTAGAACTGTTCCAAGAAGTTGGTAAAGGAGAGGATAAGGAACACCGTACGATAGCGTTCGCGAGTCGAACTTTATCAAAAAGTGAGCGAAACTACACGATTTCTGAGAAAGAGTGTCTCGCTATCGTGTGGGGATTCAAGAAGTTCAAGGGTTACCTATGGGACCGTAAGGTGATTATTCATACGGACCATAAGGCGCTCACTTATCTGAAGGATTGTAAACTACTTCCCGAAAGAGTGACTAGGTGGTCGCTGTATTTACAGCAATTTAACTATGACATCTGTTTCGTAAAAGGGACCGACAATTGCGTAGCGGATGCGCTGTCGCGGTTGTTCGAGTCTAATCAAGATGTATTGAAAGATGAGTCAGATGGAGTGGTCAAATTATACTATTTTAAAGAAGTTGAGGGACGTAAATTAATAGTGAACATCTGTAAGAATCTACGTCGTCAGCAGAACGACGACGGTTGTTTAAATATGGTGAAAACCCGATATGACGAAAGGAGACCAGAAGGAGAGAAATTAAGGAGGTGTTACAAGATATACGATCATATCTTCTGCATACGTAAGGGTGAATATAGTAACATTTGGCGGGTATGCTGGCCCACCAAATACGTCACGGAAATAATAGACTACTACCATTTGGCGTATGGTCACTGTGGACCAAAGAAATGTACGGAAAAGCTGGGTGAAGTAGTGCATTTTAACAACATGTTAAAACGCGGTACTGACAGAGTGAAAACTTGCGATTTATGTCAGGTGAAGGTTACCAACTACACGAGTCGTGGTCTTATGCAAAGTATAAGGCCTAACGACACCTTTGAATTACTGAGCGTGGACTTGTACAGACCTTTGCCCAAGTCATCAGGAAACTTTGCTTACATTTTAGTAGTGCTAGAAGCTTCTTCCAAGTTCATCAAACTATACCCGATTGGGAAAGGTACAGCCAAAGCGTTCTATAGCGAGCTTGTGAACGATTATTTTGTTCATATTGGTAAGCCCAAGGCGATGCTATCAGACAATGGGGCACAGTTTACTTCTAGGTTGTGGAATAAAGGTATGGCAAGTAATGGGGTCGAAGTGATCCATATTTCAGCTTACTGTCCGGCTGGAAATCCCGCTGCGAGGTATATGCGCGAGCTGGGCCGACTTTGCCGTACCTGTTGCCATCACAACCATAGGGCACGGGGCAAATATGTAGCAGAATTTGAGAGAATTATGAACACCTTGAGACACATTAATGTACGGGATTTTCTCCGGGGGAAATCCTGTTGAATGACAGAAGTAAAAGTTTAGTAGAAGAGATAATAAATTCCCTCCACGGATTGACATTAGTATTGGTGTGAAAAAGGATCGCTTGCGAGAAATAATGAAGCTAAAAGCCGATGCTCGCATACGTCGTCATGATTTTTACTGTCATTAAGGTCGATAAGTGAGGGGTAGGTTACAATGTCACCACACATAACTAATTTCTGGTACTTCCTATAAAGTGAATCAAAAACCCCCTCTAGCTTGAGCAGGAATGCTCTGAAGTCAGAGTTAGGGGACCTATAAACAACAACAATTAGAAGTTTAGTTTCACTAAATTCAGCTGCCCCTGCACAACATTAAATATGTGTTCAGTGCAGTGCCATGATCGTCTACAGACTCAAATGGAATACTTTTCTTTACGTACATGGCCACTCCACCACCCCGAAAGTAGCTCCTTGAAAACCAGCCAGATAATCTGTATCCTGGTAAAGGAAGCCTCTGAATTGTCAAATTATTACGTGTTGCTCCAATATACCAATAATTTCAGAGTTATAAGCAGTTCGCTAACTTTATCTCTATAACCACTCATATTTTGATGAAGTGTGCTAATTCCTTCTCTACTTGGAAAAATGACGTCATCTGAAGGTGAGCCCATAGATAGAGGGACTTTCTTTAAGCAGGTATACCTATCAGCCGGCTTCAATCTAAAAAAAGGTGCAGTTGTAACACCAACTGCTGCAGGAATTTTTCCATGAGTGAGCCCACCTCACCACCACTCTCTACACCGTCACCTATAAGCCTTGCCAACCTTCCCTTCCTAAACCTATTGAGATGCAGGCCATTGCTAGTGAAACCTGACCTACTGATAGAACAAATTGGCAACACTGAAATATGACCCATGCCCTCTGCCATCGGCGCTCTCTCCAGGCCCATGTTAACGTGCCTAACACGCACCTTAAGATGAGGTCGATCATGACGCTGAAACAGTTTGCAAGAAATGCACATTAGTGCCACCAGTTTGAGCAGCTATCTTTACCAGGTCACCACCTACATCATATTACCCATCCCTATCAAGAGTGTTCCCTTTCCACCCACTATCACTACCTGATCCTCCTTCATAAAATTCCTACACAACTCCCCGATGCTGTCAGTTACCTGAGCCAACCCTGCCCTAGGTTTCACAATGCTGGTGACCTGGTACTCATTCCCCAACACTTCCTGCAACTGCTGGCCCACATCTCTACTGTGCGAACTACCTAGCAGCAGAACCTTCTTCTTTCTGTTAGACATTGCAACTGACCTAGGCCTCCAAATTGCTTAGGACTGCTGCATGTTCCCTACACCTACAGCTGAAAGAGGCTCCTCTCCACTCAACTCTGACAGTTGGTCAAATCTATTGCATATAGGCCAAATATAACTGTCTGAATACCTCCTCCTCCTTGCCAACTGCCTGTTCCCATTTCTCAGCTCCCTTCACCCTCCTCAACTAATCTAGTTCCTCCTTTGCGTGCCGTAACTGCACTTGAAGGGTGCTCCTGCTCCTCTATCAACCGATTTCTATTACACATTCTGCATTCCCAGGAGAGGATCTCGCTAGAATGCCCACTGGCTTCCTTACTGCATTCCACCCCTTCCCCCCCCCCCCCCCCCCCCCCAATGAAAATACTTTGACCAAATCCCACACCGTAACCCACTACTCACAAACTTACGACAGAGTCCACACTTGTCACTCACGGTAAAATTTTACAGTTACTGAACAAAATTATACGTCTGCGTTACCTAAGTTCAGCTACACCAGTAGAGCTATTTATAGAACTAACAATAGCGGTTTCGAAATTCTCTACTAAGAAAGCAACTCAGCGAAGTTAAAACACTGACTCAAAATTTTGCTGAAATATCTCACTAGAAACAATAAGAAACGTCAGCTCAAAACTAAAGCAAGAAATTTGCCAAACTACTTCAACGTACAGAAAACTCTAAAAAACACAGCTAGCGAACGTTTCCAAGGGTCTATTAAACCGTTATTTCGCCACTAACAGCACGAAATACCGCTGAAAACTATTAAATTTAATAACAATGCTGTTCGTGGCGTAACAGTGCACAAATAACTTTGTCAGTACCTAGCTTTATAACCGTTACAGCAGCAACTGCACGCCGCAAAATGACAACACATTACTGAGTCTAGGACGAACAACGTAAGCACAGACCACTCGAGTCAATAACACAGGAAGAAAGATTGAGATTACTGAAATTCCACTAATGAGTTACTTTCACAGCAAATATTAACACAAATAAACTCTAAAATAAGTAGTCACGAGCAATTTCAATAGCAGTCCAGCACACGTAACTATCGACTATCTGTTGTGCTGCATTGAATGTACTGTATTTTCTCAAAATTTATGGAGAGTTCACTTTCAGAGAACCACTTGTTAACTCTCTCAAAACATCATTAACAATCAGGTCTGTAGCTTTCTCTCTAATGAGTTTTGTTGTAACACAAGTACCATCAGGTAAAGTAGGGGCAACGCGTAATACCGTGCTGAGGGGTAGTAACGTGCACCGATTTTTCAAGTCTCTAGAGGGAGTAACGGACGCCGCACAGTGCTGCCACACAGCGGAAGGAATATCACTCGGACCGAGAATTGCAGCTTCCAATGGAACGGGATTGTTCGCAGTATCTCATTATTTGATTACAGCTGATTTTACTTTAAAACCAGCGGATCTGAAGTGTAGAGGTAAGTGAAACATATAAATAGTAACAATATGTACGGTAACCCTATTTAAATACACCCTTCTTCAAACTATTTTTAACGCCAAATGCCGGCCAGTGTGGCCGAGCGGTTCTAAGCGCTTCAGTCTGGAGCCGCGCGACCGCACCGGTCGCAGGTTCGAATCCTGCCTCAGGCATGGATGTGTGTGATGTCCTTAGGTTAGTTAGGTTTAAGTAGTTTTAAGTTCTAGGGGACGGATGACTCAGATGTTAAGTCCCATAGCGCTCAGAGCCATTTGAACCATTTAACACCAAACATGGGTACACAGTTTAACGCTGGGGTACACGCTCTTACCCCATTCGTTAATATCGCTTTAGCATTCGCTGTGAATTAAATTTCTGAAAAGTTTGAAAACTTAGAAGTTGCATTTATCACAGTTGGTATGAAAAAGAATCAGTACAACAGTTAAGGAAGTAAGGGTGTTGTGACTTGGCAAGACAGCAAAGCCACTAGGTAAGGAAGCCGAAAGGCACGCGTTTAAGCTCACGCAGGCTGGCGTGAGGTCTGGAACAGGTAAAGTAATTATACTAGCAAAAAAGGTACGTAGCTCCTGGAATACTCAACTTTAATCCATAATTGGTAAACATCTGTCTGACGGTACATGCGTCACAAGATAAATAGCAAATGATAATGGCGCCTTGCTAGGTCGTAGCAAATGACGTAGCTGAAGGCTACGCTAACTATCGTCTGGGCAAATGAGAACGTAATTTGTCAGTGAACCATTGCTAGCAAAGTCGGCTGTTCAACTGGGGCGAGTGCTAGGAAGTCTCTCTAGACCTGCCGTGTGGCGGCGCTCGGTCTGCAATCACTGATAGTGGCGACACGCGGGTCCGACGTATACTACCGGACCGCGGCCGATTTAAAGCCTACCACCTAGCAAGTGTGGTGTCTGGCGGTGACACCACAGAGGGTCGACGGATAAAGGATCGAATTGTGTACTCTATGATGTTTTTCAAAATGAGAAGCCACAGAGGGAGCCTACAAGAATGTATGTTATATTTTTTCTACTTTAAAATGCGGAAGCTGTTCTAATGCGACCTTAGACAGAAAGCACACATTTTCTAAAGAACAGAATGAAGACATAGCTAACCACGTGTTATTGTCAACAAAGACATTTTATGGAAAATCTCCTGAGGAGTTGAGATGATTGGTGTATTAATATACTGAGCAAAATAATATTCGGCATAATTATAACGAATCATCGAAGTTGGCTGGACAGGATTGGCTCAGTGGGTTTCTACCGGAAATACATCACTCTGAATTCGGAAACCTAAGGCTTCTAGTCTTAACTGGATCTCATATTTTAAAGCAAGCGAAGTTAAATTTATTTCTATTAACCTCTCCTCTGTGATGGAAATCGGTAAGTTTTTTACTTCTAGGGTTTATAATTTGGATTTGTTCAAAGACCAGTTCAAAAGCCAGGAAAAAATTTAGCATCCAAAGGAGCTAAACAAGTTCGCTCAGCAGCAATATAGGAGCGTGCTAAGAACATTAATGTGCGCTGTCTAAGCCGGCCGAAGTGGCCGTGCGGTTAAAGGCGCTGCAGTCTGGAACCGCAAGACCGCTACGGTCGCAGGTTCGAATCCTGCCTCGGGCATGGATGTTTGTGATGTCCTTAGGTTAGTTAGGTTTAACTAGTTCTAAGTTCTAGGGGACTAATGACCTCAGCAGTTGAGTCCCATAGTGCTCAGAGCCATTTGAACCATTTGCGCTGTCTAATGGTTGCCAGCGGGGCGTATGTGCCTCCCACGTTTGTTTTCCGCTTGCTTAGGACGTCACCCGCTCTACAGTGAGTGTGGGGCACCAAGTTGAATACGTGACTCTAACAAAAATGATTGGATCTCTTTCCAAAGCAGCGCTAGCCTTTTGTTAACTTTAACAACGCATCTAAGAGCCGTACCATGATCAATCACATTATTCTCGTCTCCCTAGAAGCCTGCAAGTTTTTCTAGAACAGCAGAGTAGTGGTCGTTACCCTTACAGTCCATCGCTCTTACAGGCTACAAATAAACGTGACCTTTTTCAGCAGCTTAAGGCTTTGTTTAATAAAGAATGTGACAGTTTTATGAAGCCTAAGTCTCACCGACAAATAACATCCTATAAGATTTGCTCTATCTTCAGCAACGCCTTCACGAGGGTTGCAAACTGTAACTCATCCACAGTTTAAAAATGGAAGAGAGCTAACACCCGGAAAATTTTACTCATCCAGCATTGTTCCGAATCTTGGTTATTCGCAAGTCGAAATAAGTCACAGTGACCGCCGCAAGAATCAGATACGCTGTAAGAAGTCCATGATTAAGGAATTTGTTGGTAGCGCACTCGAGAAGATGTAATTTCGATGGATTGCTCACGCACTGCCTGCGGTATGTAAGGTGCAAGAGAATCTCAGACCAGAGAGCAGTGTTTTATGTGGTAGGAACTGTGTAGTAGTAGCTATCATTCGTGTGTATCGAGTTGGCTGGGCCGGTCGTGGGGAGCGATGGCGGTGCCTGAGCGTTGTAGTATAAGGTAAAAGCAGCCTCGCGCATATGTAGTATATATCAAGCCCCATGTAAATGTTTTAAAAAAATCTCTTAATAATAATCTTTCTCATAAAAAGTAACCTTTGACAATCATTCATTTCAATTTAAATAATTTCCTTGGTCATCCCGATTATTGAAAAGAAAAATCAGTTCTTTCTTTTTATACATGACAAATCTATCGGGCAGCATTGCACAGAGCTGCGCCAGAAAAATTTCTTATAGGAGCAGATATATACGCGTTATCCGGCGACCTAATTGAGGTAAAATTTTTCAATTTATTCAGAATGATTTTTCAGGGCCATGACGCAGCACTGCTGACGTCCTAAATTCACCAGTTTAAATTCACAGTCATTATTGAAAGGTTATAAGTGAGCGACAATTTTATTGAGATGTTAGTCACATTGTATTATTGGTAGGTTACGGAATTTGTCTGTTGGTAGGTTACGCTAAATGTCAATGTTATGGTTATATTTTTTACTGTTGGGAGGTTTCGGAACTTTTACTGTTGAGAGGTTACACTAAATGTGAATATTATTCACATCATTTTACTGTGGGGAGGTTGCACTTGTCGACAACCGGCCAGGATCGTATTTTTGTGAATTTCCAAGAGGTAGTCAGTTATATATCAGGTCTTATTTACTTAATATTAAATGTAGTTTGCATCTGGCGCAACGCATTTACTAATTTGTCACTCTTTCTTTCACAGATCATCGGCAGTTTATTGCTCTTTGTTGTAATTGTATTTGTTCCGTTTTTGCTTTGTCTTTGTTTCATTTTGTGCTTCACTCTGATTTGTGAAAATGCCGCGAAAAACTGCTAACAGTACATCGCGATGTGCAATGAGTGAAAATGCTGACTCGAATAATTTGACCGATAAAACTAGCGACAGTCAGTGTAATAGTGATAATCCTATAATTACAGATAATCAGTGCGTGCCGATCACTAGTAATGATTTTATTCCAGATGATGAACAAACACATTCAGTTATGTCCACACTTAATTTAAAGGCAATTGATGCCGCGGCACGATCCGTTACAATGAACGCTGTCCAGTTTGACACACATGATTGGCAAAATTTACACAGTGAACAGACAAATGTTTCTAACGAAAGTGAACAATGTACTCAAAATACGTCATATTTATTTGATTCCGGTGTAGTGACCAACAGTGCACATCCAACTGGCAAACCTTTTCAAGAATCAGAGAATGACCAAATGGTTACACAAAACGTGACAATTGCAGATACGCCATCGAACAGCACAGAGAATAGAGTAGGTAATATTGGCATGGATCAACTTATGGCATTATTGCTACAACTTCATGAATCAAACAATCAACTTAATGAAAATCTCAAACAACAAATTAATGAAAATAATGAAAATCTCAAACAATAACTTAATGAATCGAACAAACAACTTAATGAAAGTTTCAAACAGTCGAATGATAACCATGACAGGTCGTTCAAACAAATTAACGAAAAACTTGACACCTCTATTGAACAGCTTACTGCGCAGATTACAGCCGTTGCGGAGCAATGAATGATACTAAAAAACAATTACGTGAGGAAATTAAGGCATGCGCCAGGAATAATAGTGAAGAGATACGCAATACACATGCTGCCACAACTACATTACTTACAGATGAAATTAGTGCAGTCGGTAAACAATGTTCTGAAAACGCAACACAGTTACGCAACGAGTTTAAATTAATGTCATCAGAACTTTCACGCACACTGGATGCGAAAGTAGACACGAAATTTGACCAACAGAACAGCCAAATTGACGAACGTTTTAATCACCACCTACAGAACAGTGAAACGCGTTACCGTAAATTTATACAGGAACAGAATAAAGTAAAGAAACAAGTCATGGAAACAATTACTGTACAGAGACAGGAAGATAAGCGTAAGTTATTTAGGAAAGCAAAAACATACGTCGACAACAACATTGCTACAGTATCAGACGAAATCAATACTATCAAACAGTTGAACACTTAATTGCATGGTGAAATATCCGATCTAAAAACAAAAACAGATACTAATATTCAGACTTTGGAAAATAAATATACAGTAGACTTTCAGACAATGACCAACAGACTTGAACAGTTAGAATTAATACAGGATTCCGATACCATTAAAGCAGACGTTAAGAAATTAAACAAAACCACACATAAAATGTAGAAACAAATTAATGCTTATGACACTAAAAACGGCAATCTGGTAAAATCACTGAGTGAAAAATTTGATGAATTAGCCAGCCGTATTGACGTTATCGAAAATAACAATGACACCAAATCAGACGATACGTCACCAGTTTCGTTTAATCAGACACCTGAATTCCAAAACATATAGCAAACAATCAGTGAGATAGGTTCGTCCAATAATACATTATGTAGAAAATTGTCATCTTTACAGCAGGAAGTGACAGAGATGAAAAATGTCTCAGCCTGTAACACGATACAGCATACGACACTTTCCGAACATTTCTCACACTCACACAGCCAGTATAATTTAGGTAATTTACAGAGAGTACGTGACTTAGAATCTGAACAGACACAGACAAATAGATTCTCATACAATCCTGAACCTGTTCAGACATTCAGAGACGATAATTTTGATTACATGCACTTTATATCCGTGAGAAAATATAAGGTATTTAAGAATGACAGAACACAGATTAACCCCTCGGATTGGATACAACAATATAGCTTTGCTTTTCCACCAACTTGGCCCGTAACACACAAACTTGAATTTATTTGCACTTTTTTGGAAGGCAAACCGGCTACTCGTATGAGACCGATCGCAAGACAATGCTACTCGGTTGAAGAAGTTCAGAATGCTTTCCTGTCAGCGTATTGGTCGAATCGCGGAATCAAGGATCAATTAATCAGCTTACCGAATTATGAGAACTCAAATTTTCCCACTGTCACGCAATTTTTTGAACACATCGTCCAACAAAACCAATACTTAAGTGAGCCACACAGTGAATCAGCACTTATCCAATTGTGTATTTCTAAATTACCACGATCATTAAGAATATCTCTTTTAACAGGACAGCAGAAAGAAAATATTTCGGCATTTAGAGATCTGTTACAGCTTTTGGAAGTTCAGCAATCAGACTATTCTTTCATAAACAAAAGTTTTTCACATCATAACCAAGGCCGACAAGCATACGGCAATTGCGATCAGCCACGCTATTTTAATAGCAAAGGTGACAGACGGTCCAGGAATGACAACCACCAGAACTTTAATAACAGACAAAATTTAACTATCAGTAACCTCATAGTTATCAGCAACAGCAAAGACAGTTTGGCAACAATAGAGGCTTTTTCCCACAACATCAACAAAACCAGTCGGTTAGCACAGCTAACCAACAATGTAGTCTGCAAGGTCAACCAAGCTTTAATGTTTCGCCGCCTACACGTACAGCGTCGGCTCCGCCAAATAGTAACGCACAGCAACAAGGAAATCACTACGTAGAGAAAAAACACCATTTCAACTCATATCGCAATGCGCCGTATAGCAACGATTATTATGACAGACGTAAAAGTAAAGAGCACAGTTTTCAGCGTACGTTTAATAACAGTCGATCATACCAGCAGCAGAATCGTCCGCAACAACAGATTATCATGAATGAACCAGACAGTCGGTAACATCCCGAACCTAATACGTCAGGAAGAAATAACAGAACAGTACAAATAGTCGAGATGCCACAGCATCCTCCCGCAAATAACAGCACGTCAGAAAAAAATTGACTAGGTCCAGTACAGGTTGCATCTTCCAACAACGTTAGCACTACTTTTGACACGCAGAATGTTATTCACGAGAATGTTATTACTTTTGACGACATCCGAGACACTCTTTTGCATGAAAAACCAGTTATTCAAAAAACCATTTCGCACCCTGTCATTGAAGTAAAGATCGGATCATCCACATTTTCAGCAGTAATTGATTCTGGATCACCTATGTCAGTTATAAACGAAGAAACCTTCAACGAATGCAACAAAGAGAATATTTATCCTATGTTACCATTAGGCAAAACTAAAGTAAAAGGAGCAGTATCTGGTAAAGCAGTAGATGTAAAAATACAGACACACTTGTCATTTTGTATTGCAGGCCATACGTTCCACTCAAATTTTTGAATTGTTCCCTTATTGACAACAGACGTTATTTTAGGTACGAGTTTCTTGGTACAACACGACGCAGTTATTGACTTTCAAAATTCCTATTTAATGTTAAAGGATGAAAATGTACAACTGGCATTAGAATTTCAGCACGCTTTATCTGCAGATGAACAGGCAATTAATCGAACAGAGGTCATTTCTACATCGCGTAACACGGACTGTCATTCCACATTGTTCACAGATACGTACGTACACAACTATAATACACCAGACGAAGCTGACTATGACGTTATGCAAATTATTTCTGATAAAGTAAAACAAAGCAGCGAAAATACAGACGACGAACGTACAGAGCTACGCAATATTCTTTTACAGCAAGCTCCAGTTTTTGACAACATCCCTGGCACTATGTCCGGTTTCATGTACGAATTTCAAGTTAAACAGCACGACACGTTTAAAGCCAAACATTATCCCATTCCGTATATTCACAGAGAACAAGTTAAGAAAGAATTGCAAGCTATGTTTGACCAAGGTATTACTGAACCGGCAGTTAGTTCGTACATAAACCCACTCCATATTGTTAAGAAAAAGGATGGATCACTTCGCCTCGTACTTGATTCGCGTCATGTCAACGGCATTATTATTAATGAAACAGATCGCCCACAGACACTAGAAGAACTTTTACAGAAATTTCATGGTACTGCTATTTCTTCCACATTAGATTTGAAATCGGGATTTTGGCAAATTCAACTCCATGCGAACTGCAGGAAGTACACAGCATTTCTCTGTTTTGGTGAATGTTATCAATTTTGCAAATTACCGTTTGGTTTAACAATTTCTTCAGCAGCATTTATTCGCGGTTTGAATAGTATACTTCCGACAGAAGTTAAAGACAGAATCACAACATATGTAGACGACATCCTTATTGCAGAAGCTAACTGGTCTGAACACAATTTGATTCTTGAACGACTGTTACAAACTTATCGTGCACAAGGACTCACAGTTAATCTTAGCCAATCGCACTTTGCCAAAACCTCTATAAAATTTCTTGGACATGTAATTTCAGCAGAAGGCATTGCGCCTGACCCAGAAAAACTTCAAGCTTTACGTGACATTACTGTTCCAACGACGAAGAAACAACTACGCACCTTTCTGGGTTTAATTAACTTTTTCTGTAAATTTATTCATTACTCTGCTTTAGACACTCCTAGGTTATGTCAATTGAAGGGTAGAAACACTATTTGGTCCTGGGATAGCCAAGCACATTCTGAATTTGTTAATTTAAAACAGTCTTTGTTGAACGCACCACTTTTATCACACCCAGATATTACCAGTAATTTTTTCATTGCCACCGACAGTTCTAACACAACTTTAGGCGTACACATTTTTCAGGAAATTGAAGACGGTAATACAGTAATTAAAAACATCGCCTTTGCAAGTCGATTTCTGTCACCTGCTGAACGCAATTATTCTGTTACAGAACTTGAAACATGATGTGTTGTATGGGCATTTATCAGATTTAGGCATTTTCTTTATAGAAGACGCACTACCGTTTACACAGATCATAGAGCTATACAGTTTTTACTTTCCGCAAAATTTACGCACGACGGGCTAAGCAGATGGAAACTTTATTTACAGGAATTTAATTTTACAATTGTTCACATTCCTGGTACACAAAATATTGTAGCAGACGCACTATCCAGTTCTCTCAGCAACAATCAGCAAGACATCGCAACCAACTTCTGCCAAGTAAATTCTATCGTCATGTATATTCAACAAGTCGCATTTGAAAATTTCATTTCATCGTCATTACGAGACATAGCACAAGAGCAGAGCAAAGACAACGTGTGGAAAGAAATTAAACGCCTTTGGCAAGACAAGAATAATGTTACCATTAGAAACCATTATACTGTACGCAATAATATTCAGTTTCGCCGCTCTCACCCTGACAGCAACAACTGGTCATTATGTATTCCTGACGAGCTTGTTAACAAATTAATTTGATATACTCATTTAAGTTACGCACATTATGGAGCCAGAAAATGTTTTCTTATAATGAGACAGAACTGTTATTTTGCGAACATGGAGAAACGTATTCGACGAATTTTAGCGTCATGTAAAATCTGCCAGAAAGCTAAATCAGGCACGACTTCACATATTCCTCCGTTGCATCTCATTGTACCCGTTAAATTCAGACACATGGCCGCTGTAGACATTTTTGGTCCGATTTCCAGATCTAATAGAGGTTTTTGTTACATCTTGGTCGCTGTTGAACTAACTTCGAAATTTGTTACCTTCACGCCGTTACGCAAAGCTGCTGCTAAATCTGTTTCGAAAGCATTTGTAAAACATTTTCTGTTTCATGTAGGGCGAGTATTGAAAGTAATTTCCGACAATGGACCACAATTTCGATCTGCGATATGGACCCACATGTTACGAGCTAGAAACATTTCTCCGATCTATATATCCAAGTATCACGCTTCTTCGAAACCTTGTGAACGACTAATTAAAGAAATTGGTAAACTATGTAGAATATACTACCGTAAAAAACATATTGATTGGGACACACACATACTCTCATTCCAGGATGTAATTAACTCCATACCAAATTAATCTACTATGCTATCTCCGACTGTTATATTGAAAAATGTTGAACCATCTAACAAAATTAAAAAATTAGTATCTTTTCCTACATCTCGTTGACTACGTCACCATGAAATAATTGACATTGAGCTCAACAGCATCAAACGTGCCGCAGAGCACTGGAGACGACAGCAGAAACAGGTTTGTACACTCCGTGACTTTCACATTGGACAGAAGATATTAGTATGCACGCATTATTTATCCAACCGAGGAAAGAGTAGATACAGTAAATTTGAGCTTCTATACGCAGGTCCATATAGAATACGAAGCATTCCTCACCCGAAAGTAGTACATGTCGAAACTTTGAGAACCAGAAAAAGCAAGGGCAATCACCATGTCTCCAGTATTAAACCCTTTATTGAATGAACATACTTTATGATTTATCGCACTGTAATGCCATTTCCAGATATTTATATGACCACTTACTGATGATGATTATATTTTTTCTTGGCAAGTGCCCGGCAAGGTAAGGTTAGCAGGTCGCTTTTCTTGTCGTTAGACATCAGACCGTGCACATTTTCCATTTTATGTGTATGTGTGATTGTCTTCCTATCGAAAGTAGCATTTTTGTCTGTATGCACTATGCAATCTTTAAGATATAACAAACACCAGTTGGCTTTGACATTTCACCTTATGACATCTCAATATCTTGACTATCCTACATTTTTTGCTACTACATTATGATATTGTTTGTACATTTTTGCACTTGAAAATTGTCAATGTTTTTGACATAATACGTTTTCTGTCATGCTATGTTGTATGCCTAGGTATATCACTATAAACAAGTTTTTATTTAATGAGTATATGATTTAAATGCAAGATATTAATCTTTATTCATCATTTTCGGCAAGCAATACCGTGTAAAAGAAATAAATTATACAACCACAGTGGTCTACTATGAAATGGAAATTTTACCATCAGATTGAAAGAAAGAAAATGCAATACTGTGTCATGAAGAGTAAATGGATCAGAATTAACAAGCATTAACATGAATACACTATACATACTGTATAACAGCAGTCTTAACCAATTATTTTTCTTTCAGAATACGAGGCGATTATTGCAGGCTGTCAGACAGAACTACACATGTTAATTTTAGTGATGAAATATGCTAGAAGTAAGAAACTCTATACTATATGAAGTAATGAATGATAATGAATAGTTGTATGAAGTAAATTGTAATATGAAGATGATAATGAATGATGATGAATAGTTATATGAAGTACATGGTAATATCAATAATGAAGTTTTTCTTTGCAGATGATGATAAGGATGAAGTTTATATATTTTCTGTTAGTTAAGAAATGCTATGTAGTTATTTAAGTATTTGTTGCAGTTCCTTTTGACAGTATGTCTTATGTTGCGTTGTATAATGACTAAATGTTTTGGGAAAGACAGATAGAGTACACACATATTAAGTACACGTTTCATTACCTGTTAACTCGAAATTTACTACTTTTCAGCATAATATACATATTTTCTTTCAGGTCAATAATCCATTTTGTATTTTTTCCAGGAGAAGCTTTTCATGATATTAATATGCTATAAACACTTAATAATGAAATCTGTTCTAGTACTTACATTTTTTTACCAGTTGTGTCTATCATTTATGAATGTGATCACATATACTCTACTTGTTTCATAACCTTGCTACAGCTGACTCATGACGAATGACGTTATTAATCCTTATTTCTAGAAATAAGTCAAAAGTAAATATTTTCATGCCCAACAATGCATTGCTATCACAAAAAAGAAATTGTTACTAGTCACAACCATTACCAGTATAGAACTACATAATGCTACCAGTTTAAGATATATTTCTAGTCCTAAATATAATGCAAATTTTTCTGATGTATTGATTCCATTATGTCTATGTATTAGTGGACTACAGACCTTGACTAATAGTTACACTGTCTTACATTTTAAGTATGTCTTATGTCACTTACATGATGTCATATATAGTCACTAGCAGCTTGTTGCTGCACGCAGTAACTCTTGTTTTGAATGCTGGCTTGTGAATAATACTGAATAATGTTTTTGTAAAACTATATGAATACTTTGCAACTGGCCAATGAGTGCCAATAATTACTGCAATGACATGAGTTCTTAATAATATTTTGTTATACTGTATAAATGAATGCCAATAATAACTGCAATGAGATGAGTTATAAACAGTGTTTTGTAATACTCATTACTTGTTACATGTTTAGTAACTGGCCAATGAATGCCACTGATTACTGTAATATGATGACTTATGCATAAATACTATGCCATTAATTAAATCTTGCTTTGAATGATGACTTCTGAATAATGCGTAAAAAATGGTTTGTAACTGGCCAATGAGTACCAATAATTACTGTAATGACATAACTTATGATTTCAATGATTACTGTAATATGATGACTTATGCATAAATGCTATGCCATTAATTAACTCTTGCATCGAATGATGACTTCTGAATAATGCATAAAAATGGTTTGTAACTGGCCAATGAGTACCAATAATTACTGTAATGACATGACTTATGATTCCAATGATTACTGTAATATGATGACTTATGCAGAAATGCTATGCCAATAATTAACTCTTGCTTTGAATGATGACTTCTGAATAATGCATAAAAAATGCTTTGTAACTGGCCAATGACTGCCAATAATTACTGTAATGAGATGACTTATAATGCCAATGATTACTGTAATATGCTTACTTATGCATAAATCCTATGCCAATAACTATCTCTTACTTAGAATGATGACTTCTGAATAATGCATAAAAATTGTTTGTAACTGGCCAATGAGTACCAATAATTACTGTAAAGACATGACTTATTATTCCAATGATTACTGTAATAAGATGACTTATGGATAAATGCTATGCCAATAATTTCTGTAAATAACATTTTGTTGTACTCTATAAATGTTATGCCAATGATTACTGTAATGAGAAGACTGATGATGCCACTAATTACTGTAATTAGATGACTTATGAATAATATTCTGTAATAATTACTGTAACGAGATGACTTATGAATAATGTTCTGTAATACTCCATACATAGTACAGAAATGTTTAGTAACCAACCAACGAGTGCCAATAATTATTCAAATCAGTTGATACACTAATGTAATTCTCAATGATGGCCAGCATAAGACTTTTGTCTTACACCTTCTGACCTAATTGCCAGCAGTTACTGCAATATCCGTATGTCCTGTCCATCCTCATGATCATGGAGCACTATATTTGGTTTTTGCACTAATTCTACGTTGATGTAAGAGTACGGATTCTACAAGAATGTGGTGTCGACAAATCAAGATGTTATTATGGTCCTACTTTTTGGTGTACCTAATGTACTACCAAAATGATAATATACAATATTAATGCAACATTTCAGTGTCTTGGCCACACTGATAAATACTTCAGGAAGAGAACTTCAGATTGTCTCACTTTGTGTTGTGCTTCTGTAGAAAGATATGGACTTTGAGCACAGTCACATGCAACCCACTGTGCTACAACCATGATGCAATCCTTCCCATTCCTTTCCTAGTTCTTATAAAATGGTAAAGACTTATACAGTGCGTTTAAATTCTTGCAAAATGATAAAGCCATATACAGTGCGTGTGCACTTCATTTCATTTGTTAATAAGACCAGTTGTCCTAAATATGCTAAAGACTTCTGCAGTGTGTGTGCACTTTATTTCACTCCTTGATATGTTTAATTGTTGTAAAAATGCTAAAGACTTTTACTTTCTTTCTTTTCTTGTTGTATCCAGTTCTTGTAAAATGCTAAAGATTTTTACAGTGCGTGTGCACTTTATTTCATTTCTTAACGTATTCAGTACTTGTAAAAATTGCTAAAGACTTATACACTGCATGTGCACTTTATGTCATTTGTTAATATATTTTGTACTCATTGCATATACACTATTTCATTTCTTAACATGTTCTGTACTCATTGCGTATACATTTTGTCATTTCTTGATATGTTCTGCACTCACTGCGTGTGCACTCTATTTCATTTCTTAACATGTTCTGCACTTATCAATAATTTATATAATCTGTGACTGTAGACTTGGTAACTAAATAGATTATAAAAAAATTTGTTGCTCATGGCAAGTCCAATTGACTCACTATCGCTGCTAAATTTTTGCCCCCCCCCCCCCAGTGGAGGGTTATGTAAGAGGTCCATGATTAAGTAATTTGTTGGTTGCGCACTCGAGCAGATGTAATTTCGATGGATTGCTCACGCGCTGTCTGCGATGTGTAAGGTATAAGAAAATCTCAGACCAGAGAGCAGTGTTGTATGTGGTAGGAACTGTGTAGAAGTAACTATCAGTCATGTGTATGGAGTTGGCTGGGCTGGTCGTGGGGAACGATGACGGTGCCTGATCGTTGTAGTATAAGGTAAAAGCAGCCTCGCGTATATGTAGTATTGTTATATCAAGTCCCATGTAAATGTTTTAAAAAATCTCTAAATAACAATCTTTCTCATAAAAAGTAACCATTGACAATCATTCATTGCAATTTAAATAATTTAATAGTTTCTGCAATCCTTGGTCATCCCAATTATTGAAAAGAAAAATCAGTTGTTTCTTTTCATACATGACAAATCTATCAGGCAGCACTGCACAGAGTAGCGCCAGAAAAATTTCTTATAGGAGCAGATATATACAAGTTACCTGGCGACCTAATTGAGGTAAGATTTTTCAATTTATTCAGAATGAATTTTCAGGGCCGTGACGCAGCACTGCTGGCGTCCTAAATTTACCCGTTTAAATTCACAGTCATTATTG
Source organism: Schistocerca piceifrons (assembly GCF_021461385.2). Lineage (NCBI taxonomy): Eukaryota > Metazoa > Arthropoda > Insecta > Orthoptera > Acrididae > Schistocerca > Schistocerca piceifrons. Next base: position 204,244,072 of record NC_060141.1, on the reverse strand, counting down.
AAAGGTTATAAGTGAGCGACAATTTTATTGAGAGGTTAGTCACATTGTATTATTTGTAGGTTACGGAATTTATCTGTTGGTAGGTTACGCTAAATTTCAATGTTATGGTTATATTTTTTACTGTTGGGAGGTTTCGGAACTTTTACTGTTGAGAGGTTACACTAAATGTGAATATTATTCACATTATTTTACTGTGGGGAGGTTACAACGTAAATCAGAGTTAAATCCAGTAATGCTGATATATTATAATTTCTACTGCGAGTCGCGTCTTTTGTCAATTCGTTTACCTGATGTGCTGATAATCAGGTGCCGAACCGTTGTAGGCGAGCAGATAAGTTTGGTGATTGCAGACAGCGTTCGCACTAAATGTGATGCAGTAAATAAATTTTCATTCCACGAAATAGTATAGCTCGGGATTCGTGAAGGAAATTTAGAGGTCAATAGTTTGAATTTCGTGAGGTGCGTAAATCTGCAAGTAATAGTGCGTGGTTGCCACGCAAATCGACACTTCAACAAACTGATCGGCTTACAACTTCGGTTACACTGAAAAAGAAAAATCTTCTTATTATTGACGAGGTTTGAAAGTGAAATAAAGCCAAAGGTGTGGATTACAATTATTACTAACACTATTATTATTAGCATTATTATTATTACTATTATTATTTTCTTCTGCTCCTTAAATACTACTAAAAGAGTGCTTACTTGCTACGCTGCTGCGAACAAGAACAACCAAGAGGAAGTGATAATAAAATATATGAGGCTAATTGTGACTCACTTATTTAGAAAAGAATGTAGTTCTCATTAGTGATTCCCGTAAAAATATGTAGCAATATCTGTGTTCGACATTGGTATAGTTTTCTACAAGACGTAGATTAAGTCTTCCTACCTCCAGTAAAACATGGTTTTTTAGTCTAGATACTGCCATACAGAAGAAGAAACAGTTTCATGCCTATCAGTTATGGAGGATGACTGCTCTGAAGATGATGAAAATAATGATAAATTTGTATCTTGTACTTCAAAGAAAGCGACTGATATCTGTATGATCTAGATGACGATTTAGGAATACAGCCTTCAGTTGGATTTCAATTCAAATATAGGATCTCCAATAAAAGGTCCTTCCAAATTTTGAAAATCACGAGACAAAAGCGTTCTCCAGTTTTCACATAAGGCTCCTAACAAAGAGACTTTTAGAAATATTGCAGAGAATAAAGAAGCAAAATTAGGGAAGAAAGATGGCGACCTCATCTATCTCACATTACGAAATGTCGTCGAAAAATCTCTTTTGAGACTTCATCAGATGACGATTTAGACCTGCCCTTACCAGAAATCAGCAGTGACAGTGACATGGATGACACTGACCTTCAGAATTTCGGAGGGATTCCCGTTAAAAAAAAATAGGGGAAGATTTTCTGAGAACGATTACGTTTGCCTACTCTGTGGAGAGTTAAGAAAAAGCAGAGATCTATGGTTTAGGTGTGTGTTTTGTAGTAGACGGTATAGAATTAGTGCACTTCGCGTGTATTGGATGTGATACTGGAGAAAAATGTGTTTGTGACTATTGAAGTGTACATTGTGCACTAAATATCAACAATTTAATATATTACACGGGCCAAAACTGTGTAAAAGTGAAATAACTGAACAAATTAGAACTCCAGAATTTATATATAACACGAAAATGTAAAAGAAGCTCATTATTATACATCAGAGACAGACAAAAATTGAAAATTACTTTAGTAGGAAAATTAAGACACAAAAAATGGACTTCAATAATTATCTGAACTTGCTCTTTCCTTTGATTTTTAACATTTATATTCGTACTATAAAACGCCCTTACTAACGATGAACAATATACAGTAATGTAAACCTTTTTCTAACAAAGATTCACAAAACGCTAAGAATCATTATATGCTGAAAATATAACATGAATTTTATTTATCAAAAATTGTTTTTGTAATTAATGTAAACATCAAAAAGTAAGTATAAGTAAAAAAGATGTATCTTAGTCATATTAGGACTATAATAATATCTGAGGTCATGTTAACATTTCGCTATTAAAAGAGCTCCATTACAGATTTCGCTCTCTCTTCAGTTTGCTTTCGATGTTAATGATATCTGTTCAAGTAATCAGGTGTGTGTGTGTGTGTGTGTGTGTGTGTGTAGTTCTGTTAAATACTTCAGTATATGTTTACAAAGCACCTGTTAGAATTATTTAAGTCTGTAAACACCCTTCCATGTCAAATTCATTAAGATTTTTAAGCATTTAGCATTTTCAGCTGTTCGAACATCATCAGTGACGAGCTGCAGCCTCTGCCATTATGCGGCAAAAATGAATTTAAACTAGCCATTCAAAAGGCACACGACCTGCAACGATTTAAATTTTTTTCATTTTCATAACAGCAGAGAAGCTGAGCAGTACAATTTCTAAACATACTCTTACTGAACTTTGACTTAAAGCCCAACTTGAGACTTGATCTGGACGGACATAGGCACTCATAATATTCTTGTGAAAAGTAATGAGTTTTGCTATGTAAAGACAATGAGAAATTTAAAGTAGTAAAGTATTTCTCTGGCAGTCACTACACTGAATTTATTTTGCATGTTTCTTCCTCAATTTTGCTTATTTGAACTGTGCACCATTTTGATAAATCTTTTTGTTAGGAGTCAAAGAAAAATAGTGATGAATTGACCGAATTTTATTTCAGTCATTATTTCCACTGTATTTATTTTGCTAATAAAAGAGCTTTTAATTTTATTGTCTCTATCTGATGCTTAGTAAGTAGTTACTTTCAGATTATGTTTGGCTCGGTTATTTTATTTTTATGGTGCATGGTTTTACCATCTCACTAGAGCAATATCGATCAGACTTATATCTTCATAAAATTACTATAGAAACATAAATAGATTCAGTATTCCAAACATCAAACCAAAAGCTTCTAGGGAATTAACCAAGCACCAAATGAGTGACATCAAACTCATTAGGCACACAAACGGACCCTGAACTCACTGTGGCAACTCTGACGACGGTTGATAAATCTCTTCACTGCTTTATTACTTCACAGTTGAGTAACCACACTATCTAATCAATGAGCCAAATGCCTTTAACACAGTAGGGTTTTCAAGTACTAAGCAGTACGCAGATCCACCCAACTGCACATGACGGCACGATGATAATCTGTCACAACATCACATACATACTAAGGGGCCCACACAGATGACTGACTCTGGTCTACTTGAATTGAAATGCACTCATCTTGAAGCTTGCTGGATATGCTTTACGACTAGGTTGTGGACCCTCGCGACCACAGCCCTTCGATCTGGCAGTCCATGCGTGCCGCCAGCAGTCCCAGCATTGCGCGGACCTGGCTCCTCATGAGTCCCCAACCAAACTAGCCACTCACACGACCCAGGAAAACAAGGTCGCACCCCCAAAGATAGGGCAACAGTTACTACATACCGATAACCGCCGCTGCTGCTACTAGCAGACAGGCAACGCTTGCGAAACAGAGTGACGCCAGTCAACACAAGAAAAAGACCAACAACTGCAACCATGCCAACTAAACGATAATGTCCCGCCTGCAACAGAGGGCTGAAACCTACAAAAGGCACCAACGCGAGCTGCAGCACGGCTCACTGTGTTTCAAAATTTATCATACAAAGACCAAAATTGCATCCAAAAGCCATAGGAGGTTACTGTATATAAAACAAGCAGTATAACTAATTATTAAAATTCTTGTTTAAAATAATGTAGTTTTCCTTCTGAGCATAAGTGTATATATACTTGATAAATTTTTCCTCTTTTCGAAAACAATGCTATAATTGAAAGTTTTATGGAAGCAAATATTAATTAAAAGAACAAAGTATTATACTTAGGTTCAAACTAGAATGTTCAGTTTTTTCAATAAGGGTAATGTCATTACTGTAACAAAAACCATTTAAGAGTTGTAGTAAATTAAAATACGGTGAAAACAGGTAGGCCTTGGGGTAGAGCTTAATGCGCTATGGCTCAGGTCCCAAAGTGTTCAAAAAAGAGTTTATGGACAAATTTTAATTCTGATGAGACAAACGACGGTCCGTCTGTAGTCATGTATGCATTGACGCAGAAAATTTACAATAAAATTTGTTAAAAAAGACTCTTCACTGTGTCTCAGATGTAGGATAACTTTCCGGAGATTATACATTCTGCATGAGACTATTACATAGAGGGAATTTATCACTCATCCTGTAAAATAACTAAAGCCATTATTGGCAGAGGTTTGGTCTGAGCACCACAGTGTCTTACTAGCAATGGTCCTATTGGGGAGGTGGAATGCCATTCTGCTACCTTCGAACAGACTTACCCTGCCGGTTACTGGAACCTTCAGTTTAAAATGGGCTCCCAACTGCAATTCAAGTAACCATATTTCACATTCACAAACGTTGTCAGAGGTGAAAGAAGTGATATGTGACAAAGAACAATAGTAAGATCGGCCGAGGATCCAGCCCGAGAGCTGTCATAACCTGGCACTTTACCACTGAGTCACAGAAATATACAACACGTATGATAAATGTTTAAATATGCATTTTGATTATAATAGAATAAACGCTGTGTTTTTAACGTTATTTAACTTTATCAGTATTCTATTTACAGCCCGACAGAATTTCCACATAGCCCTCGTAGTTTTCAAATTTTTGTTGAAGGTGGTTTTCTTTCATTTTTTTATTTGTTGTTAATCAACATGGGGACATTATCACGAAACAAGGACGTATTATATTATAAAATTCATCATATTCGTCAGTTAATATTTTATTACAATTGATTACCGGTTTCGGCTTTGCAGCGTACATCAGATCTAAACACTTAACAGTGATACCCTAGGATCGCAGTCGGTATATCATTCACTGAAGTAGTGGGAAATACATTCTTTTCGTAAAATAAAGGAATAAGCCTACGATTAAGTTGCTAAAAATTTTCTCCATCAAAACACTACCTAGTTTTTTCCTTTCATTCTCTAGCTTTCATCTTGGCTGTGTGTTGTGCAACCCAAGTGATTTTCAGCTACTTGGGAGTGCTGAAAGTAATGCCTCGCCATTTTTATGTGAAAACTCCTACAGATTTTTGACTAAAATAAATTGTGCTCGAATTTTATACCTTTAGCCATAAGGTCTACAGAGTTGTACGGTGGAACACCGCGGTATGTAACCTAAACATGACTGTGCATGATAGACAGCACGCTGTAATCGAGTTTCTAATTCTAAGAGCTCGTCAGCACATGGAGCACCTTCTTCTTCAGCGTGATAATGCCACAACTCACACGAGTACTGCGAAGTCTGCCACAATCCGACGCCTTTGGTTCACTGGCATCGATCATCTTCGATACAGTCCCCACATGGTCCCATCCGATTTTTACGTGTTTCGAAACGTAAGGAACGCCTTCGAGAACTGCACTTTGATTGTGATGAAGCGGTGAAAGTAGAGGTAAGGTTGTGGCTCCACCAACAAAGTCAGACATTGTACGGTGACGGTATTAAGAAACTGGTGAATTATAAGCGTCGTTACTCCCACCGAAACCTTGATTTGAACAGCAGGAAGGGAACTAGGAGAATTTTGTCTGGGGGTAATACCCCGCCCCCCTCCCGCACCAACAAAGAGAAATATGAATAATTTGTTCAGAGAGGTCACTACAATCTCGATTTCTTTGGTCTAATAACGTCTTTCTTCAACCGTATGATTGACTAGTGAGTGACTAAGCGTGTGTGTGTGTGTGTGTGTGTGTGTGTGTGTGTGTGTGTGTGTGTGTATGTATGTGCGCGCGCGAGCGCGTACACGTTTATGTATGTGTCCATAGGCCTGTACAACAGATTAAGTACTGCAATCAATAAAATATCGCACTGCGTATTCTCATAGATGTATGAATTCGCTAGTTTAGCAACTAAACCGATAATGATAGCATCCCAAATGTTTGGCCGTACTGTAGCTTGCGGCACACTGTAACTAAAAAATATATGAAGATTTCTACCACGGTATTTAACTTAAACTCCGATGCCAATTCCACCCCAACCCCTGCACCCCTTCCCCGTTTGCAGATTTTTTTTTTTTTTTACCTTCAGACGACAGCAGTATTTCACGAGGTGGAGTTACTGGTTAGAGAAGTTTTGCGGATCACGACTGGTATTGCCCCTAAATGTTTCAGAGAAACTACCGAATGGCTAAACTGCTCTTTGAAAGCTTTCCATGTAGTTGGTCAATAGGAGTTAAGCGCAGAAGTAGACGTAACAATCAAAAACTAATTTTCAAAGTCTGCTTTTACTAATTACACATAGAACGTTTGCTAGCCTGTGCGATATTTCATCCGGTTACTGCTGTTATGGAATTACGCTTGAAACAAGGCGAACAGGAGAACACGTCTTCTTGCTCTTACGACGCTTCTGCGTTGGCCGCAGATGTCTCACTGCGTAGACATTTTTGAATACTGGTGAATTTCTGTTGGATGTGAGGTCCGCCAGTTACACAAAACACCGTTTTTCTCAGTACCCAAACATGTTTCGGCACCACTGTGCCATCATCAGTGGGTTTTCGTTTTTATTTATTCTTTACATTTGGTGAACATGAATTTTCTGGACCATTTTTGTGTTAATTATTACAGGTAGCTTGTCATGTTTTCGTGTGGCAAGCACTTCCATTCTCCGCGTCATGCTGAGATGTTGTGATGCATACGTGACTATAACAAGTATTTTCCACAAGATAACGTAGTAAAATACCTTTTACTACACCAGAACACACTGTTTTACTACGTTATCTTGTGGAAAATATTTGTTATAGTTACGTATACATCACAACATCTCAGCATGATGTGGAGAATGGAAGCGCTTGTCACACGAAAACATGACAAGCTACCTGTAATAATTAACTCAAAAATGATCCATAAAATTCATGTTCACCAAATGTAAAGAATAAATAAAAACGAAAACCCACTGATGATGGCACAGTGGTGCCGAAACATGTTTGAGTACTGAGAAAAACGGTGTTTTGCGTAACTGGCGGACCTCACATCTAAAAATTTTTAACTGCAAGCCAATGCAAAGAGCTGCAAATTAAATAGATGAATACTGGTGAAGATTGAAGGTTGATAGGGCATTTGTTTTAGGTGCTTATATAAAGAGTACTGTTGACCGACCCATGCAGTATGAGTGCCAATTACCCGTCAGTAGTATGTGTACAATGTGCTTTTCCATACTGTAGACGTGAACGACTTTCTGTTCATAACTAACTGAAAAATAGTGTTTGAGGAGACCCATCTGCTGCGCGTGTAACGCCGCCAGCCACGCTTGCGATTCGTTATCTGTTTGTAATGAAACATAATTTGAGCGCAAATTGCACTCTTGCAATCTGAGGGATCACTTGAATATACCGTCCCCAGAGAGCTGGTATTAATAACGAACACGGGCAGTTCAGAGTTCGCTACTGCCCATCGAAATGTGAAATTACCTTGTCAGTACTATTATCTAGAGACCTTTGTGTAATGCTTGACGTTCCGCTGATTTCAGGTATCGCAGTATCCACAAACAAACGAAATTGTATTAATAAATGACAGTTTGCTGACACAGTGTTTTGCTGTCACAATAGATTTACATTGGATGGCGACAATAAACGTTATCTCCAGGGAACAATAGGTTCCTTAAAAAAACGTAGCTTAAGTTTCAACATGGTTGGCAGAAAAATCATATTTATCCAACTTTTTTAAGTAGTTGTTGTTTATGTAATGTTCATTACTCAGTTCTTAATTTTTATATTTCATAGCCAACATAAATGTATGCTTGAATTTACAAGGGGTATTTCCTTTAATTATCAACAGTTAACAACGGAGCTTTTGAACTTCTGCGTGACGGTACTTCTTTTGAACATGATCATAGGTAGGGGGGAGGGGGGGCCTCCGTTTAAAACAACCAAAATTAATTAATAGAGTAGGTATCCGTAATTCTGGGGGTAACAGAAAGCACACCGAGATCACATAGTATGTTGTGGGGGACGAGTGTCTTTTAAAAAGGCCTTGTCCAGTAAAGCTCTGCGAGCCGTTGAAATTTGATGAGATTCTGAAGCAACCATCCTCCATCTCCAATACTGAAACAGGGTATAAAATGCGTAATTTCGAATAGAGATTCTTGCTAGAAAAATGACTGATATGGTGTCCAACAAGGTCATAACAAGCGTTATTGGTACTTATTCCGTACGCCTTGTATAGTACTACAAAATCGATATTAATTATCAGTGCCAGGATCTGCTATTTATTTATCTACGTTAAACCTATTACGGACTTCACTACAATTTTACTTCTGCCATCACTTTAAATAAAGTAGTAATGAGCTTACGCTTGAAAATACAGTAAATATTACTTTGCTATCAGTATCTATTGCTAATACCATCACTATAACTGTAAGTATTATTACTAATACACCCAAATATGTCTATCTCCACCATTTTCACTCTTACCACTATTATGATTTGCAGTCGTAGAAAACTACCTTGTGAACAGTTTTTACGTCAGAGTTTTCTCGCACTCACTCGGTGGAACTAACGTCTAAGGCTCTGTTGCCATTCCGGATGATGTAGTGAAAGAATCTAAGTTCTATATGCTTTCGCCTCAAATACCAGTCTGTAAATTTTTTTTTCCAGAGTTCCATGGTTTAAGGCGCACTCCGCTGGTCTCAGAGCTCGTTGCAATGTCCAGTGCGAACCGCTGGCACATGATGCGTTACTATTTCCGACTCTCTCGGATGCCCTAGATGCGCAGACGGGTATGTCCGCAGAGCTCCCGTTCCAATAAAGAAGGTGTAGTATTTTGTTTCAATTGGAGATGTGCCTCCCATACCGATTTGGGTAAGGTGTCACCAATATTGTTGTGGATCTACCAGCTTGACACAACAGAATCTCATTAACTTCAAGTATTCCATGTTGGTCCACTGGTTCCGCGCGGCAGTAGCTTCGTTCGCATACAGAGGGTATTCCTAGAGAACTTTATATGGCGAGCCTTCTTCTGCGCAGGCAAATTCCTTTGTTCAATTCCTTGTACTTGCTACAATTACTTGGTGACGATCTTGGCCCATTATAAACTTACTCAGCCCTCTTCACGATTCTAGGTGTGGTCATCACAGCCCTTGATGTTTGGAAAGAAGTCACATCTCATATTTTTGTCACTATCCAAGTGTTCCTTCCTAAGGAAGAGAATAATGTTTCTTACTGACACTTAAAAACCGTAATATAGTGGCCAGCTCCTTAATAGCTTGTTGGTGGAGCTACGGAACGCTTTAGAGTATACAATTTTGACTGTATGTGTCATATTTTTGACATAGCGTGATGGTCCAGATGTGGAAAGCATTTACAGTATAAAATTTTGACTGTGTATGTGTGTCATATTTTTGACATGTACTTTGTAGATTTCCGGAGGTATGTGGCACCAGATTCTAATCGCAGGCATCACAATACCCGTTAGTTGTAAGTCGATGGTATGTGGTAGCGAAGTTGGTACCAGATTCCATACTGGATGTATTCCACGGAGATGTTTCAAGCAGCCATTTGGCTTGATGACGACGTATCCAGTTATGACCAACGACCTAGTTTACGAGATTCAGTTTTCGTTCTATAGACCCAAAAAAATGAGATGATTATCGATGGTGAGGTAGATGTCAGAAAGTAGAACATAAAAACATAAAAAATTGGAATATCATACTTACTACACGGGTCATTTGTCAGGAGATCGTCAAAATAGGTGAATACATTACAGTAAACCGGGACTGCCAATATTTACAGAATTAATATGCTGTCAGAATGAAATACTGTTATGGCCTTTTAATAAATTTGTCATGCGCAGAATAGCTAATCTTGACTGTTGTGTCTAAGAGCTGTCAAAATTGAAATCTAACAGACATTTTTTCTTAAGCTGGTCTAACAGTTCCTGTTAAGATATTCATCTATAGAGTAACAGGAGTTACCTATCAAAAAGTCTTTCAAACTCACTTTAAACTGTGCTTTGTCTGAAACCAAGTTTTTAATAGTTGCTGCAATTTATTAAAAGTGTGTGTTCCTAAATATTGCACCCTTTCTGGACCAAAGTAAGTGATTTTAGGTCTTTATGTGGATTTTTCTTATTCCTAGTATGAATAGTATGTATTTGAGCTATTAGTTTGAAATTGAGATATATTACTTGCAACAAATTTCATTAAGGAATAAATATACTGAGAAGCAGTGGTTAGAATACAACATTCCGTGATCAGGTTTCTACATGATGTTCTTGAATATACAACACAAATGGTTCTCTTTACACGCTTTTGGACCCTAAAAACTCTTTCTCCGTTTGATGAGTTACCCCAGGATATGATCTCGTATGACACAATAGAATGAAAGTTAGCAAAGTATGCAAGTTTTCTTAATATGTGTATCTCCTACATCAGACATCATTCTCACAGCAAATACAGTCTCGTTTAGGTGCTTAAGCAATTCTGTAATATGTCCTTCCCAACTGAGTTTATTATTGAGTTACAATCCCTGAAATTTAACACTGCCAGGCTCTTCGATCTGCATGTCTTCATATGTTGTACACATACTGGAAGAAAATCTCTTACAGGTTCTGAACTGCATACTGTGGATCATTCAAAGTTTAATTACACTGAATTAGCTTTAAATCATTTATAAATGTCAGTGAAAATTTGATTAGCAGCTATTTCTAAATCTGTAATTGACTTCCTACTTATTGCAATGTTAGTATCATCTGAAAACAAAACATACTTATCATCTGGCAATGCAACAGACGAGTGCTCATTAACGTACAAGAGAAAAAGCAACGAACCCAAGATGCAACCTTGAGGAACACCACATGTAATTAAATCAGATGAAGACTGACTGCTTACTGCACAGGTATTTCGCAACGACACCCTTTGTTTCCTATCAGTTATATAAGACTCAAACCGTTTCACAGCATTGCCTGTGACACCATCATATTATAATTTACTTAAGAGAATGCTGTGGCTCACATAGTCAAAGGCTTTTGACAGGTCAGAGAAAATGACAGTAGCCCATAATTTTTCATCTAATGAATTGAGCACATTCACTGTAAACGTAAATAGCTTTCTCTATAACAGGAACCCAAGATGTGAATTGGAAAATATATTATTTACAGTCAGGTGCTAAAGGAGACGCTTGAGCACCATCTTTTCAAATATTTTTGAGAAAACCAGCAAAAGTGAAATCGGTCGATAGTTTGATGGTATCTCTATATCCCCTTCTTATAAAGACGTTTAACTTCAGCAGATTTTAGCCAGTCTGGTGATGGGCTTCCACCAATAAGAGATTGTTCGTGATAGAACTCAACTGGTATGAGCAATCTTCGATTAACTTCATTGATATATTACCATATCCTCTAAAATACATAGACTTTAAGGATTTTGTGATGGATGCTAGAGACATGAGTGCCATTTCCGTTTTACTGTAGTTATTTTTAAAGACTGGTCTCAGGTACTCCATTGCACTGTTCACCAAACCTGAAATCCTCAAGCTGTCAGTAACAGAAATAAAGTGCGTGTTTAATAGGTTTGCAAGACTACATGCATTTAGTATCAAAGCCTCGCTTACTTTTAGACCTACCTGTTCCACTACCGTTTTGGCCCCACCTGTCTCTGTCTTCACTATATCCCATAAAGCTTTTATTTTGTTGCCTGATGTAATTATCTTTGTCTCGTAATAAAGCTGCTTCGATTTCTAGGTTACTTGCTTCAATGTTTTGCAGTATTCGTCGTAATGCATCAGAGCTATTTATAGATAGTAGATAAAGTCTCCTTTTTGTCCCACACGATATTGTTATTCCTTGTGTAACTCGTGGTTTATATTTTTACTTTTGTGTGATTTGTGTTACCTTTAGGGGACTATTTGAGACGGAAGTATTGTAAACATCGGTCTGGTTCGTGTCTTTGAGGAATTTTCTGAACTTCTCAATTTTTGCCTGATTCATTACCCTCCTGTACTCGGATTTAACAAATTATTTTATCCTGACAAGTTTCAACATTTAACAGAAGATGCTGCATGTCATGATCAGATAGCCCATGTACTATTGGTTTTGTGATCTGACCTTGTTTCCTAGATTTGTCTAAGAAGATATTATGATAGTAGTCTCAGAGCATTTACATATGCTAGTGGCAAAGTTCACAGTAAGAACTAAATTGAATTATATATCTACTGATTGCAATAATTGTTCAGCAACGGAGTTTTTCAGTAAATCCACAATAAAATCACCAGCAAACACAATTTCAAATGTTGAAGTGTGTGTGAATTTCTAAGGGACCAAACTACTGAGGTCATCGGTCCCTACACGTACACGCTACTTCAACCAACTTTTGCTAAGAACAATATACACACCCATTCCCGAGGGAGGAATCGAACCTCTGGCGGGGGGGGAGGGGGGGGGCAATCGGTGACATGGTGCCTCAAACCACACGGCCACTCCGCGCGGCCAACCACTATTTCCTTGCTTTTTGCTGTGAGATGGGACAACAGACTCCAGATTTTTTATGAAGAGCTTAAAATTTTCTGAAGGTAATCGGTATATACTTCCAACTATAAAGGACTTATTATGAAATACTACATTTGTTACATAAGCGTGTAAGAGCTGCTCCAAGCAAAATTTTTTAATATCAGTATTCTCGAAGCCAAAACAGTTGCCGACAGATGTAGCAACTCCTCCTTCCTCCATTTTTTCTCTACAGGGGTAAGAAGCTAACTTGAAAGCCGTAACATTTGACATATGTATACTAGTTATCACTTTATATTCAGAGAGGCTGATTGTATCAACTGGTGTGCTCAACTCTAATTCTTCATTACAAATAAGTAACTCATGGAGCTTATCCCTTAGTCCTAGGATATTCTGATACAATAAGGGTAACTCAGTTTTTGCACTGGCTGAATTATAACTGGATGAACCTAATTTTCCTGTCAGTTTTTGAGTGTGTCTAGTTTCAGTCGAGGTTGTCTGCATGAATTGTGTACATTAAAATTTGCTTTCTGGCTGCCTGCTTTATCAATGTGAATGTCATGTCCAACCTGTCTCTGAACATCTTCTGTTTCTGCCCTCCCTGCCTTATACCACTGGTACTTTTCCACTTGTGATAGTGCCCACCCCCTTAAGGTATTTGATATTAGTCCAGACAGTATTCCCTTCCATTTCTTGTTGAGATGAAGGTCATCCATACTATAGTCCCACTTGCTGATAAAGTCAGCAGTAGCCACACCGATATGAGACCCCATACCTGATCCATGAAGACGTTTTCGTTTTCCACCTCTAAATTAACTCTCCTAACAGAAGAGTGTAAATGAAGCCGGTCATGGCCTCTCGGAACAGACGCAAGCCCATCCAGTAGGTCTCGTTGCTAAAGCTATCATTACCAGGCCACTCTCTATTGAATAATTACGTGGGAAGTGACAAGAAACCGTATTCATCCGACCTTCCGACACGTTTCTTATTTATCTATAGTTCAATGTGGATGATACAGTGCTCACAGCAATCACAAGTGACGATGTCGATGGATCAACAAGGGAAAGCGATTGTCTGCTGCGAAGCCCCATGCTCTGCTACGTGCTCCAAACGATGTGCTCTGAACCTCGTGTGCCTGCACCACCACTGCGCTCTGTAGTATGATCTACCACATATGTCCCAACTATCACGCTTTGCAAACTGGGCACGCCTTCAATCTTCACGTTATTTGCTAAGGTGTCGACGTTCGATACCTTTATGCCATTCGTGCTCTTACAGCTTTCTACACATGTTTACGACAGTAACAATCGATCAGCTGACCAGGTTCACCGTTTCCAAAACGTACGTTCCCAGGTCCTTGGTCGTAACAATTTTCCCTTTGTGGATGTCATTGATGACTATGTATCCTGATCTGCAAACCGATTCGCTAGAACGATTCCCCATTAGTTTCAGCTCCCCTTAAATTCTTTCCATATTCCGTCATGTGCCCGCAACGCCAACAGGTGGTATTCAATCTCGCTGTGACCACTGGTGATACTGATTTAGCTTTTAGCACTTTCCGCCTGTGGCAAGCACCACTATGAGATTCTGCACCTGGTGGTAGTCTTTCATCTTCCATTCGTACATAGCTACTTTCTTCCATATTTATAAGTTACGTCCTCCAATTCCGAGTACTACTTGAAGTTCTTCTTCAGATGTGGTTCTAAAAGCACGTGATGATCTAAGGAATACTGATCACTGGACTTAATTTTACTGTTTGTACTGGTATTACTAGTAGAAACCCGTGATTACAGACCATTACACAACCCCCCCCCCCCATAAATGCAGGTAAAGCATCTGTGTGATACAATCTTATTGTTTGTATTAGATGCATATAGTCGAGCCTGGCTAAGCCTACTTCTGTTTCCATCGCCTTTATCTTACCATTATTTATACAAGATAGTTGAAACTGAATCATTCGTACAGGAAGACGTATAAATAATAGGAGTATCACAGGAGAGCTCGAGGCATATTTTACTTACACAGTCAACCATGAGAGAGCTTCTAGCAAAGTTATACTAAAGCCTGTGAAAAGGTGAGCAGCTTGAAGCATTACAAGTACAAATACAGAACATGTGAAAAAAAAGACACGTGTGAATGTGTGTGTGTGTGTGTGTGTGTGTGTGTGTGTGTGGTGTAAGAAACAGAGAGAGAGAGAGGGGGAGAGAGGGAGAGAGGGGGAAGGAAAGTTTGTGTGTATGTGCATGTTCTACTCAGCGTCATCCACACATTCATGTTGGACATTAATATTTAGTGCGCTTCAAGAGTACCGCTGAAAATTGCTTCTGGGAAACTTAGTACGATCGGTATAGCCTGAATGATAACAGCAAATGTTGCATTTATTACCGATTGAGTGCTAAAAAATGCTTTTATATACTCCCCGTGTTTGCTAAGTTGGATACCCTACTGAGATCTAGAACTGATGGACATTCATGGCTGAAATTTTGTGTACTCGTACAGTATAAGGCAATGGGCGTGCGTAAAATTTGTGCACATGCTCCACACTCAAATATGTACCGTGCATGCAGCAGAGATAAATAATTACTGGTGTTCAGGTCGTAGCATTGTGCTACAGTGTAAACTACGCAAATTCGCATGTAATTCATCTACAGCACTAACCCTTACAAATATTCACGAGTACATTTCTTCATCCACACACAATATTCCTCCATGTATTTCAGTTTCTTAGCTTCATTCTCAAGTTATGTTCTCCTTCTTTTGGTAAAGAATACGGTCTTAAAAATGCAATGAAAAGTCATCCCAATTGAACGTTTGGACAGATCTGAATGAAATGGTGAGTGAAAATCAAATACGAGTGACTATGTAATAAAATGAGAATAAGAGATCTTTTAACAATGTAAAATGCACCAAAAAATTAATCATCGAATGCTGAAGAAGAACGGAATTTATTCAAAGGATCGGTAGACAGCTGTGACGTACAATTATGTGGCTAAAAAAAAAAGCTACAATAAGTAGAAAAGTAACCAACTGGTAGAACGAAAAAATATTAAAATACTAAGAACTGAAAGAATGGAAAAAAAATCAAAGATACAGAGAAACCATACTATGGAGATTGACATGTCTCATAGAATAAATTAAAATTATCTAGTTCTCAGTAGAACAGAGAGATAAGATACCCTAGGTAAAAACGATCATGAGGGAACCAAACCGCGCGGTGCATCCGCGCAGCTCGCGGCGCCTTGCCACAGTTCACTCGGCTCCCCCTCGGGCATGTGTGTGTGTGTGTGTGTGTGTGTGTGTGTGTGTGTGTGTGTGTGTGTGTATTGTACTTAGCGTAAGTTAGTTTAAGTTACATTAAGCAGTGTGTAAGCCTAGGGACCGATGACATCAGCAGTTTGTTCCCATACGAACTTACCACAAATTTCCAAAAACGAGGGAAGAAAAAGGAAGGTTGCGATACCCTCATTACGAAACTTGAAACAAACTGTAGAGAAAATAACAATAAATACATTACGGCTTATGTAAAGTATGAAATCTGAAAAGAGAGATATAAAGATAATGGAAACAGAGGTGACCATCATCAGAGATGTAGAAAAAGTAAAAGAGGAGATGGAATTAATTTAGTTATGAATGCGTAGAAAGAGCCACTGCTCTATTTGAGGAACAGCTGCCACCAATTAGCTACACAAAAATAGGAAATTCGGGGAAACAAAAGGATGAGGCAAGTCTGCCGCAGACTACCAGTTAACTGGAATTATCATCGAAGCATCAAGTGCCAATGTAATAAAATGGTGGCAGAGAATCCTGGGGGTGGTTTGGAGACAGAATGGAATACACAGGGGCTTTAAAAATGAAATTATATTACCGATATTTCAGGCAATATATGAGAAAAATGTCCTAAAATACAGGGCTTGCTTTATTACCACGTTGTTCAAATTCTTGACAAATTTTGAAGAAAAATATTGAGAGTTATCCAAGAACCCCAATATGAAGAAGAGCAGTATAGATTTACAGCTAAACGAGGAGCAACTGACCTTACTTTTGCACCCAGAAAAATACTTGGAGGAAGGAACAGATCTGATAATAGCGTTCACGTATTTGGGGGAGGCATATGACGGTATGCTGAGTTACATATTATCAAGTCTGACAACGAACAGTCGAAATTCGAAAGTATGGTTGCAAATGAAGTACTGAAAGAACATATACTACAGACAAAAACGTGTAGAGAGAATAGAACTGCCTCCTGCACGGAGAGTGCTGTTATTTACACCAGCATCGAATATTCCAGAATCCCCAAACATAAGAAATTTCGGGAACCTTCAAGAAATGGTAAATACTAAATAACAAACTTTTGCTGATGATCGTATTAGAACTACAAAGCCACAGTAGGTCAGCCATTGACTCCAGCCGCTTCTCCACACTGCATGTTGTATACTTTACGTTATCGCATTCTCCCCTGAAGGGATAGCAACCCGTTGTTTCAGAAGTTTTCGTTGGAACCGACACAGAATCCTAGATTCAGATGATGTCATGGGCAGCGCTGAACGTCCTCGCATTCGAGTCGTGTTGTCACATGCTTTCACTCTTAAGTTTCACGATAATCAAGCGGACATGCAGGAGTCACCCCTCATCAAGCAGCACCTCAGTACCGTTGTATGAATTCATAATTAGGACACGGACGTCATCACGTCAATTTCTCTGTTAATTCATCGTGGATACAGGACAGCGGCCAGTCAGATATTCATTCAAGTTGTTGTCAAGTCTTCGAAGTAAAAACTCTAAAAATGAATTCACAGAAACCGGGTACTGATGGCTCCAGCTACACAAGTATAGGTTATATCTCACTGTCTATAAATGGAGTGCATAAAGCCTGAAGATGGCATTAATGATATGCCGAAACTGGTTGTCTAAATAAAATAGCGTCTGAAAATATACGACTATTTGATGATTTATCTATGGTCAGTTCTTCAATTTTGTCCTCTTGATACTGCATCATAATCCTCGACTTCATATGTGATGTTCGACAATGACGAACAAACGATCGCTGATAGCCTCGGCGTTGCTCCAAGCAAACTAAGCGGCCTACTGTAGCGTTTTAGTTACTTTTCTGATAGTCGCATTTACCGCTCGTGCATAGAAACCCATTCTTGCGTCTCACTGACTGTGACTAACGTTACAGCACTCTCAATCCTTCTCCTGTGGATCCATGGACAGTATGAGAGCTAATTGCCTGGCTGCTTTGGTCGTGGTCATGAGGTGTGTCATGCAGTCATCCTGAATATTGTATTGTTGAAGTGGGAACAGTGTATCCATTGTCGTTTCGACCGTGCAGTCATTGAGCACAAAGCCTGATGTGAAGCCCTTAGTATTTTTCTTTGTTGTGCTATATGTGAATGTCACGAAAGACAGCATTGTGTCACAATTTCTCCATTCGACGCCAACGTACATCAACAGCATATGTATCAACATCATGTTAAAGCTTCCGTTTGCTCATTCGTCAGTGGGTGGTAGGCAGCTGTCAACATGTGGATGATGCCGCAACGTTATTTTATCTCTGATACTATTCTTTGCTATAAAATTTTCCTACAATCAGAGATCGTCACACAGAGTGACCTATGCTTCAAAGACCTTGCAACTTCTAGAACTTCTGCAGGAGGCATGGCTTTGCTGACAGCGCTGTCAGTGCTGACTGTAATCCATCGATTCGCGTTTCTCGACTTCATAAACAGCCCCAAGAAGTCGATTCCAATTTGGTGGAATGGCACTGTTGCAGGCAGATGCCCTGCAACTAGTTTTGTCACATGCTTTCGTCGTTGGCATTCCATACAATGACGCAACTAATTTCTAATGGATCAGTAGAGATCTGGTCAGTGATACCTGCATCTGACTGTCTAGAGCCTTCACGAATACCAGGAGACCAGATGTTCCAGCATAATTGAAGTACTGCATTATAGCTGACCATAGATGAGCTGGGAAGGTGAGCAACCATTTCTGACCGCCTGGATCACAGATCCACTCATACAATGTTTCGTCTATTTATTGGTATTTTCCTTTGGTCGCTTCCTCACTCTTCAAAGTTTCTACAGTCGTCAGCAATGTTGGCTCTTCCCTTTGTTTTGCAGCAATGACGTTTAGTATAGTGATGACTGATTTCATCCACAGTGCGGCGTTATACCAATGGATTCCCTCAAAGGTAGCCATTATACTGTTCACGTCCACTTTTGTTTATCACTGTGAAGTCGTAAACCTGAAGCTCCAGTGGCCATTTACCAGTCGATCTGATGCCTCCTTCCGGCTGTTCAACTGATATAGAGAATGGTAGTTCCTTAGAGTTATGGATGGTTTGTCAAACGAATATGGTCACGACTAGTTCTCGGGCAAACAACTTCGAAGCATTCCTTCCTAGTTTTGCAGTTATGCATCTCATACATGGACAACAGTCTGGAAACATAAGCTATACCACTTCCAACACCTTCTTGAATTGGCACTGGAAATGCATCTGTCCCGTAACTGCCAGCATCAGTGTTAATTTCTGTCTCAGTATTCTCATCATTCAATGCAACGACTGCAGAAGACGTAATCGTTTTATTGAGAACGATGAAAGATCTTTCCTGTGCCTCAGTCCAGGGAAATGTGCTGTCTTCCTGCAGTAGTTTCTACAATGGACGCGCGTTGGTAGCACTAGCAAATTCCAAAAGATAAAAAATAGTAAAAAAAAAGAGTTTCTGCTGGTCGCATTTGCACTAGCTACACAAACCGCTGCTGGCAGCGATGCTTACCACTATTCCACACTGGATGCATCACAGCTTGAAGAAAATTGGCACTGCTTGGAATAAGTTCATAATTCTCTAATTACAAAATTTCAAATGTTGCTTGATAATTGTGAAAGCAGTGTACAAATACCAGATGGAAGGTGGTCGGGAGGACTCTTCATCATGTTCATGCGTATTATATTAAATGACATCAAATGGAAAGAGGAACCTAAAAGGCTCTATATTTGGGCTAAAGTCGCCATTTGGTGTGAGAAATCCTGCAAATTTTGAGGAACCTGGATCTGAGGAACACTAAATCCAAAAGATAAAAAATAGTAAAAAAAAAGAGTTGCTGCTGGTCGCATTTGCACTAGCTACACAAACCGCTGCTGGCAGCGATGCTTACCACTATTCCACACTGGATGCATCACAGCTTGAAGAAAATTGGCACTGCTTGGAATAAGTTCATAATTCTCTAATTACAAAATTTCAAATGTTGCTTGATAATTGTGAAAGCAGTGTACAAATACCAGATGGAAGGTGGTCGGGAGGACTCTTCATCATGTTCATGCGTATTATATTAAATGACATCAAATGGAAAGAGGAACCTAAAAGGCTCTATATTTGGGCTAAAGTCGCCATTTGGTGTGAGAAATCCTGCAAATTTTGAGGAACCTGGATCTGAGGAACACTAAATCCAAAAAGTTGTCATTAATTTTGTGCTAAAACAAGACAGAGGCAGCGTGAAAAAGGATACCTGTTTCCGTAGGCAAAATATATTGGCAGTGCTGCATTAAGATATGGGATTTACAAAGGAGATCAGAGTCATCAGACGACCTAAATTCTTCAATTAATGCGAATATTTGAAACTTCCTGATAGATTAAGGCTGTATGTCACACTGGGACTTGACAATGTGGGATCCTTGCCCTTCAAAGGCAACTGCTCCACCAAGCGATCATTCAAAGGTTTAAATTCACTAGTTCCTCATCTCATGCCTTCCAGACTACACAGAGTTCCATCTGCAAGCCTTATGGGACCAGCACTCCTGGAAGAAAGGATGCTGCAGAGACATGGCCATGGCTCAGCCACATGCTGGAGGTTTCTATAATGTAGTAAAGCTGTGAGGGCGGGTCGTGTGTTGTGTTTGGATAGCTCATATCACTCATTATTACTACCAAATATTTAAACAACATGAAAAGCTCCCGGCGGAGGTTCGAATCCTCTCTCGGGCATAGGTGTGTGTGTTTGTCCTTAGGATAATTTAAGTTAAGTAGTGTGAACTTAGGAACTGATGACAATAGCAGTTAAGTCCCATAAGATTTCACACACATTTGAACTTTTTCTTTTTAAAGCTCCATTATTATAATAGACAGACAGTATGGTGTGCTTTCACTTTGGGTGTGGCAGGTATTCAAGGTAGTATAACGAAGCGGAAAAAAATAAACAAATAATTCGAGGCAACTTCATAGAACTTGTCAACCTAAAAGAAAACGTACAATGATGAAGAATTGAAATCCTTTTTTTAAAAAAAAGAAAAACAGTCTAAGCTTGTAGAAAAGATAGATAACGAACAACAAATAGGAAAACTAGTTTGGAACAGTGGAAATGGGAACGAAGAGGCGAGTGCTCCGCTTAATAAATGTGTAAAGTAAGGATACACACTTTCTTGCTGCTGTTCCACGTGTGCATCGAAGCAGCAACGACTCAAACAAAAGACAAGTGCGAGAGTGAAATTAAAACTCAGTGTGAAAGACGCCAGTGTGAAAAGCGTCTGCCAGATCCCTTCATATGATACCAATTTGCGCCAGTCTGGCCACAGAAGTAAATATGAAATTTGTGAAGTAACATTTGCACAAGATCAATAGGTAGTACGACCTTATCCTCTTTCTGATTGTAGAGCACAAGTGATTGTTATTCATCGTTAAAAAAGAAATAAGTTTTCCACTCGTAATTAAATAGACGCTTTTTCGATGGACTGGCCTCAGCCAAACAATGGATAACGCTATCGAAAGATTCTCCAATTGAAAGTTTTTGGCTTCTCATGGTTTGGGACACGACATATATTTCTCCTCCTGTGCGAAAAAGAACACACGGACCTCCTCGGTCATTGAGTAGCTATGAGGGCCCTAATCCAATAGGAATTAATTTTTGTTCTCGGACTCTATGGAGCAAGGTGATCCAGAAAAAAACACCTATGCCCCAGGCTGTCGTCGTCTGGTGAGGTCCAGTAGCAGGCCAACATGAGAAACGCCTCCTCCTCCTCTTGCGTGTGCGAAAAGGCTAACCACGACAAATATGAGAATATATGAAGATGGCATCTGTTCTTTCGGACAAGTCCGAAAGAACAGATACCATCTTATTATATAGTTAAGGCTAACCGGCCATTGACTTCCTGCCGGCCAGGGTGGCCGAGCGGTTATAGGTGCTACAGTCTGGAACCGCGCGAACGCTACGGTCGCAGGTTCGAATCCTGCCTCGGGCATGGATGTGTGTGATGTCCTTAGTTTAGTTAGGTTTAAGTAGTTATAAGTTCTAGGGGACTGATGACCTCAGAAGTTAAGTCCCATAGTGCTCAGAGCCATTTGAACTATTTGAATCATTGACTTCCTTTTTCTGTGCTGGATGCACACGCATTGCCCAAATTCTCCCGGTACTCGGTAAGATTGTCTCCCACGGGTAATGAGTGTAATGGGCAGGGGCACTACGAATTTAGTGTATGGGCATTAAGTTGGGACTTCCTTGCAGTAGCGCTATCCTCTGTATCCTCAGTGGCTCAGATGGATTACCAGCACGGTATCTCAGCGTGTTCGGTCAGAGAGTTACCCGCACTCTGTAATAAAAAACTGAGTTAACGGCTCAGCTCAGAACTTGAACGGGTAACATGGGATATCCGCACCGAACTAATGCAACGAACAACATCGAACAAAATGAGAAAAAAAAGAATGATGGGTAGAGCGTCTGCCATGTAAGCAGCAGTTCCTGGGTTCGAGATTTTCAGCTGTCCCCGTTGATGTATATCAACGCCTGTCGACAGCTTAGGGTCTTGATTTAATGATCATTCCAAATATGAGAATTGTTTATGTAGTGGTACAATGGGACAAACTGGGGCTGCAGTGCTCATTACTGTCCAGTTCCTCCGTCACCGTAATGGCTTAGAAGGGAAACGCTTTGAATATCTGGGTATTTGACGTAATTTCTGCTGATCCAAGAGCAATATTTCAAGCCAAGGTCGAGTAGTCTCCTTGTAGAGCCGGTAATTCAGAGTGCATGACCAGGTACAGGTCCATTTCATTTCAGCCGACACGAATGGGCAATGGAATATTTAGGCTTCTGTAACACAAGAATGTGCCGACATCTCGGCTGCTGGTACTCCTTCTCTCCCTCTCACTGTCTCCCTATCTCTTCCTCTATTTCCTTCCTTTTGTGGAAATTTCCAGAGGGGCATAGTTTCATCTAAATTTACCTAGCAGGAGGCAAAGGTAACCCAGACACTTTCCGTCATCGGCTGAGCACGGCTTAGCAGATTTGATTGGCTAAGAGATTTCCTTGTGGGGTTACTTTTTGGTGGAATGCTCAGATGCTCAGGATGACAGGACGATAGAGGAGTAATTTTGATAGTAGTTTGCGAAGTGAGAGGACTTTTGACTTCTGGATGCTAGATTCTGAAGAACACATGTAGATAGAGGAGTAGTTCTGATAGTAGTTTGCGAAGTGAGAGGACTTTCGACTTCTGGATTCTAGATTCTGAAGAACACATATACTTACTCTCTGGTGCCAAACTGCAACGGGATAGGACTTGGGAGATCATTTAAGACATTTCACGAAGGGTTTCATGGAGTTTGTGTGATTGCTCGCAGTAACGAGACTATATTTATCTTTTAATTTATGAACTTCAGTTGGAACTTATCTTAGTTTAATGCAGTCCATCCTTCGTAAAGTTATTCGTATGGTGCCCAGTGCAAACAATCAAATGACTGATGTTACCATAGCATGATTGGTGCCATTGTTTCTGCACAATGCCAAAGGATATTTTGAGTAAAATCTTTTGCAGTGACGATTCTTTTCCTCTATCTTTTTCCAGCTCCATTCAGTTCACTGGAAAATATTTAAAGTGAAATCAAGCAATTTACTCTTGCGTTTACTAATGGTTCCCTGTTACTATTTATTTTATTCTTCTATAAAAATTTCATTTCCACTCTTTGTTCGCTTTTTTATCTCTCTCACTAATTGTCAATGACTCACTTCCATGAAGCAGCGTACTTTACACAATTTTAGCTGGGTATCCTTCCGGGTTTTGTTTTTCAACCTACTTCTGATAGAGAAACGTATGATTTGGAACTTATTTAATTTAATATCTATGTCTTTATAGTCTCAAAAGATATGTAGTAGCCAAGGTAACTAAAGTTACAGCCATGTTCAGTTAGTTGGTTATTTATCATTATTTTAGTTGTTAGGAGTTTCTTCCTATAAAAGCCATCACATGTGTTTTTAAGGGAATATTCAGATTATATTAGACTAAGCTGGTGTGGCCGAGCGGTTCTAGGCGCAGCAGTCTGGAACCGCGCGACCGCTACTGTCGCAGGTTCGAATCCTGCCTCGGGCATGGATGTGTGTGATGTCCTTAGGTTAGTTAGGTTTAAGTAGTTCTAAGTTCTAGGGGACTGATGACCTCAGATGTTAAGTACCATAGTGCTCAGAGCCATTTGAACCATTTTTTTATTAAACTAAGCACAGATGCCACTTATATAATGCTAAGTAAGTTTTCTGTTTTATTGAGAAGCAGCAGGTCGTCAGGATATAGCAGCGTGTCAATAAATTCGCTTTGTCCTAGGTTAAAATCTTGAGGTAGATGTTTACTTTTCCACATATGACTGGCGTCGTCAAAATGCATATTATACAGTGCCGAAGAAAGGCTAAATCCTTATCTTACACCATGTTTTATAATTAACACCTCCTGCTCTGTTTATTTTTGCAGAACCAACAGCCCATTCATGTACCGCCTCACAGTGGGTCAGAATCTTGAAAACGTGGGCAAAAAGGAAAAAAAAAGTTTAAAGATGGGGATTTTGGACTATCAGGTTGGCAGCAGCAATGCTGGGACAACTGAATGCCGGCTGTGCGGACGACCGGATGTTCATTTGTTCGGTAATATCTCAGTTCAAATGCAGCATGTTCATTGTTAGCGTGCGCGCAGCTGGCCAGACTACAAAAACAGTCGTGTTGTTGAAGGAAGTTATTTATGTTTTGTGCAAGTGAAACCAATACTTTCAATATGGAATGTATTCCAGGAGGTATGTACTAGTGAAAAAACACTTATATCACAATTAAATCATCAATTATGCACGTTTACATTTCAATTAACGTACTACAGGGAAATGAATGACAAAATCGTAAAATGCGCTTAAAAACAGAGATAAGTTACGAATTCCACGACATTCCGCTTTCTTTTGCACTGTGTACGCAAGTATATATTATTACCTTTGTAAATTAAGCTTCAAATCCTGCGACTAGTTGCGACTCTAGCTTTGAGCCACGTTTTAAGCGACACTTGCAAAATGCCATTGTTCAGACATCTTCAAAAATGACAGTAGAATCAATTAATTATGAGTTTTATTTGTACAATTTAAATTACAATCGACATGTAGAAGCATTGTAAAGAATAAAATAATTAGAAAAATTACGAAAAGTGTAACAGAGATTTTTTTTTAAATTTCAGTTTCATCTGATTTTCGAGGAAAGATATTTTTCTAATAACAAAAGAGTATTTGTCAAATGATTTGGAATTGGTCATAGAACATTTGGAAAGGTCGTTGACAGAAAAAAGTGAACATACAATTAAAATTCCCTATGATATGAGGCCTACCATTTCGATTTTGTTAACAAAGTTAAGAAGCAGGTATAAGGAAGCAACTCGGAGACAAGGATATTTTTTCAAGAAGAACGAAACCTGGTTAAATACAATAGTATATATTCCGATTGATTCGAAACCTGCAAGTGTGACTAAATCAACAGGCCGACCTGCCACAAAATTTGAAACATTATCTGATAGGTCTAAAAGAAGAAGAACTGAGGAGATTCGTACGAAGTTCAGTCCTGTCAAATTATCGTTCGCCGCGCAAATGAGTCTTCGATCTTCGGGGCACCCAGATACTGCGAAGATTGTGAAAGACGTCACACTCTCAAGTCCATCCAAGGTGAAAAAATACAAGGCAGGCTTGCGATTTTCAACATCATCGCCATCCTCATATGATGCAAATGAAGGTCTAGCACTCCTTTTCGACTTGAAATTGTCAAAAGAATCTTACCAGCATTTGAGAAATGGGGCTAAAGGAAAAGGCTTAATCACACTATATCCACCGTATTCAGCGCTGTTTTGGTAGCAAAAAAAGCTTGCTGCCCTCCATACGTAACCCTCACTTTTACCGAATCAAAACCTGAGGTACGGTTGCAAGCTTTGTTAGACCACACTGTTCAACGTGTTCTACTTCTGAAACGAGACGATATTCTACATATGAGTGATTCGGAAATGTCTAATATGGCCTTTATTTGTAAGTGGGGCTTTGACGGAACCTCCGGCCAAAGTACGTATAAAATGAAGTTTTCAGATTCGAGTATTTCAGATGCAACTTTATTTTTCACTTCGCTTGTTCCACTGAAACTTGCAGGTGTAAATGAAAAAAGTAAAGAAGAATAGATCTTATGGATTTATCCGAAGCCGTCTTCAACCCACTTTTGAAGACCACTGAAGTTAGAATTTACAAAGGAAACAGAGCAAACGTCTTTAAATGAGAAAGCAGATCGAACAACTCCAGTCATTCGAAACAGTTATTCATGGGAAAGACATTTCCATTAAATTCAATTTAAGCATGACCATGGTAGATGGTAAAGTGTGCAATGCTATCACCAACACGAAATCTGCGCAACGGTGCTATCTCTGCAAGGGTACGTCTGCCCAATTTAATAACATTGACGATGTTTTGAAAAAATAAGTTTCCGCCGATTATCTGCAGTACGAACTATCAACTCCTCACGCCTGGATTCGATGTTTTGAATGTTGTATCCATTTGGCATACCAAATGAAAACAAAAAAGTGGCAGGCACGTAAAGCAGAAGATAAAGAGGAAAAAGCAATACTGAAAGCCCACATTGAAAAAGCTTTCAAAGAGCAGCTTGGAACTGTAATTGACATGCCGAAACAAGGTTTTGGCAGTACGAATGACGGAAACACCGCTCGACGTTCTTTTGAAAACACTCCAACATCAGCGCTGATAACTGGAATTTCCGAAGAACAAATCCACCGTTTCCATATAATTTTGCAGACGGTTTCGAGCGGACGTCAGATCGACGTTGAAAAGTTTCGAGCATACGCCTTAGCAACTGCCAGGCACTACGTGAAAGAATGCCCCTGGTGCAACATGCCAACAGCAGTCCGTAGATTGTTGATTCACGGTCCAGACATTATTTCTTTGGCCATTTTACCCATCGGTCAACTATCGGAGGATGCTCAGGAATCAACCAATAAGTTGATAAAGCAATATCGCCTGAGTTTTTCTCGAAAGTTTTCAAGAGTTAAGACTATGGAAGACGTGTTCAGGAGATTGTTGGTAACGACAGATCCCTACGTTTCTTCCTTACGCAAATCTTCGCCGAAGAAACTGAAGAGTTTGTCGCCAGAAGCTGTTGCCCTCTTAGTTCCTGTGGCGGATGAAGATTCAGATGCAGATGCAGATAATGAGGAAACAGTGTTTGAGGATGATGACGATTCAGTTGAAGCAGAAGATGAAAAAGAAAAAGAAAATGAAAACTTGTGAATTAAGTTATAAAAAATTTACTAAATAAATAATTGTAATTAAAATGAAATAATTTTTTGTAATATTTTACACCATCTTGTAACCTATATTTGATCCTTTCTTCGAGTTTTCCAGTTTTTTGGTTTATTTTTAAGCATTAACTACAATAACCCCTAAATACTAACTTTTATATCAATAAAAATATATAAATATAAATAAATAAAAAGGCATAGATTTTGACCGCCATCTTGGATCCACCATTTTTAAATTTTTTGAACTCTTTCATCATCAGTAACCTCGATAATTCCCTAAAAATTACTTTTGTACGTAAAAAATGATAGTAGTGTACATAGAGCCTGCCATCTTGGGTCCGCCATTTTGTTTTTTTCACTTTTTGATATCATACTCTTAATCAGAAACTCCGTAAACCCTTACATACTAAGTGTGGTACAAATTGAACAACTACTTATATTTTGACCAGCTTTTTGGGATTCTGACCCACTGCGCGCCTCTTTACTGCAGAGAAAAGCCATTTAGGGTATCCACGTCTTTGTACAGTTTACCACCGTATCCTTCTGGCTCCCTTATCGATCGTCTTTTCAAAATCAACGAATTCAGTTAGATGTGGGAAGGTTGTATTCTCAATGCTTCCCCGACTATTGTTTATTTTTTGAATATTACCTGACCAAAGTCTTTTTTTTTTCAAACTTATTCTGAACTTCAGATAACTTCGCCTCTGCCATGGGTTGCAAACGAAAATTAAGTGTATTAGCATGAAGTTTTCATCCTGTGTTCAAGATAATTATGCTCCAGTAATTTTTATGAGGGGCCTATCTCCTTTCTTGAAGACTGGTACTATATCTGCTACAATCCACTCCTCTAGCATCCTGTTTCCAAGTCGGTACGTGTTTATCAATGCAGGAATCATCATTATAGTAGCATTTCTCCGTACTTAAGTAGTTCCACAGTAATTCCTTCGGAAGCGGGAGCCTTTCTGCATTTTGTTTTCCTTAATGCTCTTCCAGCCCTTTCATAGTTATGGGGACTAAGCCTTTTGTTTCCATCACCTTCTGTCACTTGATTGTCATTGCACCAAGGATTTTTATGGTGTTTCGCCCAATTTTGTATTTCTATTGCATCCGTCTTCAAAGTATCTCTCGTGGTCTTATTAAAGCTTCTTAACAATTTGTAAGAGAAGACTATACATCCATGCACATCCTACTCCTGCTTTCTCAATGTACATTCCCTATTACTGATTTTGCTTTGTTTCCTTTTTGACTGTATTTTTCCGTTGATACTTCTGAGCCATTTTGTATTATATTCAAATAGACTTTTTTGGTTTATTCTTGATACCTCTTTTATTTATGTTTTTCATATCCTTAAGCATTTATTATTTTTTTAAATTCTACTTTTTCCCACAACTTCTTTAGCTGTTCTTAAAATTCATTGTTCCATTCCACGCCTTCTGCTGTTGCTATTTCCAACATATACTTAGCCAGTCATCTTTAATAAAGATCTCTTACTCTAAAATCCTGTATTAGTCCTATCTTAAACTTCTCATCATCTTCCTCATCTTTCCCCATTGTACGACTTCTCTTTCATCTTGTCCAAAGAATCATTTTGCTAACAAGTAGAAAATGATCTGCAAACATGTCATTTCCCCTGTAGACTCCCGTATGTTTTCCACTTTCTTGTTTCATTCACTGAATTTTATTCAGGCTTCTACTGATATCATTCCTCTGACACTCCAAGTATATTTGTGTATTTTTTTTGGGGGAGGGGGGGGGGGGAAGCGGAAGAATTTTCCCATATGACTTGCACCAAAATATCCTGCCAGAATGAAACAATGTGGTTCATCCTTCTGGTTTATTTATGCCTGCAGTGTATGGTAGAACTCCTCTGCATCTTCTGCTCTTTCGTCCTCTGGTTAATATTGTCCAACAAATGTGAGATATCCTCTTCCAGTCTCAAACCAAGTACTAATTATTCTCTTATTTACATATCTGTAGGTAGGCAGGGTCTTTTCCGACTTCTAATCTATTGATATCATAATGCCAGCCATTTCTTGTTTTGCTGTTCTGTGCCACTATACATGGTGTTAGGGGTATGCAGATATTTTTTAATAACATACTGAACAACATAACGCCAATACTTACTTTATTTGCAGAAAATTTTAGCAAAAATTAGTAGTATGTCTTTAGACTGGTTAATACCTGCAAGTACACATGGCACTAGCTAGCCATTAATGTTTGTGTTCCACTGGGTAGCAGGTCAGGTACTGAAGGTGGACATGTGGACGCTAAATGCATAGTATAAGCTGAGAAGTGTAGTCAATTTCGAGGCGCGTTTATGACCGACGAGGGAACACATCAGGTAATTAATTACGTGATGTGTTTGCGAGGATGTGAAATGTATATCGGAAAGAGAGATTGGAGGTCATAGGAGGAGGTGTGTTTATTGCGGTTGAGAAAGATATTGTCTGAATTGAGGTCAAAGTTGAGTGTGATAGTGTGATAGCTCGCGTATAATAGGTGTAGGTGAAACCAAGTTAACTGTTGGACGTTTTTCCCCATTCAAAGATAATCCACAGTGAGTAGCGCGTAAATAAACAGATTATGCAGTACTAGTTGGAGTGAGTTTAACCAGCCAAGTATAGACTGGGATGCCTATGGCTTCATTGCGAGGGGGGGGGGGGGGGGGCACACGCTACGGAAATATCTTAGACCTGATAGCTTACGAACAGGCTGGATCTTATAGGCAGTGTGAGTACAGAAACGGGGATTAGCGATTGTGATGTCATTATAGCAACTATGCATACCAAAGTTTGTAAATCAGTTAAGAATGCTAGGAGGGGTTGGGGGTTGGGTTGTTTGGGAAGGAGACCAGACAGCGAGGTCATCGGTCTCATCGGATTAGGGAAGGACTGGGAAGGAAGTCGGCCGTGCCCTTTCAAAGGAACCGTCCCGGCATTTGCCTGGAGCGATTTAGGGAAATCACGGAAAACCTAAATCAGGATGGCCGGACGCGGGATTGAACCGTCGTCCTCCCGAGTGCGAGTCCAGTGTTTAACCACTACGTCACCTCGGTCGGTTGCTAGGAGGGTGTTCGTACTACATAGAGAAGGTAAGCAATTGTTAGCACTTCACTTAGACAGTGAACTGACATCACTTAGTTTCAGGAAGATGGACGTAGATGAATTATGGGCAAAGTTTAAGTAGATTGTAAATTGTGGTGCGGAGAGTTACGTACCTAATAAGTGGATAAGGGATGGAAAAGACTCACCATGGTTTAATACCGAAATTCTTAAATTGTGGAGGAAGCAGAGGCTGCTGCTCTCACGGTTCAAAAGAGAACACACAAATAACGACAAGCAAAAGTTAGTGGAACTTCGTGCATCTGTAAAAATATCTATAAGCGAAACATACAACAACTACCACGCTCATATCTTAGCAACAGATGTGGCAGAGAACCCGAGAAAATTCTGGTCGTATGTAAAATCACTAAGCGAGCCTAAGGATTCCGTTCAGTCCCTTGCTGACCAGTATGGTGATCCACTTGAAGATAGCAAAACGAAAGCTGAAGTTCAAGAAATCGTTCATACAGGAGAATCCTACAAACATAGTGTCATTTGATCATTCAACAGACTCCCGTATTGGCGACATACTAATAAGTATCACTCACGTAAAGGAAAAGCTGGAAGATGTGAAATCAAATAAACCACCATGTCCGAATGGAATTCGGATTCGGTTTTACCAAGAGTACTCTACGGCATAGGCAAGCGTTCATCAGTGACAAGGGTATCGTCAGAAGTATGCCAGGGAAGTGTGAAAGGACCGCTGCTGTTCTCTATACACATAACAATTTGGTGAACATGGTGGGCAGCAATCTATGACCGTTTGATGATGATGCTGTGGTGTACGGTAAGGTGTCAAAGTTGAGTGACCGTAGGAAGATATAAGAGGACTTAGACAATATTTCTAGTTGGTGTAATGAATAGCAGCTAGCTCTAAATGTGGAAAAATGTAATAAGGATGGGTGGGAAGAACAAATCTGTATTGTCCGGACACGGTATTAGCAATTACCTGCATGACACAGTGATGTCGTTTAAATATGTGGATGTAACGTTGCAAAGCGATATGAAATGGAACGAACATGTGAGAACTGTGGTAGAGAAGGCGGTAGTTTTTGAGAATCTTAGGAAAGAGTGGTTCACATATAAAGGAGACCGCATATAGGACGCTGGGGCGACCTATTCTTGAGAACTGCTCGTGTTTTGGGATCCGTACCGTCTCGGACTGAAGAAAGATATTGAAGCAATTCAGAGGCAGGCTGCTAGATTTGTTACTGATAGGCTCGAGCAACACGTGTTACGGATATACTTCCGAAACTCAAATGGAATCCCTGGAAGGAAGGCTATTTCCTTTTCGAGGAACACTATTGAGAAAATTTAGAGAACCGGCATTTGAAGCTGACTGCCGAATGAAATTACTGCAGCCAACGTACATTGTGCGTAAGGACCGCGAAGTCAGTAATCTGACTCCAGTGTTAAATGACACCATGGATTGCCACCCACGGGGAGTGAAATGAAACCTATAGGGCGGCAGTAGATTTGTTCAGTTAACATTTTTATTCTAGCCCTTAGTCACAGTACATCAGGAACAGCTCGTTGGGGGTGTTCAATTTCCACTGATGTAAAGTAACAGATGTCCTGCATTGTTGACAGTACAAAGAGGGCCCGAGTATAGCGTGACTCAAAGGCCACAGTCAGCGACGTCTGTGGCTGCGACCATGGTGACAGAGCAGCAGAGCAGGAGGTGTTTCTGTGGGGGGTGGCAATGATCTCCCTCCAATGACCAGGCAGCTCTCTGCTCCAATAGTGGCGCTCTGGTGACAGCGCAGGCTGCCTTGTCCTGTGGTCCAACTGTAGACCCTATACGGCGTTGTCACTTAACGTTTTTTTTTTACCAAATTCGATGCTGAATAAAGTATGACATGGACTTCGGAATGGGACAAACTGATCTTCAATGAAGAGAAATAGTGTAATTTGGATGGGATGGATTGATTTCGATATAGCGTGCTCTGAGAATAGAGCAGCAGGAATGAATGAGGAGATATTTTGGTGGTAGAAGTGATATAATTTGGGCAGCTTTCTGCAGTACAGGAAAATCACAGATCGTGTGGCTGAGCAATAGAATGGACACTATGTAAACTGAGATGCTAGAAACACAATTGATTAGAACTTATGAGGACCTATGGGACGAAAATGGAATATTTCAAGAAAATAATGCATCTGTATATGGCTCTGCTAGAACTGAAAAGTGGTTTGAAGATAAAGGTATCAATGTGTTTCCCTGGCCTGTATGTAGCCCAGATGTGAACCCCATGGAAACTTTTGTGGAATGCTTGCAAGGCGTGTTTATCACATCGGAAAGCAATTTGACGTCGTATGTGAGCTGCAAAGAGCGACGCAAGAAGGCGACAATTTCACTGCAAGAACTTCAAACCGTAACAAAATCAAAGTCGAAGACAATTTTCGAGGTAATTATGAAGAACGAGGTTGGAAAAGTGCTAATAATGTAGTAACACAGCAGGACAACGAGTACCTTAATACCAATTTACATTTAGGGAATTCAGTCGCCTTATTTTGGTACTCGTGTTATGAAAGAATCATCGTAATTCCATTATGATTGTTTATCTCTTATACGTATCCAATACTTTCATAATAAATTCGACACATAAACGCTTCAGATTTTGTACTACTCTTTTCCTGGAACACTGCCTTTATGCTGACTTCTATTATTGTACCCATGTTATTTATTTGATTTCCAAAAGTTGAACAAGAGAGCGATACAAAATTTGGATATGAGAACCGGAGTCAAACGCTCAGCCCTCTCGTGTGCTATCATCTACGCTATGGGAGCAATTGACCCTGATTGAATGTGGCGGCCAGTTGAATATACGTGCACAATGGCCTGGTTGGCTAACTTCAATTCTAGATAACTCGGAAGCAGCGCAATGTATAGATTTCCTTCTTAAGATTTATTTCTCAGCAGAACACACTGCAACAGTCTTACATGTTATATATATATATATATATATATATATATATATATATACTGCTCATGTACTACACAAATAGGAAATAGTTGTTTTGAATCAACCAAGGACGTCTATCAAGAGAGGGTGGGAGCGTTCTAATCTTTCCGGGTGAAATAAATGCACAAATAAATAAATAAACACAGTGAACTTTGATTGTAGTTACAAATTTGAGGTAAAAAGGTTGGCACAGGAGAGCAAGTTGTGGTTGGCCGCACCAAATAAGTCAGAAGACTGATAACACAAATAGGAAAAGAAAACAAGGATATGCCACTCACCGTGTACAGGCCGTAGAACAGCAGAAGGGAGGCGATGACCCCGCAGCTGGCACACGCCAGCACCGCCACCGTCAGGCACATGGTCGCTGCAACAGCAACAATAACAACACCTGCAATCAGCACCAGGCTGAGCCAATGGTCACTGCGACACCCGCTGCCGCCTCGCCTCTCTGTTTTTCTCGGTGCTGTTGAATGACGGTGATCGTGTGGGTTATTAATCAAATTGTTTCCATTTATTTTCACGATGATTTGACGGCCAACCCATCCTTCTTGTGGCGCTACGAAATGTCTTAGTTATACTTGCTGCCTCGACTCCAACCTGAGTGTTAGACTCTAACCAGTAAGTATATATAACACAGCTCCCCGCACCTGAAGGAGAAGTGTGGGTAGATCGTCGAGAAATCATGTAGGAATATGACAGTAACAATTCATCTTAAAATCCCGGGCACCAAAAAGCATTTCCTTTAGTATTTTATCCATACTCAGCAACTATAGTTGTATACATCAAAATAATTAGCAAAC
Organism: Schistocerca piceifrons; assembly: GCF_021461385.2. Lineage (NCBI taxonomy): Eukaryota > Metazoa > Arthropoda > Insecta > Orthoptera > Acrididae > Schistocerca > Schistocerca piceifrons. The sequence continues at coordinate 204,210,139 of NC_060141.1, read as the reverse complement.
GCCTCTTATTATCGCCGTGAATGCGTACAGCGGCACCAAGTCTACAGACAGTGTATATCTGTATGAAACATTTGTTACCATATCATAACAAAAGCTCTGTCACAATTTTTCTATTTTATTTTCAATATATAACAAAAGATTCATAGAAAGAGCACATCATGCAGTTAAAGTTTTAGTTAAGCACTAATATCCATGTATTAGTTCCCCTTTTGCCCTTTCTAATTCCTCTACAAAATACATTCCGTGTCCTATGGTCAAGTGATCAGTCATTTTCAGGTCATGTTGTTTGAATGTGAATGGCTGGTTGAAATCGTGTGTATGTGTGGCTGCTGCAGATTTTGTATTTCTGTTCTGGATGTACGAAGTGTGTGTTACATCTAGTTTCTTCGAACCATTCCTAGTGATAGGGACATGTCCAACATGTTAATGGCAAATCCTCAGTTGACACCGGGACTTGGGAACTGAAGCGATCTACCAAGACACGCAAATTCGGATGGCGCATTGAACTAAAGCAAATGTTATGACTGTTGCGAGTCTGTTCCTGTGCTCAGGTACTATTGTCAGTAATACTGTACTTAATAACTCATGTGTGGCTAACTGCGTGAAGCAATTAGTGTGACAAAACGTGGCGAACGTGCGTGCTTCATCAAAATAGTGGACGTCTTTGAATTGTCTCCTATATGGGAAAATGAAACTTGGACTGAAGGAAAATATGGGTGATCTTTCCTTGCAAATGGCAGAAGTATTTGACTACCAGTACCGCTGCCGAAGTTAGTTTCCATAAAGTTTTGCTAAGTCACCATATATGACATTTTATTCCTACAGAGGCTCCAATAGAAGTGTTTATTACCAGTTACAGTTCCTGACCAGACAATTGCATTCGTGGCACTCAACACTGCGCATAATGTTTCCCATGCGAGTATCACAAGATGGGGATCATACTGCGGTCTTTCGGTCTTTCAGCAAGCATCATTATTTCCAAAGCACGCCGTAGTTTGAAGTTCGTACTGACTTACCCTAAATATTGAAAGTATTTTGGCTATACATTACCATAGCACTAATAACAGATTTTTAGTCTATCACCCCTAAAAAACAACAAACTGATTCAACATATGTTAGTACAGTGATATTTATACACGACGACGCAACAGCTCCCTTTATACTTCTCAGGACCGTGAGAAATTCACAAGAGGGTTCTGACTAGGAGCTTACATAATGTCGGATCTAGTCTCTACAGTAAGCTTCCGGATTCCTGAATTGGAAAATCAAATAAAGGAATGATGTTAATGGATCATATTGGGACGAATAGCTCAGTAGGCAGTGGACTTCAAGCAGTCACCAAAGTTGGATCGAAAAGCGTAGGTACAAGGAAGATAACTGCAACGAAACCACAAATAGTCGAATAATCATTGCAAGTTATCGACGAAAGAAGGAAGTACAGAAATGTCCAGGTTAATTCGGGAATACAGTAATACAAGCCACTTAGGAATGAAATAAATACACACACCAAAAAAAGTTGTGCATCTTCTCGGTTCCGAGAGTTCCGGTACGTGTACATAAAATTGGAATAGAGGTCAACATAAACATCATTTCCGCCGTTTAATTTGCTCATGAAAACCACACATTGCATGCTGTACCACCATGCAGTGAGACCTTCACTAGTGGTCCAGATTGCTGCATACACCGGTACTTCTAATACCCAGCAACACGTCCTCTTGAAGAAAATCATTCACAAGATGTTCGCGATGGGCACGCGAATTGTCGTCCTTGAATGCCTCGCCAATATGCTGCCAATATGATTGCACTATCGGTCGGTGGATGGCATTCACGTATCGTACAGCCATTACGGCGCCTTCCATAACCAACAGCGGCTTACGTTGGCCCCACATAATACCACCCCAAAACAGCAGAAGACCTCCGCCTTGCAGGAATCTCCGGACGGTGTGTCTAAAGCTTTCAGCCTGACCGAGTTACCTCTAAACACGTCTACGACGATTGTCTGGTTGAAGGCATATGCGACACTCATCGGTGAAGAGAACGTTATGCCAATCCTGAACGGTCCATTCGAAGCGGTCCATTCGACATGTTGTTGGGCCCATCTGTATCGCGCTGCATGGTGTCGTGGTTGGAAATGTGACCTCGCCAAGGACGTCGGGAGTGAAGTTGCGCATCATGCAGCCTATTACGCACAGTTTGAGTCGTAACACGACGTCCTGTGGCTGCACGAAAAGCATTATTCAACATGGTGGCGTTGCTGTCAGAGTCCCTCCGAGCCATAATCCGTAGGTAGCGGTCATCCACTACAGTAATAGCCCTTGGGTGGCCTGAGAGAGGCATGTCATCGACAGTTCTTGTCGCTCTCTATCTCCTTCATGTCCTAACAATATTGTTTTGGTTCACTCCGAGGCGCCTAAACACTTCCCTTGTTGAGAGCCCGTCCTTTCACAAAGTAACAATGCGGAAGCGATCGAACCGCGGTATTGACCGTCTAGGCACGGTTGAAATACAGGCAACAAGAGCAGTGGCCGGTCGGAGTGGCCGAGCGGTTAATGGCGCTACAGTCTGGAACCGCACGACCGCTGCGGTCGCAGGTTCGAATCCTGTCTCGGGCATGGATGTGTGTGATGTCCTTAGGTTAGTTAGGTTTAAGTAGTTCTAAGTTCTAGGGGACTTATGACCACAGCAGTTGAGTCCCATAGTGCTCAGAGCCATTTGAACAAGAGCAGTGTAGCTCCATCCTGCTGGAATGACAGTTACTGATCGGCTGTCGGACCCCCTACGTCTAATAGGCGGGTTTAGTGACGTCTCTGAACATTCAAAGGGACTGTGTCTGTGGTACAATATCCACAGTCAACGGCTACCTTCAGGAGTTCTGAGAACCGGGGCGATGCAAAACTTTTTTTGATGTGTGTAGGAAGTGCAGGGAAGCTAAGCAAAATGGCTATATGGCAAACGTGAAGAAATCGAAAAAGAAACAATAGTCCGAAGGACTGAATCAGCATACAGAAATGCCAAAACAGTTAAAAGTAACGTTAAGAGTGCACTGGGAATTCCATTGTTAAATGCAGAGGAAAGAGCGGATGTGTGGAAAGAGTCCGTTGAAGGTTTTGATGTGCGGGAGGACTTGTGTGGCGACGTGACAGAAGAAAAATCAAGAGACTATACGGACGAGATAGGGGATCCAGTATAAGAGTCGGAAGTTGAAAGAGCTTGGACGACATTGGATCAAATACCGAAGAAGGGATAAACAACATTCCATCAGAATTTCTGAAATCATCGGGGTAGTGGTAACAGGATTGGAGGAGGCTCTGAGCACTATGGTACTTAACTACTGTGGTCATCAGTCCCCTAGAACTTAGAACTACTTAAACCTAACTAACCTAAGGACATCACACACATCCATGCCCGAGGCAGGATTCGAACCTGCGACCGTAGCAGTCGGTAACAGGATTATTAACCTTTGTGTGAAGAACGTTTGAAAATAGAAATATACCATCACACTTTCGGAAAACATCATCCATACAATTCCGAAGACAGCAAGATCCGGCAAGTGCGAGAATCATGGCATAATCAGCTTAACAGCTCATGCATCTAAGTAAATAACAAGAATAATATACAGAAGAATGCAAAAGAAAGTTGAGGGCCTATTACATGACAATCAGTTTAGCTTTAACGAAGGTAAGCATCCTACAAAGTTATATCTTACGTTGCGGTTTATAATGGAAACAAGACTGAAGACAAACCAAGTCACGATCGAAGGATTTGTGGAACTTGGAAAAAGCGTTCAAAGTGTAAAATGTTAAAAACTTTTGGAAATTCTGAGAAAAACACATGTAAGATATTGCCAAAGATGGGTAATAAATAGTATATAGAAGAACCAATAGGGAAGAATACGACTCGAAGGCAAAGAACGAAGTGCTCTAATTAAAGAGGGTGTAAGACAGGATTGTAGTCTTTCGCCTCTACCGTTCAATCTACACCTCGAAGCAGCAATGACGAAAGCAAAAGAAAGGTTGAAGTATGGCACCAAAATTTGGGGCGAAAGGATTTCAATGATATGATTAGCTGATGACACTGCTATCCTCATTCAAAAGGAAGAAGAATTACAGGATGGTTGAATGGAACGAACAGTCTACAGATTATAGAACATGGTTGGAGAGTAAATCAATGGAAAATGTAAGCAATGAAAAGTAGCAGGAATGAGAACAGCAAGAAACTTAACATCATAATTGAACGTCACATATATTGCAAAATAAACCATGATGGGCGGAGCAAGGGGAACGTTAAAAGCAGACTAGCACTATTACCAAATAGAGGCTTTAATTTTAGGAAGAAATTTCTGAGAATGGACGTTTTGAGCACAGCACTGTGAGGTAGTGAAACATGGACTGTGGGAAACAGAAACAGAAGAGAATCGAAGCATTTGAGATGTGGTGACACAGAAAAATTTGAAAATTACTTATATTCATAAGACAAGGAATGGAGAGGTTCACCGCAGAACCGGAGAGGAATATATGAGAGACACTGACAATAAGAAGGGACAGCATGATAGGACATCTGTTAAGACATCGGTGAATGATCTCTTTGGTACTAGAGGCAGCTTTAAAGAGTAAAAGCTATAGAGGATGGCGAAGATTAGAACACATCCATCAAGTAAATATGGACGTATGTTGCAAGTGCTACTCTGAGAAGAAGAAAATGGCTCTAAGCACTATGGGACTTAACATCTGAGGTCATCAGTCCCCTAGACTGAGAACTACTTAAACCTTACTAACCTAAGGATATCACACACATCCACGCCCGAGGCAGGATTCGAACCTGCGATCGTAGCTACAGCGCGGTTCCGGACTGAAGCACCTAAAACCGCTCGGCGACAGCGGCCGGTTGAGAAGAAGATATGAACTAAAAAAAGAAAATACAATGACCATCGTTTTGCTGGTGAAATACCACTGTTTGCCTCAAGTGCCAGTAAACATCAATAACAAATCGAACACCTTAATATATTTTATTGCATTTTTCAGTCTCAGGTCACTCAAACCCTATGTTGATCGGTTTCCAGCAAGTCATCATTAGCTTATCGGTTTAAAAGGAAAGTGAAAGGCTGTAGAAAAATTCTAGGGAACGAAATTAAAATCAAATTAATATGTGTCCAACGATCAGAGCGCAGATTCGGTAAGGTTGTTAGCACCTCTAATGTCATATTCAGTTCTACACCGAAGAGTAATACGTAACGTGTTCGGATAAATGTGTTTATGCATATGACGGGTAGTTTGTGGTATAGCTTCCTAGTATTGTATATCAATGTATTTCTTTCGTTTTAAGTAGACGGACTGTCGATGGCATACTAGAAAGTTAGTATGTGTAAGTTTTTAAGTGTCTAAAATGCTGGACTTGGAATTTACATCTGTTTACCTGGTTCTATCACTGGTAAACATTTGCTTGCTTGATTCCCTCTGTTGTAAACATAGCTATCTGAACGCTGTCAAAAAGCATTGTGAGATATACAGAGAGCTGCCTATCTCTGGACCCAAGCAATGGTACACGGCGTCCTTTTGTAACTCATTTGGCCACAGCGGACTGGAACCGTGTTGGTGTTAGGTATATGGTCACATTCTGTTTTTGATATGCCGTGCAGCATATGGACCTCTGGTGAGGAAAGGCTCGGTCCTGTGTTTGCTGTTAAGGGACAGTACGAAGGATCAATTTCTGCCCACGAATCAGCATGGGTTCAAAAAGAATCACTCGTACAAAATTCGGAGTTCACTTTGTCACATGATATCCCGCGAACCATGGATGAAGGTAAACAGGCAGATTCAATATTCTTATATTTACGGAAGGCATCTGAAACGATGTCTCACTGCAGACTGTTGACGAAGGTACGAGCATAGGTTACCAGATATGTGATCGGCTCAAAGACTTCTTAAGTAACCGAGCGAGGTGGCGCAGTGCTTAGCATACTGGAATTGCGTTCCGCAGGACGACGATTCAAACCCGAGTCCGGCCACCCTGATTTAGGTTTTCCGTGATTTCCCTAAATCTCTTCAGGCAAATGCTGGGATGGTTCCTTTGAAAGAGCACGCCGACTTCCTTCCCCATCCCTTCCTAGTCCGACGGGACCGGTGACCTCGATGTTTGGTCCCCTTCCCCCCAATCAACCAACCAACTTCTCAATTAACATAATAAAGTACGTTGTCCTCGACGTCAAGTGTTCATCAGAGACAATGATGTCGTCAGCAGCGCCCCAAGGGAGTGTGATAGTACTGATCTTACTCCGTATATATACGATGGACATGATGAGCAGCAATCTGCGGCTGGTTTCTGATGATGATGTGATGTGAGGGATGGTGCTGTCGTTGAGTGATAGTAGGAGGATACAAGCTGACTTAAGCATAATTGCTATTTAGTGTGTCAGAATGGCAGCTTGCTGTAAACAGTGTAAGGTAATGCAAACGAGTAGGAAAAACACTTCTCCAATATTTGAATACATCATTAGTGGTGTGCTGGTTGACACTGTCATGTCGATTAACTAATGCTGAAAAGCGATATGAAACAGGTCGAGCTCGTAAGGACAGTACAAGGGAAGGCGAATGGTCGACTTTGGTTTAGGGGGGGAATTTTAGGAAAGTGTAGCTTATGTACGAGTATAAAAGGCATAGCATACAGAACACTACTACGATCCAGTTTTGAGTACTGTTCCAGAGAATTTGATGCCCACCAGGTAGAATTAAAGGAAGATAACGAAGCGGGCTACTAGATTTGTTACTGGTAGGTTTGATCAGTACGCGAGCATTACGGCAAAATGAAATGGGGCTCTCCGGTGGGAAGACGACGTACCTTTTGCAAAACTATTGAAAAATGTAGAGAACTGCGTTTGAAGCTGACTGCAGAACGATTCTACTGCTGTCAACTAACATTTCGCGTAAGGACCAAAAATATAAGAGAAGTTAGGTCTTTACAGAGGCAAACAGCCAGTCATTTTTCTTCCGCTCCTCTAGCGAGTGGAACAGGAAGGGAAGTGAATAGTAATGGTACAAAATACACTCCAAAATGAACCATATTGTGGCTTGAAGAGTATCTATGAAGAAATACATGTATATGGGGAACATGTAGTGAGCTGGTCTACGTTACGTATTGCCACTGTAATGTTATCAGAGATGATTACTAACCAGAGCTACATCCAAGCCGTCCTGGTGCTGCTTCTGTTGGTCTAAAATGAAAGTAACATTGGGGGTTATCCATTAGCTGGCCATAAATTGTTGAGAAGAACAGGAAAAAGCTCTATTGTCATTCAGAAAGTTACTGTTTTAGTTACGTCGTGAAGGGATTTTGAATTCGACTCAGAATTCTGTCTCTGGAAACAGGAATTCTATGAACAGTACATACCATGTTTCTTGTTGTTCGGAATGAAAGAAAATGAAAGCAAAAGCAAAATAACACCTTGTACTGATGGCTACAATACTTTATTGGCTTCACTTTGATTATGGGTATTCGTAATCCCGTTCTTACTGTATGACTGGATGGATAGCTTTCCATGCTACTCTTGGAACTCTGGCTATACTACCGATGAGGAGGTCACCTGGAGTCTCTCCTTCTTTGCCTGCATGTTATTTGTAACAAGTAGTCATAGTGGTTTGTTGTGGACCTGTTTATCATATAGAAAGAAAGGATTCTCCAATTAATTACTTATTCATTTAGAACAGTGAAGTTACTATATAAAAAATAATGAATTTGCCGAGGACAACTATAATACCATTACCACCAATATAATAACGTGTACAGCCTTCTTGCCGAACGAAAATCCTGTAATTCGTTGTGACATGTATCCTGCACTGAAATCTCAAGACAAATTCCACTAGAAGAGTAAATTCACAGCATGAAACTGCCGAAGGAAGAGAGAAAAACTTTCTTTATAACATGATATCACTAATCTGGGACTGCTCTATCTCCTGGACATCTAAATATCCGTTAAAAGGAATTGTCTGTAGCGAGAGACTTACCGCCAACTCCATTTGACTCAACTCGTAGAATGAGCAGTGGTGAGCAGTTTGTTTTTCATTCTCTCCTTTTCCTTTCCCTTTCACTGTCGCTCTCTGAACAATAGAAAATTATGATGGTAAATACCTAGCAAAACACGACAAAAATCTGGTTGAATTCTACACAGAAGATTAGTATACACCACAATGTACATTACAGAAACACCTGTTCCCATCGGAGTAAAATCCTTCCTTTCCCACTTCATGGTTCCGCCACTTTATCCAAGTCCTTTTCAGCAGCAGAAACCCGACTCTGGAACAACCTCCGGATTATATTTCAGAGCTAAATTACGTCTCCAGCTTCAGAAGACAAGTAATTACATACCTACCAAAGCAATAACAAGATTATTAATGTGCATGTACACTCGCTATGCTTGTACATCCATATTTCCAACCCAGCCTTCCTCATTGCCCAGGATTCATAGCCGATGAGTCGCCTTAAACTTCCTTTTCCAAGGACCCGCTGTATCAGAAAACGTCCATTTTGTAGACCTTTAAATTCTAATTATGTCTAACACTATCGATATTTTTATTGATGTCACAAGTATTATTATTATTATTATTGTGTTATAATCATTTACTCTTGTTGTGTACATAGCTCCGCGTAGCCAGCACGTACACAACTTTCCCACTAGAGCGCGCCCCGCTAAGTACAACAGCGCAGGCGCAGCGCTCGTCCGTCTCCGCTCTACGAGATGGCGCTGCCATAAAGACGGACCAAATTCTGCTTCCGCCGATCCGCGTATTAATATGTAACGCAGCCAATGAGATTGCTGCAAACGTAGAACCTTTTCTCCACGCAGATCACATTCGCGCAGTGATACCTGAACGCGCGAGGTATTATAACGAGTGTACAGAACTGCGATTAGTCAGTCGGCGTTAGTCTGCATCAGTCTGCAGTCTGCGCCTAATAAGATTATCATATTCCTGTACATAGCCATGAAGAGAAATGTATAGACACTTTGTCAAGTATCAGAGATATGTGAGAATAAGATTAACGTGCCAAGACGAAAGGAACTTCAGATTGTCAATTGTAAACAGCATCGAGAATCAAGTTACGTAATATCTATGATTTTTATTATTTTAATAAATTAGTGTGAAAATTAATCAAGTTCTGTTTAAAGTTGGTCACCGTCAATCTGCTACTCTAAGTGTGCAAGTGGCATTTCTATCGTCTGACCTAACAGCAGAAGATAAACACGCCACGATAAGACCACGAGACACATTGCTGACACTCGCCTACTTCGTTAGAGCGACAAGTCAAATAATCTGATGGTGTGTGTACCGAAGGTCTTACAGTACGCATACCACAACTCTTATCACTATTAGTGGCTGCAGCTGCAGTAGTACAAGTATTTCTAGTATTAACTTTGTTAACTCGTAGTTAGTATAATTTAATCTCCATGCCACTTCAAACACTCAAATCATTTTAAAGTTATTTCCCAGGCAGCTATGATGTAACAGGTACCGTCTGTTTGAAACCAAGGTTTGATTTAAGAGAGGGCCTGATGGCAATGATCAGATCAAATCAAATAAATAAACAAATATTTCATCGGTACATGTGGCTTTCACTTCACGTTCTTGAAGTACACTGCCTGCCATAAAAAGTGAAGCAAGCAGAGGGGGAGGAGGGAACGAAATGAAATTTCACAGGCTGAGAGAGTATGTGACGTTGTTTCAGTCATTACAATATCCAGCAAAATTTACAAGGAACTTAGAAGTATGACGCTGCACCTCCGCTGGCCTAGATGCGTCAGCTCATTCAGTTTGCATAGTTGTTAGAAAGCTGTTATAACCTCTCCTGAGTAGTATGGGTAATAGCTGTTGTAATTAGTCCTAGAAATTTTGTATACTGGCTCTGATGCTGAGTTTACGTCCAAGCCGGTGGCACATAAGTAGGATTTGGTAGTATGTCACACATTATATTTCGAGAAAGAGTAAAAATTGAATCATTCTGAACACTAGGTGTAGTTTATGCTATATTAGATCTGGGAATTTTACTGGCCACAGCAGTACCTCAGGATCACCCAAAGAGTTCAGAGAGAAACTTGTCATCTGCCGACGAACATTTTCCTGTTGAAAATTAGGTCCTCAATACTATCGCATGACAGGTAACTAATGAGGATGCAAAATGTCCCTGACGTACCGTGGAGCTGCTAGAGTCCATCAGTCTCTAACAGCCGTGACCTGAAGTCATATCCGATGGTTTCTAACAACAAGACGCCAGGACTAATATCGTTGTGCATTTTCAAAACACTGCAAGAATGGGACACCTCCCAGGTCGCTATCATACTCGCTGACGGTCGTTTCCTGGGGTACTGCAGCATCACGATTCGTCACTGAATCCAACATGACGCCATTCATCAGCTGTCCGTCGTTCCTGGTGACGGTACTCGTCCAAACGCAATCGTTTGTGTAGTGATGTTAAAGTGTCTTTCTCATTCAACAACAGTTCCCCAGTCCAATTGCTGCCAGTCTCTGACCACTGCTGCTCGATGGCATGTGCGGATGTAAAGGCATTACGGTGTGCTTGGTGCACGATGCGGTGATCTTCCCTTGTGGTGGTTAGACGTGAGCAACAGGAAACCCGACGACGAGTATGGCTGCCCCCATATTCTCGTGCAGTTGAAAGTCGGGCTTCCGCCCCACCGAAACGTCCCACAAACCTGGATACTGTGCGATTCGAGAACGGCCGGAGGAGACCCACAATGAAGCTCTTTTCAAATTCTGTCACATGCTGACAACGCTGTCTTATGCAAGTATTCGGCATCTCTGTATCCTTTGCACTGGTTACTCATCATCTGACGCTGCTAGTGACCTTGTATACCCTTCCAGGTCTGATAACAACACTTCACACGATCAACGTAATGCATTCTGGTGACCGTTCTATCTGCCGCAGAGAAATGCCACGCTGATCATTTAAATACCCGCCAATGCTGTGTACGTGTACGATGTTACATTGATATCCCACCGTGTATCCTGGGTGTTTCACTTTCTTTGTCAGACAGTGCACATTAGGCTATATTTCGTAGAGTATGTTTGGACCAGAGTTTGTGGTGGCTGCTAAAGGTTGAGTTCAACTGGTTTCTTCCTATTGAGTTATAAAGTACTATACAGGCCCCGCTGCTGGGTAAACAACCATACACGTCTACGAGACAGTGCTAACTCACACGGGGATCGCCAACTATTGACAGAATAACGCAAAACGGTCTTAATGTCAATGTGCATGAGTATGTTGATACCCATTTGCTGATGCCTGGTGCCCAGCTGCATTGGGCCTCCGCGAGCTCTTCTTGCAACGGGCCGTGTTAAGGGCACAATCGGATCCTTTACATGCGAATTGTTTCCCGGTGGTGAGCGCGATCCAGCTGGTGTTCTTCTTGGCTGACAAGGTGACGGAAATGCCACCGTACACAGCACAGTATAGGAGCTTTGGCTGCTTCGCCATAGCTACATCTATTAAATGCGGCAGACTTACGAAATTCTACATGGTTTAGTGATGTACGGTGGCCAATGACTGGTAGAAGACTAACTCGAGGAACGCCAGTTTGATTCTGGAGAAACGTAGGGACGCGAGGCCATATTGACTATACGACTGTATTGTAGACGCTACACTGAAGTAGTGTTTGCAGCTTTTGTAGATTCAGATGAAGTGCTTGTCAGTATTACCACGAATTCTTTCTCATCAGATTTATTGTACGAAATGCTCTCTGTTAACTTATCGTATCAATTAACGTGACAACTGCAATGTGCACAGTGTCACTTTTGACAATGCTAACTGGAATACACTCTCTGGAATTATTGAAGGTAGCAACGATAAAATAGATGGAACGAAAAGCCATCTAAAGCTTGTACAGAAGCAAGAATGCGGTTATAACAGTCAAAGGATACTGAAGGGAAATAGTTGTCGAGAAGGAAGCATGAAAAGGCCTTAGCTTATCCCGGTAGTTACTCGATTTGTACTGTGCAAAAGCTGTGAAAGAAACCTAGGTGAAATTTAGGAATGGAATTAAATTTCAGTGAGAAGAAATAAACAATTCGAGGTTTTCCGATGATACTGCAGTTATGTCAACGACTGCAAAGGACAGCTGAGTGGAATGGATAATGTCTAGACAAGAGGATGTAAGATAAATAGTAATAAATGCAAGAGTAATGAAGTGTAGAGTCGAATTAAATTAGATGGTAGTGAGGGAATTAGAATAGCAAATGAGTCGCTGAACGCAGTAGGTGATCCAGTAAGTAAGTTTAAACCGACGTATGTTCCATTAGTTTTTCAGATATGAAGATGATTCGCACAAGAACACTGGTGTGGAGAACTGCTTCCCCAGAGTCAAAGCCGCAACGCAACGTGATAGTTAAATTAACAAAAAATCCTTTAAGTGTGTTATAAAAGTACATACCCATCAGGAGGACTTCTTTGGATGTCGGTCTACATATTCCATGAAAATTAATTTTTTCAGACGGGCCTTGTAACAGGTGACGAAGTATTTTCATATGGATAACGTTGTGATAAAACGTGAAGTTTCATTTATGTGACTTGGCAAGTGGGCACCATAGCTTCATAACACAACCCCAAAACATCTGAAACTATCTCATATGTAAGTGACTATATCATTACATATATATGGAGATGTCTTATAAGTCGCTCTTAAGTACGTCAATTGGCTTGATCACGTACGACCTGTTACTAGTTATCTCTGCGAGATTTATGTGTGTATTCTTCCAGCATTAACACATATACTAACTTCAGTTCCACACTTCTAAATATTCTAAACAGGTATTTCTTTTAATGCCTGCCACTTGATTCAGTAGGGACTAGTTCTATAATTTTCCGTGAGGTAAGCAATCGTGAGACTAGTTGTGCAGCCCTTTGCTTGAACTCATTTTGTTTTCTTTAGTACACGAAAAAACTTCTTAAATCATATTGCTTACGTAACTGCAATTTTTTATATTATTTCTCCTGTATATATTTATAAATTCTCAATATTATAACGAATCCTAAACAGTAACTAAGTCAAATTTACTCTTTAATTGTAAATTAATTTCTCTTAAATAGCTTAACAGCTCAGATTGTACAACTATCGCCCTTTCGCAATAGAGTGAAAATAAATAGGAAAATAAATTATCCAGAAACGAATCACCATTTACACTGAAGAACAGATAACTGGAGGAAAAGAATAGTTTTGTACAATAGATGAAATGACATATTGCTCACAACTAACTCTAAAAGGTCTAAGGTTAGTGTTATCTTCAACTGAACTGTTCTGAGAAATTGATACAGCTCATAACAGTAGCTATAGTCTGAGTGTTCTATAGTGGTATAGCTTGCTGCACATACAAAGTACTGTTTTCGTTCAAACAAAACTGTAATGTTGGATCATACGATTTGTACTAAAACATTTTACTATCATTTTTTGCGTTTCCATGCCTCAGCCGGTAGAAAGGTAACCATTTTAGATTCACTTTGTGTTCGTCTGTCTGCTAGTCTGTCCCACTGTTAAAACGCTGTTTTTCAAGGAACGGGTAGAAGCATCAAGTTGACATTTATGTCATATTCTGATACCTATGATCCTGTGGCTGTGAAAGAAATTGAAGATTCTAAGGTAATGCAGTTAAAAGATACGCTCATTTCCGTCACATATTTTGATACTCACCAACTCACTCATCAAAACCCGTAGGATCCTTCCTATCGGCCTAGAATCATGACATTGGCGAAAATGAAAGTTTGACAGTATAACCAAAGGGAAAAAATCCGAAAACTGTAGACTTGTAATTATATCATACCAAAATTATTATTTTTTTCTCATTTCTTTTCTAGCTCTGTCTATTCGTCCATCTGCTAAGACTCTTTTTCTTAGAAACGGGTAAACGTATCAAGCTGAAATTTATCCACGTACTAAGGTCTATAGCTTCTTGGCGGAGTAATAAACGTTATCTAAGTGGATGTAACCAAACCATGCGGCCACATATTTTCATACGAAGTCACTCGTCGAAACCCTTAGGGTACTTTCCATTAGCCTAGGATCATGAATTTTGGCAAAACATCTCTCTGTTGCCGTTATTTGATGCGTCTGTTGCCAATGGAAAAATATTTGACTTCTTTCTGAGCCTTTTAACATGTCTAAATAGTCATTCACACTTTAAGGAGCCTGCACGTTCTCAGACAAAATTTCCGCTTTTGTTGATCCACAAGAAATCTTTGAATCTGTTGTCGAACCTTAGGACGTTTATGAAACGATCTTATTTCCGCAGTTCAGACTGGAGTTATTGTGGCTTTGTGGCACTGCGTGATATCTTAAGGCCAGTTTACTTGAAGCAACATTATGATTGAGCCGTGGGCGGCTCACAATCGATATCGTGTGCCTGTATTTCCGGCGTTATTTACCGGTGCTAATATTGGCGTCGCAAATCGATTGTAGCTTGTCGCTGATTATCTCCAGCAGACCGAGTCAAAAGTAGACTTTGAGGTAGTGTAGAGTGAGGTAGCGAGCGACAGCGGAGTAGAGGGCAACACGGCCCGAGTTCCAGACATAATGGGTCAGTAGGCCTTCAGCTCTGTTTATGTCAAGACTTGGTGTAATTGGTGAAGTCGGAGTTACGAAACTGAGTTGAGTACGGCGCTCTGCCCACGCCCCGTGATTTTTCCGGCTTTGATATTCAACGCCGTGCGGGACTGTTTATTACACATCTCCTTAGGAATATGATGGTATTGCCCATGCTATGAATCTTCGATAGCTATTTTTTTTAAACTTACTTAAGCGCAGGGTACTGTCTTCATTATTATGTTACGCGAATATTTCGAAATCATTTAACCATAATTACTGGTTTGAGCCAAAGTCGGGAGCATACTTGGCTCCCGTATGGACAGCATTAATCTGTTTTGCTGTTTGGTACTTCATAAAACTTTCAGATTTTCTGTTGATTTTAGCAGTGAGTTAATCCTCATGTGTCTTAAGGGCCTGTTTGACTTAAGAAAACTTACTGTTTTTTATTTATTTTGGCACTGTGTTTTGTGGTTTGTTTAGGGTAGTCATTTGTCAAACCCGGTTATTGCTGTAAGCTTCCCTGTCGCCAATAATTATTTGGATTATTGTGTTTATTTATTTATGTTATTACATGATGGTTAAATAAATGTAACCATTCAAAACTTATAATGGGTTCATCCTTCCGTTCTTTCTTTGTCCGATCTCATCCTGTTTTTAGGGTTTTCAATGATGTTCCGTTGGATTCGTTTTACTTACGAAATAATTCTGTAGTTTCTCTGATGCAATTCTACATTTTTCTTTTACTGCCTGTCCCTTACATTCTAGATATTGGGGCAAGTCTTCTTCACTCCGTGAGAAATGCTAAAATCACTTTTACTTTAATCGATAACGCCGATATTCGTTCCATCATAGTTTAACCCACGAAAAAACGGTTTTTCCGAAATCATCAGATACACTTGAGTGCATTTGGATTTCAGATTTTTCTCTGGGGTGAGTCTTGTGCGAATCTTCATTTCCACGTTCACTCATTTTAAAACTAATTAAAACAGCCATTGTACTACGCTTGTACATAAACTGCTTTATTTAGCACTGATAGTAAATATACGACAAAGGAGATACTTGCAAGCTGGTCTCGCAAGAAAATCAGTGAATCGGAAGTGTGTCACACACTGTCCACAGAGTGAGGATAAACTGGTAATACCGACAAAAACAACTAATAATCATAATAGGCCATGCAACAATGGTTTGTGGCTGCTGCAGTCTGTGCGCGTGGCCCCGCCCGTGAGGTGCGAAGGGATGGCTACTGCTGCGACGAGAGTGAAAAACGGGAGGTATTTCTTTCGCTCTCTCTCTCCCGTACACTGTGCCCACCGCCTACCGCAAAGAACCGCTCACGTTCTTCGATAGAAATGATACACGGACGTAAGAACATTTTCCGAAAGTGCGTTGCAGGACGTTTACATTCGTATGTGTACTGACCAAATTGTACCGATAAGTCTCAAGCAGAAAAAGGGTGAAACGCCTGTTCTAAGCGCACAGAGCGTAGTCTGACGCTAGGTGCTATTCAGTTATCCCCGAAAAGTGACTGGTTGTGTTAGCAACATATATAGTAGTACAAGTCAATTACTTTCAGTTTTCTGTCTATAATGCTTCTGAAATTAATGATCCAAACAAACAGAATAAAAGGTTCGTCTCTAGCAAGAAGTCATATGCTTTAATATTTCTGATATCTCAACTGCAGATTTTTCAGCACTCATTTAAGTTTAGGACTCTGTACCTCAAAATGAACAAAAATTAACTTGTGGCTCTATTGAAATAAGCCCCTCATATATACGAACATATATCCACGCAAACAACCCCGTTATGATTCCCTAGCGTTTATTGTTCTGCAGAAATTCAAGAAAGTATTGGCGGGAACATGAACTTAAAAGAATAGAAAACGGATTATTGGGGACCACGGGGAAAGAAAAAACGGAGTACAAAAATTAGACGAGAAAAAGGATACATCTGGAAAAAAGCAGTATCTGGCAACACTAAAATAATCGTATCTTTTCATTGCACTGACATAGAAGTTAACGTTTTATATACCGCCATGGCACTATAGACCTTATTAAGTGTCATAAATTTCAACGTGATACGTCTACGTGCACTTGAGAAAAAGGGGTCGTAACAGATGGACGGATGGACCGACAGACAGTCTGATAACAAATGACGAAAAACTTTTATTCGTTTGATATATTTATAAATTAATAGATTTCGGATTATTTACTTCTGTTATACTGTGAAACCGCACTTCTATTAAATTTTATAATTGTAGATCAACGGGAAGAATGTTGTAGGTTTCGATGAAAGTTTGTGGGTATCAAAATATGTGAGACAAATGCCAGTATCTTTTGATTTCATTGACTTAGAAGCTTAGATTTTTTTTTCCGCCACCAAAGCACTAAAGACTTCAGTACGTGACATAAATTTCAACTTCATACATTTACACATTCCTGAGAATAAGGGATCTTAGTAGATGGAGGGACACACAGACAGTCTGATAAGAAATGAGAAAACATTTATTCCTTGTGATATAATAACAAACAATTTCGAGTTTTTTCCTGTGGTTTCAGTTTGAAACCTTGCTTTTTGGCAAATTTTATGATTCTAAATCAACGGGAAGTGGTCTGTGGACTTTGATGAGTGCGTTTCATAGTATCACATAAATGGTGGTATCTTTTAATCTACAGACTTAGAAGCTAACATTAATCCTAACTCCGAAAGGCATAGGCCTTTGTATGTGACGTACATTTCAACTTGGTACATCAACCCATTCCTGAGAAAAAGCGATCACTGGCAGACAGACGGACGGACAGAAAGTCTGATAAGAAACCACAAAAAATGGTTTTTTGTGTGGTATAAATTCAAATGAACAGTACGATTTTTCCGTTTGGTTGCTGCTTTATCCTGCAACTTTCCCTTCCCTGGCTACACCCTGGGCGGAGGGCCAGGTTTACTGGTATGGCGTGAAACACTCTACCCGCTACCTGATCTGTACTAGGACGGATTGCGACACACTCACTGCTACAAATCCGCGAAATATCGAAGACAAGTTTGGCGAAGTGGAGTCTCTCTGTAAGATGCGGTCGGGTTTCCTGTTGATCAGAGCTGCTTCTGCCGCCCAGTATTCGGCTTTTCGTGCTTGTAATCGTATTAGCGACGCCCCGGTGTCTATTACACCTCACCAGCCTCTGCATATAGTCCATGGAATCGTTTTTCATTGGGACCTCATCCTGCAAATTGATGGGTAACCCCGAGAAAATCTGGAATGTCGGGACATTTATTTCGTTGGACCTGTGCAGAAAGGTCGTAAGGGCAGCAACACCGATTCCGGCGACTTTATTCTGGCTTTCGACTGAGACATGCTCCCAGAGAAGGTCAGGGTTCTGTACTACAAGTGTGACATGAAGCTGTACATCCTGCCACCCATGAGGTGCTTTCGATGTTTGCGTTTTGGGCACATGTCTTTCCTATATGTGGTGGACCCTCTATATGCTGACTGTATACACCCACTCCATAAGAGGAGCCCCTGTGTTCTGCCAACCATGTGTCACTGTAACTCTCAATGCTCACCAGATTGCCTGGTTTTCAAAAACGAAAAGAGGATACATAAGTATAAGTCCCTGAAACGTATCTGTCTTACACTCAAGCTCATCAAAAATAAGACCGACCACACCATGTATCGATGACTTTTACTTTTGCCTCTTATTGAGTGACGACTCTATAGATTGCTGTGTGCACAAAGACCATATTATAAATAAAATTAGAAGGAAGGTCAGCATTGGTCGTAATTTTGATGATTTATTAACAGCAAAATCGATTTTAGATCACATAATGATCATGTTCAGTGCTAAGCACTGGTGTCTAGTTATTAGCAGTAACAGAAGCTATAAAAAGATCATAACTTTTGCCTGTGTTATGTTTTTTCCCTCTCCTACCTCTTCCTTACCCAATTCCTGTGCCCCTCACATCTCCCCCTTCACTGTGGTTCCCAACCACCCCCCCCCCCCCTCTGGCTACCACTCCCCCTCCCCAAATGAAGAAGTACCCCCTTTCTTTGGCATGCACCAGTGATGGGGCTTCCTCCTGGGACCCCTCCACCTGGTGTCTCTCAGGCTGGAATCCTGCTACCACAAATCAGCCTCGGGACATACTGTGTGACCCTAGGTCGCCTTCCCTCTTTCCATTCAGGATCTGGCCGAGGCCTGCTGCCCCTCTGTGCCCAGCCCTCCTCAACCTATGAAAGAGAAGAGAAAGGGTCACAGAACAAGACCCCTCCTCCCTTTTCCCCCCCACAAATGCCATCTGCCCTCTCTCAACATTTGTCAGGTGACTTATTTATGGATTTCACCCCATCATCATTGATCATTGGTGACAGATGGTGACCCAGCGCTGTGACTGGCTTCAGCCCCTTCACCTCGCATTTGGGTACCACTCAATGATTATTCAGTGGAAATGTAATGGATACTACCGTCACCTCCTAGAGTTGCAGCCTCTTATTACCTTTTACTTGGCAGCTTGCGTCATTCTTCAGGAATCTTGTTTCACTGATGCTCAGTCACTGACCCTTCATGGGTTGTGTGCTATCTGTCAGAACTGTGTCGGCCTTTTGAGGGCTTCCATTGGCATCTGCACGTTGGTCTATATTGATATTGTTAGTACATGGATCCCACTTTGTACCACATTGGAAGTTGTTGTGGTTCAGGTCAACTTGGACTCAACTATCATGGTTGGAAATCTCATTCTCCGTTCCGACAGGCCATGTATACCTGCTGCTGCAAGCACCCTCTTCCAGAAACTCCCCTTCTCTTCCTCCTCTTTGCAGATTTTAATGTCCTTAAAACTTTGTGGGGCTGTGCTTCTTCATCTAATCGGTGGCTCCTCGTTGACCAATTTCTTGTTGACCATTACCTGTGCCTTCTTAGTGGTGGTTCCCCTACTCATTTTAGTGCAGCTGATGCCACTTACTCTGCATTGATCTTTCTCTCTCTTCCTATCCCCTTCTTCCTTCCTTCCACTGATCGTCACACGATGACATCTGTGACAGCGACCACTTACGAGTATTATAACGATCAGGTGCCTCCTGCATGACTTTGTTAAATCTATACTCTTGAAGTTTCGGACACATGGCAAGGGAGGGTGAGGGCTTAGGATAGACAGATGTGATGATTTGTATGACGCAAAACAGCGGAAACGAATATAACAGTTCATCAAAACTGGACATGCTTTTAAGAAGTAAATCGTACATGTTGTTGTTGTTGTTGTGGTCTTCAGTCCTGAGACTGGTTTGATGCAGCTCTCCATGCTACACTATCCTGTGCAAGCTTCTTCATCTCCCAGTACCTACTGCAGTCTACATCCTTATGAATGTCCTTAGTGTACTCATCTCTTGGTCTCCCTCTACGATTTTTACCCTCCACACTGCCCTCCAGTACTAAATTGGTGATCCCTTGATGCCTTAGAACATGTCCTACCAACCGATCCCTTCTTCTACTCAAATGGTGCCACAAACTCCTCTTCTCCCAATTGTATTCAATACCTCCTCATTAGTTATGTGATTTACCCATTTAATCTTCAGCATTCTTCTGTAGCACCACGTTTCGAAAGCTTCTGTTCTCTTCTTGTCTAAACTATTTATCGTCCACGTTTCACTTCCACACATGGCTACACTCCATACAAATACTTTCAGAAACGACTTCCTAACACTTAAATCAATACTCGATGTTAACAAATTTCTCTTCTTCAACAACGCTTTCCTTGCCATTGCCAGTCTACATTTTATATCCTCTCTACTTCGACTTCATCAGTTATTTTGCTCCCCAAATACCAAAATTCCTTTACTACCTTAAGTGTCTCATTTCCTAATCTAATTCCCTCAGCGTCACCCGACTTAATTCGACTACATTCCATTATCCTTGTTTTGCTTTTGTTGATGTTCATCCTATACCCTCCTTTCAAGACACCGTCCATTCCATTCAACTGCTCTTCCAAGTCCTTTGCTGTGTCTGACAGATTTACAATGTCAACGGCGAACCTCACAAGTTTCATTTCTTCTCCATGGATTTTAATGCCTACTCCGAACTTTTCTTTTGTTTCCTTTACTGCTTGCTCAATATACAGATTGAATAGCATTGGGGAGAGGCTACAACCCTGTCTCACTCCCTTCCCAACCATTGCTTCCCTTTCATGCCCCTCGACTCTTCTAACTGGCATCTGGTTTCTGCACGAATTGTAAATAGCGTTTCATTCCCTGTATTTTACCCCTGCCACCTTCAGAATTTGAAAGAGAGTATTCCAGTCAACATTGTCAAAGGCTTTCTCTAAGTTTACAAATGCTAGAAACGTAGGTTTGCCTTTCCTTAATCTTTCTTCTAAAATACGTCGTAGGGTCAGTATTGCCTCACGTGTTCCAACATTTCTACGGAATCCAAAATAATCTTCCCCGAGGTCGGCTTCTATCAGTTTTTCCATTCGTCTGTAAAGAATTCGCGTTAGTATTTTGCAGCTGTGACTTATTAAACTGATAGTTCGGTAATTGTCACATCTGTCAACACCTGCTTTCTTTGGGATTTGAATTATTATATTCTTCTTGAAGTCTGAGGGTACTTCGCGTGTCGCATACATCTTGTTCACCAGATGGTAGAGTTTGGTCAGGACTGGCTCTCCCAAGGCTGCCAGTAGTTCTAACGGAATGTTGTTTACTCCCGGGACCTTGTTTCGACTTAGGTCTTTGAGTGCTCTGTCAAACTCTTCACGCAGTATCATATCTACCATTTCATCTTCATCTATATCCTCTTCAATTTCCATAATATTGTCCACAAGAACATCGCCTCTGTATAGACTCTCTATATACTTTTCCACCTTTCTGCTTTCCCTTCTTTGCTTCGAACTGGGTTTTCATCTGAGCTCTTGATATTCATGCAAGTGGTTCTTTTTTTTTCCAAAGGTCTCTTTAATTTACCTGTAGGCAGTTTCTGCGTTACCCCTCGTGAGATAAGCCTCTACATCCTTACATTTGTCCTCTAGCCATCCCTGCTTAGCCATTTTGCACTTCCTGTCGATCTCATTTTTGAGACGTTTGTATTCCTTTTTGCCTGCTTCAGTTACTGCATTTTTGTATTTTCTCCTTTCATCAGTTAAGTTCGGTATCCCTTCTGTTACCCAAAGATTTCTACTAGCCCTCGTCTTTTTACCTGCTTGATCCTCTGCTGCCTTCACAATTTCATTTATCAAAGCTACCCATTCTTCTTCTACTGTATTTCTTTCCCCCATTCCTGTCAATTGTTCCCTTAAGCCCTCCCTGAAACTCTGTACAACCTATGGTTCTTTCAGTTTATCCAGGTCCCAACTCCTTAAATTCCAACCTGTTTGCAGTTTCTTCAGTTTTAATTTACAGTTCATAACCAATAGATGATAGTACATAACACGACTATTTTGTCTGTCGATCGCAGTTTTTATTTCCATATGCCCACTTTCGGGCAATGCACTCATCTTCTGATCGTATCTCGTAGTTACAGAGTAAACAGTCTTATAAGAACTATCAGTATCATTGGTATATACCGTTTGAGTAGTATTATAATACAGCCCGCTCATCATTTATGTATGTGACAGCTAATAAACGTTTCAGACAAGAAGAAAAGAGAAGTTTCCGAAACACAGCAAAACTGATATTGTGTTAAGCCATGTTACTCTGTAACTAGGAGATATGCTAAGGAGATGGGCGACACTTTCGAAACTGGTCATTTTGAAATTCACATAGCCCTCGACAGGCGGAAAATAGTGCTATTTTGTAAATATATACGTGTAGTTCTTTTCGGGATCTAGTACGTCTTTTGCGTTACTACTTGGGAAGTTTCACAATACGGGTTCACATAATGTCCTGGGCTGCAGTGCCTATAATTCAGGTGGTCCCTGACGTATTTGCGCCACGAGGCTGACCCTTTAACCACACCCCGCCCCCTCCTTCCCCAGTCGCCATTCCATGCCCACAGCGTGCTGCTTTCAGCCTCGCTTCACCCCCTGTCCGCTTCACACCCACCCACACAGGAGCTGTTTCTGTTTTCGGCTGCTGTGAATAACAAGCACCGGGAGCTCGGGACATTTGCTGCTGACGGCATTTCGTACTTCTGTTTGCATACGTTCTTGTTGAATCACTCACGTCTGGCTCAAAGGTCTTTCGCTGTGTAAGCAATAAGATGTTTTCTACAGAGTACAGCTCTTTTTTTCTTTTAAATCCTTTGTAGTTCTACGGGCCCAGGACTTGAATTGATGTGTTAAAATTCCTGGGATAGTTGTTGTGAAACACTCTAGCACATGTCCACAGGTACCAACGTTCTCTTTACCTTCAACTGTAATCTTCCCGAATGTTTGTTCTTCTACCGTAAAGGAGAAGAAAGGGAAATGTCATTCATTCAACAGAAAATATTCAACAAGGTCACGTAAAACACAGTTCTGAATGACTGGAGGTGAAATTCAATCACTCTCTGCCCGAAATGCGAGTCCTGTTCAGCGCCATCTCGCTCAGCTAAAGTGAAAACACAAGAAATTTCCTTAAAAAGAAACAAGACCGTTCTGAATCAGTTGTGTGTGGCGTGGCAGTGTGTAGCCATGGATGGTAACCTCGCGTCATTAAACAATTAATAATACTATTTCCAATTTTAGTTTTCTGTGGTGTCCTGAATGCTCAAACGAATATGAACAATACTCTCTTCAACTAGAGTGACCATTGTGATTCGATGTTTTTCACTGAGAAAATTCTGAATGAAAATCTCTTTTTCTGCTGACACCATTTTTTGTTCACAAGCCTTCTGGGGTGGCCGAGCGGTTCTAGGCACTACAGTCTGGAACCGCGCGATCGCTACGGTCGTAGGTTCGAATCCTGCCCCGGGCATGGATGTGTGTGATGTCCTTAGGTTAGTTAGGTTTAAGTAGTTCTAAATTCTAGGGGACTGATGACCTCAGAATTTAAGTCTCATAGTGCTCAGAGCCATTTGAACCATTTTTTTTGTTCACCTTTGTTTCTCATAGTAGCCATCGGCATCACTTCTCGCTAGTCTGTCTTCGATCTCGGAATATACATGATGCACCACAAGGTACTAGCATAGGTCTATCGAAGGAGGGAATTAAGGAAGGTTAGAGTTTTACATTGTGCCGACAGCTCGGTTATTAGAGACGGAGCACAAGCTCGGATGTCGCAAGGAAGGGGAAGGAAATAGGCCGCGCCCTTTTAAAAGAAACTAACCCGGCATTTCCCTTGAGCCATTTAGGGAAATCACGGAAACCAAAATCTGGACGGCTGGACGCGGATTTTAACAGTTGTCTATCGGAATGCGAATCCAGTTTTCTAGCCAATGCGCCACCTGGCTCGGTCGTATAGCTCTTTTCTTGCTTCTAGTATACATTATTCATCTTTCTGTTGCCCCTTCACTTCGTGCTAGTTTAGTCCCATTTTAGTTGTGCTGAAAGAATAAATAATAAAATGTATAAATTTACCTGCAGATGCTGAAAGTTCGTCTTTTGTCATTAAATTTCGGCAAGACTAAAATAATACAGTTCTGTAGGTGAAACTTAATTCACTAGCTTTCTGGAAGAAGTACGAATCCAAGCAAATCCATATTTGTACGACACTCTACTGAGGTATTTGTGTTTTGGAAACTTCGACCCTCACAGGACGAATTTCTTCGAAGGTCGGAAAAGTATACACAGAGAGAAGGAGCTCACTGAAATTGGAGAACGTAGAAAGATGGCGTTTTTAGACGCTAATCGAAACATGTCGTTAAATAAATAATTTATAGTACCACCAACTGACAATTGTAGTTTTAATAATACTGTTAAAACTTTTCTTTTATCATAAATATCTTTAAATAATATTTTATTATTTCAGTAAAAACCAGTACGTGTCTACGCATTCCAAGTGTAATGAAATCACTCAAAACTACATAAAATACTAATGACGCTAATTTCTAACTTTCCCCTAAGCTAATTAGGTGAAATATATCTGTGCCCCTAGTAAGATTGTGCGAGTATACACGCCGCTTGCTAGAACAAGGGTACACGGTGTTAGAACACACTTCAGCTGAATAATTTTGAAGTATTATTTTAAAAGTGTTGACATACTGGTGGATACCGTATCTTCTCCGGTGCACCGGAAATGAGATGGCGGGAACTGGCTCTGTATGATTTCGCATTGTTTCGAGTCGGTCTTGCTAACCAGTGCGAGTCTGGGCCTTAGGTGCTTTCTACATACTCATCTAGGCGAATTATGTGTTAGTTAGCCGTTTCTGCCCCAGTATCAGCATATACAACACTTATAATACGAAAAACATGTCTAAGTAACAATAAAATGGTAGGGAACTACATACCATTAGTTAAAGGCTTCTTATATTTGATCTGTTTAGTGCTATAGCTTGTGTGCTACGAAAGTATACGCTTTCAATGTTCACCGCTGTGTTATAGTTTGTCGCAGTTGAATATCAAATATTGAAAATTGTAGATGCGGCATTTACAAAGAGTACAGCGTATGGAGGGGCACTGCTACCAAGTTAAGTCATAGGGTAGTTGATAGCTCCTCAAGCTAGATAGCGAAAGGTAGCAGGTTCGTGCCTAGCTACCACCGAAAGACTTATTCCCACTTTTTGTTTTATAAAAGCTTCTGGGTCTTTCATATAAATTTAATAGAAGTATCATCTGCAATAGTCGATGTTATTAACTATAAATAATTAATCTGCTACAATTCTTGTACCATTGGCCAACGATAGGAATATTCCACCAGTGGCCGGAAACCTCACCGGGGATGCCACTCTGTCAGAAAGTAAACACAAGTAACTAACACGAAGTGTAAAATTCACACTTCTCTGTCGTGGTTTTAAGGACTACCTTACCTTTGTAACTTACTAGTAAATTATGGTGAGTAGATTCAAAAATATATTCCATTCGCATGAAATTACGGAACGAATCCCCGTCTTGAAATCAATGTGATGAAATATATTACTTCAGAGAAGTCAACACAACATGGAGGATATGGATATCATGGATGTACAAACGTTAGACATATACTTTAAGTACATTAAATTTAAAACCGAACGTGTCACTAAGATTTGATTGAGTTAACTAATTAATTATGCTGGGATACATCTCATATCGTTGTATAGCATTATGTAGTGTTACTCTACCAGCAGTTCGGTGTTGAAGACATCGACGAGTCCACAGCCTTCTTCGCGATTTTCCCTGCCTGTCTTCGACAATCGCTAATAGAGTGGATTCTGCTATTTTACGCGTCCCCGTTTTCGTAAGGAAAATGTGTGATTTACGAGCCAGCTGCAGCCGGGAGCTGCCGCTGAAGGTAGCTACGCTCACAAATCACGATGTGGAAGACATTCCGTGAGAGGCAGCAAGTCGTTCCAGTAGCGTACACCAACCACAACGGACACCACGTTTGGCATGTTTTCCAACGAGAAACCCGTCCCGTTTGAGAAGAGCTTTAGGATTTTAGCGTATCCTTTATGTCATAGGCGCTATCATGCAACTAGCAGCTGTGCCACAGCAGCTGCAAGAAGCCTTAGAAACGGAAGGGAGCTAAAACACCCCGATGGCAGGTGCAGAAAATGGCCTTTTTACGCATGGCGAGCCAAGCAGGGCCAAGCGTCCCAATACCGACGACACTTCGAAAGGATAGGACCACTGCAGGATTGGCTGTCTCGTTGCCACGCCTTCGGACGTCGGACTTTTGTAACCCTACGGTACACAGGGAAAATAAATTAGCATCGAAACCGATTTCTGGCCGGTCTCGCAGTACCAACCACGAGTAAAGGGCTACGTCAGGCGCAGCAGGGGTGATACGTTTCCGCAAGCAGCCATCATGAGTTTGAACTCTCACCATCGGTCCGATTCAAGGCTCTGAGTCTACTTCTTTGCACTTATCACTTTTCCACTGGTCAGCCGCCACCTGGCTGTCTCCGGCCACAGGAAATTTCTACCCGAGAGAGCAGCCATTCAAGACCACGGAGATGCAGTCGCTAACCCTGCTATGATGGTGTCGGTACTCTGGTGTTCGCAAGGGCGAGTTACCCTATTGAGGTCTGACATCCCCTACTCCATACTTCAAGCACCTGCACATATGTGGCTGGTTAGCTAGTGCACATGGCTCTGTGCAGACTTCAGTCGCTCACATCACACCTGACCTCTGGCTGCCTGCTGGCATCAGTGAGCTGTCCTCACCATGTGCCAAGGGGGTGCGTGGTTACTACCTAGCAGCGCCACGTATTTTATAGCTTGAGTCTGAATAACATGATGGACTATCGACGTTGTTTTCGTGTGTTACCAACGTCCAACATCCTGACAATGACCCACCGTCACTAACCAACCCAGGAAACATGGGGGTATCCACCCTGGATCACTATGGTTGATGTCACACGAGAAAAAAAAAGCAGACATTTGCAACCACTTGCAGCATCAAGTCACAATCACAGTGTCAACGTATAATGAGGCAGGAGAAGGAACTGTTTTCTTTCTCCCACTTTCTGAGCAGTGATGATAACTTCAGAGTGGGACTGTCGGGTGAATTGAAGGGAAGCAGTTGTGAAGCTGTTAGAACCAGCTGGTTTATCACAATTTCGTGGCAATATCAGGGAGCGCTATTTATATCCAGAAAGTGTTCGCAGGACAACGTACTAGGACACAGTGCATCATGAGCTTAGATTGTGTCAGTGGAGCGTTTTACAGGCCCTTGTTATGGCCACATTGCCAGTGTACCATTGTGACTGACTATGTGTCAGATGTGACTACTATTCAATAGTTATAAATGTATTAGCTATTGTTTTTCACTGTTGGTGCACTGTTACTGCTAAATCGTGTGATTGGACTTACTGTTCAAACATCATGCGAGAACTGACGTTTGACTATGCATGGTAGATTTTATAGGGAGGGTGTGGCAGCTTGGGGAAGCTATTGCTAGTGGAGTACTGTTGCAAGATTCGTCTATCTTAAGGGACAAATAAGTTAATCTGCAGAGAAAATCACTAACGTTTAATTTACGTCATATAACTCTGAAGGCCCTGTAAAGTTGCTTTGGATAAGGGAGCTGTTTGTTGAAGTGTCGTGTGTAGTGGAACACTTGAAGCAAAAATGATGTGTTGGACACATCATCCTGTTTTGGGTGAAGGAGCATAGTACTAACACAGGGGAGAGATAGCGGGAATGCAAACCACCGATTTAGTAAGAAGGTAGAGCAATCAAAAGGAGTAGGAAGGAGAGAAAATAAAAGGTTTTAACTAGAATTGGGGGATCTATTTAATCATCAGTGCCCATTGCCAGACATTCCCTTAATATAACACAGAATAACAACAGGAAATGATGCACAGGCACGTCTAAAATATATCACGTAACACAATCGTTACAGCCAGTTATGGAGGACCTCATTAATCAGCAACCAGCAGATGGAGTAACTGAGGAGAGCACTTGTCAACTGAGGGCTGCTTTTGCGGTTGTACCTATAAATCAGCAGAACATCCAAAGAAAGTATCGGTCTCTATCTTCCTCTACACTTTTTATCCTCAGAGCTCCCTCTAGTACCATGGATGTTATTTCTTGATGTCTTAACATATGTCCTGTCATCCAGTCCGTTCTTCTTGTCAGAGTTTTCCACATATTCCTTTCCTCTCCGACTCTGCGCAGAAACGTCCTCATTCCTTATCTTATCAGTCCACCTAATTTTGAACATCTCAGATGCTGTGATTTCTTTTGTTCCGGTTTTCCCACAATCTACGTTTCACTACCATACAATTTTGTGCTCTAAACGCACATTCTCAGAAATTTCTTCTTCTAATTAAGTTCCAAGTTTCATACCAGTAGACTTGTCTGAGCCAGGAACACCCCTTTTGGCAGTGCTAGTCTTGTTTGGTGTCCTCCCGTCGACATCTAAATAGTAAAATGACAACAGATGCTTACCGAATACCCAACTTCAAAGATAACTCGAGGCAGTGCCGGCACTCCTGTACAAAAGATATAAGGACTGGACACTTTTGGACAAAGGTCGTTCTGGAAGGGATAGGGGAAGGAAATGTTTGCAGAATACTGAAAGTGTTGGCGTTAAAAAAGGTTTGTGCCAGGTGGGTCCCCAGGATGTTGACAGTGGCTCACAAAGAAACAAGGAAAACGGTATGCAACGAACTTTTGGAACAGTACGAGAATGGTAGAGATGAGTTTCTTGGAAGAATTGTGACAGGTGATGAAACATGGCTCCATCATTTTTCACCAGAGACGAAGAGGCAATCAATGGAGTGGCATCATGCAAATTCACCTAAGGAAAAAATTCAAAACCACACCTTCTGCAGGAAAAGTTATGGCTACGGTGTTTTTCGATTCCTAAGGACTCTTGCTTGTGGACATCATGCCAAGTGGAACCACCATAAATTCTGATGCATATGTGACGACACTGAAGGAACTTGAAGCTCGACTGAGTCGTGTTCGACCACATAGGCAAAAGCAGGATGTTTTGCTGTTGCACGACAATGCACGGCCACATGTCAGTCATAAAACCATGGAAGTGATCACAAAACTCGGATAGGCGACACTGATACACCCGCCTTCAGTCCTGACATGGCTCCATGTGACTATCATCTCTTTCGGAAACTGAAAGGCTCTCTTCGTGGAACAAGATTTGAAGATGATGACTCCCTTGTGCACGCTGCCAAACAGTGGCTCCAACAGCTTGGTCCAGAATTTTACCGTGCGGGTATACAGGGGCTGGTTCCAAGATGGCTTAGGGCAGTTGAGAGAGATGGAAATTATGTGGAGAAATGAAAAAAAACTTGTTCCTAAAGGATATATCTACACTCTGTAAAACTTTCAAGCATGTAGAATAAAAGATGAATTTAAAAAAAACAGCATGCATTTCTTTTGGAATGACCCTCGTATATCATATATGCTTTCTGTTTCCAGCGCATCAGCGCTTACAGACAGAGAATGGTTAGTGATGAGCGGAATGCTTCAAAAAATTTCCATTAAGAAGTAATTGTTCATTTATTTAAACACAAATTTACAGTTCGACTTGGTAAGCTTTTGCGAGGCTGTAATTGCTTTCTTAACCGTTATATCCTCTGTTGATGTCTCCAGTACTGATGGCGAAACGTTAGGCAGAGAAATATGCCTGTGACCACCGCCTAATGCTCACAAAACAAGTATCACCCAAAGTAAAGGGAAGTTAGCGATGTCGGCATGTGGATCATGCGCGAAATTAGAAAGGGGACTATGCTGTAAGGAATTCCTTTTTGGTTACCCTTTTGTCTTCCGTTAAGGGATCCACAGTTTCAGTTCTGTAGTATCAAAGGGCATTCAGAAGTGGTCTATTTTACTGGATTTATTTGAGATTTTCTTGAGGCTCGTGTCTGTCACGATAGTAAACTTGATTGTTTAGCAAAGTTAGAACACATACAAGAGAAATTAGCGACCGCATCTAGTTCAAACTATTTAATCGGAATAAACAGGTCATCTGTTAAGTAAGAAACTAATTTCTTAAACACATAACTGTGATAACGAGTGTTTTACTTTGACCTGTTACAATCATTAAGCAGGCGTCTGAGAAATGAACAAAAAATTATAAAACTTAGCTTAGAAACTCTTGTCGTTTTAAGATGTCTGAGCCCCTTCGATGTCTGAGCCCCTTATTTATTCTGGGATTCTAATTGAGACTGTATTTGTTTATTGCACTCAACACATCTTTATAAAAATTAAATTGCCTGATCTTAACGTCTCTGCCAGGTAATTCTGATGCCTAGGTTTATTTAACTCGACCAGAGATTTATGGGAGAGAGCTTACAATCTTTTCCTCTTTCTTACTTATAATAAAACGTTTTTTATTCAACATTTCGCATCTATAGGATTTACAAGTGAAACGAAAATCATTTTATGTTTGAGAGTAGTATTCCATTCGCAAGGCTGAGGAAACCACATAAACATCTGAAGGAAGGTGTACATTATGTGTTAAAGAGAGAAAGAAATTTGGAAAATAGGATTTTAAGTCCAAAAGCACCGTCATTGTTGACTTCTTCGATGGAACGGAGGAACTAAAAACCAAGTAGAATATATTACAACCACTTGTTTTCTCCTGTCCACAGATATTTAAGTAACTTAATTGCAATTACTGTCGTTTGCCAATTACCCCTGAAAAATTCTGAGCGCAGTTAGTCGCTACTGACGTTGCCAGTGTTAAGAAAGGAACGTATATTTATCGTTAATGTCAGTAACTGTTATCGTAAAGCGTCATTTTTCCAACAGTAACAATACAATAATGTTATGATTGACACATGTTCCAGTTACAAGCTCTCCTGTCCGGTTCAGCTGTCAGCTGACGTATGACGTGATGTGTAAATTGGGAGAGCTGCCAATAAACGCACTAATTCTCTAGCTACCTGCTGACGAGGACATCATTAATTATGCTTTAAGCTTCGTTTGGAAAATAACGGGGATAAAACGTCATAACATGTGCGAGTGGACGGGTAATGCGTCGTTAAATGGGTAGCAGCAACCCAAATCCTGCGTATTGTGTGTCGCGTACTCAATCCTTATTTCGCTCTACCGGAAGACTAAAATATTCGAAGCGACAGAAACTTTTAGTCGAGAAATGCAGTGCTTTGTTAGCCTTTGAATACTCCAAATTCCGAAATTGTCGCGACAGTCTACGGGGACACACGACAATGCCATATTGTTATGAAAATGTAGCTACAACAATGGTATAGATTTTTGCGTCATAATCTCTATCATGGGTGACGAAGAAGAAGAAGAAGATGCGAAGAGAGATAACAAACTAAAAATTCCAATAAAAGTACTAGGACCAAAAATTATCATTGACATTTATCTGGTAATAAATATGCAACCAGTCGCTTTTTACAATTTATTCAACCATGGACATGTTTTCGAGCCACCGTAGCCTCGTCTGCAGATGGAGGTTTTACAAAAACATTATGTTGTGGACCAAGTGTAGCTAGGTGCAATGCTGGTGAGTGCACTGCGTTGTGCTATTCACATCAGATTGCTTCTTTTAACGTGCATTATTAAGCTAGGTTCACAAATAAACACAGTATGTAGCTACATTTGGTTTTACACTGACTCACAGGATGCAAACACACTATGTTGAAAAGAAATCGAATGATAGCGATCACTAGCATGTATCACAAAGGTCTCAGACTCACATCATGGAATATAACGTTTGATGTATTAGTAAGATTCTGGTCGATTAGTTTCCTGATCTCCTTGTCCACTCTGATCTCGTATAGAGTGCAAAAACCAGCCTCTCTGCTGATAGAATCCTACTTCAAGCTCACAAAGCTGGCCATTGTGCAGGAACATCGGCGGTTGTTTAATATCATCTTCATGATAAGCAATCAAATTTTTTATTATCACCTTTAATTCTTATTTTAACTTAAACTTTTTATTTAATTTTCTCTTTTCCGATTTTAACGATGTGCAATTATTATTTTTATTACTATAATAATAATTATTATTATCGCTAATCTTATTACAGTTGTTGGTGTTGTTGATGACGGCTACAGTGTTAGTATTAGTAGTTGTGGTTGTAGGGATGGCAAATGTAGTACCATGAGAAGAAGAAAAAGAATTAACAACAAGTTGTTCTTGTCTGTTTCCTACCAAATGGCCTTAGAGATATAAAAATTTAACCTTCTCGTTTCTGTTACTTTTATTATCACCATATTTTACAACTAACTTATCGCCCATTGCTTCATTCGAGTAGACTGTATTGTGTTGCCTGCAGAGATTTATTTTTGATTTGCTTCAATCGAATTTTTACGTTGTTAAAGAAAACTGTAACACCTAAACTTTACACGGTCTTTGCCGAATGTGCTTAAGACCAAAAAGTGATTCTAGTAGCTAGAGTCTAAGGTTTTTTTAATCGTGTCTTTTGCGTTCCTCTGGCGATGTTCCCGTAAAAACGTTCATATCCTAACACATATTTCTTTTTATCCAACCAAGACGTCAAACATCAATTTATCATAGATTCAGCTTCGAATTTTTTTACTATAACGAGATATTTTTTTGAAATTTCAATCCCTTGTTTCACTCCTTTTGTATGAACTTTCAAAAGGATTGAAAACACGCGCTTTTTTAAAAATTTCTAACAGAGAATCCACATACAAATGAAACTTCCTGGCAGATTAAAACTGTGTGACCGACCGAGACTCGAACTCGGGACCTTTACCTTTCGCGGGAAAGTGCTCTACCATCTGAGCTACCGAAGCACGACTCAGGCTCGCTACTCACAGCTTTACTTCTGCCAGTATCTCGTCTCCTACCTTCCAATGTTACAAATGTTCATACATTTAGCTTTGAAAATGCTTTCATATCATAAAACCTTTCATCCCCTATTTCACTCCTTCGGCTGATAAATTTCCAAAACCACTGAAGCATGTATTCTTTTTTTATTTGTAATCGAGAAGTCAAATACTAATTTTTATAGACTTAGCTTTAGAAGATATTTAATAATGATTTATTTTAAAAACCATGTGACCCGCTATTTCGCATAATGATTTACTTTAAAAACCATGTGACCCGCTATTTCGCCGCTGAATTATGTATTTATACACTCCTGGAAATTGAAATAAGAACACCGTGAATTCATTGTCCCAGGAAGGGGAAACTTTAATGACACATTCCTGGGGTCAGATACATCACATGATCACACTGACAGAACCACAGGCTCATAGACACAGGCAACAGAGCATGCACAATGTCGGCACTAGTACAGTGTATATCCACCTTTCGCAGCAATGCAGGCTGCTATTCTCCCATGGAGACGATCGTAGAGATGCTGGATGTAGTCCTGTGGAACGGCTTGCCATGCCATTTCCACCTGGCGCCTCAGTTGGACCAGCGTTCGTGCTGGACGTGCAGACCGCGTGAGACGACGCTTCATCCAGTCCCAAACATGCTCAATGGGGGACAGATCCGGAGATCTTGCTGGCCAGGGTAGTTGACTTACACCTTATAGAGCACGTTGGGTGGCACGGGATACATGCGGACGTGCATTGTCCTGTTGGAACAGCAAGTTCCCTTGCCGGTCTAGGAATGGTAGAACGATGGGTTCGATGACGGTTTGGATGTACCGTGCACTATTCAGTGTCCCCTCGACGATCACCAGTGGTGTACGGCCAGTGTAGGAGATCGCTCCCCACACCATGATGCCGGGTGTTGGCCATGTGTGCCTCGGTCGTATGCAGTCCTAATTGTGGCGCTCACCTGCACGGCGCCAAACACGCATACGACCATCATTGGCACCAAGGCAGAAGCGACTCTCATCGCTGAAGACGACACGTCTCCATTCGTCCCTCCATTCACGCCTGTCGCGACACCACTGGAGGCGAGCTGCACGATGTTGGGGCGTGAGCGGAAGACGGCCTAACGGTGTGCGGGACCGTAGCCCAGCTTCATGGAGACGGTTGCGAATGGTCCTCGCCGATGCCCCAGGAGCAACAGTGTCCCTAATTTGCTGGGAAGTGGCGGTGCGGTCCCCTACGGCACTGCGTAGGATCCTACGGTCTTGGCGTGCATCCGTGCGTCGCTGCGGTCCGGTCCCAGGTCGACGGGCACGTGCACCTTCCGCCGACCACTGGCGACAACATCGATGTACTGTGGAGACCTCACGCCCCACGTGTTGAGCAATTCGGTGGTACGTCCACCCGGCCTCCCGCATGCCCACTGTACGCCCTCGCTCAAAGTCCGCCAACTGCACATACGGTTCACGTCCACGCTGTCGCGGCATGCTACCAGTGTTAAAGACTGCGATGGAGCTCCGTATGCCACGGAAAACTGGCTGACACTGACGGCGGCGGTGCACAAATGCTGCGCAGCTAGCGCCATTCGACGGCCAACACCGCGGTTCCTGGTGTGTCCGCTGTGCCGTGCGTGTGATCATTGCTTGTACAGCCCTCTCGCAGTGTCCGGAGCAAGTATGGTGGGTCTGACACACGGTGTCAATGTGTTCTTTTTTCCATTTCCAGGAGTGTATGTATCTGACCGAAAAACCAAATACTAGTTTTCTTAGGTCTACCTTCAAACCTGCCTTATTAGCGACATATTTTCAAAAAACCTTCCATCCCTTAATTCAACCCCTTAGAGGTGGAATTTAGGAAAATACCTTCTTAAACGATGCCTGCCGGTCAAAACCACCTTCAAATTACATGCTCCTATCCTTAGCCGTTTGAGTTGGCGCATTATGAGTCAGTCAATCAGAACATTGCATTTTATAATATATGTATATAAACATTACAGTTACTATTATAATTTCACTCATCTTTTGTCTAAAGCGTTTTTCATGTATGGAACTTGTTTAATTTGATAATGTGCTTGTAATCCTAATCTCATCAGGTTTAAGAAATAAATAAATGGAAAATACAAAAATTAACAGTTTCAGCGCATCTCTGAAAGTGTGAGTGAATGTAACGCCTTTGGCGATACGAGTGTAGTACCGTAATCACTCTACACAGAGTGCAATAGAAAAGAACTTTCAGAAGCAGACTGCTCTCTCCTTTCGGATCTTTGCTTTATATCTTCGACCTAACTAGTAAAAGATATCGAAAGGCACAAAGTTGCTAGAAATTCTGTCGAAGCCGCCCACGAATATCATGTGAAAACTTTGCTTGGTCCAACGCTAGGGCTTGAGAGCTACTCGGATATTTAAATTTCGTTTTCAGCGGCCGGTGAATTATTTCGGTGCTTGCAAACTTCGCAGACGCCAGCCACGGACACGTTAAGAATTTATTGCTGCATACTCGCGCGCACTGACCAGTAATAACCTGTAACCGCCCGACAATGGAGCACGGAGAAAGTGATTTATGTGGGAGCGCAACAAGAGAGGCAGAGCGGGCAGCGTAAAAATTCAGGAATTACTTAACACCAGGACTGCGAAAGTCTGTATCAAAGACACTGATGCTTTAGTGTTAGTGACCTCAGCTTAACAAATATTCCTCATATAGTTCAGTGATTGCTACGTTCATCCTCGATATTGCAATGCATGGGTTATTCTGAATTACGATGCCGCAATTGCGAATATGGACAACCTCAGCTGTAGAATGGAATGAGGACAATGAAAATTTCTTCCGGGACGGCCCTCGATCCTGTATTCCCCGATTAGCTCAAGTGTTCGCCTTACTGTTTGGCTATCCGTGCACAACACCCGACTAGACTGAAACTTCCATACGTCGTCAACCACGCGTCAATAGCCTGTACTCGTACATCCATAATATGTTTTCCCGTACAGGTGAGGCATTTTGCTTAAAAGTTGCTTGCGTGGTGTCGGCGAGTAAATGCGATATTGCAGTGCCTGTGTTATTGCATACATGTCCGAAGGACCTTTGCTTCGTTCATCCTAATGACACGGACACTAATACGGCGTTTCTCCGCCGTCACCGGGTAAGCGACTTTCAAATAAAATGTCTCACCTGTATGGGAACGTACGTTCAAAAATGGTTCAAATATACTTAATGTATTGGTGATTGCTCTACATAGTATTTATCTTATGCCATTCGTTTTTGATGAAACCATATAAATTATGATGGTCTAAGTTTACCAACACTAAACTGTCCTCTAGCAGAGGCCTGGATAAAACGTTGACGCCGAGAATGTCTTGACGCAGCCATTCCCCATAAAATGTTTCTATGCCACTGATACCGATTAGACAATCGAAATTCTGTGAGCATTCGCTGAAATAACGTCTACAGTTTTTGTTTCCGTATCCAGTTGCTACAAGCCTTTCATAATGGCTATACATAACAACACGTAGAGGTTGGTGAATTCGTTCTCGGCTGGTAAACTGAATATAATAATTTTCAGTATCACATACATAACAAATTTGAGCACGAGAGAGACAAAGTTTCATGTGGTTTGCGATGTTCCCCGAGAAAAGCTTTACAGCCCCTTCGTTTTGTGCGAAAGACGGTTTCTTGGGTCACGCACCAGAAATCTTGCAGATCTCGATTTTTCCGCAACTGCAAAACATGCCAAAACCTTAATTTTGCTGTAAGACGATGCACTATTTGCATCTTAGAGCATTTCTTAACATTTTTTTCAGGCAGTTTTCGACAGCAATCACGTATTTTTTTAAGAGCATGCAACACGACAATGTTAATAAAATTACTATCGGTTTCGCCATTGTACCACCATCACTGGATCTGTATCCAACCGAACTAAGAAGAAACATAAAGAAATGCACAAAACTAATCAATTGTATGTAGCTGATGAATAAAGTAAAAGTAGCAAAAGAAATCAATTATTAGTCATATGCTACACATCTATCATCATGGCAACCCATATAACACAGATCCCATCTGCACTGTTACACATATACTGAAACCAAACTGGCAACTTAACAAAAAATACAGTATGTGTGATCCGTTAGAATCCACGGTTATATCTGATTGTCATCTAGCATACACACGTCATGGAGTAAGAACAACAAGTGTTTGTTATGGAAAACAAACCTAGGCAGAGAGTAATTCGCGCTGCTTCTTCATGGCGCTATAGCTTCCGCTCTATGTTGCTTTGAAGCCGGAGCCGCCTGACAGTAGGACTTTTTTATTTTTGTTGTATGCACGCCGAAGTTGATATAAATCGTTAATGTAACTCTGCTTTCGTCAGTAACAGAACGTCAGGGAGGATTTTTCAGACCTTTTCTTACCATAAACGTTATCTGACTCAGTAATACGACGCTTGTCGCCTCGTTAATATAATATTCTTTTATTAAACGTTTCGAATAACCAAGAGGAGAAGTCTCTAATGCGAAAAGGCTGCTTTTGTATTCCATTATTTTCTTTAATACAAACTGAGGAAACTACAGTACGGTGTATATCCTATTACCGAAAATGCTGATCACATATTTTATTAGTTTTAGTCGGTTTCCAAACCTTACTTCTCAAGCGCTCACCCCGAGAGCTTTTCCAGTTTTTTGATAGGATACCCAAAATGACAGAAGTAAGAAACCTAGAGTAAATGTAAACAGCGCAAATTCATGGACAGAAAAGAAAATATCTCTTGAAGCAGTCCACATACGAATTTAAATTACCTTTCAGATTGTAATCATAACGATCAGTAAACTATAAATGATTCAAAGAGCAAGATACTTCCACCAGAAGCAATTTTTTGTGGCAACTGACATGGCGGACGCGGCTTCAAGTATGTAACCTCATGACAACTCCCCTTTTTATACCTTCATGTCCGCCATACATTCAGCACTCAAATTCATTAAAAATTTCACTTAATTATTGGACAAAATACTTAATTACAGAACAAAAATCCAGTGTATACATTGCTGCTCCTATCCATTATTCGTTAAAATATTAGATACGATGCGGGAACTCTGTTACTTTTAGACTTCATAGTTGCTTTTATTTCTTGGCAGTCTGTGCTTCTTTCATGTTATACGCTTTTTATCTATAGTAACAGGTTTCACATTGAAAATTTCATGTGATTACTCATATTTTATTGCTTTGTGGTTATTATTCCATTTATTACGATACTTTGCTATATTATTTGCTTAATTCTTGTAAATATTGTGCTCTTATACTTTGAGAAAAGATGTGGTAAGGTACCTATGCATGTGAATGGTAAATGTATAAAATGTGGAACTTAAAAATGTAACGAAAAGCATTTGTTTTTATCCGTTATTACAATACAACTTATTATTCCCCATTCCTTTGGCTACAAAGTCTACTTTTCAACATAATCTCCATTCAATACGAAGGCCTTACGCTACCTTACAGGGAGCGCGTTTGCACCCGCATCGTATCACTCTACTAGTCGACGTTTGGACTAACGACTTGCTGAATCAATTTTTTTTTTTTTTTTTTTTTTTGGTCATCAGTCTACTGACTGGTTTGATGCGGCCCGCCACGAATTCCTTTCCTGTGCTAGCCTCTTCATCTCAGAGTAGCACTTGCAACCTACGTCCTCAATTATTTCCTTGACTTATTCCAATCTCTGTCTTCCTCTACAGTTTTTGCCATCTACAGCTCCCTCTAGTACCATGGAAGTCATTCCCTCATGTCTTAGCAGATGTCCGTCCCATCATCCTGTCCCTTCTCGTTATCAGTGTTTTCCACATATTCCTTTCCTCTGCGATTCTGCGTAGAACCTCCTCATTCCTTACCTTATCAGTCCACCTAATTTTCAACATTCGTCTATAGCACCACATCTCAAATGCTTCGATTCTCTTCTGTTCCGGTTTTCCCACAGTCCATGTTTCACTACCATACAATGCTGTACTCCAGACGTACATCCTCAGAAATTTCTTCCTCAAATTAAGGCCGGTATTTGGTATTAGTAGACTTCTCTTGGCCAGAAATGCCTTTTTTGCCATAGCGAGTCTGCTTTTGATGTCCTCCTTGCTCCCTCCGTCATTGGTTATTTTACTGCCTAGGTAGCAGAATTCCTTAACTTCATTGACTTCGTGACCATCAATCCTGATGTTAAGTTTCTCGCTGTTCACATTTCTACTACTTCTCATTACCTTCGTCTTTCTCCGATTTACTCTCAAACCATACTGTGTACTCATTAGACTGTTCATTCCGTTCAGCAGATCATTTAATTCTTCTTCACTTTCACTCAGGATAGCAATATCATCAGCGAATCGTATCATTGATATCCTTTCACCTTGTATTTTAATTCCACTCCTGAACTTTTCTTTTATTTCCATCATTGCTTCCTCGATGTACGGATTGAAGAGTAGGGGCGAAAGGCTACAGCCTTGTCTTACACCCTTCTTAATACGAGCACTTCGTTCTTGATCGTCCACTCTTATTATTCCCTCTTGGTTGTTGTACATATTGTATATGACCCGTCTCTCCCTATGGCTTACCCCTACTTTTTTCAGAATCTCGAACAGCTTGCACCATTTTATATTGTCGAACGCTTTTTCCAGGTCTACAAATCCTATGAAAGTGTCTTGATTTTTCTTTAACCTTGCTTCCATTATTAGCCGTAACGTCAGAATTGCCTCTCTCGTCCCTTTACTTTTCCTAAAGCCAAACTGATCGTCACCTAGCGCATTCTCAATTTTCTTTTCCATTCTTCTGTATGTTATTCTTGTAAGCACCTTCGATGCATGAGCTATTAAGCTGATTGTGCGATAATTCTCGCACTTATCAGCTCCTGCCGTCTTCGGAATTGTGTGGATGATGCTTTTCCGAAAATCAGATGGTATATCGCCAAACTCATATATTCTACACACCAACGTGAATAGTCGTTTTGTTGCCACTTCCCCCAATGATTTTAGAAATTCTGATGAAATGTTATCGATCCCTTCTGCCTTATTTGACCGTAAGTCCTCCAAAGCCCTTTTAAATTCCGATTCTCATACTGGATCCCCTATCTCTTCTAAATCGACTCCTGTTTCTTCTTCTATCACATCAGACAAATCTTCACCCTTATAGAGGCTTTCAATGTATTCATTCCACCTATCCGCTCTCTCCTCTGCATTTAACAGTGGAATTCCCGTTGCACTCTTAATGTTACCACCGTTGCTTTTAATGTCACCAAAGGTTGTTTTGACTTTCCTGTATGCTGAGTCTGTCCTTCCGACCATCATATCTTTCTCGATGTCTTCACATTTTTCCTGCAGCCATTTCGTCTTAGCTTCCCTGCACTTCCTATTTATTTCATTCCTCAGCGACTTGTATTTCTGTATTCCTGATTTTCCCGGAACATGTTTGTACTTCCTCCTTTCATCAATCAACTGAAGTATTTCTTCTGTTACCCATGGTTTCTTCGCAGCTACCTTCGTTGTACCTATGTTTTCCTTCCCAACTTCTGTGATGGCTTTTTTTAGAGGTCCATTCCTCTTCAACTGTACTGTCTACTGCGCTATTCCTTATTGCTGTATCTATAGCGTTAGAGAACTTCAAACGTATCTCGTCGTTCCTTAGTACTTCCGTATCCCACTTCTTTGCGTATTGATTCTTCCTGACTAATGTCTTGAACTTCAGCCTACTGTTCATCACTACTATATTGTGATCTGAGTCTATATCTGCTCCTGGATACGCCTTACAATCCAGTATCTGATTTCGGAATCTCTGTCTGACCATGATGTACTCTAATTGAAATGTTCCGGTATCTCCCGGCTTTTTCCAAGTATAGCTCCTCCTCTTGTGATTCTTGAACAGAGTATTCGCTATTACTAGCTGAAACTTGTTACAGAACTCAATTAGTCTTTCTCCTCTTTCATTCCTTGTCCCAAGCCCATATTCTCCTGTAACCTTTTCTTCTACGCCTTGTCCTACAACTGCATTCCAGTCGCCCATGAGAATTAGATTTTCGTCCCCCCTTACATACTGCATTACCCTTTCAATATCCTCATACACTTTCTCTATCAGTTCATCTTCAGCTTGCGTCGTCGGCATGTATACCTGAACTATCGTTGTCGGTGTTGGTCTGCTGTCGATTCTGATTAGAACAACCCGGTCACTGAACTGTTCAAAGTAACACACCCTCTGCCCTACCTTCCTATTCATAACGAATCCTACACCTGTTATACCATTTTCTGCTGCCGCTGATATTACCCGATACTCATCTGACCAGAAATCCTTGTCTTCCTTCCACTTCGCTTCACTGACCCCTACTATATCTAGATTGAGCCTTTGCATTTCCGTTTTCAGATTTTCTAGTTTCCCTACCACGTTCAAGCTTCTGACATTCCACGCCCCGATTCGTAGAACGTTATCCTTTCGTTGATTGTTCAATCTTCTTCTCATGGTAACCTCCCCCTTGTCAGTCCCCTCCCGGAGATCCGAATGGGGGACTATTCCGGAATCTTTTGTCAATGGAGAGATCATTATGACACTTCTTCAATTACAGGCCACATGTCCTGTGGATACACGTTACGTCCTGCTTCCCGCGGAGTGCACCCGTCATTGGGCCAGACATAACAAGTTGGAAGGTGCGAGATCATGGCTGTAAGGTGATCGAAGAACAGCATTTAAATAAAATTTAATGAGCTCCTTTCGAATGCGCTGACTTGTCTGAGGCTTTACGTTGTCATGGAGAAGACGTTCGTCTGCATGCTGACGTCGTTTCTTCTGTGAGGATAAAACAACACACTTCAGAGTTGATCGCCGCTCATTGATGGAGGACATCATCAGAATAACCTCTTCAGAGTCCCAGAAGGCCGTCGCACGATATTACAGGCCGATGGCGTGCCTTTGAAATTTCTCTTCGGAGGAGAGTTTGTGCGACGTCACTCCATGGATAACCATTTCGTTTCCGGTTCGTAGTGATTAACCCATGTTTTATTGTCTGCGACGATTCGACGAGAAACTGTTGCGATTAGCACTGCAACGCACAAGCAATTTCGCACACATTGTCCTTCGTTGCTCCTTCGTTACTCTTTCTGGTCTTCCGTTAGGCTATGAGGAACCCAGGGAGCATACACCCTTGATTGCGCCAACTTGTGGACGAGTGTGTAAACACTATCAACAGAGACGTCCAGTTCATCAGCGAGGTGCTT
This sequence comes from Schistocerca piceifrons, assembly GCF_021461385.2. Classification (NCBI taxonomy): domain Eukaryota; kingdom Metazoa; phylum Arthropoda; class Insecta; order Orthoptera; family Acrididae; genus Schistocerca; species Schistocerca piceifrons. The sequence continues at coordinate 204,168,077 of NC_060141.1, read as the reverse complement.
GATTGTGATCCGTCCATCACCTCGAATGAGAGTGTCCGCACTTTCCAACATTGCCGTATGCGGCCAGCCGGCACGCTGGAGATCGCACAGGCTTGCGCAGACATGTTACGATGATGTCAGAACACTCGCTCAACAGCTCACCGTGTTTTTATTCGCTACCACGTCTCCGTAGACTTTCTGTGAGCTTTATTAATATCTACTAGGCTTTGGTTTTCCGAAAAGGAAACTCAATGACTGCTCTCTGCTTGGAATGCACCTCAGCTACAGACGCCAATTTGAGGGCTACATATAGCGCCGCCATCTATCGAGACTTCATCAAATTATGTGGACTGAAGTGGTAGTATTCTACAATGTCCCTCAACAAACTCCGCATTTTTTCAACTGAAATTGGCCGAGAAAAAAAGTCTTGCATTACTTATTGAAAGCTTCTCGTACTTACTGATCTAGCGGCAATTACAGCTTGTTTTACCTTTTTGCATCATGTGCCGACCTTCTGCATAGCTTTATTGTTTACCATTCTCCACACACTTTACGTCATCTGGTCTCTCATTAGAATAAGCACACTTACTTCTTGTAAATATTGTATACTTATTTCTATGAATGGAGAATGTTATTATTTACAATACGACAATGGTCTGATTACCGTATATGCATTTTTCGCACTCGCTTAACGCTCCAGTCTTCTCCACAGCTTGATCGTCCACATTCTTAATCTTATTGTCATTTGTTGTGTTATTCTGATTCTAAAATTTGCTACAAGCATGTTGGTTCTAAGCGGCTAATACAGGAAATACAGTACATCTACATCTACACTTACATCTGCATGTATACTCTGCAAATCACATTTACGTGCCTGGCAAAGGGTTCATCGAACCACTTGCACAATTCTCATTGTTCTAGTCTCGTACTGCTCGCGTAAAGAACGAACACCTATATCTTTCCGTACGAGCTCTGATATCCCTTATTTTATAGTGGTCATCGTTTCTCCCTATGTAGGTCGATGCCAACAAAAAATTTTCGCACTCGGAGGAGAAAGTTGGTACGAAGATTGTGCTGCAACGAAAAACGCCTTTGTTTTAGTGGTGTCCACCCCAAACCCTGTAGCGTTTCAGTGACAATCTCTCCCCTATTTCGCGATAATACAAAACGTGCTGCTCTTCTTTGAACTTTTCGATGTACTCCGTCAGTCCTATCTGTCTGTAAAAGGATGGAAAGCGTAGTGTAGCCAGTCTCCTTGGTAGATCTGTTAAATTTCGTAAGTGTCCTGGCAATAAAACGCAGTTGTGGTGCTTATTTTAGAGTGGTTTTATTCCTGTGACACAAAAGATATACAACTATATATTAAGATGGCAATGTGTTCTTATTATTGACATTTTTATTTTTTAACACTTGAGTGACTGGTTCGAGTGACGGTTCTATTGTTAAAGTGTTCCATAACTGAGGGCTGTTTCAAAAAATTATTTAAAATGAGTAACAACTTTGAAGGTACAGAGAAGCACGAGTTCCATATCTCCTATGGTTTGCTTTTCAACAAATATCTTTGGTTCCTACTCTTTGACATGTGTACACGTAGATGACGGTTAGTTGTGACCGTGAGCTCTGATGAGTCGCATCAGTCTTTCTATGTAGTGTTAACACTGTAGACGGGTCGTGTATTATATAGACTGCCATAATCGAAATTTTTTATTGTAAGTAATAATTTATACATCAACTGCAAACAACTGATTAGTTTCTGCGCATTCCTTTACATTTCTTGCTTTGTTTTGTTTGATACAGATACCGATTTGATGGTACAATACCTAAGACTGTGAATGCTGCTATGTGTCATTCATTAAAAGTACTCTTAACTACGAGCGGCTTCAACGAACGATAGGCCGTAAGGGATGTAATGGTACATCAGCCTCCAAGTTCACCTGATCTCACGATGTTTGCTTGCCCTTTCTTGAGTTTAAGGTGAACAGCGATGTTCCATAGCATTTATATGCGACTCAGTGGTACGTACTTGGAGGTGGATGGTATTTCACGTCCACTCAGAGTCACACAATGATTCTCTGCAGAACGATCAGGTAATTTGTGGCCTCTTAACTGGAATTCTCTGTATTGGGTGCAAATTAGTTTTGCAGATGTAGGGGCCAATGAGAGTTTAGGATTAATCATCAAGCAGTTCACACTTCTATGACAAGAGTAGAAAATTTTTAGTCAGATCACAGTTCTCTTGCGAAATATCTTCCCTAGAGTTGGCAATTGGGGCAAATAATATGTGCATATTCCACGGTATTACGTGCATTGAGTGGGTCACAGAAGTTAAATAATGTGCAAATAGTGATTATTCTTTTATTTTAATCCACGTAAATGCCGTATAAAATTCTTAATTCGTATAATAGTTAATAGTTAACACTTTCCGACTATAGTGTACCACCTCAAAGTAATTATGAGAATGTAACTTTGCAGCACAAAAAAGGAATTTTCAGGTGGAACGGCGACGGCAAAGAAATTTGTCATTTATATATTTGCCACACACTTCATGGTGTGTATTTCAACAACCGAACACCCCTTGGAGGGTTACGAAAAGACCCTCGTAATACAAAAGGATGGATCACCGTCATGTGTACGTCCCAGAGACTGCTTACAATTCTAGAGCTTTCACACAAGTGAAGCCTGAGACAGAGAGTTGTGGCCAGAATCTGATGTTTTCCATGTTACAGGAAAAACAACAGCTCACTCTTTCATTCTCGTCACAGTAACTTCGTAAACTTCTATGTAAGATGACCTCCATTTCTTTCTCATTCATTGTACTCTTATAGTAAGTACTAATGTACTTCTTCCGATTCCATTTCTACTCTAGAAATAAATCGAGCAAGCAGGTCTTCCTCGGACTACTAAGGAGCTTTGCAGGTAAGTCGACTCATTTAGCTCTACAAATAAGTTTCATCCAGAGACACCGGAGGTCTGGCATGTGCTCCACGTCAAACTTAGAACTTTTTTCCAAGACGGTACCGAATTGGAATAGTTACAAGTGCCAGAATTCCATTGTTTTGAAATCACATTCTTCTGCCATAAATTAAGAACTCACAAAGTGTAAGCTCACCATTGGTAGTAGGGCATAGGTCGCGCTGACTAGCAGTGACTGGACCAGCGAGGCAGCTGGTTAACTCCGGACGTGAAACTGGACAGATTTCGATACAGCGTGTTCACTTCATGTTGGTAAAAACTACACGGACATAGACTGTTCAGTGTTTATGAAGAACAAATTGAAACACGCATATCGCCTACAGGAAAGTAAATTTAAGTTAAAATCGTGCCACGATTTTGTTTTTATGTTGACAAACAAACGGATTGTTTCCATACAAATAGGGTTTATGAATCCCCGTATCTATGAAGTCGAAGTCTCCAATGATACTGGCACTAACAGGCAACTCGGATGACTGACTAGAGGGATTGAGGCGTAACGCCTTCGCATCGCTCCTGTCACCTGCTAGGACGATATCGTTATAGGCATGAGACATCGACATATGTCACCAGCTGACATGGACCTGAGTTACAGAGCTGCACGTAGTTGTACTAGTAGGCGGCAGAGGTCAGCAGTTGACGAACAGTAGCCGGCCGGAGTGGCCGTGCGGTTCTAGGCGCTACAGTCTGGAGCCGATCGACCGCTACGGTCGCAGGTTCGAATCCTGCCTCGGGCATGGATGTGTGTGATGTCCTTAGGTTAGTTAGGTTTAATTAGTTCTAAGTTCCAGGCGACTGATGACCTCAGAAGTTAAGTCGCATAGTGCTCAGAGCCATTTTAACCATTTTTTTGACGAACAGTGCTAGGAGTCGTAGTCAAAACAATGTTGTAAAGATATGTTTGATTAATATTTAATGTATTTGCATAATTATAATTGTTTTATATGTGTAGCAATTGGCAGTGTGAGTGTTGTATGAGTGAAGAAGAAAAGAAGTAAATGAAAATTGTTTTGTTCATTCACGAAGTACCAGTTAAACTATACAGGGGATTTACTATAATTAAATGTGCAGTCAGTTTATGGTACTAATAAATCGTGAGAAGAATACAAATTAATCGGTAATTTCAGAAGGAGTAATTTTATATTTGATACTTTTCTAAATTTATTTATTTAGCAATTGCCATAAAAAGAAATGTTTTACTAGGATTGGTCATTGAAGTAAAGCGCGGGTTAGCGCGGGATAATACTGCAACCTGATTTGCTGTTTGTGCTATCAGCCAATCAGAAGAATGCAGGCTCGCGCCAATCTATGCTGGGAACAAAGCCTTTGGTGTGATCTAGGGAAGTCGGGGCTGAGGGTTAAAACTAGTAATATCTCACTGAAAGCAGCTCCGACGAAAGTACTGTAAAATCGCGGAAAAATGCTAATTATGAGTTCGCGAAGTAGTACAATGTGCATTTAAGTGAACAGTATAGTGGAAGTCGTGTGGAATTTCGGACGGAATATCGGAATTATTGCTTTTGACTGTTAGTTAAAACCGCGTGGCGTGTTGTGCGATCTAAGACTAGAACAGGTATTACGTGTAGAGCAGAGGGCACCACATTTGAGCGAGCATTTTCATAATTAAACGATCCGGTGAACTCTATTAACTTCGGTAACGGGTGTAAATGCCATAAACTGGTTACATGTGTGATTGTGGTGTGTGCGTGTGAACTTTACATTGTGTTTCCACTTAGTACGGACTTGGCAGTATTAACTGTGATCTTTACCGTAAAAATACACCTGAAAATTTACATTGCCAAGTTAAAACCTTTATTTCAGTAGCTAGCCACATCCCGTTTACCGGACAATTCTATGTATGTGGCGACCTGTAGTAGACAGTAACGGTCTAGTATTTTCTACTACAGCTTTTAGCTAGACAAATGAACATCGCTGGACACTGGCAGGGCGCTAAAAAGAAACGTGCCGCGCCGCAGGATGGGTAGTATAACAAATTGTTAGGAGCAATCACTAGGTGCTTTTTTCGCAATCGAGGCGGATTTTTAGTTTTTAATATATTAACATACGATTGCTGACGCGCTTCGATGCTGGAGGTTCTGAAATAAATGAATAATAAAATACCCTGTATACGTCGAGCAGGTGTTCTCGCGATAGACACTAGGGGCTTAACAGAAAAGGCTTAACTCCCCGTCTAGCCATCTAGATTTAGGTATCTCGCCATTTTCTAAATCGATTAGAGCTAATGCTTGGCGTGTTCCTTTAAATGCCATTAGAAATCTCTCCTGCAAGCTGCTTCTAGTCAACGTTGTGCTCCGTCTCCATTTATCTCAATACAATGTAGAACCTAGTTTTTCTACATACCTTTTTTCCTTCCATCCTCCCTAGAAGACATATTAGCTTGACATAAACGTAAATTTCGTGTTTTTAGCTGTTCCGTTTTTTAATAAAGATTTTTCTGTGCCGACTCCTTTTGTAAGTCAGATTATTGTGGGCATATCTGATCCATGAATTTAACGTCCGACATGAGCACAAATTGCAGCAACTGACGATTAATGAGCTTTGTGCCATCTGTGAACCTATTCCAGATTTTTGTTGTATATCAGATTGTCATCTACTCTGAGACAAGCGTGGATTAGGCTCTGATAATAAACTACCAGTCTAGTAGTGGTTCCCCAGTCATTCGTATTGTGTTGCATGGTGGAATTATGGTATCGAGCGAACATCCAATAAGGCTCGCCATTTGTGCTTTGTAACTTTTTTCCAAGTAAACTTATGAGGTCTCAGCTTAATGGTTCCTTAGACTCTCTGTAAGAGGCCAATTAGCCCCTCGCAAGTCAAATTACCGAGTGGGTGGTGGCGCGATGGTAATAAAGTGATATTCGAAAGGAAATTTTTCAGATTCCCATTCAGGTATTCAGATTTATGTGTTGCGTGATTTCCCTAACTCACTCGCTTCCTACTGTTTCCATTCCCATCCTCCGCCATTCCGAACCTGTGTTCCGTCCGTAATTATATCGTTGTCGATGGGATGCTAAATCCTAACCTTCTATCCCTTTCTCGAGATTGTCTCCATTTCTTCCTTTTCTCAGCTCTGGAGATACTCCAAACAAACTCAATACTTAGTCCTGGACATAGGTCCGAAAATATCCAGCTATTAAGAAATTGGCATCTGAAGGCGAAACGCCTTCACATGTAGTCCAACTGGAAAATATCTGACAATATGGCGCATTTGGCGCTGAACAATCCGTAAAGTACTGCGAAATACAGTGGTCCCCAAATTGTCTGAGACAGCTGCATCTTAAACCGTGAAGATACCAGTTAACTCCACCTACAGGTTTGACACCCTAATAAACTACAGACTAAAGAAAAAACAAAGTATTCTATTATAACAAATGATAAATAACACATAGTTAAAGTACAAAGAAAATAATCTCAGACGTTTTTGAAGTATTTCTTGTGTTAAACCAAGAAATAATGAATCAGTGGGACAACTGGTATTGTTTTTCCGAACAATCCGTTTTGTTTAGAATTTGATGTCGAAGAACGTTCGTAACACGGCGTGCTTGAATTTCATTAGTTTAATGGCATTTTTCAGTGCTATCATAGTCGAATGTCTACTTTCATACCTGTAAGTAGGAGTAAATTACGCTCATATCTATGGAAAAACTGTTTGAAATCAAGGAAATACACTGCACAACGGAACTGATGGGTCTTTTTTTCTCCTGTTCCAACACGCGAGTTTGCAATTAGGCTCAAGTGTGTCTACGGCCTTCCTCTGTAACGGTACAAAAGTGTGGCGCCCTGCGACGTCACCCTCTGGCGCGAAGAAGCTTCAGACAGCAAAGTGTTGACAATTGTGAAAAGACGGTCAGAATTCTATAGTTCATGTGACGTGTAAACGGCATTAATGATGCCACGCTAGACCAAGTATCCCCACAATTTTTCCCGATGTCACCATCGACGTGTCCCACGATGGGAAGGTCGTCACAGCTCCTCTTATAAACATTTCCCCCTTTTTTTTTATGCCACTGCAATGGTGATCAGAACCGCAACTCCCAGTGTTGAAATCAGACGGTTTTCTCATGAGTGGGCGAGGGAAACATTCGAGACATACCGCCGCTCAGAACTCAGTGAACGAAACCACCCCTTTCTTTGAGACGTTGATTCCCACACATTTCACGGTTGAAAATTACAGTTTGCAGTGCGATGAGCAAAAAGACGTTCTTGCCACCATTTGGTACTGTTGACACTCCCTGTGCGATTCAACTATTCTTGACGGACATCACCGTGTGCATCTCCACTGAACGTGATCTATCCCTTTTGGTTGGCAGTGCTACCGCAGTTTTTGCTGTGGTATACATGGTGGAGTCATTACGGACCGTTCAAAACCATTCGATGAGTTCTGAATGTGATGCAAAGCTGCAATGGGTCCCTAAGCTTTTTGAGTGTTTCCGTTTCACGCCATTCTAAGGCGTGTTCACACAGGGTTGCGACATTGCAATATGCATCAATAAAACTACAGAGGGTCCCTCCTAGACCCCCCAGTTCAACACATTCATTGAGTGTTTTAAAAATTTGCCTATACAGACACAGCTTGCAAAATACTCAAAGGTGCCTGCAGCAGATGGTCTTGGAAGTGTTTCAAGTGGTTGCCTACTTGCAGGTACGTTGGGCTACTTCGTTGGTTTTATCTGTAAAGATACATTTTTAAAATTCTCAATAAATGTAGGCGGTAGCCAAATAGGGTTTTGCCGAACTGAGAAGTGGGTCTTAGAGGGACCCTTTGCATGTGTCAGTATCGCACTCATCCGTAATTACGCCACAGGAGAACGTGAAACAGGAGCACTGGAAAAGTATAACGACTCTTTGCTGCTTCGGGATACGTTTAAATTTCTAAGAATGGTCAATGGTTTTGAGCGGCCCCTAGCGTTTCCAACCTATACGGAAGAGCAAAAATTGCAGTTACACTGCGCTCCAAAAGGGTGCAATCACGATCAGTGGGGTTGCAGCCCCACAATGTCCATAGGGAAGGGTTAAAATGTCCGATCCTGCAGTGTTAAGTGTTCTGAGGAACGTCTTCCTGTTCCTCAACACACAACGAACTGTCTTTTTCGACCGCTAAATGTGTGGGAATGATTGTCCCAAGCAAATGGGTGGTTTGGCGCCTTGTATGCCACCTCCTAAGGCCGTTTCGTTTAGATTCTGAACGGCAGTGTGTCTGAACTGTTTTCCTGGTAGCCCTTAAGAAAGCTGAATGGTTCTAAAGGCGGAAGAAGGAGCGGTGAAATGTGGGAAAGAGGGGCTGTGGCGACCTCCCCATTTCTTGACATGTCCGCGGTGGCTTTGGGCAGGATTTATACGTCACATGAATTACTCAGCTCTGGCCTGTCTGTAGCACGTGTCGACAACTTACTGTTTGAAGCGTCGCCGAGCCCGAGGGTGACGTCTCAGGAAGTCACCTTTAAGCCAAATTTGAAACTTATGTATTAGACTAGGAGACAACTACGTGGATTTGAAACTCTTTAATTCTGTTTCACAGGGTAGCTGCCAAAAGAAATTACTAGAGACAACAATTAAAGACCACTGCCGCAGGATTTATAAGAAATAAAAATAAGCCTAAAACAGTACAACAGTGCTTATAGTAAAATATACCGACCTTCAGACCGACTGTTCCAGTATTTCCGAAACTGAAAATCTACAATCCATGTGTGATACCAGTGCTTTCTAGTAGCAGTCTGACGCGGCCTGTACTGGACATCATTCGGAATCTGAGGCGTGACCAGTAATCAATGCGGAGATGTACGCAGGGGATTACCAGGAGAGACTGGTAACAAACAAACTGATCAACGTTCAAATGGTTGAAATGGCTCTGAGCACTATGGGACTTAACTTCTGAGGTCATCAGTCCCCTAGAACGTAGAACTACTTAAACCTAACTAACCTAAGGTCATCACACACATCCATGCCCGAGACAGGACTGATCAAGGAACAAGATGGAGTAAAAAATGTTATTTTGACCATAATGAAAATGGCGAGGTATGTGGGATATGTAGAGCGGTGAATACATGGAAATGCAGACAGACTAAATTGTTACTTATATTCCTAGAAATAAAAGAAAACCATGGCGACGGATTGAGGGAAGGTACGTATGTTGCTGATATACACTCTGGTAGTCATTAATCCACCAGGAAAAATATGAAATGGATAACTTTAATTTTACTTGTTGTGAGCATAAAGTATATAAGGAAGAATATCTGATTAAATATGGAGGTAACTTGGAGGTATCTGTGCAGTGAAGAAATAACTTCGAATTTCAGCGACGTCGTTGTACCGTGTGAGAGACGGCAGCAGAACAGAATGGATAATCTCGAAAATAGGCTACAAGATGATATGAATGCAGACAAATTAATTCAGACGATGCTTACGGAATTAATTTCGCAAATATACACTGAAAGTAGTAGATGAATATTGCTATTATGCAGAAAATTTGTTGATGAAATCTGCAGTAGAGAGGATATAATATGAAGACTGCATATAAATAGGACTTAGTTAACTTCTAACATAAATCTGACTGACAGCAGATCTTGTGAAACTCTTTGTAATGTAACCTCTTAGTGTTGCCTTGTACGGAGATGAAACACGGGAGACAAGCAGTTAAGACAAGAAGTAAATAGAAGCATTTGAAATGTGGTGTTTCAAAAGATTACTGAAGATTAGATGTGTAACTAGTTAACTGGTACTGAATCGAAATAGTGAAAGAAGAGATTTGTGACGTGTTTGACTGAAAGAAGGTATTTCTTGGTAGGATATAAGTGGTTTGTACAGTAGGGGGCCGATACCAAATGGGTTTATTAATGTAAAAAATTGATTTTTATTTTGTCACTTTATGTTCGTCAGTGCCTTCTGCCTGGCGGAAAGCTGCAGCGTCTCAGTCACGTTGCCCAGAACCGGATAGAACCACCCTGAAACTCACGTGTTGAACCATCAGCAGCTAAACTCATGTGTTGCTGACGAGGTTACGCTACAGAACTGCGCGTCTTACTACCTGACCGACCAATATGGGGGCTTGGATGTGGTCATGCGGGGGTTTAACCGCGGCCAGCTGCCGGGAGCGGATACACCGTTCGCTCTCTTCTTCTGGCAGCTTCTGAATCGATCAGACGCCCTCCTCACCTGTTCTCTGGGGCGACTGCCCATTCAGACTCGGCGGCTTCTCCAGGCCTGCCTTTCTTTACGGCATTTAAACTTCATACAGGTTAAACTATGTTTTATTCTTCACCTCAACGGGTGCCTACCGCTTTCCGCTCCTGGCCAATCCTGACGCATGAACAGGTTCAAATAGCTCTGAGCACTATGGGACTTAACATCTGAGGTCATCAGTCCCCTAGAACCTATAACTACTGAAACCTAACTAACCTAAGGACATCACACACATCCATGCCAGAGGCAGCATTCGAATCTGCGACCGTAGCGGTCGCAGAGTGAAGCACCTAGAACCGCTTGGCCACACCGGCCGGCTGATAGGACACAACCTGAGGCATTAACGATTAGTACATTTGGTAATCACAGGAGGTGTGTGCAGGGAGGGAGAGGTTGGTAAAAGTCTTACAGGCAGACCTAGGTATGAATACAATAAGGTGTAGGCTGCAGAAATTATGCAGAGTATAGAGGCATCACAGGATTGACTAGCGTAGAGAAGGCATGAAACCGGTCATTGGGCTAAAAACCATAGCGACATCAACAATGGCAACAACACGGGGCGAAATTTAGTACAACGAGCTGTCACCTCTGGCAGCAAAATAGTTCTACGTACTAAAGGAAGAGGAGGAGGAGGAGGACATTAGCGTTTGATGTCCTGTCAACAACGAGGTCATTATAGGTGGAGCACGAGCTCGGGTTAGGGATGGACGGAGAAGGAGTGTAGCCGTGGTCCTTCAAAGGAACCATCCCAACTTTTGCCTTAAGCGATGAGGGAGATAGCGGCAAACCTAAATCAGGATGACCAGACGCGGGTTTGAACCGTCGTCCTCCCCAATGCGAGTCCAGTGTACTTACCACTGCGCTACCCCGGTCGATAGCTGTAACAACAGATACGGGTATTCCGTGCTGCTTGAACCCTGTGCCTGAGTTCGTCATTCGTAGTTGTTGGCAACTAGCGGCATGCAATCTCTCGGCAACTTGTGACCAGGTGCATTCAGTGGGCGAGATGTCTGGAGAACGTCTTGGCAAGGGCAATAAGAGAACATCCTCCGTGTAGAAGTAGGTCTGGGCAACAGGAGAACTCATGTTAAATTATTGTCACGTAGCTTCATGCAGACTGGCATTACTGCGACATAAATATAACGGCTGATGTCCAAGTTATCGACCATGTGGTCCAGGGATAGCGTAAGACGTTCTCGGACATCGACATGCTGTTGCCAACTTTCAACTGCAAAGAGCTTCCGGTTACAGGCGAAAACAGTTGCCGTCTAAGGAGCTGGGACCACACTGACACAGGCCGGCCGCGGTGACCGTGCGATTCTAGGTGCTGCAGTCCGGAACCGCGGGACTGCTACGGTCGCAGGTTCGAATCCTGCCTCGGGCATGGGTGTGTGTGCGATGTCCTTAGGTTAGTTAGGTTTAAGTAGTTCTAAGTTCTAGGGGACTGATGACGTAAAATGTTAAGTCCCATAGTGCTCAGAGCCATTTGAACCACACTGACATTTTGCCATACAGTCGTTTACAAAATCACATTACATTATTGGATGACACTGGCCTGCGAAGCCGCCACATCCGACCCACTGCAACTGTCAGGGATCAACTTATGTCGGCTCATCTACAGCTGCAAACAAGGTACCTACTGTGTGTGGTTTCAAGCCTCCGGAACTCACTTAGTTGTGTGATCCTGACCGACGCAAGCAACCATATTGTAGCACGATTCTGTCGCTGTCGACGTACCGCACGTGTTGGTACTCGTTTGTGCTTCTAACGCGATGCTTAATCCTATTTTTTCACAAACAGGCAATATCCAAACGAGATACCTGAACGAGCTACCCGTTCTGGTATCTTTCCTTGTATGCAGAATGTAAATGGCGTTGATTAATAATCAAAGACTCTACCCGTAAACGACAGTGTCAAGGAATCCAGCCACTGCTTTAATTTTGCCCCTCGCATATTTTGGAAACATTCTTACGTGTATGATTGGTAGGTCTGGTACGCCCCTGCGCTACCTAGGAGGTTATTTATAAAGAGAAGAGAAAAGGCAGCCTTCACAGATTACCGGGGCGACATCCTCGTCACTACGTGGCACACGGCGTTGCACTCGCGAACACTAATTTACGACCGCGCGGTCACCTGCTCTCGTGATACCGCGCATTTTACCCTTCAGCAGGAGACTACTTACTTCGGCGATCCATCCCTAATCCCCAGTTACGTCCTGAGCCTCCAGCAACCAAGTGCCGCTTCAGGTCTCCGCTACGAGTCTCCGCTGCCGCCGCCACTGCCTCTGCCAGCGAAGATGTCGCCTCGCCCCCGCTGTGATCCACGTCCATTGACGCACATCTGTCAGCCGCTCCCGAGGGCACTCCTTTGCAGTATTCACATGTGACTGCCCAAGAGTTCATCGCTTCATGGGACCGTGTCGTTACAACACTTTGCTGTTCATCCGCGGACAACCTACAAGTCCCCAGCCTCATGTGAGTGTGCTTATTCTTCCCTGCTCCTCAAGGCACTGCTGTTCTCAGTTTGTGTAGACATCGATTATAACAAGTTTTATTTAGTTTGGTTCTTGTAATAAACAGTTGTTATTGCAAACCGCGCATTTCACTACGTCTTGCCACACCACTCAGCAAAGCATATCACAATAGTCATCACCAATGGTGACCGAAGACGTACCGCACAAGACATCATCCTCGATTCGCAAACGGTCTTGTGGAAGAGGTCGGAGGAGCGGGAAGAGTTTAAGGGCACTCTGCTGCCCTTTGACTTGAGAAACTGAGCGAAAATGTAGCCAGTAACTGAAAAAGTGTCGTGACGATCTCTCCAATGGCAAAACATTCCGAATTGGTATCTCATTTGGATCTACAGGAGAGGGCAAAAGGTAGATACCCAGGAGAAGAAGTGGAATAACCACCTACGCGATAACATTAAATTAGTCGGAGCATGGATTGTCAGAATGTTTGACGTAGATAGAAAGCTATGAAATCGGGAAATGTAAACGCATTGCATATTCTCAGTCCAGGTATAGTGAGATTCAGTGGAGTGAAACCGAAAGAAGATAAAGATTTCTCGTCAGACTCATATAGGGAATACCAACAGCAACAGAAAATGGTATAACGGGAATAGGATTCGCTTTGAATGGGAAGGAATGTGAGAGTGTAAGAGTTCAGTGACACTTCATTGACAAGGTTGCTCCCGTCAGAATCCACAGAAAACCAACGGCGACAACAGTTTGTCCGGTGTACTTGCCGACGTCTCAATCAAAAGGAAAGAGACAGGCTCTGCATGAGGAAACTGAACGGGTATAAGTAAATACTAATAGACATGAAAATATAATAATCACGGGTGACTGAAAAATGTTTTCAGGTGAAGGAATAGGAAGAAATGGTTACAAGACAGTGTGGACTTAGCAGTGCGAATGGGACAGGAGCAAGACTAATTGAGTTCTGTTGTAAAATTCGGATGTTATTAGACATACTCTGTTCAAGAATCACAAGAGGATGAGGCATTCTTGGGAAAGACCCTCGTACACCATAAGGTTCCAGCTGGGTCATATCGCGGTCCGACCGAGTCTTAGAAAGCAGATATTATATTCTAAAGCGTACCTAGGTGCAGATATACACTCAGATCACTGTTTAGTAATGGTGAAGAGCAGATCGAAATTTAAGATAGTAATCCGGAAGAATCAGTGTGGAAGTATGTGGGATAGTGAAATAATAAGGCATGATGAGAACCGTTAGAAGTTCGCTATGGGTGGGGACAATGCAATAAAAAACACAGCAGTAGGCAGTTCAGTTAAAGAGGAGTGGACATCTCAAAAAAAGTACCGTTACAGATGGTGTACACATGAACATAGGTGCAAGGAAGGTAATTCCGAAGACACCTTGTGACACAAGCAATGCTTCAATTGATCGACGAAAGGAGGAAGTACAAAAATTTCGGAGAAAGGAATACAGCATTGCACATCCCTTTGTGAGGAAATGAATGTAAAGTGCAGGGCATCTTAGGCGAAATGGCTGAAGTATAGATGTGGAGAAATCGAAACAAGAATGATCGGCGATACGACTGACTCTGCACATAGAAAAATGAAAACAGTCTTTGCTGAAATTAAAATAAAAGGTGATAACATTAATAGAGCAAAGCAATTCCACTGTTAAACGCATAGAAGTGAGTGGATACATGGAAAAATTATATCTGAGGCCTCCATGATGTGGAGGAATTGTCTGTTGACGTGGAACAAGAAGAAACTGGTGTCGATAGGGAAGACATAGTAGATCCATATTAGAGAGATAATTTAAAAGAGCTTTGGAAGGCTAGACCAAAAATGCAGAAGTTAAAAGCTCATTGCATTTTCTAAAATCATTGGGCGATGTGGCTACAAAACAATTATTCACACTGACGTGTCGAATGTCTGAGAAGGGTGATATACCATCACTCCTTCGGAAAAATATCATCCACACAATTTCGAAGATAAGAAGGGCCGATAAGCGAAAAAACTATCGCCCAATCAGCTTAACCGCTCATGCATCCAACTTGCTAACAAAAATCGGAAGAATGGGAAAGAAAATATTGGATCTGTTTGACTTAAGGAAAAAGACAAAAGTAATGATATGTAGCAGATATGAGAACAGGAAGATACTTAACATCAAAATTAGTATCCACTGGTTAAAGAATTCTGTGCCTTCGAAATAAAATAACCCATGGCAGACGAAGCCTTGTGGACATGAAAAGCAGATTAATATGGGAAAAGAGGTGATTCGTTGCCAAAAGAAGTATACTAACATAGACACAGGCCTTAATTTAAAGGAGAAGCTTCTGAGAATGTACGTTCAGAGCACATAACTGCATGGCAGTGAATCATGTGCATTGGGAAAATCGAAACAGAAAACATTAAAAAATCTTTGACATTTGTTGCCACAGAAGAATGTTGAAAATTAGGTGGACTGATAAGATAACGAATAAGGAGCGTTTGCGAAGAAAGGGATAGGATAGGACATGTGTAAAAACACCAGGAAGTAGCTTCTATGGTTGTAGAGTGAGCTTTAAATGTAAAAACTGTAGTAAAAGGCAGATATTGGAAGACATCTAACAAATAATTGAGGGCGCAGGTTGCACGTGCTTCTCTGAGATGAAGAGGTTAGCGCAGGAGAGAAATTACAGGAAGGAACCCTGAAAGAACCGGTTTTTCATTATATCGGCTTTTATCAACTCCAGTTCAACCTGACTGTTAAAGCCGCTCAAAATAGACGAATTCTGAAATAACCGGTATTCTGTTTTTTATTCCTGTTAATCCCTGCAACAAACGTTGAAACCGAACAAAGACTGAAACGTTTTCACTCATTCAGTTTCTAGATGCATACTATGAAAATATTAAAAATTTTTCATTTATTTGCTTATTTAATTTCAGTTCACCGTTCGCTGCTGGTCTCGAAAAGTGATAAAAAGAAAACAGTGTTCTCCTATGATCTTTAATCTTTTAGGAGCACAGTTTGCAATCCTGGATCATAACAGTATTTGAACATTACGAGTAGTTAGGGCTAAAGGGTAAGAACTGAATTTGAATAATTCAATTTTTCGTGTTAATTTGTCAGATTTCAAAGGACAAAAGCAGATAATGGCATGTTGTGTAGATACAGGTGGCAGATCAGATGCTTTCTATTTATATTGTTATATTGTAAACTATGAATGAACTGTTAAGTTTTACGTTTCGTCCCTACATTGTGTGACACATTTGTTGGAGCACTCCCGTTTTTAACCTTTGAAAGCAAATGTGGGACTGTACTGCATTGATACTGCTCTTCGCAAAATACAGAGCGGCTTAAATAAAAGAGGCTCCGTGACCTACAATAAACATACAGACAGTTCAATCGGTTATTGTATCTACAGAATAAAGGGTAGTAAATTATTATGAGAAATGAAGCACCGAATATTCAGTAGGTCAATAGGTCACAGGAGGAGCTGAAAATGTTCACGATTAACTTCGATACACGAATTGCGAATGTTTGTTTTTTATTTATCAATTGTAACCGGACTGTTTCTGTAGACTTCACCCTTTAAACTACTCCACAAATAAAAATCACAGGTAGACAGATTGGGCGATCTGGGAGGCCATAAACATGCAGAAACTGTACTTTCTTCTCCGAAAGCTTCACTGACGCTTGACACTAAAAACCGTGACGTATGCGTCGTAGCACTATCTCGCTGGAAAAACGTACACTCTCGTTAGGTGCACAATGGATGGTTGCAACCATCCCGATACGTACACTAGAGAGTTCACGGTATTGTTAAAGAAAATAGGGTCGACAATCCGTTGGCCTGAAACCGTACACGTTGAAACTCTTTCTTTCAAATCATGCAAAAGCATGTCTGTTAGACAACAGCGTGTGTGTTCAGAGTTCACGTACCTGCTAAGGTGAAGCCATGCTTTTCCTATGTTGAAGTAAAGATTTAGATCCACACAACCATCAGTGACTTGCGTGAGTAACCATTCGCAATTATGTTGTCGTTGTGCGTAATCCGTCGGTTTTCATTCTTGCACCATTCTTACTTTGCATGCTGCTCGCATAGGTAACAACTACAGCATGTTCCGGCGTGACGTTTCTTTGGTGTTTTCTTGCGAGGATAAATGTTTAGTTGATTTCCATGGGCTCCTTTTCAAAGTTCAATATTCTCCTGGGAACAAACTTTCTTTACGCAGTTACGTATGGCGTTAGGAACTGAACCAGTTACTCTAAATTTAGTGATCACTTTATGCACAACACTGTTTGCAGGGTCCACTGTCTCTGGTTATTTTATCGTGAACCTTTCACTTAATGTCTTAAGTGACTTAAATCCAAAAGGATTTTCAGCGATAAACACTGTTTGTTCAACTGAAGAATGCATGCTGCAGAACTTTATTCAAAACAAGCTTCAAACTGACTACTGAAAACGTACCACTGATCAATAAACCGCCGATCGACATCACGTGACATCACATGGCCTTAAGAAATGACAATACTCAGGCAGCTTCAAATATCACGTTCACTATGATAAGGGACCTCTATCAACTTGACCACCCCTTACTTCCAGACTAGGGATGGTGCGATTCTGTAATAACTCTGGTGTTCGATGACAACGGTAAGAAAATATCGTACAGACCAGATGGGGCAAATCCTGCACATTGCATGTACATACGTATCATCTAATAGGCCACGACAGGGTAACAGCTACATTATTGTCTCAGCAATACACATAATAACACAATATTTTAAAGCAATGAGAATTTTACGAATGAAATTTACTCGTTCTTTACAATACGTGTATTTAAAAATGAAAAATCTTTGCGCTCCTGCTGTGGAAAATTTCGGTTTTTTACCCGGTTATTAGTAAAAAAATAAAGACCTGTTATAACAGAAACCAAACAAATACCGAAAAATACCATTCATCTGGAACTAAAATACCGCTATGGGCTTTAACCTGTCCGTTTTTCTCATCCCAAATTTGAGGCGAGTCGCATCAAACCAGTCAGAAGACTAATTACTAAGAAAACATTCATTACTCACATTTTGTGTGGTTGCGCTGAAGTGGCAAGGATGTAATGCACTTCACTTTGACGTTTCTTGCATGCTGCCTTCATTATACTTCAATTTTAAATCATCAGCAGTGTATTAGATTTTAGCAAAATAGAAATAACACTTAAATTTTACAGACAATTTAGAGCCCTTACTAAATTTTAATGGAGCCCTTTATGTTTTTACTCTCGAAAAACTTTAATTTTACACTCCAAACTGTAATTACCCCCAGGCTAGGAGTCACGGGCGTGGGTACCATGCGTCCCATGTCAATTAGCCAACGCCTTTGCCAACCTCGGTTCGTTAGGCGATACGTTTGAGCCATTACACGGTGGGCTCTGTCCACGATACCTAAACTAACAGATTTCCCTCGTTTATGAACGCTGAGACTATCGAATACTTTCTTCGAGCAGCGTCGTTAGGTGCAGATGAATTAGGCAGGAATATTAAAGAAGCAGGGTATAAAACAGTGGTAAGTGAACGACAGATGAAAAGTTGTTGGGGTGTATAATTGGGCACTGTAAAGATTCAACGTGGTTAACTCCGTCAAGATGATACTAATTTAGACAAAATTCGATTTCAAGTGTTTGAGCACAGTTAAGGATTATTTGTTTTGTCGTTCAAGAGTTTCACCTTATTATATTAGATTAACAACGCTTTTGTGAAACGACAAAGAATTATTTGTAACCAAGACGAAACGTCACATGCAACCGCCAATACACATTATTGAGTTCTGTGTATTTTTGAAGATGAAACTAAACTCTTTTAAGAAATACATTTCAGAAATTGAAATACGCACCATTGATGTTCTACAATAATATTTATTTTAGGTTTCGTTGTGGACAGGATTTAGCTTTCTAGGACAGAAACCGAACGACGGTTTGCAACTAACTCTGAAACAAAAATTATTCTGGAGAATCAGTACTGTGTATTTCAGTTTTTCGCATGTCTGTGTTCCTCCAAATCACAACGGAATGTTCCATAAACAACATTTTGTGTATCAGTTTCCAATAGGAGCGTGAAAACAGCCGTAAATACCTGAAATAAAGTCTTCTATAATGCATCTTATATGGGCGAGGTAACTTTCTAACTTTCACATAATTTTGGTTCCACACAATTTTGAAATATTGTGCTTCAAACATGACTGGGTGAGCATGTAACGTATCATCAATCTTCTGTCTTCACTAATTAGTGTAATATACATTTGTTCACTTCCAAATTACGGGTAGTATTAAATAAACACATCATGGATTGGTTTGTTACTCGCTCACGACCGGCTTCAGTTGAATGATAAACCTGTTGACAGGTGTGACGTTTTTTAAAAAAAATGGCTCTGAGCGCTATCGGACTTAACATCTGAGGTCATCAGTCCACTAGAACTTAGAACTACTTAAACCTAACTAACCTAAGAACGTCACAAACATCCATGCCCGAGGCAGGATTCACACCCGCGACCGTAGCGGGGGCGGTTTCAGACTGAAGTGCCTAGAACCGCTCGGCCACTCTGGCCGGCTGTGACGTTTCCTCTATTATGAGTTGTAGTGTAAATGTTACATCATGCAGCATCTGAAGCTGAAGTGAATTATTCCATACATATCTTTAATTTACTTGTGGCGAGTGAAGAAACGGGTTTCGTAACGGGCCACAGCCTCTGTTTCTACCACTCTTGTCCCCTTGGGAATTCTGTCTAGAATAATTACGAAGTCGTATAGACGCTAAATTCCCTTTCCGTTCTTCGGTCTAGTTAGTCTGCAAATCCAACCTGAATTGCATCTAGCCTCAAGAGTATACACTCTCACCTTATCGTGGGGAATTGACTCGGGCGTCGACAAAGGACTGTCGCGTTCTCCATTAGACGGGCGCAAACAGCGTACACTTGAGAGAAACTACGTTCCGCTTTTCGGAAACTTCCCGAAACGAGTACTCTGGGACACGCTTCTGGGTCCCAGCTCATGTAATTTGATCCTGACCGAACTGAAATCAGGAACTTGGATCAACTTCTGTAAACGCTTAGGCAGATGCCATTACGCGATTGGACCATGTGCTTTGTCTCTAATATACAACACATATTTTAAAACGTCAGTCTATGGAAAAGGTTAAACATAGCGATACAATACGTGTAAAACAAACCAGCAAAGTTTTCATTGAACACTGTAGCAGCAAGTTTGAAGAGGGACGCCGTTACCGTAGCTGCAGAAGACGACAGCGGAACTGTTAGAGAAAGCAATTTGTGTGCCAGAATTTGCCTGTTGCCACTCGATAATGAACTTACCGTTGCAAATTTCACCAGGAACCATAAGTTTACAGCGGCATAGTGCAGTAGTACAAGAAATTTGTGGAGGGTGGCTGTTGGTGAACCGCAACAAGTTCGAGCTGACCGTACGTGTCAGAAGCAACAGAACAGGGACAGGATGTTGTGAAGTCCTACAAAGTCAACCTGTCGAACTAGTACTGAGCTGAACTTCGCACAGAGTGGAAAATCCTTCGTAAGCGGTTACGAACGAACCCATACAAAAACCATTTCCTGCCAGCCGTAAGGCATTACGACAAATTGCGCGATCTGCAGTTCTGGCACTGACATTCAGAACCATCCTGAAAATGACAGCTTCGCAAGAAAATAAATCTTCAATGACGAAACCACTTTTCATCTTTCCGGGAAAGATGAACAGACACAACACGCAGATGTGCAGGATAGAGGATCCATATGCAGCTGTCGAACACGACCACGAATCACGGAAACTTGTATCCAGTGCTGCGGCCATCACCAAGACAGTGTAAGGGGTCGGTCAATGTTCCCACACACATAGATATGCCGCAGATGCGGCTCATGGCACAACATGAATCTGACAGCAGCGATTTTATCTTAAAAAGAAAGCTCTGTCTACATTTCCACAACTGTGTTTGAGATTACCGGACTGACAAGGGGAGGCCACGACTTTTGGAACGCGGATTTACTGCAAACTTCGTACAATCGTAGTACTCCATGAGGACAACAAAATGTGTAAGCAGTAGCGCCTACTTCTCAAGCGTTACTCAGAAAATCGCAAGATAATTTCGGTCGTCGAATATATATCTGTGCGTGGCCATTTTAGCCATGAAGCGACTGCAGCCGAGTGGTGACGGCACGGTGGCACAGCGTGTTCGGCCAGAGGGTTTGCTGCCCTCTGTAATAAAAAAACTGAGTTAATCGATCAACAACGAACTTTAACGAATGTCTTACGACGTCCGCGCCGAGCAGCTGCAACGAACAAAAGCGAACAAAATATGGTTAAAAAAGAAAAAACGTGTTCGGTCAGAGCGTTAGCTTCCCTTTCTAATGAATAAAACTGAGCGAACAGATGAACGAACAAACTGGACGGGTGTCATGGGACGCCCTACCTGAACAAATTCAGCGAACAATGTAGAACAATGTTTTTAAAAGACGCTATTAAAATACACTCGATACTGTATAACCAATTATCAGCGCAGATTTTTAAGGAAATACTGCGTTATGCATGGTTTGCTTCCAAACAATCGTTTGAAAGAGAGGTTTTTGAAAATGTTAACAAGATTTGTTTTTCCACAGGAAACGTCAAAAGACCTTGCGTGTGCGGAAACATAGCATTTATTCAATGGAGTTGGTGCCTTTTAACCTTCTGTTTCCCATGTTTTTACGAAAAATAGCATCCTCCAACTTGTACTCGTAATGTCGAAAGCGACGATTATATTGTACATCTTTCGAAAGCCGTCTGTGCCGGTCAAACCTTTGAGGTAACAAGTCGTTTCGGGCTCCAACCAAGTATAAGGGATTTCTCAAATCACGGACAAGCATACATTCTCTGTATGACTTTATGCATTTGGTGGTTTACTAGTCGGTAGTTATGAATATTACATTATTTGTGATAATAAAAATTAGTAGATTGCCAAATAACATTGTAAATTTAATAAAATTTCATCCGATTACACGTACTTTCCCCATTATATCAGTTGTAATATAAATAAAAAAGAAAATGGCTGTTGAAAATAAAAAAAAACTGACGTACGCAACTCGATCCAGCGATCCAGTGGCTTGAACGCCAAGCACTAAAAAAAAAATATTTATTCTACATTGTTCGCTGAATTTGTTCAGGGCGGACGTCCAATGACACCCATACAGTCTGTCGATGGTCGGTTCGCTCAGTTTTTTTATTATAAAGGGTAACTAACGGTCTGATCGAACACGCTTCTTTCCTTTATTAAAACAACCATATATGTGATAAGCACAAAAACAAAATAATGAAGTGCTGGAACTGTTTCAACACGAATTGTATCCTACAATAGACTGAAGAACACATTTCAATATAGCGCCATTTCTAAGCTTACAAAATAGAACAAAAATAGTAAACTGGCAATAGCTTCTTGAGTCCAGACAGAGACATAGAACCAAAACGCAAACATTTATATAATTGACTGTCTTAACTAGAATGGAAGTTCTGTCATTTGATTCATAACCGTCCATACTCAAAGCATACAAACGGATAACAAGAGCTGCACAGGAACATAAATTAATGAAAACGTCATAATGAAGTTAATAACACCATTGAGAAGTCGGGAGCAGTCCTAGGAACAGGTGTAACCCCTTATTCGTTGTGTATTTTGTTCGCTACATAGTCTTTCATGTGATTTGTGTCCTTACCGGCATCGAGAATTACCCTACGCCTTGTTTTTCAAAAATGATGTCTAACATGTTAGCAAACATCTTCCTGAAATTTGGGTAACGTTTCATCTTCCAGCGTGCCGTTCTCATGTAGGCCTCGAAACTAATGAGATTATCTTCACTATTGTGGATGATGATATATGTCACAAACTGTCCTAACAGCCACATGACGGTGTTCTTGGTAGCGGGAAAATGTTTCGCGTCCGGCCAGAGCACGATGTCGGTGCTGTGGCTGGCTGGGCTACTGCGGGTAATCAGGTTCAGCCTCTGCTGCGCCCATTTCCAGTTAATGAGATGACCGCCACAAGTGAAGCGATGGCGTAAGGTGTCGACCAGACCACAGCGGACGCATTTATCACTGTCACTTAAACCGATTCTATGCAACCTTTCATTAGTGGGTATAACATCGTTTACCACTTTATACCATGTGGACGCCACTTAAGCAGTGTGGACAGTTAAACTTATGTTGTCCCAAACTGCCTTCCAATGAACACTCGGGTATTTAAGTTCAATGAGATTCCGGACTATTGGAGATGTCCATCTTTTTAATAACAGGTGCGTCGTCGGTGAATCCTGCGTGAAATAATGTCCATTAATATAGCTTACTTCAAGAAAAAACTGCTTGACATGTCGTAGTTTGTAATGTACTTTACCTACATCAGTGGGTGGGTGCATATCGGTGGGTTGTAAGGTTCGGAAGAGCCAACTGGTTACGCTGAGAGAATCTTTGTCCAACAAACGTGTGATTCGTTTAATATATAACGCAGTACACTTTCGGTTAATGTCAGGCATGTTGAGTCCGCCGGCCTGTCTGGAAGACGTCAGCGTGGTGTATTTCACTTTGAATAGATGCCCTTGCCAGATAAATCTATTAGAGAGTTTCATCACGTGTTTGGCCTGCGTCTTGGGGACTGGAAATAGTTGGGCCATATAGTACGCTTTACTGAATATATAACTGCTGAGGAGTCGTATGCGTTGGAAAATGTTAACGGACCGCCAATTGTTTTCATAGATGGCACCTTGCATTTTATTGGTGACCTGCTTCCAATTTTTTGCATTCATTTTTAGCGGGCATTTGTCGATAATCTCCCCAGAGTGGTGTGGTCTTCGACATGTTTCGCCCAAGGTATAATAACTGCGTCGAATCCTCGAATGTTGACAAAGGTGCATTTGCCGGCGTCGATTTTAGCACCGGAAGCACGACAGTACTCGTCTACCGCGGTCTTGAGCGTTGATACGTCTCCGTCGTTGCGCAATAACACTCCGACGTCGTCGGCGTAAGCACGAACCACGAAGGACGTGCCGGCGATCAAAAGGCCTGCAAGTTTTTCATGAATAGAGGGTAAGAGCGGCTCGAGCGATAAAAGAAACAACTTCATGAAGAGAGGGCTCCCCTGCGGTACTCCTCTTTGGACCTCGATGGGTTGAGCAAGCTGCCCATTTACGCTGATTCTGGTTGTAATGCCCATGACGAAATGTTGCACGACATTTATAACCCGTTGATCAAAACCACACCGCTGCAGTAGCTGTAGGAGGTACTCGTGGCGGACGCGATCAAAAGACTTGCAAAAGTCGATAAACAGCAATGCGAGATTCACGTTAGTGACTGACGCTATGGCTATTGTATCTCTATATTCCGAAAGGGGGGTCATAATAGTGCGACCAGGGATGCATGATTGATGGTTGTGAATCACTTGCTTCATTAACGAAGACAATCTGCTGTTGAGTGCTCTGGCGAAGGTTAATCACCATATGTATCGCATTGCGAGTACAGATCCGTGAAGTACCGGTAAACTGCAGTAAGAATATCACTCTGTCGGGTCAAACGGAGTCCATCATCTGTGTCCAGCTCCCCGATAAAAGCTCGCTTGCGATGGGCCCGATGTTTTATGAGGTGATACAGCGATGCAAGTTCGTCCTCTTGAAGGGATTTTGCTTTACATCTGATCTTCAGTCCTTCAAGCTGCGTTCGCTTTATGCCTATAAGCTTCGCCTTTATTTGTTTTATGGTCGTCAGCTGTGTGTTGGCTGGTGTAGTAGTTGCTTACAACTCTCGCAGAACTGCCTGGTAAAAATCAATCGTGCGTTTGACATCTTGCGCCCGTTGCCAACTGTAGTTTCTTAAGGATAATCGCATTTTCCGTTTGACCACAGCATTCCACCAGGCTATGTTGCTCGGATATCTGCAGCATTGCTTGAGACAATCCGCCCATGTCGTGGAGATGACATCTTGTAGCAAGGCATCGGCGAGAATAGAAACGATTTAGGCTCCACGGAATCCTATGCCATTTAGTGTGCTGTTTGGCCACATTTATCGTGACACAGAGGGCGCAGTGGTCGGTGAAACTAGCCGGAATGACATCGGCGTCCAGAATATGTTGGCAAATGTTCTCAGAGATGTACAAACGGTCTAGACGGCTACATGCGGTGGTGGTCAGGTACGTGTACTTTACCAGGGTAGGAAATTTTAGTTCCCACGCATCCTTCAGCTGCAGGTGACGCACCAGATCATGTAGTTCCCTACAGTAATTAAAGTTTGGCGATTGGTCTTTCCTGTGGACCACACAGTTGAAATCACCACTAATTATCAACTGGGTTGGGTTGCGGCGTAACAAGTATATGATGTCTTGTTTAAAGAAGTTAGCTCTTTCTGACTTTAAGGTCGTTCCAGATGGAGCATAGATATTGACGAGGGTGACGTCAAAAATTTGACAAGCTATGCCTCTACCGGAGTGCAACATTTCGATATTGCTCTCTGGGATTCCGTCTCATGATAGAATGGCCGTACGTGTACCCCCGTCCGCCACGGTGTTTAAGATTGTTGCAAATCCTGATACATGAAAACTTAAGATTGACACTTCTGCCGTAGTATTGTTAATTTTAAATCTGTCCTAACTCTATTAATGTTCAGGGACAAAAACTTATAAGCTTGACTCATGATCGTCCGAGACCTGTGGGTGATGGGAAGCGTAGGAAGCCCAGTCCATCTCACCGTCGGACTTAGAACCTACATCCGCAGGTTTTCTACCAGTTTTTGCGCTGACTTTACTTTTTTAGTTACTTCCAGCCACGGAGTCCTTTGGTTTAACTTTATTTTGGCGTCGCAAAGTCGTCCGAAGTGTCATAGAAGACGGCGGAGTCGGCGAGTCATGGCTGTAAGCAGTATGTGAAAGTCCTTGCTTCGGAACGGGTGACGGCAAGTCCGAAGACGCGGCTTCAGTAGGCTCACTGTGTTTGTTTGGAGCCGCACTGGCTGTATACAGCTGTCCGGATCCTCGTGTTGTTTGGAAGCAGTTTCGAGGTGGCGGCTGTTTATGTTATGCTCTACGCCGCGTGCTTCATCCGCTGTGTTTACGAGTTGCAGTTGAGTGACTGCCGCCTCTTGTGTGTTGGCCACCTGTGACGAGTCGGCAAGCGGCATCGCAACGGATTGCTGTAAACACTCGACTGCACTCGTATTGACAGTTTCTGCGTCGGGCGGTTGAATGAGAATTTGGCGTGTCGTAACTGAGCCATCCTACACATGCGTGTCCTGTGTGGAGGCCCGTGGCTCCGCGTCATCGGTTTGATTTTTTAGTACATGGTCACCGGAACCACTACCGTCACTTGTACGTCGTCGTTTGTTACCGACAGATAATGCAACACCAGTGGCTAAGGGGTGACTGGCCACGGGTTTTCGAGGCAAGGGTGGGAAGGTGCTGTTACCGGGATCTTTGTCCTCTGACACAGATGCACTCGGTTAGGAGTCAGTCACAGAAGGCGTCGGATTTTGAGTGAGGACAGCAGCCGCTATTAATCTCTGTCGTTGTTGCAGATTGTTTCGAAGTACGACAACGCGCCGTGGACAATCCTCTTGTAAATGGCCACTCGTGTTACAGATAAAACAAGTGCCTACTTGTCCCTCGTAAATGACATGAGCCTTATAACCACAAACCATTATATAGGATGGGATAATGACTTTAACGGCCATGTCAACTGAGCGAACCCTACTATAACATAGGAGTTTGTGATGGCTCGACCATTTTTCGTTTCTAATCTGCCGGATGTCACCGTATTTGGCGAGGACATCTCTAAGAAAACAATTCTCAACCTCAGGTGGCAAATTAAACACTCGCACTTGTTTACACTTAATGTCAGCGTTAGTTATTGAAACTGTACTCACCGACTGATTACGATGTCGGAACTCTGCTTTCCCACCAGTATTCACCAAAATATTCTCCAGTTGTATCTGATCTAAAAACTTCACAAAGAAACATTTCGCCATGTCATAATACGCTGTGTGGACCTGATCGGATGTGATGCCAATAATAACTACTATCCAGTCATGGATTTCTAGAGAACTCGGTTGCACATTCCAGGAAGATTTCTCAAATGCAAAACACAGGGTATTCTTACGAGGCACACTGGGAGCCTTAACTGCACTATATGCGCGGTCGAGACCGCTGTGAGTGAATTAAGAAGCTTGTCTACGACCGTAGTGAAGAAGCGCTGAGTATATCACAGGTCACATTCCAAGAATTCCTATAAAAACGGCTTGCGGCGCTACGGCTACGCGGAAGTACCGACACGTCCGATCGCTGTCGCGTCCCAAGCGGAACTTGTATGCATTTTCAGTATGACTTTATGCATTTGGTCGTTTACTAGTCGGTAGTTATGATTATTACATTATTTGTGACAATAAAAATTAGTAGACTGCCAAATAACATTGTAAATTTAATAAAATTTCATCCGATTACACGTACTTTCCCCATTACATCAGTTGAAATATAAATAATAAAGAAAATGGCTGTTGAAAATAAAAAAAAACTGACGTACGCAACTCGATCCAGCGATCCAGCGGCTTGAACGCCAAACACTTAAAAGAAGACACATTTTGTTCTACATTGTTCGCTAAATTTGTTCAGGGCGGACGTCCAATGACACCCATTCAGTTTGTCGATGATCGGTTCGCTCAGGTTTTTTATTATGAAGGGTTACTACTGCTCTGACCGAACACGCTGAGCTACCCTGCCGGCACCACTCGGATGCAGCCGCTTCATGGATAAAATGGCCACGCACATATATTCGACAATCGAAATTGTCTTGCGATTTTCTCAATAACGCTTGAGAAGTATGCACTACTGCTTACACATTTTGTTGTGCTCATGGAGTACTACAATTGTACGACGTTTGCAGTAAATCCGCGTTCGAAACGCCGTGGCTTCCCTTGTGAGACGTTGCCACATCGCTGGATAGGCTTTACTGCAGCAACTAACCTGGCGCTAGTCGACGGACCACCATGGTTGCTGTACATGACGCATTTCAATTTTTTCATGTGCGGTTGCATGAAGGATAGCGTTTATGTTCCACTTCTACCATGGACCCTCGAAGACATGCAGCAGTACATTGGAGCAGCTGCTCTTAACATCGCTCCTGACATCCTGGGTTTGGTGTATATATTAAAAACTTGATGTTTTTGTCTTTCACATATTGTGTCATTTGTTAATTACTTCTTAGTCATTTATCTGTACCGATTTTCTGTAATGTTTCATACATTTTATAATTATTCTGTACTTTGTACTCGGGGATGAATAAGCACTTCTGAAACGAGGTTTAGCGTAGTTTCCAAAGTAACTCCAAAGCCTTAAATGTTCCTCACATCTTCGTCGTCGACGAGACTTACACCCTAAATTTCCCCCATTTTTTCTATTTGCAATGCTTTGTAAGAGATTTTCAGTATCAACAATCTTTTCTGTATACATGCCGTTAACCTGAACATACTTAGTCACAAAAAAGTTATGGAAATTTTAATGTACTTTTACTACCTAAAGTTAAAAATACTTTATTTAATCTATGTGTGATACGATGTTCATCGTGTTATTAACTGATGTGTTGAAATAATTTCGGATCTATTGTTTGTGTATTTATCAGATGAGGGAGAGCCGGAAATTAAATGGCTCTGAGCACTATGGGACTTAACTTCTGAGGCAATCAGTCCCCTAGAACTTAGAACTACTTAAACCTAACTAACCTAAGGACATCACACACATCCATGCCCGAGGCAGGATTCGAACCTGCGACCGTAGCGGTCGCGCGGTTCTAGACTGTAGCGCCTAGAACCGCACGGCCACAAAGGCCGGTGGAACCGCGTGACCGCTACGGTCGCAGGTTCGAATCCTGCCTCGGGCATGGATATGTGTGATGTCCTTAGGTTAGTTAGGTTTAAGTAGCTCTAAGTTCTAGGGGACTAATGACCTTAGAAGTCAAGTCCCATAGTGCTCAGAGCCATTTGAACCAACCAAGGGTGGCAGCCGGAAATTACGTAACACTATTTGTTAATTGTGGAACTGTTTTCAGATCAGTTTTAATTTCGATATAACTCCTCTGAATACATAGCTATATATTATCGCCAAAATGGTGAGGCACGTTAAATAGGTTCTTTTGTACGAAGGAGCGAAATGATACCTTTGCTGGGCGGTATAAGGAGGAGTCGAATGAAAACGAGACAGATGGAAAAATAGTGAGTAAACTGTTTACTATTTCCAAGATAATCTCCATAACTGTTAACACAGTTACCCCACTGTGAGACACGGCGATCGTTGCCTTCGTGGAAAAATATTAGCGTGTCGTTACTGAAACACGATTGTGTCCTCCTCGTCCGACGCAAATCGACGGTCGCAAACGACTTTCTTCAGGGCTGCAAAAATATGGAAATCGCATAGAGAGAGACCGTGATTGTTTGGAGAATGTGAAACAGCTTCCGAGTGGAATTTCTGCAGCATAGTCGAAACAACTTCGTCGACATGTTCGCTGGATTATCCTACGGCAGAATGATACCATCTGTGGACTTTTCTAGGCGTTTGGAATTGATGGCATGATCCAATTTTTACAAAATGTCCACGGACCAGCATGCGTTAATTGTGGCACCACATTACAGAAAGACAATGAAAATGTATTAAAAAACTATTAAAAAACTAAAAAACCACCTCGATTGCGAAAAAAGCACCTAGTGTTATGTGTTACACCAGGTTTCGGCGTGGATAACTGCACCTTCTTAAGAACAACAATAGAACCCACAAGTGCCTAAGAGGACCTTTGTCAGTGATTAAAAGAACACCATAGCTATACATTTATAAACGAAAAAGAAAAGGAAAACACAAACGGTACATATGTACAAAGTCAAAACCACTAATTAATTTAATGGTGTACGCTCCACCTCACACCGGCCTATGTTCGATGGGCCACGATCCGCCATAAACTGCAGCTACAAACGGTCGCCCACTTACAAGCCTGACCCGCTATCTATGCACATGCGCAAGACAAGGGAAGTTACTTGAACGCGCATGTACATACGAATACGAGAAAGTTTATACATGGGTCGGGTCTAAATAGCCCATATATTCTCAACCGTGGATCAACGTATATCAAAAAATGAAATGAGGATAAAAAGAAAGAAGCTGAACAGCTTGACCAAGACGTCTTTATATTACGTCCCCTCAGCCCCCCACCCCCAGGCTTAAGGTATAGTTTCTAAGAGTTTCTCCTGCTGTCATAGGTAACTGTGCATAGATAGCGGGTCAGGCTTGTAAGTGAGCGACCGTTTGTGGTTGCAGTTTATGGCGGGTCATGGCCGGTGTGAGGTGGAGCGTACACCATTAAGTGAAGTAGTGGTTTTGACTTTGTACATATGTGCTGTTTGAGTTTTCCTTTTTCGTTTATAAATTTATAGCTATGGTGTTCTTTTAATCACTGACAAAGGTCTTCTTATGCACTTGTGGGTTTCATTGTTGTTCTGAAGAAGGTGAGTTATCTACGCCGAAACCTAGGTTAACACTTAGCACTAGGTGCTTTTTTCGCAATCGAGGCGGGTTTTTAGTTTTTTAATATATTACCAACGATTGATGACGCGCTGCGATGTTGAAGGTTCTACAATGAGAATCAGGCGCTTGCAGGCAAAGAAAAAGGTCCTCATGACTTTCCGGAAGCCGTCTTGCCTGTTGTTGCGACTGCCATACAGAAATTTCGCTGGTGGAGAAGCCGCAGTGAGTGGTCGACTGGCGGGCCCTGTAGAAACACTGTTGACGGTTGAGAATGATTTTTGTTGACTTCAGTACGTGAAATAGTGAGGCAAGCACGCCTCTCTCTGTTTGCCCTGTCCAGCACCGACGTATGGACAGCGGCTTCCGTCCCGTCTGCTGAGCCAGCGCCTTGCATTGCAGATGGAAGACTAGTGGTAGGCTGACAACCTTTACAGACGACGGCCATTCACGTCAGCATCACGGTACTTTCTTCAGCACTGTGGAGCCTTCATCAAGACGACGACGTTCAAAGGCGGCTGTGCACGGGACACAACCCTCTTCTCGTGGCGGGAGACGGATAGCTGCGAAGTCGCATTAGGAACTCAACGTCGGCGGCAGCAGGCTTGGATGACAGGACGGCGTGGCTGTGGCACCAAACCCCTTAAAGGACCTAGAAATGGTGCCAGGTACAGTCCCATCTCGAGCCCGTGACTACGGCTGCCGACGCCCCGTCTTCTTGCCGTGTGGCATAGAAATGGTATCTTAATGATGCTGCTCGTCTTCAGTGACGAGAAGTGACCCCTCTGCCTCAAAATTTGTCTTATTTATATGCCTCTGTCACACATTTATTTAAATTTCCTTTAATTGACGTCTATAGTCAGAAACTTTTTATTCACAGGTTACCAGTTTCGGTCTATAACGACCCTTTTCAGCTCTGTGTTTTATAAAAACAGTGTCCTAATGTACTGCAGCCATAGTGGCACTATTAGTGCTACTGACAACATGACTCGTGCATATGGTGTTATTTATATACATTCGACGATGCTGGTGCTGATTTTGGATTTAACATTTGACGATACCACCATGGCTGGAGTACAGTAGGACACTGTTTTTATAAAACACAGAGCTGAAGATGGTCATTATAGACCGATACCGGTAACCCGTGAGTAAAAATTTAATGACCATAGACGTAAATTAAAGGAAATTTATTCTATACACGGGTCACTGTTTTATTCGCGACGTTGTCGCAGCTTGTGACACATTTATTTCGCCAATACTCGGCACCCTGTGACATCGCCCATAGCCCACGACAAAAGAGTTGCCTGACGGTGACATCACCCTGCTGGCTACACGATTACCACTGCTGCAATCGGCTATCCTGGCTTTACAGTCCATTTGCGTATCTGTTATTATGACCACACTTGTAGCTACTGATCCGTGGCTCTTAACGCGACAGTCCACTGTAGCTTGCACCCTACTACTCAATACTTTTACTGAAAACGCACAACTCTTGGTCGAAGACTGGATAGCAGCTCTACACTAGGGAGCCCTTACATGTCCTCGACACAGTTAAGATCTCTCCGAACCGATTCCCATATTTTCGGAGCCCTAGTGGAAGACATTCATACCTATCGATTTGATTGGATAAAGAGGTACACTCCTGCGTACATTTCTCCTTGGAGGCATTGACCATCTTGTTTCAGATTGGGATAAATGCGTAACTTTTAAAATACTTTACTTTTAAATTAAACAGATTACTTAATTTTTCCCCATATGTATCGTTTTCATTTGGCTGCCCTTATAGTTGGCGTTTAGGTCTTGGCGTTTAGATTTAGGTAGATATTGGCAGCCTAAAAGATCTACTGGACCTCCAACCTGGGACCTTCTCGTTTTGCCAGCAAGTGCTTCACCCTACATTTCTACTTCTTCCAGAGTTGTGAGTGCGGGTCGTGAGACGTGATTAGGTAGCTCAGTTGGTAGAGCACTTACCCACTGAAGGATAAGATCCCAGATTTGAATCCCAGTGTGGTGCACAATATTAACTTGCCAGGAAGTGTCAGATCACACCACGTTCCACTGCTGAGTGAAACAGAAAACACGTAGCGGCGTCCGCGTCTACCGATCAGTGTACAACACTGTGGACCGAGTATTGGGTGCCATTTTATTGAGAGTATTGTACTGACAGTTCACGCGCGCAGAGAAGTGGTGAGAGTCTCTAATATGTTTCCCAACGTCTGCCATTCAAAAGACTAATCGCCAGCTCGAAATCTGAAATTGCGTTTAGCAATGCTTCATGCTAGGAATGTGCCGCCGCGTTCCTTCGTCACTTCTCATTTCCTTCAGGTGTCTCTTTCTCCTCTCTCTATCCCATAGTTTTTCTTAATATCGAAGGATACTTTTTTTAATTTCACGTTTCTTTTAATGATTCAGTGGTGATACTCATTACTAGTGGACCCCTTTCCTCTCACTTCAATGTAAAATATTTCTTTTCTTGGTGAGTCTTTGGTGTAAAAAAACATTTCAATTATCTTGTAAAATTTGTACATTCCGAGGACTATAAGCATGATATGACCCTTTCCGTTCACCTATATTCCCATAATTAGCTTCGGTTAATGAATTTACCGATTGACTGATTGATTCACCTTGGTAGTTTACATAGAATACAATCCTTACGAATGCTTCAAATGAAATACACGTAAACACAAGAAAAAATACTTTGTCATTTACGTACAATGGTTAGACTCACTGACAAGGGTTTTTATGTCTAGGCGTAACAATACGATGTTATACGAAGTGGTTCGAAATCGTTCAATAGATTGTATCCAGAGACAATAAGGAACTTGAATGTACTACGAGAAGTCAGGGAAAGTATAGTTTTTAATAGAAATTTTAACTATTTGACTGTAAATTACTATTCATTTCACATAATCATGACTAGTAATTTACAGTCAAACGGCGCAAATTTCTTTCAAAAAGCACTACATGACTGTGCTTCATTACAAAATTGAAATCAGGGCCGGCCGCTGTGGCCGAGCAGTTCTAGGCGCTTCATTCCGGAACTGCGCTGCTGCTACGGTCGCAGGTTCGCATCCTGCCCCGGGCATGGACGTGTGTGATGTGCTTAGGTTAGTTAGGTTTAAGTAGTTCTAAGTCTAGGGGACTGATGCTCTGAGATGTTAAGTCCCATTGTGCTTAGAGCCATTAGAACCATTTGAAAAATCAGGGGAAGTGTGGATCATTGCAAAGGAGACAATAAAAACAAAAATGGTTCAAATGGCTCTGAGCACTATGGGACTCAACTGCTGTGGTCATAAGTCCCCTAGAACTTAGAACTACTTAAACCTAACTAACCTAAGGACAGCACACAACACCCAGCCATCACGAGGCAGAGAAAATCCCTGACCCCGCCGGGAATCGAACCAGGGAACCCGGGCGTGGGAAGCGAGAACGCTACCGCACGACCACGAGATGCGGGCACAATAAAAACATATCAGCCTATTTATTCAGTACTACACTGAACTTTTATGGAGATTGTTAGGGACAGGAAGGAAAACAGTTCCCCAGCCTCCATAACAAACTTCACCATAAAAAGAAACGTTCATATACACATGAAATATACAATAACTTTTTCCTCAAAGCTCGAAGAACTCTCGGAAATGTACTGTTCAAAGAACTTGAGGATGTAATCTAAATGTAACCCTGAATCTGATGATAAAGATAAATAAATAAAAAGTAATGTGAGTCAACAGTGAAGAAGCAGTTTGTTTGTGGGAGACAGTGGTAGATGGAGAGTCGCTGCAAGTTCTGGAAACTGTGGATCTCACAGAAAGAAGCATAGTAGTGTAGTTTATGCAGGAATAATGGACATATGTATGGACATATGACGTTGTCACGAGATTATTACGCAAGTATACGCTTAGTAAGCTCCAGCAGCAGAAACTGCGAAAGCTGAAAAACTTTTAAACCTATGACGAATTCTCTTCACTGTCGATTCGGAAAAAAAAAAATATTTTTGCCGTAAAAGACACATATCACTTGACACTCATCTTGAGTAGTTTCACAATGACACTATGAAAATCCTTGAATAATACACTCCTGGAAATGGAAAAAAGAACACATTGACACCGGTGTGTCAGACCCACCATACTTGCTCCGGACACTGCGAGAGGGCTGTACAAGCAATGATCACACGCACGGCACAGCGGACACACCAGGAACCGCGGAGTTGGCCATCGAATGGCGCTAGCTGCGCAGCATTTGTGCACCGCCGCCGTCAGTGTCAGCCAGTTTGCCGTGGCATACGGAGCTCCATCGCAGTCTTTAACACAGGTAGCATGCCGCGACAGCGTGGACGTGAACCGTATGTGCAGTTGACGGACTTTGAGCGAGGGCGTATAGTGGGCATGCGGGAGGCCGGGTGGACGTACCGCCGAATTGCTCAACACGTGGGGCGTGAGGTCTCCACAGTACATCGATGTTGTCGCCAGTGGTCGGCGGAAGGTGCACGTGCCCGTCGACCTGGGACCAGACCGCAGCGACGCACGGATGCACGCCAAGACCGTAGGATCCTACGCAGTGCCGTAGGGGACCACACCGCCACTTCCCAGCAAATTAGGGACACTGTTGCTCCTGGGGTATCGGCGAGGACCATTCGCAACCGTCTCCATGAAGCTGGGCTACGGTCCCGCACACCGTTAGGCCGTCTTCCGCTCACGCCCCAACATCGTGCAGCCCGCCTCCAGTGATGTCGCGACAGGCGTGAATGGAGGGACGAATGGAGACGTGTCGTCTTCAGCGATGACAGTCGCTTCTGTCTTGGTGCCAATGATGGTCGTATGCGTGTTTTGCACCGTGCAGGTGAGCGCCACAATCAGGACTGCATACGACCGAGGCACACAGGGCCAACACCCGGCATCATGGTGTGGGGAGCGATCTCCTACACTGGCCGTACACCACTGGTGATCGTCGAGGGGACACTGAATAGTGCACGGTACATCCAAACCGTCATCGAACCCATCGTTCTACCATTCCTAGACCGGCAAGGGAACTTGCTGTTCCAACAGGACAATGCACGTCCGCATGTATCCCGTGCCACCCAACGTGCTCTAGAAGGTGTAAGTCAACTACCCTGGCCAGCAAGATCTCCGGATCTGTCCCCCATTGAGCATGTTTGGGACTGGATGAAGCGTCGTCTCACGCGGTCTGCACGTCCAGCACGAACGCTGGTCCAACTGAGGCGCCAGGTGGAGATGGCATGGCAAGCCGTTCCACAGGACTACATCCAACATCTCTACGATCGTCTCCATGGGAGAATAGCAGCCTCCATTGCTGCGAAAGGTGGATATACACTGTACTAGTGCCGACATTGTGCATGCTCTGTTGCCTGTGTCTATGTGCCTGTGGTTCTGTCAGTGTGATAATGTGATGTATCTGACCCCAGGAATGCGTCAATAAAGTTTCCCCCTCCTGGGACAATGAATTCACGGTGTTCTTATTTTAATTTCCAGGAGTGTAACTTTCTCAGGTGTTGGATCGTTGTCCGTATGAATGAAAAGCTAATAAATTCAGTGTTCATTCTAACGGTGTGTAAATACTAAAACACAACTGTATGCTGACAGCGAACCAATCAATCATTACTGCAACCACAACCAATGTGATAATGATGTAAGCGAGCAGGTGATATCGAAGATGTAATCGTAAACACAGTGGGCCCCTTCTGCTGTTTTTGTGATAGCAGTAGAACGTCGCCGGATATTTTCTTTTGCTAGTTAACTGTGCATCCAAGTAGGGAATGGCAACACGTCCAAAAGTTTTCATGGTCGTCTTCTGTCTTGATTCTTA
Source organism: Schistocerca piceifrons (assembly GCF_021461385.2). Taxonomy (NCBI): domain Eukaryota; kingdom Metazoa; phylum Arthropoda; class Insecta; order Orthoptera; family Acrididae; genus Schistocerca; species Schistocerca piceifrons. Next base: position 204,132,087 of record NC_060141.1, on the reverse strand, counting down.
ACTATAGTAAAGATTTCTGCTTCGTTTGTACCTAATAGCACAGTCTGTAGTTGGGCTGTAAGTGCGTGTATTACATTGCATTGAAACAGCATGCGAATGTGGTGGTTGTTATACTGTAGAAAGGTCGCTATGTAAAACATTTCACGAATGGGAGACATTTCACTGACTCGCTGAATCTTGGACTTGAGTCCCAAAGCAGGCTGGCCCTCTTTCTCCCAAGTCGACAGAAAGCTAGTCCACAAGATGTTGCCAGCACTCAAATCCGTAAGTGGCATGGTTAACAAATTTTCCTTGGTGGAGAAGGTATGATACTGAATCTTCGTTGTTCATTCACAAATCCTGCAAGTGAATTCCCATCGGTGCTGTGGGCAACTACATTCCTGGCTTTTTTTATTTTTTTTTTTTTTGGTTATCAGTCTGCTGACTGGTTTGATGCGGCCCGCCACGAATTCCTTTCCTGTGCTAACCTCTTCATCTCAGAGTAGCACTTGCAACCTACGTCTTCAATTATTTGCTTGACGTATTCCAATCTCTGTCTTCCTCTACAGTTTTTGCCCTCTACAGCTCCCTCAAGTACCATGGAGGTCATTCCTCATGTCTTAGCAGATGTCCTATCATCCTGTCCCTTCTCCACTTAATTTTCAACATTCGTCTATAGCACCACATCTCAAATGCTTCGATTCTCTTCTGTTCCGGTTTTCCCACAGTCCATGTTTCACTACCATACAATGCTGTACTCCAGACGTACATCCTCAGAAATTTCTTCCTCAAATTAAGGCCGGTATTTGATATTACTAGACTTCCCTTGGCCAGAAATGCCTTTTTTGCCATAGCTAGTCTGCTTTTGATGTCCTCCTTTCTCGGTCCGTCATTGGTTATTTTACTGCCTAGGTAGCAGAATTCCTTAACTTCATTGACTTCGTGACCATCAATCCTGATGTTAAGTTTCTCGCTGTTCTCATTTCTACTACTTCTAATTACCTTCGTCTTTCTCCGATTTTCTCTCAAACCATACTGTGTACTCATTAGACTGTTCATTCCGTTCAGCAGGTCATTTAATTCTTCTTCACTTTCACTCAGGATAGCAATGTCATCAGCGAATCGTATCATTGATATCATTTCACCTTGTATTTTAATTCCACTCCTGGACCTTTCTTTTATTTCCGTCATTGCTTCCTCAATGTACAGATTGAAGAGTAGGGGCGAAAGGCGGCAGCCTTGTGTTACACCCTTCTTAATACGAGCACTTCGTTCTTGATCGTCCACTCTTATTATTCCCTCTTGGTTGTTGTATATATTGTATATGACCCGTCTCTCCCTATAGCTTACCCATACGTTTTTCAGAATATCGATCAGCTTGCACCATTTTATATTGTCGAACGCTTTTTCCAGGTCTACAAATCCTTTGAAAGTGTCTTGATTTTTCTTTAACCTTGCTTCCATTATCAGCCGTAACTTCAGAATTGCCTCTCTCGTCCCTTTACTTTTCCTAAAGCCAAACTGATCGTCACCTAGCGCATTCTCAATTTTCTTTTCCATTCTTATGTATATTATTCTTGTAAGTAGCTTCGATGCATGAGCTGTTAAGCTGATTGTGCGATAATTCTCGCACTTGTCAGCTCTTGCCGTCTTCGTAATTGTGTGGATGATGCTTTTCCGAAAGTCAGATGGTATATCGCCAGACTCATATATTCTACACACTAACGTGAATATTCGTTTTGTTGCCACTTCCCCCAATGAATTTAGACATTCTGATGGAATGTTATCTATCCATTCTGCCGTATTTGACCGTAAGTCCTCCAAAGCTCTTTTAAATTCCGATTCTAATACTGGATCCCCTATCTCTTCTAAATCGACTCCTGTTTCATCTTCTATCACATCAGACAAATCTTCACCCTCATAGAGGCTTTCAATGTATTCTTTCCACCTATCTGCTCTCTCCTCTGCATTTAACAGTGGAATTCCCGTTGCACTCTTAATGTTACCACCGTTGCTTATAATGCCACCAAAGGTTTTTTTTGACTTTCCTGTATGCTGAGTCTGTCCTTACGACAATCATATCTTTTTCGATGTCTTCACATTTTTCCTGCAGCCATTTCGTCTTAGCTTCCCTGCACTTCCTATTTATTTCATTCCTCAGCGACTTGTATTTTTGTATTCCTGATTTTCCCGGAACATGTTTGTACTTCCTCCTTTCATCAATCAACTGAAGTATTTCACATGTTACCCATGGTTTCTTCGCAACTACCTTCTTTGTACCTATGTTTTCCTTCCCAACTTCTGTGATGGCCCTTTTTAGAGATGTCCATTCCTCTTCAACTGTACTGCCTACTGCGCTATTCCTTATTGCTGTATCTATAGCGTTAGAGAACTTCAAACGTATCTCGTCATTCCTTAGTACTTCCGTATCCCACTTCTTTGCGTATTGATTCTTCCTGACTAATGTCTTGAACTTCAGCCTACTCTTCATCACTACTATATTGTGATCTGAGTCTATATCTGCTCCTGGGTACGCCTTACAATCCAGTATCTGATTTCGAAATCTCTGTCTGACCATGATGTAATCTAATTGAAATCTTCCCGTATCTCCCGGCCTTTTCCAAGTATAGCTCCTCCTCTTGTGATTCTTGAACAGGGTATTCGGTATTACTAGCTGAAACTTGTTACAGAACTCTATTAGTCTTTCTCCTCTTTCATTCCTAGTCCCAAGCCCATATTCTTCTGTAACCTTTTCTTCTACTCCTTCCCCTACAACTACATTCCAGTCGCCCATGACAATTAGATTTTCGTCCCCCTTTACATACTGCATTACCCTTTCAATATCCTCATACACTTTCTCTATCTGTTCATCTTCATCTTGCGACGTCGGCATGTATACCTGAACTATCGTTGTCAGTGTTGGTCTGCTGTCGATTCTGATTAGAACAACCCTGTCACTGAACTGTTCACAGTAACACACCCTCTGCCCTACCCTCCTATTCATAACGAATCCTACACCTGTTATACCATTTTCTGCTGCTGTTGATATTACCCGATACTCATCTGACCAGATATCCTTTGCATTTCCCTTTTCAGATTTTCTAGTTTCCCTACCACGTTCAAGCTTCTGACATTCCACGCCCCGACTCGTACAACGTTATCCTTTCGTTGATTATTCAATCTTTTTCCCATGGTAACCTCCCTCTTCCTGGCTTACATCGCCTAAATATGAAGATTAAACAGGCCAACGATGGAAAAACTTTTTTGCTGAAAATGCCTTATTCTTATGTTTTTTAGGTTAGGAAATCCAAATATAATCCTTAAAGAACTGTATCACCCAGCATTCCTTCACATTTTACAGTTAAATTTATTAAGCTATTTTTTAAAGAATTTGACAGCTTTTATACAGTTAAAATAATTTAAAAAGGAGGTGTAATGACCGTAGATGACATTGGTAGCATTGCTGAAGAACATTTGCTGGTAAAAAAGGTCGATTCTATTTTTACGTTAACAGATGGTGTTTTGTTCACTGTCAACCTAACCTCACTTTCCCATTTCCTGTACATGTGCTCAGTATAATGTCTAATCGTGGTTGTAAAAACTCTGCAGACAGTTTTTGTTGCATTTATGGTGAATTTGTGATTAAAAAACACCAAAGAAGCATTACAGACTTTGTAAAAAACGTTTATCTATCATAATTTTGATCTAAACTTGGTGATCGAGATAAATCTTGGGGGCCACGGAAGGTATGTTATGTATGTGTTGAAGATCTAAGGAAATGGTCTAAAAAGGAGGAAAAAGTCTTTAGATTTTCTGTTTCTGTGATATAGATGGAGCCATGAAATCAATCGGATGATTGCTACTTTTGTAGTGTTGATACTACTGGTCAGAATTCGAAAAACTAGAGGGTAATAAGCTACACTAACCTCCCGTCCGCCATCCTCAGTAGGGCATGGTGTAGATTTGCCGGTTCCTGAACAACCAGATGATTTAAATTCTATTCCAACAGATGTATTTTCTGATGTGCGGTGTGATTTAGATGAACAAGATGATGTAGAATTCCATCGTAATACAGAAGTCTAGAGCCCAAATTGTTTACTCAGACTAAACTTAACGAATTGTTTAGGGATCTGGGCTTAACGAAAGAAAAAGCTGAATTTCTTGGCTCTAGATTAAAAGAAAAGAACTTACTGGCAGTTGGAACCAGCATATACATGTATAGAAAGAGAGAGCAGCAGTTTTCCAAGTTTTTCCAACAAGAAGGTGATTCAGTGTACTGCTAAGACATTCCCAGTCTGGTGAGTGAGTTTGGTATTGAATACAAAAAGGAAGACTGGAGGCTGTTTATTGATTCATCCAAAACTAGTTTAAAGGCTGTTTTATTACACAACGGTAACATGTATGCATCTACACCTGTTGGACGTTCTGTACATATGAAAGAAAGCTATGAAAACCTAGAAATAGTGCTAAATAAAATAGGCTATTCTGCTCATGGTTGGATCATATGTGGCGATCTAAGTGACATACATGCTCTTTGGTCAGCAAGGTGGCTTTACCATATTTCCATGTTTCTCGTGTGAATGGGACAGTAGAGCTAGGAATCAACACTGGTGCAGAAAGAACTGGCCTGTGAGGGAGTCTTTAAAACCTGGTGAGAAGAACATTGTACGCAAAAACCTTGTAGTTCCAAAAAACCTACTCCTACCACCTCCACATCTAAAGTTAGGTGTAATGAAACAGTTTGTAAAGGCTTTGCCTAAAGATGGAACATGTTTAAGTATCTCTGCCAAAAGTTTCCACACCTTTCAGAAACTAAACCAAAAGAAGGCGTCTTCATCGGACCTGACATTAGGAAATTGAAGTTTTTCTGTTGACTTTGTATCTACAATTACCTTAAATGAGAAAGAAGCATGGGTATCATTCAAGCAAGTCGTTACAAAGTTCCTAGGGCACGAAAAAGACCCAGAACATGTTTCTATTATAGCTACAATGTTAAAGAAGTTTAAGACTTTAGCATGTTTAATAAGTCTGAAATTTTACTTTTTGAGCATCACCGTGATTACTTCCCGGACAATATGGGAGATGTTAGTGAGGAGCAAGGAGATCCTTTTCACTTGGACGTTAAAGTGATGGAAAAACGCTGTCAAGGCCGCTGGAACCCCAACATGATTGGGGACTACTGTTGGTCACTTCACCGAGAAGTTCAGCAAGCGAACCATCGCAGAAAAAGCTACAGAAGACGTTACAATAAATAAATAAATACAAACCAATTCCAGCTGACAAGCTATTAACACATATCATTGTTTTAAATAGCTTACTGTAAATACACACCATGCTTCCTTTGTAAGAAAGCGTTCCATTAATTTCCCCGTTTACCGTATAGCACAGGATTTTACTATATAGTAAAAAGCATATTGCTCAAAAACTATGGGTGATACAAAAAACTAAGGCTAGATTTGGATTCAGCTCATTAAAATCTATAAAGATCAGTTATAAAAGTAAAGACGTTTTTCAAAAACTGAATATCATTCTACAATTGGCTGTACAAATTTCATTCTTTGAAAATTGCAGCAGATAATGAATTCAAGAAACCGACAAATGTTTTTAGTATTTTTCTTTCTGTTTTGGCAGAAATATTAAATATTCATATAGTTTTCATCCACTCGACGACGTATGCAAAGAACCCTTAGCACCAGGGCAAAATATTTCGAAAGTTTCATAAATTTTGGACAGCTATTAGTCACCTTTCGTCAATAAAGTGCACCCGTATACTGTGACCTGTATGGCTAGAAAAATTTAGCAGTGTCTGTATGGAATCATGGATTGTACCTTACCAGCATATTGTGCACTTGTGCATCACCCTGAAACTTCATTACATAATCAGTTACCATTGTGCGTGATTAAACTCTATGTATAATATAAATAACATTGAACGGATGTTTTTTTTTGGCTTCTTTCTCCATACAGAAACTAAAGCAGTAAAAATTTTGGTTCCTTCCACGGATAATTCTCGAACATAAATCATACGATTTCATTGCAACGGGTAGTGGAAGTTCCTGACGTTCGTTTGAGCTCCCTCCTGATCTAAGGAATGTGAATTTGCAATTTTTTTTTCATATGTCTCTAAGATAGTAACACTAGATATTTTCTTGTAGCATTTCAAACGGCCTGATGCATCGAAGACGGAACCAAGCACCACGAAAGCTTAAGAGAGTTACAATCATTACTGATGTTTGTCTTAGCCGAACGCTACACACTAAAACTGAACTTCATATTAAAAAGTTGCATACCTTTCAGCATTATTTATGGTATCATTGGGTTACAAAATGATTTAACTTACTTTACATTCCTGACAGTTAGTGCTATTTTTGTGTGTTCCTGGACTGTAGATCTGTTTCTTCTTTTTGGGACTGTTTAGGTGCACAGAGCGAGTGCTCGCTAGCGGGCAAACACAAATTGTGGTGCGTCGAAATTAAAGTCGTTAGTTAGAAAACTCTGCAAACGAGTTTCTGTACCCCCTATTGCAACTACGCGGCATCACATCACTGCTAGCGAAATAGCGGATTCAGTAATTGGACTTTATACCACAGCAAATCGTCAGAGAGGAACATTTGTTAACCACAGTAACACTATCCCACACAACGATTCCATCTCACGGAAGTAATAGCCCATAAGAGACATTTAATCTCTCACTTGCTGCTTCTAATGCATGCTGGTGTCTCACCTGGTGGTAGCAAGAGTAGTTTGCGTATAAATGTGGTTACCGAACGAAGATTAACGTCTCACTGAATCAGATGATGTCTAATTGCTTTCAAGAATTGTTCGACACGAAATTGCTTTCAGTTTTGAAAGGTACAAAGGTACAATACCGTCTAGCATAAACTGTGTTGTTTGACAGTATTGTTATACTAGTACCTTTGGACAGCCTCAGGAATTTTTTATACTGTTTGTGTTTTTAACCCATATTACCTCGAGATATTCTACATAAAGGAGAAAATAATTCCATAAAACCAGAATGTTACCTAATTTGTGTTTTTCGTGAATCAGAAGAGCGCTTCTGTTCTCGCACAGTACAGAAAATTATTTGTGACGTTTAGCTGTTTTGTTGTTAGAACCAAAATGTACACTGAATGTCGCATTTATGTTAGGGTTGTGGACACGCATTTACCGCAGATCACCAGGTTTACTTTCCTCCTTTTTATGTATTACGTAAATCTCTTTTCTCTCCATACTGCTGACTTACTATATGACTTTTATCGAATATGTTACCAGCTTATGGCATGATGTCTCTACAGTCTGATCTACAGTTTCTGGCTACTCTAAGTGTACTCATAGTATTCTACACCGTAATAACGTACAAATGACTTTTATGTTGAGGAAGTCTTTATAGCAGCTTAGTATGTTGCAATTTCAATTGCTTTTGATCGAAATGTATCGAGACGTCCTTCCGTTCATTGGTAGCATTAACCACCTCACCAATATCAAACATGAATCGACAGCTGTGATACAATTTGCACTGCTTGCCAAACAAGTGTAGTACTAAGAACCTCGCGCCAATGTCAGTGTAACTACGGACATGTACACACCATCGGTGGATATGTAAATGACATTAGTTGCATGTCTCTGTAGCAGGTAGAACGGCCAACAGAGTGAATTAAATGTTGGTTGCGTTTACTTTTTCAACGGCCTGATACAAAGTCAGAAACATGATCTTCGACATTCTGCATAAAACTAAAGCGAATACATTAAAATGCACTTTAAGACAGAACTAGAGGTTTAACATGGGTCGAAAGAGAAATATTAGTTTAAATTGTAAAAGTAACTGCAAGTAAATGCATGTGTAATATTTAGTACAGTAAAGTTAAGTGACAGCGATATGTCAACCTATAAAAGAAGTCAGAGGCACAGCGGAAAACCAAAACCGGATCTAAGAAACTGCGGGCGTTGTGAGGACGAAAGATAATGCAATCACAGTACGCCAGCGACGCCCCAACATTACCGGTCATGAGTGTTTACCATTTCATCATTATTTTAATCTACGTCATGATCCCATTTACGACTATACTCGTATGTTTTATTTGCTTAGTTTGTTAACTTGATGAAGGCAGTTACGTTCGCTGACCTTCCAGACGATATATATTATGAAACTACCTGTAGTAGCTGATATCTTTGTATTCCGTAAATATTTTCATAAATATGCTCATTTCGTATTTTTATGACAAACCGAAGATGATTATAACAGTTGAAACTAGCAATTACGTAAACATACATTTTCGATCAAAGACTGTTGTAGCAGTGACAATGTTTCATTCTTCCGATCTCTTCTGGAGGCACAGCGGTGTTGCTGCTGCCTTCATGGTGTGGGTAGTCATCGGCTGTGACTTCAGGTCTCGACCGACGAGTGAGGGACCTAGACATTCCACGTACTCAGCTGTTACCCCTCATGTGGCAGTGATACGTCCCCTTAGAAAAATTATAAATTACTATGCTGATAAACCTCTTACTTTATTTGATTTTCAAACAGCTGAGCAAAACTGAACGCACTCAGACATTTCTCTTTGTACTTACTCTAATCATCACTACACTGACACACAATATTTTTAGCGCAACGCAATCTGTTTTTCAATAACCCTTACAGAAGAATGGCCCTGACTAACAATAACCTATACCTTTCATGAATCACTTACCTCACAAAAATCTTCGTTACTCGAACTATTGCAATACAGCGAGCGCCAATACTGCCAGCTAAATAAAGGATTCTAACTATTGAAGGCACTATCTACTGATAGGCATAGTTAGCAAATGAAAGATTTTGGTAGAGAACAAACAATGTATTTACCTTAATAGTGTTCAAAAGTCATAATATATATGTCAGTTCATGACATACAGTCTTACAAATTTCGTTTTTCTGACCGACACACGTCCAGATCGTCCGCCCTCAAAACTCTGCCATCTCTCTTCCGACATTCAACTGCGCAACGCTACGCGCTGTCCACATCCAACTGCCCAACACTACAATAGCGAATATTCCAACAATGCCGACCAGCCACAGACTGCACACAGCACAGTCAGTGATTTTCATACAGAGCGCTACGTGACGTTACCAACATAAAAACCTAAACAGCCTACTTACAATAGTATCGTGGTACCACTTTTCATCAAAGTAATGCTTATCTAAACATGAAAAGCGTCTTTATGAACCCTCTGCGTCATGCGTAGATACATCTGTTGCGAGCAATGTCCCCAGACCTGTCCCCAATAGAACTCCGACCAGTGTCAGTAGCCGGGATATCAACGGCCAGTTGGAACAGCCGTGGCCCAGCTTGCTTTTGGAGAGGATACAACGCCCTTACGAAATCCTTTCCAATCGAATCAATGTACGCATTGAGGTCGGAGGGGATGCTACGTCACACTAATATGTGGACTCACAGCAAAGTTCTCCGTAAATTTGACTCGATTATGTAATCACTGGCAGAGCATCATGTACTCTCTCAGAAGTGAACTTACATTTCGTTTCCTCCTCCTCTCCTGCGTGCTTCAGTTTCTTTTTCGGGCATTGTACAAGGTGATTTTAATTAAACTTTCGCTGTCTGATAGGGCCCCCATGAAAAGAGAGTGATCGTAGGTCAGTGAAACTTTGTGCAAACATTTGTAAAAACACGCGGCAGAGAAATAACGAATACATCATTGAAATAATCATATTTTAGTTTCCACAAGAAATTTGTTAATTCCGTGTTATGTTTATGTTTCACATTACAGAGCTCAGTGTGACGATGATCTGCATCCACAACAGCCTGGAACCGCACCAGAGTGTTCTCTATTGCTGCACTGAACATGTCAGGCGGAATGTTGGCTTCCTCCCTCGCTATGCTCATCCTCAGCCACCATGTGCGTATGTGTCTCGTTGATTAACGCTGTACTTCCGGTAACGCACAGCCAGAAATCACAGAGGTTCAGATCTGGTCATCTTGGTGGCCACTCCTTTTTGGAAGAATCGGACAACGATTTGGTTTTCTCCAAATGTATTATAGACCTCAGGTGCAATGCGTCGACACTTTTCAAGAGCAGCGGCACTATTGCCGTTGTTTTGGTAAACCAGCTTTGGCGAGTAACGCCTGCTCATCATTCCCCAACCCGTGTTGACAGTTTTCAACGGTGGTTCACACTGATACTTGAGTCACCACCCTGCGTCGCCATACTTGTCTCGGCACCTGATGTTCTTTTTACACGATGAACGAAAGTGTTTAAGTAACATTATAGTCTACTGAAGCGCTCCAAACGGACTAGTCCCGAACTATAAACTCGCACATCTTGTAGCAGCGTGTCTAAATGATAAACGTAAACACAGCGTACCTCTCCTAGCATAACAGTACGAAAGTTGTGATTTCACAATGGTGTATCATTAATTACTTATGGAATTTACAAAGATTTAAAAACTTCGGTGAATATATTTACGAAAATTCCACTACACTCACTTCCTCAGAACGATCCTTGTGATAACGAAACGACCATAAACAGAAACAAAACTCAACATACGGTAAGTGCACCGGAAAGCAATATGGCAGACTCAGCACTGAGCTAAGACGTGAACACAAAGCTACTAGCTCGCGCAGCGACGCCACTAGTAGCGAACGTAGAATTAACTGTCTCTATGCCTTTATCCTTAGAATTATCGGGAGTCGCTACTATCGCGGTCGTAATGGTGACCCCGTTCACACTGTAGACGGCCCCCGTTCACGCAGCTGGTTGTCAATCGATGACAAGTTCGTTCATCGTGTAAAACGGGCATAACGGCAGGTCATACCACTAACGCTGCTAACAATGCAAATCAAGTGGTAAACAGTCTGAACATCAACCTGTATACAAAAACAATACGTCTGGTTTGATGCAGCGCGCCACGAATTCCTCTCCTGTGCCAAACATTTCATCTCACAAGGAGACGGCACGACCGTGGGGTCGGGGATTTGTCCGCAATTTTGTGTGGTGAAAGAGGACCCCTAACACCTCACGTGGTTAAAATATTAGAACGCACTACCCGGAAAATCCCGGGAAAAATCTATCCAAAGTTTATGACGTGCCTTATGAGTATAAAGTGTTATTACACTGCCGAGCCGCCGTCTGGCCACGGTGTTTAGGGCTTGGATTCTTACGCCAGAGGTCTCGTGTTCGATTCCTCCTCTGGCACTTTTTCTTCCCTTTCTGTTTCATTTTCTTTGGTTATTCCACCAATTATTCAGGAAGTTTCCCAAACCTACATTATCTTTAACATTATTGAATAAAAATTATTTTCTTTTTGTCCAACAACACAATTCATGGCGGTAGGTTTTCTCTTTTTCATTGTAAAGTATATGAGGAGCAACATTGCCTTTTTAATCAGAATAACAAAGTCGATTGGGAAACATTCAATTTTTATACATATAATAATTATTAACAAGAACCGGAGTGGTAATCATCGTAAAAACAAATAAAGCAATAATTTTTGCGACATCTTGCGCAACATATAAAAGCGGATTTTTTACAATCACAGGGGATTCGCAATAACTCTGTACAAGAACATGCCCCATTAACATTTAAGAAAATGTTTCTCGTTTCTGATAATTTTGAGGCAAACCAGGCATGTCAAATCATGTCTCGGAATATTGGTGACGATAATTGATGGTGAATTATAGAATGAATATTTATTCAATCTTCCCGGAAATTAATTTCACGATTCTCGTGTAACAATGCGCTGCAATTTTGCAAGCAACAGAAGAAAAAAAAAGTGCCGGAGGAGTAATCGAACCCGAGATCTCTGGCGTAAGGATCCGAGCGCTTACCATGTAGGCCACACGGCGGCACGACAGTGGGCTAACATTTTATGCTCATAAGGCACCTAAGAAACTTTGGATCGATTTTTCTCGGGATTTTCCGAGTAGTGCGTCCCAATATTTTAACCACGTGAGATGTTAGGGGTCCTCTTTCACCACACATAATTGCTGACAAATCCCCGACCCCACGGTCGTGCCGTCTCCTTGTCACTGCAACACTTGCAACCGACGACCTCAATTATTCCATGGATGTAATCTAATCTCTGTCTGCCCCTACAGTTCTTACCCTCTACAGCTCCCTCTACTACCATGCATGTTATTCCCTGATGTCTCAACAGATGTCCTATCATCCTGTCCCTTATTCTTGCAAGATTATTTTCCATATATTCCTTACCTCGCTGATTCTGCGGACGACATCCTCATTCCTTATCTAATCTGAGACTCGGTCCAAACAGGCCTTGAAGGCTCAAAGGTACTTACTGACCGCCCTCAGCCCACAGGAGTCACTATATTCTGATGTGGAGGGGCATTTGGTCAGCAACCGTTCTCCCGGTCATTGTCAGTTTTCGTGAACGGAGCCACTGCTTCCCTATCGCTCCATCTAATTTTTATCATTCTTCTGCAGCACCACGTTTCTAATGCTTCGATTCTTTTATTTTCCTGTTTCCTCACAGACCACGTTTCACTATGCTGTACTCCAAACGTACGTACATTCTCAGAAATATCTTTCGCAAATTAAGTTCTATGTTTGATACTAGTAGACTTCTCTTGGTCAGGAATGCCCTGCTTCACAGTGCTATTTCGTTTTCATATTCTCCTTGCTCTGTCCGTCACGTGTTATTATTCTGCCCAGGTAACATAACTGTTTAACTTCACTTACTTCGTGATCACCAATTCTAATGTTAAGTCTCTTGCTCTTCTCATTTCTTCTACTTCTCATTTCTTTCGTCTTCCTTCGATCTACTCTCAATCCACATTCTGTACTCATTGGACTGTGCATTTCATTTAGCGTATCCTGCATTCTTCTTCACTTTCAATGAGGACAGCAATGTCATCAGCCAATCTTATCATTGATATCTTTCGCTTTGAATTTTAATCCCACTCTTGAGCCTTTCATTTATTTCCGTCATTGCTTCTTCGATATATAGTTTTAACAGTAGCGGCAATCTTTTTAATCTGAACACTTCCTTCTTGATCTCCCACTATTTTTGGTTCCTCTTTGTTCCTGTACATATTGTGTATTAACCGTCTTTCCCTCCAGCTTACAACAGTTTTCTCATAATTTCGAACATCATCTATTTCTACATTAACGGATGCTTTATCGAGGTCAACGAACTCTATGAACGTGTCCCGACTTTTCTTCAGTCTTTTGTCCTAGGCTGTGAGAAACAGCAGTCATCGTTTAAAGTTGTTTGATATTCACTACTTAAAACTGCAGCTCCTAGTTCTGTTTTCCCTGCGTAATCATATCATGTCACCTGACGTCAACTGATAAGTTGTTGTCGTTGGTAGAAGGGAGGTTAGCGCTTAAATTCCCCTTCCACGACGAGTTCCGAGGAGATGGAATACAAGTCTGGTTTAGTACAAGATGACAGAATAAAACGGCCAGTTCCTTTCAAGGGTATCATCCAGAATTCCCATAAAGCGATTTTAGAAAACCATGACGAAAACGAAATGGATAGATGGAGCCTGGAGAAGCCGTACTTTTGAATGCACTTTTCATTTATTGCTCTTAACTATGAAGCATTCTGCTTGTTTTCGTGATGGAACTTTGAACGACCACATGAAAAGAAAAATACAACAATCAAAAAAATAAAAGCACCCATAACATTGCAGCACTCAAGGTGTTGAAAGCAGGAATTCCAGAGGTGTGGAAACCGTTGCATATTTTTTTTCTTTCCACTGTTGTGGCAATTAATGTCAAACTGTAGCCGGATAATGCCCTTGTTGACAGTTACTACTGGGAAGCGGACTAATTGCGTTTAGCGAGACATGTTGAACGATCTCGTACTGGCAAGCGAGCAGCGAGACACAAGCGGAGTGAAGCCGTCGCTTTTATAACAGTACAGCGCAATGAAAAAGAAATATTTCAAGTACTCCGTAGCAGCCTTCATAGAGGGAACGAAAGAGGCACTGCGCTTCACTGCTGCAACACGCAACTGTGTGTTCAAAGGAAGCGCGACGCTCAGTTTGGTATGACGCTGATGAGTGGGTGTGCACCTACTAACATCCTCTGTGAAAAATTGCACCTATTCATTAAATTAGACGTTTGCGCAGTGAAATCGTGAAATAATTCTGTTGAATTCACCAGTTTCTTTATTAGCAAAGGACAACTGCCAACACTCGATCTTTGATATCTGGTCGGTTTCGTAAAATTCTGACTTGGTTAAACTACTGAGCTTTCGGTCCTTTCGAATTTGAATCTCATTATTGTTCAGAAATAAGGCGCACTATATCTATTGTAGCGATGGAATATTGAACGGCTCCATGAAAAAAAAAAAAAAAACTGGTCACGCCATTACAGCGTCCATAAAGTATTCAGTACAGTAAATGTTTTATTAAATATCAGTATACATAGTATTCCACGATCTCAAAATCTAATAAACTTTAATTATAGCGATGGCTACACTTTTCCTTGTATAATGTGACCGATGGCTAACCACTGTAATCACCTTCGTCTTTTATATTGCTTTGTTCTTCGTTGTTTTTATTCTGCACACCTTCACTAACTTTACAATTGTACTAAAAATACCACTTAAGCCCGTATGATTCATACATTGTTTTATCACCTTATACTCTTCCTGCTGACATCAGGAAACTGCGTATGTATTTCTTATCATTAAATACAACGAGCTCTCATTTACGAACTATCGTATCTTTACTGTAGCTATTCTTTTGATTTTATTGTTTGGAATTTGCCAGATATATCTTCAATTGTGGTTATAATCTGCTGAAACCTGCGCGCTAAACTGTGGGTCCATGGTCGTATGTATTGTGTTGTACAGCGTTCGGAATGGCATATTTTGATTTACTGAACTGACCAGTTGCTGCGGTGATCTGTGTGTGGTATGCAGCTCATATTTCATTCTTTTTTGTGTTTTAACCATTGACCTTTACTTCTCTTTGTCTGTTATCATTACTCATGAAGATGACTATGAGGTGAATTTGAAACCGATCTCTTTATATAAAGAAATTGTAGCTATACAGGCATCAATCATGTTTTGGATGTTGCAGTTCTCTCTCTCTCTCTCTCTCTCTCTCTTTCAGACACACACACACACACACACACACACACACATACACACACACACACACAGTAAAATATTGATTACTCCTTGCTACTGTAGTGTTATCTGGAACCTGAGAGGAAGGAGAACAGGCGCTCCAAGGCGCGGAAGCAAGGACGATGCTGAGGGCAGAAGAAACTAGGAGAGATACTGTTACATGAATGTTACATGAAGTATACCGTAAGGTGAGAGTCCTGCGAAAATGCAGACGCCTCCGAACGCGGTCCCAGGGCACTAGTTACTCTTCAGGGAAGTAACATGTAACTTCATATGTCGTTTAGACGATGTGGTAGGTTGCCACCGTAGAACATTGTAACCAACAGGCATGTTCCGCTGAGAACAGCAACGTCAGTAGGCTCACAAGGGTTGGAAAGAGAGCGAAACGCCAAATATCTGTTGACCTAGCAGTCCCTACTCTGAGGAGCCCGACGGGCGGGGCTAAATGACGTACAACAATAATGTTGCAAGCCTTATTTGGCAGAGCAGTTACGTTTAGCTTTCAGCTGAACAATGTTGATGCCAAATACGGACTTAATTAGTGCAACTGCATTAACATACCCACCTTAGGAACATTAGAGGGGACCTAACTAAACCGTGATTGTCAGCGCCTGCAAGAGACCTGCGGGACTACCTGGTTGGATTTAAGTGTGAAAAACAGTGCACCCAAGCGACTCTTTAAAAACCCTAGGTTCCGCTTTCTGGCAGAGTCCGTAGTCAGACGACCTGGGAACCGAATCCGTGGCCGTCGACTCCAGCGTCGGTCCAGATACGCGTAAGTCTGCTCTCTCCCTTGGAATGCCTCAGTGAACAGTGTCACATTTAATATCTTTTGTTTTGAACTAAGTTGTAGCCCTAAGATGCTGCTAGTATTTGCTACTGTGGTTAGCATCCACTCCTGGGACTTCTGCACCGGCTTCTGTTGTAAAAGTGCTATTCATACTTTTTCTAACCCTAGAACTAGCCTCGAGTGTATTAGTTAGTCCTGTCAAGAATAAACAACTATTTCAGAACACTGTTTGGCCAAGAGTCTCCACAACGAGTACCCTACCAAGTCTCACCATCTGCAATTGTAGTAAATGCCTGTAGCAGTGTTGACTCAGACAGAAGAAAACAGTCGAATGCCTTCAATGTGAACTGTCCTTCTGCCTTCTGCTCTGTACCTCTCGGGAGCACAGACTGACCAGTAACCCCTTTTCTCCCTCTCCCAACTATGTCAGGACACGACATAGGAAAAATATTGTGGTGCCAGGTGTGAGGTTTGTGTCGGTGTAACTGATTTTTGAGATAAATCGTTCCTGCTGAGCCCGAGGTCTTAACAGGACTGACGGCTTTGAGATTCTATTAGATGCAGCATTGGCACTCCAGTGAGAGCAGTCGGAGAGAGAAGAACAGAAGAAATAAGAAGAGACCAGACTTCGATGCCTGATGCAGGAAGACGGGTCAGGGTGGCCTGTCGCCACAACTACCATCGCGAGGGTGGCGTAGCGCCAAGGAGACAGCCTCTATCGGAGAGCACATAAAATAGTGCTTTGAAAATATTTTGTTCCCAATGATAAGGAATCCGACACGGGTTGAACATATTTGCAGCACTATTTGTTTATGATGACACCTTCTACCCTCTACAGTGAGCCTAAGGCTATGTGCCACGGGAGTGCTGAATAATTTACAACTGTCATTGCCTATGAAAGCATCACTCGATGCATTAAGCAACGTATTGTTCTCTTCAGGTGCGCCGGCCGGTGTGGCCGAGCGGTTTTAGGCGCTTCAGTCTGGAACCGCTAGGGTCGCAGTTTCGAATCCTGGCTCGGGCATGGATATGTGTGATGTCCTTAGGTTAGTTAGGTTTAAGTAGTTCTAAGTTCTAGGGGACTGGTGACCTCAGATGTTAAGTTCCATAGTGCTCAGAGCCATCTTCAGGTGCAATTGTCGCAATTTATAACAGTTCAAGCTCATATGAAACTTCAGCGACTCGGTCCTGCACTATGCCGTTGACTACTGCAGCTGAGGTCACACACTGCGCTGAGCCCTTGCATGCTCGGTACTGTATTGACCTCAGCGTGGGAGGCTGCTATGCTGAGAGGGATGGCGTGTACTCTGGAGTGTAGCCTAGTGGCTGTTGCGGATTGCAGCAGAACATCGCTAATGTCCGTGGTATCGATTCGCGTTGACGACTTAAGTGTGGCACAACGATATCTGGACGATGACACAAAAATAATCCACCATAAGGGTCAAGAAGATATGATAAGTAAGGCGAATAACTAAAGATCAGGTACTGAATCGGAGTGGGGAAGGTATCTACCATTAGAATGCGACGTTATTAATATTACCATAAGGAGACGCAGTTAACATTATTATGAAAGAATAAATACGATGTATATTATCACATAATTTTGTTCACAAAGGAAAATAAAGTAAAAAAGTCATTCTCCTCTTTCCTGTGAATTACTAATACGAAAGAATTTTATGTTCCCAGAACTACATCCACGGAAGACCCATAAAGCTTTTTATTTTTATCGTATTCGTACTTGGAAGTCAGGCATTACACGGTACACAACTCTTTAATTTACATGGGACAAAAAAGGTATGAAGCGTCCAGTAGAAAGCACAGTAAAAAAAAGAAGGAAAAATATAAAATAATACTGTATAATGGCGGAAACGGTGAGAGGTAAAACTCGTAGAGGGAGCCCAGTTCCGGCTTCTTTCACAGTTCTAACACTGCGCCGATCCATTTCATTGATTAAATTTTAGATTTGGTTTCTATTAATATGGTTGGTTCCATTCTTTTAGCACATCCAGAAAAATTTTGGATGCCTTTCTCCATGCTCTAGTAAATGTTGGTATACTCTTGAATTTCTTTATATGTTCTTGATCTGCGTGTTCATTCTTCAGTATAATTTGGACCTTCAACATCTCTCTTTATGTTTTAAGAATATGACTGTTTCAGTTCGTGCGCACGCGCGCGTGTGTGTGTACGTATGTGTGTGTGTGTGAGAGAGAGAGAGATTGCGTGTGTGCGTGATTGGGTGTTTTGCCAGCAAGTAAGACCGCAACTGATGTGGAGAAACAATTCTCTCAAGACAGATCACGATCTAGAACAACCACATCTGAATCTACATTTACACTTCTACTCTGCAGTTCGCACCTGAGTGCCTGGTAGAAGGTTCATCTAACCACTTTCAGATTACTTCTCTACTCTCCCATTCTTGAGCAGTTCGCGGGAAAAACACTTAAATCTACCCTTGCGAGCTCTATTTTATTACGATAATCATGTCTCCCTATGTAGGTTCGCGTCAAAGGAAAATATGACTTAAGAGGAGAAAGTAGGCGACTGAAATCTCATGAAAGTATCTCGAACTTTTTTTAAGGATTGGCACCCCAAGTCGCGTATCATTGTCATGACACTCTCCCCTATTTCGCGATAATACAAAATGAGCTCTCCTTATTTTTATTTATTTAACCTGATGTGTCTAGGGCCATCAAGTACTTTCTTACATCAGATCAGGGTTTCACAGATACAATACGTATTTCTTTATGAGTACTTAAGAAAAAACAGTTTTAGTATAATTTTAGCACGAAAGCTAGTATTAAAATGACCTGAGTGTCTGCTGTATAGGTGAGAGTAAACTATACTGTCTATGGACTATCGAAGTTAATATTGGTATTACTTGTACTGCTGCAATTTGCAGACACTGATAGTGACAATATTAGTAATAATAATAACCTAATACTAATAATAATAATTACAGTAATTGTGACGGTAGATAAAAGAATAATAGAATTAATAGGCCTACAAAACAGATGCTTTCTGATTTAGTGCGTTTTGGGAAAAGGAAATTTCAGGAAACAACATTGGCTCAGAATACTGAGAAATGAGGGTGCGTAAGAGGGGTGTCTAAGGGTAACGAGAGCATACAGAGACAATGATAATCTTATTGTTGCTATACTATCTGCCTTCTAGTAATTCTCTAATATAAAGCGGGAGTTTGTTAGAGAGTTGGGTTCCTGCTACTGAAAAGGACTTCAAGAAGGTGGCTGCAGGATGAAGTGGGACAGAAAGAATTTTGCTCTGGTGCCAACGGACCAATATTCTTTCATATACTTTTGCTTAAATTCTTCGAACGTCATTCTTTCGGTATTCAAATTAATTCCCCAGCGCTTAGCGTCACCTGCTAAGGCGCTAATTACTACGTTTATCTTTTCCTGATCAGACACGTGTTCAGGAAATATCCTCTAGCAATTTTTGATGAAATCTAACGGATGCCATCCGTTATGTTTTTTGGTGGGATCGAAGCGTTCCTCACCTTCTAACAGCTTCGTAAGTGGTGTGGCATTACAGACAACACCAGGTCTATCTTTAATTTTACTCTCAAGGTCGAAAATTTTGCCTTGAATTTTCGAAGTATTTTGTTCACATTTTTGTACACATCCGGTAACTTTCTCACCTAAATCTCTTTCAGTGTCTGAAACTGCGTTTTTCAACTGTGAGATTCCGCGTTGACATTCGTTTACGATCTCAGTTTTAAGACCGAAAACTTTTTCGTCTACTTTTGTTTCAACTAGAGGCTCTACTTTCTCTTGGATGTTGAGAATTTCAACATCAAACCTACTGTTAATATTGTCAATTTCCCCCTGCATAGTACCCATATTTTTATTAATTGTGTCAATTTCAAACTTCATAGTATTTACTACAGAGCTTAAACTACCCACTTTTTGTTCTACCTGTTCTATTTGTTTACTAATTTTAATCCTTTCTCTTCGACCTGTGCTTTAACCTGACCAACTTGTGTTTTAAGCTGCTTGTCAACGTGTGTTTTAAGCTGATTACTTTGTGTTTTAATCTGCTCATCAACATGTGTTTTAAGCTGACTAACCTGATTACTGACTTGTTTCTGAAGCTGATCATTCTGCGTTTTGAGCTGCTCGGCAACGTGTGTTTTGAGCTGATTATTCTGTCCTGCAATTTATTTGGTTAATTGTTCAAATAAATCGTTCATGCTTAAAATTTTCACACTGTTTTGTTATACGGAATCGGTGTGTTCCGATCCTACTTCAAAAGTTTCTTTCGGTTATTTCTTTATCTGTGGAGAATCAAACATGTCAGTGGATTCGTTCACGTACCCACTGTCATCTACAAAGTCATCCTCTACTTCTTGTTTTATCCCTTGCTGTGTTCGAGGCAATCTCGACATTTCAATCTGTTCGTTAACATGTTCGTGATACTGTATGTACGCCAATTGTCTACCGCTAACAACATCTGTTATCTGGCCGCTTAAACTCCTGCTATTGCCATGCGCATCTTCCATTACGCTCGGCACATCTACCGTGTCTACGTTCCTGTCCATACTGAATGCAAATTACATCTCTCTATCGTACTTGACGTTCACTGCTATTTACTTTACTGAATATTATTGCAATTCGTGCCACTGAACATCCACTGTTCGGTATTCACATTAATTTGTAACCGATAACAACTGGATGTCCTGTCACCGGGAGCCACTTGTAACATGCGCTAATGCACACGATACTCTTTAAAGCCAGTACTATGGTAAGTTGACGGGCATCACCTTAAGAGAAAGGATTTTTGTATAGATTTTGACCGCGTGTACCTGCATGGAGGCAAATCAGACGTACACCCACTCAGTAATAGGAATAGTACGTCAAGCAAATCCGGAGTGCAACCACACTTTAGAACGGACAAGAAACAATACAGCAGATGCTACCAAATTGTTAATAATACGGTCGCCAGCCTAATTAGGCATTAACTGAGTTTCTTCCCTGTACAAGTTGATGTACGTGCATGCAAAACAACATGTAATAATACTGCATAATATGGTAAATTTTAGAACCAGAAAATCTACTGAACTGATAATTTCACTTTCTGTACCAATATGGACAAGCCATAAATACACAACAAAACACTATAATGTTTACTACAAACTTCGTACTGTCTATTGATCTGATTAAAATTGGGCATAGGTTACCCTAGAAATAGCACTTTCGAAACACACATACAATGTCAATTTTGAAAAAGGTAAAACACTGATAAATTTTGGTTTTATATTGACTTTAACTTTTCTGGTCAAATCAGTTCAGTACGCTTCAGAATTCAAATGAATAGAAAAGAAATGGGGGGGGGGGGGGGGGGGGAGAACCTGAAACTGTTATGATAACTGTATTGAAAATTTTGATTATTGAAATCATTAAGCACTCAGGATTTCCAATATACGAGTTACTACTCTTTTTGTCTTATTTCCTGCTCATTTAACTACCATTATTTTTGTCTCAAATTAATTAAACTTCATTACTAAACCAATTTCAACATTATCCTCTAACTTTGTCAGACCTTTCTTATTTACCTATATATTCATTAACAACAAAGTTCTTTAAACATCATTCTAACATAGATAGGTCTGCAGGTAATTATTATTAACATAAACTTTGAATCTTCATTTCGGGACACTCGGATTGCACAACATGTGGAAAGGACCCTGTCTAGGTTAGTTGTGAAGATAATTAAATGATAGGACAGTTCTGGTAAAATTTAAGTTGTTATTGAACAGTATGGAACAAAAGTAACACTGGTCCACACGAATACAGTACTAAAGGTTTCAACCTGTTCGTATCGATGCGGCGGTCGGCAGGCGGCGAGATGGCGAGGTACAGAGCACACATACAATCACAGCAATAGCTCTTGATGTATCGGCACTTTGCTTCTTCTTAGCGTCGCAATACTTTTCCATTTAGTGCCTATGGAATATTGCCATGCTGTATAGGCGTCGGAAACGGCACATCCGAGGCTCAACGAAATCACGTTTTCCAGGAGAGCCTCCTCGATCCAGAACGTGTTTCTCAGACCGATGCCCAACTCCGACTACTACTGCTGAGCCCGTTATGCCATGCAGCGCCCGTGTGCATTTTCCCGCGCTCGCCTGCCATCCACCTTTTACCGCTCCTAATACATTGCCTACGTATGGACCAGACACACAATTGCAACTTTAACATCTTACAACCGTCTCGACATTTGTTACACTTCAAATCTATTACAATATTGCTTGAAATTTGACATAAACATTAATATTCACATCGAAAATTGTTTACAGTTTCTTTAACATAATGGCATGAAACAAAAAAGAAATGAAATCAGAACATCGATTATACTAATCTATCGAAATTCAGAAGAAAAAATTATTATATGTACAATAGTACAGCGTTGTTGTTGTTACAAATGTAAATCTCTGCGCTTGTGTGCATGGAGCCAGAATAGCTGTGCATACGTATGACGGTGAAATGTGAGCAAAGATCAGAAGATCACAGGCATCTGGAATAGAGGCACAGTGATCCTTCTGAAAAAGGACATTGCTGTAATCAATAACTGCAAGTATAAGTGTCTGTACAAGTTTCTTTTTCAGGTCAAGGGGGAAGAGGGAAGAGCTTTTTATATTTTTGTAGGGCACAGAGAGAGTCCTTCTTGCATGTTACAGTTACCTGTTCAGTGAATTTAGATTTTCATCTATTATTACTCCTAGACTCCTTGCTGAAGGTGAGAAGTTGACACTAATCTCATTTATTGTTAAAGATGGCAGGGATAGCCGATTATTTGGGCTAATGACCCTAGAATGAAAAACAAGTGCCGCTTGGGTTTTAAATGGGTTGAATTTGAACCCTATATCAACCGCTCATTTTGATAGTGCACACAGATCGGTATTGATATTCTTGATAGGCGTCTTCTGGTTTATAGGTTTTGCACATAGGTACAAATGGAGGTCGTCAGCTACACCTGGTACTTGCATTAGTACAAGACTGGTGACATATCTTTTACGAACAATGAATAGAATATAGGACCTAATACCGAACTGTGGAGACACCTGATACTATCTGCCTCTATTGTGAATTTATGCTGCCGAACATGACGTATTGCTGACGAGACGTCAGGTATGAGCGAAACCGTTGCGCTACACTTGAGAGAGATATTTAAGGTGCTAAGTTTGGCAAGTAAAATGTACAACAATATTCTAGAAGAGGATGGGAAAGTGTAGTGTAGGTAGTCTGTTTAGCAGATTTGTTGCTTATTTTAAATGTTCTGCCAAAGATACACATTCTTTGGTACGCGTTCCCCCACCATATTCTCTATGTGGTCTTTGCAGTTCAAGTTGTTCGTAAATGTAGTTCCTAGCTATTTAGTTGAATCGACAGGCTTTAGACATTTGTGATTTATAGCGTAACAGACCCGCTTTACTACTCATATGGATGACTCAACAATTTTCATTACTTAGGATCAATTGCCAGTTTTCACGCTATAGAGATACTTTTTCTAAATCATTTTATAATTGGTTTTGATCTTATGGTGACACCATTGCTCAGATAACTTACCACAGGTGTATCCCATGAGGCCTATAAACAGGGACTAACTAAGCCATTACTTAAAAAGTATCTTGCCACAGCACCTCTCATTACCATCTTATTTGAATTCCTCCAGAACTGTCCAAGGCCTAGGAATATATAGCCTATGACAATCCAAAAAGGACCCAACTAAAACTAACCAATTAGACGAATACGAGTCATGCTTTCGTAAACATCGCAGCACAATCTCTGATTTATTAAGTGTGATAGACGACCTGAAACTTGCCATGGATGCACAACAGGTATCCATGTGCTTTTTAGATTTTTCTTCAGCTAGAATCTAGATTACAGAACACTGTTTCTCACGCACTAACATACACTACCGGGAAAAATTTGTAAAACTGGAAAGACAATATGTACTGATCCGATGGTGGCATATGCCATCTAGGGGGAAGGGGGGGTAGTAGACGTAATGAGCATGTTTTCAGCGTCGTCCGCCAGCAGATAGTGTAGTTGAATAGCTACCAGAGCGTCATCTGTGTCTACCCTTCCATAGGGAATGTTCAGAGCCAGAAGTCTCAATGTGATGCTAAAGCGTGAAGTATGTAGGCAACCATGTCATGGAAATTCACCCGTCCTTCCTACATCCAAGTGAGCGACTTTGAAAGGGATCAGATCGTGTCCTTCCGAATGACGGGATGGTACTTTCGGAGAATTGCCACACAAGGTGGACGTGCTGCGTCAGCTTTGCAACAATGCCGTTATCAGTGATCACGTGAATATTCTCACACAGCCAACTGGGCGAGTTTGAAAGGGGTCAGATCGTGGCCTTTCGAATGGCGGGTTGGTAGTTTCGGAGAATTGCCACGCAAGTTGGACGCGCTGCGTCAGCTGTGCAACAATGTTGGAACCAGTGGTCACGTGAATATTCTCACACGGCCAACTGAGCAAGTTCGTACGGGGTCAGATCGTGGCCCTCCGAATGGTGTGATGGTATTTTCGGAGAATTACCGCACAAGTTCGACGTGCTGCGTCAGCAGTGTAACAATGTTGGAATCACTTTTCACTTGAATATGCTCACACCCTTAGACGAGGTTCTGGATGTCCACGCAGCACAGACACCTACCACGATCGTCGTATTGTAAGGACTGCAGCGGCAGCTCCCACAGTAAAGAGGCCTTGTTAGCCCAGATGCGTCAAAAAGAACTGTTGCGAACCAGTTATCTGCAGTTGGATTACAGGCACCCATATTTCTAGCCCGTGTTCCACTCACGCTAAAGCATCGACATCCACGGATCATTTGGAAGATGAAATGGCGTGCTGGGTCTTTAACGATGAAAGCGCATTCTGCCTGCGCGCAAGTGATGGTCATTTGCGTGTACAACTTAGAGCTGAGGAGCGCTGTCTCGTAGAGTGCTTTCCTCCGAGATAGCCTAGTGCCCATGATCTACAACTATCGTTTACCTTTGGTGTTCTGGAGGAGACGCTAACCAGGGCTCGGTATGTGCAGAATATTGTTAGACCCCTTCTTTTGTTGTTGTTGCAACTGGAAGGTCATGTGTTGTTCCAACAGGATAATGCTGGCCCAAACACTGCCCGTGAAACTCGACGTATTCGGCAAGACACGCAGCAGTTTCCTGGCCAACACGATCTCTTGATTTGTCTCCAATCATACACGAGTGGGATATGATGGTATGAGAAGTGACTCGTTGAACTTCTCAGTCAATAACTCTTACAGAAATACATGAAGAGGTTGAGCACTCATGGAATAACGTATCCCAGGATAGTATTCGCCATCTTTCCGACCAACTGGATGCCAAAGTGGATCCCTGCATTTCCGTCCATGGAGGCTACCTCACCTGGTAATAAGGGTGCTTTATCGTGGGAGTATACCTGGCACCTCAGAACCGCCTGCATTAATGAGTTGCAAATGTAATCATCTCATGTACTCTGTATGCCCTGTTGAAGCAATAATTCTTGAGGGAATTGTAAACTGCTAAAAGGACGTACTAATTTTTTCCTCAGCGTAGTTACATTACTCACCACCATGTTACGCTCTATAATTCGGAACACGCTAGAGACAGAGGGTTGCAACTTCCATCAGTGAAGCGGAGAAGTCGACTAAATAATATGCAGTAATAAATCAACTGCTACTGACGACAGAATAAAAAATTTGGAGGCATTACTTTTCGGCATGCCCTCCAAAATTGACTTCAGATGATTTAAGTACGCGACACTGTTTTCCATCTGCTAATAAGGATTGAATTTACACGTAAGGCTGATCCACTATGCAGCAAACTGTGTTACATTCACTAGGTGGCACCGGGGAGCTGTTTCGAATGCGTGCCAGAAGTCAAGGGACGAAGCACCAACCTGGGAGCCGTTATATACAACACACTAGAATTTATAGAGGAAAAGAGCGAGCAGACATTCATTTGGTCTTTGTTTCTACAATTCTATATCATTCCCAAACAGAGGACTTTGTTTCTCAAAAAGAGTCACAACATGAGAGTATGAAACGTATTCTCATGTAGTATAATGGTGTAGTGATCAAAGCTCACACTTTAGTGACGGCTTTCTAAAATGCCAAAGTAAGAAACTTTACGACGGCACACACTCATGGTGGCACCATAAAGCTTCTTACTTTGGCATTTTGGGAAGCCGTACTGTTAGGTTTTGAGGAATGTCAGTACTCAGCTGCATACAGAGACTGGGTCATTCTTTGGAAAATTATTTCACAGTAATGCCACCAAGATATTTATCTTAACAAATACAGCAACTACTAGGAACAGACATGACATTTGAATTATAATCTGCAAAAAGTTAAATTACATCATTTCTTGCCGATGACTTCTTCAGGTACACGTCTGTCGTACTACTCAGGACTGTAAACTCCGCACACCATTACCACAGCACGCCACTAGAGGAGAAAAGCCACTGAGTAAAACGCGACGTCTGTGTGCTCGATGACTGAGGTATCACTAAGCGGTTGTGAGAAAAGCCAGAGTTACTCATGGGTCAGTTTTCAACAACATTTTGAAAGAATCGTCACTGCCGGCTGGGTTCTGCGACTGCTCACATGCATCGAAAAATCCCGCTGAACGCAGGCAGCCGAAATGTTGCAGCTGGGTTAGGTCAGTCCGGATCATTTTGGCTAAAATGGTTCAAATGGCTCTGAGCACTATGGGACTTAACATCTGTGGTCATCAGTCCCCTAGAACTTAGAACTACTTAAACCTAACTAACCTAAGGACATCACACACATCCATGCCCGAGGCGGGATTCGAACCTGCGACCGTAGCAGTCGCGCGGCTCCCGGACCATTTTCTTAGCCCCTTGGTCACCATATCCTTCTGCTGAGTATATAACTGGAAAAGGTGGTGACTGTTTTTGAGACAACCCGTTCCATGGTGCTAATCTAATGCGTGGTGCTAATAGTTTATGCTTGTAAGAGTCAAACCGTCACATTGCCAAAATCAGGCGACGAGACGAAACATGGCGGGTGGTGTTCATCTGTGTGGTCGTGGTCCAAGACAATGCTTCAGCAACTTCTACACTGGAGACAATCACACATGTTGCTTCTCTACACTACCAAATCCTGCCTCACTTTCCCCGCCCCCTTCCCCTCCACCCCATCACCAGCCTCTTCCTCTTCCTACTCCGTTTTCGTCTGACATGGCAACTGGTGATTACCTCTTCGTTCCTCGAATAAGGAAAGAATTTCGTGGAAGTAATTTCTAGAATGTCAGAGAGGCGATTTTCAATGTGGTTGGTATCCTCAACAACCAAAATGTTGAATACTATAACCACCTAGTCCTCAATGGTAGGCCGGCCGGTGTGGCCGGGCGGTTCTAGGCGCTTCAGTCTGGAACCGCGTGACCGCTACGGTCGCAGGTTCGAATCCTGCCTCGGGCATGGATGTGTGTGATGTCCTTAGGTTAGTTAGGTTTAAGTAGTTCTAAGTTCTAGGGGACTGATGACCACAGATGTTAAGTCCCGTAGTGCTCAGAGCCATTTGAACCTCAATGGTCGCCTACGTTGAGAGCATGTATCGCGTTGAAGGGTGAAAGCGTAAGGAAGGACTAAAAACTTTACCAGTTTTCATGTTTGAAGCTTTATTGTTATAATTAAGAATCCACCACCCTTATTACTGATACAGCGGTTGCCTTGTGCCTAACTGGTATGCGAGGAAGACATGTGGCGAGTTTGGAGTGGAAGGATAAATGGAGGATGGGTGGATCGCGTAGAGGGGGATGGAGGAGGGTGTGGAGGGGAATACCGAGTGCGAAAATATCGTGAAGATTTCGTAGGTAGCAGTTGAAGCGCCCGCTCTGCAGAAAGGGTTGTAAAATTTGCATACTTGAGGCGGCCATGGCAGTATGGGCCGAAATAACTTCTGCCAGTCGCCGCGACCCGGCTATCGCAGGGCACGGCTTAACCGAGGAAAAGCGAGGCAGTCGGCAGCGAACTCCAACGGCTGGCTACAGTTTGGGAAGCTGGGATGCCTCCCGTAGCTGCCGCTCTGATCTGCATTTTTGTAGGAAGGAGCACAAGACCGGTAGAGCCCACTCTGAATCTTAAAACGACGTTCTGGTAACACTCCGCAACTCTGGCACCGGACACACTTCTGCCAACTAGAAATCGCGGGAGTGGGAAACCAACTTGTGCATAATGTACATAGCAATAGCTGTGAAACTGTTGCAGTTATCCTCTTCGTAATCATGTTATTTTCCACACCATGCAGAACTAACACAGTGTTCTGAAGTATTCATGTTGATATGAATTTGCGTGTGGGTGTTTGCCTGCGTGCGCGCTCGCGCTCGTGTATGTGTGTGTGTGTGTGTGTGTGTGTGTTGTGTGTGTGTATTGCTGGATGCTGAGTTTGAAGCAAGAAAAACGGCAGAATATTAAGCGTTTCAATGGAAGGCACCAGGGCCGCTGAAACGACAGAGGATCTTAGACGACACCACCGTACCTGAAAATGTTCACTACAGTTAGATATCTGTGCTACACTGTAATCATCAGTAATCAACTAATACGAAATGAATGTGAACAGCAGTCTGAAGACTCTACTATCAGTTCTAAACACGGAAAGGCTTTTTCCATTAAACAGAATAATCAGCAGTGTTAGAATTTTGTTGTTTTTACGTTCAGTATCATTCATCTACCACCTGGAATGAAATCACAGCTTCACTTTGGAGGTTAGCTATATCATCATTCTTCAGAGAAATCACCAAAACCTGTCTGATGACAGCTCCTGACACAACTCTACACATTATACTTTGACAGATTATTGTACCGGTTCTGTGCAGACGGCTTATATTAAGGTGAAAATGTACCATACACTTTATTCTCTTTGGTTGTGTGAAAACAGAGCCGTGGTGTTGTCTGGTCCTATACAGGTCGTGTAAACATTGTCTAGTAACAGGAGTGAGATGTTTGGTTCACTGTCTCAGATACGATCCAGCTGCAGAAAAACAAGGCGGCGGTGTTAAGGACCTTCCACATGAGTACCGTAGTTCAAATAACGCCTAGATCAGCAACGTATGGATGACAGAACAAAGTATCTGGATACCGAAACCGTCTCAGTTAATGCACAAACGAAGCCGCATGGTAATACATTATTTAATTTATTTGGTAAGTTTCGTTTGTCACAGACGATCCTCATTGATAGTGATTCCCCTGGGTGGCAACACATTACTCTGTAAAGGCTTAGCTCGAATAACGTTCGTGTCCACGAAGAAGTTGAGGCATGGGTTTGTGCTGTGACAGCTCCTCTTGTGTGCAATCTTTTGTGAACGAATCGCGCTGTGCGAACACGTAAACAAGCGATTCAACGTGAAGAGGTGCGACGCAGTTACTCTGTCATAAAAGAGAAGCACAACCCTGTTACACGGATTGTCGGCGAAAAGCTGGAGCAGAGGGGTCGGCCGCTATGAAATATCACTCGGTCTTAAGATAACTAATCCGTGAAAAAATCTTATCCTTTTACATCTTACTGACTAAATTTATTTTGGTATTTTTCACATTTACTCTAATTCATCAAATTAAGTAAATCAGTGGGCGAAATTCTATGGATTTGTAGAGAGAAAAACGCACTGCGTCTGTTTTACGTATAGTTCACTTTAGGTCATAACATTTCTCCATATAATATGCACTTAACATATCGAAATTGAATTTAAACTTGAGACCACAATGATATCTGTTTCGTACAGAGTGCAGCAATCAGTCGTCCTATCTTTCCATTTTATGACGCAATTCCAGATTTCGGCTAGTAGCTAGCCATTCTCAATGCACTATTTTGTATTCTCAATGCATGTAAGTCCCTGTTGTTCGGGCGTCAGTCACAGTTCTTTTAATACTGTATTCAAGGAACTGTGACTGACACCCGAACAATAGGGACTTACATGCATTGAGAATACAAAATAGTGCATTGAGAATGGCTAGCTACTAGCCGAAATCTGGATTTGCGTAATAAAATGGAAAGATAGGACGACTGATCGTTGCACTCTATAATTTATAAGTCACATAACAGTTGCTGAGTGTACCCACTTTCCAAATGGAAGTTAACCTGATATCTGTTTCTGTTCTCCAGACATCCGTTACTATGTTTACTGGAGAGACATGAGCAGTGCGCCAAGGTCTGTCCATACGCATCGTGAATCATCTGGTTGTAACAGCCATGGTACTCCATAATCAGTACAAAATACGTGAACTAGATTTTTTGCAAGTGATAGCACGCCGTGAGGTGCATACTTTTCGGTACGAATAACGCTCGAAATTTTTAGATCTGTCGAGATATCGAAGTTACTGTAAATCTTTTCAATGGAATAAGGTACGTTTTTCTATTGCTTCTAATATCTCGTCAAACAGCTATACTATGGCACTGCACACGTTAATAATTACAATATTTTATGTCGTTTACTTAGCTTTAATCGAAACCTGTTTGTTATACCACGAGACTTCGTCGCTAAGTAGCTACATGTCTTAGCCATTTAAGTTTGCATCAACAACTTTTGTTTACTTACAAAATTTAGAATGCTTTATAGCTATATCTGATGATATCATTACCAACCAGTAGCTCCAGCAAGACTATTGAAATACATTTTATAACGAGGAGTCTGGCATTCTACCACAGTTTCTTTTATCCTGTTCCCGAAGTTCCAGTTATAATTGCCTGTCACATTTTTAGTAATCACACGTCCCGTACAAGAATATAGCATACTATGTGAATGTTCCCTCTCACTAAATACTGATTAGTATTCATGTAGAGCCACAAGTAGCTTTCGCATATCCACCTCAGCTGTAAAGATAAGAGAGTGGACTTTCCACTTGATTACCAAAATAGTGCACAAACTACGTGAGGGGAACAATGGTGCGTACCCTTTGGAATGCAATTCACACTGATTTTCGGGATATATATAGGTTGGTACAGGTGTACGCAACGTTCGTGAACCGTTGCAATCAAAATTCTTGACATTAAAATTTGAAACACATACTGCAGACCTCGAGCTCTTCACCAAAAAAATTCAAACCACCTTATCGTGTCCAGCTTTCTTCCATCGCGCGTCCCACAATACCGCGGCGGTTTGAGCTTACGTATGGCAATTCAACCACTGGCGTCTGTTCCACATTTTCACGCCGTCGCCGCGCCGCACCGCTTTCACAACAGCTCGCTTCAGCAGGACGATTTCTAATATGTTGCCACTTGAGTAACGGGTATCTCAGGACATTCGTGTCTTACGACCGAAACTAACCAAATAAATCAATAAGCAGACGGCATGTGGCAGTTTATCTGTATATAACGAAAAAAAAGATGAAATCCAAGGAGACTATTTACTATACTGAGTAGCATCTTGGATGCTGGACTTTTATTCTGTTTTGCATTGGACGAATATTAAAACGCAATGTAACCTACCATTTTCTGACTACGCCCATGAGGTAGAACTGGTCACCGTTCCGAAAGTCTGCAAAAGGTTCCTAATTACCTCGGGAGAAGCACTGTTCTCTAACTGTGGAGTAATGGACCATCTATTATTAATCCGGTTAAATGAGTTGTGTTCTGGGCCGACCATACATTTTCAGAGGAGTATAATTTTCTAACACCATTTGGAAAAGCAACTTCTAAATGTCGTGGCAGGAAACAGGACCTTACAGCAAGTGCTGATGCGGTCCACGAGTGTAAGACCATTACTATGCTGGGTCATGGCAGTGTGGCGAGGCAGTGGGATCCAGCTGTTGGTACCTTACACAGACAACATGAAAAGTCAAACTAATTTATTAGCAGTCACTCGACAACAATGACAGTTTCGCAATGGAGGCGGCGGCCACATCCCCTCGCAACTCGGAGTAAGAACTGCACATGGCAGCTGCGAGCTTTCGACTACCGCTCTCTGCTGCGGGAATGGGGCAGTGGAGTATTGGCAAGTCCAAAGAGGAGGACTTGGCTGTAGCTGGTTGTGTGGGGGCGGAAACCCGAAACTTGCAGCAGTTGCATGATGTCCAATGTCACACAATCATCAGACGCGGCCCTCACGTCACCATGGGCGGCAGTGGACTGCTGATCCCTGTGCTCAAACTATTAGTTACGCTATGTGATGAAAAGTACCAGACACCACCAAAAGCTTACGTTGTTAATATAAAGTGCATCGCGCTGCTACATACTGCCAGGTACTCCGTACCAGCGACTTCAGTATTCATTAGACATCATGAGAGAGCAGAATGGGGCGCTCCGCGGAACTCATGGACTTCGAACGTGGTCAGGAGTTTGGGTGTCACTTGTCATGTTACTATACGCGAGATTTCCACACTTCTAAACATCCCTAGGTCCATTGTTTCCGATGTGATAGTGAAGTGGAAACGTGAAGGGACACGCGTACAGGCCGACCTCGTCTGTGGACTGGCAGAGACCGCCGATAATTGAAGAGGGTCGTAATGTGTAATAGGCAGACATCTATCCAGATCAGCACACAGGAATTCCAGACTGCATCAGGATTCACTGCAAGTACTATGACATTGAGGCAGGAAGGGAGAAAAGTTGGATTTCATGGCCGAGCGGCTGCTCATAAGGCACACGTCATGCCGGTAAATACCAAACTACGCCTCGTTTGCTGTAAGGATCGTAAACATTGGACGATTGAGCAGTGGGAAAACGTTATATGGAGTGAAGAACCACGGTACACAATAAGGCAGGGTGTGAGTATGGCGAATGTCCAGTGAACGTCATCTGCTGACGTATGTAGTGCCAAAAGTAAAATTCGGAGGCGGTGGTGTTATGGTGTGGTCGTGTTTTTGATGGAGGGTGCCTGCACCCGTTGTTTTGCGTGGCACTATGACAGCACAGGTCTAGATTGCTTCCCACTGTTTAAGAGCAATTCCGGGATGGCGACTGCATCTTTCAACACGATCGAGCACCTGTTCATAATGCATGGCCTGTGGCGGAGTGGTTACATGGCAATAACATCCGTGTAACGGACTGACCTGCACAGAGTCCTGACCTGAATCCTATATAACAATTTTGGGATGTTTTGGAACGCCGACTTCGTACCAGGCCTCACCGACCGACATCGATACCTCTCCTCAGTGCAGCACTCCATGAAGAATGGGCTGCCATTCCCCAAGAAACCCTCCAGCACCTGACGGAACGTATGCCTGCGAGAATGGAAACTGTCATCAGGGCTAAGGGTGGGCCAACACAATATTGAATTTCAGCATTACCGATGGAGGGCGCCACGAACTTGTAAGTCATTTTCAGCCAGGTGTCCGCATACTCTTCATCACATACAGTATTTATACCCGTTCGTGATCCCACTTGTTGTGCAGACTTTCTGTTTCCAGCCGCGCTCAGTACAGCAAATCCCTGGTCTGGAAGAGCGGGAATGCTTGCTTCGTCCGGCTTAAGCTCACTTATACTCTTGTTGTTGCAATACTGCGGTGCTTGGCTTAGTCCACCTTAACGGTGTCCCAATGCTGCATGTCAGTGCCCGCATATTGCCTTCCAGAGCTGTGGCTGAATTTCTAGATTCTACAGGAACGTTCGAAAGGTGGTGGCGGCGTTATACTAGTATGTAAGTGAGCAGAAGGTGGCAAACTGAACTGCCCTAGAGGCTGACTGGCTGCAAGGCCTGAATGTGAAAATACCCTGTTGGAAAACAGTCGCAACACCAAATAATGATTAGAGTAATGAAATTTCGGGAATACATTTGTCTAGATAACATGTTGAAATTATTAACATTGCTAAATCACAGATTAATGTAACCGCGAGATATGCCATTGCAAATATGGAATCCTGATTCATTGATAACCCCTGTGACTACTAAACCGTTGAATGCGAGCATTCAAACGTGCATGTATTTGTTCTACAGGAAAGGGATATCAGTTTGCAGGATGGAGCTCCATACCTCAGTATAGGGACAGTTAATGCTGTTCGTGGATGTCACTTGAATAGTCGTCCGATGATGTGTCATATGTGCTGGATTGGAGACAGATACGGTGGTCGAGCAGACCAAGGCAACATGACGACACTCTGTAAAGCAAGTGGTTTGCAACAGCAGTATGTGAGCGAGCGTTATCCTATTGGAAATCATCCACTGAAGTGCTATTCATGAAAGGCAGCAATACAAGTCGATATACAAGATCGACGTACAAAAATGTTGTCAGGGTGTGTGGGATAACCACGGGAATACTCCTGCTGTCACAAGAAGTCTCACTCTAGACGATAACTCCAAATGTGGGTTCTGTGTGTCTAGCTTGAGCTTTCACACAGGTTTGTTATAGGCCATCTACGTGTTACCTTCTAACCAACACACGGCCATCACTGGCACCGATACAGAACAAGCTTTCAACAGGAAACACAATAGACCTCCACCTTGCCCTCCAATTAGCTCTCGCTCGACTCCGCTAAAGTCATAAATGGCGGTGGTTTGGGGTCACTGGTATGCGTTCTAGAGGGCGCCTGATTTGGAGCTGTCCTTGATGTAACCGATTTGTAACAGTGCGTTGCGTCACTGTGGTGCCAACGTGTGCTGAAATTGCCGTTGCATATGCAGTTTGACACGCCATAGTCATCCGCCGAACACAACGCTTTTCCCTCTCGGTAGTGGCACGTGCCCGTCCGGAGGCAAGACTTCTGCCAGCATTCATATACAGTGGCTACACTCCTGACCAGTATATTTGCAGGTCGTAGAAGGAACATCTAGCTTTCGTAGCCCTATTACACTACCTCCTTCAAACTCAGTGCGGTGTTGATAATGCTTGACTAACAATAAATCACCACTTCCAGTCTCGAAGGTAACTAACGCTCGCAAGTGTTACAGAGTGTATTTAAAGCAAACTTCATTGCTACTAGCGCCAAATGCTAACTGATTTATGCGAATGGCGCGAAAATTTAATAGACATCATCTTTCAGATGTAGTTACACGCCTACCAACTTTAGTTTACGTCACACAGCTTCTTCTTGGTGCTGCGATTTCTATTTCCGTCATTGTAATTCTTTGGTGCGATTTTGGAGCTCGCGAAATGGGAGTGATCTGGCTGCGCTCTCGATGGTAGACTTGAAGTCCTGGCTCTGTGACGCTTTTGATAGTGTTGCGTGTATATTTCTAGTGTCTGTGATCTTCAATTATGAATAAAGTTCTTGTTCTGCAACGGAAAACTCTAATAACAAGCGCGTGTACATTTGTAACGGGCTCGTCCTGGTTTTATGAGCAAGGGCGCGACTGCGGAAGGGAGCATTTTTTCAGTGGTCAGAGGCGTCGTATCACAAAACGTGGAGGTAGTGTTCCGCAGCAACGAAGCAGGCTGGTCGAAGTCCTTTTAAAGGTAATTGTTCTTGTTTTTTTTCCAGTAGGAACTTGAACTGAGACATAGAAACGGAGTTTGTCTTCAAACGAAAGAGGATAACACACTAAAGTTAATGCCAGTATCAAGGTTCGTTGATGGGGAAGATTATCGGCGAGAGAGAATAGAAAATATTTGATGATGGCGTTGTGACTCTTTGCGGTGCATGCCTTCCAATCCATCGGTCGGATATGGGAGCGTTTTCAATGAAGTTGAATTGCTACAGGGCATTGATTTCTGCTACAGCAACAGTCAAATTTTAACTTTGCCTTATTGGTCCAAGAACTACGTTGCAATATTCATTTCGTGCACTGTAGATCGTCAAGGGTGTGTGGTCGCTCCGTTTATGGTTCTTCACCTGACGCTAGGCAAGCTTCGACGCGGGGACGAGAAGGAACGTTTCAGCGACAAATTATTGTTGCTTTATGCTGTAATAATTTCCCTCACACATTTTGTTATTGAATGCGGAAGTAAAGATTATCGTACTAGATAAATTGATTTCTGTAGCACGAAACAACATTAACTAGAGAGTCATATGGCGAGGTACGTTCAGCTGCATAATCGGAGAAGTTTTTCTTCCTCTATCCGCAGTGGCCATCTTACACGCCGTGTCTCGTTTGAAGAGCGTCTGTTAAGTGTAAGTTACTGTAATGGATTGTGTATAGTGCAGTATCATAAACATGTTCTGTATGATCAGAGAATTGCTAGAGTAAAACACAGTGTCGGAAAATAGCCGGCTGTTCTAGAACAGCAACACTGAGACCGCTGACGTTGACGTCACCACAAGACGGCCGCTGTGTCCAAGCTCTAGGCGCTTCAGTCCGTAAACGCACTGCTGCTACGGTCGTAGGTTCGAATGCTGCCTAAGGCGTGGATGTGTCTGATGTTCTTAGGTTAGTTAGGTTTAAGTAGTTCTAAGTCTAGCTGACTGATGACCTCAGATGTTAAGTCCCATAGTGCTTAGAGCCATTTGAACCATTTGACGTCATCAGTGGCACATCTCCTCACTCATTTAGATAATGTCATCGAGGAGGACAGTCTCACACATGATGATTTAAATTCTTTGTTGTCGACTATGTATATTAAAACATTTGCTCATCTTTTCATTTATTTTCACGACACTTTACCCAGTGAGTATGGAGCAACAGTAGTCACTAACGTCCTTAGAACTAAAATATGACATAGTCACAGCTGTCATGGCTGATGG
The DNA here is from genome assembly GCF_021461385.2 of Schistocerca piceifrons. NCBI lineage: Eukaryota > Metazoa > Arthropoda > Insecta > Orthoptera > Acrididae > Schistocerca > Schistocerca piceifrons. Next base: position 204,095,629 of record NC_060141.1, on the reverse strand, counting down.
CTGATGGTAATATAGAAATGATTTTGTCTTTCTCTACACGGCTTACCAGGACGACCTTCAAGTCAAGTTTAGCAATACTTCACCGTCCGACCTGGCTGTCATTTAATTTATGTCTACGGAAGATTGTCTGTAACTGATGCTCTACGTGTAAAACTCTCGCAACAGCACGCCCTATACAAGAAGACGTCCGAATGTCGGAACCCCTCATCGAGGAGGACAGTCTCACACATGATGATTTAAATTCTTTGTTGTCGACTATGTATATTAAAACTTTTCTTCATCTTTTCATTTATTTTCACGACACTTTACCCAGTGAGTTTGGAGCAACAGTAGTCACTAATGTCCTTAGAACTAAAATATGACATAGTCACAAGTGTCATGGCTGATGCAAAATAGTAAATAATTGAGCAATGTGCCTTCGATTAATTAAAATCTCTGCCAAAATCCTACATCCACGTTCAAGTCGCTAAAGGAGACACTCCACAGAAAATATAACTGACGGCAGGAAACCCTCGCAGGACACCATCTTAAGAAATCGTGATATCCGTTACTATCCTTGTGATTGGACGGTATTTGCGTCACCTTTAGGCGTTGCGAGCGTTTCACACGTGTTTGCTCTAAGGTACACGCTGAGGATTATGGAAGCTAAGTATCCTATGGTAGAAACCCGTGTATTGATTGGACTCGTCTATGAAAGGAACTTTCGGTGAGACGATATACCACAGAACAAATGTTGAAGTTCAAGGGTTGTGTATTTTCTGCCGTTCAGCACGTACCGTATGTACAACAAGTACTGCAAAAAATGTTTCTTGTCCTACGAGACATGTCGTGCCACTAGCGCTAACTGCAGAGAGGCGGGCCGTGAAGATGCCAAAATCTACTTCGGATGTTGCGTGTCAAAGACTAGGCGCCGTTGTGATTGACGGATAATTAACTCCCTGTTCAAAAATGCAGTTTTAAATGTGGAGGTACGCATTAAACATTGTCCGAAATTGTGATAAATGCATTCTTGAGCAGCTAGTTCATGAGCCCACTCAAATAATAAACGGTTCTGGAGACACTTGACCAGAGCTAATAACGAGCATCAAGACGGCTACAGGAATTAGTTGTTATTTTCACGACAATTTACTCAGTGAGTTCCGAGGAACCTTAATCACTAAAGTCCGTAGAACCAAAATATGGCATGGTCTCATGTGTCCTGACTGATGCTTGTTGTAGGGAGAGACTGAGTAGTATTTTAACTCCCAGATCCTCCCAAAGAGAGAGAAAAAAACGAAAATACTCCTAATCAAAAAAACAGATAAATATTCACTTGACGCGTTCCTGAGAGACCATCTTCACTTCTTCCAAATTAACAATGTATCGCTAAGTGTATACCAGATGTGGCTTGAATTCAGAGAAATAGTATCGACATCAATTGAGAGACTGATATCAAATCAATTAACAAAGGACGGAGCTGGTCCCCTTTGGTATACAAAACGGGTCAGAACATTGCTGCAGAAACAACGAAAACAGCGTGCCAAATTTAAACGAACGCGAAACTCTCAAGTTTGGCGATCTTTTACAGAAGCTCGAAATTTAGCACGGACTTTAATGTGAGATGCTTATAATAGTGTCCACAAGGAAACTATGTCTCGAAACCTGGAAGAAAATCCAGAGAGGTCCTGGTCATCGGCAAGACACAATCATTGCCTTCTCTGCGTGACAACAATGGAAATACTATCTATGACAGTGCTACCAAGACAGAGTAACTAAACTCAGCTTTCCGAAATTCCTTCACCAAAGAAGACGAAGTAAATATCCCAGAATTTGAATCAAGGACAGCTGACACTATGAGTTGGTTAAATATAGATATCCTCGGAGTAGTGAAGCAACTGAAATCATTTAATAAAAGCAAGTCTTCCGGTCCACACTGTGTACCTATTAGCTTCCTTTCAGAGTATGGTGAAGCAATAACTCCATTCTTAACAATCATATACAACCGCTCCATCGACAAAGGACCCGTACCCAGTGACTGGGAAGTTGCACGGGTCACAACAATATTCAAGAAAGGCAGTAGGATTAATCCACTAACTTACAGGCCTATATCGTTAAGGTCGATTTCCAGTAGGATTTTGGAACATATATTGTGTTTGATTATTATGAATTACCTATAAGGCAACGGTCTATTGACACACCGTCAACATGGATTTAGGAATCTTCGTTCTTGTAAAACGCAACTAGCTTTAGCGAAGTGTTGAGTGGTGCTGACAACGGATTTCAAATTTATTTTGTGTTTTAGATTTCCAAATACTTTTGACACGGTACCTCACAAGCGTCTTGTAATCAAATTGTGTGCTTATGGAATATCGCATTAATTACGAGCCTGGATTCTTGATTTACTGTCAGAGAAGTCACAGTTCGTAGTAAGCGACGGTAAGTCATCGTGTAAAAGCGAAGTGATTCCTCGCGTTCCCAACGTAGTATTATAGACTCTCTGCCTTCCTTATGTTTATAGCCGATTTAAGAGACCAGCTGAGCAGCCGTCTCAGGTTTGTTGCAGATGATGCTGTCGTTTAGCGTTTTTTGTAGACATCAGAAGATCAAGATCAATTGTAAAACGATTAAAATATCTGTATGATGCGAAAGATGGAAATTGACCCTAAATTATGAAAAGTTTGAAGTCAGCCACATGAGTGTCGAAAGGTATCCTTTCAGTTACACGATAAATAAGTCAAACCTAAAGGCCTTAAATTCAACTTATTACCTATGAATTACAATTATGAACAACAAAAATTGGAAAGAACACATAGAAAATATTGTGAAGAAAGCGAACGGAAGGCTACGTTTCACTGGCAGAGCGTTAAGAAGATGCAACAAATCTACTAAAGAGACTGCCTGCAGTACGCTTGTCCGTCCTCCTTTGGAGTACTGCTGCGCGGTATGGGATCTTTACCAGATAGTGTTAATGGAGAAAGGGTCCTATAGTCCAGTTTCATTATCATTTTATTTGCTTTCCAGTGCACTTTGAATCTTACAGAACAGTTTGGGTGTTTTCGTTGCTAAATTTCGAACCAGAGAAGACTGAGCTATGATTCAATCTAGCCGTAGCCTAGTTCTTTCCACGTTTTGCAAGCATAATATGGCTGCTATATTGGTTCTTTTCAGACTTTCAAATGCGTCTATAACGCCATTATAAGTTTTGTATATGTAACCCAACTCACGACTATGATTCCATAAAATGTTTCTCCCTTATTCTCCTATTCCAAACCTCTCTGACAAGCGTGAGTCAGTGAATGTGGGTGTGTTTCATTTTGTTGTACGGTGGTTTAGTCTGCTGCAGAGAATCAGCGGTAGTCTTACAGAATGGCAACCCTTGTAGTTTTCATGTAGATAAAGAGGTTTGCTCCCTTTCTGTGAAAGTTACCGGTGTTAGGTTGGTGGCGGAAGCCTCGTCTCTGGGTGTTCCCGGCCACGGGGTTGTATGGGACAAGTGTTAGTGTGAGATGGACAGTCTGCTTCAAGCTCTCCAAGGGTCTGCAGCCGACGTCTCTTCGAAGAAAGGTGAGTTGATTTAACCGCGTGGCGCTCTGTCTCATAGCGAGAGGGGAGCTTTTTGTAATTCAGTCTCACTGAACTTGCACCTTGTACAGATTTTTGCCTCGCGTTTCGTCTTATAAAAATTGTTTTGCTGGGTCACAGCAAGGAATGCAAGGATTTAGCAGACTTTCAGTTTGATTCCTAATGCAGACTTTGGTTCGTAAGAAGAACGTAGCACAAAGGTGTTGCATATGTTGAAGCGATCTCGCGTAGGAAGTGCGCCCTCGGTTCAGTGTGAATGTTAGTGTGCCAGCGACTGCGTGTGTATACATTCTAATCTTTTCTGAATGTTCATAAATTTTGCCTGTTTGTGAATTTTCTTTGTTTCATTAGTATATGTCCGTTGGAAACTATTCACGTGGGTTAATATTAGAGTTTGTTGACTCTCTGCCATTACTCTTTGTCTATTCAAATGTGTCCTCAGTACAACTGCAAAACCAATATCGCAAATGATAGTTCAGGTGTACATGCTAACGTTGCAAGCTGAAGATGGAGAGATAGAAAAAGTGTGTGGCATACTGAAAGGGTAGTTCAGTAAGTAAAGAGAAATGATAATTTGGTAGTCATAGGGGATTGGATTGCGATTTAAGGGGAAGGAGTAGAAGAACGGGTTACAGAGGAACAGGGACTTGATACTAGGAATGAGAAAGGTGAAAGTTTAATTGAGTTCTACAATAAATTCCAGCTAGTAACAGCGAATACTCTGTTCAAAAATCGCAAGAGGAGGAGGTATATATGGAAAAGACGGAGAGGGCATGGAAGATTTCAGTTAGATTATCATGGTCAGACAGGGATTTCGAAGTCAATTACTAGATCGTAAGGCATACTGAGTAGCAGATATAGACTCAGATTACAATTTAGTAGTGATTAACGGGAGGTTGAAGTATAAGTGACTGGTCAGCAAGAATCAACGCGCAAACAAGTGGGATAGGCAGTACTAAGAATTTAAGACGTGTGCTTGGAGTTCTCGAGACTACATGTACTGAGATAAGAAATAGCTCAGTAGGCTGTTCAGCTGGAGAAGAGTGGATGTCTCTCTAAAAGGCACTCACAGAATTAGTCAAGAAAAACATAGCTACAAAGAAGGCAACTACAATGAAACCATTCACAACAGAAGAAAAAAAATGCTTGGGGCAGTTCAGGAAAACATAAATATAAAGCACTTAGGAATGAAATAAGTAGGAAGTACAGTGAAGCTAAGGCAAAATCCCTGCATGAGAAACGTGAAGAAATCTAAAATGAAATTATTGTCGGAAGAACTGACTCAGAATATCGAAAATCCAAAAGAACTTTCGGTGAAATTAAAAAGCAAGGACAGTAACTTTACGAGTGCAATGGGAGTTGCACTATCAAATAAAGATGAGAGAGCGGATGGATGGAAAGAGTAAATTAGAAGCCTCTATGAGGGGTAGGCTTGTCTGATGAAGTAATAGAAGAAACAAGAATCGACATAGGAAAGAAAGAGGATCCGGTATTGGAATAAGAATTTAAAAGAGCTTCGGATGACTTAAGGTCAAATAAGGCAGAAGGGATAGATAACATTCCATCACAATTTTTAAAATCATTAGGGGAAGTACTAACAAAGAGACGGCTCACGTTAATGTGTAAAACGTGTTAGTCACTCGACATGCTTTCTGACACTTGGAAAAAATCATTCACACAGCTCTTGAGACTCCAAGAGATAACAAGTGCGACAATTTTTCACAGTCATCTTAAAAGTTCGAGCATCCAAATTGCTGACAAGAGTAATGTCTAGAGAAATGGAAAAGAAAATTGAGGGTGTATTAGATGACGATCAGTTTGCCTTTAGGAAAGGTAAAGGCATCAGAGTGGGAATTCTGACGTTGCAGTTGATAATGAAAGCAAGACTAAGGAAAATTCAAGTGTCGTTCACAGGATTTGTCGACCTATAAAAAGCATCGACAATGTCAAATGGTACAAGATGTTCAAAACGATGAGAAAAATTAGGATAAACGACAGGAAAAGACGGGTCAACATCATAATCTTCATCCCCTTCCAACGATTAGGTATTGTAATTACCTGTTCCGGTCTCTATCAGCCATCCCTCCACCTCTTACGAGATCTATCTAGTTCTCTCTTTCCAGCCGGCCGACAATTCGTTCTCTTTTTAGAAAAACTGTTTTCTGTCATTCTGACAACATGATCCATTTCATTCTGTTCTCTTATATCTTGTCATTAATAGAAAAGACATTTAAATGTGGTCTCATAGTTTCATTCCTTATTTTCTCCATTTTATTACAACCTCTTACATATTTGTGTTTCTTATATACGTGATTTTGCGTTTTTTGTCACTGTCCACTATTTGGAACCATATGTAAGAGTAGATACAGCGATAATTCTATAGAAGTTAAATGGTTCTTTTGACTCGTTTTTATTCCAAAAGTCCTTGCACTGGTTCCGCAGATAGGTTGATATTTACTAACTTTCTTCTCAGTGTCATTGCCATAGTTAAACCTAATGTCATATCCTAGGGAAATAAGTGTGATAATTGTCCCAAAATTTTCTCATATTATTATTTTCGACCTGACTAGATTTTTTTCTGTGAAAGCTATTCTGTTTGCTTTATTTTCAGATGTAGTTAAGCTGTTATATACTGCGTTTTGGCTCAATCTATAGACCGCGCTTTGTAAGTTTTCTTCTGTTTCCTGTATAATTATTTGGTCATCAGCATATATAACGGAAATTTTAATGGTAAGCTAAATTCTGTGTTAATTACTATGAGTATTACATCTGTCTTCTTCATAAGTTGGTCGTCAAAACATAAATTAAATGAAGTGGGTTACACACTGCAGTCTTGGCGAATACCTTGATTTATTAAAATGTCATTCGACATTTTCGAACTTGAACTTATAGCTATTTACGTATTTACATACAGATGTTTGTTGTGTTAATAGGATGATTACAAAATCTTTTTGTTTCCAGTCTTTTCCATAAAAGGCGTCTGTTCCTTCTCAAAATCAATAAACGCTACATGCGCTTCTAAGCTAGTTTCCTAGATTTTTTCCAGTAATTTGTATTCTTATAAATATATTATTATTTCCTAACGTCCCTTCCTGAAGCCTGATTGTTCATCTGATATGATTTCAATCACCAGCGATAGTTTGTAGCCTTTGATTAAGCATTTTACCATAAATTTTACGTTATGCTTTTAAGATGCTAATTAATCTTAATTTCCTGTGTATTTCGTATTTAAATTTTTAAATATCGAAACTACTCGAACAGTCTTCATTCTTCAGGTACATAACAGTTCTTCCAACACATATTTAAAGAAGGAAGAAAACAAGATTCTAAAAGGGTCACTCCATATTTGATTAATTCAGCATTAATGCCATCTACGCCAGCCGACTTTCTATTTTTTGTTACATTTAAGGCTGCTTTTAATTCTTTTACGTCTTTTTGATCAACAGAAGTATTATGAATTTTGTAGTACAACTTCGTCGCTATCGTCACTTTACCATAAATTTCTGTAACGGTGTAGCATTGATTCTCTGTTATTATGTTAATGTTTCCAGTATCTTTGTCTTCATTCATATGCTTCTTAAGTTTAAATACTATATTCTTTCGTGAATGTCATGTTTAACATTACCCATATTACATATGAATCTTTCCCTGATTTCGCGGTGGTATCTTTTCATTAATGTCTTTGCCTTATTTCCTTTATTTTTGTATATTGCTCAGGCTTCACATTTTTTATTTATAAACAGACATATTGTTTAATATTTTTAGCTGTTTTAGAATTTCATATCTTCAGATTTCTTCTTCTGGTTGATACTTTACTTTTTCCTAATAACTCATTAGCTATTTTCAACATTGCTGATTTTAAAGTGGAAAAGGGATCAATGAGAGTGGAAGACGAAGAACGAAGTACTCTGATTAAAAAGTATATAAGACAGGACGTAGTCTTTCGCCCTTATTGTTCAGTTTATGTACTGGAGAAGAAACGATGGAAATAAACGAAAGGACCAAGAGTGTAAATAAAATTCAAGTTGAAATTACATCAATGATACGATTCGCTGAGGACATTGCTATCATCAGTGGAAGAAGAACTACAGGATTTGCTGAATGGATTGAACAGACTAATAAGGACAGAATGTGGACTGAGAGTAAATCGAAGAAATACGATAGTAATGAGAAGTAGCAGAAATGAGACCAACGACAAACTTAACATCAGGACTGATGATCACAAAATAGACGCAGTTAAGGAATTATGCTACTTAAGGAGCGAAATAACCCATGACGGTAGGAGCAAAGAGGACATTAAAAGCGGACTAGCACTAGCAAAAGGGGCATTCCTCACCGAGAGGAGATTACTAGTATCAAACATAGGCCTACATTTAAGGAAGAAATTTCTGAGAACGTAAATTCGGAGCACAGCATTGTATGATACTGAAAGAAAGACTGTGGCCAAACTGGAAAAGAAGAGGATCGAAGCACTTCAGATGTGGTGCTACAGACGAATGTGAAAAATTAGGTGGATTGATAAGGCAAGGAATAAGGAGGTACTAAGCAGAATCGAGGAGACAGGGATATATGGAAAACACTGACAAGAGAAAAGGACAGGATGGTAGGAGATACATCAAAACGTCACAAAATAACTTCCATTGTACTAGAGTCAGATGTAGAGAGCAAAAACTGTAGAGGAAGACAGAGAATGGACACGAAGGCTCAGTAGGAAGCTAAATGTCCTGGAAACGAGTGTGTGGCGGACACTGAGATTCACGTTGAACAAACGTGCATAACACATGCAGACCACGCACCATCCTGATCCTAAAGTCACTACTGCTCCTCTTGCCATGTGGGCAGACCTGCTACAAGCCATAGAGGACAAAAATCTAGTGGAATACTTTCTTATCGGTGTCGAATACATAGTCTACATGTGTGGCAAGGCGAACAGGCACAACTGTCGCATTTGAGCGGATGAAATCTAAATGCAGTTCGGGATTGGGAACGTGACACACCTAAAATGAAGGTCTGGATATGAACTATCAAAACAAAGGTATACTGAACTTTGATGTTTGCCGTAAAGCCTATTAGAGGAACAATTTACGTAAACATTTCTCAACAGTTCTGGAACTATAACTGTATGAGGATGGATTAAAGGACTCTGTTGTTTTCTAACAAAAAGGCGCACTTCCTCACTTTGGAATCATTGCTCGGGATTACTTGGAGGAAACATTTTCAGGTAGACGGTTTGACCGCGAATCGCCTAGATTGTGGATTGCCCACTCTCCTGACCTAAAGCCCTTGGACTTCTTTGTTTGAAATTTTGTATAATTAAAGGTGTACCAGGTAAAGATTAATAGCGTAGACCAGTTGATACAGCGAATGACCGATGCAGCAAGTGCAATAACACAAGACATGTTGGCAACCGTGCTTCTGCCACACAAGAGGTCACCAAACTGAAATGTATTGATATGTGTCCGCCGTGTGGTGTTTAATGAAGCTGTAACTTTTATTTTGTGATTAACCACGTGTTTTTTTTAAATATCAAATGACTTTTGAATTAACCTGTATAAAAGCTGCGTAAGTGGAACAATGTAAATAACCCTGTCAATCGTACCATGAATAACGATAAAACGTCATCGACTTAGTCATACTTTGTGTGTTAAGGTTGTTTCTGTCAGAATAATTGACAACTTTATTCATTTTATTTATTTTACATATGTGTTTTTATTTAAGATAAAAATTAGAGTAACATCAGCCTGCCACTAGCGGTAAGAGTGACATAAACCTAACGTAAAAAGTTACGCCGGATAAAGTGGAGGAAACTGGCATAGTGACTGAAATAATCCAAATGAAACATGTTTGCTAATTTCACATTTCGTATCTTACGAAATGTTTAAACACACACGAAAATGTACAATCTACAGTTTATTGTGAGGCTGTTTCTCATGTTTCCATTTTCTCCTTTACCTTCTAAGAGATCACCCATGTTGAAGCGTATTACATCAAATTAATTTTTAATTTTAATCATTATTTTTATTCTGTGCTAGTAGAAACTGCTTGACACTGTAAGATTGCACTCGTTACTGATTGGGCTCATGTTACGTGGTTGTCTGTGCCACTATTTCCACTGCTGACACATTGCACCTTGCATCAACAGGTATGAATAAATTCATGTTTTATTGTTATCTCTATTACAATTGGCTGTGTTATTTACAGTGTTAAGCTCACGTATTTTTTAATTTGCCATGATTCTTTTCTTCTTGTCCTTGTAACTGAAGAATTTCTGCTAGTCATAAGAAAAGTGATTACTATTAAGAAGAATATAGTGACCTAAACGGTATTTTTCATTCATTACACCGAATATATAAAGGATATAAAATGTAGACTGGCAATGGCAAGGAAAGCGTTTCTGAAGAACAGAAATTTGTCAACATCGAGTATAGACCTAAGTGTCAGGAAGTCGTTTCTGAAAGTATTTGTATGGAGTGTAGCCATGTATGGATGTGAAACGTGGACGAATCTGGGAGAAGAGAAATTTGTGGCACAACTTGACTAGGAGAAGGGATCGGGTGGTAGGACATATTCTGTGGCATCAAGGGATCACAAATTTAGTATTGGAGGGCAGTGTGGAGGGTAAGAATCGTAGAGGGAGACCAGGAGATGAGTACACTAAACAGATTCAGTAGGATGTAGGTTGCAGTAGGTACTGGGAGATGGAGAAGCGTCCACAGGATAGAGTAGCATGGAAAGCTGCATCAAACCATTCTCTGGACTGAAGACCACAACAACAACAAAATACCGAAAAAACGATCTTACGTGCTGGGAGATACTGACGTGGCAGTCCCAACAAGCAACCTTCTTACAAAGAGTTCGATAGACTGTTGCAGGTTAACGGATAAATACACTAACAAACCCCCAAATCAGCCATGAATAAGATGGGATTCAAACTCAGCACCTAGGGAAGAAATGAAGAATATGGAATTTCAGAATCGTAGATAGGGTACAAAATTTCTTAGGGAAAAGATAAAAAATGATGACATTATTTAGTGGTGTGTAGCGTACGAACTGTGGCGCCAGAACCATACTTCAAAAATAGTGTACCACTATAACTGCTAATATTTGTAGCATGCACTTACCCAGTGATTAATTCATCTACTGACGTTAAGTGACACGAACAAGTTGGAGAATGTCTAGTGCTTACGCAGTTTATGAATTGGCATTATTGATAAGTAAGGCTGAAAATTTCGAATGGTAAGACGGGAAATGTGAGGAATGCCAGTGTTAGCTTCATTTTTCATGTAGGAAGTGAGATACGTGCCCTCCTGTGGCACGAAGCAAGTATATTCAGTGGATGTTACACGTAGTGTGAATGGAGCCCGGCTATTCACCTGGATGCACCTGCATGAATAGAGAAAGAAGTCGCCTGCTGCAACGTGCGGGGACCTGCAGGGTCCGGACCGCTGGGGAGACGAGGCAGGGTGAGCCGCCGGCCGACTTGTGAATGCGGGCCACGTGTCAGCGAGCGGACGTGCCGGCGGACGGCCGGCTGCTTCGCCGAGCTGCGTGTCTTATCGCCACAGGGCAGCCGGGCCAGGGCAGCCAGACTTCTGCTTCCTTCTGCACTGGCTGCCGTACAACCAAAGACGCCTTCCTGCCTTCACTGAAGTAAGGTTCTAACTTCCTTGTCCAGTCAGAGGAACTGATACAGATGATTACAAAGCGTATCAGCTACAAACTGATGACGTAACTATAGGCACTCTGAGCGTCAAACGATCAGACATGGGGTACCACAAGGTTCTGTTTTGGGTCCATTGTTGTTTCTGATATTCATAAATGATCCTTAACTTTCACTTTCTGAACTTCCACGTTTTCTTCCGTTTTGCAGGTGAGACAATTACAGGGATAAAAACACCACTACCGGTCCACTCAGTGAAACGGGAGCTTACGAAATGTTTGCATACGTCGTCGGATGGTTGGGGGCAAATAGATTACCCCTACTGAAGAAATGCGAGGGTGATCAAGAAAGTAAGTTTCGATCGGTCCCCTAAATGGAAACCACAATGAAAATCAGAAACATTTTATTTGCTACACTTTCCTGATACTTCTCTACATAGTCGCCGCTCCGACATAGACATTTGTCGGAACGTTATACCAAATTTCCAACACCATCGTCATAGAAGGCAGCCGCCTGTGCTTTCCGATAATTCTCTACGCTGATCTATGGCGCGTAGCCTGCGGCCAAGTCTTGTCTTCGTATCCAGCGTTTCATGTGAACAGAAATGATACCCATGACGAGCCAATTATGGCTCTGCTGTGAATGATCGAACACTTGCCATCGAGAAGGCTGCAGGAGCGTCTTCACTGCCCCTGCAGCGCGCGGCTGAGAATTGCCATGAAGAAAGCAAGTGCGTGGTAGTTGTGTTAGGTGGGCTGCATTCATTAAGGAGAAGCCTCTCAGTGGACCCTCCTACATGAAGGGAGACATCGTTGTTCTAGGCACCTTTACCCGCTCACAGTGTGCTTACAACGGAAAAGAGCGTCTTGGTGCGATCGACGGTCATACTAGGGACACTACCCAACACATCTGGGCAAAGCTTCATCGGGTTTTCGCTGTGGTGTCCATTTCGTGACCGATTGGAACTTACTTTCTGGACAACCCTCGCATTCGTCAGGAGAGATTCATCAACGTGAAGTTTTAATTTATCCTTTGTTCAATTTCTCACCAAGAAAAATAGACGATTTTAGTGTGCAGGTATGGGTACACCTTGGAAGACCAAGAACGAAGTGTTCGGATTGCAAAGGGTGTAAGACAGGGAATTAGTCTTTCGCACATACTCTTCAATCTGTACATCGAATAAGCAGTGATAAAAATGAAAGTTCAATAGTGGGATTAAATTTAAAGGTGAAAGATTACCAGTGATAAGATTCGCTAATGACACTGATATCCTCAATAAATTAATTACAGGCTGTTGAATAGGACGAACAGTTTAATCCATAAAGACTGTGTATTGAGAGTGAATCGGTGAAAGAGGAAAGTAACGGGAAGTTGCAGAAACGAGAACAATGATGAACTTGATACCAGAATTGGTGACCATGGAGTATATGAAGTTAAGGAGCTCTGCTACTTGGGTAGTGAAATAACCAACGATGGACAAAGTAAGGAGGACATCAAAAGCAGACTAGCATTCTTTAAAAGGGCATTCCTTTCCAAGAGAAGCCTACTAGTATCAAATATACACCCTCATTTGAGGAAGAAGTTTCGGAGAGTGTAAGTTTGGAGCACAGCGTTCTATGGTAGTGAAACAAGCACTGTAATAAAACCGGAAAGAAGACAGTCCAAGCTTTTGAGATGTGATGTTACAGAAGAATGTTGAAAATTAGTTGGACTGATAAGGAAAGGAATTACGAGGTCCTCCGCAGAATCGGGGAGGCTAGGAATATATGGGGAACACTGACAGGGAGAAGGGGCACGATGGTAGGATATCAGTTGAGATATTATGCAGTAACTTCCATGGTACTAGATTTAGATGTAGAGGGCAAAAACTGTAGAGGAAGAGAGAGATTAGAATAGATGCAGGAAATAACTGAGGACGTAGGTTGCAAGTGCTACTCTTAGATAAATAGGTTGGCGCACTAGAGGAATTCGTGGTGGGCCACATCATACCAGTCGGAAGACTAATGACTGAGAAAAAACGGGTAGAGTGTTCTTCTCACTTTTGTTGTGTAATCTCACTACGAAGTTTTTAGGGAAATTAATGAGGGGTGATAAGAAGGCTGCGGTGAAGTACCGGAATAGCAGCCTCCGGCTGGTAGAGGCAGAGTGGTGACATGTGGGTCGGAGTAACGTGTTCGCAGAAGTATCGTTAGACGGTAATAGCCGTACCGTGTGGGTCGGTGTTTCCTCACCAGGGAAATACTCTTGTTGCGACCTACATGTCTGGGTGTCAGGATTTTGTGTACCAAAAGTGCGCAAGAGCCGTCTATTTGGGTCTGAATTTTGAGGCAAAGACCCTTCAGGGTCTAGCAGCTCCACCATAATGTGCCATATGCTGAGATGACCGGGCACCGCCAGCAGCGACCATGGGTTGCAGCTATCGTCACACTGACGTCTGCAGGCGGTGAATGAAAATCAATTAACTCTGTTTCCTGTGGGGCTCCCAAGAAGGAGGATACAATGAAGACAAACATCAAATTCTCCGACACTACAGACACTGACCCATCGACGATGAGTGACCGCTAGCTTTTTCCCGATATGTCACATTAATAACAGCGTGGACAGACACACTATTTTCTGGCGAGACTTGTTGGGAAACGATCGTCTACTTTTGCAAAACACCCAGTGGAGGCAGCAGTGTTTACCCCTACGTTAAATTTGTTCGCCTTATCTATGACCATTATGTTTCACACACATAGCTAAAAATTCTATCTTAGGCATCACTTTGACCCATTTAACTTTGTTTCTACTAACGATGAAATGTTTCAGAACGAGCGCTAAATGTCAGGGGGCTAGAAGCGTCCTAAAATGCATGCAGGAGTAAGGTAACTACAAAGACACCCAGAGAGCTGTGGATAGTGCTGCAATTGAATATCTATGCGATCACACCATCTACCAAGTTTACTATATGACCACTCAACCCGACGATTGTAACAATTCCGTGCACATCGAACGTCACAGCACGGTAGCGCTAAGCGGCCATTTTTATAGCCATTCGAAAATCCATCTTACTGTAGCTATGTTGCATTATATTAAGCAAGGTTTGAACGGGGAAATGGAGTTGGCGCCCAGGCAGATTGTGCTAAATCTATTAATTCCTTTTAGAAAAGATTTTAATTCTACTGAAATATCAGGTAATGTCACCAAAACTATGTTCATATTTTATGTGCTAAACCGTGACCCTCGTTCAGATTTTACTTGCAAAAAGCAGCCGCCCTTAAATAGCTCCGGATAGAGTGGGACTAGTGTGCTGTATCGGACATTGGTTTAAGATAAGAATTAGCCGTTAAAAGCATCTTACTTCGTTTGGATTTAACGGACAAAAAAAAAGAAAAACCGAATTGTAAGATGTTTAATCAGCATCATTTCGGTGATTTAAATTTGTACGAATGAATTCAAATTTTGCACGGAGGTAGATAAATTAATATAATCAAAACAATTTTTTAGGCAATAATCTTTATCCATTGTCTAGATACGATGGTTTAAAATCGAACTAAGTGTAGCACGTCAAATTCGTTCTTACGCGAATTGACTGAGCGGAAAATGTTTAAAGTTTATCAAATAAGCAAAAATGTATTCTTACCATTTTACATGAAAAAAACAAGCGCCGCTTTTAGGTTTCAGACTTGTGTGAATCGATCAGAATATTGCGAGAGAGTGTACATATACAATTTATTGTTTCGTGAAAAGTTTATCCGTTACCATGATATAGTGGTGTAAAGTTGCACATCAAATACACTTACCCGTGAAATCGGGTTTTACGTGAATCACGCGTGATGAGACGCTATAAAGTGGTATAAATGATAACAAAAAATATTCTTACGGCAATTGTAAAAGCGTTTGGTAAAATCTTTCATCGTTCTGGATTTACTTGCGAAAAATCACATGTTTGCAGATGAAACATTTTAAGCGCTGCATTTGGATACAATTAAGGAAACTGGTTATTTCAGTTGATTATAGCTTCGTTGTTTATACTTTAAAGATTTTATATGTCAGTGGCCTAAAATTAGAGTAAAATCTTCGGACGCGCAAAACAGTGCGTACCAAACCACGATTATGACCAGCCCTATACAAAACGATATTCCATTTGATGGAGCATTTAAAGCTTTATCGATGACCACGCGGACAATTGAACTAGCCCGAAAATTACTTGTCTGAGAAAAGGTCACCTTATTTATACACGATTGAAAAGTTGGTGTATTTTGCTGCGCATACATTGTTTCGCAGTTATTCTGACTTTACTCGGACTGGCTGTTGCAACATTTCGCACCAGAATTATTCACGTGAGTTTTACTAGTGCTCGACTTTTCGTTTTCGGTTTTTATTATTGCACATTTTAAGTAAACAATGACAATAACTGTAAGATAAAAGATAATAACAAGGTGTTTCCCATAGTTTATTTGTTGTGCTAATCATTACGCTTGTGAAATAATAAGATTTTAGTAAATTTATCTATATAATATAGTCTTATATTAAGTTTATCGATGTAGTATCGTTCAACGTTGAGTATTTCGTTCGGTGTAGTATTTATGTTATTTGTTATTTTGTGCACCTTACTAAGTATTTATGGTTATTTTTCATGTGTCTGCTAAGACATTCTCATGCGCAATTGAATAAAGTGCATGTAACTCAAAACATAAGAAATTAAGAAACTAAAATTAAAAATGTAAAATAAATTGAAAAAAGTAAAAAGTATGAAAACAGAAATAAAACAGAAATCTCATGTGACCCTGATGTGGTGGTGACTCTGGTGTGCTCTGAGGGCACATTAGGCTACGCTGGACAGGTTCAACCACACCAGGCAGATAACCGTAGGAGAAGCAGACCGACGATGCGCATCTCCAGCAACATTGTTCGAAAAACAACTTTTTTCAGGCTACGGCATCCTAATATCAAAATTATGGTAAAGTTGGGAACTAGAATATATAATGGGCCCATCAAAGCACAAGGGCAATTATGTCCTTGGCAGAGTTAGGAATGTGAGAGAAGGGAACCGGCTTTCTGTCTTACCTGGCTGCTTCTAAGGAATTTAAATCAAAGCATCTTCACACATTCGTGCTTTTTTACGACTCAGCCTGCTTCCCTAGCGCAGTGGGCTCTCTTTGCTGCAAGGCGTCTTAACGCCTTCATATTGCAGTTTATAGACTAAAGTCCCTGATCCTGTGCCAAAAATTCATAAAACCTATAGTGAACGATACATAATGTCATATGGCTGATATAACTTGGGGGGATAAAATTTATGGGGCTGGATTTGTTCCTGGGCGGGGCCGGGGAGGGAAAGGGGTAGCATTTCTCGTCCAAACCCACCCTCAGTTGTATGTATGGTGAGGGATGTAAGAACAAATGGACACAAATTTACGTGCACCTAGAGTGTGAAATGCATCTACAGGGTGTAAATTTTAAGTTGACAAACCAGAATACCTTAAAAAATAAGCTTCACACGAAAAAATGTGTAGAATCCAAATTTGATTATTTTCGAGGGGGACATCTGCTGGTGCTAAAATTAGCCCCCAACCCAAGGCCCCCTGGGGTTGGGGCGGGAGGCAACTTTAAAATTTCAAATGGAAATCCCAATTTCTTATTGCAGAATCAGATTCTACATAAAAAATTACGTACATTTTGTCTTGAACATTTGTTTTGATTCTTTGTAGTTGGTGCTTTAATTCCAGAAAATCCATGTTCTCATTTTTGCGTGGAAAATGGTTATGGATAAAAAATAGTTATTTACTTCGTAAATTTCGATTCGGTTAGATAGTTGGTTAGCTAGTCAGATGATTCGTTTGATAATGAAAAGTTGTGTGGCCTCATGACCACGAAACAATCAAAACTTTCTAAATCTGCGGAAAAAAATATGTGGGTAAACATTTGCAGAACTCTAATTCCTCTCTATAAAATCCCACCCTACGGGGAGAGAAGGAGAGTTTTAGTTTTTTCGAATCAAATTTTACGAAGTAAATAAGTATTTTTTACTCATCCGTAACCCTTTTCCACGCAAAAATGAGAACGTGGATTTTCTTGAATTACAGCACCAACTACCTAGAATCAAAACAAATGTTTAAAACAAAATATACGTAGTTTTTTATGTAGAATCTGATTCTGCAAGAAAAATGGGGATTCTCATTTGAAATTTAACGTTGCCTCACGGCCCACCCCCAGCAGATGTCCCAACCAAAAATAATAAACTTTGGATTCCACAAATTTTTTTGTGTGAAGCTTATTTTTCGAGTTATTCTTGTTTTGTCAACTTAAAATTTACATCCTATGCAATAGGAAGTATCTTAGGGTGGGGGTGCATGTGTAATAGGAAATATTCCAGATTGGGGATGCATGAACCATAAACTTAAATGACACGTTGTGCCGTATTGCATGACATGATAAATGCCATGCTGGATCACATGACAGCAAGCGTCACGTTGTAAGACAGAGCATCATGTATCCCGTTGATCTATTTGTCACAAAATTATATTATGTGAGTACTATAATGCTAACAAGTAAATAGGACCGAAAATGTCAGGATGTTTTGATTTACATGTCTTTGAAACTGCCAGATAAGTCGAAAAGCTAGTTCCTCAGAACATATTCGCCTTTTTTGTGATGTGATAGGAACATATTTCATTCTGGTCAGTATACAAGTATGATTGGCGCTGCCTCCAGTTCACAGAACTGCTGTACGTGAGTTTCTCCTGTAAATGGCTGTAAGTGGTGCACATATTAACAGTGTGAACAGAACATTGCACACTCTGTTCGTGAAATGTAAGTTACTGTTTCATATACCACATGTTAAGCGGCAATTTCCTTTTATTATAGAATTAGGCGACTGTTAAATTGTTTTGTTTCGAGATAGAAAGCTATTTTATCACATCAAATATACAGATTCATAGAAGGTAATATACAAGTAAGACCTGTCTAAATTTCTGCCCTGTAACATGTACTGACACATAATGCAGCAGGCGATTTTTCATCTCGTTTCTTGCACCAGTTTAGAATTTTAAGATACTTTTGCATAATGTATCCCTCTAAATGCTGGCTCCTAAACTTCCACAATCCCCACCTCAGCAGCCGGCTGCTGTGGCCGAGCGGTTCTAGGATCTTCATTCCGGAGCCGCGCTGCTGTTGCGGTCGCAGATTAGAATCCTGCCTCGGGCATGGCTGTGTTTGATGTCCCCTAGACTTAGAACTACTTAAACCTAACTTAACCTAAGGACATCAAACACAGCCATGCCCGAGGCAGGATTCGACCCTGCGACCGTAGCGGTCACGCGGTTCCAGACTGCAGCGCCTAGAACCACGCGGCCATTCCGGTCGGCGGAGATGGACAGAGAGAGGGGGGATGAGAACATGGACTAACAGAAGATCGGAATAAATACGTACATGGACAATTCTAGGTACTCTGCTATTTACTGAAAAACAGTTACATGCATTATTAAGCAATAAAATTACTTTTTAGCCAAGTGTGAATGAATCTGCAGAGCGAAACAGCAAAAAAATCATTTCCTCAAAGGTGCAGCAACACCGACAGTCACTTAAGCGTTCTCTGCTTCTGATACAAACTATAGCACCTACACTGGTAGGTTGAGGAGCTCAGGAGAGCGCGTAAGATAACCATTTTCTGAAACTGAGGAGGCGATTCCGCGTGGCAAAGCTGTCCCAGTCGCCGTAAATGCTGAGGGCGATACGGTCTTTAGAGAGTGAGTTTGCGTCGCGGGCGTCTCCCGCGTGTCAGCGGCGGTTTGCTTCCCTGCAGCTGCGTGCAGTCAGGCGTCACCGAGCGATCCATGATGCATGCATACACTGTCCGCAGGATGGGGCGCACGTGTTAATTTGCCGCCCGGATGGTCACACGGCTCGCAGAGGCGCTATCAGATGAGCCGCAGGAAGACCGTACGTAATCAGTACGCAAATGCCGCGTGGTGTGGAAAGCCGCGCACGCGCGCGTGTGTGTATGTGTGTGTATGTGTGTGTGTGTTTGTGTGCGGAAGAGCGCAGGCTGGCCCTGGCTCACCACTTAACCGTGCGCGAGCTGCGGCGCACGCTTAATGACGGCCTACGCGTGGCACGCGTCGCGGAGCCCGTAATTGGAGAGATTTCCGGCTAATGGCGTAATTGAGAGTGCGACCGGCGACAGCGCGTAGCGACTACGCGCCGTGCGTGCGGTCTGCGGGTAGCCGCACGGTTTGGCGCTGCCCGCCACGCGCGAACGAGCGCCGCGTTCCGGACCAGCTTCAGTGGCGCACCGAGTATCTTGTAAGGCCCGGTGAGTACGCTGTGCGGCTTAGACCGTCCCCCTACCCTTCTGCCTCATCTGGCTCCCAAGCCACCAGTGGAAGGACTATCGAGTGTATGTTAAGGATCCAATACCAATTACGCTACATCGTTTCTGAATGTTTCTTGATGTTTTCCCAGCAGATCGAATATTCTATATTTATCCGGCTGGATTCAGAATATTATGCATTTTTGTCCCGATAATGTTGCTAAAACCTTTACCCATTTTCATAGTGTACTCGTATACGAAATTCCTTGTGAGAATTTTAAAAGGGACCAAGCACGAACGATGTAACTCGTCGGATGCAGCCCTTCACGAATTTCTCTGCTTTGTGAACTATGTAAGACAGGAATGTAGTCTTTCGATCTATACGCCGATGAAGCAATGACTGAAATAAAATAAAAGTTCAGGAGTGAGACTAAAATTCCACGAGAAAGAATATCATTTGTAAGATTCACTGTAGCCTATGTCTTCAAGTATTTGCTAGATGTATTCCTAACTCTGTCTCCGTCTAGACCTTTTACCCTCTACACTTCCCTCTAGTACCATAGAAGTTATTCCCTGATGTCGTCAATCTACCCTCCTTCTTGTCGGTGTTTCCTATATATTGCTTTCCAGGCCGATTCTGCAGAGAACCTACTCATTCCTCGGCTTAACAGTAAAGCTAATTTTCAGCATTCTTCTAGGCACCACATCTCAAATACTTCTGTTGTGACTGACAATTCGCAGTTCTTCACAAACACAACTTTTATTGGTCTAATTTCACAAGGTTGATGACTGAACAACAAACGAAAGGTAACAATAACGATGCCAGTAAAGGTCTCCTAATTGAGGAAAACAAAAGTTCTCTTCTAATTATCACAAAAGTTCGTGGTAACACACACACACTAGTAAGAGTCGAATTCAGAGACGAAGACGTAATCTTCAGCAGTCGAAGTACACGAAGTCGGCATCCGGAGTGAAGTGAACTTCGGGGCTGGTTCTAGCCCCTAAATACCTGTCTCCAGACAATCAGGTTTTGGCGTAGTGATACTTTCTGCAGGCCGTGGCTCGAGCTCCCCCTGAAGGACGTAGTGCTCGGAATGTCCGTTTCCATTATCTTGTATGTAAACGGCCGGTGTTTACCATGGTGCTTTTGGTACGCCTTGGACACAGACAACCACGTCCTCCTTGAGGTAATATGGGTTGCCGGCCCTCAGGGGTTACCTTGGCTCTGGCATAATAACTTCTATACTCGTCTGTTCCGGTTTTCCAACAATCCATGTTTCTCTGACATACTATGCTGTGCGCCAAACCTAAATCTCAGAAATTACATTTTCAAAATAAGATCTGTGTTTGATACTAGTAGGCTTCTCCTGTCCAAGAAATCTTTCTTGCCAGTGCTAGCCTGCTTTTTATGTCCTCCTCGCTCAGCCCGACAATTTTATTCCTTAACTTCATCTTCTTCGTGCTCATCTATTCTGCTATTAAGTTTCGTGTTGTTCTCATTTCTGGTACTTCTCATTACTTTGTTTTTTCTACGATTTACTCTCAATCAACATGCTGTACTTAGAATATTCATTACATTCAAAAGGTCCTATAATTCTTTTTGACTTTCACTAAGGGCAGCAATGTCATCAGTAAATGTTACAAATGATATTCTTTCACCCTGAATTTTAACCCCACTCATGGACTAAAATAAAATAAGTCATTGCTTCTTCAATGTATAGGTTGAACTGCAGTGGCGAAAGACTACGTTCCTGTCTTACATCCTTCGTAGTTGGTTTTTCATTCTTATTTTTCCCTCTTGGGTTTTGTACATTTTGTATATGTCCCGTCTTACCCCATAGCGTATCCCTATTTTTATCAGGATTTCAAGAATTTTGCACCATTTGACACTGTCGAAATTATTCCCAGGTCGACAAATCCTGTGAACGTATCTAGATTTTTCTTCAGTCTTGCTTCCATTATGAAACTTAACGTCAAAACTGCCGGTCTGGTGACTTTACCTCCCCTAGAGTCAAACTTGTCGTCTTCTAATAAATCCTGAACTTTCTTTTCCTTCTCCTGTACTGTACTCTGGTTAGCAACCTAGATGCATGAGCTGTTAAGGTTGTTGTGCGATAGTTGTCATACTTGTCGCCTCTTACAATTTTGAGAATTGCATGGATGATGTTCTTCCGAAGGTCTGATGGTATACCGACAGTCACATACATTCTACACATTAAGGTGAATAATCTTTTGGTTGCCTCATTCCCCAATGATCTTAGAAATTCAGATGGATTGTTATCTACCCTTTCTGCCGTATTTCTTTTTAAGCTCTTCTAAATTCTGATTCCAATATAGGATCGACTCCTGTTTCTTCTTCTGTCACGTAATCACATCGGCCCTCACGTCCACTTCAGGGGGAGAAAAGCTTCTATCGACAAATGAATGGAGATTTATAAAGGATCGCTCTTCGGAAACTCTGTTTGCTCTTGTCTAGCTTAACATCTTGCGCACCGTGGATCAAGGACAAGGCAGATCCTAAAATCCGTGATTTTCGGAAAACGTAACAAACAGTGCTACACAGCAGGTCTGATAGTACGGAATAAGTTCTCAGTTACGAGAGTAGCTCGAAGACTTTTAAATAATAGGACCAATTACGTTATCGTGGACGGTGAGTTTCATTAGACACAAAGATGTCATCAGGAATGCCGCAAGAAAGTGTGATAGAAGCACTCGGGCTCTCTATACAACATAAATGGTCTGACGGACATCGTGATCAGCAATCGTGGACAGAATTTCCATTTTGTGTGCTGAAAGGCTGCTTGTTATAACTGTCTAAAAATGTAAATTAAGGTACATGAATAGGAAATATAATCGTATAATGCTCGAATACAGGACGAGTTCTTGACAAAGTCACGTCGAACAATATCTAGGCGTAAAGTCGACGTCGGTTTATTGGGAAAAATCGAGGAAAGCTTAGTTCAGCTGTAAGGCAGATCGCACACATACAATATGTCTAACCAATTATTAAGTACTCCTCGAATGTTTGGGATCCAAATTAGATCAGATTAAGGGAAGTCATTGGAGAAATCGATTGGTAGATTTGTTAACGGTAGGTTCGATCAACAAGCGAGCATTACTGAAAAACTAATTGGACTCAAGTGGGAATCCCAGGAGGAACTTTACGGAACACTATTGAGAAACGTCAGAGAATCGGTATCTGCTGCAGAATGGTTCTGATGCTGCTAATATCCATCCTTCATGACAGAGGAATCAGATCTAGTACGGAGGTACACACAGTAGAAAGTCGTCTTTTCCATTGCTCCATTTGTGAATGATTCAGGGCGTACAGGATACCCTCCGCTATGTGCTGTATGGTGGCCTGCGGTTGTGTGTATTAGATGTAGACGGAATGTCTCATCTTCAACTTTTATAGTCCTGTCTTCCTCAGTTGCGTGCAATATTACGGCATGTTAATAATTTTTACTTATGGACCGTCTCACAGCAACTGAATAAAACACAATTTTAGTGCCATACGCGTTTCGCCTTTATTTTCTGCAAAGCATCATCAGTGGCCTGGAATACACGTTGACAGGGAATGCTTGACATAGCTCCATTGACGTCTCATGCTGAGTTGCACGTACACAACGGAAACAACTACTTACCGCAAAATGCCATTTACACGACCCAGCCAGAGCTGCTGCGACGTGCGTCGAGATCCCAAGTCCGGTTAACCCATGATACAACCTTTACAAGCGAGTACATCGAGCGGTGTGCTCTGAATGTTTTATGAAGACGGTAACTAGGCCACCGGTTAATGTTTATAAAAGGCGGGAGCAGCTCCAGTCAGAATGGCAACGTGGACGCATAGCGAGAAACAGGCCTGCTTTAACTGGAAAAGTAACTGTAGGAATTTTGATTTTGTGGGTAGCGTTAAATGGACCTCTTCGGACGTTTCAGCTGTCGTGAATGAAGTCAACATATTTTTTCTAAATATCTGTCTGTGTGGAACTGTGAGTGTAATGCCGACATTAACAGCAATGCAGTTCCCCCTCCGTCTCTCTCTCTCTCTCTCTCTCTCTCTCTCTCTCTCTCTCTCTCTATATATATATATATATATATATATATATATATATATATATATATATATATACAGGGTGTTACAGAAAGGTACGGCCAGACTTTCAGGAAACATTCCTCACACACAATTAAAGAAAAGATTTTGTGTCCGGAAACGCTTAATTTCCTTGTTAGAGCTCATTTTAGTTTCGTCCACCTACGCTCAATGGAGCACGTTATCATGATTTCATACGGGATACTATACCTGTGCTGCTAGAACATGTGCCTTTACAAGTGCGACACAACATGTGGTTCATGCGCGATGGAGCTCCTGCACATTTCGGTCGAAGTTTTCATACGCTTCTCAACAACAGATTCGGTGACCGATGGATTGGTAGAGGCGGACCAATTCCATGGCCTCCACGCTCTCCTGACCTCAACCCTCTTGACTTTCATTTATGGGGGCATTTGAAAGCTCTTGTCTGCGCAACTCCGGTACCAAATGTAGAGACTCTTGGTGCTCGTATTGTGGACGGCTGTGATACAATACGCCATTCTCCAGGGCTGTATCAGCGCATCAGGGATTCTATGCGACGGAGGGTGGATGCATGTATCCTCGCTAACGGAGGACATTTTGAACATTTCCTGTAACAATGTGTTTGGTCACGCTGATAAGTTCTGTTGCTGTGTGTTTCCATTCCATGATTAATGTGATTTGAAGAGAAGTAATAAAATGAGCTCTAACATGGAAAGTAAGCATTTCCGGACACATGTCCACATAACATATTTTCTTTCTTTGTGTGTGAGGAATGTTTCCTGAAAGTTTGGCCGTACCTTTTTGTAACACCATATATATATATATATATATATATATATATATATATATATATATATATATATATATATATGGGTGGTTGAGTAAGTGATTGGAGCTGATTCCTAGTCCACTGCAGGCATTAGCGTCGACTGCTTGGCTTCACAGACTTAACGGGTTTTCTTTTTTTTTCCTGTGTACTAATTGTGCTTTCATTTGTGCTTAGTACGATGCACAAAGTACAAGTGTAGTAGAAGAATTCCTTTATGAACGTCTAGAACGTCTACCGTTTCCCCTCCCTGCACCTCCTTTTCCTATGGAAAGCAATGCCTTCAAGTGTAATTTTGGTAACATCCCAGAATAATCGTCTAGAATAAAAACTAGAATCAAAACTGCATTATCAGTATACACTGTTTAAGTTTACTACATAAGCTTCAAACCACTGCGAAGTACAATGACAGTACCACTCATTATGGTTTCTGCCTCCTCTATTCGCGAGTGGAGTGCGGGAAGAACCACTGCCTAAAAGCTCCTGTGTACGTGCCATTGCTCATTTTGTGATAATGTTTTCTTCATCTCTCTTGCAACGACATGTAGACAGATGTTGCATATACCTAGAGTCGTCACATTATTGTGGTTCCTGAAGCTTTGAAAATTTGATTTTGTCGAATGGTTGGTGCCTATCTTCAGTTTCTGTCAGTTCAGGTTTTCCAGAATTTCCTAGACTCTCGTAAATTAGTGTACTGCCTGTATTGCATGCGAAGGAAAATCAAACTGACGAGAAAATCATCGAGTCTCCCTAAAAGGGATATACACCAGCGGAGTCCGAACGCTATGGATCGTAGACACTAATACATGGGAAGTATGGACAGTACGGATAGCCGAAGTGGTTAATTACATAAGCAGAAAACACAGCACCCTGGCCAGTCTGGCGCAGATTTTCATGTGTGTATAGTAAACCAAACATTAATTACAAAATGTACGTATACCCACCTCGTCTACATAAAATAATTGTCACATTGACCATGGTTTCGACAGATCTAAGGCGGTCTTCATCAAAATAAAAATTACATAGCATTACCTAGAAAATCTAATGACGTGGCTCAAAAATATAGTATACTTAATAGGATTACTTCCATAAAATGTCCAAACAGTGTAATTACATGTAATCACACCATAGGTGAAAAACATCTGAGCAAAAACGCTTTTGTCAAATTGGAATTATCACAAGAATTTTAATCAAACTGTGATTCTTGAGTTTCTCCCGGCGTATTTGATAATAAAAATATCCACGGGTGTACTACCGGTCTACAGTGTCCAACGGGCACAATATTTCGGCGACCATACATGTCGCCATCATCAGGTGAACTGACGGACTGAGCTCCTGTGAACGTGCCGGCACGGAGATCCGTACGCTACGGTTGCTCAGGGGGATCTGGGTCCGGTCGCGGCGGCGGCCGATTTAAATACCCTCCGCCCGCGGCGAGCTTCCTCCGCTGTCCAAGCCCCGAGCCACGGTCGCGCGGTGGAACAGATTGCGACGGCGTCTGAGATGACGTCGGAGTGATGGCTCTGTCCGCCGTGGTCGTCACAACTATACGTTTGCTCGATTTACTCTTGATTAACCCAATCGCTGGTTCCCAAGCCTTGCTAAGATTATAGCCACAGTCACGGTTTATGAGGTCTTCATTGGTGCGAATTTCGATGGCCTCTCTAACACCGCTGTCCCAGTATCTCGACGTCTGTACCAGAATCCTCGTGCGTTCATACTCCATAGCGTGATTTTCCAGCAAACAATGTTCAGCGACCGCCGACTTGCTCGGATACATCAGTCGAGTGTGCCTACTGTTAGACTAAACGGCTAACAGGCCAAGGCAGCCACGAGTTGGACAGATTCGCACCATTTAACAAGACGTGATCGAATTACAGACAAGAACAAATGAGGCACTGCACAGACAGTTTAACATTACAGGCAACAACAGGAATCAATGCATTAAAATTACAACATACCGTAACGGTATTATCCTCGAAATGAAATATAGTTCAAAATGTACATAGAAAATATAAAACTTGAAAGGAGAACGATGTTTAAGAGTCTACATTGAGGAGAGTATCGCCATTCAGACCATTTTTAATTAGCGGCTCTATACCTTGAAAAAAGTTCTTATTGCGTAATCGCAACTGTTCGTTCAGAATGAGACCGTCCTTCAGAGACAGGTATTTGAAAATCTCTAACTCTTCTAAGATGTTAAGCATAAGCCTTTTTTCTCCAAATACAAGATCTGGACGCCTTTTACATCCTTATGATTATGTCCGGTGATTAACAAATGGTCAACGGAAGTTGAATTGTGAACGTTGGTTCTCTTTTTGCCTTTCAGTTGTTTCTTAAACCTTGTCGAAATAGCTCGGCCTGTTTGGCCTATGTAATAGGCAGGACAATTTCCGCAAATAATTTTATAGACACCAGAATCCTGCAGAGGGAAAAGCGTCGGTTTCAAGTTATGTATCATGTCACTTAAAGAATTATTAGTGGGGTAGGCTACTCTACAGGTATATTTATTTTGAAGTAAACGCTGTATTCTGTAATAAATTGGACTCAGAAATGGTATAGAGAAATTTTTTCTTTTCATTAGGTTCGTTATTGGAAAGGCATAGGGTGGTGAATCTCTTATTGGTCTTCCCACTTTAAATACTATCTACTAAAGAAAGAACATAGCCATTATTGGAGGCCACAGTTTTAAGCAGATTGATTTCAGAATTGAGATTTACAGAAGAAAGGGGTGTTGAGGTGGCTCTGTGCGTCGCTGAATGAAAAAAGGCCTTCTTATGAGAATCCGGGTACACTGACGTGAGTGGAATAATTTGATCGGAGCTGGCTTCTTTACGGAATATACTGAAGCTCAGTTTATCTTCTACTATCGTAAGAGTGAGATCTAGAAAATTCAATTGCCGGAAGTCATTTTAGCCTTCACAGATGAAAGAAATATTTTTACGAAACTGGTTGAACATATTAAAGTTTATCAATACCGTCATTAGGCCCTTTGTATATGATCAAAATGTCATCGAAATACCTAGCTTATGAAAGAATGCCCACCGTTGACACCGAAAAATTTTACCTCTAAAGAATTAATGCACACATCTGAAAGGATTCCTGCTAAGGGGTTCCCCATTGCAGGGCCACCTAATTGCTGATATAGTTTTTCAGTAAATCCAAAATAATTGTATTTTACTACAATACGAAGTAAATTCATGAATTCGTTGATATGTTCATCAGATAATATTTTTTGAAATAACGTAAATTAATTTCTACTATGTCTAAGGCTTCAAGTATCGGCACATTTGTGTAAAGATTTTTAATGTGAAAGGAAATTTCGTAACTCTGCCACAGACGGTCTCTATGATAGAGATACGAAATTAATTTCCTTTTGTCATAAAAGTCTTTATACAAATGTGCCGGTACTTGAAGCCTTAGACATAGTAGAAAATAATTAACGTTCTTTCAAGAAAGAATTATCTGATGAACAAATCACCGACTTCACAAATTTATTTCGTGTTGTAGTAATATACTATTATTTTGAATTTACTGGGAAACTGTAACAGCAATTAGATGACCCTGCAATGGGGAGCCCCTTAGCAGGAATCCTTGCAGATGTGTGCATTAATTCTTTAGAAAAAAAAATTTCAGTAATATTTCAGCGTCAACTGTAACCATTCTTTCATACGCTACATACGTTGATGACATTTTAATCATATACAAAGGGCTGAAAGATGGTGCTGATAAACATTTTATTATGTTCAACCAGATTCATGGAAATATTTCTTTCACCTGTGAAGACGAAAATGAGTTCGTCAACTGAATTATCTAGATCTCACGATAGTAGACGACAAACTTAGCTTCAATATCTTTGGCAAAGAAACTGGTTCTGCTCAAATTATTCCATTCACGTCAGTACACTCGTATTCTCGTAGGATGGCCTTTTTTCTTTCAGCTATTCATAGAGCCACCTCCACACCCCCTTCTTCTGAAACTCTCAATTAGGAAATCAGTCTAATTAAAACTGTGGCTGCCAACAATGGCTATGATCTTTCCATAGTAGAGAGTATTTTTAGTAGAAAAACCAGTAAGAGAGTCACCACCCTAGGACTTTCTACTAACGGACCTAATGAAAAGAACAAAAATCTTCTCTGTACCATTTCTGGGTCCAATTTGTTACAGAATACAGTGTTTACTTCAAAATAAATATAACAGTATAGTAACCTTCTCCACTAATAATTCTTTAAAAAGTAACATCATGCGTAACTTGAATCCGACTCTTTACCCTCTGCAGAATTCTTTATACAATCATTTGCGGCAACTGTCCGGCCTATTACATAGGCCAAAAAGGTCGAGCTATTTCGACAAGATTTAAGGAACAACTTCTCGGCAAAAAAGGCACCTAAGTCCACAATTCAACTTCCTCTGACCATTTGTTAAGCACAGGACATCATCCTAAACATGTAAAAGACTTTCAGATCTTGCACTCGGAGAGAAACGACTTAGGTTTAACATCTTAGAGGAGCTAGAGATTTTCAATTAGCAATTTATGAAGGACGGTTTCATTCTGAACGAACAGTTGCAATCACGCAATAAAAAATTTTCAAGGTATAGAGTCGTTAATTAAAAATGGTCTGAATGGCGATACTCTCCTCAGTGTAGACTCTTAAACATCGTTCTCCTTTCAAGTTATATATTTTCAATGTACATTTTGAACTATATTTCATTTACAGGATAATACCGTTACGGTATGTTGCAATTTTCAGGCATTGATTCCTGTTGTTGCCTGTAATGTTAAACCATCTATGCAGTGCCTCATTTGCTCTCGTGTGTAATTCGATCACTTCTTGCAAGATGGCACGAATCTATTTTCGTGTCCAACTCGTGGCTGCCTTGGCCTGTTAGCCGCCTAGTTTAACGGTAGCGGCGGTTTGATGGAGTTGTTTGACCCTAAACGACCTCGTGACTATCACTGTATTTCGATGGTACATTGTATTCCAATTGACAAACATGTTATATTTTTACAAATGGTTCAAATGGCTCTGAGCACTATGGAACTTAACATCTAAGGTCATCAGTCCCCTAGAACATAAACCTAACTAACCTAAGGACATCACTATCATCCATGCCCGAGACAGAATTCGAACCTACGACCGTAGCGGTGGCGCGGATCCAGACTGAAGCGCCTAGAGCCGCTCGGCCACACGGGCCGCCTATATTTTTACAGTTTAATTATAATTATTGTGATAGTTTCAATTTGACAAAAGGGTTTTTGCTCAGGTTTTTCACCTAGGGTGTGATCACAAGAAGCAAACTGTTTGTACATTTTATGGAAGTAATCCTATTAGTATATTATATTTTTGAGCCATGTCATTATATTTTCTAGGTAATCCTATGTAATTTATATTCTGATGAAGACCGTCTTGGAGCTGTCGAAACCATGGTCAGTTTGACAACAATTTTATGCAGCCGAGGTGGCTATACGTACATTTTGTAATTAAGTTAACACATGGTTGTTAGAATTTAGCCTATAACAATTTTCAAAACGTTGAGTATACCACACACTGATAAACCAAACCATTATGGCCACCTGCTTAATTTTGTTCAAATGGCTCTGAGCACTATGGGACTTAACATCTGTGGTCAGCAGTCCCCTAGAACTTAGAACTGCTTAAACCTAACTAACCTAAGGGCATCACACACATCCATGCCCGAGGCAGGATTCAAACATGTGACCGTAGCGGTCACGCGGTTCCAGACTGAAGCGCCTAGAACCGCACGGCCACACCGGACGGCACACCTGCTTAAGGTTTATCGAGGTATGACGCAGTAGATGTCTACGCACAGGTCACGTAATTAGTGCAAGTAACGACCGTTGGTTTTCGTACAGTGACAGCGCCGAATAGCGACTCTGATGTGTTCCGTACCGATTTACATCAGGCGAATTTGGTCACCGGATCATCAACCTGAGTTCACTATAATGCTACTGACCACTTCAGCAGCGTTCTGGCTCCGAGACACGGACAGTTATACTGCTGAAAGAAGACATCGCTGTCGGGGAAGACATCAGGCATGAAGGGATTCTTGTGGTTGGCAACTTTCAGCGTATCTTCGTGTACTACCACAGATCCCATTCAGGAAAATGTCTCCCATAGCATAATACTACTCCACCAGCCTGCGTCCGGGGCGCGCTGCATGTTTCGAGCCGCCGTTCACCTCGATGACGGCGTTTGTGGAGACGACCAGCGACGTAATGTATATGTGATTCACGGGAAGAGCTGACACGTTTCATTTGATCGAGGAATCCCGATGGTCCTGTGCCCATTGCAATCGTAACGGACGATGTCGTTGGGTCAACATGTGAACGCTTAAGAGCGGTCTGCTGCGGAGTTTCATGTTCAATAATGTACGATGAACGGTGTGTTCTGGAACACTTGTGCCTGCACCAGTATCGTGCTCTTTTGGCAGATAACCATTTATCCTACTTTAAAGAGCAGGCAACCCTCCGAACCCCACGTTCTGTGAAAAGTCGTGGACATCTAACCAGTTACCGCCCAGCAGTAGTTTCACTGTACTTCTACTTCTTTCCGCACATGCTCACAACTGTACCACGTATACAATCAACCAGCTTCACCGTTTTCGAGATATTCGTTCACAGGCTCTGCGTAGTAATAATAATAATCTGCCCATGTCCATGTGGGGTTGTTAGTAGCCCCATCGTGCGCCTCCCCAAATGGCGGACGGGGGAAAGCCTTCAAGATATAGGTGGTACTGGGGAAATGAAATACCCAGGGCGAACCAAAAACTAAGAAACATTACAAACCCACTGGCGTCTGTTTGGGATCCGATGGCCACTGGTCAGCCTCTGTTCCTCTAGGTGAGGCGTCTAAAGTCCTCCCGAACTCAAAAATCGAGTCGCACACCTGTGATCTCCGTCGAGATCACCACAAAAACTGAAATTCAACTTGAATGTATGATGGGAAAGACGATCACTGAATCACTACGTCAGGCACCAGTCGATAGACTAGACTCACCATCGAATTCTGGGGGGATCAGGGACATCATGCGGGAAAGAATAGGAGTTCCTCAAGAACTCTTAAGACTCTCAAGACTATATATAAAAATGTTATTGGCACAATTAATGTGAACACTGTTACCGAAACACGCAAATTAAAAGATCTCACCAAATCCTGGAAATATTTGAGATGAGAATCATCACACTCCAGGAGGCCAAATTTACTGACGAAGGACACTTCAGCACATGGAAATTCAGAATCTACAAGGGAAAACCTGCCGTAGAAGTTAGAGGTAAACTATCACTCCTGGGAACCGGATTCGCCGTACACAACTCAGCACTCGACTCAGTGGTCAACTTCACCTCTCCCAATGAAATATTCTCATTACTGTCAGTAAAATCAGCTGATAAAGCTTACACACTAATCAACGTACATACCCTCACTAATCAACAGAGCAAAACCAATCATGAAGCCATGGATAATGTCTGGGAAACTCTAGAAGAAAAAACCAACAAAATACCAAGGCGCTGTGTGAAAATCCTATTGGGCGATTTTAACGTGCAACTACGAAAAGAGAGAAAATTCAGAAATATAATAGGCCCTTACACCAAATACAAACGTCCTAACAAGAACGGTGACAAACTAAATTCTGAAGGAATTTTGGACTTAAAGTTATGAGCATCCAATGTCAGAAACCTATACACGAGCTTATCACATGGAGATCGCCCAATCTGAGGTAGGGCAAATGCCAAATTGATCACGTTGCCATTTCAAAGGAAAATACGAAAGAAATTCTAAATGTCACACCTCGCAAAGGTGCTTTTGAATCAGTCCATCATCTCCTAGAAAGAAAGACAAATTCTAAACCCAATAGAAGGAAAAAAAAATGTCCAACCAGAAACATGAAACAAGGTCAGGAATACCTGAAGCTCAATAAAACAAATCATCAAACAAATTAATCAGGAAATCTACAGACTGGAACAAACTAACAAGGAAAATTCAGGAGGCCAGGAAACTAGGACAACCCGCTCTCTTCAGAAAACACCGCTGGTGGTACACAGTCTGCGAGCAGGCAGTAGACAACGAATAACAGCCTGGAAAAAAATCAGCAGCAGAAAAGCCGAGGGAAACTGTTATAACTTTCTTAGAACTCGAAAACAGACTCCAAAGGTGATTCGAAAAGGTAGACGAGGGTATGACAACAACATACTCCACAAAATCTCACAGGATTT
The DNA here is from genome assembly GCF_021461385.2 of Schistocerca piceifrons. NCBI lineage: Eukaryota > Metazoa > Arthropoda > Insecta > Orthoptera > Acrididae > Schistocerca > Schistocerca piceifrons. The sequence continues at coordinate 204,062,984 of NC_060141.1, read as the reverse complement.
CAATAGAAATAATACAAGATATTTCTACAAGACGTTCAGAGAAAACCTACAGGGATATCAAGCACCACAGTCCTTCAAAAGACCCGACGGCCCGTTGGAAACCAACTCAAAAAACAATTGCAAGATATCAGTCGAGTATTTCTGCTCGCTTTTTAACAGTGAACCACTTCAGGGAAACTTTGACTTCACACCCCCTATATTCACACAACCGGACCCAAAAGACCCAGATCTCGCAGAAATTACGGCGATAATCAAGTAGTTCAATAACAACGAAATACCATGAGAAGATGGGATTTTAGCAGAACTATGGAAACAGAACGATCCTACACTGACACAGAAACTTCATCGCCAAATCTCAGACATATGGGAGACGGAGGAAATACCAGAAGGCTGGAAACGCGCTCTGATCCACCCGTTACATGAAAATGGTGACAAGACCGACATCAACAACTACAGGGGAATCTCCGTGCTTCCAATGGCCTACAAAATCCCCGCCAAAACACTTCTAAACAGAATAGAACCTCAGGAGGACCCACAACTTGGTGAATATCGAGCCAGATTCAGAAAAGGGTGATCATGTGCGGAACAGATCTGGGGCTTAAAGATGATACTACAAATGAGAAAATGTAGGAATACAGTAGTTACGTTCATCGATTACAGGGAAGTCTATGTCTCAATAGACGGCGAAACCCTTTTTAAAATCATAGATGAATTCGTAATCGACCCAAACACCCGGAATATCTTAGAAAAGACACTTACAAGAACAACTTCAAAAGAGAAATTCATGGATGAGATATCGGAATCCTTTGAAAACAGAACTGAAGTACAGCAGGGGGACGGACTATCCCAGATTCTTTTGAATATTGTTCTCGAAAAGATCGTCAGATAACGGGAACCTCATGTAAAAGATGTCCAAATTAGTATCAGAAAAGAAAATCCTACTAAAGTAAAATACCTTGCCTTAGAAGACGATATTGCGATTATCACAAACAACAGGACAGAAGCGATTTACGCAGTTGAAAAACTACACGAAATTACACAGAAAAGTGAATTGCAAATTTCGTAAAAAAAACAGTATAACGGAAGACGACAAGAAAATAAGTTAATAATTGGCAACCAGTGCTGCACAATTGCAATAAGGTCATGAGATGTTCAGTTGACTCTTATTAGAACATGTAGCACGTTTCGGGATTACACCCATCTTCAGACATCTGCTACAAAGAAGTACAAAATATAAGTGAACAGCACACTCAACACGTCTTGCAGAAAATGAGATCTACATCTACATCTACATTGATACTCCGCAAGCCACCCAACGGTGTGTGGCGGAGGGCACTTTACGTGCCACTGTCATTACCTCCCTTTCCTGTTCCAGTCGCGTATGGTTCGCGGGAAGAACGACTGTCTGAAAGCCTCCGTGCGCGCTCTAATCTCTCTAATTTTACATTCGTGATCTCCTCGGGAAGTATAAGTAGGGGGAAGCAATATATTCGATACCTCATCCAGAAACGCACCCTCTCGAAACCTGGCGAGCAAGCTACACCGCGATGCAGAGCGCCTCTCTTGCAGAGTCTGCCACTTGAGTTTATTAAACATCTCCGTAACGCTATCACGGTTACCAAATAACCCAGTGACGAAACGCGCCGCTCTTCTTTGGATCTTCTCTATCTCCTCCGTCAACCCGACCTGGTACGGATCCCACACTGATGAGCAATACTCAAGTATAGGTCGAACGAGTGTTTTGTAAGCCACCTCCTTTGTTGATGGACTACATTTTCTAAGCACTCTCCCAATGAATCTCAACCTGGTACCCGCCTTACCAACAATTAGTTTTATATGATCATTCCACTTCAAATCGTTCCGTACGCATACTCCCAGATATTTTACAGAAGTAACTGCTACCAGTGTTTGTTCCGCTATCATATAATCATACAATAAAGGATCCTTCTTTCTATGTATTCGCAATACATTACATTTGTCTATGTTAAGGGTCAGTTGCCACTCCCTGCACCAAGTGCCTATCCGCTGCAGATCTTCCTGTATCTCGCTACAATTTTCTAATGCAGCAACTTCTCTGTATACTACAGCATCATCCGCGAAAAGCCGCATGGAACTTCCGACACTATCTACTAAGTCATTTATATATATTGTGAAAAGCAATGGTCCCATAACACTCCCCTGTGGCACGCCAGAGGTTACTTTAACGTCTGTAGACGTCTCTCCATTGATAACAACATGCTGTGTTCTGTTTGCTAAAAACTCTTCAATCCAGCCACACAGCTGGTCTGATATTCCGTAGGCTCTTACTTTGTTTATCAGGCGACAGTGCGGAACTGTATCGAACGCCTTCCGGAAGTCAAGAAAAATAGCATCTACCTGGGAGCCTGTATCTAATATTTTCTGGGTCTCATGAACAAATAAGGCGAGTTGGGTCTCACACGATCGCTGTTTCCGGAATCCATGTTGATTCCTACATAGTAGATTCTGGGTTTCCAGAAATGACATGATACGCGAGCAAAAAACATGTTCTAAAATTCTACAAGAGATCGACGTAAGAGATATAGGTCTATAGTTTTCCGCATCTGCTCGACGACCCTTCTTGAAGACTGGGACTATCTGTGCTCTTTTCCAATCATTTGGAACCCTCCGTTCCTCTAGAGACTTGCGGTACACGGCTGTTAGAAGGGGGGCTAGTTCTTTCGCGTACTCTGTGTAGAATCGAATTGGTATCCCGTCAGGTCCAGTGGACTTTCCTCTATTGAGTGATTCCAGTTGCTTTTCTATTCCTTGGACACTTATTTCAATGTCAGCCATTTTTTCGTTTGTGCGAGGATTTAGAGAAGGAACTGCAGTGCGGTCTTCCTCTGTGAAACAGCTTTGGAAAAAGGTGTTTAGTATTTCAGCTTTACGCGAGTCATCCTCTGTTTCAATGCCATCATCATCCCGTAGTGTCTGGATATGCTGTTTCGAGCCTCTTACTGATTTAACGTAAGACCAGAACTTCCTAGGATTTTCTGTCAAGTCGGTACATAGAATTTTACTTTCGAATTCAATGAACGCTTCACGCATAGCCCTCCTTACGCTAACTTTGACATCGTTTAGCTTCTGTTTGTCTGAGAGGTTTTGGCTGCGTTTAAACTTGGAGTGGAGCTCTCTTTGCTTTCGCAGTAGTTTCCTAACTTTGTTGTTGTACCACGGTGGGTTTTTCCCGTCCCTCACAGTTTTACTCGGCACGTACCTGTCTAAAACGCATTTTACGATTGCCTTGAACTTTTTCCATAAACACTCAACATTGTCAGTGTCGGAACAGAAATTTTCGTTTTGATCTGTTAGGTAGTCTGAAATCTGCCTTCTATTACTCTTGCTAAACAGATAAACCTTCCTCCCTTTTTTTATATTCCTATTAACTTCCATATTCAGGGATGCTGCAACGGCCTTATGATCACTGATTCCCTGCTCTGTACATACAGATTCGAAAAGTTCGGGTCTGTTTGTTATCAGTAGGTCCAATATGTTATCTCCACGAGTCGGTTCTCTGTTTAATTGCTCGAGGTAATTTTCGGATAGTGCACTCAGTATAATGTCACTCGATGCTCTGTCCCTACCACCCGTCCTAAACATCTGAGTGTCCCAGTCTATATCTGGTAAATTGAAATCTCCACCTAAGACTATAACATGCTGAGAAAATTTATGTGAAATGTATTCCAAATTTTCTCTCAGTTGTTCTGCCACTAATGCTGCTGAGTCGGGAGGTCGGTAAAAGGAGCCAATTATTAACCTAGTTCGGTTGTTTAGTGTAACCTCCACCCATAATAATTCACAGGAACTATCCACTTCTACTTCACTACAGGATAAACTACTACTAACAGCGATGAACACTCCACCACCGGTTGCATGCAATCTATCCTTTCTAAACACCGTCTGTACCTTTGTAAAAATTTCGGCAGAATTTATCTCTGGCTTAAGCCAGCTTTCTGTACCTATAACGATTTCAGCTTCGGTGCTTTCTATCAGCGCTTGAAGTTCCGGTACTTTACCAACGCAGCTTCGACAGTTGACAATTAGAATACCGATTGCTGCTTGTTCCCCGCATGTCCTGACTTTGCCCCGCACCCGTTGAGGCTGTTGCCCTTTCTGTACTTGCCCAAGGCCATCTAACCTAAAAAACCGCCCAGCCCACGCCACACAACCCCTGCTACCCGTGTAGCCGCTTGTTGCGTGTAGTGGACTCCTGACCTATCCAGCGGAACCCGAAACCCCACCACCCTATGGCGCAAGTCGAGGAATCTGCAGCCCACACGGTCGCAGAACCGTCTCAGCCTCTGATTCAGACCCTCCACTCGGCTCTGTACCAAAGGTCCGCAGTCAGTCCTGTCGACGATGCTGCAGATGGTGAGCTCTGCTTTCATCCCGGTAGCGAGATTAGCAGTCTTATGAGTTACATACCACAAACTTCAGCTCCTTCCTAACCAAGCAGGCGGACAGATTTGAAAACTAAAAGAAAGTGTCCAATAACATATGACTATAACTGCGACATAAGCTGTCTTGAAGCAGACGCTAAACAAGTCAACCAGCAGCGAAGCGCCCTCGGTAGGGGGAGCTGCATGGTCATGTTATCCATGCGTTCACATGTAATTTAATAATAATATACTCAGAATATAACATCTAACAGGGTGTAATTACGACTATCAACCAGAGTGGTAATTCCGTACACGATAACACAAAAGGATTTTTATATTTAGTTTCTTTTTTTATTTTTTAAAAGCTCCAAGATCTTTACATCGACATACTATACCTGTACGCTAAGTCCCCACTAATCACGATAGACGATAACATCACACAAGTCAGCCACTTTAAATATCTTGGCGAAACTATACAGTCATCAGCGCTAAACAGAATCGTGAATGAACAGAGGATCAGCAAGCTGCAAAAGGCACATGTATTTACATGGGACTCCTATAACAACAAATGCAAAATTGAGACATTACAAAACTGTCATTCTTGCAGTAGCAACATACGCAGCTGAAATAATGGTAATTGCCCATCACTCCAAAATTAGGGAAATATCAAAAACAGGAACGAAAAATTCTTAGGAAGATTTACGGAGCAATCAACAAAACCGGAATTTGGATAAACAGACGTCAGAACAAACACGATTAAAAGACCAACCCAATAACCGATGAAATCAGGAAATGCCGATCAAAGTTTTACACACATATCTACAGGATGGAGAACACCAGAACAGCAAAGAAATTGCTCGACATCATAACAAAGAGTAAATGCTGCATGGAGTGGCTAAAGGAGGTCCAGTGGGACATGCAACAGATCAACATAGAAAATCTCGAAGACCTCAACGAGTGCCGGAGTAAAATCGTGAATGTGAAGTTCGAGCAAAGAACAACGAAACAACCTGGTAAAAAGTGGAGAGACGAACGGAAGAGAGAATATTCTGAGAAGATGAAGAGTTTCTGGAAGAGGAAGAGGGAAAACATCCAAAAATAAAATCGTGAATTCAAGTTCAATCGTTCTCGTAAAAGGGAATAATCGATTAATAAAATAAATAATAATTATAATGTGCCGTTGTAAAAGGTGCTTATCTCATTGGATTTCTCCATTTTCTGCTGATATCTTTGCTAGGGTGATCTCCAGTCCGTGTCTTCTCTGCTTACACACTTTTGTTACAGCTTCAAGTGCCCGCAACGCCACTAGGCGGCATTCAACGTCACTGTGGGAGGTGGTTATCATGGTTTGGCTTATCACTGTATAGCTGATATAACACCGTCTTCGCAATCTGCGAATACATTTCATTAATCAGTTGGTCACTACTTTTGTCGACTTCAAGAAAGCATATGACAGTATCCATCTTGAGTCACTACTTAAAATCTTCGCGGAACTTGGATTTCACCTGAAACTCAATCTTATTGGACTCACCCTTAAGAAAACTAAATCAAAAGTTTGATTCGGAGGGGAACTATCTGAATCATTTGAAATCCGGATGGGACTTCGACAGGAGGATGGTTTCCCACCACTAATATTTCACCTCGAACTGGAAAAAGTCATGCGAGAGTGGAATAATAAATTGCAACCAAACATCAAGATTGTCAGAAATATCAAACTCAATTGCCTGGCCTTTTCTGATGATCTAGCGCTGCTCGCAAATAGCGTGGAAGCGGCTAGACACCAAATTGAAGAACTAGAATGAATAGCAGCAAAAATCGGACTACGGATCTCGTTTGAAAATACGGAAATGATGCCATCCTTCAAGGTTGAAACACCATCCACTACACTGAATGATAGCAAACAAATTAAAATTGTAAATAAATTCAACTATCTTGGGGAGGTTATACGTTGGAATTCAAACGAGGAAATGTCAGTAGAATGCAGAACAAATAAACTGAAACAAGCCCAACGCAACACCTGTCCAACATGAAGAAATGTCTCCGATAAATGCAATACTCAGACACTACCACTCTGCTATTGAACCTGAGCAACTAAGCTAGTGAAACACTGTTCAAGATGAACACCAAATCAACCACAAACAAACTACAGAAGGCAGACAGAAGAATCCTTAGAACAATTATATAAAAAAAATACGAAGTAGAGGGACAGTGACGAATATTACCTAACGAAGTTGTATACCAAGGAACTGAGTCAATAATTGGCACAATGCGGATAAAGAGGGTTGCTTTTTTCTACCATATTTCGAGACTACCAAAACCAGGTTACTGAAACAACCGCTACCCTACTTTTGGAAAAGTAAGACCAAGATCAGCTGGTTCAAAGAAGTTCAAGATGATTTACACGATTAGGCTTGACAATGCTACAAATTGAAGGCGGAAAAGAGAAGAAGATCCTGAAACACAGTGACATGAGATTTAAGGTAAAGACATTTAAGCTCAAAAAATACACCATAACTGATGAAGAAAGGGCAGCCAGGTCGGAAGGATGAAGAAGTTTTGGGAGCAGAAGAGGAAATCTAAATCTACAACTAGTATTAAGACTTAAAGGTTTATGGATTGAATAAAGCGCTCCAACGTGGGTGTAAAATATGTAAATAAATAAATAATCAGTGTATATTTGTGCTGCTATGTTTTGCATAAATATTTTATACCCTGAGTTCGTACTTGAACAGTAGTAGCATACCATTCTTCCAGTATTCACCAAAGAGCAAAAATTGGTAACTGATTTACCTATGGCTGAGACTATGTCATCATTCCACTTCATAACCACACAAATAGTTTCATCTGTTAACTGTACAAGGTGGATTATTAAAATTGTGGCCCACTGACCTTTTAGTCAAAGAATACCATGTCTCTGCTTTTTGTGAAATGTGTAATTTTATTTTTGAGTCGAATTGCCAGTCTTTGAGCCACTTAAGATGTAGCATCTGAGTGCTTATTTTTGTGGCTTTTTGGATGGTATTTCACTACAGATGCCTTCAACCTTCTGCAGAAAGTCTGGGACTAATAACGTCTGCAGCTCATTTATATAGATCGGCACAGCGATGGTCTCAATACACTCCTTTGAGTTTCACCTGAATTTACTTCTACATCTTTCATCGGTCGAAGACCTCCTCCAAGATTACTTGCTACACCCACCCTACCGAGGAATCCCCATCTCTGTCAGAACACGGTTTCTATTGACTATAGAAGTTTTTTTCCAAATGTAGCTTTCCTGAAGGTCCGATAGTGTTCCGTGCGTAAATACGAGAGTTGGAACTTTAATAGTTGGAACTATTTATTTACAGCTCGTACAAAATAGATACGTGTTTGAAAGTTTTACTGACCTTCAAAGTAGTCTCCAACATTGTGTATAACCCGTTGCGCAATAGATCGCGCCGTTCGAACTGACAACACAACTGGCACTGCCAAGAGTATCCTACGACTTCCACATCGCTGGCAACGGGTTATACACAACGCTGGTAACTACTTTGAAGGTCAGTAAAACTTTGAAACAAGTATCTATTTTGTACGAGTTGTAAATAGAGAGTTGCCACTATTAAAGTTCCAACCCTCGTACATTAGCATTGAAAATAAGATTCATTATAGCTCATTTACTGTAATTGATATTACTTCAACGGTGGAGGGAGGAACAAAAATTGAAAATTTAAGTTATGTAGACATGACAGTTTATGAATAAAAACGACCGATAGCACAGCAAATACCAATGAAGTCAAAATAAGCGTTCTACTGTTTCTTTGGATGTTCGTGTACTAAAACAGATGAATAAGAAACACATACAATTAGTAATTAAAATACTGAGACTTCAGAAGTAATACTTGATAAAACTGATAGTCGTTGAAGATGTGACGAACCGAAAAGAACATTTGAAGAGAATAATGTTTCAGGAGAAACAAGTGATACTAAAAGAAAATATGTGGAAGAGAAACTTCAAAAATGATTCTCAGAATGTATGCAGAGGGAAACAATTTCCTAAAAATGAAACAGTTTCAGAACTGAGTCAAAATAATGGACTATTTCCGATTTCTTAGTGGTCCTTTAGAGAGGGGAAAAGAACGAATCTTCACTTTGACTGAATCTACTGATGTAGTAATATTTTTCAGCTAGTTTCAACCTAATTTGTTATAACACCATTTGACAATAGAGATACTGATCTCACCTATATTAGTATAATGAAAAGCTAATGCTTCAGTTATTTATCGTGGCACTAAGAAGTTCGTAACTGAAAGATAACTCACGCTATTTGGTGAATAAAACCGTCTATATTGTTTAATATGTTTCTTAATTTAACGTGCCGTATCAGCTACTGTCGTAATCACACCAAAACTCTGGTTCAGTGTCAGTAAGTAAAACTTATGGCTAATGGAGGCGTCAACTATAAACTATACACTTCTTACAGTTGACACACCGTTTAGGAATATGTTTTATTTACTGGAACTGACTCATGTTTCCAAAATTCAGGCTCTGATCTGATGTCCGCGACAGCCGAAAAGGCACAATAAATAAAGAAACACATTAAGCGATGTAGACTTTTTTGTTCACGGTATATTCAAAAAGATCGCAGAATTATTTCCTTTATTAATATGAAGAATCTTCTCAATGGAGCTATTTTCTGTAGACACATGGGGTGCTTTTGATCTTTTAATAGGAATAAAGACGAAGCAGAACGTGTTAACCCTCCTACCACCAGGACTATTTGTCTCAGTGAGTACCACTGGAATCATATAGACGCGAAGCAGCTTAAATCGGACATACTGACGGTGTTTTAATGAACTATCATCAAAAGGTACATTAAAATTGTTCAGTGTGACAGTAACCTACGTCTACATCTACATCGATACTCTGAAATCCACCTCATGATACGTGGTGGAGGGTATCCCGTACCACAACTAGGCAATTACTTTTCTATTCCATTCACAAAAAGAGAGAGGCAAAAACGAATCTACGAGGGTTGTCCAGAAAGTAAGTTCCGATCGGTCGCGAAATGGTGAAATGGACACCACAGTGAAATCTCGATGAAACTTTGCACAGATATGTTGGGTAGTGTCTCTAGTGTGATCGTCGATCGCATCAAGACGCTCTTTTCAGTTGTCAGCGCACTGTGAGCGAGTAAAGGTGCCTAGAACAACGATGTCTCCCGTCAAGAAGGAGGTCCTGCTGAGAGGCTTCGCCTTAATGAATGCAGCCCACCTAACACAACTGCCACGCGCTTCCTTCTTGATGGCAATTCTCAGCAGCACTCTGCAGGGGCAGTGAAGACGCTCCTGAAGCCTTTTCGATGGGAAGTGTTCGATCACCCACAACACAGCCCTAGTTGGCTCGTCCTTAGTATCATCTCTGTTCACATGAAACGCTGGATATGAAAACAACACTTGGGCGCAGGCTACGCGCTAAAGACCGGTGTAGAGAATTATCGGAAAGCACAGGCGGCTGCCTGCTATGACGATGGTGTTGGAAACTTGGTATAACGCTCCGACAAATGTCTAAGTTGGAGCAGCGACTATGTAGAGAAGTATCGGAAAAGTGTAGCTAACTCTTGCAAATAAAATCTTTCTGATTTTCACTGTGGTTTCCATTTAGCGACCGATCGAATCTTACTTTCTGGATAACCCTTGTATATGTGTCCGTTTGAGCACACATTTTTTGTATCTTTTCTTCGTGGTCCTTACGTGTAACGTATGTTGTGGGCAACAGAATGATTGTGCAGTCATCTTAAAATGCCGGTTTTCTAAATTTTCTCAATGCTGTTACTCGGAAAGAATGTCGCCTTCCCTCCACGGATTCCCATTATAGTTCCCGAAGTATCTCCCTAACATTTGCGTGTTGTTCCAACTTACCAGTAAAAAATTCTAGCAGCCTGCCTCTGAACTGCTTTGATGTTTTGCTTAAATCCGACGTGGTATGGACCCCAAACACTCAAACAGTACTCAAGGATAGACTGCACTAGCGTCCTACATACGATTTCCCCTACATGTGAATCACATTTTCTTATAAATTTGCCAATAAACGAAAGTCGACCATCACCTTTCCTGTCACAATCCTCGCATACTCTTTCCATTTCATATCGCTTTGCAACGTTACGCCCAGATATTTAAACGACGTGACTGCGTCAAGTAGGACACAATTAGTGCTGTATCCGAACATTATGGGTTTGTTTACCCTACTTATCTGAATTAGCTTACATTTTTCTACGTTTAGAGCTAACTGCCATTCATTTTACCAACTACAAATTACGTCTAAGTCATCTTATATCCTTCTGCAATCATTCAACATCGACACCTTACCGTATACTACAGCATCATCAGAAAACAGCATCACACTGTTGTCAACCGTGTCCGCCAGATCATTTGTGTATATTGCGAACAACAACGGTCCTATCACACATCGTTGGGGCACTTCTGACAATACCGTTGTCTCTGATGAGCATTCGCCATCGAAGATAACGTTCTAGGTTCTACTACTTAAGAAGTCAATGATTCCATTCAAAAAAATACTCTATTCAAGAAACAAAAACAAATTTCGAATGAGTCATACAGACCACAGTGGTACTTAGTGGAAAATACCGTGAACAAAATTTAAAATTTTGTACATATAAAACTGAGAAAACACCATTGAACACAACTGACTCAGAGGGAGAGAGTTGTGTATTCGAAAAATGATAGTTTTGAAAACAAGGGAGATGTATATTTCCAAAGTGCAAGGAGGATTAATGTGTTTATGGCACCTTTGATTCGCTGATGACATGAACTGTCTGCTATAGTGCAGAAAAACTTCACCAGCTTAAGGGAGATATTAATATTGAAGATGGAATTGAAAATCGACTATAATAGCATAAAAATAATGTACAATCAGCACATATAAAAGAATAATGCACGAATGAATAATTAAACCACAGAACCTTTTAATGAAATTTTTGTGTTTAGGGTAGTTGGTGACAAACGATTTGATCCTCTGATTAGCTGAAAGGCTCCTTTCAAAAAGGTTCAGTTCTACTCATATATTTCAATCCGCAGTTGGCTAGTTTCTGCAACAGAGCGTTTAGTCTCAATCTGAATATGCAAAATGGATTGACGAACCTTAACTCATATACTGATTATCCAGAATGAGAATTATTAATTTCCATACACTTCTAGGTACATGCAAGGCAGGTTCCTCGCTACGCCTGATAAACGAAACGCATGCACGGATAGAGACCATTGCACATTGGTTATCAATTCAAAATCCATTTGAGCAATCCAGATTTCAGCTTTCGTGGTGTCCCTAAATCACTTAAGGCAAAGGTCAGAATGCTTATTTTTAAAATGACACGGCCGATTTTTTTCTTAAACTTTCCATAATTCCAACTTGGACTTGGTTTCATTTGCTTTTCTCGATACAACATTTAATCCTAAACCCCCCAATACACAGATTATTAAAATATAGACGTTCGCACAACAAAATTTCCACGCTTCGCAAACAAATGGAGCATATGTTTTTCTGAATGTCCCACTTATAAAACTTACTATATCAGGGACAGGAAGTATGAACCGCTGCAAAACGGAAATTAAATTTTATCGAAATTGCGACTTGGCAATCATCCATCGCCTAGTGATAACTAAATATCACAACAATGGATAAAACGACGTGCTAGTTACACAAATAATAGTGTTGCAGAATGTTTACAAAGAAATTATATTGCATTTTAAAAAATTTATGACGGGTCTAAGCAGATTGAAGCGACGAACGAAAATTTATGCGAAGGCCGGTGTTCGAACCTGGGTATCCTGCTAACTAGGTAGATGCGCTAACCACCACGCCACCGTTGCACAGTGACTTTGCATCTTAGCTCGGACTACCCACGGCACTTCCCTCGTCAATCCAAATTCCCATTCATGCGTCAACCCACTTGGTATTGCGCATAAACTGGCACAGCATTGCTGAAGCTCTTCCAACTGTTAAGGAATAGTACCTCAGCAAAGAACGAAAAGGGGCATCCTCCATGAAACGCAGGAAGAGGTGCTTTAATCAAATGAAACTATACGCTTCCAGAGTCGTTTTCAACTCCAAACATCTATGATGAACATATGCTGACTGAGATGCTTTTCTAGTATGGTGGGGAGCCTTAGCAGTACAGTTCTAGTTAAGGGGAAAAGGAAGTGAACTGAGGAGTGAATAGGATATGAACTGAGGATGGAAGCGTGTTAGGGTAGCCTGTGCATTTGTATAAACGTTGTGTGACAACGTAGTGGTTAGCGTATTTGCCTAGTGAACAGGGAACCCGGCTTCGAATACAATTTTCATTCGTCCCTTCAGTCTGCATATATACATCGTAGAAGTCTGTTACTTGAGAAGCTCTCTGGAACCAAATAGTTTCAGGTGATCTACGTTGTAACCACGAGTGATGAGGTTGCTTTTACTACTGTGATCTGGTTCTCAGAGATGTGTAAAACTCAAAATCTAATTTAAGATACCGGAAAAGGATATAATTACATTAAAAGTAGGGCAGCTTTCTGTGCCATATGTTTATTGATTTTAAGTACTCTCAGTACTGTAAGTGTGGGATCACAAACTGTGGGAAGAAATCACGCTTGCTGTTGCCAAGTTTAAATGAATGAGGGTTTCGATACTGAGGAGAATTATCCACAATAAATCACCGTGGGGAGCTTCATCATACGTTTCTTCAGACTGCAGCGTACAACAATCCCGGAAATGGGAAACTAGCTGACAGTAATATCTTACACAGTACGTGTCAGCCCAAAACTCGCCGTATTTATGGAACAACTCCCAATCTCGACGTGGGAGGTGGGCGGCCTGTTGCTTTGGCTGTGAAATGTCACACTGACATTCTGCATCGTCTATAGACGCGTCGTCGTCGTCTGTACAGTTCTGGAAAAGAAAATGTGGAGTAGCCGTCACTGTAGATCAGATGCGGAGAGCAGCCTCTAGAAAAGGAGAGAGAGTGGGGAGGGGGGGGGGGGTGGTAGGAGAAGGAGAGAAAGAGAGAGAGAGAGAGAGAGAGAAGAGAGAGAGAGAGAGAGAGAGAGAGAGATGAGGAGGGGAGAGAAATCAGAGGAGATATGAAGAGAGAGGAGGAGAGGAGAGCAGAGGGGAGAGGAGGAGGGAAGGAGCTGTTGGTGCCTTTGTGGGCCCCGCAGGAAGCAATCAGGCGATGCCAATCTCCGGCGGCAGACGCCCGCAGCTGCCGTGGCTCTGGCCGTGGCCGCGGGCAGACGCCAGACACTTGTTGAGATGGAGTAACCCAGCCCCGACCTCTATTTGATGTCACGCTTCACGACTTTTGTGGACCGTCTGGCGCTAACATGGCTGTATATACTGCCTCAGTAGTGGACTAGACCTTAGCGCGAAACTGTGCAATCTCGTGCTTTGGGAACCAATTTTCAACAGTCAGCACAAAGAATTGCAAGCCAATTACTCTCAGCCTTCAAGACGAATTATTAGCCCTTGTACGAAGAAACGCAGATCCGGTTTAGTAATTTATCGTGAAAGTAACTTTTTATGAGCACTGAATAAATTTTAAACATTACAGGTTTCGGAAATTCTGTGTTGCCATCTTTGGATCTATGTTACATAATTACACAATTGTCTTCTTCAGTACAGTAAGTGACGCTGTATAAAGTACGTCCATGTTGGTGGCTTCAGGCTGCTTAAAAGTCGTCATATCAGTTTGACATACTCTCTACAGCACCAAAAACTGTACTGAATGAGACGATTGTGTAGTAATGTAACATAGATCCGAAGATGGCAACAGACAATTGCCGAAACCGGTAATCTATCTGAATAAACGATTTTAGCTATTTTGACAATTGAAAATCTATTCAGTGGTCATAATACTACAGATAGATCCCATGTTGAAGATGTCAGAAGTGAATAAGTGACTTTTCGGTTTGAGGTCAACTGTGCACAGTGTACGAGACGTGTTTTTTAAATAAGTACCGTTTTAAAATTAAAAAAAAAAGACGTGGTAAGATATCTCAATAATTTTTGCTTTTACATGAAACCCTGTACCCTAATCTACTTTTCTACATAATTTCGTCAATATTGAGGCACTTGTCATAACATTGTACCAGTTTTTGAATATCCTTCTCATAGAAGTCTGCCCCGGACTTGTTAACCAATGCATCATCACTGTTTTGACTTCGTCACCATCTTGAAGACACTGACCGACCAGGTGTTTCTTCAAGTGCAGTAACAGATGCTAGTCACTGGGCACAAGATCGGGGCTGTACGGAGAACCATCTAGAGTTTCCCATCGAAAAGATGTGATGAGATCTTTGGTCTGATTCGCCACACGCGGACGTGCATTGTCTTGCAGCAAAACGATGCCCTTCCTCAACTACCATGGACTGTTGCTTTGGTTCTGGTGTGACGCAGGCCACCCATGTTTCATCTCCCGTAACAATTTGGCTTAAGAAATCATCACCATCGTTGCGGTACTGCTCAAGGAAAATCAATGCACAATCCAAACGTTTGGTTTTGTGCACATCCGTCAACATTTTCGGCACCCAACGTGCGCACAATTTTCGATAATTCAAGTGCTCGGTCACAATGCCACACAAAACACTACGAAAAACGTTGATAAAGTCATTCCGCAAGGAGGAAATCGTAAAGTGTCTGTTTTCTCTCACCTTATTGTCCACTTCCTGCACCAAACTTTCACTAACGACCGAAGGACGCCCACTCCGTTGTTCATCATGCACATTGTGCGGCCATCTTCAAATTCTCTCACCCACTTTCTACCATTCCATCACTCCTAATGTTTTCTCCGTAAACTGCACAGACCTCACGATGAATATCGATCGCTTTTAGGCCTTTAGCACTACGAAATCTTGTAACAGCCCGTACTTGACTGTCGACGGGGCTCACGATTATCAGAGGCATCTTAAACACTCAGTACACAACGTAAACAAGGAATAATCAGACTGTAATGGCGTCAGTGCGTAGATTAAGGTACAGGCTTTCATATAAAAATAAAATTATTGAGATATGTTAGCATGTCTTTTTTTAATTTCAAAACGGTTCTTACTTAATAAACACGCCTCGTATATGGTGCAACAGGTACAAAACTACGAGGCAGGCTAGAGAACCAATGTCTACGTGCCACCTTCCTTAAAGTACAGTCGGTCCTTTGGAAGCAAATATATAGCAAAGATCTGCAGATGAGGCCCCTTCTATCTCTTGACTGGGACTCATAATTGTACAGATGTACACGTTAGCAGAATATTGGCTTCTTCCTGGTCATTATCAGGTTCGGTGCATTGGAGTGCTGCTAGTAAGACGTTCTCTAAATTTAAACATCTTTGTCATCAAACCTTGATATCGGGAAATGATACTTGTCGACGGATTGAGATAAATCTGACAAAGAAAACGTACTGGAAAAAGTTTTAAACTTTGCACCCTCGCCTATAAGCGTTTGCACCATGGAAGAAATCAGACAGGAGGTTTCTTATGTTTTGCGTCATTCTTGGTCTCCACAGTGTTATAGTCCCTTGGGTGAAGTGGCAGCTATTCGGTTTATTAGAGAGGGCCCTGAATTGTTAATTTTACCAGCAGACAAAGGCAACGCTACCGTTTTAATGTACAAGTCCGATTACGTGAATATGATGTTTACTTAACGATCCATCGTATCATATATTACAGAAGGATCCCACGGCCAACATAAAAAGGACACCAACTTCACTTCTATAGAAGAGCTCATAAGGTTACTACTCAATTAAAAAAATTTGTACTGGTGCGGCCGTTCCACCTAGGTTATAGGGACTGTCGAAGGTCCATAAAGATGGGTGTGCGGACTTACAACTTGGAAAAGTATTTAGTGCCGGTTCTCAGCCCTCAAGAGGGTAAATATGAGCACCTTATTTTCGAATCAATGGATTTTACTCAGCGTTTATAGTCGCTTCATCTAGGTCCCTCTGATTTAATTGTCGGTGTCTCTTTTAACTCGGGTTCCTCTTGATGAATCATTGGTTTTAATTAATGAAAAACTGGATATGAAATTGACGCATCTCTGCTGTCATGTACTGATGTTCACCTATTTTTATCCATGACAAATATTTTGAACAGACTGACGATGTGGCAATGGGGAGTCCTTTATTACCCACAGTCATTAATCTTTTTATGGAGGACATTGAGGATACGGCACTGAAAACGTCTTTCTGAAGCCCACTTGTTTTTTGAGGTATGTTGGGGATATGTTTCTTGTTTGGCCGTATGGAATAGATTCTTTTCGCCAGTTACTGAACCATTTTAATTGTCTTCATCCTAACATCAAATTCAAGATGGAAGTTTTGGATGCACTGGTCTGTAAAAGAGATGACGGAACTTTTGGACACAGAGTTTATAGGAAACATACTGATAGGTATTTACAGGCTGTCAGCTGTCATCTGCCGTTTGAGCATACAGCAGTCCTATGAACCTTGGTCAGAAATGCATTTGCTATGGGATGCTGAAAATTTTTCACAAGAGCTGCAACATCTTAAGGACGTATTTCATCATAACGGCGGTACCGACAGAGAGATTCAACGTGTTTTGAGTTCGGATTACTACTTGCCAGCTGAAGACACTTTTAGTTCTGTGGCTTTCCATTCATATGCTAGGAACATGTCTTCGAAGATAGGTACGAATTTGAAGAAACATGAAATGAGACGTGTATTCCGCCCTGCAGGTAAGATTAGAGCACTGCTTGGCTCTGTTAAGATTTAGGTTTAAGGAAGCCTGTCGTTTTCAAAATACAGCGTGAGTGCAGTAAAATATGCACTGGCCAAACTATTAATACCGTCAATGACAGATGTGTTGAACATCAGTGCCAGACGTGATTATCACAACCTGACAAATCTGCCGTGGCCGAGCAGAGGGACATAGGATGCTATACAATGAGACACAAGTGGCTGAAAACGTCTCGCGTTACTAGGATTGGGTTTCAAAATAATCTGTCGAAATGGGACTAAGAGAAGATATCATTAATCGTATAACTGATACCCGTTAAGTACAACCCCGGAATTCTGTTTGATCATCTTAAGTATTATTGACCCCTTCCTCTATATTTGGTCCTTTGTTACTGTATCACTACCTGTTTCATTGCGTTGAAATCCACATCTTCAGGTGAATGTCATTATAACAATAAATCCAGAAGGAACAACAAACCTGAGACATACACTGGTATGGTAAATTATTTTAAGATTTAAAACAAATTAAAAGTATTAAAATACAGCCGAAGCGGTTATTAATACATAAGACAAATTGTCATAGCTCTGGTTGCCGCACCTACAAAGTTGCCTATTTTAACACACATGAAGAAACAAGTCATATGAATCAGCCGGCTATGATTAACAATCTATAACGATACATCGTTGTCCGACAGTATTCACCACTGTCCGCCCCCTGTAGCTGAGCCAGCACGATAGCTCAGCGTGTTCGGTCAGAGCGCTGGTTGGCCTCTGTAATAAAAACCCTGAGCGGAAGGATCAACAAACGGACTTGAACGGATGTCATGTGACGTCCACAACGATTAGCAATGGAAAAAAAGTGGTCAGCGCGACAGAGTGTCAATCCTAATGGCCCGTATTCGATTCCCGGCTGGGTTGGATACTTTCTCCGGTCGGGAACTGGATGTTGTGTTGTCCTAACCTTCATCATTTCGTCCCTATCGACGCGCAAGTCGCCAACGTGGCGTCAAATCGAAAGACTTGCTGCCGGCGAACGGTATACCCGACGGGAGGCCCTAGTCACACGACATTTACATTTAGTATTCACCACTGGAGAATCTACAGCCATTCTTGCACCAAGAGGCAGCAGCAACTTTTAAGCAATTGCGTATTTTGTCTTAGGGCATGCGTATTTTCTCTGCATGTAAAGGTTCCGTTGTTTACGGTTCGTATCAGTTATCGCCGAGATCGGCTTAGCTTTTTTCACCTGATGATGGCGGCCAGGTGGACCGGAGAAATATTTTGTGGAGATGACAGACTGATGCGGCTGAAGACCCGACAAGAAACTGAGCATCGATGGTACTGTGATGGTCTAGTTGAACCTTAAACAGTGTACGTGGTATCACATAAAGGTGTCGTAAAATTGTAGCAGAATTTCGAACCACTCTCAGTAACTTGTGACTGACGCATTTTCCTAAATTCAATCATTTTTAGACCCTTACACAATATATTCTTCAGGTGAGACTGCCATGTCAGTTTTCCACATAATAAAAGGTCCAGAAACCTTTACTGAACGCGTAAAACAGAAAACAGCGTTCCTCGTTTTACGAACTGGCACTTTAAAATTGCGATCGAAATGATTAAAATTAACGCAAACACATCTGTCCGAAGTACGTTTAAAGCCTATTCTGGCCGACTCCTCCAGCCGATCTATCGTCCGCTACAGCTGACGAGTTGTCTCAAGGTTATAGGAGGAGTAGCATAAGGCAAAAGCGTTCACAGACGAAGAGTACTGATAGGGAGACTTACCTGTGGAAGAAGTACCGTTGCTTTCTATAGCAGACTGAGCCACGCTCAAAGAATGTCACCGATCCAGAGTGTGAAGAAAACCGTCTATAAAAGAAGGACCTTATGAATGCGGAAGACCTCCTGAGAATCCCGGTTTGTGGAATTGTCCGATGCTGTCATGAGTCCTCTCGAGTTGGAATAACGCACCAATCAGGTGATGTTTGCTTAGGAAAAAAATTTGTATTTCACTTCCAGCAGGGTGAGGTTTCCACGGCTTGACCGATACCTGCTAAGCCCGCACTCGATGTGCCAGCCGCTGGTTCCCCACGCGTTTTAGCATTTTCTTATGCAGCTGGTGAGGTTGAAGCTCCGGCTAAATCGCACTTGCTCTCTTAATAGCAACCAGAATACACAAAGCTGTTCATTGCAGATAACCAGTAGAGATATACTCTGGAGATGAAGACCAGTGTTGCACAGCGATGGAGAGGAGATGGCGCTCACCTGGTGAGATGGGCCCCGCCTCCAGCACGCTGGTTGTCTGCGGCGCCGGCACATAGCCCTGCAGGTACTGCCGCTCCTCGTGCAGCACGCGGCCCATGATCACCACCATCACCGAGAAGTACGCCTGTAAACGCACGCAACCGTCAGGGGGACGCTCCTCTTATCACCATTCATAGGCAAGTTTAGCAGCAAGAATTTAGCCTGGAAGCACACTGTTATGCGAAATTAAAGGACGAAACTAACTTCAGTATGAAATATCACTGCCAAGTAACATGGCTCGATGAAACTTTGATCTACGTAGAAAGAACTGCTGCATTGTAGTACAGAAAGTAAGTGAAAGAAATACGCAATGAGGTGAACAGAAATGACACATTTATTCAAAGACAATAGTTGCACTGGATTCTCTGCGACTTAAGATGGTCTCCCGAACATTACAAAGGGCGAGACAGGTCTCTTGAAAGGGCGTGTTTTCACCCTGGCGGGCAACGCATGTGGTCCCATGCCGGCGACAAGGTTGGTGAGAAGTTCTTGTAGCACCTCGTTTCATTTCACAACCAGCGTGTTTGAAAACCGCTGGATGGTCGATGGTGCATGTGATAGTATTGCAATACGTCTCGCCAACCCATCTCACATGCTGTAAGAAAATGAAACAACTCTCCTTAAGATGTCATTTGTTGTGTAGCTACCACTTCAAGCCTTAGTTGGTGCTGAATGGGCTATCTAGATCCATATATACAATGCATCAGTGGTCGGCATAACTGGTTTTCCGCAAACTACCTGAATTGTAATGTCGTTTCTCCAACCATCAACTGTCAACTCACTTGAAGACATCACAGTTACAGGTAGTCTGCGTGAACAAGTAATGTTGGGCTCTAACGTATCGTATACGTGGATCGTAATAACACCTTCAGCATCAACTAAGGTCTGAAGATGGTGCAATGAAGCGCCAAAACTGATACCTACACAATAAACGACTTCTTAAGGTCGACTGTAAGTGTTCCATTTTCTTACAATGGTGAACGGCCGTAGTCCCCAGACCACAGCCACGAGGATGGACATAAAAAACCTACCATATGTGCACTACGGGATTTAAATCGGGGGAATGGTAAGACCAGGCCGTTCGTCAAATATCCTATCGTATGAAGAGCTCCTCCACTTGAGCTGCTCGATGCAGTCCTACATAATCATTCATAAGGGCGCACATGGGAAAGGATTATGTTGTCACAATATCAGTGGCCATTGCGTGTACCGAGTTCAAATATTTTGAGTTCAGCGTAAACATATTTCATAATGTCTCCCCACACAGAAACATGTGGACGTCCAAAACATTCGATTGGGTTTCTGAGTACACTGCGGCTCTTTCTTTTTCTTTTTCTTGGGGGGGGGGGGGGGAGGGGGTTAAGGAGCAAAATAACTAAGGTCATAAGTACCCAGTATAGAACCATAGAATGCTAGGACTGCGAGGGTACAAAACTGTTTCGAGGTCCAATACAGAAAGGAAGAAAAAACAACTCTAAAATTTCGTTACGGGTATCCAAACGACGTCAAAAAGACACCGGAGTCACCAGGTAGAAATAAGGTCTCTTTTATCTTATTACTTCTTTTTAAAAAACTTACTCGAGCCACAGCTCGCACGTTATCCGCTAAAATGTCCGGCAAAATTGGGTGGCAGCCCGACTCTGAGACGTAAGTGGCTGAAATAGGGGAAGAGGACCAGGAGATGTCTGGTAATGGGTCGCTACAGAAAGGACAGCTCGGTGCAGGGTCGCCACTCGACAAGGGGAGACTACACTGCGTGTTCCCACCGCTTGCCACATGATACATCCTGAATTACTACTCATATGAATGAGCTATCATCGGAGAAGAGCACGCGATCCTACTCCTCGACTGCACTCTCATGTGGGAGAAGGGCGGTTTAAACCAGCGTCCGGCAATCCTGATTTAAGTTTTCTGTGTTTCCTCTAAATCGCTTCAGGCAAATGCCAGGATGGTTGCTTTGAAAGGACACGGCCGTCTTGTTTCCTCATCATTCCCTAATTCTATGGGACTGATGTCTTCACCAGCCAACCGTACTACTCCTCATTGGTCCAATCGCTAAGCGTCACCATAGCAAACTGTGCTGCGAATGTGTGAATGTCAAGGGAACACAGCGTAATGGCTGTTGGTCAAAGAGATCACCCCATACAGTCTCTTTGCCAATGTGGAGCATGAGAACGTGCTTGGCAGTCCTGTTAAATGTAGTTACAAGTGCACCAGCTATATCGGCCCCTTCTTGCCTGTTGGAAAATGTAGCCGTCATCATCTGCTGCAATTGACGGGGGTTAACCACATCCTCTTCTTCGAGTAGCAGTGCCTGTGTTTTGAAACGCTCCCCATGCATGTCAAACAATATTGTGAGAAATACCAATCTCCTCAGCTACACTTGTCACACTTCATCCTTATTGCTGTTTCCAGATGATGAGAAGTCAGCCAAATGTAGTCTTGGGCCGTAGTGTTAAAGAACACCCCCAAAGTGCACTGTGACTTCGCGCTGATTGATAGTTTCTGTTCCAGTTGCTCTAACTGCCTTGTATTACTTGGCCAGCTTCATTTGGCTGACCTCACATCGAGTTTCATGTTCATCAAATAGTAAGCTCTGGCAACATGCTCCCAGCCTTTCATTAATTTCCTAGTTGTTAATATGTTATGTTACTTTACCTCATTTTTAAGTTTTGCAGAGCAATGTACTTCTGCTCCTTGTGTAGCAGCCCATGATGACCACCATCACTGAGAATATGACTGCAAACACCCTCCCAGCCACCCTTCCTCCTCCGCCCCAGCACAAACAACACACACACACACACACACACACACACACACACACACACACAAACACACAAACAAGTAGGTATCAGTGGAGTGGTTCTCTCCTCAAAATGCACTGGCAAGTATTCAACAAGAAGTTTGTATGAATTTGTTTCCAGCAGAAACATGTCATTTGGGTGAGGGGTCTGAAGTGGGGAATTCGTACATCGTTTAAAGAACAGGTTACCACATTGTGGAAATTCAGCCTCCCAGACACATTGCTACTTTCACTGCAATAACAGGCCCTACACAGTGAAGCAGTGCAGTTTATTCCATGCTACCTTTATACTGGTACTCAAGAATGCAGCACACTTTTTTCAGATGTCTTACATCGTACGGTGACAACTATTTCTGAATGAACACATTCATTTTGTTTATTTATACACTTATTTACCCTGGCAAGATGTCCGCTTTTGGCGTTATCTAAAAGGTCATCTTTATTCACTGACATTAATTTTTGTGTGGTACATGAATTGCATATGAAGTAATAACAAAAATAATGATGGAAGGTGAAGAAATGAATTAAAATTTGTGCCACGCCTTGAACTCAAGTCTTCTTGCTCACTAGACAGGAATAACAAACTTCAATTCCCACCTTCAACCTATTTTCCCCTTCTTAAATCGTCTTCACTTCCAAGGCTCTCCGGCATTGGAATAGCACCCCAGATTTGCCTGCAGCAGGGAAATCCTGTAAATCAGGTATAGGTTACCTGTAGATCTCATAATCAAATTTTCCTCACATTTGAGTCTCACCTTTGTCTACGATAATAATGAAGGCTGAAGACGTGAATTAAAATTTGTGCAATAGGTGGGACTTGAATCCAGGACTCCTTGCTTCCATCATTTTCGGAGATAACGATGAGACTCAAATGTTCCGAGGAAAATTTAATTATAATATCTATAATTCACGTACACCTAAGGGATAGGATTTCCCCCTTACGTCCAATGCTGGAGTACTATTACAATGCTGGGGAGCGCCGGCAATGGTGACTATCGAAGAAGGCGAAAATAAGTTGAAGACGTGAATTGAAGTTTTTGTTGGGGAGGGCATTGAACTTGGGTAGTCCATGCGGCAATATTTCGTATAGTGTTGCCGTGGTGTAATGACTAGCGTTCTTGTCTAGGGAACAAGGAGACTGGGGATCGATTACAGACCGTGGCAGAGATTTTAATTCATTTCTTTAGCTTCCGTCGTGGAGAGAGTCGGCTCTATGCGACGGTAACGTGCGAAACTGCCCCGTGCGCTGGCAAGCTCTCAAGTCTCAGAGTTGTTTACTTTCGCGTCGCGGTATTTGTGTATACAGAGTCCACTACTAACGTACCTCATTACGCACTCTTACCGCCATGCAACGATGAAAGTAACGTTTCAGGCCGAACATTCACGACCAAGAGCCTTTGAAGTAGAACAGTTCACACTAGAGGATGTGTGTTTGAACCCCATGAACGTGATCAGAATTCATTTTTCTGTCACAGGAAGTGCTGTATGCACCAAGACGTCAACGGAGACTCTATGCGGACTAAAATTCAAACACTCTGATGAACACGTAGGTGCAGTGACACTGGACCACGCAGGTTTGGGTCTCTGAAACTATCCGCTTTGAAACCATATGGCAACGTTTTGGGTCACCTGGCGGAGAAATGGCAGACGTTTACTATCTACCCAGATCGTCCGCAGATCAAAATTTAGCTGGTGAAACACATTCCATCGTACCTGAAGATTGGCGGTGTGCAGGCCATTCTCAATTACGACGGCCAGCCACCAATACGAGCAGGATGTGGCCAAGAAGGACATGTCAAGTGCGAATGTATACGCCGACGCTTCATGCAGACACCGCTGGGAGAAGTGACACCGGCATCGACGCTCACGTCCCTACCCATCACATACGTGATAGTAGCACAGAACCCTGCCACGCCACTCCATTATATCGCTGAAGTCTCGTAAAAGCCACCCAGTTCACCAAACATCCCGACAACACCAGCATAACGTCACCTCCAGTGCTCGAACCGCTACCATCCAATTTCAGTTCCGTGACGGACGACCTTGCTGGAACCATGGACAACGAACTAGATGTCTTGTCAAAAGCTGCCTTTATCCAGACGGGTACTGCATCAGATGATGGGCGATCACATTGTGATTTGGAACAACACATTAGGAAACAGCAGTCACCCAGGAAGCGCAAGAAACGCCGACGAAGCCCTCTAGCGACACCCTCCTTCAGACGGCCCCTCGAGATGATGACAGGATGTCTAATGGTGACCTTACATTTTGCGTCCAGTTACACAGTGTGACCATTCCTGACACCCCTCCTCTGACGGATCCTCTCTCAATACCGAACACGTATTCAATGTTGCCAGTAGTGTAAGAGGATGCCAGAACCCCTACAGTTTTTGTTGCAGCACCCACTTCCATCGTTAGACGTCAGTGTCCTGGGCTGATGTTGAAGAAGGAGCAGATCAGAGCACCAGAGCGTGTTTGACCAGGAACACGTAACGGAGCGCCTTGGCTGGCGCCCCGCCGGTAGTCATGGTCGCTGTGGCAGACGTGGTGGGTCTACACCCACAAGATGCTTCTGTCATGCAGTCTGCATCGACTGCAAGGGACTGTACACAGCAATATCGTGTCGCCGCAATGAGTCTTGCCACCTTCCACATGGATGACCATCACACAAAAGCTGTCCCTGATGACAGTGGTCGATACGAAAATATTTACAAGGCTGCTGGCACAGTGGCTCAAGAAGTCGCTAGTTACGTCACCTCCTACGACGAGACTTCCCTAGGACGCGACAATAATACCTGCAAGGGGCTTTGCCGTTACCTGTACATGATAGCATTTGCCCTTCACGAACTTCTCCCCAGTGCCTTGGCATCACTGGACTTCAGCCAGACCTTCGGCAGTGTAGACCACTCCTATTGTGGACTGTTCTTCAACGTATGGGTTTCCCGGGCAGTTTTGTCGCTGTAATTTTGCCCTTTTGAGCGGCGCGACCTCCGGAATTCCACGATTTCATATGTTTTCGCTTGGATCCCCTGATCCAGGGACTGCACCAACGTTTCTAAGGCAGGACGTTGCACGGTCCTTGTTTCAGCTGCTTGATCTATGCAGACGACCTAGTCCTTTATCCGCACAGTGAGAATGAAGTTCGAGCACCCCTGATATGGGAGCCGACTTACGACGAAGTATCAGGCAGCTACCTCAACGTGTCCAAATTCAAGATCTCGCTCATTGGTGATGTGTTGGCATTAAATTCACAGCCGATCTCCGTCGCTCAGCAGGCGTTTGCTACAGACGATCAGAGCTGGCATTGCAGATCACTGGCTTACAAGCCCTAGACATTATCCAACGGGCCCTTCTATGAATATTTATCACGCCTCCCGTATACCAAACGTGGGTCAGATATTACCAGTCCCAGTTCTCCTAGCGCGACGTTTAGTAATGGCACTTGTCTTCTTCCTCAGCTCATGGATGTTATTTAAAGTGCAATATGACTCCTTTGCAGTCCTACAGGACCGTGGTAGGGTGGGAATAATACATGTTTCGACCAGAATCACGGTGCTGCACATCATATCCCATCTCAAACTCTGGAATCGTTGCTCGCAGAGCCTATCTGGACTCCTCTTCCAAGACTTTACACCTGTCTCTTTGTCCGTCCCAATTTTGGTATCGACTATCCCATACGCCTTTTATCGTATACGGCGATTTTTCTTGGACTTCAGTTACATCTACCAGTCTTTACCACGCACATATTTGTTTCGGATGAAAACAGTTTACAAATTGTTACAACTTGTAACACCGAAAATGCAGGATGCATGGCACCTGCTGCCGATATATTAATTAAGGACAGTGGACAGGTGGAAGAGGCTGTATTAATTACGATTGCCTATTCCTGTAATTAGCCGTGCTACACAAGATGCTACCGCTTTCAGCAACAGCAGCAGTTCCAGCAACACAGATTCATCGTTGGCTCCGAGTTTTGACGTGTGCACAGCACTGAAGTAAGACTGTTCAGTGGTAGAAAGTATTAAAGGCTAACCCAGCAGCACAACTGAATGTAACTTGATTGATAAAATTTATTTAAATAATTATTCAGCTAAACTCAGGGCGATTGTTTCCTCATTGTCCTCAGACATGGTTACCAAGCAGGGTCCTTGTTTCTTTTTTTCCTTCTATGTCATAAGAAACAAATTGAATAGTTACAGCCAGTTTATTAACGAGTAATTTCACTTTTAACAACTTTAGCCTCAGTCTACTTTCAGTTAACTGTTGTACAACAGAGACTTCAGTATATGAGTAAAGTAAAGCAATTTCATTTTTCATGTTTGAGAATCGATCACTGGAAAAAAATCCAAATCTAAAGAAATGCACAAAGTTTTATTTATTTTACATAGATCTTGGAGCATATTGCTGTTTGGTTTGGTATGTATTCTATTATTTATTTCTGTTCAAGTCAGTAAAAAAGGCTTAGTTGTTCAGATAATAATTTGAAATTCAATTTGCAAAATAAGTAACTGCAAAGTAAAAAGTGCTTTTTTTCTAAATATCTTTGATGACGTTACATTAAGGTCACTGAGAGTCATTGTTCACGTAACGAAGTTCAGTACTAACATACAGTTTAATTGCATATTTTCAAATCATTACTCAATTGTTTTCTTCAAAATTTAATGACAAGCATAACGTAAGAGTGACTTCTCAGTTTTCTTCATCATTACATACTCATTTAAAATTCGTGTCAAAAGAATATGACAACATTCAGTTGCCACGTCACCGTCTAATAATACATGTTTTTCTTTCCCATCATCTTGTACAAGATTTTTTATGTAAATTGCCAAAGTGGGCTGGCGACCGTTAATTATTTCCTTTTCGTTCATTAGTGTAACATTTGGATTCGTGATCAGTGGTACCCCTTTTGTTTCCAGTGTTGTTCGTATGTGAATGCGCAAAATAACTTTCGATTTACCAAATTATAGCCCCGTTTGGTTTAATTACTTTTTAATTTTAGTAGACTTTTGCAACAGAAGGGTCTGTTGTACACTTGACAGCAAAACACGTGTGTCACTGCCGAATACAACCAACATACCGTAGCTGTCCTGCAGGTCGTCTGAACACTAAAGCCCCCGTGGGGTACAGTCGTTTGACTACACACAATGGGTACCGCAACAGACTACTAGAGACCAAAGGTCCTTACGGCAGTCAGTCTAAGCGTCAAATAATATCGTCATACAAAACATATTAGAAAACACGTTCTTAGCGATGAGACACCCCATAACACTCATAAACTAACCTTAATTACAACAAATGACATTCTAAAAGTTCTGAGCAAAAGGATTATTTTTCATACATCGTACAGTAATCCTTAGTCAAAATTAAATACTTGAGACAGTATATGGAGTTACAAGGCTGTACCACAATTGGAAAAAAAGTTTTTCGCTCTTTAAAAGGTTTTCCATCCACGTTCTGAACGTCGCTCAACGGCGAGTTGCTCTGGAAACTGGATATTGGACGAACCAGTAAAAAAACGCGATTAACGGCAACAAGCACTCTACGGAAATCTCAACATTAACAGCGAATCACCAGTAATATCATTGTTCTCGTAACACATCAACAGCTACGTGTAAACAAATTTGAACTTTAAATGACATGTCAACGTCGTCGTTCTGGACCTGGATTCAAACCCAGCACCTATAGCCATTACTAACAAAGCTAAGCTTTGTTTGTGCCTTATTGAGACCCGATCACTAGGCATAAAGAGACGCGTAGACGTTTGCACCAGTATCAGTTATCAATTCAGATCCTGAAAATAAATTACGAAAATGTTTGTACTGAATTGGGAATCCTGTCATAACAGTTAGCTTCCTGGGAACTACCCCCAACGACGTTTAATGTGGTGTCATTCACAAGGCACAAGGTATGCTCATGTATAAAATTGAAATGCCATCATGTAAAGCTTGTGACAGGGATGCGAACCCAATACCTAATCGGATTGGTAACAGAGTACGTAAAATCAGAAGATAAATATCAATGTTTTCACCAATAGCGAGATGCTGGAACCTTAAATGACGATAGAATTGTTTTTGCCTGCCTGGGTATCGAATCCTGCATCTAGCGCCGTCATTTACTAGCCAGGAACAGACGATAAATAGCTATTATTGGTTCACCAGTAGCGAGATGTGCGCATGTTTAGCTAGATATCAGGCGACGAAAAGTTCTGTGCTGAATGGAATTCAAACCCCGCACACATGGTCATGTAGACACTTCAACTATCAAGTTTTTTTTTCAATAATAGCTAGGAGTGGCATGTTTGTACTTTCAATAATGTGATGGAAAATACTCTGCTGTCTAGAAGTGGAATCCACAACATATCGTCGTTGGTGATCACAACGAACACAACGTCAAACCCAAATCCGTTTTCGCCAGTAGAATGGAGAGGAATGTTTGAACTTGAAAGATGTGAGGAAACGTTCGATCTTGTAATGTTGTGATAAAAAGCTCTTCAAGAGGCTGTGAGTTGAAACGAACACGTTACAGCTGACAACGCACGAAGAGACGTTGAAAATGCAGGCATTGCTGACACTCTGTGCGTGATTATAGAATAACTTCTTCCTCAATTCAACCAATATGTCCATACCAATTTCTCTAATTAAACCACCCTTTTAATAGAGCAATATGTGCTTGCACCCTCAAAGTAACCAGAGTTCTACTCTGTCGCGTACGTATAACTCTGAGTGTTATCTTTATTCAGTGTTATCTTTATTCAGGAGATTACCTCAGCACTTCAAATGATCCCGAACTGCATCCCCCCCCTCCCTCTCTTGGAGGATATATCAGCCTCATGTTAAATCAGGCACACGTAGTGGAAGGACAACAGGTTCTGCTCGACCCAACCAGTATTCACTGACGACGATAGTTAGATATGCTCGCATGTCAGTGTTGAAATATGTTGGTGATCTGTCGACAGTCTGCCCAACACAGCAAGCAGTCTTGTGTCCATCACTGCAGTATTCAGAAACTTACGGCTAGTAACACCTGTCAATCAACCTGGTGCTGGTGGAACAGGGCAATTAACTCGTTTCCTGTGCATGTGTTCGTTGGAAACCTTGTCTGAACTGATCTAACAGTACTAGCATGCATTTCTCTTAAAGTCCCCGATTTTCAGTTGTTAAAGTAAACGGTACATGTACTCCAGGCCTTTTTGAGAACAGCAGATGTGTATGAAATTCTGCAATCTCTTTCCGAGACACTATCCGTTCCATTGTGCTATTTTGCAGGTCTTTTGCCACCTCTAAGCGAATTACAGTGTCTTCTGTAAACCTTAAACTGTTCTCTTCTCTTCCTTCCTCCTCTCTTCTTCCAGTTACTTCCAGTCTTTAAAACTACAATCTGGTCTCTGTACATGTTGTAGGCAACCTATTGCACCATGTATTCTATCCCCATTATCTTCTTGACTTACAAGAATGTGTGCTGGACAACATTGTCAAAAGTTCTCTCTACATCCACAAATGCTACGAACGTACTAAGATAAGTCATGCGGTCACTACTACCTCGCTAGTTTAACATTTCAGATACATAAAATTACCTATCCCGAAGTTGACTTCTGCCATCCTTACCATTCTTCGTGTCAGTATTTAGGAGCTATGGCTTACACTTTTCCCCTGCATCCGTCATTCATTGTCTGATGGTACCTCTGAAATTCTTAACAACCATTGCTTCATTCAATTTATTCAGGTTCGTCTTTTTAATAACCCACTTCTCAGCAATTTCTAGAGTTCTGATCTGCTGTTCTTAACCAAAAAAAGGTCTCTGCATGGCTCTTCCACATGTAAAACCTCCTCTCTGGATTCGTAAACCAAATACACACATGGTTAAATAATTGGAACACCAAAAAGTAATTGACGTAGAGTAATGAAATTTCGGGTATACATTTATCTAGGTAACATAATTACGCAAGTTATGAATATGGCAAGATCACAATATAAGCGCGAGATAAACTACTGCAAATGGGAAATGCTGGTACACTAATAAACCCATATATCCACCAGAATGTTGAATGCAAGCACGGAATTCTGAATGAATTGTGTCGTACAGATGCCAGGTGTCAGTTATTGCATGCCTCTTGCACTTGGTCGCTCAATACAGGGAGTCGCTCCATAAAGGGACGGTTAATGCTCGTTGCGGCTGACGGTGGAGTTGTCTTCCGATGATGTCCCATATGTGCTCGAATGGAGACAGATCTGTTGATCGAGCATGGTCTTTAGAGCATGTTAGTTTATAACAGCGGTATATGGGCGGCCGTTGTCCAGCTGGAAAACACCACCTGGAATGCTGCTCATGAATGGCAGAACAACAGGTCAAAACACCAGACTGAGGTCCAAATTAGCACTCAGGGTTCGAGGGATAGCTAGAAGAAAGCTCCAGTTTTCATACGAATCAGAAGTCGAGGTGTAAGTCCAATGTATCTAGCACGCAGCCATATTAGTTGTAGGTGAGGTGGAAATAGCTTTCATCAGAAAGCACAATAGCCTTCCAATCTACCCTTCAATGAGTTTTCTCTTGACACCACTGAAGTTGCAAATGGTGGTAGTTAGTAATCACCGAAAAGTACGCTGTGGCATCAGGCTCGGAGCTGTCGTTGAAGAGACCGATTTTTAACCTTTGGTTGTGTCATTATGGTGCCAATGGCTGCTCGTATTGCTGTTATAGATGTAGCACGATGTCCCAGAGCCCCAATCCGAATACCATGGTCCTCCCTCTCGGTAGTGCCACGTGGCCGTCCAGAGCCCAGTCTTCTTGCGACCGCACATTCTCTTGACCACCACAATCATGTAATGTGGCTACATTCCTACAACGTCTTTCTGTAATATCGCAGATATCCAGCACCTCGTAGCCCTATTTCACGACCTCGTTCAAACTTAGTGCGGTGTTGATAACAGTGTCTTTGTCGCCTTAAGGACATTGTTGACTAACATCAATTCACGACGTCAGATCTCAAAAGTAACTGACGCTCACGACCGTTTCCCCGTGTATTAGAGCAGTCATAAATAGTATCCTCATAGCGGCGTTACTAGGGCCTCTCTTATGCAACTGCCCCGAAATTTGAACAGACATCATTCGTCAGATGTAGAAACATGCTATGAACATTTGTTTATGTTGCGCAACTCGTTTTTTATGTTATTACTTTTTTCCGTCAGAGGGTTTCCCCAGATTCAATCATGCTCTGTTCGAAGGTGAACCAGCGTATTTTGGCGTTTGTTGATTTATAACCACTGCAAACTGTGTTACTAGTTTTCTTGTCTTGCTTACGGTATCTAACGTATCACACTCCAGTCCCTGGAAGGACAAATGTGATCTTTTCCTTTTTTTGGATCCCATAATATTTCTGCATAGTCCCCGTAGGGAAATCCGAATGGGGGACTATTTTAGCTTCGTCGTATTTTACATTTCATCATTAAGGAATACAGTAGACAGTCGCTGGTAAGCACAGTGACTATACGAGGTGCGACAATAAAGTAATGAGTCCGATTTTCCTTGCAAGATGTGACAAGCCTGCAGGCTTGCGTAGGCACAGTATCTCTGACCTTGGTCTATAAGCTGCTTCTACTCCAAGTGGCACATCGATACAATATGTCAGTCGTGAGTTGTGCAGTAATAAGTTAACACGTGTTTGTGTCTCTCGTCGCGGAAATTAAACCGCATAATATTGCGCAACGGTATGCCATTTCTTTTTTGCGTTAAATTCGGTGAAAACGCGACGACAACTTACGGTAAGCTTCAGAAGGTTTTTGGAGTGGTGATTATGTCAAGAGCTCAAGTTTTTCGTTGGCATAAAATGTTTAGTGAAGGCAGAACGAATGTCAGACTCAAAAGTGAAATGCATGCTTGTATGCTTCTTTGATTCTAAGATATTGCTCATAAAGAGTGGGTGCCTCCTAAACAAACAGTTAACCAATATTACTACAAAGAAATTTTAGAAAGACTTCGTAAAAGAGTTCTTCGTGTCTGTGCCAACATTGCTAATAATTGGCTTCTGCGTCACGATAATGTGCCTTCCCATACTGCTCTGCCAGTACAGCAATTTTTAACCTCAAAACGAATTTCTGTACTACCACAGCCACCTTATTCATCAGATATCGCTCTGTGTGACTTCTTTCTATTTCCAAGAGTCAAAACATTTCTTCACACACAATGCTCTCTGCAGATGAATGATTTTGGAGGAACCTGGGGACACTCTAGAACATGGACTTCACGTGCATATATGTTTAACACAGGAGTGTAATCTGAATATTCGAGTGACAAAGTAATGGGGTCCTGTGGAAGTAATCCATTGATTTATTCGTGTCAGCATTTGCTTTTGTCTCGTTGATTCCTGTTTCTCAATATAAATAGCATTTAGAAAATGATTACAAATTATATAATATACAATGCTGAGTATATACCAGCTGAAAATAGTATTTGGCAAGATTTGTATTATTACTTGTGACAAGAAATAAAGTACACTACTGCTGAAAAGTACCTGGAAACCTGCGTGTTGCGGAATTGTCACTATATCTCATGATAAATACACCCGCCAGTCTGGAAGGAGGCAGGTAGTGTAGTGTTGTCAGTAGAAAGTGGTAACGGCAGAATGAAATCCGTCACCATCGTTAACAGACTTCTGAAGCTGCTGAAGACGACTGTAATTTTGAAGTTAAAAAGCGAAGGAACAACCACAGCTAAACCAGGCAGCATTCACGTAATGAGCATTGTGGAGGGTGGCCGTAGAAACCGCATGAAATCAATGGAAGGAATCACTCGTGAGTTCCTAAGTGCTACCAACCGTCCAGCTAGCACAGCAGATGTACATGGGAAGTTGAAAGAATGGGGCAAAATGGTAAAAAAGCTCCACAAAATCTCCTTATTTCTGTAGTCAGTGCCAATCGAAGCTTGACTTAGTGCAAAGAAAGACGCCACTGGACAATGGGTGACTGGAAACAAGTTATTTGGAGCAATGAATCACGTTGTACCTTGTGGCCAGCCGATAGAAGGGTTTGGGTTTGGCGAATGCCAAGCAAATGACACACCTGTGTAGCGCCACCAGCGAAGCACGGAGGAGGTGCCGATACGACATGATTTTGTTTCCGTGTTTAAAGTATGGTGGCACCCGTGGTCCAGGAGTAACGTCTTTCATTAGGAATCAGAACGGCCTCGATCCCGGGATCGGTCCCGGCATCTACTTAACTTTAAACAAAAATCACCAGCAACGGCAGCCGAAGACTTCCGGCATAAGAAATCATCCTCATTCTGCGAAGGGCCTTATCAAAGAGGGCAGAGAAGCGCACAGAGATTCAGGGAATCAACAGGAACAGAAAATGGTGTAACGGGAGTAGGATTCGTTATGAATAGAGAAGATGGGCAAAGGGCGTGTTAATGCGAACAGTTCAGTGATAGAGTTGTTCTCATCAGAACCGTCAGCAAAATAACACCGGTAACAATAGTTCAGGTACACACGAAGCGTCGCAAGCTGATGATGAAGAGACTGAACTGGTAATTCAGTACGTAGAGGGAGATGAAAATCTACTTGCCATGGGGGCTGTAATATGTTTGTAGCCGAAGGAATAGAAGACAGAGTTACAGGATAATTTGAGATTGCTACTAGAAATGAGAGAGGAGAAAGACTATTTGAGTTCTGCAATAAATTTCAGCTAATAACAGCGAATATTCTGTTCGACATTCACATGAGGAGGAGGTATACTTGGGAAAGGTCGGGAGATACAGGAAGATTCCGGTTAGATTACATCATGATCAGACAGAGATTACGAAATCTGATACTGGACTGCAAGACGTACCCAGTAACAGATATGGGCTCAGATCACAATTTTGTATTGATGAATAGTAGGCTGAAGTTTAAGAGACTAGTCTGCCAGAAACAATGTGCAGGGAAGTGGGATACGGGGATACTAAGGAATAAATAGTTAAGTCTGAAGTTCTCTGAGGCTATATTGCAGTAGGGAGTAGGTCAGTAGGCACTTCAGTTGAGAAAATTTGGACATCTCTAAAAATGGCAATCACAGAAGTTGGAGACAAAAAGTAGGTAGATACAAGGAACGTAGCTGCGAAGAAACCATGGGTAACAGAAAAAAATACTTCAGTTGAGCAATGATAGCTGGAAGTATAAAGATATTCAGGGATATTGAAGAATACTGAAGTAAAAGTCTCTTAGGTATTAAAGAAATGGGAAATTCAGGGAAGCTAAGGCGAAATAGCTACATGAAAAATGTGAAGAAGTCTAAAAGGAAGTTACTGTCGAAAGGACTGACACAGCATATAGAAATGTCACAACAACTTTCGGTGAAATTAAAAACAATGGTGGTAACATTGAGCGTGAAATAGAAATTCCAATTTTAAATGCAGAGGAGATAGCGGATAGGTGGAAAGACTACATTGAAGGCCTCTATGATGGGGAAGATATATCTGATGTGACAGAAGAAGAAACGGAATTCGATATAAAGGGATAGGAGATCAAGTAGTACAATAAGAATTTAAAAGAGCTTTGCAAGACTTAGGGTCATATAAGGCAGAAAGGATAGACAAAATTCCATCAGAATTTCTAAAATCTTTGGGGGAAGTCACAGCAAAACAACAGTTCACGTTCGTGTGCGGAATGTACGAGTCTGGAGATATAGCCATCTGCCTTTCGGAAAACTTTCATCCAGATCATTCCAAAGTTTGCAAGCCCTAAGAAGGATCGTCGCGCTATCTGTTCAACGGCTCATGCATCCAAGTTGCTGACAAGAATTATATATAGAGGAATGGAAAAGAATTTTGAGGATGTATTAGATGACTATCAATTTGGATTTACGAAACGCAAAGGCACCAGAGAGGCACTTTTGAATTTGCGGTTGATAATGGAAGCAAGTCTAAAGATAAATCCAACCACGTTCATAGGATTTACTGACCTTGAAGATGCGTTCTATGATGTCAGGTGGTCCAAGATGTTCTAAATTTTGAGGTAGGTAGGGATAAGCTGTAGGGAGAGACGCATAATATGCAAAACGTACAAGAGACGAGAGGGGATCCAAGAAGCAATGGTGGAAATAAAAGGAAGATTCAGGACTGGAACTTTGTAAAATTCAAATGAAATGAGTGATAAGATACGCTGAAGGCGTTGTTATCGTGAGTGAAAGTTAAGAAGAATTACATGATCTGCTGAATGGAATTAACAGTCTAATAAATACAGAATATCGATTGAGAGTAAATCGAAAAAAGACGAAAGTAATGTGAAGAAGCAGAAATGAGAACAGAGTGAGACTTAACATCAGAATTGATGGTCACGGAGTAGATGAAATTAAGAAATATTCTCACCTATGCAGCAAAATAACCGATGACGGATGGAGAAAGGAGGATATCAAAAGCAGAATGGCACTGGCAAAAAGGGTGTTCCTTGTCAAGACAATTCCACTAGTATCAAACAACGACTTTACTTTGCGGAAGGAATTTCTGGGAATTCGCACGTTTGGAACACAGCACTGCATGGTAGCGAGACATGGCCAGTGGGAAACATGGACCAGAAGGGAATCGAAGCATTTGAGATGTGGTGCTACAGACAAATGTTGAAGGGTAGGTGGACTAATAAGCTAAGGAATGAAGAGGTTCTGCGCAGAATCGGAGAGGAAAGGAATATACG
This sequence comes from Schistocerca piceifrons, assembly GCF_021461385.2. NCBI lineage: Eukaryota > Metazoa > Arthropoda > Insecta > Orthoptera > Acrididae > Schistocerca > Schistocerca piceifrons. Next base: position 204,027,095 of record NC_060141.1, on the reverse strand, counting down.
GAAAATACTGAAAGGAAGGATGGACAGGATGATAGTCCACGTGTCAAGACATCAGAAAAATCTTCCATGATACTAAAGGAAGTGAAAGCTGTAAGGAGTGAAAGCTGTAGAGGACGACATTGGAATACATCCGTAATATAATTGAGGACGTAGGTTGGACGTGCTACTCCGAGATGAAGAGTTTGGCACAGGAGAGGGATTTATGGCGGGACGCGTCAAACAGATGAATTTTTAAAATGAGGACAGGGGAATGGTCCCTTAGTGCACTCAAGAAAAGTAGAGAATCGGTATGTAGACGGAGAGTTTACCAGCATGACAGTGTACCATTATAAAAAGCATCTGTGAGATACTGGGTGGTGTACAACAACATTCATGAAATGTAGTGACCTGCATAGAGTACCGACCTTTGCACCTTTGGGATGAATATTTAACTGCAAATTATTATTTTCTTAAAAAATTGCAAGTAAGTGAATATAAAACATAATATTTGTGTAGAGATAGGACAATTCTACATACTAAAACCAGTAACAATATCTTCGATAGTACAGATTATTAACTTACGATACTTGTAGTGAAACCGTTCTTGAGTTTGTTTGATTTGCATAGAAGATATACTAAATTTCAAGTAACATCTTGCAGTCGAGTACCCACAGCTGCATGTCGTTTCGGTCATCAACGCTAAGTCTGGTTTGATGCAGCTCTCATCCTTGTTGGTTGTCAGCTGTAACTCTTCCTTCATTTTAGTGTAACTGCTTCATCCACAAACACCGACGATGGTGACCATATAATTAACTCTAAATCTGGACCTGCGATTCTTCCGCACTACCATCCCTTCAGCTGTACTTTTCAGCGACAGCCCAATTGGGTATGTGCCCAACCGTTACCCGCGTCTCATTACATTCTTTATTGTTGTTGATGTTGTGGTCTTCAGCTGGTTTGATGCAGCTCTCCATGCTACTCTAACCTGTGCAAGCTTCTTCATCTCCCAATACGTACTGCAGCCTACATCCTTCTGAATCTGTTTAGTGTATTCATCTCTTGGTCTCCCTCTACGATTTTTACCCTCCATTCTTTATTAGACATTTTTATTGTTTCCACGTTTCAGGACATCTTCCAGAAGCTCAAGGTCATTGTCACCACCGTTACGTATTTCATTTCAGTTACTTAGTTGCTCTTCCCATAGAAAATCTGAATGATATCATTCGTCCAAAGGGTGTGAAACCTGTTAGTTTGCAAAATATGTATAAGTGAATAGCGTTAACATTAGTGAATATGTTATTTTCGACTCCTGCTCCTTCAACTACGCACAAAGGCTTGTTTCTTTTTTTTCAGTCTCTGAAGCTACCAGATTTTAAATGAACAGTCGTCCACGGAATAGAAGGCCTTGTTCAATGGAAAAAATTTTAGGTTATATGTATAACTTACTTTGTTACCTGTCAGACGTTTTATGTTATTGGGAGAATGATAAAATTTCTGGTTGCTTCATACTGAAATTATTTCTAAGCCACTAATGGAAATAATTTTAGGTTATATGTATAAATTACTTTGTTACCTGTCAGACGTTTTATGTTATTGGAAGAATGATAAAAATTCTTGTTGCTTCATATTGAAATTATTTCTAAGCCACTAATGAGAAGTAAAGGCCATTTCTTCGTCTAGTGTTGTAGAAATGGAATTCACTATTCTTATCAAATTTTGATAGATTATTTTTGAAGAATTTCATCAGCGAATATACGAGTATGTACTTTGATGGTGTAGTTAAAATGATCCACTCCTTGAAGCAGCACCTATGTGATGACCACGGGGGAACATCACATGTTGTTCTTAATGCCTTCTTTTCTGCTATGAATGCATCCCTTCGAAGAGATTAGTTAACTGAGTCTCGTGTGGCAGCTGAAGATAACAAAACGGAAGCCGAAGTTTCGAATTTCACTTAAAAAAAAATCGTTCACACAGGAGAATCGTACACCGTCATTTGGCCACCGCATAGTCTCCCGTATGGACGACATAGAGATAAGCGTATCTGACGTAGAGAAATAGCTGAAGCAAATAAATGACCATGTCCGGATTGAATCGCAGTTCGATTTTACAAAGAGTAATCTACGACACTGGCCCCTTACCTAGCTTGTATTTATAGCGAATCTCTCACCCAGAACAAAGTCCCAATCGACTGGAGAAAAACAGTTTATTCCAGTAAATAAGGGTAGAAAAAGGGATCCGCAAAATTACAGACCATTATCTCTAAGCTCTGTTTGCTGCAGAGCCCTTGAACATATTCTCATTTCTAATATAATAAACTTTCTTGAGACTGAGAAGCTTTTGTCCACGAATCAGCATGGTTTTAGAAAGCATCGCTCGAGAGAGACTCAGCTTGCTATTTTCTGACAAGATGTACTGAGAACCATGGATGAAGGGTAACAGGCCGATTCCATATGTCTAGATTTTAGGAGAGCATGTGGGTCTATATGTAGATACAGAAAATTATTCAGAAAGACATTATTGAGTGGTAATATGCAGAACATGTTAGGAGGTTGTTTCGACTGTTTCCAAGACTAGCAATTATACGAAGAGCAAAAGTAAGTGAACTTAACTATTTGAGAGGATCAGTAATATCCTCCTTCCGTTTCACGTTTAACGTGTGCAACGAGATATTTGGAGGGCTCTACTCTTTTACTAAATCCTGCCCATGGGTAACCTCGGCTGTTGGTGTAACTCTTTTTGTACTAAATAACATACTGTAATGTTTTTTTCTTGAAATTCAGGGGACTCGTCACTTTCAACTAACGCAATATAATATGGTATCAAACAAATGAACGTAAGAGAATCAGTTTTCCTGTTGATTACAACCACTAAAATGTGTTGCAAGTAACTTCATTAACGTTAAATTTCAGACATACGCTAAGCCGAATGTGAAACATCTTTTAACCATTATTATTTGCTTTGCACATTGTTAAAAATCTTTGTAGTCAGCTGGACACCAAAACCGAAGAATACGTGACTTGTTCAGACAGATCATGACCGACAGAACTGTCATCTTAATTTCCTGTGTGAGTGTAGGTTGTGTTGAGTGCATGGTCCACATGATTCATTTACCCAGCAGCGCTCTAACTTCGTGTGTTGAAAGCAAAGCATTCGCTACCCTCACACCTAAAAAGCCAAATCCGAATGACCACCATCAATAAAACAAAGAAAAAGTAAATGAGAGAACATATTTTGATGTAGGAAAGCCATTAGTGAACTTTAAGAATCGTATAGAACCGACATAAAAATAAAACATTCTGAAAAATGAGACAACCAGATACAATTAATGCCCCAAGCCATTGCATTCGCCTCCATAAGCTAAAACGTACGAGGTGATGAGAAAAGGAATGATACTGACTTTCTATCTATCAATTTTTTTTAAATAGTGATATTAAACCTTTCAAAGTAGATACCTTGCGCGTCCATACCCCGTTGTAGTTGTTCCAAGTCTTGATAGTTGCGCTAAAAGGCTTCAACTGCTAGGGTCTTTAACATGTCAGTATAATACTTTTCAAAGTTCTGCAGAGAACCAAAAAGGCCATTCTTTTGAGATGTTTTTCGGGAAAAGCAGAAAAGCGTAAGGACGCAGATCAGCTGAAGAGCGGGTCAGTGGAGCAATAGGACTGGCTTTTGGCGTAAAAAATTCCGAGATGGAAGTCTCTGCATGGCATGCGATGTTGTCATAAGGCAGCATGCAATTGTCTGCGATGTCCGATATCTCTAGATTCACCGTTTCAAGGTCATCTTTGTAAGACATTTGGTTGACACTTTGTCCTGGACGAACAAATTTTGTCTGATCTCACAAGAGCACGCACACGTTAAACATTTTCGTCAGGTCTCCATGGGCGAGGTTCATTTTGAAGGTGTTCTCGCCCTTCCAAAAATGATTTTTGGCAGGGAAAAATTTTTTTCTCTTAGTAAGGAATGTTTCCCATAGGCTTGTTCCAACATTTCACTGAACACATCGGTATACACAAACAGAGCAACACAGCATTGCCAGATCGCTCTCAGTGTTGCCAGTCTCACTTCTTTTATCACACACCTCGTATTTCATTGTTTTTCGTAAATGGCTTTCTGGCTTTCTGTTGATTCGACCCCCAGTACTACAGCAGCCGTCATGTCCGTGCGGTTAAGAAAGCAATTTACAGACGATAACACTGAAGTATTTTTATTCATTTTGTTATCTTTTTAAGCATATTATAATTTGAATCTTACAGATCTAGCGGTTAAAACAGCTGAATATATATCTATAAAGGCAGATTGACGTTATCTTTAGTTAACTGAGATGGGATTCTGGTACATAATAGTTACGAATACTAAACGCTCTGATTGTGTATGTAATGCAATAGCAGTTTGGTTGCTTCTTTACAGATCGCTTAGCTCCTGCTATAGCGTTCTTCCAAATAAGACGATACGGCAGCAACGAGGGTAGACAATTTACTGATACACCTCCTAAAGCAAAAATCCACATATCCCAGCCACTAAGTAGCATAAACTGCAGGGAAAGTCGATGTCTCTTAACTAGTGAGGTCGCTGATATGGAAAAATGGGAGGAGAAGGTTGCCTGTGCGTTAGTCTTGTTATCTGAATATTATAATCTAACCCCATCTTTTTACAGTGTGGATATAGTTTGTTTTTGATGTTTTAAGAGTCATAAAAAGCAATGTATCGGTCCGTTTGAGCTAATTAAGACAGTCAGGTTCAAATGGCAAATGGCACTGAGCACTATGGGACTTAACTGCTGAGGTTATCAGTCCCCTAGAACTTAGAATTACTTAAACCTAACTAACCTAAGGACATCACACACGTCCATGCCCGAGGCAGGATTCGAACCTGCGACCGTAGTGGTCGCGCGGTTACAGACTGTAGCGCCTAGAACCGCTCGGCCACTCCGGCCGGCACAGTGAGGTGGCTTTACAATTAAGCAAAAAATATCCGTAGTCTACAACGAATTGTGGAGTAAGAGAACTGAATGCCGAACGTAGAGAGATTTTGAATGTGAGTCTGTAGCAGCCGATGGAAAGTCTCGCATCTGACGGAAATGGAGGTTCGTCACGTGTATCATTAGTGAAATGAAGTACCCTCGAAAACAAACCTCTAAGTCCTAATGACCACACCAGTAATTTCGGCATGCTTCTAAGCTGTCAGCTTCTGATTTCAAAATTACTTCTTCTTCACTGCGGCAGTGTTTTGCACGCACGAGCTCCTTCAGTGGAGCTAAAGAGATCGATTCTATGTCTGAACTGCTGTTTAGTTTACTGGAAACATGTGCTAAATCCTCCAGCCAATCGTGTAAATTGGACTGATAGTCTTCGTTAATTTCGCTGAAAATGCCGTGCTACAGTGTTCATCATAAACTCTTAGAATTTTCCAGAAAAGTATAATGTACGAAGAATAGCGAAATAACGTGCTCAGAGTCAACTTACAGATTTGAACAATAAACTGCAATAGATATAGTGTTATGAAAAAAACAAGTGTTTCAATAGATGAAGCTACAGTGGAAATGATGAAACCATGTTCAGTTAAACTGAAATACGTGCGGATTCAAAAAATTCGATATGCTGAAACACAATCTGGATCAGCTTTTGTATTAATGACAGATGACTGGTGTTCAGTTAATGTGTGTACAAGTAAGTTATTATCCGGAAATATGTAAGAAACGAATTATCTACCTTTTTCTCCCTGAAAAGCGACATGAATTTGTATAGCGTTGTTCCCACATATTTTGACACACAGGTAGAGACACTATAAGTAGACTATACATAATGGAGTGCAGTGGAGATCAGAAACGATACCACAAAACTATGCTGGGTTTTCAGTAAAAGTACAGAAGTACATCGTGTTCTCCACAAATTCCACTAATAACTTTTTTATATCGACTCTTAGATTATGTGGATAGTTTTAAAAAAGACCCAAAAGTATCTAATAGTTTCTTAATTTCACAGAAATTGTGTCGTGAAAGTAATAAACGTCTCGGCTCTAAAGCTGTTACGCAACTGAATAAACTTCTTTCTCTGTTCAAGTTGGTGATGGGCACCTACGTTGGTTCTTATTTGATGCCCATGAATCCTTTGTATGATTTATTTTGAACAGAAGATGATCGACTGACATTCATTGGTTGTTCATATCGACAGTATTGGGACAACATCTATACGGCCCCAAAGTACCAATATCCAAGATGGCAGTGATGACGTCATGAAAGATGGCGACGATGATGTCATCCAAGGTGGCGGACTTCGGCGGGAAGTTTGAATTTTGGTGGGAAAGTGCCACAGCAGCTTGCCCAGAAAAATGGTGCGAAGTACGAATTCCAACATGATAATGCATCACACCCTGCTTATCTCTATTAAGCATAGAAAATGGCGGGAGAAAAGGACTTGTATTTATCGTTTAAACAATTTCAAGCATGTGCGTTCTGCACTGGGTGTGGACTCCAACTCGCTTAGTTCATATCGGTGCCACCAGAGGATGATTACACGACGTTGGGCAATGACGCAAGTACTGATATTCTAGATGGCCATATACAGTGTGTTTACTATGAGCTCCACAGCCCAACTGGCTTAGTTCATGTCGTGCCCACCAGACGACCCTACCATGACGTCGGTTGATCACATATGATTGCCCGCTCTCTCTCGCGCCGTGTCGGCCGCCACCTCCATACACGCTCCGTACATAGTCTTCTGTAAATATGCAAACTAAACTAACACCCATATCGCGCATCTAACCTATCAATTACCTAAGTACTTAATCCCATTTCCATTTTAATCATATTCAATAAGTCAACTTAGAATTTCAATATTCAGTTACCAAATGAGAAGTTCCACATTTTCCCTTTGTCAGTGTGTTTTTCATTCATGATCTAACACCTCCCCCACCCCTAGAGTGCTGCACACCTATTGGCTGCTGCATTAATCACGTGATTCGACTTCATTGAACCTAGGACTTGGAATCAATTTTCACCAATGCCACACCCACCTGGACTTGGAATCAAATAGTTAAACTCTCCACCACGATCCTCAACCCAGCACCACGCCCCCTACCGACCCTTGATAACGGGCTACCATGTATTAAGCTGCACTAATGTGCACTAACCAGTACTAACGTGTACTAACGTGCACAGTGCATGACTTCATCCAAGATGGTGGGGCGAAATGATGGGAAAACAGATCTGAATACAAGTCTTTAGTTTGCAGGCCGTGTCTGCACCACGAGCTTTACTGTCCAACTGACACAGTACACATTACTGCCATCAGATCGTACTGTCATCCATCCTATGACCTAATCCCAAATTGTGGTCTGTAGGGGAGAGAATTATGCTAAAATTACTCAGGATGTGATACGTTGCTGGGGAGAGTAAGGAAGGAGTCCACTCTATTTACTTTCGAACACTTTTTTTACTGATCTAATATATTTATCTCACTGAGGTAAAACACTCTCCATCTTATCCTTACGCTCACAATACATACTCTACAGACACGCAGACAACTCCTAATTTATGCAAATAATTTAATTACAGACATTCACACTCTTCCTAAATAATTCAGCATAGGTATGTGTAGACACGTTCAGTACTCGTAAACTGTCCAAATAACTCATAGCACAGCCTACACACCTGCTCACAAAATAATTCAATCAACGCCTGCAAGCACACTCCGCCAACTCCTATCCAGTGGAGCGCACAGACAGCCCCAAAGACGTGGTGCAGCCATCAAGTGTGAAACCATGCACAGGCCCCCGCCTGCAAACCGCAAGCAGTGGCATCTCATTCATACTTCATTTCTGCAAAATTTTGATCCAAATACGTTTTCACCTAGACGAAGGTGCTGTCGTGATCGGGCGGGAGCGCAGCATCGAGCTGCCCCAGGACGTAGGCGAAAGTTGCGTCTATACAGTCTATTGGTCTTATCGAATTTACACGCCCAATTACTTATGCAGAATGTATCGAAGCACTGCACTCGCTTTCCTATGTACATCTCCAGACTCGGGGATTACAAGAACACATGTTTTCTCTGCTATAATATTATACCATTTTTACACGTCACAAAACTCCAAGGTGCAGCCTCATACTCGAGACACCTTAGGCGAGCATTGTCTTTATCGCAGATGGCAGAATAGCCCGCATGCCTCCATCTAACGGAACACATGTGACGTGTTCAGCTGTGTTCGCCCACCACAGCATGGCTGACGCCGGGTCTTCCGGCGAAACGTCCGCGTCGCGGCTCACCATGTAACAACGATCCCAATCTTATTCTTATGCTAGCATGCTTTTTTTAAAAAAAATAATAACCAACTCTACCTCTCCAAAATTGTATATTCTCCCAGAAATAGTTAACGCTAGCTTTCTATATGTCCCACCTTGTATGCACGGAAATTCCTACTCTCATAGAACCTCCTTGCGAAAATAACATCTAATGCACTCACTCCATCGCTCCTAACGTCTTTCCCCTCCAGAATTCAACATACGCAAACGTTCCCTCCGCTATGTACAGACCCCTATATCCCAGCACAAACGATGGAGCATTCTTATTTGCTCTTATCGAATTTACACGCCCAATTACTTACGCAGAACGTATCGAAGCACGATCTACATATTCTTTCTGGTGCTTCCAGCCGTTATATTACACAGAACACTAAATTACATTCACATCTAAACCTGTAAAATTGTTTCCCCATCATCAAATACATACCAGACTCGCAGGAATATTGGAGCGTGAAACCGATCACCATGCCAGCAATATATCACCGAGTACCTTATCGATCTAGTAAACATACAGTTCACATCCCACATCATACAAAATCACCCCTTTTACATCAGCGAACCGAAATCACTCTCAGACTTGTTCTACAAATTCGCGATCGTTTCACCTCGACACCATCGCGTTACTGTCTCTGCTTCCTTGCCTGCTCGCTTTCCTATGTACATCTCCAGACTCGGGGATTACAAGAACACGTGTTTTCTTTGCTATAATGTTATACCATTTTTACTATACTTCTCTATATCAAGTATATAGCACTAGCCTCCCGATAGCTAACGCAGCATAATTCCCGACATATATGCTCGAAATCATTTCTCTACAAACACGAAACATTAGCTACACGGAACGTCCTCTATGCCACTGAATAACTAGAAACAAACATATGAAAAATCATATTTCCAACCGCGAATACCGATCTCGCTCATCTAACATATCCCAAATCATCCATATAATTTACAAGGCAAGAAAGGTCCTTCCCACTTCTAGAGCACAGGCTAACGTGTGTCCAACACCCCACAATCGATCTTCCCACAACTCATTAAAGGCACCAAATGTGCAGAAGCAGTCGACCGAACAATTTACATGGGAGCAAATATCGCTCCCTCGCAAACGTCCATCTTCTCAAAGATACACTTGACCACGATAGCCGCTCAGCGCATACTAAGTATTAGTTAGCTGTTCGGTCCTCTAGAAGATGGTAAAGTTAACTCTGCTACATTCCTACAATCCAACAGACCTCTACATTAGCATGGATGCAGCTGTTAACAGGAAACGTGAATCATTACCACCAGGGACATTTCATACATGGATTCATTCCGGAAAACTTGTCGCATATATGTTTATCATTATACTTACAATTAAATGTTACGATCGCGCCCTCAACTGAACTGTATTCGGCAATGCGCGAAGTATGGGAAATACACTCTGTTGACCGCTATGGCTCTCGAAATACCTGTACCTTCCTTACGACTAGACATACTCTTCCCTTCGCTATCACAGTACTCCAAGTCAAATCCAAACCCTCCCTACAACAGCGCATAGACATTTCCTTTACACAAACATATATACTTTGTAGACCTGATACTCAAATGGGAACATATCACACACCCAGCACTAATACTAAGTGTAATATTACCTGGTTAATAACTGGATGCTTACAACGTGCAATAATACTGACCGAAAATCTACGATGTGTGTGCATGTCTCTTACGTTCTTCCTGCGAGTCATAGCACAGTGTCATAGACGTAATCGAGAAGATGTTAAAGAAGAAACACGATGCCAACAACTACTGCATGTTACTCTCAAAAGCGCTCTTCGTTCTACAGGTGCACCCAAGTATCCATGTTAAAACCTATAACCACTTTACGAATTGACGTACGATATTACCTCTGAATAAGGAGGTGTTTTCCGCACAGATACCATGACCGTGATCGTAGAACTGTGTCTATTAACAGTCAACGATGCAACCTCGCCATAAACTGTCTGCTACAGTAAAACTACAACCTCGTTTTAATCACACCCAGCCGGCTGGAGTGGCCGAGCGGTTCTAGGCGCTACAGTCTGGAAACGCGCGACCGCTACGGTCGCAAAAAAAAATGGTTCAAATGGCTCTGAGCACTATGGGACTTAACATCTAAACTGAGAACTACTTAAACCTAACTAACCTAAGGACATCACACACATCCATGCCCGTGGCAGGATTCGAACCGGCGACCGTAGCGGTCACACGGTTCCAGACTGAAGCGCCTAAACCGCACGGCCACACCGGCCGGCGCTACGGTCGCAGGCTCGAATCCTGCCTCGGGCATGGATGGGTGTGATGTCCTTAGGTTAGTTAGGTTTATGTAGTTCTAAGTTCTAGGGGACTGATGACCTCAGAAGTTACGTCCCATAGTGCTCAGAGCCATTTGAACCATTAATCACACCCTACACATCTTGCAGCCGCACCCATTTCTACAGCTTTACACAAGTGCTAGTTCCAATTTAAGTCAGAGAAAGACATATCCAACACCTTCTGCAACCCATGTGGAAACAGATCGAGCTGAGTTACTGCAACAGGACCGTGTTTTAATCATTAGGTGGAAATGCGCGCAATGTGGTACGCACCCAAACTAGATACAAGTACTACAGATCCCAAACATGCTATCTTCGTTATTCTATACATAGAAAAATTATGAACTATAAAAGCGTATCCTGTTTACAAGTAACCTACACGTCGATGCGGGCGCAATGACGTATAGGTACAGTGGGCCTCCAGCACGAAGAAAGAAATTTCACAATACTTCCCCACAATAGCGTAGCATGCAGCCATCCAGGCATTCCTAACCGTTCACAAATCCGACACCTCAAACTGCAGCTGCCTATGTGTTCATGATCATATTAAATATACAAACACCACACAGACCACTTTAAACTTTCATCACCTATACTATAAACGAATTATCATGTGAGACGCTCCCTCTGGTCCTGATTCTAACACTGTTTTCTAACACGCTTTTGTACATTGCCAAACATTTCGTTTTCTGCCACGACTTAGAGGTCTGTGTCAGATTCTCAACTGACATTAAGACGCTCTGATCAACGACCTCTCACAGAAAACTAGACATCACACGGTGTAAATCATGTTCTTATGGCGGATTTCATAACATTGGATAACTTTTAAATAAAACACACGTACAACGTAAGGAAACTAGAAGGTTTGGCAGCGTTGTGGAGAGTTTCCAAACTACCGTCCGAAAGTGACTGATGAAATTTACATTTAAACTTATATATCACAGTGACGGAATAGATGATGGCTCCGCATTCCATTTCGAGTTATTAATAATTTTGCACTCATGTATGCGATCGCTGTTTAGATGCTGGCAACCCCCAGAGGTTGTCACTCCTCCACAAAACTTCTTCCCCAACTAAAACAAGCCATGTCACTCAATCATTATGTGGTAACCAATGCACGGATGTGTTGTAAAAGACGCCACCGACGTACTGTAATATTAAGCAACACACTTGATAGCGCGAAGAATTTTATATTAACTCCAACACCAGCCAATCATGTGACAGCATACTTCCCCAATTTCAGTATCATAGCTAAACAATCCCTTCTCTACTTTGTATCATTACAAACATGGATAGATGACCGCTCAGCACGCCCTTTCACAGTTAATGCTCGAACACAAAAATCATCAAAGTATGCCAGACGGCGCTCTACATTTTTCTAAGACCTTGAGCACAGTACTTAATTTACAATCCATCTTTCTGTCTATGGGAGTTACAGAACATTCTCTCCTTCTTAGGGTAAAAGACCATCTTCGCACTGTCATTGACCAACCCGCCCTGCAGCAACGTCACCGATTTAATATGCAACCGATCAGAAGAAGACCGCTACACTCCACATCTCGTAAATGAATTGAGCTTTCCGAGTCCTAACCCGTCCAGGTGCACGAGTTTTCTCGAGATGCGACCATGTCGAAGAGCGTAGCACACCTTATTGATGTATAGTAACAAAGTGCGGCCACATAATAGCAGACAGTTAAGAAGAACAAGAAAGTATTCATTTTTATGCACGATCGAGTTCCAGACGAATGGAGTTCAACGCATTTTTACTTCACTCGTGCAAATGCATACGCAGGGATTGCAGCGCATCACAAGCTCTTACCGCTAAGTTAGTTATGACCCTGAAGTCTCGATTATACACCCAAGATGCGACAAGGGGATCGCATAACATCAAAGTTCGTTTAGAGGAATGTGTGAACTTTCATCACACATGAGATGGAAGTCCTCTGATGACTGAGAGGTTTACCGTTTAACGATCGCAAGTAGACACTGCCTTAAACGACATACGGAACACGTTGCTGTATACGAGTAGAACGCAGGCTATGTCACGCGACTCGTGTATCCGGATAGAACGCTGGGAAAAAAAATGACCTGCACCAACTTCTCTAGAATGAATTAGTCAACCTTTAAATCGTACCTCGTTACAGATCTTTCTCAACCGATTAACCCTTCCACTCTCTATTATCCTATAACGCCGATGCAAGTAAATTTAGAGGTGAATCGATCTCTGTACTCCTCAAAAACACCAAATACGGTAGTCAACTCTCGTGTATCACTGATACCTCAATAGGCATACAGTATAATAGTGACTCAACGGAAAAAATTGACTACATCCTTGACTCCATTTGTTTCGATGTCAAAGTTTTCTCGCGTTCCTCTTGTTGGCTCATACTTGATCTCATGTACAAACTGTTCCGCGTGAACCAGAACATACACAAGTACTTCCTCAATTTCCCCCGCATTTCGGCGTATATTCGATCAATTTATACCTGTTCCATAGACATTTTCCGCAATTCTCTCGATTTTATGTCAGATCTGTCCATGTGATCACGACTTAACCGCACGTTCTGGGTTCTAAAATTGCCTGTAAATGTAACACAGCTGCCAACACCTAGCCTAAATACACTAATCGGGAGGTGCAATATAGCACTGCACTCGACTGTATCCAGTCACCTCCACATTCGGGTTAGCGTTTGCTCTGTTTTCTGTATGTCTGTGTATATGCACACCTAGCGGAAGTTTCATTTTTTCTTAGTACAATCTAACGTCATCAACGTTTTCATTCTTTGTCTTTTCAAATTATTTCTATTATACGCAGAAGCGAGAGACATTTTCGTTAGTACTATAGATGGAGATGTGTAACCTGCAAGTATTCCATAGAGGCGGAGATAAGCGTATTAGCGAGAGCTCGAACTACAGGGAATTCGGCGGGCAGTGATTATTACCAGACCTTCACTGGAGCCGTAGAACATTCATAAAGCCAAACACTACTCAGCGGAGGACCGAAAGACGATTACATCTGTCACAAGAACAAGTGAAAAATGATATACAAGCTTTTATTTTGTATGTCGTTGGCAGAATTTCTCAAGCTGCAATACACAATAATTTTGATTTAGGGAAAATCTTTTAGCCAGTAAACAAGTCCAGTTAAAAAATTAGGGTGCTAACATTAAGAATTGCATTGTTAGCGTCTGGAATGAATTATTTACTTACAGTTTGTTCAGTATTTGGATAGACCAGAATAAAAATAAACTAAAACGACAGTTAAGCAGCCCTCCAAAACACCGTAAAAGTGCCGTAAAAACTTTCTATACAGATGGTGAATCCGTATTCAAGGGACGAAGTTTTGGAGGTTGCTCAGGGATATCTTCTGAGTATGTTGGTACGAGAGGCCAGTAATCTCCGGTGGCTTATTATAGAGAAATTTCTTTTCGTTTGACTTCTTACACTGATTCATCTTTGTATTGCTCTGTAGACATCTGCAATACAGTACAAATATAAACTACACGGCCTTTGTGTCTTGTTTGGAAAAAAAATCATGGAACTTGTTCTTGAAAACAGTATTGCCAACTTCACTCTTTGTCCTCAAGCTTACATTCAATACTGCATGCTTCTGCCACGGTGGGGTTTCTTTTCTCCATTTTTAATTCTACACCGGTATATGAATAGGTTTAATGATGAACAGTTGAAAAATTGTAAATACAAAACTAGAGTTATGTGATTCTTGTCGTTGCGGAAACAGCTCAGCTTAGCGTAATTGTGATACGAGACTCGTATTCTCATTTGTCAAATTTTTCTGCACTACACGTTGCTGATAGCGAAAATTTGGTCATCGGCCGGAATTCGAAACCGAATCTTTCGCTTTGCGCGAGGAGTCACTTCGACCGTTTCGACCGCCCTAGCACGATCACTTGACCGATACAACTTCCATACATCACCGCTTTCGTCTACATTCCATACTGGCACAGATACTGCGATTCCTGCACAGGAAGAAAAATATGGCTAAAGTCGAAGTTCTGTTAGTAAGCGTGACATACTAAACTGCAGTGCCTGCGTTGCTCTAATTTACTTTGTAATGTCATTCAGACAAGCATGCAAGTCGAATGTAACGTCGCAGCAGTCATAAAATACGAGAATCATATTCGCATTTGCTAATATGGCTAAACTCTGGGTGCACTATACATTGGTGAGAATGAAAATTCATGTACGGACCAGGACTCGAACTCGGATCTTCCGCTTTGCTCGAGCGGTCAGCTTGGCTGCCTCGACCACCCGAGCACACTCTCCAGACAGCCAAGGCTTAGCAAGAGTAGCAAATTTAATATGATTCACTACGTCATACTGATGCCGATCGGTGCTATCGTTCCTTCGGACATGATTGCATGTCTCAGGACGTTGCAAAGTATGTTAGAAACACGCAGGCACTACAGTACAGTACAGTGAAATTGTGGCGCTCTTCCACTGCATTCAGTGAACCAATGTACCAGGAACATACTGCACAACGTAAATGGCCCACCACTTATACGGAGTACAAAGAATCTCATTTTTACTGACCTTGTCGCTGGCAATAAACTTCTCATTTAAACCTAACCTTACTAAAAGAGCACAAAAAAAGAACAGTTGAGATAAAAACCTAAATTGAAAATGATAACAAACTTATTCTCAACATTTGATCCATCAACTAATATCTTCAACTTATCATTAAATTGAACTAGAGCCTTGCCGCAGTGGATACACCTGTTCCCGTCAGATCACCGAATTTAAGCGCTGTCAGGCGTTGCCGGCACTTGCATTGATGACCATCCGGGCCGCCATGCGTTGTTGACATTTTTCGGGGTGCACTCAGCCTCGTGATGCCAATTGAGGAGCTACTCGACTGCATAGTAGCGGCTCCAGTCAAAGAAAACCATCATAAAGACCGTGAGAGCAGCGTGCTGACCACACTACCCTCCTATCCGCATCCTCAGCTGAGGATGACACGGCGATCGGATGGTCCCGATGGGCCACTTGTGGCCTGAAGACGGAGTGCTTGTCGCTGGCTACAGGTTAAATCTGTTTTCGAAGTCTCAAGTTCTGTCCACAGTGCCCCAACCCGAACTCTTCCCGCAGCACGTTAAGATCCAAAGGCCAGATTTAACTGTCGGCCGCTTTGGCCGAGAGGTTCTAGGCGCTTCAGTCCGGAACCGCGCTGCTGATACTGTCACAGGTTGGAATCCTGCCTCGGGCATGGATGTGTGTGATGTCCTTAGCCTAGTTAGGTTTAAGTAGTTCCAAGTCTAGGAGACTGATGACCTCAGACGTAAAGTCCCGTAGTGCTTGGCGTCATTTGAACCAGATTTAACCGAGAGTTTGCCGCTATGAAAATTTATTACGGGCGTCCAGATATTGCTATAACATCAATTTATTTTTCACTGTATGTAACACGACAGCTAACTTTGAGTATTATCTTGTTCTTTCAAATAGTTCTATTTGTACATCTCTTCAAACTAGTTTACTGTCCTTTACTTAAACAGATAAACTATAATTCCCTGACAGCCCGTCATAGAAGCCAAGTAAGGGGATATAAGGAGTCGCTTCTTAGTTATACTTCAGAAGTCGGTAGCTGAATTCTACGTTTCCACACTTTTCTCGAAGATAAAGAACGTGCAGAATGTGTTAAGGCGGAGACCACAAATCGGGAAGGTGTAAAACACGTTGTTGTAGGGTCGTATGTTACACCTGTATCTCTTACCTAACGGTACAGGAATACCAGAAGGAACGGTAGTTATAGTACACTTCTCGCTAAGAACTAAATATGAATGTTTAGTCTATTGAATAAAAAATTAACTCTTTTTGTGCGGTGATTCATTACTGTGGAGGAGACCTGAGGCTACTATTTCACACCAGAAATGAAAGGCAGTCAAAGCAGAGTGCGGAAACCGGCGACTCTCTATCAAAAAAAGGTTGTGGGAAGTGAGTGTATTCAGGACTGCAAAAGACACATTTCCTATTGATTATTTGATAAATGAAAAAAAGAGTAAGTGTACATACTCAAATGTCAACAATACAGAAGTTTGAAAAAAATATTTCATCAGGACAACACATCGTGTCACAAAAGTAATTTGAAAATGGAAAGCAGAGGTATTTGAAGAGCCAGTTCTTGAGGACCGCTGTCTGATTATCGGATATACCATCCTCTCACTTCCTCCTGCCACCATGTCCATGGATGTTTGTGGCTGTGAAGCTTTTTCATAACAAGGTTACACCGGCTGTGATAAGACTCTGCAGATCAGTATCCAATCACGGCGAAAGCCATGGGCAAAGTGCAGTCTCAGAAATGGAAAATAACTGAGATTTAGACGTAGATATAAACATTTTTCACGTAATATGTCGTTACAGTTACAGAGTTACAGCTCATACAACATTATGTTTCTTGTAATGCTGTGACACAGGTTTCCTAAAGCACATTTCGAGTCTAAATTGCAGATGCTTTTCGGCCTGATCCAGGTTTGAGAAGTGCTGAAAACATTGCAGTTAAAATCTTCTGAGTTGTTATCCCATATCATATTCTTAAAAAATTCGAATCGTTTGCTTGGATATTCCTCAGGATCTTTTGGTGTCCAATGCAGAGTCACACTCTACAGTGGACAACACAATGTCCTGAAGAAGATCGGAACAAAAGGGTCGAAATGTCGATTGTCTGAAGGAGTATGACGCTTCCTAACAACTAAAAAGATTTTAAATTCGGTGATAATGGCTACGAAAGCCTGCAGACTAACATCAAATCAGTGTGTCAGAAATATACGCCGACTCCTTCGAGCACTGCAATGAATGCATTGCTATACAATGAGCAATCGTAGCCTCAGCTTTAACACAGCAAGACTTGAGCGTTCTTCAGTGGGCCACAAGACGCCGATGAGTAAAGACTGTCGTATGTGCACTGCTGTCTAACTGAGGGTACTCAGGACGATATTTTCGGTCCAAAGCCGCCTCCTACCTATGTTATATCTGTTTTCCCCATTCATTTTGTGAAGCACTCTCCTTTAGTCTGAGCATGCGGTATGTACAGTGCAACAATCTCAAGCTTTCTAATTTTGTATTGGATTCTTCATTTTTTAATTCTCTGTAAATCTTCCCACCTATGCTATAAGATACCTTTTTATTCACTCATTTCCATCAATTAATATAAATCCATCTTCTGGTGGAGTATGGGACTACAGCTGTTCAGTGTTCAATAAAACAAGACCAATCGCCGTTCTATAGGTTTATTTCTAGGCAACCAGTTTCGACGTTAGACTGCGTCATCTTCAGACCTAAACTGCTCCAATCCAGTAACTTCCGTGCTACAAATATAGCAGTGCCTTTAACTGGTCTCGTAATAGCTATTGCGGGCAAATTGACTGCTGTCTGCTGACTATTGTCCAGCGAGCACGTATGCCCTTAATAGCTATTACGAGACCAGTTAAAGGCATGCTATATTTGTAGCACGAAATTTAGGCCTGAAGATGACGTAGTGTAACGTCGAAAGTGGTTGCCTAGAAATAAACCCATATAACGGCGACTGTTTTATTGAACATTTCAATCAACGTGGCATTATTTTGATTTTCCGTTGTTTTCGTGAATACCAGGATGATTGTAATAGCCGGTTCCGACTTCCATCTTTCTCCGCCCCAGAACGTCTTTATTATACTAACGACATCGATCACAGTAGCATGAACCGAGCGGCAGATTAAATTTACTGGTACTGCATTCGGGGAGAATGGGGTTGAAATCCCTTCCGGTGTGGTTTACTTAAATCTCTCCCGTTAGATGATTCCTTAAGTAACGTTACGATATGTTTCAGTTGTTATCTGTGTCCTGTCTGAGTTTCGCCACCACAGATGGGACACAGAACCCTGATCTGTACCGACAAAAACTGTAACATTCTTCCTTTCCTGCAAGGACTTACCTGTGCGTTTTCTTATAGATTTCGTGAACCTATCTAGGCAGATGACTTACATGCTTCATCATTTCTCAGAAGCACATTTGTCGCATATTTGTTTCTCTCCTTGAAAATACGGAAATCATTGTTGTGGCTTCATCGATACGTTTTGGTTATTTATTTTGGGTTACATATTTTGTTTTATGCCTATCCACTCCAGCAACAGGCCTCTACTTAAGCCAGCTTGCTGCTGTACGGTAGAGAACTTGCTGAGAGGTATGCCAGCTACGTGGTTATGTCTACCTTTTCATCGCTACATTTATATTTTGCTCACTCTTTCTGCATACCGACAGATGATGTAACAACTGTGGTGAAACATGTTTCTAAGATGAGCATCAAAGCTGTTCTTGCCTGAAAGTGAACCCAATAATCTAGTTTATTCGTTTCAAGCATGAAACGGAGCTTAATATCTTTCGTCATTCTATGTGAATGAGCCCCCTATTTTTCTCAATATGATTACTGAAACAAAAGCACAGTAATTGCTCTTTAGAAGAATTAACAAAGAAAACAAAGAAACAATTTTACACTTCCCACACATTACATGCCAAGTACTAACATTCATTTACGCACACTATTATGCTTACACGAGTTACAAACGGAAGGAAAGTACGGAGACGAGCGTACCGCGGTACTGGGAGAGTGCAGCCCTTCAGGACGTGGAAAGTGCAGCCCTTCAGGACGTGGCTCCCTTTTGAGAGGCGATTACTTTGCGAGGGCGACCCACGCCAGCGGCACTCGCGGCGAACTATCCCCTTCAAGAGCGGAGCGTCGCTTCCCACGCAGCGAGCCTACCGACCACAGCTTGGTGGCATTACGCCTGAGTCCTTCACCTGTTCCCGCGTCACGTGCCCCTTAAGCCGGCAAAACTAACTGAAACGCGCACACTTTATACAATTCGTGTCAGTGCCGAATTGATGTCACAGAACGTAGGCCGCCTAAGTAGGAAACAGATCGCGTGGCTGCTCAGTAATGTCCGTAAACATAACATAATATTCAATATACGCCTTATTGTTCAGGTGGTTTCGGAATAGCTGACGCATACGTATTGCAGGGCTTGTAAATGCTTATGTGCAAATTGTATCGTTACTGCACAATCAATGTCAGTAGAGTAGATATACACTGCTGGCAATTAAAATTGCTACACCAAGAAGATGTGGTGCTACAGACGCGAAATTTAACCGACAGGAAGAAGATGCTGCGATATGCAAATGATTAGCTTCTCAGACAATTCACACAAGAATGAGATTTTCACTCTGCAGCGGAGTGTGCGCTGATATGAAACTTCCTGGCAGATTAAAACTATGTGCCCGACCGAGACTCGAACTCGGGGCCTTTGCCTTTCGCGGGCAAGTGCTCTACCAACTGAGCTACCGAAGCACGACTCACGCCCGATACTCACAGCTTTACTTCTGCCAGTATTTCGTCTCCTACATTCCAAACTTTACAGAAGCTCTCCTGCGAACCTTGCAGAACTAGCACTCCTGAAAGAAAGGATACTGCGGAGACATGGCTTAGCCACAGCCTGGGGGAGGTTTCCAGAAAGAGATTTTCACTCTGCAGCGGAGTGTGCACTGATATGAAACTTCCTGGCAGATTAAAACTGTGTGCCCGACCGAGACTCGAACTCGGGACGCAGATGATAAACAGGTATTCATTGGACACATATATTATACTAGAACTGAGATGTGATTACATTTTCACGCAATTTGGAAGCATAGATCCTGAGAAATCAGTACCCACTATTTGTCTTAAGCGATTTAGAGAAGTCAAGATAAGATTAAATCCGGACGAGTATTTGAACTGGCGTCTTCCCGAAGTCAAATTCTGTCTCTGTCATGCACAACATAAACTTTTAATGTAAAGGAAATGTATGTAGAACAGTAGTTGCACTTCTCTTTCCATAGGTCCAGTGTGACGAGAGCTTCAATGATGTAGATGTTGTCGTAGAAACGAAAATGCATAGTACCTCTTTGCAAAAGGTTATATATGCCAATGTTGCTTCCGCAGATAGTGAAATGATCCTTAAGGGAGTGCGACAACTGTAAATGTCCAACTTATCTCCATTCGAAAGATAATATCAGTACCGCACAGAAGATGTGCAGAAGTTAGCTTTTATGTTAAATCCACGCTAACTGATATTGCTAAGAGTATGTAAATCAGTTGGTTCTACGAAGAAACTCGTCAACGAAGTAGAAGGAGTTGGTCACTAATAAATACTGTGTGTTTCTCGTAAAATGTATTTCACTGGGAGCTAAATGTTTTTAGTTACAGCAGTCCAGCACCATGTCCAAAGTATCTTTGATCCCTGTTTGGAATGAAATGTTTATATCCATGTCAGAAAGTGTTCACATTTTTTCGATGTACGCGAGGTGATATTAGTATACTCAAAATTTACAATACGGTAGAAATTACAAACGTGCTAGTGGAAATTAAAGTGACAGTGAAAGCTTTTTTTTTTTTATGGGACTTAACATCTACGGTCATCAGTCCCCTAGAACTTAGAACTACTTAAACCTAACTAACCTAAGGACATCACACAACACCCAGCCATCACGAGGCAGAGAAAATCCCTGACCTCGCCGGGAATCGAACCCGGGAACCCGGGCGTGGGAAGCGAGAACGCTACCGCACGACCACGAGATGCGGGCAGTGAAAGCTGTACCTGATGGTGAAGTAAACGATGCTCGCTGATAGCCTAGCGCATTTAGAAGCCGCCGGAGGAAGTCGGGGTGGTGCGCCTGTCCCGGATAGAAATGGTGTGGAGGATTAACGTCGGAGGCCGGGCAGACTCGATTTGCTTTCTAGGTAGTTTACTGCATCTGACTAGGTGGATATCGGGCTGTAATGCACGTCCCGTCCCAGTTACAAGATTTGTAAACATTTCGAAAAGTTCACAGTTTCATCTGGGTGACACTAGACGCAGACAGATGGGGTACTCAAATTCCGCACTGGGAAGAGGGATGGGGGGGGGGGGGGAGGGGTAATGGTGGCGACAGGGAGGGCATCGGGTGACCCTCTACCCCTAACATTGCCAAATCCAGGTTAACATGCGGACCCTGTGACAGACGCGGGGTAATGGCAGGAAGAAGAGAAGGATGTTATAGAGTAAACAGCCATCTTTCATTTAAATGATTGTCGCCCTGTTATGGGTGAATGTCTGATTAGATAACTGCCTGCCCGTCGGACTGCTACGGCCTGTGTTGCGCTAACATACGATCAGATATGGTAGCTGGTGGCATCATCATGTGCTATTTAACTTCTCTCCTTTCAATGACCTACACTAGACACTCTGTCCCGATCTACTTACCTAATAACCACTACAATTAGGGTTCAACGCAATCAATTAATCTGCCATCATTAAAATCAGTGAGATCTAAATTAAGATTGCATTAAGTAATCTTTATATAGACTAATATAAAGTAGTATGTAGTAATCAAGGTTTTGTCTCAAAAACTAAAAGAAAAATAAATGCAATCGTGCATTTATGGGTTCACATAAGCAAATGTGGTCACTACTACACTTATTTAGGAACAGAATATTCTTAAACTGCCGAGGCATATCTTGAATTGGCCACTTGATGCATCTCAGAGGACTTGGAAAATCGTTTTAGCGCAGTAAAAAAGTGAAATCGAAATTTCAAGCTGTTTACTTAAGTTCCCAAACAAGTTATTCGTGTATGAATGCTTATAATATTGTTGCTGAAGTACAGAGACAGGCGAATAATCTAATAAATTTACAAAATCAAAACAACAAAAGTGTAGTATCATGAATTACTAAGTTCAGAAACGTTATGGGAAGATTGCAACTAATTGTCTCTGCTGTTCGTACGTCGTACTGCTATCAGTATGTCGAATAAATTGTGATTAAAGGGAAAGGAAATTTCGGAACAGAAATAAAGGAGTAAGGATGCAAGAACCAATGTTAAACATTAACCTATTTGTAAGGAAGACACAGAAAACTTATCGGAAGGAGTGGAAATCACAGATGTCACAGAATATGTTTAATGTAATGAACACAAAAAACAGGTCCTTGAGATAAGTAGAATATCCGCCTCGACAGCTGTATGGTCAGCTTAGTGGATTGCTAAGCGAAGAAGCCCAAATTCGGTACTCGGCCAAGAGGAAGATTTTCTCCGTTCGAGGACTGGAAGTTCAGTCGTCCTTATTCCGTATCGTCGAAAGTGACATTACTAGGGAGACGGCTGAGTGGGCTCATCCCGAATTCAATAAACTGGAAAAAAGATAAGAATAAAGGAGAATAAAAATTTGCTTAATCTTCTCCTACGGAAGAATCAAGATTACGTACCATGGATAAAGCAAGGTCTGTATCAGACGCATATTGGGATAGTCGAAGAAAATTTTTTTCGATAGAAGAAGACTAATGTTGTCAGATGTTATTGCAATCAGGAAGAAGTTTCTGAAAGTGTCCATCTGGAGCATATCATTAATGTCAACTGAACGTGGACTGTAACAAATATGGCGAAGAAGAAAGTGGAAGCATTTGAAACGTAGTGCTAAGAAAGAATGTTAAAAATTACGCGAACAGATAAAATATGAAGATGTACTGAAACTGGAAGAAGTCTGTATAATATCCGTAGCAAAAGAAATACGTAGCTTGGTGAGTGATCTGCTGCGACGTCCAGGAATGATTCACTGGAAGGTGCAATAGAAGTGAATCCACGCTTAGGATCAGAAGACCACATGATTCTGACCAACTGTCTTGTCGTCCTCTGCCATATGGAGTCATTCGGATACAGATGAAGGGCATGGAGTCAGCAAACCGTTTTCCTGGTGTTGTCGGGTTCCTAGACGTTGGAGCTCTTGCTATTAATTCAAGCAGCTTCTCAGTTGGCATCATGGTACTAAGTGGATCTCTTTCAAGACCTCCCACCAAGAAAAAAATCCCTGATAGTCCACATGGAAGTCAGATCCATGAAGCCAAACATGAATAAAAATAGAGTGCTCCATCAAAGATTAGAAAAGAGTGGATTCAGTTGTGTCGTAGAGATGTAAACATAAGCGTCAAATAGGATAACTCGGTGGACAGCGTCATATCACTGCAAACGTTGATAGCTCCGAAAAGGGTCGAATAATAATTTGATTAACGGCAGCGAGAGTTCAGAAGACTTCCAGCGCCTGTTATGAAATATTACATTATAAACGTTTCTGTGATTTTTCTCTTCATGACTAATCCAGTTTGGTTACAATCCATGTAGCGACCACACTAAAATGTACTCTTTCAGCACTTGTATAAAACTATTTGGTCTGCCTTAGAAATTTTGTGCACAATATTTGAATAGTCAAATCGACATAACATCTGAAAGCAGACAATTACACATTGTCTTGTTTCTTTATAGCGCCCCGCACGCAACCGAAAAGAACAAAATGATGGGCAAATGGCTCTATATACCTTTTAGAATATTTGCGTTGTAATCTCATACGTAATACGCCGCTATGTCCACCCAACTGACTTTTAAGTGACCATTCTCATTGATCAAATAATTTAATTTGCGTACTGTCACTGCTGATGCGGCAGTTTCATGCTGAACAAAAATGGTTCAAATGGCTCTGAGCACTATGGGACTCAACATCTGTGGTCGTCATAAGTCCCCTAGAACTTAGAACTACTTAAACCTAACGACATCACACACATCCATGCCCGAGGCAGGAGTCGAACCTGCGACCGTAGCGGTCACGCGGTTCCAGACTGAAGCGCCTTTAACCGCACGGCTACACCGGCCGGCCTCATGCTGAACAAACAAATCCATTACAACGCTAGCGGAAGGTATGTGAATTCCTTCTAGCGACAAAGAGGGCCCAATAAAGAAGGAACTACATTCGTTCTCAAGACAGCGAGTGTAACTACCCGTCCAGCTTTCGCATTAGGTAAGATTTTGCGTGATTTCCTTCAACAACAGAAGAGGGCTTCCTTCATGGCTACTTTGTAAATCCCACGACACTATCCGTTATGAGCTAGTAACAACCATTCCGACGAAGAAAGATCATACATCGAATTAAATAGTTAAGCTAACGCCTCTATATCGGACATTAAAGAATTTGCCATGATGCATTGGTCTAAGTTTCGTGATCATTTCGTCAATGATTCAAAAATTATTGAGATGAAGTTGTTAGGTGCCGCAGTCTTACCATGTAAAAATATAGCCTTGGTAATGTTAACAGTGACACAAACAGAGGCAGAATGTCAGACAAACAATGGAACATTTTCTTCAGCGCAAATAACATCCAGCTCAACTGTTATCACATTTTTCTGTAACGTCGAAGGTGCACTACTGCATCCACTTTGCTTGAATTGTCTTCCAGCATAAGAGACACAAAGGAACTGTAAACCTGAAAAACGTATGAGACTTTTGAGATCAGACGCTGGTTCCACATTACTACATAGGAAGAGAACAGAAAACAGCAGTCTTCAGGCACAAATCGAAATTTATATTTCCACACACAATTTACTTCTACGTCTACAGCTACATACATTTCGTTTCCTATTCCTCGTGGAAGTAGAGTGACGAAAGAATCGCTCTGTGTAGGCTTCTGTACGGGCACTAATTTATCTCGTCTTATCTTTGTGGTCCTCAGGTGATATGTGCATTGGCGCCATTAGAACCGTTCTGCAGTCAGCTTCAAATGACGACTCTCTTAATTTTTCCAACTGTGTTCCTGGAAAACGAGGTCATCTTCCCTCCATGGATTCCCATTTTGCCGCTCTGGGTAGCCGTGCGGTCTTGGGCGCTTTCTCACGGTTCGCACGGCTCCCCCCGTCGGAGGTTCGAGTCCTCCCTAGGGCATTTAAATTAGTTTAATTAGAGTGTAAACCTAGGGACTGATGACCTCATAAGTTTGGTCTCATAGAACCTTACCACAAATTTCAAAAAATTTCAAAAATTCCCGTTTGAGTTCCTAAAGCATCTTCCTAGTACTTGCTTGTTGATCGAACCTACCGGCAACGAATGTAGTAGACAGCCTCCGAATACCTTCCATGTCTTCCTTTAATACGACCTCGTCGGATCCCAGAAACTCGAACAGTAATGTAAAATGTGTGGCACCATTCTTCTATGAGTGCTCTCCTTTATAAATGACGGTTAGTACACTAGACTGTTCGAACCCGCGTGCGGCTATCCTGATTTAGGTTTTCTGTGATTTCCCTAAATCGCTTGAAGTAAATACCGGAATAGTTTCTTTGAAAGAATACAGTCGCTTTCCTTCTCCACCCCTCTCTAATCCAAGCTTGTGCTCTGTCTCAAATGCCTCCTCTTTATAGGTGACCCACACATTCGCAAAATTCTCCCAACAAAAATAAGTCCATCACTCAGCTTCCCTACTACAGTCCATACCTGCTCGTTTCATTTCACATCGCTTTGCAACATTACGCCTAGATATTCAATCGACGTCACTGTGTACACCAACACACTGTATCCGAACATTAAGGGTTTGTTTTTCCTACTCGTCGGCATTAACTTACATTTTTGTACATTTAGAGCTAACTGCCATTGATCAAACTAACTAGAAATTCTGTCAGTGTCAGCTCGTATGCTTCTACAGTCACTCATCGGCTACACTCTTCCCTACCCCACAGCGTCGTCAGAGTACGTCGATATATTACAAGGTGGCAAACTGTGATTACAATTCTTACAAAACTAAAATTAATGAATCACAGATACGGTGCTGCCATGTCACGTTTCATTTTCTTTCTTCGTTGAGGCTATAGTAATTGAGAGATAAATTTGTTTCGAGCTGTACTTCTGGGCAATCCCCAAGGTTCATTTCCTCTCCGAATTCGGAAGTACGTTGTGGTGCTCGTGGTTTTGAAGTGTCGACTCTTCCAATCTGTCTGTCATCTAGTGACATCTAGTTCGTTGTCTGACGTTGAATATGTCAGAGTTTTCGGCTTGTGCCACAGATCTACATTGTGTTTCCCTACCAGTGGGTCTGCTGTCCTGTTCTGATAAATCTCGTCTATTGGCACAGTTGTAGACGATGTGCAGCAGGGTGCCAATTTCTCTGTACTTAAACATGTCTTTATCAACGTGTTCATTTATTTTCTTCTTGTATGTAGCTCTCCTGTCTTGTATCCCCTCCGCCGTTTCATGTTCTGTCTTTTGAGTAAATACAGTGCACACATTTCCTTAATGATAGGGCCATTGGTAGTCAGCCCAGCATAACAATGAACGCATTAGTCGGTGTAGTTCTACATACGCAAGGGGTGCGCAGGAGTCTGCTGTGTAGTCGTCGAACGTAAAAGACTATCTTTACTTTTCTGGCTGTCAGTGAACCTATATCTACGCCCCACAGTCAGCAATAGAATTAGGTTATGCTCTCATTACACTCGAGGCAGCTGAAACAATCTTTGGCAGAAATATGATATTTTTGTTAAGGATACTCATGCTTCTGCGTAAAACCCCTCTTTGGTTGATCTTCAGTTTTCATTGTGAGCTTCCTCGCTTATGACAACGTTTCTTTTATCAGCATGTAAACTGTTTTGTATGTTGCTAACATTAATTTATTGCCTTCATACCAATGTAGATGTGACTGCTGTTCTCATAGATCGTTTGTGTTTGCAACAGACGACATGTTTTAGCGAAAAATCCTGTGGTACTTCTCAGATCATGTAGCTAGCTCTGCTGTGGTTTTACTCCAATATCCGAAACCTCACAGCGCAGTAGACACCCTGTAGGATGTTTTTAATTATAGTCTTGTTGGAGCACTCGATCTGTTTCACTTCTTGAACAGGGTATGCTACTATAAATTATCAAGTGCCCCAATTGTATCAGTGACTATGACTGAGATATTGGCCGTCTTTCGTGCTGGTAATGTATAAGATTTTCCGAATCCTTTGTGGTTTTCCATCTTTTCTAAAATCTTACTGCAGAGGCAACTGTGCTGTAGGGGTAAGAGGTAGCGTCTCATTAGTAATCAAAACGTTCTCAGTCCTGGGTTCGAACGCCCGTACGTCTTAAACTTTGAATAAAAATTAGTGGTAACGGCGGCTAAAGACTTCCGTCATAAGAAGTCACCTCCATCCTGCCAACGGCTTTGACAAACAGGGAAGACGAGCGGATGGAGGTTCAGGGCACTCTTTTGTTCTCGGGGTGGGAAACTGCCACTAAAAGCGGAAGGATCAGCAATGATCAACAGCATGAGGATGCAGAAGGCAATGGAAACAACTGCATTAAAAACACATAATGTATATCCGCACGACATGAGGCTTATAACTGAAAGAGAGTCATGATTATCTCTCCATTCGGTTCTCAGCGAGGGGATGGCCAAGAGGGAGGTGGCTCTGAGAAAAGATTGAACAACTAAAAAATAAGACAACGTTCTACGAGTCTGGGCTTTCAACGTCAGAAGTTCGAACGTGGTAGGGAAGCTAGAAAACTTCAAAAGGGAAGTGCAAAGGCTCAGTATAGATATAGGGGATCGTGGAGTGAAATGGAAAGAACACAAGTATTTCTGGTCAGATGAGTACAGGGTATATTATCAGCAGCAGCAGAAAATGGTGTAACGAGAGAAAGATTCGTTACGAATAGGAAGGTAGGGCAGAGGGTAAGTTAATGCGAACAGTTCAGTGGTAGGGTTGTTCTTATAAGGATCGACAGCAAATCAACACCTGGAACGGTAGTTCAAGTATACACGCCGATGTCGCAAGCAGAAGATGAAGAGATGAAGCGAGAGCGAAAGTATATGAGGATACTGAGCCGATAATTAGGCACGTAAAGGGAGATGGAAGTCTAACAGTCATGGGGGACTGGAATGCAGTTGTGCGGGAAGTAGAAGGTACGGGAGAATATGTGTTTGGTACTAGGAATGAGAGAGGAGAAAGAATAATTGAGTTCTGCAATAAATTTCAGCTAGTAATAGCGAGTACTCTGTTCAGACACTCACAAGAGATGGAGGTATCTTTTGAGAAGGCGGGAAGATAATGGAAGATTTCAGTTAATCACATCATGGTCAGGCTGATTCCGAAAT
The DNA here is from genome assembly GCF_021461385.2 of Schistocerca piceifrons. Classification (NCBI taxonomy): domain Eukaryota; kingdom Metazoa; phylum Arthropoda; class Insecta; order Orthoptera; family Acrididae; genus Schistocerca; species Schistocerca piceifrons. The sequence continues at coordinate 203,998,547 of NC_060141.1, read as the reverse complement.
CAGATATTGGATTGTAAGGGATGCCAGAAGCAGACATACGCTCAGATCATAATTTAGCAGCGAGAATAGTAAGCTAATTTTAAAAGACTAGTCAAGAGGAATAAATTCACAGAGTAGTGAGATTCGGAAGTACCAAGAAATGGAAAGATGCACATGAAATTCTCTGAGGCAATGGATACTGTGATAAGGTATAGCCCAGAAGGCAGTTAAGTCGATGAGGAATGAACATCTCTAAAAAGGGCAATCACTGTAGCTAGAAAGAAAAACATAGGTACAAAGGAGGTAGTTTCAAAGACATCAAGGGAAACAGAAAAAATACATGAGTCAATCACTGGAAGAAGGAAGTACAAAGACATACAGGGAAATTCAGGTATATAGTCTCTTAGGGAAGAAATAAATAGGAAGCGTAGGGAAGCTAAGGGAAATGGATGCTTGAAAGATGTGAAGAGATCGAAGAAGAAAAGATTGTCGGAAGAACTGACTCAGCATATACAAAAGTAAAGACAACTTTCGGTAACATTAAAGGCAAGGCTGGCAATGTTAAGAGTGGAACGGGAATTAAGCTGTTAAATGCAGAGGAGAGAGCGGACAGGTGGAAAGAGTATATTGAAGGCCTCTATGACAGGAAAGGCTTGTCTGATGAAGTGATGAAGAAGAAACTGGAGTCGATATAGAAGAGACAGGGATTCCAGCATTAAGATAGATTTAAAACAGCTTTGGAAGTCTTAACACCGAATAAGGCAGAAGGGATAGACAACACGCTATGAGAGTTTCTAAAATAACTGAGAAGAAGTGGTAACAAAACGACTATTCACGTTGGTATATAGAATGTATGACGCTGGCGACATTCCATCACATTTCTAGAAAACATTATCTATAAAAGTGTGAAGACTGCAAGAATCGATATGTGTGAGAATTATCGTAAAGTCAGTTTAACAGCTCATGCATCCAAGTAGCTGACAAGAATAATATACAGAAGAATGGGAAAGAAACTTGGGGATGTTTTACATGAGATCGGTTTGGTTTTTGGGGCAGGTAAAGGCACCAGTGAGGCAATACTGACGTTGTGATTGACAATGGAAGAAACACTGAAGGAAAAATCAAGAAACGACACAAAATTTGTCGACCTGGAAAAAGCGTTCAGCAATGCGAAACGTACAAGACGTTCAAAATTCTAAGAAATTTAGGAGTAAGATATATGAAATGACAGGTAGTATCCAGTATGTTCGAGAGCCAAGTGGAAAAAGTAAGAGTGGAAGACAAGAGCGATATTCTCTGATTAAAAAGGGTGTAAGACTGAAGATGTATTCTTTCACCCCTACTGACATCGAAGAAACAATGACGGAAATAAAACAAGTTTCGAGGGTGGAACTAAAATTCAAGGCGAAAGGATATCAATGAAAGGAATGGATAGTGAGACTGCCATACACAGTGAAAGTAAAAAAGAATTACAGGTTCTACTGAAATGGAATGAATAGAGTAATGAGTATAGAACATGAATTGTGATTAAACAGAAAGGCCAAATACTAAAGTGATAAGAAGTACCAGAAATGAGAACAGGAAGAACTTAACATTGTATCTAGTGATCACGAAGTAGATGAAGGATTTCTTCTACCTAGGCAGCAAAATAACCCTTAGCAGACGGAGCAAGGAGAACATAAAAAGCAGACTAGCACTGGAAAAGAGGGCATTCCTGCCTAACAGAAGTCTACTAGTATCAAACATTGGCCTTCATCTGAGGAAGAAATTTCTGAGGATGTACGTTGCAGAACAGTATTGTATGGAAGTTAAACATGGATCATAGCATATCAGGAACTGAAGACAATCGATGCATTTGAGGTACGGTGCTACTTATAAGCCTGGAAAATAAGATGGGCTTACAAGGTACGCACTGAAATAGTTGTCCGCAGAATCCTCGGGGAAATGATTACATGGAAAACGCTTACAAGAAGAAGAGACAGGATGGTAGTTTATGTGTTAAGACATCATGTTATAACTTCCATAGTACTATAGAGATAAACTGAGGCAAAAAATTGAGGACATAGGGGACAAGTGATAGACTGAGAAGAAGAAGCTGACACAGGAGAGGAATTCGTAGCGTGCCGCATTAAATCAGTCAGCTGACTGATGACACAAAAAAAGGATAAAGAACTGTAGAGGAATTTCGGCAACTTGTATACCACTCTAGTGTCAGATGGCAATAAGCTTAACCTGTGCTTTAGAAAGAGCACATCAGCTTCTAGAAGTTTACTGTGTTTGGCCATTGTCTCACCTTTCTGTGTACTGAATTTCCAAATTCTTGCGATCTGTTCCTGCAAAAATATACGTTTAATAACAATTTCAGATACATAACAATATGCTGTACGTTTCCTCATCTCTACTACTGTCAGCCTCATTTCCCCTTGAGAATGCGAGATCAAAATCAGATTATTCGCATGCTGCTCTAGAAATTCGAAAAAGAAGATGCAGGTGGTAATCTGCGTCTTCTGTGTTTGTCGTTTGGCAGCAGAGATGTTTCTAAGTGCAGTAATTCAGTGATGTTCCCAATACGTCGTTATTTCACCATTATGTTTTCTCTGATGCATGTTTGTATGCGGAACCGCAATGTCTATTATCATCTGATCATACATGTTTGGCGTAAAAGGTTGGCGTAAAAGTTCTTTGTAGGGTTGTTAAACTGACATGGGTGTTCTGTCGCATACGATTTCTCCGGTAGACGTCTGATAGTGTCTTTAAAGCTGTCTTGTTGCGTGAGACGGAGGTATAGAATGGAAGTTGAGGGAATTTAGTCCCATTTGACATTCTAGCGAATAATGGGATCGACTAGTCTTGAGTCTCCTGCAACTTTCACACCAATTTGTTTCCTTTGGCATCAACATATAGTCCACTTCCTTGCAACTGTTGTACATTTAATTCTACCTACAATTTTTTTCAGTTCGTACGGTGTAGATTGCATGGCGGCTCAGTCACTGTTGGGAGTAAAATACATGTATCATTCGCAGGGAAAGACTATGTCCACAGATGTATGTACCTGACTTTCTTTCAACTATTACGTTAAAAAAACCCTCAAGCGATGTAAATGACGCTGAGACAAGCAGTTTCATATGAGACACATCGGGCCGCAAATGTCGTGAAACACCCCAAAAATGGATGACGAATGTTCAACATGTGACGACAACATATGACGGGTACTTCGCCGCACGTGCAACGGTTGGGCTTGGGCGTGAAGAGACGAATACTTGCACTCGAGAAACAGGTACAAATTTCGAATATCTTTTGTCAACGTGGTCTGTTGTGATGGTAGAAGTTACTGTCCTCACTGTAACCAAATGTTTCTTTCCTTTCGCCATTTTTTTGTTTGTACACATTATTTAGTAAGGAAAACGTAGGTCATATACTGGTTACGACGAAATTTGGAAACCTATACTTATTTACATGTGACGTATTACCATCGGTTTTGTTGTAATGTGCTTTATAACAAACCAGCGCAGACCGCGAGATCTGTAAATAAAATAATAAATCTTACCTCGGTGTAAACATGTAATTGTGTAACGCAATGAACAAAATAATGCTTCCAATCGTAAGACTCCAACGGAGAGCTTCACGCGCTTAAGTCGCGCACGTGGGCCCAGAGTCACACCGGTTTTTTTTCTTTTATTTTGTTTCATTTATACAGATATCAATGTGCGAACAGTCGTAGTTAATCAAGCTTGGAAAACTAAAACAGAATGAAGACACCGTCGAAGATAGTAAACATAAATGACATGAAAATAAAACCACCATTTCGTAGTTCAGCTTCCCAGCGACTGCGCCCACTGATAAAGATAGTTCAACGTATAATCGTTCGCAGTTCGTTCTGACCTCATCTACCACTGCCTGGAACACCCCAGCTACACGGCGGGCTGTGAAAGGCACTCCATAAGTAGTTTGCGAAGCATTGTCGGTATCTGGTATGCCCGGCAATAGCATGATGTCTTTCTTGCAAACAGAGCCAGAAGTCAAGTAAATTCTTGTTACGATGATCAGGTGCGACATGCCGATAGGATCAGCCGCTGCACACACGATGAGGTACGTTATGTGGTGACGTTATATTTTCAACAGCTTTCATTCAATAATGAGGTATTTCCCGACATTTGTGACCTCACAGGTATTAATTAATTGTTTAGGCGACATCTACATCGCTTCGGAGGTTTTTAAACGTTAATAAGGATCACCCTGTATATCCAAGCAGGACAGCTTTCGTTCGTGATTTCTCTTGTTACGTAGGCCACCACTTTATCACCTGTATCCCTGAATTCGCGTCGTCTCTTACCAGAGAGACGAAGGAGAAAATTGTCTACACTTTGGAATTTCGTTGCTGACGAAATTAGTGTATTAGTGCAGCTACCAGATTCTGTGATGTGTGAGCTGTTTAAAATAGCCCGACGCCACATTTATGTACGTGATGAACCAATTGACCGTCGTTCCTTTCTGTGGGTACCCGATCGGCAATGATGAGCTAGCGCTTCTTTACTACTTTGCGGTCACGGAGCACTTTGCAACCCTAGAGCAGCGACACGACCGCTACACAGCACCCGTGTAGCTCTTCTCGACGTTGGAAGTGACGCTGCCCGAGCTCGTATATCGTGTCTGCCAGGCTTATGTTTCCTTCACGGAAGAAATTTAATTTTCAGCAGCGTATTACGTCGCGTGCGGCCCGCCCGCATGTTCGCTGCCGGATTATCTTAACCCTACCCGCCGCCGTAAGACGGGCACTTCATCGCGGGCGTGGCGGTTTAAGAGCTACGGCACCGTAGGGAAATACTCGAAGCACGCCGTGGCGTGTCCTTCACGTCGTAGCAGCTGGCAGAGACCGCCCAGTGAAATCGTAAACGATTTACCGTCGCGAGCTCTGAGCGCCGTTACTAGGTGGAAATCGCCCCGGCAGCGAGAGATCTCAAGGGTCGCCTTAATTATCGAGGAGGTGGGGTCGATCCATTATGAAGCGAGAGATTCTGTTTCGTCCACGAATCGGAAATTTTCCTCGTTACGATGGAAGCTGCCGCACAGAGAGAACGCTGAGGTACTGCAAACCATACCTTTTAAAGCTCCTCTTAAGAGTCGGAATTTCATAGGATTACGGTCGCAGGTGCAGAATCGATACTGTCGGGGTGAGGAGAGACAACGCGAAACGGTTCATTCCAGAGGGCAAGTGGTGCACGGTGCGCTAACGCAGCACCACGCTGCAGCTCTGGCGAATGCTTCGAGTGGAATTACGTCCACAATAGACCGCCACAGACATCGAGTTCTGTATGTCCTGAAATTCACAGCACTTGGCGAGTTTTCTCCTGTGGGCTGCGCATAGACGTACGTATCATTAGAAAAATCATGTGAATGGGGTATTTTATTCTACTGCAACACACACGCACATTTAAAGAAGAGAAACCTTTTAATTCTAAAGTCTAAGACCATCATAATCATCATCAGTGTTCTGCCAAAAGGCAGGTTTTCACATGGTAGTTCTCTAGGCTGTCCGGTCTTCAGCCATCCTCTTCAGGTCTGCGTAATTTCCTCTTCCCTTTATGTCGTCTATCATTTTGTATCTCCTTCTTCATCTCAGTCTCCTCCAACAAACCAATTCTTCCAAAGCACCTGCTAGCAAGAACTCTCTTCTCAATGAATGTCCCAACATGTTCTTTGTCCTTCCTCTCACAACCTTCAGAGACATCTTCTCTCACCAACCCTTTCCAATAGTCTTTCATTGCTCACTCTTTCCATCCAGCTTATTCTCTCCATTCATCTCCACATCCACATCTCATATGCTTCTAACCTTTCTTCATCCTCTCGTCTCAGCGTCCATGTTTCTGCCCCATATACTGCCACACTCAAAACAAAACATTTGGCAAGCCTTTTCTTTAGTTCTTTATGTAATTTGCCACATAAGAGTCTCTTCTTTCTGTTGAATGCCTCCTTCGCTATGTCAGTTCGAGTTTTCACCTCCTGGAGACATCTCACGTCTTCAGTTATTGTGCTTCCAAGATATTTAAATGCACTTACATGGCTAATGGTAGATTATCATATTTTAATATTGGACATCCTTCGTCTTGACTCTAAGACCAAAAAATAAAAAAAATAGCTGTGCACTATTATGAATTCATCCGAATGGGCGGAGATCAATGGATGTGTGCACATGTACAGTCGAAAAAATGATAACAGTTTCAGAAAAATTCGTTAATTCATTCAAGAGAAACAGCTTCACAAATTGAGCAAGTTAGTAACGCGTTGGTTCACCTGTGGCACTTACGCAAGCAGTTATGCAGCTTGGATTGACTGGTAGAGTTGGATGTCAACCTGCGGGATATCAGGGCAGATTCTATCCAACTGGCGTGTAGGAGAGACCTGGCGACCTTCCTGGCCAAGATAGAGTTTGGCAAGCACAAAGAGAAGCAGTAGAAACTCTCGCCGTGTGCGGACGTGCATTAATTTACTGAAGCGTAAGTCCAGGATGGCTTTCCATGAAGGGCAATAAAATAAAGTGCAGAATATCGTCAACGTACCGACGTACTGTGAGGGTCCCGTGGATGATAACCAAAGTGGTCCTGCGACGAGATAAAATGGGACTCCGACCAGCACTCCGGGTTGTCGGGCGACATGACGAGTGCCAGTCAGGTTGGTATCCTACCGGTATCCGGGGTGTCTCCAGAAACGTCTTCACAGGTCACTGGGGCTCAATTTGAAGCGAGACTCATCACTGGACGCAATTCTACTGCAGTCAGTGAGATTCGAGGCCGATGGCGTCACGTGTTCAGTATGCCCAATTTGTGAAGCTCTTTCTCCTGAAAATATAATCCAATTTTTCTGAAATTGTAATGATTTGTTTACCTTGGTCCCCTTAGAAAAATTATAAATTATTGTGCTGGTAAACTTTTTTTTTTTTTTTTTGGCGCTACACAATCTGACTTTCAATAATCCCTACATACCTTACATCTTTCATGAATTACTTACCTCTCAAAAATCTTCGTTACTCGAACTACTGCAATACAACCAGCGACTATAGCGACTATACTGCCAGCTAAATAAAACACTCTAACTACTGAAGGCACTAACCACTGATAGGCGTAGTTACCAAATGAAAGATTTTGATAGTGAAAAAACAATGTATTTTCCTTAATAGTGTTCAGAAATAATTATATATATATATATATATATATATATATATATATATATATATATATATATATATATATACATATAAGTTCATGACATGCAGTCTTACAAATTTCCTTGTTCTGACGGACACGCGTCCAGATCGCCCGCTCTCAAAACTCTGCCATCTCCCTCCCCACATCCACCACTGCTGGCGGCTCACCCCCATCTGCGCAACGCTACGCGCTGTTCACGTCCAACTGCCCAACACTACACAAGCGAATATTCCTACAATGAGTCCAACCAGCCACAGACTGCACACAGCACAGTCAGTGATTTTCATACAGAGCGCTACGTGGCGTTACCAACATGAAAACCTAAACAGCCTACTTACAGCATGTACATCACATATACCTATCTCCGTCCCATTTGGATAGTTTCTTCGTGGTGCCTAATTTTTTGTGTTAGAGCATATTTTGTTTCTCACAAATACATTTATGAATTTCCTAGTCTATATCATAAACCTACATATGATAGTTCGACTACTGGGATAAGCACAAATGGCGTTATTTCAATCCTCCTATGGTAAGGTTAGACAGCCTCGCACCACGAGGCTTTTTTCCATCATATTCTGCCAGACTTTCAGAATAATATTTACACGCAATGTTGTTGATGCCGCTCTCTTCCTCTACTCTTTTTTCCTCTGGGGCTCCTCCTAGTACGATTGAAGGTATTTGCTTAGAACCTAGGTCCCTTTATTGTTCTTTATTTTAGTTATTGTTTCCCACTTATCTAACCGATTTTGCGAATAGATTCCAAGTTTATTCTTATATAAGACCACTTAAAATTCAATACCCTTCTGTAACATACATCTGATATCCATCATTCCATTCCATGACCCTGGTGCAGCAACAGTAATTAATTTTTCCAAAAAGAAAAAAGAGAGTCTGTTGCGCAAGGCTTTATTGATAACAGGGCGTTTCGCGCAGTTGGACATCTTCAGATTATCTTAAAATAGAGAAAGCCACATCAGTAAGACAATCTGTTTTAACATAATCTGAAGTGCGAGAACTGCACCAGACGCATAATTAGCGATAAAGCCTCTAGGAACAGAGACTGCTTTACGTTTTTCGGACATCTCAGAAATTCCTAATCACTTCATATCCAGTTTTTCCAATGCTATTGACCCATTTCCGTACTCCAGACTTAACATGCTCAAAAAATAGTTTCTCAAATCAAGGTTTACTGTTTTATACTAGGACAGGTTTTTTGGTTGAAGAATGGTCTCTTTGACTGTTCTAATGGGCTTCCTGTACCCTTCTTGCTTCTTGGGTCATGTGTTATTTCATCCGGAAAGTAGCTGAATTCCTACGTCCACTTCGTGGTCCCCAAGTCTTTCGTTAATATTGTTATGCCGCTCCTCAATATTTTCATCTTTCTTTCGTTTTCGATCGATCTACAATTTTTAGTAGCTCGAGTGTTCATTCTGCTTAATAAGTCGTGTAATTCTTCATCACGTTCGCAGATGATTCGAAAGTCTTCAATTTTATCACTATCCTTTCACTCCTAATCTTAATCCCACTTCTGAACAACCGCTTCATTGATCCAGACTGAACAGAGTAGGGAGAAGAGAAGGAAGACTGTATTACTGCCCTACGCCTTTTTAAATCCGACCATTTCTCTTTAGAAGGTAAAATCTGACAGGTTGTCAAGCGTCATGTTCCTCTTCCATTTCTTCTTATAAAATCAAAGTTTCGATTCCTCTGCCGGGATCTTCTTTAGGACCTGATGCTCCCGGTGTAAAAAGAAATTGAAGAAGAACGTGAGGGGACGTAACAACTGCGAATATTTTTTTCTTCAATGACAGCGGCCACGAAAACTTGCTGAATAGCACTTCACTTTTTGTATTCCGTTCTCATTGCTCACTTATAGTTTTTGTATTGTAAATTACCCGTCTTTCCCAACAGAACATGCCTGTTTTAAGGTATTTGGAACATCATTGACGATTTCATGTTGTCATACTTTTTCTGTGGCTCATCATTTCCAATGAAAGTGCCTTTATTTTGTTAAATTTGTCTTCCATTATTAATTTTAGCGTCAGGACATCACGGTATCAGCATTTATTAACATTTTATTACTTTTGTTCCAACAATGACATGTTTTGAAAGTACAGATTGTGTGCAGATATGTAGCAGTCTCAGCTTTGGCAACTTTCTACATCTATAACTAATCCACATGGATATTTAACAAATCACACACAAGAGCCTGAAGACAGTCCAGCGAAGCACCTTCACAATAACTCTCTAGTATTCCACTTTCGAACAACGTGAGGAAAAAACGAAAATCTATATCTTTCAGTACGAGCTCTGATTTCTCTTATTTTATTATGACGATCATTTCTCCCTGTGTAGGCTGGCGTCCGTTCTCGCTTCCCACGCCCGGGTTCCCGGTTTCGATTCCCGGAGGGGTCAGCGATTTTCTCTGCCTTGTGATGACTGGATGTTGTGTGATGTCCCTAGGTTAGTTAGGTTTAAGTAGTTCTAAGTTCTAGGGGACTGATGACCATAGATGTTAAGTCCCATAGTGCTCAGAGCCATTTGAACCATGTTTTAGGCTGGCGTCAACAAAATGTTTTCGCATTCGAAGGAGAAAGATTCCGCGGCAACGATCTACGTCTTTGTTTTAAAAATGTCGACAACAAATTCTGTATCACGTCAGTGACGCTCACCCCCGAATTTCTCGACAATACAAAACTTTCTCGATGTACTCAGTTAATCTTATCTGGTGAGGATCCCACATCACGCAGCAGTACTCTAAAAGGCAGTACTCTGCAAGTGGACGAACGAGCGTTCTGTAGGCGGGCTCTTTAGTACGTCTGTTACATCTTCCAAGTGTTCTGTCAATAAAATTCAGCCTTTGGTTCACTTTCTCCAAAAATTTTTCTGTATGTTCTACCCAATTTATTCGCAATTGTAATTCCTAAGCATTTAGTTGAATTTAGACGGCCTTTACATTTGACTGATTTATCGTGTAGTCGAAGTTAAACGGATTTCTTTTAGCATTCCTGTGGATGATCTCACACTTTTCGTCATTTAGAGCCAATCGCCAATTTTCGCACCAAACACATATCTTTCCTAAATCGTCTTGAGATTTCTTTTGAACTTCTAATGACTTTACTAGATGATAATCGACAACGTCATCTGCAAACAGCCTAAGACGGATTTTCAGATTGTCTCCTAAATCGGTTGTATGGATAAGGAACAGCAGAGGACCTATAACACTACGTTGGGAAACGCCATAATTGATTTCTGTTTCACTCGAAGACTTTCCGTCAGTTACTATGAACTGTGACTTCCTTGACAGGAAATCACGAATCCAGTCACATAACTTAGACGATATTCCATAAGTACGCAGTGTGACGACAGGCCGTTTGTGAGGTACAGTGTCAAAAGCCCTCTGGAACTCTAAAAAGACGGAATCAGTTTGAAATCCCTTGTCAATAAAACTCAACACTCCGTGTGAGTAAAGGGCCAGTTGTATTTCACAAGAACGATGTTTTCTAAATCCGTGTAAGCTGTGTGTCAATAGGCCATACTCTTCGAGGTAATTCATAACTTTCGAACAGCATATATGGTCCAAAATTCTGCTGTATCGACGTTAATGATATGGGCCTGTAATTTAGTGGATTAATCCTACTACCTTTCTTGAATATTGGTGTAATCTGTGCAACTTTCCAGTCTTTGGGTACGGATCTTTCGTCGAACGAACAGTTGTATATGATTGTTAAATATGGAGCTCTTCCATCAGCATACTCAGAAAAGAATTTCATTGGTATACAGTCAGGACCAGAAGACTTGCCTTTATTAAGAGCTCAAGTTGGTTCTCCGAGGATATCTACTTCTAAGTTACTCGTGACGGCAGCAGTTCTTGATTCGAGTTCTGAAATATTTGCTTCGCCTTCTTTGGTGAAGCATTTCGGAAGGCTCTGTTTAGTAACTCTGCTTTAGCAGCACTGTTATCTGTAGTATTCGTATCACACAGAGAAGTCATTGATTGTGTCTTGTCACTAGCATATCTTTCATACGACCAGAATCTCTTGAAATTTTCTGCCAGGCTTCGAGACAAAGTTTCGTTATGGGAACTATTACAAGCATATCGCGTTGAAGTCCGCTCTAAATTTCGACCTTCTGTAAAAGACCGGCAATCTTGTAGATTTTGCGTTCGTTTAAATTTAGCATGGTACTATCGTAATTTCTGCAACACTGTTCTGACCTGTTGTAGGTATCAAGGGGGATCAACTCCGACGTTTGTTAATTTATTTGGTTTTAATCAGTTGTTGTCGAGACTATTTCTTTCATTTCAAGCCACATCTACTCTACAGGAAGGCGACAAATGAATTTTTATCTGCTTTTTTGAAGAATTACATTTTTCGTTTATCTCTGGAAGATTTTGGAGTTGCAATAGTCTCGCTACTATCCGTTTTCATGCTCGTTATTATCTCAGAACTATTGGTTGCCAAGAGGCCAGTTGTGTTTTGGCAAAAGTTTCCTGTTCGACTGGGCCCATGAACCAACTGCTCGAAATAATTTTCAGAAAATGCTTTTAGCTCAGTTTCGGGTGATATTTTATGCGTATCTCCGAATTTAAAAATTGAAGTCACCACCAACAATACTTGTATGAGATGGGTACATGTTTCAAATTGGATTCAAGTTTTCTTTGAACCTTTCAGCAATTGTATCATCTGAGTTGGGAGGTCGGTGAAAGGATCCAATTATTATCGTATTCCGGTTACCAAGAAAGACCTCTACCCATACTAACTCACAGGAACAACCTACCTACTTCAGTTTCGCTTCAAGATAAGCTACTTCTAACAGCAACAAACAAGCTGCCGCCAGCTGTGTTTATCCTATCCTTTCGGAACACCGTTAGGTCTTCGCAAACATTTCGGCATTACTTATATCCGGCTTTAGCCAACTTTCAATGCCTTTAACGATTTGAGTATGAGTACTTTCTATAAGCGCTTGGACCTCTGATACCTTCCCAACACAGCTGCGACAACTTGCAACTGTTATACCGATGGTTCCTGGATCTACGTTCATCCTGTGTTCGACCTGAACCCTATGGGACTGAAACCCTCTTTGTGTTTCCCCGGGATCCTCTAACAAAAAAACCACCAGTCCACGCCATGCAGTCTCCCCCTGCGTAAAGTGGACTCCTGACATGTTTAGTGGAACCAACATTTATTTATTGCGTGGGTGTTATTATGAACATATGGTTGAATCAGGTCCTTCTTTTATGTATTTCATGGATAATTTGCACAGTTTTCCAACAGATATGTCCCTGTAATTACAATTGAATTTTGACAAATTGTTTTTACCACGGTAACGATACAAAGATGTTACCTGGAAAATAAAATTATGTCCACTGCGGATCACTAAAACTGCAACACCAGGAAGGAATAAACGAAATTTTGCCTGTTTTGATTGTACAGGGTAGTAGGAAGAATACATAATTAAACTTGCAGGTGATCTGAAGGAGTGAAAAGTTTAATACCCAGAGTAGAAACCTCTGGCAACAACAACAGCTCTATCCCGGCTGGGCATCGTATGGGACTGAGCTTGAATGTCATTCCACCCTCTTGCACCTCTATGCAAGAGTTCATCACCATAGTGGTTACGTGGTACCCTCTCAACAACCATTTACCAGGTATTCACAATGTCTGAGCGATATGGACAACTTGGAGACGCGGAACAACAGTCTAAGGCCCTTCTGTATCGAGATAGGTCATTATAGCACGGGCATCATACGAGCTTGCGTTATCTTGTTAAAAGATAACATTACAGAGACCTCGAATGCAGTGCACGGTCGCCACCCTAAACACGTTAGACATGCAAGAAATCTAATAGCAAAACGGCTTTTGCTGCAGAATTATCGGCTATGCGACCCACAGGTGATCGTATTGAGTTCCCAATGGCGTCGATATCACCGCGTCAGACACCGGGCCCCTGTGACAATGACGAGTGCAAACTTTCCTTGCAGACTCTACGTCCGGTGAAGTCCAACTTAATGCTGTGCATAGAAAGGAGGCACGTCTCAAAAAACGATGTGGTGTTTCTTCTGTACCTAATGTTATCTGTGGGCGCATCATTATCGGCATGCATATCTGCCCTGCCGCCTCAAGAGGAGCGACAATCGAGGTCGATGTACACTGTGTAACACCAGAGCTCCATAGCTCTACTGACATAGATTTTTCTTTTTTGTCTGTTCCACCTTCTGTCATTGGAAATATAGTTTGATTGTATTGATTGCACAAGAGTGTTCGCTTTTCCTTTGTAAAAACTTTGATGTCATGTTTTGATTCTATCATTTAAATTCTTTGTCCCATTTGGAGGGAACAAAACTTATTGTATATAACTGTAATTTTGTTTCAATAATTTTTATAGAAATACCAATATGTACAAACGATACGGTTTTTTTAAAGTAACTACTAGCTGTTATGTAAAGAATGATCCTCACTAAGGGCTTTTAGTAATTTTGTATGTAAAAGGTGGTGTGGTTCCCCTCGGGAACGGAACTTTGTAGCGCGTGCAAAATATGTTTGGCATGGATAGAAAAATGGAATAAAGTGTCAGTCGGGGACGACCAACCAAACTGTCAACCGCTCATGTAAAAGTTGTGTATTGTGCTGGTGCCGAGAGAGGCCTTTCGTCCGTTTTCCAATGTGCCAATGCCTCGGATGGATGGATAAAGAGCTGGAACTATTCTGGAATTGGTATCAAGAAATGACAGAGTCCAGCATTTCCGCCTGCAAATCCACCCACCAACATGCACTCACCACCACGTTGCGCAGTCACTGAAAAGGAACCAAGGAATTGTAAAAATGTAAGTGAAGGATCAGCTCATGTGGATGATTTATTTGCTTTCAGTTATAAGGTAAACCGGAAAACTATTTATGAAAACTTACTTTGATTTATCCTCTGTCACATTTCCACTTAGGATCCTTCCTTTGCAAAAGTGATTACCGAATGTCCTTATTGAAAGAACATTAAAGCCCAGCGTTTCACTAATTAATGCTTCTTGAACACAGTAAAAGGGAAGTTAAAGTTAATGTGGCAAAAGGGTGAGCTAAAGTAAATAATGTTTTCTGAAAGCAATTTTGCAATTAAAACTGCTTACTAAAAGTTTGTGTGCTTGCTAAAAAACTAAAGTGAAAAATATACTTTAAAGTAATAAAGTAGTACAAACAGGTATTACAACAGTTTGCTGTCAACTTAAAAATTAAAAGTTCTTAAAACTGAGGCTTATAAAGATTTACTTAGTAAATTATCATATTGCTGCCTGTTGTAAATCGCAGAATGTCAGTCAGTGTCTTACAAATATGTCAATTTTTTGTCTCACTGCAGTAAAAGTTGAAAACTGCAAGTGTGGAAAGTTATATACTCATGCTTGCTAAGTACTTGTTTCTCTTGTGTATTAAAAGTGCATATTAACAGTGTAACAGGATCCACAGTTCATCCTGTAGGCTCATGATAGATAACAATTAATAGAAAGACTACTATCTATGAAAACAGTAACTTCCTTTATTCAGAAGACAGTGAGAAATAGTTCGCTGGTGAACTCTTTTATTTTTATTCCCATGTCAGTTAGAAAAGTAATTGGTAAAAGGAAGACTAAACCTATTTCCAATTTATAATTTTGCAGTGAACTTTATTCACATCTCTTGTTAGATAGGAAAGTGTTTGAAAAGTGATACTAAATCTATGTCCAATTTATGATTCTAAAGTGCACTTTAATAGTAATATTATTGAAACCTTTCAGTTTGACCAAGCCTTGAAGGCAAAAGTGTATGTCATTATCTGTTGTACTTATGCAGATAGCTTTGTTCGTCTATAACTGTTAGCACTTTCTTTAACGTCACCCTCTGCTAATGACAGATTTCATTGCACTCTCGTGTGACGAAGTGTAGGCTGTGTCTGTCAATTAAAGTTACTCATATCTATTTTCTTGAACAAGAAGTTTGATCATTCTCCTGCCAAATTAGGCTGGCGACCGTTTTCTTTATTCTTTGAACAGTGTGGATTGGTAAAATATTGTTTGTTACTGTTTAAATATTTACGTACTTCTGACTTTCGCTGCCGGCCGGAGTGGCCGAGTGGTTCTAGGCGCTACAGTCTGAAACCACGCGACCTCTACGATCGCGGGTTCGAATCCTGCCTCGGGCATGGATGTGTGGGATGTCCTTAGGTTAGTTAAGTTTAAGTAGTTCTAAGTTATAGGGGCTGATGTCCTCAGCAGTCAAGTCCCATAGTGCTCAGAGACATTTGAACCATTTTTTGACTTTGACTTCCGATAAGCCACCTCCGTTAGGTACATCACGGTCAACACAACAAGATTCCTTTCAGAGGTTACTACTCTGTTTCTTTATACTGTAATTGCTTTAATAAAGATAATTTCACTATAACAGTAGTGGACAGTAGTGTTACAACTGTCCATGTGGAATCTTGTCTTCTTGTAAATTATCGTATTTCCTGAGTTAAGCTACGTGACATGACTGTACGAGCCTGAAAGACCGAACATGTGGCGCACTTCATGTTGTTCACAAATTCGTACACAGTGTTAAGGAGAGGTGGGCTACAGAGTTGTGGGACAACTGTTATTATAGGAAAGCTGAACACGAGAAGAAATAACTAGTCTACAAGTTAACATATTAACTTGTATTTTTCCAAGTGTATGGGATCAGTGGGCGCTCATAATTGGGTCCATCAGATCCCGTGCGAACGCTATTGGCACCAGACGCAAACTTGCTGTTCTGTTACCAACTACAGAACCACAGTGGGTTGGTAACAGTACATGATACAACACATGTCACATAGATGTTTAATGCACGCTGCCTTCATGGTAATGCAGTTTTAATAGTCGGCTATGTATTTTAAAACCAGTAGAGCAGTAAAATACAGTAAATAAAGTAACTCCCGGGGAGGAAGAGTTATGTCCATTTCAATTCAATGAATCCAGTGAAGGGCGTGAAGTTTGGAAAAGTTAGCATTCTTTTTATTCATACTGCACATGACACTAACTTTATACAAAAATGTTGTTTGTAGAAGTGAAATTCTCAGGAAGAAACAAATTTATTTTTAATTTAAAATTAACTGCCCTGACAGTCAGAAATTTATTCATTTGTCAAAGTGATCAAGAAATGTCTGAGGCTGTATTCTGCAAAAGTGAACGTGGCCGTTCTTTTTAAATGGTAATGAATTATTAATGAAGAATGGGTGGTTAGAGTGTCGCCGACTGTAGGTGAGCGTCAGATATTTCTCCCAGGGGGCACTTTTTCCGACAGACAATTTCAGTCTGATTTATCACCTACCCTACGATCAAAGGGTAATTCACGGTAATCGCTAGATATGTTAAGGTGTTGAATTGTTTGCCAGACTGGTAACTGTACTTGGAAAGTTGCTTATCTGTTTGAGAAATTCGGTAACGTGTTTAATGCAAATCACATTTTATCAACATTTGAATTCATACCTTTAGAAAGTTCTCCGCCAGTTTCTGTCAGCCTAAGCTTCATGTCTCCAACAAAAATAATTTTCTTATACAGAGGACTGCAGAGTTTGATTTTTCTGCTGGCTAATTGAGTATATTTCTTTCTGTCGCAGAGGACGAAACCTTCTCCCTACTACTGAAGTAGCAGGATGCTTATCGAGTGAAAATGTCCGATAAAAAGCCAGGGGTGAACATCATTTTCGTACGAACTGCTGCTTGGCCACGAGAAGGAAATTTTTGAAGCAAGCTTTGTCTTTCAAAAAAGGGAAAGGGTTCCGCTTCGCAGAGTGCGTCTTCCTTTTCTTTTTTATTTTCAGTCTTTCCTGGAGCTTTTCTCAAGAAGATGTACAGGGTCGAACCAATTAGTTGCCTGGCGCCGTTAGGTCGTTAATTGCGCCTACGATGGAGACAACGCCTACCGCTTTGTTCCGCAATTTTCTACTGTTCTCTTTGTCACGTATACGCTGTTGTGTGGAACCCTTACAGAATCTCGTCTTCGTAAAGAGCGGAAGCAGCCCGTACTACGTTGTCAGATGCTGTTAACGTAATTTTGTAGCGCAGCTTCTTGTTCCGAGCCGTCGTCTGTATTACCACTACAGCATGTTACCCGTGAGTATATAATAGTCAGCGGTCGAAGTGTTAACAGCACAAACCCTTCAGATACGCTGAACCTGTCATGCAATGTTTATGCATGATAGTTGCACAGTCTGATCCGTACCAAGATTCTAAACGAATTGTTGCACTTACTGTGAGTAGTCGCCTTAACCACACCTCCAGACCTAATTGCCTTATATTGGCACTCGGGTTTCTCCGGTTATTTTCGAGCACTACGACCATATGTTATCCACCATTTACTTGTTCCGAAATATCGCGTGGGAGAAGACATGCTACTATTGTTTGGAAATCATAGATGGGAACATCATTGACTATGAAATTAGGAACTCTTTACGATTTTTGCCCTGTTTTAAATGTAATACTTTCTTGGGCCGTTTGGGTGCCGCGTCACCCAACAGGTTAAAGAAATTGAGGTTCCAGTCCCAGCTGGCACAAATTTTCGATTGCTTCTACATATAACCCGTTAGTCTTCAAGAGAATATTTCGCCTTCTTCTTTAATGTTTCCTACGTGGCAGCAACAACAATAATAGAAGTACTAGCACTATTAGTACATAGTCGGTATTACATACTCACATTGTCTCTGAGGACACTTAAATTATTCTAATACTATTTGTCATATTCACATTCTTATTTATTAGGTAAGTGTTGAAGTAAGAAAGATTCTGTATGTGTGAAACCCTGGCCCGATGTAAGAGAAGGCCTGGTGGTCTTAAAGCAGAAAATCTTAAATAAATAAGTAAGTACGCTCACATCCAACCGTTGCATTGTAATTGCACACTTAGCGTCTGTAGACTACTGTATAATGGATGGCCCTGTCCATTTCTTTCCCTCTATTCTTTTCGGGCTCAAAGGTTTAGTCTTCAGTTATCTTGAATATAACAATCGCACATTATCATGATGTTAAAGTGTTCTACAACATATTCACCATAAAGTGAATATTGAAGATCCACATGAGCACGTAAGCAATTACACCAGAAAACAAATAGAAGTTAGCATGTCAAATTAACAAGTTTTTATAGATTAATCCTCTTCTTCATATGATATTCCGTAGCTGTGATTTCACTTAAGATTAAAATTCCGGTTCCACCTTGACTCTACGTAAATGATGATCGAAACGACTACTTGATTATTTAACATTATTTAATACGAGAAGATAAGAACGAATAACAAAGTGGCTAGCAGATAACAAACCTTCGTTCAGGCAGACACAGTGGCGTACCGTGGTCTCTTCCCTACCAATAACAAATACGACCACTTCCTGATTATAACGGACGCTATAATTTTTAACTAGGTAAATATTTGAATAATATCATTTTGGGTATTAGGCAGCTTCATTATGAAACGCTAAAGACTAACTAAAATATCGTTTCGGCCGTCTTTGCAGAGGTGCTTTTCAGGGTGTCTAAAAGTTCGTCGGTCTGAAGTCGTCTACCCCAAATACGGCCGAAACATCGGTATTTTAGTTGTGTTTTAGCTTTGCATAATGATTCTGCCTTGTACCCAAAATTATAATCTTCAAACTGACACTTGCTGATGATGCCTACGAACCTACGGAAGTATATATTTCGTTTCTTCGAATATTTTTTACTGTCGACAAGCCATATGTAGCTGGTGAGACCAGAAGTGAAAAGTAAATGACTCCAAAATCCTAGTTTACTGGTGCGTCTGTAGGAAACGAAGTGCAGAGCTGAAGCAGGTAATCGTCACCAGCAGTGGAACATTCCGGCGGATTTTGTAGCAGAGGTGTACAAATACTCCTTCCATCCTGCCTGACCCTTTCTCGAACGCAACCATTAAAGCAACTCAACCTGCTGCGATGGAGATACAAGAGTGCATGTGTACTTCAGCACAGTGGTTAGAACAGGCCAGCTTGAGTTTCCACAGCATAACAAGCTTCACGGGCCTCGTTCACCATGCTACATCTGACTAAAGGTTTTTGTGTCAGTCCAGCTCGACTATCCAGGTATAAATTTGTGTAGATAGTTTCACTACAGCTCGTTTATCATAAACGTGAGAGCAGAAAAATGAAGAAACCAAACTTAAAGGAGACTGAGGAGAAATTAAGAATTTGGGAATGAGTACCAGTCACGAAACAGAGCCTAAGACTTGCAGGGGAAGCGTTGTCCTGTTTTTATGAGGCAGCTTCAAATACGTCGGTACTTATCTCGCAATGGAAATTGTCTAAAAAGTTAGTGAACACCCATTTGGGAACCTCGAATACGTTACAACATTTTTGTGAGTACGACCAGCAGTTCCCTCACTCCATAAATATTTTGAAAGAGGACAAAGTATTAGTGGCTGACGGGTGAGTGGAAATGGGTGCTAATGACTTGCCTTTAGCAATATATAGATTTTCTAAATTTCGGACAAACATTGATTACCTCAGGAAAAATAAGTTGCTCAGTGGATACCAATAAGGACAGTCTAGTGGTATGCAACGTAGAGAGGAGAAAGCGTAGTACGAAAGAAAAGCTTATTCTATCAGACATGTACCTTTTAGATTAATATCATACGATTAACGAATTTCGTGTTTGCTAAAACGCATTTGGTGAATTTAGAGTGAAATGTATTGCTAACTATGCCTATCAGTAGTCAGTGCCTTCCGTAGTTTGAATCTTTTATTGAGCTGGCAGTAGTGGCGCTCGCTGTATTGCAGTAATTAGAGTAACCAAGTTTTTTGTGAGGTAAGTGATTTGTGAAATGTATAGGTTAATGTTAGTCAGGGCCATTCTTTTGTAGGGGTTTTTGAAAGTCAGATTGCGTTGCGCTAAAAATATTGTGTGTCAGTTTAAGCACAGTCATGTATAATATTTCAAAGGGGACGTTTCAATGTACTTTTTAGATTAATATCATACGATTAACGAATTTTGTGTTTGCTAAAACGCATTTGGTGAATTTAGAGTGAACTGTATTGGCCACTTATGTTGAATTCAGCGAATGCACAGTAAACACCCAAGAAAAAGTAATTAAAATTAGTATAACTGGGCTCATATGTGTCTGGAACACAGTAGGAACTAGGTTTCCAAAACTTTACTTTAGTTTGCGTTGCAGTATAGTAGACATCTTCATGTTCACAGGATCTCGACTTTTATAGATGCTTATGCTTACTACAGAAAACATGGATTAAACGTGACGCAGTGATTGTTCGAATTGACAATAGCCAGTACTAGTCAAAAGGATATGAAAGTGCAGAGAAAGTTGTTCATATCCAAATAAATAAATAATCGTGGAATTCGCCGAATAGGAAAAAAGGGAAAAAATCCACCATTTTCTGGCCTACAATGACCCAAAATTAATATATACGGTATTTTATTGGGACTCGTGATATTTGGGTAAAAAAAAGGACTTACCATACGCTTGGGAGCCCTGCTCATAACACCACAATGAAAGCGTACAGAATAAACTGCTTCGCCGCGTAGCAGTGCGGGAAGACGTGCAGGCAAGCAAGATCCCCTTACGTTCGCCTCTCTAGCTGCGCGTTCAGCCCGGCGGATTTCTAAGCGAAGGGGCCTAGATTCGTTCCCCGGTCAGGTTGGGGATTTTCTCGGCGAGTGGGTGTTGCGTTGTCCTTGCTGTCGAATCGTCGTAATTGATGTTACATTGAGGAGGATGAAATGACACGGCCAGAAATCCAGTAAACTGAAAAAGGAAAATACTCCTTTAGCCCGTTTGGTTTGGGCATGGTTGATCTCTACGAGAGTAAAGCAGCTTGTCTGTTCTGATGATAACCTGCGGTGGCTTGCTTGCTTGCCTGGCTAACACGTAAGCATGGGCAGGTTAATGTGGAATATGTATACCTCTGCTTTGTAGACAGGCCATGGCAACAAATGGCTGCTTTACACCAATACGTGATGAATAGAATGTAAGGAAACCCTCACAGTCTCAGAACGGCAATAGCCGCCCAGGGGAACGGCAGGCAGAATGCAGTCGACCTTTTACTTCGTAGAGAAGGCCAGACGGATGCAGAGGTGTAAATGACGACACAAAATTTGAGAATTGGTACTTAATTGCTACTACCATTTTAGTGCGTAATGTCTATCTCTACGACTAAATAAAAGACTTTGTGTTTACTGCCGTGCACGTTTCGCTTCTTTTATTTCTGAAACTTGATTAAATAATTCTCCACTTTTTTGTATTTTTTTTCTATTAGTCTGCTGTTCTCGGGCCAAAATGTGAGTTCTGAATTCTTTTTTTTTACGTTTTAGAAGTTTTTAGTTACAGTTACGAGTTTATGTAATCCTTTACTCATGTATGCATACTAGTGTGTTTAGCTGTACGAGATACAGAATTGTGGTAAGCTGCGTATACGTTTCACTCTATAGGCTTCTTGTCTAGACGAGTAAACAACACGGTAAACAGACGTTGTCTTTGCAAAGGACGACAGAACGTATATAGAATGGAGAATTTTTGTTTGTAAAATGTAGTAATCAGCACTGACGGGTGGGGAATGGTTTCACGTACATTAGGGCATTCTCTGGGCACGACTTTGCTCTTTCATTTTGATCAGTTGGATGCAGATGCTGCGTCGCTTTACACCGCGAGTCACCATGGTGAGTGAATCGCAATTATTTTTCAGTCAGTGAAGTTTCGGATGATTAGGAAAATCACATTTGTAACCTGCAGGTATCTGCGTGTATGAAATATTTTAATCAGTGTAAGGGACACTTACCTGAATTTGCAGAAGTGATACACTCTATAACACTAGTTTTTCACACCTACTAACTGCTTTAATTACTATTCAGTAGTTTCACTCAATAATGAAGAAGTACATGGTGATGTGTCAGTTCGAATGATTCCAGGCGAAATATCTAGGTGTGGGCCTGGATTGCACTCAGACGTTTAAAGAGGATTGCCTCACCTTCAATACGTAGGTCTTTGGCAGGAAAAACATTATAAGGTTGGTGAAGAGCAGGGAATGTGACGCCAATCTGCAGCTGTTATGGGTGTGAGCTATGGCCTCGTGTGTGCCTGCTGTCGAAGATGCTGTTCATGTGTGCAGCGCTAAAGTATACTGAAGAAATGGGACATTGAAGTGAATGAGTCAGTGGGGCGGGATGCCTGAAGCCAGCATCAGTGCAGAAATTTTATCTGCTCACATTGGCGTTGTAGCCTTTCACGTGCGCCGTGTCATTGCGAAAAATGAAAAATGAAAGAGGAAGAAGGAGGAATCCGACCCCCACCCCTCCAAATTAACGGATAGCAGCCGGTAGACAGCGGCTTGAGTTCGAAGAGCACTGGTTGTCTTGGGCGCTTATCAGAAATACCGTGCATAAAACTGGAGGACAAAATTGCAGAGTACGGTCATCCGCTCAAGGACCTACCTCCGACAGGAAACCCTCCTACCCCTTGCAGCAAATTCCAGAGTGGGACTGCCACGCCCGAATGCCAACAACCACAAGTGGAGCCTCTTCCCCTCCTAGGTGAAGCAGGTGTTCTGTGCGAGTACCACGAGGCGGTAAATAAGAACCATGTACTGCAGTGTCGCCTGCTGGATAAACCCTGCATTTTTAAGTTCATCCGAAGACCAGTATCAGTTGTAAAGCGATTTAGAAAAGATTGCTGTATAGTGTGGCATGTGGCAGTTGACGCTAAAACTCATCCACATGAGTTCCAAAAGAAATCCGTTGGAATTCCATTACTCGATAAGTAGTACAATTCTCAAGGATGTCAATTCAACTAAGTACCTGGGTGTTAAAATTACGAACAACTTCAGTTGGAAAGAACACATAGATAATATTGTGGGGAAGGCGAGCCAAAGGTTGCGTTTCATTGGCAGGACACTTAGAAGATGCAACAGGTCCACTAAAGAGACAGCTTACACTACACTCGTTCGTCCTCTGTTAGAATATTGCTGCGTGGTATGGGATCCTTACCAGGAGGGATTGACGGAGGATATCGAAAGGGTGCAAAAAAGGGCAGCTCGTTTTGTATTATCACGTAATAGGGGAGTAATAGGGGAGAGAGTGTGGCAGATATGATACGCGAGTTGGGATGGAAGTCTTTAAAGTAAAGACGTTTTTCGTCGCGACGACATCTATTTACGAAATTTCAGTCACCAACTTTCTCTTCCGAATGCGAAAATATTTTATTGATGCCAACCTACATAGGTAGGAATGATCATCAAAATAAAATAGGAGAAATCAGAGCTCGAACAGAAAGGTTTAGGTGTTCGTTTTCCCCGCGCGCTGTTCGGGAGTGGAATGGTAGAGAGATAGTGTGATTGTGGTTCGATGAACCCTCTGCCAAGCACTTAAATATGAATTGCAGAGTAATCATGTAGATGTAGATGTATATGATATACTGCCACCATCGCTGGTGTAAAAGATGGAGCCACCTGCTCCACAGACAAGACTTGTCTCCTAGGAATGTGATGCTCAGTAGTCTCCCTGGATGACGTTTTCATACATGGTTTTCCATCCACAGTTTTATTTTTCACCTGGAATCTCTAGAATTCCAATGTTTTTCGGTATACAGGAGAAAATTAAACTGTATATGGCAACCCATGCCCGAAACCATCACCCACCTAACAACGGAGCATCGCTCTCATAGGAGACAAGGTCTGTACACGCAGCAGCTACGTGCATCTTCTCCACTTGCGATCTTGGCAATAAGTCGCGACCGCTGAGTAACAAGCAACACTGCGAGACGTTCGGTCATCGTGCAGGGTCACGTTTGCTGTTGCAGGGGAGGACTAGTCGCAGGCGGCGGCGCCTGTCAGTTCTACGCTCTGTAGCGTCATTGGATGTCGTTTCCAGACATGGGTTCCTGTTCGTGATTTGTTCGTCGAGACACCCTTCTACAACCCCTCAAAGTTTGACACCACATTTCTGACATACCCTCTATGCCCTCAGATCAGTGATTTATTTCGTGTACAAATTGCCTTAATTTGTATACTTAAAACGACGAACGGAAAAAAAATTCTGGCACCCTCTAGTCATTTTATTGAGCCAAGTAATACTCACTCCTCGAACATCAGTTATGAGTAATGTTCATTTTGTACAATTTGCTTTGCAAGGGATAGAAATACTTTCACATATCGGTCACATTGCATAACACATAATTTAAAAAGTAGGAAAAGGAATGAAGAAACCCTGTGATTTAGCGTGCCGTCGTCGATATGCTCATTGGAGACGGTGTGCAAATTCAGCTTAGGAAAGCATAGTAAAGGGAATCGGCTGTACCCTAGCCAAAGGAGGCTATTATACTTACAAACATTAATATGGTGCACCGGGATCTTGAAGAAATTAATCGATGCGGGAGATCCCATGTTTGTAATGAGAGACGTGGTCTGCCTGAACATATCCCGGGGCTGCTTGTAGATGATCTAGCAAAACCAAGCTGGGCCCTCCCACATGTTGCCAAGGCTGTTTCGACTATGCGGCAGAAGTTTGGCTGGGCAGTCTTCATACATCGTCCATACCGTCACGACATTTCCCCACGCGATTGCCATACTTTTGGAGTCCTGAAGAAAGTCATTTGGGGCCGTCGATTACCTTCGAACGAAGAGTCGATCGCTTGGCTGCATTCGTGCCTCCGTAGGCAAACGCAAACATTTCCCCACGAAGGTACTTAGCGTCTTGTCTCACTATGAGATAAGTGTATTAACATTTACGGTGACTACTTTTGAAATAATAAAGACTTTACTTATTTTTAACTGTGTTTTCGATTTCAGTTGACTGCCGGGATAAAATTCCACAGTTTACACAATGAATGACAGCAAAATATTACAAATTGAGTAAAATAGTACAAACTGTACTCACTACTTCAAATTACCCTGTTTATTTCCTTGTAGTATAAAGAAAGTCTAGTCTTGTAAATGAGGGAAGGAATACAAGAGGCTTTAGCAACAATTTACGGAGCACAGTACCAAGTTAATAACAACAAACTGCAGTAATCCTTGACAGAAAGCATTGAAACTGAAGAGAGTTTAGGATACACATATTTTTATAATCTAATTTAAACATGTGTATACACGGTAATGCAGTAACAAGTCTGTCAACATAGGTGCCTTACCGATTACCAGCGTCTATGTGATATTTGACTTAGAATGTGTGTCCCCTTAGGGAGCCACTACATACAATGCAATTTATTCACTCTTAACACGTTTACCCCCATTCAGTTCTACCATTATAGCAAGTACAAGAAACTGACTATTGTAACACAACACGAATGAAGATCACTCGGTCTGACATTTCCTGCCCAAAGCTTGTGTGCAGTTGTAAATTTATTTGTTTTCCTATGTTGATATAAGACAAATGCCACTTGAAAATGGCCTAATAGACCGAATAACATTTACCAATAAATAATTATTATCGAAACAAGAGACAATAAACATGAAATTGTTCTGATAGGTAGCAACGGTATTTTGGGTTAAGGTAACACTCTTCTCTGTCTCTTAAAGTACGCAAACACTTTGGTTAGTTTTCGTGTGGAATATAACTTTCTCTCAAAATTACTGTCCCTTACAAGTTACTAAATGTTCCGTTAGGACCCTTTATTTTACATTCCGCGGCACCTTGTGATGGTCCTATATTCTCACACGTATTTTTTTCTTCTATACCTGCACGCCGATCTGTGATGTATCGATAGTTATCCAGCAACATCTAGTTTAGTGTACCCAGTGGTAAATTATGACGTTTGTCTGTCGACAACGTCTCATGTCTTGTCGTTGTGCCCGCCATACGTTCGCTGAGAACAACGTTTAAGTAGTTGCAACTGGTAGTTACAGTTCTTCGGAGGCATTCATGAGCCGTGAGTATGTCGATGTTTGTGTCATGGCATATTAACACGTTAATTATTGTTTCAGATAGGATGCTGGAGATTGCACTGTCTAGTTGTATTAGGAATGTTGGCTGAGATGAATTCTCAGTGTAAAGACTTTCTCGAAAGTTCAGGCATTCCTCAGACGTTATGTAATTTCAATTATTGATATTCATTTAGCAGAGGAGATGATAAACAGAAAGTTTTGCCCATAAATGATTATTCTAACCTACGGCCTTCATATTTCGCATCATCGTTAGATCATAACTGAGACTTTCACGTTGTTATTTACATAAATGTAGTATGTTGATTCACACAGTAAAATAGAGAGTTATGACCGACAGTTTGGGATAGGATAACAAACTAAATCACAACAAACTTCATAAACACGCAGTTCGTTGTGGGTCAGTTTGGAACACTCCCGAGCAGTCGCTTTAACCCCATTCTGTTTTTCGTTTTGAACCCTGTGTTATCCTTTCCCAAATTGAAGGTTACAACTCTCTATTTTACCATAGCGAATTTTCCATAACGGAATGCCTTGGACGTACAAAGAGACACAGGGTAATAAACATCACTTGAAGAAAAGGAGAATAACGCAGCAAAAAGCGCCGTACATTTTATGACTGAAGGTCAGCCAGTGATTTTGTCTTGCGAAGGAAATACTGATATTCCCCCATTACGCAATTTATAAATGTAAATGTCTGGAGAATCCAATGTTAATACATCCCACACCTTGTTTTTAAGCGATCTCTTTGCTGTTGGACTCTCGAATTGTGGCAGGCGAGAAGACGTCAGACATCTGTAAAGGCCAGCTGAATAAAGCTCCTTGTTCATGAACACTTTTATGGACACTTGGTTTGCATAACGAGCACCAGGCGCAGCTGGAAATATGCGGAGTGCCAGACGTCCAACACTGAAGCCGTGGTTCACAAGCCTTCCTTCTTGCTCTGACGGTTGTCTTTAAAGGTTGACGTGCACGATTTCTTACTTTTGTCTCTCAGCACAAAATCGTAATCCACTACTTACGGCACTAGGAACAGTGAGACGGATCTACCGGCATATACACCAACAAATTAAAGAAGGACATCTATGAAAGAGTGCAAAGAACATATCGGAATACTGTAGAGTTCTGCTGCTAGATTCGTTATCGTTATCTGTGATCAACTTTCGTATATTGCGGAAATGTTCCACGAAATCAAATGAGAATCTCTGGAAAGAAGATGACCTTATTTTTGTGAAACGATATTGATAGGACACGTACGCAGGCATATAAAGTCGCCTTCCTCTTGCTGCATTTCCGAGAGAAACATGAAAGTGAATGAGTAACAACGGCACAATATATCCTTCGTCAGGCGCCATATGGTGACTTGCGGAGTATGTATGTAGAAATAGAACCGGCAGCTATGACTGGATAGTAGTTTGGCCCTTTTCTCGCAGCACCTATCTCAAATCGTGGATACCAGTAGGGAAAGCTAAGCGAAGTAATAAATCGAAACAATGTTTTATGTAAGGAATAGTTGACAATTTTTCTCCGGAGATATATTCATATCATTGGAATAGCTGAAACATGTAGGCCTAGAGTTCCTTTTAATCAACTGAACCGTTTCAATTTTTATTCGATAAAGACATGTGTCCTCCTCGGAATGGTCGCCACAAGCGGAATACCAACCCAGTAAGTCAATGAAATACGTGGCTGTACTCGTGGACTGGGATAATTCCACAAACTGAGTTAGAGAAGACCACGAAAATCCCAAATGAGGCTGTCCGAATGTGAACCTGATGCTTTGTCTTCCAATGTGCCACCAAACTCACTGACTTCACTTTTGAAAGAAGAGTACCGGTACAGATGTAATACAGTGCGTTAATATTCAGCCTAAACCTAAAAAAAAAAAGGCTCTGAGCACTATGGGACTTAACATCAATGGTCATCAGTCCCCTAGAACTTAGAACTACTTAAACCTAACTAACCTAAGGACATCACACAACACCCAGTCATCACGAGGCAGAGAAAATCCCTGACCCCGTCGGGAATCGAACCCGGGCGTGGGAAGCGAGATCGCTGCCGCACGACCACGAGCTGCGGACACCTAAACCTCCACAGTTATATATATTCATGTTGTTCCATGAAATTTCTGGAGAAGTTTCGCATGTAGATAACTTGTATGGATACTTCGAAGCACTGTCTTTTAGCCATCTTCAGATGTATACTGGTGACAAGACACTGAGCTTCCTTATTTGAGAGCCTGCCGGCGAATGTATTGTGTACCCTGTTGTCCCTGCGTTTTTTAAACTCTTTGATGGTGTTTCCACATAGAATCATTTGTAACATATGGTGGCCATCATTTTTATGAAAGGTTTCGAAGAGCGAATTCTCGATTCAAATGTTCCTTATCCAATCATATTTTGGCGATTTGATTATTATACTTTTATAGTTCGGACTCTGGGTTTGGACAGTCTTTCAATGTTCCTGCAACAACTGAACTCCATACACGAGTAGTAAACTTTACTATGGAGAAGAAGAGAAAAAGTTGTATGCCGTTTTTAGAAACCTTTGAGCGATGTAAGAGCGATGGTACACTAGGTCATTCGATATTTCCTAAGCCCACTCTGATTTTATTTACAGGTTCCTAGCTGCCACAACCGGACGCAAACTACAGGTGTTCTGAATACCTTCGGTCGTACTAATGAAGCAGACGCACAAGCTTGAGAGATAAAGGTAGAAGTCATAGAATTTACTTGCAAACAAAAGGTTCAAATGGTTCAAATGGCTCCGAGCACTATGGGACCTAACATCTGAGGTCATCAGTCCCCTACAACTTAGAACTACTGAAACCTACCTAATCTAAGGACATCACACACATCCATGCCCAAGGCAGGATTCGAACCTGCGACCATGGCGGTCACGCGGTTCCAGACTGAAGCGCGTAGAGCGGCTCGGCCACTCCGGCCGGCCAACGAAAGGAAGAAGCGAAGCTTTTGTTTCAGATAATATGAATGCCCTTGCTATTTCTTCCTACCTTTTACTTTTAACTCAAATACAAAAACTTCTGACGATCTGCTTCGCCTGCCTTGTCGGCATCCTTTGTTGGCTAAGCCCGCGCATCGTATTTCACTGTTTTGTTGGCCGTAACACTTCCTTTCGCATTATTTGTTTTAGGTTTGCACAAGTGACTTGTCGACTAAGGATGTCCTCATCCGATTCAGATGTAAGACGGTATGAGCAGAAAGTACCACGACTTTAGAAATATATCCGAATTATTAGAGAAACCTTACTTTCTGGAAACTCAGGAAATAAGACATTTATTTGAAGCTAGTTTACGTTAACAATGGAAAACAATTGCTAAAGGAAGTAACTAACTTGAAAACGAGTCTCTGAAGACTTGGGCTGGCTATTGTTAGAAGTGTGAAGGGTCCACGTCGATCGAGAAGTTTCTAGAAGTCTGCGGAACCCAGTAGGATATAGTTGTCCCTATAATAGTGCAAACGACTAGATGAGTTACCTAGTTTCCTGTGTAGGCCCTGAAGATGATGCCAATGAGGCACAAAAACTGGTAGCTAAATAAAATTGTTAATTAAAATTACGCCTGTTGGTATCTATTTTTTCAAGATGCCAGTTAATTAAAATATAAATGGTTGTGTTACAACCACTTAACTTTGTTACAGGTTAAGCAAATTACGCATATTCTGTGTAGCACGGGCAGTTACATGGTAAGATTTATTTCCAGCTTTTATTAGCCAGAGAAAATTAATCGCGACTACCAACAGTAGGAATTGCTTCTCATTAGAAAAGAACCAAATGTTCTCTCCATCTCGTAGCCGCTGTTATTATTAATATTATTATTATCATCAGAATAAGTAGTGTATTGGCGAACGTCCTATTCTTTTTTTTTTTCAATGTTGCTGTATAATGATTCTAGAAATCACACTCTATTACTTTATGTTTATAGATCATATTGTGCTATTTATAACGCTTTATTCGTTGAGGGAACTAAAAATTACGATGCTGAATATGGTAATAGTATGAGTTTCATCAGATATGTGAGAACTTTTCATATTACTCAGAATGCTTAAGTGCCATGACTACAGTTAACTTAGGCCACCAACATTTTGTAATCTCCACTATTCTCATTATACATCTTTACAAAAATGCAAACTCGAATTTTCTCCTTCCTAGGAGGACACGTTACACCTCGTGCTGTCCCATCATCCTGCTCGTCCTGGGCAAGTTCACATGACAAGCCACCACCGTTGAAAAAGTAAAATGTTTTACAGAAACAGACAGTACAAAGAAACTGAGTACCACAGAATTACCCAGCCTGGTGCAGACAAGCATGCGAATGGGAAAATAAGCTATGGCAATGAGTCTCCTTAATAGAAAGATGAACGATGAAAGCAATGTGCAAGAGGTGGAAAAATAGCTTATATATATATATATATATATATATATATATAATTACTAAAAATCCTGCATTTTGTATTGGACTTTTCCCATGTCCTCTCCTAAAAATTTCCCTCCCAGTTATAGGCTCCTCTTCATTTTCAGAAATGTCAAAATCTTCATCCTGTAGATGTTTCGTAACATTATGCAGTACAAAATAGCAATCTATAATTATTGGAACATTTGATAAGGTAACTCTAGACAGGTACTACAAAATATGAAACCACCTCTCCGGCTGACCAAAACAACGCTCTATCCGCACCCTCACTCTTTCTCAAAAGCGTTTTGAATGATTTATGACTGTCCTCTGTTGGATTACGTTAGGGGATCATCAACCAAGGGCTCTAGACCATAACCTTTATCACCCAAAAGAATAGAGTTTTTAATTTCACTTAGCACTTCTCAGACACTTGAATTTCTCCTTATTATATTATTTACGATACTACCCTGATTGCCTCAGCGGTAGTGAACTGTTCCTTTACGCTGCATATAGTCTGCACATTCATACTTGCGTAGCCCTGCACTTAGAGGTTTACATGTTGCTAGTCACTCCTTTTTTGCTACAATCACGTAAAAAAGGCTGAAATTCGGTCCAAAAGACACCTATCTGCGTTATCCTTTAAGAAACACTGCTCATAGCTACACTCACTGTAGTTTGATCAGTCCCCATTTCTTCTGCTATGCCGGGCTGGAATCCTGGATCCTCTACGTACTGAAGGAAAATCCTCATCCTCTGCTTTGATATAGTCCTCCGCCTCATCTTTCCATTGTGTCTGACAGAAAGTGAGTTGCAGTCCATTTAACATTTTCTTCTTTGAAATCGACGTGGGCTGGCGTTCACACCCAGTTAGCTGAGCCATATCTGCATCCTGCTAACGTGAGTCAACTACTGCCCAGCTTTCACCCTTCATGTTTTAGAAGCTATTGCTACCAGAATGAAGACAAACATCTCTTTATTCACACGGTTGATCTAATGCCGAATCCAGAACTCAAGGGGAAGGAGAAGCTGCTTTCTCTGCTTCGTCCCCACAAGCCAGAGCTCATTCTTCGCATTTTATACATAAATATCGAAACTTAAGCTTCTAAATCTGTAGGGAAAGTGATTGCTTCACTTTATACATATTGTCCCTCGACTAACCCAAACCATTGCATGCAAGAGCAATTAAAACACCTACTAACTGTGTTCACGGAAAATTTATGTTGATGTTAGTAGATACGGAAAGCTATAAAGCTATAAACGGAAGAATAAGAAAGGACGAGCTCCTGGACAACAGCCTACCTACCATATACTTGAAATATTTCAAGGTTAAAGTGATCTTTTGCCCTTAAACAAAAATCTCGGCCCTCCAGGGATGCGTAAAAAAAGACTACTTAGAGCTGTGAAAGCCAAATACTTATAAGATTTCGAGCGAGTGCGGCAAATCGCGTATAGAGCAAACGACGCACAATGACCAAATGTACAGTGTTGAACACCGGCGTCATACCCGCCTCCTCAAACCTAGCAAATTCGTTAACGTCAAATGCTTATTTCTACTCGTCATTTACTGGAACATAATGAAAGAAAAATTGTGGGCCATATTACAAACTTTAGGAACTCCATTATAAATTAATCAGTCGTAATACCACAGTGAGGCCCTTACCAATCGAGGAGGCGGTTTTCAATTACATTCCTAATGGAATCCTGCCGCAGAAAAATCTGGCGCTCTCCGTAGCCGGCGTCGTTCTGCGGTTTTTCCGTAAGAAGAAGATCGATCTGATTTCATTCGGGCGAGCTTTCACCACGAAGGACGCACGCAGCAGCGCATAAGCTTGTAGCAGAATCACGAGCGCTCAAGCAACATTATAATGTACGGCTTACTTCCTTAACGGGCTTTGGACCAGTTAACCGAAAACCAGTTAACGAAATGAATCATTACTGTAGAATAACCCCAAGTTTGTGAGTTTAATTTCTAATATAAAAATAAATAGAATAAAAAGTGGAATTAAGGACGACAAAATTCCCTCAGATTTATTGACATCTTAGAGAGCCCGCCGTGAGAAAAGTAATACAGCCTGTGCACATTATATTTGTGTCAGACAAAATACCCGCAGACTTCAGGCAGACTGCTGTAACTGTTGTTCCAAAGAAGAGGTGTGCTGACATGTACAAATATTACCGAACTCTCATTTTACATAGAGGCAGCCCGGACAAAATACGTTGCAGAGAAATGGAGAAGCCTGTGATGCAGCACTTAAGCCTTAAGAAAAGCAAATGTAAGTTCATAGCGTTTCTTACTTTACAGAAAGCTCTTGACGGTACTGATCGCAAAATACTTCTTGAAAATCTGAAAGCAACAGGCGTTCAGCGCAGGGAGCGGAAGTACAGCCATATCGCTGATATACCAATTGGACATGAAAGCCATGTAGTGATTAAGAAGGAAGCGAGAGAGGGCTGTAGCTTCTCTCCTCTGTTATTGACTCTGCACACTGAGCGATTGGATGAAGAAAACAAGGAGAAATTGTGAAAGGAAAGGGGATGTCTTTTTTTTTTTTTTTTTTTTTTTTTTTTTTTTTTTTTTTTTTTTACAATCAGCAAACGGTTTGGAAGAGTAATTGAAAGACGGAATGGATAGCGTCTTGAAAAGATATTATAAGATGGAGATCAACTAAATTAAACAATGGTAATGGAATGTTGTTCAACTAAGGTGGTTTCCGAGAATTAATTACAAAATGAGACATTGATAAACTTTGCTCAAATGGCTCTGAGCACTATGGGACTCAACATCGATGGTCATCAGTCCCGTAGAACTTAGAACTACTTAAACCTGACTAACCTAAGGACGTCATACAACACACAGTCATCACGAGGCAGAGAAAATTCCTGACCCCGCCGGGAATCGAACCCGGGAATCCGGACGTGGGAAGCGAGAACGCTACCTCACGACCACGAGCTGCGGACCAACTTTGCTGTTTGGGCTGCTTAAAACAATTGATTGATAAGTAGGGAGAACGTAACATGCACGAGTGGCTATAACAAAAAGCACTTATGAGAAACAGGTAATTTCTAACATTTAATACTAATCTGAGTTTTAGAAAGCTAATTACTAAGTTATTTTTCTATAGTTTAGCCTTGTACGGAAGTCAAACTGTAGATATCAAGTAGTTAGGATAAGAAGAGAATAGAATAATTTGAAATGTGGTGCTGCGGAAGAGTATTGAAGACTGTATGGGAAGAACGGGTAACTAATCTTTAGATACCAAATGGAATTTAGTTAAAAAAGGAAATTTGTGACCCAATTTGACTAAAAGAAGTTAGCAGAACACATTCCGAGGCTTAAGAAATCATGGATTTCGTTATGGAGGGAAGAGTGGGAAGTGAAAATACGGAGGGAGACCAAGGAATGAAACCAGTAAGGAGCAGTAGTTTTTCAGGGCTGAAGAGGCTGGCGAACGGTAGTCTAGCACGGAGAGCCGCATCAGACGAATCTTCGAATAGAAGACCAGAATAAGTACAGCATTTGCAATAAATAAATGTTCAAATCTCTGAAACTGCTTTGAAATATGTGTTTGTGAGAGCAAACAGCAAAATGACACATCACCCACTGAAAAGATAAATTTATAACTCTAAAAATACTTCAGAAACATGCATCTGGATTGGATGCGCTACAATCATTGTAGCTTAGTGTTACTATGGCCTTTGAAATATATTATTGTACAACATTATTACAACAACATGCCGACTGCGGACGGTCATGTGTTTCTCACAAGTAGTGCCGTATGTAAACATAATACAGGGTGCTTCAAAAACGATTTTCCAACACTTAAAATTCATATAAATCAATTCATAATACATATAGAGGTGATTGTAGTGCCATTTGACTTCTTAAAGTACGAATTACGACCTCACGGAACTCAGGATCAGCCCAGAATTCAGACAGGAAACAGAGTTTTAGTAACGAGGCAAAGCCGTCAATTTTGATAGTAGCTTCTAGAGTACTGGAAGATTTGCCACTGGGTCGATAATGTTCCCATTACATAGGGTATTCCATGTGGGATGCAAAAGCTGCCTATGTTGTGTCACGGGGACCAGCATCCCCGTAGGTGGGCTGCCATCATGCACGACACTCCATCCCGATGTGCTGCAAGTGTTGTGGGGCGAGACGAGCTAGGAGCTGCCTTGCAAAGAGTCCGAGGAAATCTTGCTTCAATTAGCACTTCAGGCTGGTTTACTAGTAAAATGTGGTGACAGAGCTGTGCACAGACTGCATCCTTCCAAACTAATGGCAGTGCGTTGCATCGTCAGTTCACATACTGATGGAATATATTCCGTATAAATTCTCATAGATGCACATTTTTCTTTATTAGTGACAGATGCCTAGCAGTGTGCGCTCTACAATTTTGCTGCGTGAAGTAACTGTAGGTCTAAAATAATCGTAGGTCTGTTCGCTAGTATTCCGTTTTCTGCAAAAAGCATGCATTACATAGTTCAGATATGAAGGGTGTTAGGGGATTAAGCGTAAATAGTGCGATCATTTGTACCTTAATACGTACCCACTTCATTGTGTTAGTTTTTTTTTTCTCTGGCTCAAACAGTCCTTCCTCAAACACGTCACATAATCTACTATCTGATGTTTTTTACACGGTCGTAACTGCACCACTACATCGACTACTCATGCCAGCACATACTGTTTTACATACATGTGTCCACACTTTAACAACTGACCTGTCGCTCAGGGGAAATAAGCAGTAATGACTTGCCTTGCCATGTACAGTCGTGCTCAAAAGTATCCGAAAGATCTGAATTGCATTTCGCCTGATTCGCATGCAACCAGCCTACCGCAGCTGTCTAGCAGGTCCTCTAATCGCTCCTTGGTACAGTCGTTTGACTATTGAAAATAGTTCCAACAAGTCACCATTAGGAAACACTACTCTGTATCGCAATAACTCAAGTTGTAAAGTAATACCAAGATACTAGAAATATCAGGGAACACCTTATCACAGATGCGACTGTCCTTAAGGCTTGTAGGCTCACATTTATTGCAATAAATGACATACCTGAAATGTTACCACTCCCATTATTACGTCAGATAGGTAATGCACGTAGTACTTTCGTCGTATTCATGATGTCCTGTTCAAAGTAACATACCGTACTTGTTATTTAACACAAAATGATATTAAAAATTTAAGTTATTCACGAGCAGCTAGATGAGAATATGCATGAACTTCAAATGACACGACGAACCGTCTCGTTCTGCATATGGATTCAAACCCAGGTCATGCAGACTAAGATTTCGTGACTAACGAAAACTAACAGTCATTCCTGACTAGGCATACAGAGAGTGATATACCTCTATTTTAGACATTATCAGTTAGCAAATATCAACTTTAAACTACATAAAGTAAACATTTTTAACGGACACGAATTCCTACTCAGCATCTATTGTCCCTGTTAATGACCTACGGGAGATGTTAAATATTGCTTCTTCACAAATAACTTACTTGAAATGTCGTGAGGTGACGCTTTGTGTTGGACAGGGATTAGAACCAAGAACCTAATCGGATTGCTATCGAAGCACAGTCAACTGTGACATATCGGATTTTCTCCGCAGTAGCTAGATGTTTTAACTGAAATGACGAGACTAAACATAAATTTTTTCCTTCCCAGGACTTCAACCCGGCACCTATCGCTGTTATATTCTAGAGAAAACTAACGTTAAATGTGAGTTTGTTACACCAGCAGCTAGACGTGAGCATGTTTCAACTAGAAATAATATGACGAAGAGTTCAGTGCTGACTGGGAATCGAACCCCACACATATCGTTTCTACACACAAACAGACGTCAGCTACCAATTTTTTCTCCACCAGCAGCTCGGAATAACATCCTTGAACTTACAGTGATCTCGCAAATAGTTATATGTCTCACTGGGAGTCAAAAACGTGAGATATCGTTAGTGTTGACAACGAATGAAAATGTATTAAAAATCGAAATTATTATCCACCAACAGGTAGGTGTTCTCATGCTTGATGCTCATGCTTGATAATTCATAGCGAAAACCTTAGTGCCGGGCCAGGATTCGAACCCATTCACGCGCAATAAGTGGAGATGTTGAGGAATCTGCCTTATTGAACAAACAACAAATTGTAGTCGAACTGTATTGTCACGAAGGGACCAAATTCCGCCTTAAGGGCGGTCTGAGTTGCATTCCCAGTTCAGAACCTATTTTATCGGCGTACAGAAGCTCAAATAAAAGATAGAATAAGTGTCCTGTGACCCTACATAGCGTTTGTTTCGTGACTAGAAATAAATAACTAGTATAAGAAAGGATACTGGTGATAGAGTTTCTACATGTGGCCACTCCTGACTTTATAGTGGTTCATCTTAACGGCTACTTGGTAGAGAAGGAATATCATGTTTAATGTGAATTTCAGACAACAATGCTACTATACGTTCTTCATTTGGTGTAGCCAGAAGAGAATAGAATCTGTCTCTGCCTATCAAAAATCATAGGCAGAAGATGAAATCGAACCCAGGCCATAAGAATATGAACCTATCATCAAAAGAACAGACCACCAAATCCCCTTCTTCGTTTCACTCATTTTCCTATCAAAACACCGTTTCGCCACACTGGATGAGATTTCTGACACACAGTCTCCCTGTAGTGGTTTGCAGCATGTTCAGTACATTCATTTACTTGGTTGACCGAATCGCCATGAACTAGCTGCCTCGGCTATCCAGTGCACACATTCGACTCTATTTTGTAATCAACAAAATAAAATGACGTAACAGCCACCTACACAGAACTGCCAACAGTGTAGGATGCAGAAATTTAAATAGGAAGGGTTCCTTTCCATTTGAGCAACTCTATTGCGCTATTTGTTTGTTGAAACCGTCCTGCAGTGTAAAAGAAAAGCTGTAACAGTCCGTCTCTCAGAAGTCTAGATCCGGCCATATGTATTATCTCACAGCACTGTGGAACGCCGAAGTTCTGGAAGAACTATTGACTTCCGGAGCAGCTGTAGCTACATGGCAGCTAATGGTGTAACAGTAAGCGTTATGCACTGTAGATAAGATGTCGTCATTTCGTGTACATTCACTGCTACATTTTTTTTAAACGCAATTCTGCTGTCTGCTGAAGTTATCAATTTAATGGAACTTTGAACATAATTCCCTTCACTTCTGAACCCAAAATTCTCGTATGTGGAAAGAGGGATAACTTTTGGAACATTTTGTTCTTTTCAGGTTTAATAGACGGCCAGGCAGCAGATGCATCTCGAAGCTTTTGTATTATGTATGGGGAGAGTGCATCGTGCCAAAATAGTCAGAAATGTATTTTGTACATTAGCTGTCTTGTGGAAGTGTCATTATATTCTTCTTGAAACCTTGTTTGACAGCTTTAACTCAGAACAAGTTTTCTACGTGCATGTAATCAATATACGGCATGTGTACAGTTGGACTGTTATAGATAACATCAGAGAATTCGTATATATCATTGATGATTAATTTCTCTGTCATGTTTAGTATTGTTATAACAACACTAAAAGAAACCTTACGAAAATTGCGCACTGTATTATAAGAAATGAAATAAAACTACCCATGATAACCTTACGACGAAAGTCTGATTTAATAAACCTGAATATCTGTTCACAAGCGTGCCTCTACCGGCACGAATTTGTAAAATACTTCCCACTTAGATTTCGATTGGGTCTGTGTTTAATTGATATGCTGTGTCATGCTCAACAGGTATGCAAATGTGCCGTTTCATAAATTAAGTTGTGTGTTCCTAGAAACCCAAAATTTGCTTGTCAGCAGCGGAAAGGGTGTTTACCTGTTGTGCAGCATTGTAAGTTTTCACCATTGGACTATGAGCTGCAAGTATTTTCTTGCGATTTGCTTATCATTTCATTTCCTTCATACTTATCACCCTGGCATGTGAGTCTTAAGTGAAGAAAAATACTGAATTTCGTATCGTTGATGGTCCATTCGATTTTCTTCAGAGACGCTTTTATTGTGAAGCAGCTCGGCAGTCAGAAAGCCAAGATCTATGACCATTAACACTACTTACTGAGTCGAGCTGCCAAGAGGATTTGATGTGTGAAGGTTTTCTTCTGATTTCGTTACAGAATTTTTTCTGGAAATTCGCAGCTCCATAAAATAGAGGACAAAAAAGAAAAAAAAAGCTCGCACACGATGGTCCCTAAACGGCTAAGACTGACGACTCCGTGAACCGTTGCAACACGAGACACGGGCGGTATCGCGGGGCTACGAACACAGTGCAGCTTGTACGCCACTCTCATCATGGTATTGGTCACTCAGACTCATAACGGATTGCGAAAGATAATAAAAGTTGTCACTTACGTGAAGAATAGCATTTCTTTAGCCAAAAAATTGAATTTTCTGTCTCAGTGTCTTAGTTTAGATGAGGATTATATATCACGAGTCATTCAAATGGAAAGGGAATATCAAGCGAATTTAGCGAGTCAATTCAGTACCATACGCGGAAGTGAATGCACTGCCACAGTGTTGCCAAATGTTTGTGATGATGTTGCCAATTCTCAGCTGTGCTAGGAACAGCTCTGTAGCGTTATAGGAGGAGAATCCGGTGCTCGTGTCATAGGAGGATACGGAGAGGAGGCGCGGGGTTTGGTTAATATGCAGAGTTTTCTCCTACCAGTTGTGTCAAACATTCAGGAGTGTAATCTTCCATCACGATTACAGATATCCACAAAATATATACGAATAAAACACTTACCTTTTTACTTTGTGACAAAAGATTATTTCAGTACAATAAAAATTCTTTGGAAATCAACTTTGCCCACCTGTCGCGAAAAGTAAGATAACAAACACTTTGCATTTCGAAATCGATTGCATCTATTTGCAGTCTTGTGATCATACAAGTAGAATTTCATTAACTGCACGAGAATGTAGAAAAATTTTGGTGCGGAAGGAAGCTGTAAGAAACACAGTTAACTAATTATTCTACGCAGCGTAATAATCAATTCATTTGAAAATTCAGAAGAGAAGAAACTAAAAATTATGCCCATTAAGACAGAAACTAAAGTGCAGATGTGGGCAGATCTGTGCTTTTTCATCTTCAGACCTACAAAAATAATGTATACTAACCAGCTTTCATTGCTTTTGTAATGTTTCCCTCTTGTTTACTCTTCTAA
Organism: Schistocerca piceifrons; assembly: GCF_021461385.2. Lineage (NCBI taxonomy): Eukaryota > Metazoa > Arthropoda > Insecta > Orthoptera > Acrididae > Schistocerca > Schistocerca piceifrons. The sequence goes on along the minus strand of NC_060141.1, from coordinate 203,958,917 downwards.
TGATGAACTGCATCCACACCCATGAGTTTGATTGTTCCTTTTATCCTTCCATCCACTATCTTGGTGTGTTATAGTTCGGTGTTCAAAAAGTAGAATATTATGCCTGCTCCCACGAGGTATTAAAACGAGGTCGCAAGAAGGCTAACGAATTATAATCAAAATACAGTGTCGTCATGGCGTTAAATCGACAGAAATAGTTGGGTGTTATTGCCTGCATCACCGGCATCCCGTTGTCGTCATCTCTTATTGAGATTTTCATATTACCCTGAACACAAGAATCCGAGATAAATGTGTATATTCTCCGTGACGAAACACCCTACATTCCATCCATCCTGATCCATTCGTTACGTGCATCGGTGGCAATGAGTGATAGGAAAGCTGTTGGGAGGTGGCGAATAACAATGGTAGTAATAACAAATCAATAATCAAGCATGTTTACTACATTACAGACGATTGACAAAATTCCCAAGAAAGGCTGAGTGTTTAATTAGCGCACTGCATAGATGTTCTTACCATTTTGTTACTGAATTCTGTTCTTGTTGTTTGTAGAGAGAAAAGAAAGAACCCTGTAGCCATACATATCGCTAGTACAACGAGATATTACCTATCGACTACCCTTGCATTACATGACGAGACGAACGTGGCGTCACTGAGCTGGTATTTGAAACACATTTCTGTTTTCTCTCTCTCTGACCCTCTCTCTCTCTTTTTCTTTTTATATTTTGAGGAAAGCATCAAGAAGCGCGAATAATAAGCAAGTATGCATATAACCTGTTTACAGTTATTTTCATTGGGATACGTAATGCAGAATTACAACTTTTAGTTGTATTATTACGTAATTCCAGTTATTGACAGACTATTCGTGAGCTTGCTCGCATTCAGTGGGGTGAGACCTGTCACAAAAGCAAGCAAAACACTAATATTTCTTGCACCATGTGCAAAACACAAACGAAATCTAGCTGCACTGACTTGTTGTCCGATATATTGCACGGAAAACACATCTGATTCATGTTGCTAAATTCAGGTCTATCAGATATCAATTTGGATGCGTACCAAGTGTTTAAAAGTATATCTTGAAATACGCAGAAAGGGACATAGAGGTATTCAACTGAAACATAGCCATGACCAAGATTGTAACTGGGGTCGACAGCATCGTCGTCTACCACCTTGACAACTCTATCGGTGACAGTGCTCAGCCGGTTACTTACGTTTACTGGTATCAAAGCTAAAGCATGAAAACAGAAAAATGTTAATAACCCGAAGATCATTAACTTTGGAACCCATAGTAAAGTAAAACAGTCATCAGTCGAAAGAGTGGTTTGAACACCACAGTGCTTGGTGGAGGTGGTATGCCGTTGCTTAACTCCGACCTTTGAGTTGACTTACGTAGCCTGTTAATAGGGGAACCTACAGTTTAACGTGCCTTTCGGATCCCAATGCAACTCGGCATTTTTCACATCAAAAAACACTGCCCGAGGGGAAATGAGTGTAAAATGGCACATAAAAATCGTGAGAATGTTGAGGGACCGAAACTCAGACCATCGTATCCGTAGTCTTGCACTTTATCACCTTGCCGCCATGCAGCCAACACTGTGGTTTCTGCTTGGCATCAAAATTAGGATCTCTCGTTTGTGCCTGCGTTGGCACTTGCGTGTCCCTTAGGGGACAAATACGCCTCAGTTTGCGGATGAACGCAGACTTAGGTTGATAATCATTTTGAATATTTAGCAGTACTGTACCCATTGATGTTAAACTCGTTTTTAACCAATGATTCCCACAGCTACAGGAACACTGCTTGTGATATCTCTTAGACAAAATACTTACGTAGTGGTATCAGACGAAAAGATCAACCTGACACAAACTGTGGGAAGTTTGTTTTACAACCTTCGTACCTGGATAAAGAGCTTTTCCTATTTGAGATATCTGTGACCGTTGCTGCATAAGACGATTTAAGAAGAAACTAAATTCCTTCAGCTACGCCAATGTTTAAATAAATCGTCTTAAGGGCGCTAAATCATGGTTCGTGAATCGTTTACCGGCCGTACTCTGCCGCATTTCGCTGGCTGGAAGCCAAAAAGCTTACTGACAAATTTCACAAAAGGAAAAGGGGGACAAATAGGTCATGTTGTTTTATTTAAATGATTACAAAATCACCTAAAACAAAGTGAGGTTGTCAGTATAAGCACATTACCGTTGTCAATATTATGTTGCTCTGCCCAGGGCCTGTAATGATAAAGGGCCCGTTTAGGTCAGGCATATTGTATACAGAAGTGGAAGAGAGATCACCACTAAATTCTACAATCCGTATGCATTGCATACACACAAAAATTACCGTTACAGTGTACTTATGGAGCCCAATGAGTGAACTGCGTATTTTCCGGTGAGAAAGAGCACTGACAAACAGTCTTCGCTATATTAGGTTACTTAAAATGGTGTCTCTCTGAGCTAGATTTTATGGTCAGCGGCTTAGTGTAAGGACAATGAGTCGGATGCGGGTTTTGCAACTGTGAAATACATTCCTACATTATAGAAGCGAATATTAAATTTGAAATAATATTGCGAAAATTATGGAACTGGATAGCATAGAATGAAAATCTTTCTGTTTATTGCAAAGGAAAACAATTGATTTTCTAAAACATTCTCTGTCATACACAACTTGAAACAGGTCACGTCGAACAAATCATATGGAAGACCTGACAGCGACGTGTATCGGAAGGCAGTAAGATCCCTTGGCTTTTGGTTTGGCAGTATTCGGCAGCCATTTCAGGCGCAATTAAATGAAGAAAGGGAGCGCGTTTTTGTTATCAAGTAGCGTCTTCATCAATTACTTTAGTTTTAAAGTGGTCTACAAGTAATTGCTGATGTTTGATATTAACATGAAAAGGATTCCGTAGACAGGGAAGAACCTGTTCTTGGGCAACTACTTCTATAATGAGCAAAAGGCTTTAATGATCTTCAAGCACATGTGTTCCAGCAGCAGTATGAAGAAAATGATAGTAATAATGACGGTAACTTCACACTTCACAGTGGATTTTCTCGAACTAAGAAATTTCCTGAATTAGTGAAAATTTCAAAATATCTTCACATCAAGGCTATGATGCCCAGAAGAGTCTTTACATTCTGCTGACATGAGAATATCATAATCTCCACTTCAGAAACTTCTTCTATTTAACCATTTAATAGACTCGCATTTTTTCCACCGTAACTAATTTTGTAAGCTAAGCACATCATCCGTTACAGCACACTCCTGGCCACAATAGTCTGGTGGAACGAACTATCACAAGTGGAATGCGTGGGTTGAGGCATTTACTTTTAAGAGGCACAAACTGATTTACTTTACCTCCGGTAACCTCAAGAGAAAGACGTTATAATCCATTAATCCTCATTAAACAGCACGTTCCTTCATTCCCAACTGGGCAAGGTCGGTTTACGTAGGAAAATGACATAGGTGGAGGTATTGGCAAACAGAAATACTGTCGCCAGTAAACTTACTTACCCTATAAAATTTTATTTTATTTGACTAACCGATAGCCATTTAAAGGATAAGGGCTCTTATTTTACTTGTACTTGATTGAACTAGAGACGTTGAAAAATTTGTTGCTGAACTGTGATTCGAATTCGTATCTCCTCTTTCGAGGATCTGAATATCACGGAACAGTATAGTTCAATCGTTGCTTTCCTTTTACCAAAACTGCAGTCTTCTCTAGGTCTTCTCCAATGGTAAGAATGTGTGTCTGAATCCTGATCCAGTACAAAAATATTCATAATTTCATTTCAAGCCCTATCAGGTGCACACCGGTCGGCTGTCTGTTCATATGTTGCCAACAATTTCTGGTCAAACACGCACACATCTTACTGTTGGTGAGTAAGAAATTGATACATAAGCTATATTCGTGGACGATATAGAAGAACGATAGGAGTGCGATTCGAATGTCGCTCAAGCACAAAAATTTGTATCCTTATTTTAGATTCAAACACCTAGCAGCTGGTAAGAAAAACCGATACGTAACATTTTATTTTACTTAGTTAACAATCCGATTACGTGTTGGGTTCTATCTCCGTCACAGAACTTCACATCATGCGCTTCATCTTTAAATGGATATACACTTTGTTACTTCTGAATTGAGGTATATCATACATATTTCGTGGTTAGTTAACAGGGATGAAAGGGTCTTGATAGGAGTCCCAGTTTATTACAAAAACTGTCGTATTTTATTTTCAAGTTTAGATTTGGTTACTGATATTGGCGAAAATTTCGGTAATTCATTACTCTTCATGACTAGTCAGCAATATGATATGATTAGATTAGATTAATACTTGTTCCATAGATCTACATCTACATCTACATCTACATGATTACTCTGCAATTCACGTTTAAGTGCTTGACAGAGGGTTCATTGAACCACAATCATACAATCTCCCTACCGTTCCACTCCCGAACAGCGCGCGGAAAAACGAACACCTAAACCTTTCTGTTCGAGCTCTGATTTCTCTTATTTTATTTTGATGATCATTCCTACCTATGTAGGTTGGCATCAATAAAATATTTTCGCATTCGGAAGAGAAAGTTGGTGACTAAAATTTCGTTAATAGACGTCGCCAAGACGAAAAACGTCTTTGCTTTAATGACTTCCATCCCAACTCGCGTATCATATCTGCCACACTCTCTCCCCTATTACTCCCCTATTACGTGATAATACAAAACGAGCTGCCCTTTTTTGCACCCTTTCGATGTCCTCCGTCGATCTCACCTGGTAAGGATCCCACACCGCGCAGCAATATTCTAACAGAGGACGAACGAGTGTAGCGTAAGCTGTCTCTTTAGTAGACTTTGAAAGGTGGCTACGCTGAGCCATAGCACCACAGAGTTTTGTTTCGCCGCCTCCACTGGCAGTGATGATTGAGAAGTAGCGGAGGGCAGTGCTTGTTGAGAACTCGTAGTAGAGAGTGCTTGCTGAGATGTCGTAGTGAAGAGTGCTTGTCGAGATGTGGCAGTAGGGAGTTCTTGTTGAGATGTGGTAGTAGCGAGTCGGTGTAGAGATATTGTAAAGGTTAGAGTGCTTTTCATCAATATAAATGAAGGTAAAAACAATTTTCTTTTCTCTCTCATTATTTCAGTGTCCTTAATAATGCGTCATTACAGGTTCAGTCAACAAAGCATCTGGCTTGTGTTCTTGTATTAGAGTGTAATTCTGGTTTTCTTGCGCAATTATAGTACTTTTTTTTTTTTATTACTTCAGTATAAATGGTATTTAAAATTTCTTGTCTTGTTGAAGAAGAACCGTGCCAGATGTGTACGTTGAGTCACACTCCCACACACAGAACAATTACACTTGTGCTTTGGTTTCGTAGGTTTTATAGTTGCTGCGGACTTAATTAATTAATTGTGTTAACAGGAAATTTTCATTTCATTCTTTGTTGTTGTTTTATGCAGTCAGATTGCGTACTAAAACTAGTCAGGGCCAACCGTTTACGAGACTACGTAATCAGACATACAGCTACCAAAATTAAAAATTATTTTCATATTTAAATAATTAAGCCCCCATGCATGTGGTGACCGCTGCTTCGGATCGTCCCTTGGAATCTTCTGATTGTAAAAATAGTAGACAGTAGTATTGTTGTAGTAATTTGTAGTTTAGTAATTGTAGTCTATTTTGCATGTGTAGATTTGGTAATTGTCATTCTTCTAATGGTATTTCAGAATTTAATTTTGTTGTCTTGTATACGCGTTTGACAATTTAGTGCAATTATTTCAATTGTTCGTTAATCGTGTTTGAGGGAAGCATTTCGTGTGAATGATATTGTCGATGATAAAGTGTCATTGTGTGTAATTTTCATATAGTGACGAGTTTTGTATATTTTGTAAATGATTACACGATCAATGAAAAAGGCAAAAATGATGAATGGTGAGAATGACGAAATTGTTAACATGGCGAACTCGCCAACACAGGAGAACAGTGTGATGAATAATGAAGTGGAAAACAATTTAATAAGTCGGGAAAATAGTCTGGAACCAATTCAAAATTTTTCTCAATCAGAAAATTCACAGAATACGAGATTAACGACAGAAGATTCTGTAATAGTATCGAACACAGATAGCCTTACAGCTTTGACGAAGGAAGCTGGTTTTGTGGGAAATGTTAGGGCTAAAGGAATTTTGAACTGGTTCATATGGAGCAGTTGATGGGTGCAATATTAAATTTGGGATGTCGGTTAGACTCACAAATGGGAACAATGGAGCAGTTAGGATCTGAATTAAAAACAGTGGGATCACAAATAGGAACAATTAAAACAGAGATAGGAACAATTAAAACAGAGATGGGAACTTTGGGATCTGAATTAAAAACTGATATGAAAACAATGGAAACACGGTCAGGATCTGAATTAAAAATAGTGGCAACACGTTTAGAAACAGAGATGGAAACAATGGAAACACGGTTAGACTCACGAATAGGGACATGTTTCAAAAATATGAAAGATGAATTAAAGAAAGAAATCAGAGAAGAAGTACAACCGATTTTGAATGCTCACAATAATAGATTAATTGCAGTAGAGATTAGACAAAAGGAACAGGATAGAGAACAGGAAGAAAGAGATCGCGTGATAGTACAAAAATTTTCAGAGTTAAATTTACAACGTGCACGCGATAAGGAAGAAATATTTGAGAGAATCGAGGAGTCCGTACCAAATGACAGAATAAATAACCTAACACAACAATATGAACAGTTAACTACCAAATGTGTTAATACTGAAACCCGAGTCGCGACACTTACGGAAGATGTAAATAAACAGAAAAAACAAATAGGTGATTTATCAGAAAGAGTTGAGGAGATTTCAGATAAACTGACAAGTCTTAGTTTAAATGGGGACAGAGATTCAGATGATACAGCACCATTGCCATTTGCAGAAACCGAAGAGTATCAGAACATAAATAAACATGTTGAAAATCAGGGAAAATTTAATGAACGCGTTAAAAGGGAAGTTGAGGCATTACGAAAGCAAGTCAAACAAATCGAAGGCGAAATTGTAGGAAAAGACAGTAGAAGAAATTTAGAATCACAGATAGCAGAGGGGTTTGAAGAAAGTAATTTATTTCATTTACGAGAAGCAACAAGAGAGCGCCAGGCGCGCGAACTTGACAATAATCGACATTGGGACAGGGACAGACGCGGTAGGTCTTTGTCGCCACGAGGCGAAAACTTTGACTATAAACACTTTTTGACAGTTCGGAAATTTAAGATCTTTCGTAATTCTAAGAATGAGGTACATCCATGTTCATTGCTAGATCAATTTATGTACGCATTTCCACCAAATTGGCCATTAAGTCACAAACTGGAAATTATGTGCGGCTATTAAAGTCCTCAGGGGATTCACTACACTAAGTGAATGTGTGCCGTAGCGTGCATAGGGTCCCGAGCTGTAGTGGTGCTATTTCCCTTTTAGTTTTCTGCACCGCTGCCTACTCTTTTACTATTCTTTGCATCTATCAAAACAACTCTTCGACTATCAATCTATCTAGTGAGTAAGTAAACAATAACCGGATATGACTATTTACCCAAAAGTGATTTCGGAAATTACCGTTTGGACTTACTGTACCTTCAGCAGCATTCATTCCTAGTTTAAACGAAATTTTACCTGTTTATTTTCGTGACAATATTACTTCATATGTTAACGACATTCTTATTGCTAAACGTTCTTGGAGGGAACACAACAAAATTTTGGATTCATTATTACGTATCTTTGCAAGAGTTGGCATTACTGTGAACTTGGAAAAATCTGAATTTGGTCGTTCACAGGTGAAATTTCTCGGTCACATTATTTCTACAGAAGGTATTCTTCCTGATCCAGAGAAACTAGACGCTATTCGTAATTATGCTGTTCCTATCACAAAACGTGACGTTCGTAGTTTCCTTGGTGTCTCTAATTTTCCTAGACGCTTTGTTAGATTGGACAATTTGGCCACACCTCGTTTTTGCGAACTATCTGGAAAGTTCTTTTTTTTTTTTAATTGAAAATCGGTCGACAACTCTGTTTGGTTAGTTTGTATTCCTGATGAGTGGGTCAATAAATTGATTTGGTACACACATTTCAGTTATGCGCACTTTGGTCCCAGAAAATGCTTTCATAAATTACCAGAAAATTGCTACTTCAGTAATATGGAAAAACGTATTCGATCTGTTCTTGCCAAATGCAAATTATGTCAAAAAGCTAAGCCGCCAACTATTTCTCATAGAGCACCGTTGTTTCCCATCATTCCAGCGAAATTAAAGGATGTAGCTGCAGTCGATTTGTTCGGTCCAGTGGTTCGTTCTACTAATGGTTTTGCGCACATTTTGGTAGCAGTGGAATTGACATCAAAATATGTGTGTTTTACACCTTTACGCAAAGCAACAGCTCGTTCAGTATCTAATGCTTTCATTAACAATTTTCTTAAGGAAGTGGGTCATGTTGATAAGGTTATATCAGATAATGGATCACAGTTTCGTTCTAAAATTTGGCTTCGTACTCTACGGCATCGTAAAATTAAACCAATTTTCATTTCACTTTTTCACCCTCAATCTAACGCTTCAGAGAGATGGATGAAGGAAATCAATAAATTGTGTCGTCTTTATTGTCATCAGAATCACAGAACGTGGGATCAGTATCTTCATATTTTTAAAAACATTCTGAATGAACTTCCTAATGACTCAACTTCTTTACCGCCTATACTGATATTAAAAAACAAGGCACCGACAAATCGCATTTCTGAAATCGTTCCTTTTTCGCCTACACGGAAACTGCGGCATTCTGAAGTTGTGAACCTGGCTCTGCAAAATATTGCATCTGCGGCTGCTAGAAGAGAGAAATCAGCTAAGCGTCCTGGTCGTTTAAAAATCTTGTCAGTTGGTCAAAAGGTGTTAATTAAGTCTCATAGTTTGTCTCACAAAGGAAAAGGCTTGTGTCGCAAATTTTTTCTGCTTTATAACGGCCCATATAGAATTCGCAAAATTATACATGATAACACTGTTGAAGTAGAAACTCTTAAATCACGACGCTCTAAGGGAATACATCATATATCAAACGTTAAAATTTTTGTGGAATGACATACTTTCGAGAAACCACCAGTTTACGTAAACATGCAGAGAATACAAGGATACCGCGCTGTGTTTTGGCGGCGGCATATACTCAAAGCAACAGTCAAGTCTGCGCGCCGCACAAGGCAGTCGTTGACCGCAAACAATTGCTTCCTACGTCACGCGCCTACAGCTGATAGAGCGCTCAGTGCGAATGCACTGACAGCCGTAAACAAATACACAGTCTAATTTCTCCGACTAAATTCAGTATAAAGCTATAGTGACTTGATGAATTATGTTATTAACGTTCAGTATTTTTCAGGATACATATTTAAGAACTTCAGGTAAATTTTGTGTGTCTCCGACGTTAAGAGGACTTGCTATCGAGAAAATTTCAGAAAGAGTGTAATTTCCAAGAAGAAACTAATAAACTAAAAAGGTAACTATTAATTGAGTTTATTTTTCAGGTAGCATATTTCCACTTAGGTACGTACTTTAGACGTAATTTGCTGCTCGCAATTACGTGATTCATACTTTGTGCTAATTTCATGTTCTATGAATTTACTTGTGAAGAGATGTGCTTGCGTACATTTGCTGATCTTTGTCAATGTTTTATTAATGAACAGGGTTGTTATTTGTATATATTATGCATCGCTTGGCTGCAATGCTTTTTCACTGATGTCATATTTTTTATTATGTGTCTGCTGTGCTTATTTATTTAAATTATAATTGTCACTTGATTAGTTGTGCTGATATGTATGTAAGTTATACTTTGTGATTTATCTGCTTGCGCCTTCATGTTTACTTATTAAGATGACATATGAACATTTATTTGCTTGTGCTGATATGATGCTAATGACCTGTTTATTACGTAAGATATATGTTTGCTGCTATGCGTATGGATTGCATATTTATACATTTTTGTTTGTTGTCATAACTACTCTTTAATTTGGTATATAGAAATGCTGATATACTGTGTACAAACATAGAGTTTAGGTCACATTATGGTATTAATTATAGATTGTTCGCTTGGCAGAGCCTCGTTGTAAGAATTGTGCTGCATCCACTTGTTGACATTCTGTTCTCTACTGGTATATTCACTCACTATTGCATGATTTGCTTACGCTCAGTGCCTGATATTTTTAAGATAAGAAAATGAACTGCTATAATTCGACGAACGACATTAGTACAAGAAACTTTATAGAAGCCACATGAGCTGGAGGTTTTATGGAAGCTGTATAAATTTATGCTAATAGGAAGGAAGCTAACGACATGAGATACCAAAACTAGGTTTAGACCATTGACAGTTATTACACTGCATTTTTCGTGAGCAATTGAAATAGGAAGTGACACTTGACACAAGAAATACTCCACATGTTTGCTTCTGTTTGCCATAATTCTTGAAGTGGTGTAGACACAGTGAAATATTACGATTTATTCACTCAGTCTTATGTGATCTTTCGTACTACGTACTCGTACTTACTTACTGAGAGTTATTCGAACTAAGTCTGTTAGAGGTCATGTATGCATTCTTTTGTTTAATGATGGACAAGGTAGCCAAAATCCATCTTATAATTTATAATGAGTAGAAGATTTGGGTCAGATGGATTACACAGAGGTTGTGTGTTGACAGTGTGTCTTCGGACTGTATGGGATGATGAGGTTTGCATTAGGATTTTATCTGTACTTGTTCGAGGAGACTGACTACAGGAAATAGTTGTTATGGAAGTGAAATGATATTGGCGATAAGGTTTATATGTGTCGACGTATTGAAGAGGTATTATTGAGATTATATGAAGTTGATGATTATTGGAGTTTTGTGGACAAGAGATTTATATGTATCGATGTAAGAGGTATTATTGAAGTATTGAGATTATGTGATGCTGATGATTATTGGAGTTTTGGTGGATAAGAGGTTAAGTAAGTGAGGAGCTTATTTTTTTTTGTTGGTTTATATGGAACAAGGAGGATGAAGAAAGCAGACTAGAACACTCAAGTAGAAGGAAGATTGTCTACACACACTTTGTTAAATCAATAAGCAATACATATTTTTTTTTTTTTTTTTTTTTTTTTTTTTTGGAGAGAGGAAGTATTGCATATCTTGGCTCACTGACAGTTGTTCAGCAACCGTACATTTTGATCTGGCTTGGCAAACATTGGTCTTGACATGATGACTATGACGTTGACTTAACTATTATTGACTGTTATACATTGCTGCCACTACTACTTGATACACATGATGAACATCAAATTTTGACAGAATTGCATTTACACAGTTAACACTATTCAATTACACAGTAGTACTTAATGTGGATGAAAGATGAGTGAGTGTGTTTAGTGTGTTTTCCTTTCCTAATCCTACCCACCTATCTCCTAAATATTATTTTATTTGTTTGTAGTGGCTTGCACTGAAACCCGTAAATATTATAGGTTTACTGATATTTGAGTATTTGTAATAGTTAATATGACAATTATCTGATATCATTTGTGTGTTTATTAGAATTTGTATGTTTAGTGTAAGAGCATTGAGAATAATTTTGTAAAAGCATTTGTATGTGCATTCAAACTATTGTTCATGCCTGAACTGTCTGATTAGTGATGGTGAATATTATGAACTGTTACCTGCACTTGTTCAACATAATGGGTGCCACTTAGAAATGATTAATTTCTGCTGATGAACTGTGTGATTAGGATAGTGTATATTATGGACTGTTACTTGTACTTTTTCTACATGATTGGTGCCACTAGGACATGTTTAATTTCTGCTTATAAACTCTGATGAACAGTGTAATCAGTGATAGTGAATGTTATGGACTGTTACTTGTACTTTTTCTACATGATTGGTGCCACTAGGACATGTTTAATTTCTGCTTATAAACTCTGATGAACAGTGTGATCAGTGATAGTGAAATTATGGACTGCTCTCTGCACCTGTTCAACATTGCTAGGTGCCACTGATGAACTGCTTCTACTGAGATAGTGTCACTTGTTGCTGTCTGCACCTGCTCAACTTTGCTGGGTGCCACTGATGGACTGCTTCCACTGAAATAATGTCACTTGTTGGTTTCTGCACCTGTTCAACATTGCTAGGTGCCACTGATGAACTGCTTCTACTGAAATAATGTCACTTGTTGCTGTCTGCACCTGCTCAATTTTACTGGGTGTCACTGATGGACTGCTTGTACTGAAATAATGTCACTTGTTGGGGTCTGCACTTGTTCAGCATTGCTGGGTGCCACTAATGAACTGCTTCTACTGAGAAATGTGACTTGTTGCTGTCTGCACCTGTTCAACATTACTGGGTGCCACAGATGGAACTGCTTCTACTAAAATGATGTCACTTGTTGGTATTTGCACCTGTTGACCATTGCTGGGTGCTACTGCTGGAACTATCAACTACTTGTTTTTTTTTAATCATGGAAAGCATGTTATGTGAACATTTGTATAAACTGATTTTTTGTGTATTGTGTAAACTATTATGTAAAGCCACATGTATGAAAGAATTTGTATTGCCTACTGTATTTTATATTTTAGGTTATTGAAAGGTCAGTGCAAAGCCAAAATTTTATCTAATTATGTGATATTTACGTATTAATATTATCTTTTATTTTTGTCTGTATTTTTTTGACGAATTTGGTGGTATTTTGACCACCAATGCTGGCAAAAATACCATCAAATTCTAGCCCGTGGAGGAAGGGCATATGAAAGGTGGCTACACTGAGCCATAGCGCCAGAGAGTTTTGTTTCGCCGCCTCCACTGGCAGTGATGATTGAGAAGTAGCGGAGGACAGTGCTTGTGGAGAACTCATGGTAGGCAGTGATTATTGAGAAGTAGCGGAGGGCAGTGCTTGTTGAGAACTCGTAGTAGAGAGTGCTTGCTGAGATGTCATAGTGAAGAGTGCTTGTCGAGATGTGGCAGTAGGGAGTTCTTGTTGAGATGTGGTAGTAGCGAGTCGGTGTGGAGATATTGTAATGATTAGAGTGCTTTTCATCAATAAAAATGAAGGTAAAAAAAATTTTCTTTTCTCTCTCATTATTTCAGTGTCCTGAATAATGCGTCATTACAGGTTCGGTCAACAAAGCATCTGGCTTGTGTACTTGTATTAGAGTGTATTTCTGGTTTTCTTGCGCAGTTATAGTATTTCTATTTTTTTTATTACTTCAGTATAAATGGTATTTAAAATTTCTTGTCTTGTTGAAGCAGAACCGTGCCAGATGTGTACGTTGAGTCACACTCCCACACACAGAACAATTACACTTGTGCTTTGGTTTCGTAGGTTTTATAGTTGCTGGGGACTTAATTAATTAATTGTGTTAACAGGAAATTTTCATTTCATTCTTTGTTGTTGTTTTATGCAGTCAGATTGCGTACTAAAACTAGTCAGGGCCAACCGTTTACGAGACTACGTAATCGGACATACTGCTACCAAAAATAAAAATTATTTTTATATTTAAATAATTAAGCCCCCATGCAACTTGTTGCATCTTCTAATAAGTGTCCTGCCAATGAAACGCAACCTTTGGCTCGCCTTCCCCACAATATTATCTATGTGGTCTTTGCAACTGAAGTTGTTCGTAATTTTAACATCCAGGTACTTAGTTGAATTGACAGCCTTAAGAACTGTACTATTTATCGAGTAATCGAATTCCAACGGATTGCTTTTGGAACTCATGTAGATCACCTCACAGTTCTCGTTATTTAGCGCCAACTGCCATCTGCCACACCATACAGCAATCTTTTTCTAAATCGCATTGCAGCTGATACTGGTCTTCGGATGAGCATCGTCTGCGAAGAACCTAAGAGAACTGCTCAGATTGTCACCCACGTCATTTATATAGATCAGGAACAGCAGAGGTCCCAGGACGCTTCCCTGGGGAACACCTGATATCACTTCAGTTTTACTCGATGATTTGCCGTCTATTACTACGAACTGCGACCTTCCTGACAGGATATCACGAATCCAGTCGCACAACTGAGACGATACCCCATAGGCCCGCAGCTTGATTAGAAGTCGCTTGTGAGGAACGGTGTCAAAAGCTTTCCGGAAATCTAAAAATACAGAATCAACTTGAGATCCCCTGTCGATAGCGGCCACTACTTCGTGCGAATAAAGAGCTAGCCGCGTTGCACAAGAACGATGTTTTCTGAATCCATGCTGATTGCGTATCAATAGATCGTTCCCTTCGAGGTGATTCACAATGTTTGAATACAGTATATGCTCCAAAACCCTACTGCAAACCGACGTCAATGATATTATAGGTCTGTAGTTCGATGGATTACTCCTACTACCCTTCTTAACACTGGTGCGACCTGCGCAATTTTCCAATCTGTAGGTACAGATCTATCGGTGAGCGAGCGGTTGTATATGATTACTAAGTAGGGAGCAATTGTATCAGCGTAATCTGAAAGGAACCTAATCGGTATACAATCTGGACCTGAAGACTTGCCCGTATCAAGCGATTTGAGTTGCTTCGCAACCCCTGAGGTATCTACTTCTAAGAAACTCATACTAGCAGCTGTTCGTGTTTCAAATTCTGGAATATTCCATTCGTCTTCCCTGGTGAAGGAATTTCGGAAAACTGCGTTCAATAACTCCGCTTTAGCGGCACAGTCGTCGGTAACAGTACCATCGGCACTGCACAGCGAAGATACTGACTGCGTCTTGCCGCTTGTGTACTTTACATACGACCAGAATTTCTTCGGATTTTCTACCAAATTTCGAGACATTGTTTCGTTGTGGAACCTATTAAAGGCATCTCGCATTCAAGTCCGTGCTAAATTTCGCGCGACTGTAAATTTTAGCCAATCTTCGGGATTTCGCGTTCCTCTGAACTTCGCATACTTTTTCCGTTGCCTCTGCAAAAGCGTTCGGACTTGTTTTGTGTACCATGGGGGATCAGTCCCATCTCTTACCAATTTATGAGGTGTGAATCTCTCAATTGCTGTTGCTACTATATCTTTGAATTTGAGTCACATCTCGTCTACATTTCCATAGTCAGTTCGGAAGGAATGGAGATTGTCTCTTAGGAAGGCTTCTAGTGACACTTTATCTGCTTTATTAAATAAAATTATTTTGCGTTTGTTTCTGGTGGATTTGGAAGAAACGGTATTGAGCCTAGCAACAACGACCATGTGATCACTAATCCCTGTATCAGTCATGATGCTCTCTATTAGCTCTGGATTGTTTGTGGCTAAGTGGTCAAGTGTGTTTTCGCAACCATTTACAATTCGCGTGGGTTCGTGGACTACACTGCGCGAAATAATTTAGGAGAAAGTATTTAGGACAATCTCGGAAGATGTTTTTTGCCTACCGCCGGTTTTGAACAAGTATTTTTGCCAACATATCGAGGGAAGGTTGAAGTCCCCACAAACTATAACCATATGAGTGGCGTACTTATTTGTTACGAGACTCAAATTTTCTCTGAACCGTTCAGCAACTATATCATCTGAGTCTGGGGGTCGGTAGAAAGAGCCAGTTATTAACTTAGTTCGGCTGTTAAGTATAACCTCCACCCATACCAATTCGCATTGAGTATCTACTTTAAGTTCACTACAAGATAAACCACTACTGACAGACACAAACACTCCACCACCAATTCTACCTAATCTATCTTTCCTGAACACCGTCTGAGACTTCGTAAAAATTTCTGCAGAACTTATTTCAGGCTTTAGCGAGCTTTCTGTACCTATTCAGCTTCTGTGCTTTCTATTAGCGCTTGAAGCTCAGGGACTTTCCCAGCACAACTACAACAATTTACAACTACAATTCCGACTGTTCCTTGATCCAAGCACGTCCTGTATTTGGCATGCACCCTTTGACATTGCAGCCAACCCCGTACTTTCCCGCGGCCTTATAACCTAAAAAAACCGACCAGTCCACGCCACACAACATTTCGTAATGATGTGGAACGTTTCATTTTAATGAAAGATTTCTTTAAATAGCAGTATTGAATTTATTTACAAAACTTTTTTACCCTCTCTCTCATCCTTTTTTATTTTTATCTCTCTGTCTCTCTCTCTCTCACTTTCTCTCTCTCTCTCGCTCTGTTCTCTCTCTCTCTCTCTCTCTCTCTCTCTCACACACACACACACACACACACACACACACACACATTCCCTTTTATTTTTACTTGTAAGTTGTGTTCGACTATCGGCGAGGCACGAAAACGTCCGTGAACGAGTTTCTTAGTTTTGAGTACAGTTACGAAAGAAATATAAAAACAACTATGAGCGTTACTGATTTATGATGCCTACTTAGCAGTCAGTTACGAAAGAAATATAAAAACAACTATGGGCGTTACTGATTTATGATGCCTACTTAGCAGTCAGTTCTGAGTATTATTAGTAACTACGCTCCAGTCCCTAAACCTAGTTACAGGAATGCGAATCGAACGCATTACGTATTCCAGGTCGTAGCAGCAGCGTCTTTGAGACGCCAGCTATGGTCACTTCCCAGCCCGCTGTAGGATCACATCGGTTCGTCTTCATCCTGCTGGTACTGTAACTGACATTTGGCAACAAGCCAAGGTATGTTTGGCAACACTGTGATCGACGAGTTACTTCAGCAGACAGCAGAATTGTGTTTAAAAAATGTAGCTGTGAATGTACACGAAATGACGACATCTTATCTACAGTGCATAACGCTTACTGTTACACCATTAGCTGCCATGTAGCTACAGCTGCTCCGGAAGTCAATAGTTCCTCCAGAACTTCGGCGTTCCACAGTGCTGTGAGATAATACATATGGCCGGATCTAGACTTCTGAGAGACGGACTGTTACAGCTTTTCTTTTGCACTGCAGGACGGTTTCAACAAACAAATAGCGCAATAGAGTTGCTCAAATGGAAAGGAACCCTTCCTATTTAAATTTCTGCATCCTACACTGTTGGCAGTTCTGTGTAGGTGGCAGTTACGTCATTTTATTTTGTTGATTACAAAATAGAGTCGAATGTATGCACTGGATAGCCGAGGCAGCTAGTTCATGGCGATTCGGTCAACCAAGTAAATGAATGTACTGAACATGCTGCAAACCACTACAGGGAGACTGTGTGTCAGAAGTCTCATCCAGTGTGGCGAAACGGTGTTATGATAGGAAAATGAGTGAAACAAAGAAGGGGATTTGGTGGTCTATTCTTTTGATGATAGTTTCATATTCCTATGGCTTGGGTTCGATTCCATATTCTGCCCATGATTTTTGATAGGCAGAGACAGATTCTATTCTCTTCCGGCTACACCAAATGAAGAACGTATAGTAGCATTGTTGTCTGAAATTCACATTAAACATGATATTCCTTCTCTACCAAGTAGCCGTTAAGATGAACCACTATAAAGTCAGGAGTGGCCACATGTAGAAACTCTATCACCAGTATCCTTTCTTATACTAGTTATTTATTTCTAGTCACGAAACAAACGCTATGTAGGGTCACAGGACACTTATTCTATCTTTTATTTGAGCTTCTGTACGCCGATAAAATAGGTTCTGAACTGGGAATGCAACTCAGACCGCCCTTAAGGCGGAATTTGGTCCCTTCGTGACAATACAGTTCGACTACAATTTGTTGTTTGTTCAATAAGGCAGATTCCTCAACATCTCCACTTATTGCGCGTGAATGGGTTCGAATCCTGGCCCGGCACTAAGGTTTTCGCTATGAATTATCAAGCATGAGCATCAAGCATGAGAACACCTACCTGTTGGTGGATAATAATTTCGATTTTTAATACATTTTCATTCGTTGTCAACACTAACGATATCTCACGTTTTTGACTCCCAGTGAGACATATAACTATTTGCGAGATCACTGTAAGTTCAAGGATGTTATTCCGAGCTGCTGGTGGAGAAAAAATTGGTAGCTGACGTCTGTTTGTGTGTAGAAACGATATGTGTGGGGTTCGATTCCCAGTCAGCACTGAACTCTTCGTCATATTATTTCTAGTTGAAACATTCTCACGTCTAGCTGCTGGTGTAACAAACCCATATTTAACGTTAGATTTCTCTAGAATATAACAGCGATAGGTGCCGGGTTGAAGTCCTGGGAAGGAAAAAATTAATATTTCGTCTCGTCATTTCAGTTAAAACATCTAGCTACTGCGGAGAAAATCCGATATGTCACAGTTGACTGTGCTTCGATAGCAATCCGATTAGGTTCTTGGTTCTAATCCCTGTCCAACACAAAGCGTCACCTCACGACATTTCAAATAAGTTACTTGTGAAGAAGCAATATTTAACATCTCCCGTAGGACGTTAACAGGGACAATAGATGCTGAGTAGGAATTCGTGTCCGTTAAAAATGTTTACTTTATGTAGTTTAAAGTTGATATTTGCTAACTGATAATGTCTAAAATCGAGGTATATCACTCTCTGTATGCCTAGTCAGGAATGACTGTTAGGTTTCGTTAGTCACGAAATCTTAGTCTGCATGACCTGGGTTTGAATCCATATGCAGAACGAGACGGTTCGTCGTGTCATTTGAAGTTCATGCATATTCTCATCTAGCTGCTCGTGAATAACTTAAATTTTTAATGTCATTTTGTGTTAAATAACAAGTACGGTATGTTACTTTGAACAGGACATCATGCATACGACGAAAGTACTATGTGCATTACCTATCTGACGTAATAATGAGAGTGGTAACATTTCAGGTATGTCATTTATTGCAATAAATGTGAGCCTACAAGCCGTAAGGACGGTCGCATCTGTGATAAGGTGTTCCCTGATATTTCTAGTATCTTGGTATTACTTTACAACTTGAGTTATTGCGATACAGAGTAGTGTTTCCTAATGGTGACTTGTTGGAACCATTTTCAATAGTCAAACGACTGTACCAAGGAGCGATTAGAGGACCTGCTAGACAGCTGCGGTAGGCTGGTTGCATGCGAATCAGGCGAAATGCAATTCAGGTCGTTCGGATACTTTTGAGCACGACTGTACACTTGGAGGTACTAACAAACTGAAACACATAATACTCCCAACAGCTATAATTATTAGCCTGGAAATGAAATAAAAATTGATGCAATATTGTTCGGTATACCAATAAAGATAGCTTCACTTACGTACCTAACACTTCGTATATAAGACGTTCCACTTTGCTCTAATTGGCGTTGCAATAACTGCACACCTCATTCCTTTTATCGCATCATGCACAGAGTATTGATCTATGTCTAACTTTACGGTATAAAATCAGAATGTTGTGTATGGCGGCAGTTAATTTTGGTACCATGTATCGATCACCCTTATCTCTGTTCCATTCGCACGTTGTTCGGTGAAAGAACGACTGTCGATATAACTCCGCACGACTTATAAACTCTCTGATTTTTTCCGGTGGTCGTTTGACGAGGGATGTGTGGGAGGAAGTAACATACTGTTCAACTTTTCCCCGAAAATATGCTTTCTAAATGTGAAGACTAACATTCTCTGTGATACAATACACCTCTCTTGTAACGCCTGTCACTGTAGTATGTTGAGCATCTTCATAATGCTTTATCCACATCTGCTGAAAGACCCCGTGCCGAACTATGGCGCTGTTCATTGTATCTTCTCTATCTGGTCTGTTATGCCTAATTGGTAATGGTTCCACACAGAAGAACAACTTAAAGGAATAGGCAGAAAAATGTTCTGTAAGCCACTTACTTTGTGAATAAATACAATTTCTTTGCGATTCTTGCAAACAATCTCAGCCCAGCATCTGTTTTCCTACCTTTTACCTGCTGAAAGACCCCGTGCCGAACTATGCCGCTGTTCACTGTATCTTCTCTATCTGATTTGTTATGCCTAATTGGTAATGGTTCCACACAGAAGAACAACTTAAAGGAATAGGTAGAAAAATGTTCTGTAAGCCACTTATTTTGTGAATAAATACAATTTCTTTGCGATTCTTGCAAACAATCTCAGCCCAGCATCAGTTTTCCTACCTTTTATTTTATGTGGTGGCTTCATTTTCAGTCGCTTAGAACGGTTGCTCCTAGGTATTTTATGTTTCATGTTACACCAGAGGTGTTTCACCAATTGCAGAAGTGAACAATAATGGACCTCTTCACCCGTTTACATGTAATACGTTTCATACCCATAATTATAGCCCTTATAGAGCAGATAAAGAATATGTGAAAGGAGTGACATGTGTCGCAACAGATACGAGAAAGAGGTAGACATTACGGGAGAGATATTACGCGTCACGGAAAGGATCAGTGTTACAACTCAGAGAACGTGCGTTCCAAGAAGAGTCAATGTACGTTATTTTCGTGAAATGGCTGCTTTGGGAAAGATTCCATATGACCTTTAATTTATAAGCTCATATGGAATCTTACCGACAGTCTTGTTTTCATGCAGAGAAAGGTTGCGAAACGACAGTGACAACAGAAATAGAGTATGAAGAAGGAGTTCATCTCCCAAGTGATTAAGAAGGAGAGGGGTGGAGTAATGCCTATTTAAAAAACCTGGGTTCATTTGGCTCTCGATGGTATCTCCTTGTGACCTCGTTTGCCCAGGATTACAGGTAAGGCGGAAGGGAAGTTTCATTTCCCAATGTTGGTGAGAACGGAAGAACCACTCAGAGAAAGCCTTCAGAGTCTGTTCAGAAAAAAGACAATATGTGGCTTGTTATCCACGTATTTTACTTTAAAAACTTTGTGACTAAAGCTTTATCGCTTGTTATTGATTTTATACCTGACATGTAAGTACTTTTTCTTTCTTGTACTTTTAGCCAGTACTTACACGTTGATAAAAAAATTTCCCATAGTTTTTGTAATTATGTTGTAGGCCAGTTTGAATGTTTCATTTCTGATGAAGGCACTCATAGAAGTGCCGAAATCAGGTCAAAAGACTTAATTTTTGCGATCGAGGGCTGTAATTGCTTTAATTTTAATTTGTAAACGGTCGCTGACCACGCAGCCATGTTTAAAACTTTCAGACTATAGGAGCTTGCGGCGTTCGGCCTGCCACGAAAACAGAGGGAGTCGGAGGTCGCTGGCAAATTTTCCAGCAACGAGAAGACTTACACAGGAACATTGAATATCAATACACTGATCAGAGCCGGGAAACTTCGTGAAATAAAAGCTCCTGATATTGGCAGTCCAAGAAAACTACTTAAGAGACGACAACACTACCGACTTGGGTAACTACAGACTGTCTAAGAGCAAAACAGACAGGAAAATAGGCGAAAGAGCTCCGCTCCTATGAATGGCCGTGACAGTCAACAAGAGGATACTCCGATTATTAATAGAAGTGAAACAAGTAAAAAACAGACAGATGACGATGAGGCTCAACTGTACTAATAAGTACCACATGAGAATCATCGAAAATGCACCTGCAGACGAAGATAACAAGAGAAACAAAGAATTAGTCACTAAAAACTGGGATGAACTAAAGACAGCTGCGAGAACAGCCGCTAAAGGAAATGTTGAAATTTGATTAGGTGACTTATACTCAAAATTAGGCAGAGAAAAGAGATTCTGAGGAACGATAGGACAATATTCAGTTCACAGATGCACCAACAAGAATAGCTAGACAATGACCGGGATACTTTATCGGCGCAATATAACGATAATGTCAACTCACTCCAAGGACGAGATCACGAAAACCAAGATGCTGAGATCACCCGTCAAATCCTTAGGAAAAAATCAAAATTACCGTGTAGCAATTAAGCACAAGAAACACGGATAAACAGTGAATGTACAAGTAAGAAGTGTGGTGTCAACGTTAGCGGTCCAGCACTTGCAACCTCTCTGGACTCGCTGGTGCCTGCCGCGTCGCCGTATGGCACGGACAGAGACTTGCAGATCGCACCGGTCGAGTCAGCTACAGTTAGTGAGCGAAGTCAGATTAGCTCGCTAGGTTCGCAGTCTCTAGTTCGC
The DNA here is from genome assembly GCF_021461385.2 of Schistocerca piceifrons. NCBI lineage: Eukaryota > Metazoa > Arthropoda > Insecta > Orthoptera > Acrididae > Schistocerca > Schistocerca piceifrons. Next base: position 203,937,017 of record NC_060141.1, on the reverse strand, counting down.
GCATGTTTTACGCACGTAATACCAGAATTGTACTATCTTGCATGTTGTATAGTCCAGTTAATGATTGTTAATATGTTATTTGTATTCAAGAAAGATAGTTGTTATTAGTTATGTTCCTGGAGTACAGTAGAAGGACGATGTTAAGTAAAAGTTATTTACTTAAGTATTGCAGTACTAATTATTATAGGATGTTCCAGATTCCTACAACCACCCCACTCGTGCTAGCCTCTATCATCCCACAGCAGATCCCAGGGGTGCCGATCGAAAAGCATCCTGCATTTGTGTGAAGTCATGACATGCTGCCATATACCTTCACATCAGGAAGAGGGTAAACATAGACTCCTATCATTATCTCACGAGAATCAGAATCTGGCTAAGACAAAATGAATCAGAGGACCACAAGGGTACCAAAGTTCAGTATAACAAAATTAAAATTATCATCAACGAATGAGGAAATCTGGCACAGACAGGTAAACCTAAAAATTATTCAAAGAGGAGGTAATCAGTAAAACGAAAGATAATACCCTTAAATTAAAAAGATGACACATCCACGGTAGGAAGACGTCTGCAATAAAACTAGCAGAAGTGATTCTGGCAAAGTATACAGAGACAAGATAGCAAATGACAAGAGACGTCACGGCAGGCAAACAGAATATGAAATGTGTTAGTCAAAAGGAATAGAAGAGATCTCCGAAACTGTAACAGGAGGTACTTCTACAAGGTATTTACAACCAGAATTGTAGTATATCAACCGCAAAATTCCTGTTTCAGTAAGAAAGTATGGACAACTGGTACTGAGAAAGAAAGAGAAATGCGAGACACCCAGGAACTATATCACTTAATTACTGGAGAGTCCTGGACTTGCTGAGAGATTCCCAATTAACTAAGAGATAAAGAAAAACCATGAACCTGAAAACTGGTAGAACAGCAAGAGAAAAATGCATTTTAACTGAACTGCTAACGGAAGCTGGGCAGAATTGACATAAATATCATGCAAACAAATGACAGAGCGAAATAATTGCAGGAGTCAGAAAGTGTGCAGTTACACAACGTCTAAATAAGGAAGGGGATGGTACCTATGTTACATGGTTACAAAATTCTATCAGAATGCCTTCTAGACCAGGAGAATACCAAGCAGGCTTCGGTTCGACGAGATCCAATGCTGAACAGGTAGTTGGAATACAGTCCTTAATTAGCGAGCGATGGGGAGCGGAGGGACCATGTGCACCTCTATAGATTTCAAAAAGTCTTATGACTCTACAGATGGACCTTCACTGTCCGAAAATCTGGAGAAGAGAAGCCTCGACGGTGGGACATTGTCAAATGGACATTAACGAACACCAAATACTAAATGAAATTCATGGGAGAGATATCAAGGGACAAGTACATGGGATATCACCACAACTGCTCATTGTTTATTAAATAAAGTTGTCAGGGAATAGGAAAAGAATTGAAGGTTGAGAGATTTTATACGTCAGTCAGTCCAGGAAGGAAAAGGAAAGCATTCCCTAATGACCTGGCAATACACACAGATAACACAAAATCTGCCGAGTTCTGAAACAGGAGGTTGAAAGAGTCGTACTAAAGATCTCCTACGAGAAAAGAGAATGCATGGCAAGCCAAAAGGTGCGCCACGAAAAAAAATCGAGACAAAATGTCAGTAGATCAAGACCATTTACTGATCCAAGTACCTTGCGTAGTTGATACAGGCAAATGAGATAGAAGAAAAAGCCCACAAGCATAGGACTATAATATTCTGGAAGACTTGAGGCATCGACAGTAGCTCATGTATATCACCTAACGTACAAATGATAGGTTACAACACCACCACCAGTCCACAAACCATATAAGCGTTTGAATCGTTGATCATTGAATCGAAAATGTACACTGAAAAAGACAAAAAACTAGAGAGACGAGTTTTCAGCAAAACCTGTGGCCCAACAATACAAACATGGCTACCTTTTTGCGTTGCAGGTAAGAGACGAACACGTATTGTATATGACATGAAGAGTGTCGACTGAAATTTCATGTGCATATCACAAGAATATCGAACACTGAACATAGTTCCTATTACACTTAAAGCATTAAGAACGTGAACTGGATCACCGAATTCAGGAAGATCTGAAGGATGCTGGCATAACAGACTCAGGTATACGAGGGTTGGAACTTTCATAGTGTCAACTATTTATTTACAGATAGTACAAAATAGATACTTGTTTCAAAGTTTTACTGACCTTCAAAGTAGTCACCAGCATTGTGTTAACCCATTTCCAGCGATGCTGGAGTCGTAGGACACTCCTGGCAGTGCCAGTTGCGTTGACAGTTCGTACGGCGCGCTCTGTTGCCCGACGAATGTGTAGCAGTTCTAAAGCAAATGACTTGAAGTATTTCCTTCAGTTTAGATTCAAATGTGCGTGAAATCTTATGGGACTTAACTGCTAAGGTCATCAAGCCTTAAGCTTACACATTACTTAACCTAAATTGTCCTAAAGACGAACACACACACCCATGCCCGAGGGAGGACTCGAACCTGCGCCAGGACCAGCCGCACAGTCCATGACTGCTGCGCCTAGACCGCTCGGCTAATCCTGCGCGACCCTTCAGTTTAGAAATCAAGTTGAACTCACGAGGGCTTAAGTCAGGGGAGTGCAGTAGGTGGGATAGCACTTAGCATCCGCATCAGTCAAACAAATCAGTAACAGCTTGCACTGTATGTGCTTGAGCATTGTCCTACAAAATGATGGTCAGGCCCTGCAGAAAGTGTCTTCACTTCGGTCTCTCAGCTGGTCGAAGGTTGTGTTCCAAAAATGAGACAGAAGTGATGGCACTTTCTGCCGGACTTGACCATCATTTTGCAGCACAATGCTCAAGCACGTACAGTGCAAGCTGTTAATGATTTGTTTGACTGATGCGGCTGCTAAGTGCTGTACCACCTGCTGCATTCCGCTGACTTAAGCGATCTTTCAACTCGATTTCTAAACTGAAGGAGACACCTCACGGCATTCGCTTCAGAACTGCTACACTTTCGTCGGGCAATAGACCTCGCCACTCGAGCTGTCAACACAAATGGCACTGCTGAGAGTATCATACGACTCCCACATCGCTGGCAACGGGTTTACAGAATGCTGGTGACCATTTTGAAGGTGAGTAAAACTTTGAAAAAAGTATCTATTTTATACTAGCTGCAAGTAAATAGTTGCCACTATTAAAGTTCCAACCTTCGTACAAGGCAGAAAAACATTCAGCAACGAAGTATTAAAGCGGAGAGAGAGCGAAGAGGTCAAGAAATTTAAGACAGGAGCAACTTGGTGGGGAGAAAGGAAGAAAATGCGTAGTGAGAAGATGAAAAATATGTAGTATCAGGCACTTCTCGTGGTTTTCTGGCGGCCTATACGTGTATAATAATAACAATCATAATAAAGGAAATAAACTAATCTACAAAACATATCCACAGAATAGTTGTCTCTCAAGATGCGGGAGATGAAGGAAGGTTTATGGTGTACATTTTCCAGTCCAGCGGTAGTGTCTCAGGATTTAATTACTACTGTTTTAGGAGTACCGATAAGCTGAACGCTTTCTCATGGTTGGCCTTATCTATGTTGATTTAGTAGTGTAGCAGTACAGAGAATTAACCTAGGTCCGCGAATAACTATTTCGGGGTAAATCTGAGGATAATTACGTTGTGCAGTTCACCTCGCACCCCGAACATCGTACAACATGCGTCAGTTCTGGTCGGCACCGCGAATCTAACTTCGCGCAAAGTCACGGAAATTACGGGAGCGAAACAAAAGGAACGATCCAATCTGACTAAATATTGAGAAGCTTCAGAAACAGGTTGCATAGATCCTCTGTGGTGTTAAAATCCGCTTTCGGGTCTGACGGATAGCTATACTACCGAAGGCGACTCCTTGACATACAGCAGGTTTCCTTGCAAGCCGTGTGCTGCACAACTTTGCCCGGCCTCCCGGGGTGGTAGGGAGCACAGTACGAGGGGTTTCTTCGGCGGCTCCGCTTTCAGCGGGTGTCGGTCGCAGACACCGCCGCCAACCGCTCCCAGCAAGAACAATGCCGCCCGCGAGTGCTTCTCAGGAGGGACGCAATCTGGGTCAGCGCGGCCGAGATAATGGGCCGCGCACAGCACAGATTACCTCGTGTTGTGGTGCACGGCGTAGTGGCCACTGCCGTCCAAGCATCGGGAAGCACTCCGCTGAACTTCTACGCGGCTCCTCTACTGGAATGACCATGTGAAACCAACTGTGGGAAAGCATATTCTAGGCTAAGGTTCATTAGGAAATTTTGAGGAAGTGGTTTACAAATCGTTTGTGGGACCTGTTCTTGAATACTTCTCAACAGTCTGGGACCATAACCAGGTTCCAGGTTGGGTAAATGGAAGAGAGAGACAGGATCGAACGAAGAGCGCTGCTTTTCGTCATGGGATGGTTGTGTAGGCGCGAGAATGTTGCGGAGATCCCCAAAAAATTCCATTGGCTCTCACTGCAATGTAGATGTCGTACTTCACTGAAATGTTTACTGCTGAAATTCTGATACGGTTCGTTCGAAGAAGACTTGGGAATTGTATTACTCCCTCCTAGACACGTAACCCGAAATGACCACGACGAGGAAATTACCTTAAGAATTACTCGCTTGAATCCGGACATTTTCACAATAAATGTCAAGTGTTCAATTCCACAAACGTACTAAGTTAATAAATTAGAGTGCAAGTAAATCACAATTGTAATCGACAGTAGTTAAATTTCTACTGTGGGGAATTAATGGTGTAGTCTTTAAAGTTCAAACCACTATATACATGGAGTGCTGGCGATACAAAACACGTGTACAACCTTCTGGTTAGGCTGGATCCTACTGTATTTTGTATCTAACTATGGAGCAATTGCCAATTGAATCTCCCCCATCAGCAGGCTGAAATGTCTAAGCGAGAATGCACACAAACGCTTCAAAATGCTACTAATTCAATGTAAAGTAGTTGGCCACAAACACCGGTAACTATAAGAGAGGTCTAAGTTCTCCTAATGTACTAGGAAGCTTTTGTGTACTTTCCTGGAGAAGATTACTTCCTTAATGTTTCGATGTTAAAGACACATGAACATGCAATTCACAAAATTTCCAAATATCGCATCTAGACGGCCTAGATATCGTCAACATATTCCCAAACCGTCAATCTGAAAACCGAGGAAGAAATGAGGTTGAGCAGTCACGTATTCCTCCTCTCACAAATCAGCTCTCTCTACGCGCCGAGCCCACTGCCGCATTCATCCTTCCTCGCTCTGCAGGTCCATCATCAGCGGTGACTTTCTGAAATACAAAATGACCAAACACCCAGATTTGACAAACATTTCTGCTACACATTCCGCAATGAGTAATTTTACGCTGCTCACTTTAATATCTTAACAACCATTGCATATTATTAGTTCTCGTTCAGACACTAAAAAATAGTCTGTGCCAATTCCCGCGAAACGCTTAAGAGAACAACAACCATGTTCCGTCATCATACTGTCTATAAAAATGAAATACGAATTTCGTGTCGTTTTTATGATCTACACGATGGTGGTTTCAGAATTTGTATAGCAAACACCACTTTTTAATGGCTTCAGTTATTTACATTCCCTCGTATAACCACGTACTATGTTGCTAACAAAAATGGGTTAAAATGGCTCTGAGCACTATGCGACTTAACTTCTGAGGTCATCAGTCGCCTAGAACTTAGAACTACTTAAACCTAACTAACCTAAGGATATCAAACACATCCATGCCCGAGGCAGGATTCGAACCTGCGACCGTAGCGATCGCACGGTTCCAGACTGTAGCGCCTAGAACCACACGGCCACTCCGGCCGGCTGTTGCCAACACATCCCCCCTTTAAAGTTCCTGAAGGTGGGATGATAAGCACGATACGGTATGTGATACATCATATTGTCTTCATAACAGGTGTACATGCAGTAATATGGTGTGCTTGCTAACTTTGGAACTTGTTCACTACTAATTTATACCGCCTCTTCGATCAGCACAAGAAACAAATGGAAATGAGCGTATGGCAGAGTTGGCTGGGAGGTCCCATTCGGGGAAGTTCGGGCGAAAAGTGCAAGTCTTATTGCATTTGAAGTCACATTGGGTGAATTGCGCTCCCATGATGGAGGTGGAATAATGATGAGGACAACACAACATCCAATCCACGAGCGGAGAAAATCTCCACCCCGGCCGGCAATGGAACATGGGCCTGCTTGCATGGGAGGCAAGCACGTTACCACACAGCTAAGCAGGAGGACTTCACAACAGCTTGTAAGGATTACTTGTGTCTGACACACCGCATGGCCTGCCTGCTTGGTATATTAGGGTGAAGCAAAGTATTTTATCAAAAGTGTACTTTATGGAAACAGATGTAACATCTTTAGTTTTAATCGTGTGGACCGTATACGTTGTTAGTGATACACGTTTCGACAGTATGCCCACTTTGGTTTAAAAGTCTTTTTAAACTTTCATAGAAAATGATGTAGCATTTTTATGATTTCATAAGCTTACCTGATAAATCATTAATCGCTTCCCTCAAAAAGCACACTGCTTGCTTTGCAGTGCTATAGTTGGTATAGAACTGGTAGTGGGCGTGCTTGCGGCCCTCCATCACTGAAAGAAGTCACGTCATTGAAGTGGTGTGTACGTGCCTGGAGGTTGCATGATACCTGCACAATAAGATGTGTCGACGTGGACTCGTGAAAGAGTGGCCGAATGGAATTTTCATACCTTGACGTGCCCAAGACCGCATCATTAATTATGTTGCCTGATTTTCTGGAGTATCAGTCTACAGGAGGTAGTGTATCAAACACAGCCACCTGACATGGCGTAAGGGCAGTTAAAAAAAAAAAAAAAAGATCCAGATAGGGATTTGAGACTAGTGTAACGTCTCGTCAGTAAAATCGGTTTCGAACCCTACAGGAATTGCTGCTGTCAGAGAATGTTGGTCCGTATTAACGAGTTTCTGAACAGACATTTCAAAGGGATCGGCGTGCAGTGGAAGGCAACAACGGTGTACCTCGCAAAAACCATTGCTCACACTAGCAAATAAAGCTGGACGTCTTCACTGACGTGAGTTCAGCAACACAGGAATTGGACAGTGGCAGATGTTGGCACTAGCAGTAGAATGAAATTTTTAATCATCCATTCCGAAGACTGTTTTGTGACGTTTTCTTGTATCATGACTGGCTACAATTATTCTGGATGGGTGATACTCATTAGTCACCTTTCAAAGTATTCATTTTGGACGAGCTCTTAGCCGCTAACCTATATTAGAGACATCTGTACCTGGTTCAATGATTGGTAAGCATACCATAGTCTTTGATCTATAAAGTGAATGTACGTGGTGCAGTCACATTGATGTGACCCTGACATACCACAGTCTTTGGTCCATAAAGGGCAGGGATGTGGTCCAGTCACATTAATGTGACCTCCGACATACCTCAGTCTTTGGCCCATAAAGTGAACGTACATGATCCAGTCACATTAATGTGAGCACTACCTATGTTCGAGATCAAGATGCAATGACCGCTCACATACGGCAGGTGGCATCAATAACAGTTGAGGGTATATGAAGCGTGCCGTGGGGATGCAGAAAAAAGTGCTGTCACTGTCGTAATGCGAAAAAACGGATCGATTTACCTGGCGTCTAAAAGGGCATGATCATTAGCTTTCGAGCCAAGGGTGAAAACATTTCCGCAATGGCTAAGTTTGAAAACTGTTCGCTTATCGTTGTGGTTGAACGATACCGTGCACAGGAAAATGACACTAACCAAAAAACCAAACCGTAACTGAGGCAACTGTGGTGGGCCACAGGCCATAAAAGACAGAGGTGAACGATGGCTGCAGAGACATGTACGGACGAATAGACTTGCAGCTGTTAAGCAACAGATCATCCAGCTGACCCAAGGGGCTACCAACAGAGTCCCCCCAATGACCGTTCAGAGAAGTTGCTGCATGTGGGCCTCCATATGCACCTCTGCAGCCGGCGCCTGTTTCGTACATCCATGCTGACTACTGTTCATGACGATGCAGGCCATTGGCGATAGGTGGCCTTTTCAGATGCATAACGATTACCTGTCGTGCAAAGAGACATGATCAGCAGCTTTCGAGCCAAAGGTGGAAGCATATCTGCAATGGCTAAGTTTGTAAACTGTTCGCTTAAAAATGGTTCAAATGGCTCTGAGCACTATGGGACTTAATTTCTGAGGTCATCAGTCCCCTAGAACTTAGAACTACTTATACCTAACTAACCTAAGGATATCACGCATATCCATGCCCGAGGCAGGATTCGAACCTGCGACCGTAGCGGTCGCGCGGTTCCAGACTAGCGCCTAGAACCGCTTGGCCACTCCGGCCATCCTGTTCGCTTACCATCGTGGATAAGCCATTCCGTGAATGGCAAAATGCCGCTAACCAAAAAAACCAAACCAGCACCGAGGCCACTGTGCTGCATCAAGTGCCATAAAAGACAGCGGTGAATGATGGCTGCGGTGAAGTGTACGGACGAATAGACATGCAGCTGTTGAGCAACCGACCACCCACGTGACCCAAGAGGCTACCAACAGAGTCTTCTGAGTGACTGTTCAGCCAACGTTGCTGTATATGAGCCTCCACATACGCCCCTGCAGCCGGCACGTAATTCATGCATCGATACTGACTGCTGTTCATAATGACGAAGGCTGGAATCTGCACGCCAGTGGCGACTGGTGGCATTTCAGACGCATAACATCTTATGCTCCATCGGTAGAGCCCACACAGGAGGAGGGAGCGTAATGGTCTGGGGAATGTTTCGTGGATTTCCTTGGGTGATCTCGTCGTTCTGGAAGGGACAATGCATCTGTCTTTGGCGAACATGTCCATCGCTACATGCATTTTGTGTTTCATCGGCACAATAAAATCTGACAGCAGGACAGTGCAACGAGTGACACAGCGCACAGTATATGTGTTTGATTAGAAGCTAAATCCTCTGGCAACTAAATCCCTGGACTTAAACCCAATCTGTAACCTGTGAGACCACATAGATTGCATTTTACGCGCCATAGAGCCTCAGCCGAGATATCTAATGCAGCTTGTCACGGCACTGTGGTCTGCACGGCCCTACATCCCTGGTAGTACCTTGCTAAATCTTATTGACTCTCTTCTTCCATGTCTCTCATCGGTCCAAGCAGCGAAAGGTGGATCTTCAGGCTTTTAAAAGGTGATTACATTAACGTGTGTTGACAGGTTATTCCGCTGACGATATTTTGCAGCTACAGTGAGCTGGCTACTAGGAGGCTTCCACTGGCAGTGTGGTATGTTAGTGTGGGCCGTTCAATTGCAGACAAAGCTTTACTCATTATGTTTTGCAGAGGATGACGTGTTTCCTGCTTGTAAACACATGCTGGGGCTGTCTTATCTGTGAACGTTGTGGGGAGACTACGATATGCTCTAGCTGCTTCATGTTTGTAAGTCTTTCAAGTCTATATATGTACCTTCAGTCGTGTTCAGATTTAACTTCCGTTGGTGAACAAGACATACCTTGTATCATTCTCGTGCTAGAGTGTCGGTGTTTCACTTGTCCACGCTAATTTAGTATTGTTTAACGTATTCTTGTGTGCGTGGAGCTTTCTTTTATTCTGATTGTCATATATCACGGACTTGTGTATGTCGAAATCCATCGAGGTAAAAGTGTAAATTCGTTGTTTGACATTAATCACTGACTTGTACATTAGTGCTCAGGAACTTCACTAAAGAATCTTTGATTTATTTCCTTTGACCATTCGTTTCTGAGATTAGTACAGTAATAGATGGTACATTCGTTGTTATATTCATTCTTGCGACTTTACTTGATCTGAGCACGAACTTTATAGACAATTCAGTCAGCAGCGCAATTATCAGGTAAAGAGAAGCATCTGTTATCACCAGGAATGTCTCAAATACTTTGCACGCCTTCACAGCTTGTAAGATAAGTCAGCACTGCCGAGATTAAATGGTTCAAATGGCTCTGAGCTCTATGGGACTTAACTTCGGAGGTCATCAGTCCCTTAGAACTTAGGACTGTTTAAACTTAACTAACCTAAGGACATCATACACATCCATGCCCTAGGCAGGATTCGAACCTGCGACCGTAGCGGTCGCGCAGTACCATACTGAAGCGCCTAGAACCGCTCGGCCACATCGGCCGGCCGCCGAGATTATTAGACTTGGTAATGTTCACGAGTATGTGCTACGTCACTGCTTAATTTCACGTTTCTTATTTTGTATATACGGTAGGCTAAGCAGTTTTTGATGTTGCTAAGTAACAGTCATACAATAATTTTTTTAAAAAACACACCTCCATATGACAGTGTTGTTATTTATTTAATGACGACCGAGGTTTAGGCCTTTTATTCTATTTTCAAGTGATTGAGTTTATGCCATTAACATATATTGTACGACATCAATCTCAAAATTGGCCATAAATTAAGAAAAATATTGGCTCCCCAGGGCCTTTTTTAAATTGGGGAGATATCGAGATTATGGGATGAGCGCTCGAGTGTCTGCTACTGGATTTGGCGTTAACTTCTGTATTGCGACATGGGACATGAGTTATCATGAGCAGCAGCATACATTGTCGCAGTTTTCCCGATGTCGTTTTCGACAGACATGCTGCCCCTTAGACATTCTTCATTCTCCAATGGATGTTTTCCGGTGTTTGAACACATTTGGTAGAAACCTCACCACAGTTCACGTTTCTTCATTTACCTCACGCACGAATGTCACACTGATCCCTTGCCACTTGTCGGTGCTCGCATACTAGCATTAGAGTCGCACGAAGCATATACGCAACAGCAACACCCTCAACCCGAAACTTTTTCGTCGCCCCTTAGGTAATAGTGATAGTCACTCAAACATTTGTTCATGCGCCTGTTCCTTTCGTGTCGCACGGTGAAAGCATGTCTTACCGTTAGCGTTAGGAATTTGAAACCTGGTAGTCAAGGGAAGGCAGGATTCGGTTACGATTGTGGACGGGGCAGTAATCAGTTACTACTGGTTGCCCTTTACAGTCACACACAATTTATTTTAAATCAGTAATTCCAAAAATAAATAAAAATACCACACGTCATTAATGAAAGAATAAACAAGTGTAAATAATAGTGTTTTCAGTGAGTTACAATTTAGCAAATCACAATTAAATACAGATACAACAGATAATGTTTTAAAAGCAAGGCTCTGTGATCTGGGCAGAAGGTCTTACACTGCAGGAATGGCAATAAATTAACAATATAGTAATAATAATATAAAATATAATATAAAAAAATTTGAAGCCTGCTGTGAAACAGCAAATACAATTGCAAAAGTTAATAAAAAAGCAAGCAATTGGTCCAGACGATGTTCCAGGAGTTGACCTCTGAGAAGGTCCGGCAGCAAACACTTCGCGAGCAGTGAGATAGGCAGCCAAGAGTTGCATTCACTTCACAAGATGGTAACTCAGACTAGTGGTAGTCGAACGGATCACTAATGATAATCTTGCTGAAGCTACCTGACGTCCGATAAACCAAATACAACGATGGAACAATACGCCAAAGCCGGAACCGGCGGTGTGCACTACCTCCCCAGAATACTGTGTTTAGAGCTCCCACAACGAGAAAGGAACCACTTCCACCAGAGTAGAGAGCATTCCACTCGCTGCTCTTCGCCTCGGCGACACTACGAGCAGCAGCACGAACCCAAGTCACTGGGGAATCCCTAGGCACCACAATGGTGGAGGTTTCTCTACTTGGATTGAAATGCACTCATCTTAAAGCTTGCTGGATCCGGTTTACGACGAGGCCGCGCGCCCTCGTGACCACAGCCCTTCCATCCGGCAGTCCATGCGTGCCGCCAGCGGTCGCAGCGTGTTCTGGCACCGCGCGGACCTGGTTCCTCGTGAGGCCCCAACCAAACTGGCACACTCATCACCATCATCATCATCATCAGCCAATTCAATCATTAAATGATGTGGCCTCTTCGAGTTGCGGATTCAGGTAGGCTTTCAGCAGTCTTCTCGAAGTGGGACGGTCTGGAGCTGTTCTCTGCCAGGTGTTACCAGCGATCTTCTTGATGTCTTTGTCGCATCTGTCTGGTGGTCTTCGTCTAGGCCACCGGTGCTCTCTCGGACTCCACTCCAGTACTAGCTTCGTCCATCTGTTGTCTTTTCTTATTGCGACGTGACCAGCCCACTGCCATTTCAAGGAACCTACTGTCTCTAAGATGTCGTTAACCTTCGTCACAGACCGGATGTCATCTACCCTTTTACTATCCTTTCTTGTATAGCCCAGTGTTGGTCTCTCCATGGCTCTCTGTGCTGTCCTAAGTTTCTCTTTTGTAAATGAGTTCAGTGTCCATGTCTCGGAGCCATACGTCATCACAGGAAGAATGTATTGATCAAATACTGGTTTCTTCAGATTTACTTGCACTTTTGATCTGAATACTGTTGAATTCTTCCCAAATGCTTGCCCGCCAAGCTTGATGCGTCGATAGATTTCTGGCCTTATGTCTCCCTTCATATTTATAATCTGGCCAAGGATTTTATAGCGTCATGTTTCTTAGGGGTGACATATTTATTTGTCGTGAATACACAAACCATATTAATATTAGTTTTATTTGTCAAGTGTAGCGGTTTTCTCGTATGTCCTGCACCCTAGCATGGCACAGCCTGTCTTATTTAAGAATTATTGTGTTATATTATTATTATTATTGCTATTATTATTACTATTCTGAATCATTCGTCTTCTGACAGGTTTGATGTGGTCCGCCACGAATTCCTCTCCTATGTCAACCTTCTAACCTCAGTGTAGCAATTGCAACCTAAGTCCTCAATTATCTGTTGGATGTATTCCAATCTTTGTCCTTCCCTTCAGATTTTATCCACTACTGCTCCTGGTCCCTCCAGCATCATACAGGTTATTCCCTGATATCTGATCAGATATTGTATATCCTGACCTCTTCTAACAGACTGTCCTTAACTTTCACATCTCCAGCTGGGACCCATTTGTTGGCCAATACTTTTGTTTTGGAAACGTTCATGTTCAAGCCAACCAACTGACATTCCGATGCAAGATCTGTAACTAAGTTTTGGAGCTCTGCACTGGCACTCTCATACGACCCGAAATAAAACGACGTCGCCCCAAAGATACGGCAACAGTTAGAACATATCGATAACCGCCGCTGCTGCCACTAGCGCACACAGAACGCTTGCGAAACCGAGTGCCTCCAGTCTACGATAGAGGAAGACAAACGACAGCAACCGTGCCAACTAAACGATACCGTCTGGCCTGCAACAGAGGGCAGAAACCTACAAACGGCACCAACGCGAGCCGCAGCACGACTCAGAATTACTCTTGGGTAATATTTTGTGGAAGAGAGGAAAATTTTGTGGGCGTTTTGCTGAAACCGCATGTTTCGTGCACTGAGCTCAGTTCAAAGATAGAGAGGATTTCAAGGATACCAAGAACTTGAATAACGACGTTTATTTCAAGGTTCTCCGCAACCAGGTGAGGCCCTTCCTATGTTTTCGTTGTGAATATGCTACGAAGACACCCACGATGACTGTAGACGAGCTCACACGGCTTCACGTATAGGTTTCTCAATTCACGAACCCTCAGGCAATCTATTACTCATCGACTGTCCCACTAAACTTCCCATTAAAATGTTCTGGTATGTTTGGAGTAGCTAGAGAAGCGTAGGGATGAGCATCCCCGCAATGTGGTAATTCGCAGCTCTACTGGATCTGTCATCAATGTGTGATTTCAGTGAAAGCGGAAATCATGAAGAAACTTATGGACTCTCCACTCGACGAACTGAAGTCATTATCAACGCTAGAAGTGATGTTACAGGATTTTATAGCGTCATGTTTCTTAGGGGTGACATATTTATTTGTCGTGAATACACAAACCATATTAATATTAGTTTTATTTGTCAAGTGTAGCGGTTTTCTCGTATGTCCTGCACCCTAGAATGGCACAGCCTGTCTTATTTAAGAATTATTGTGTTATATTATTATTATTATTGCTATTATTATTACTATTCTGAATCATTCGTCTTCTGACAGGTTTGATGTGGTCCGCCACGAATTCCTCTCCTATGTCAACCTTCTAACCTCAGTGTAGCAATTGCAACCTAAGTCCTCAATTATTTGTTGGATGTATTCCAATCTTTGTCCTTCCCTTCAGATTTTATCCACTACTGCTCCTGGTCCCTCCAGCATCATACAGGTTATTCCCTGACATCTGATCAGATATTGTATATCCTGTTCTTTTCAGTGTATGTTACATATTCCTTTCCTCCCGGATTCTGCAAAGAGCTTCCTTATTCTTATCTTATCATTCCACTTAATTTTCAACACTCTTCTATAACACCACATCTCAAATTATTATATTCTCTCTTGTTCCGGTTTCCCCGCTGCCCATGTTTCACTACCACACAATAATGGTCTCCAAACGAACAGCTTCAGAAATTTTTTCCTCAAATTAAGGAGAATATTTGATACTAGAACGCTACACTTGCCCAGGAATGCTCTTTTTGCCGCTGCTAGTCTATTCTTTATGTCCTCCCTGCTCCATCCATCATCTGTTATTTTGCTGCCTAAGCAGTGGAATTCTTCGTCTACTTCGTGATCCCCAATCTGTTGTTAAAGTTCCCACTATTCGCTTTTCTGCTGGTTCTCTTTGGTTTCATCTTTCTTCGATTTACGCTCAGACCATATTTGGTAGTCTCTAGACTGTTTATTGCATTCAGCAGTTCCTGTAATTTCTAGAATGAAATTTTCACTCTACAGCGGAGTGTGCGCTGATATGAAACTTCCTGGCAGACTAAAACTGTGTGCCGGACCGAGATTCGAACTCGGGACCTTTGCCTTTCGCGGGCAAGTACTCTACCAACTGAGCTACCCAAGCACGACTCACGCTCCGTCCTCACAGCTTTGCTTGGGTAGCTCAGTTGGTAGAACACCTGCCCGCGAAAGGCAGAGGTCCCGATTTCGAGTCTCGGTCCGGCACACAGTTTTAATCTGCCAAGAAGTTTCAGTTCCTGCAACTCATCATACCTTTCACTGAGGACAGAAATGTTATCTGCGAATTTTATCAATCATATCCTTTGAATTTTATTCCCACTCTTGACCCTTTCTTTTATTTACATGATTGCCAATTCGATATATTAATTGAACAGTGAAGATAAAAGACTACATTTCTGTCCAGTACCCTTTTTAATCCGAGCACTTCGTTCTTCGTCTCCCAGTCTTATTTTCCCCTCTTGTTTCTTGTGTACATTGTATATTACCCGTCTTTCCCTACAGCTCCTCCATGTTTTTCTTAGAATTTCTACGTCTTGCACCATTTGACATTGTGCATTGCTATTTCCAGCTCGACAAATCCTTTGAACGCGTTTTGATTTTTCGTCTCGCTTCCGTTATCAACCGCAACATTAGAGCTCTTTCGTAAATTCAAGTTGAGCTCCATGTAACAGATCCTAAACTTTCCTTTCCATTATTCTGTACATTAGTTTTGTCAGAAACCCGGATTCATCAGCTGTTATGCTGGTTGTGCGATAATTCTCACATATGACGGCTCTTGCTATCTTCAGAATTGTGCGGATTATGGTTTTCCGAAGGTCATTAGAAATAAAGTAATGGATACTCAGCTAACAATTTCCTTTTCTTTTTTATGTGTTGCTACAGCGCTTTGCTGCATCCTGGTCATTGTAGGAAACGATCGTTCATCATATTCTGGCTGTATGTCTCCAGGAAAACCATTGCTTCTATATAACGAGGAGACACCTACTTAAGTGTCTGCTTGTCTGGCATCAACCTGTTTCTTATCGTGGCGTAGCCCCATGTCTGCGCCAAACGGCGCCTCCTCGGTCCAGACTCGGCCATAATCGTTGAGGCATTTGGTCTCTTGATGTTACATAAAGGCAGTCTTTCGAATTTCTGCGTCATAGCCGGCACATGACGAAAAAAAGCGGGCACGACACTCTTTGAGTATGACAACGCATGTTAGTCATCCTTCGGTCGTTGGATGCTGCATACATTACGTGATCAAAAGTATCCGGACACCTTGCTGAAAAAGACTTGCAAGTTCGTGGCGCCCTCCATCGATAATGCTGAACACGGTATGGTTTTGGCCCACTCTTAGCCTTGATGCATTTTCCACTCTCACATGCATACGTTCAGTCAGGTGCTGGAAGGTTTCTTGTGGAATGGCAGCCAATTCTTCACGGAGTGCTGCACTGAGGAGAGGTATCGATGTCGGTCGGTGAGACCTGGGACGGAGTCGGCGTTCCAAAACATCCCAAAGGTGTTCTATAGGATTCAGGTTAGGACTCTGTACAGGCCAGCCCACTACAGGGATATTATTGTAGTGCAACCACCACGCCACAGGCCATGCGTTATGAACAGGTGCTCGATCGTCTTAAAAGATGCAATCGCCATTCCAGAATTGGTCTTCAACAGTGGGAAGCACGAAGAGGCTTAAAACATCAATGTAGGCCTGCACTGTGGTAGTGCCATGCAAACCAACCAGGGATGCAAGGCCCCTCCATGAAAAGCACGACCACACCATCACACCACCGCCTCCGAATTTTTCTGTTGGCACTGCACACGCTGGCACATGACGTTCACAGGGCATTCGCCATACCCACACCCTGCTTTCGGATCGCCACATTGTGTACCGTAATTCGTCACAGCACACAAAGTTTTTCCACTTTTCAATCGTCCAATGTTTACGATCCTTACACCAAGCGACTTGTCTTTTGGCATTTACCAAAGTGACGTGTGGCTTATGAGCAGCCACATGACCATGAAATCCAAGTTTTCTCACCTCTCTCCTAACTAGTACTTGCAGTGTATCCTGATGCAGTTTTGAATTCCTTTGTTATGGTTTCGATGGATGTCTGCCTGTTACACGTTACGACCCTCTTCAACTGTTGGCGATCACTGTCAGTCAACAGACGAGTTCGGCCTGTACGCCTTTGTGCTGTACTTGTCCCTTCACGTTTCCACTTCACTATCACATCGGAAACAGTGGACCTATTGATGTCTAGGAGTGTGTAAATCTCGGTACAGACGTATGACACAAGTGACACCCAAACACCTGACCACGTAAGAAGTCCATGAGTTCCGCTAAGCGCCCCATTCTGCTCTCTCACGACGTCTATGACTACTGAGGTCGCTGATATGGAGTACCCGGCAGTAAGTCCAGCACAATGTACCTTATATGAATAACGTATGTTTTTTAGGGGTGTCCGGATACTTTTGATCACATATTGCATGTCGTAGGGATTGTAACTGTGGTCACTGTAAGGCGGGAGATAGTAACAATTGTAATTACGTTAAGTGGTAGTGTCTCGCAGATCATTAGTGATCGCCTATGACGACTGTTTTAGATTTCACACAGATCCTCTGAAACCAAACTACATATGCTTCTGAAGCACTGACCCTATGATATTTTCACGATATCTAGTGATTATGAGAGAGCTCGTATCAAGTTTATATCGGGTTTATTTAGCACCGGGAAGCTTTTGTATAGTTTCATAGTGTAGTCTGGTAAACAAAAGCTGCTATAGCGATATATACGTGGAATTGGCTCTGAGCACTATGGGACTTAACTTCTGAGGTCATCAGTCCTATAGAACTTAGAACTACTGAAATCGAACTAACCTAAGGACATCACACACATCCATGCCCAAGGCAGGATCTGAACCTGCGACCGTAGCGGTTGCGCGGTTCCAGACTAAAGCGCCTAGAACCGCTCGGCCACTCCGGCCAGCTGTACGAGGAGTTAGACGATGCTATTGATGACCTCCTACGAAGCTGAATTTAGTACGCCATTCCTGAGGAGGTGGAAAGATTCGTATTCAACGTTCCAACGAGAACGAGGACATTAGAGATGGCGCACAGTTTAGGATCTGGGAGGAATGAGAATGGAATCAGCCATGTTCTTCCCAATGGAACCAACGGCGATTTAGGGAAGCAATGGAAAATTAGTTGTGGCAAGGTGTCAGATGGATTTGAAGCGCCATCCTCTCGAATGCAAGACCAGTAGCTTTACTATTCAGCTTCTTAAAAGAGTCTATTCACAAGCGAACACAGTGTTTGTAATATGTTGCGCCTTTCTTGACTACGACATAACGCTTTCCATTTAATTTCGTCGTGTTATGTGACGGTTTCCTCTTTATTTCTCTAGGCAAGTAGCCTGTATTATCGATTAGGTGCTCACATGAGCAATTCTATCTCTGCCACCGTCTCATTTTGAGTTGTTTTGAAGCAAAAGGAAAAAGGGAGCGGCAGATGCTATTTGTCTTCTCCTGGAGTTGCGAAGCTGATCAGGCGCAAAGAGAGACGTGCTGTCTTCTGGTAACAAGGTTTGCTAAAATAAACATCGAGACTCAGATTACATTGGCATGCGCTACATTGTTCTTTAACCTGTTTATTTATTTTATATTTGTGTTCAGTAAGGTCAAAGAAACACGCCATATCCAACAAAGCGAGGAGAAAATTTCTTCCATCATTCTAATTCCCAGGAGAGAAAGTTGCATTACACACCCGTCGTCCGTTGTATCTACAAGGCAATGATTAGGCATTAAGGTAGTATCCACTGGCATACTTTCTTACAATGTATTTTTTTGTGTTTTATTAATTCTTTAGTTTCTTCTTCTTATGTTTCAAGCAGTGGATGTTGGTCCGTTCCGAAACTAAAGGGTATTAACAGATTATATTTTATTATTTGTATATGGGTATATATATTAGTGACATCAAATGAAATAAATCTACCATTAGGTGGTATTTGTATGTATTTTATATCTCTTTACAGGTTATGCGAATTTTTGATCGCGCACTTTTTGTTGACAGTATAAAGTTTCGTTATTAGTGTGTTTGGTTTTGCTTATGGAATGTGATGGGCTATCTATGCATTTAATTACAGGCTGGATCGGAACCGTGGCGTGGCTTTGGCTGGACTCGTAAATTTGGTATATTTACTATATAGGTTCATTTTTCATATTCAGTGAGAATGTTATTTCAATCTGTAATGGCTTTTTTTTTATTTTACCAGCAAATCTACTGGTAGTGATGTGAGGAAATTCTGTGATATCAAATGTAATTAATGACATGACCTTACCTACATAGTCGCTTTTGTTATGTTTGAACACGATATTCCATTTACGAACGTTTAATTCTGCAGAATCGTGTAATATCAGTTTATGGTTTATATCATTCAGAATTTTATGGTCCGTTTTGGGCTGATATTTGTATGTAATCTGTTTGCACAGTTGTTGCCTGTAATGTTTGTTACGTTACCTGTAATTTCATTCTGTTATCCGTATGAGAGGTTCGCTACATCTATTGCAACCTTGAGCGATGGCTATCAAGTGCTTTTGCAGATTTTTCTGTGGTGTTTGGACTACGTTGTATTTCAGACCTTTCATGAGGAGATTTGTTTCGTTATCTGTAAATTCTGTGTTTCTGAAGTTTTCTAACCGTAGGTACAACTGAAAATGAGATTCATATTCATGTGGAAGCTGTCATATATGATGCTGAATTTCTTGTTATGGATACGCCGAATATGTGTGCTTGTGTTCGATATACACCTATAACAAAATAAGCAATATAATCAAAACTTAAGGATGTTACACTGTTATTAAACTTTACATGTGCTACTTAGAGTTCTTGATTCACTGTTTCTTTCTGATGTAATTTGTCCTGTATTTCTTGTCTAATCCACACTCTTGTTGCATGGTTCTTGATTTGATGTGCAAGATCTGGTGTTTCTGTCACTTTTATGTAGGCATAGGTAGGAGTGGCGTTATATCAATCACCTTCACCAATCTGACATTTAAGCGAATGAAAAGCTTAATATTCCCTTTTATTTCATGGGACGACATCGTCAACTTTTTTTTTTTCTTTGGGTCCAGCAAACTAATATATGTCTGATAGTGAAATGATTATTAGAAAGATGCATCAAACAGCTGCTTGTAATAACCAATACTTATTCACAACAGATTGTTTCCCCACTCCCAAGTACGTGCGAATACAATTTTGGTGGGAACGAGTATCATATTTGTTAATCAAAAAACTAAACGCGCTAATAGCAAACCGTTTTACTTTCAACAAACAGGACACTATTAAAGGACACGATACGGAATTTAACAGCTCTGTTGTCTTCATCTCTACGTTGGCCGTCCTGTATCCCATCTATCAGTCGGTAAAAGTGTAATGTTTGCCGTCGTAAGCGCTCAGGTGGCATCGTTTTGATGTAGTTATACAGCCTAATCTCTTCTATCATTGTTGTTTTATGATGACGTCCTTTCGATAAGGTCATTTAGTCTAATTTCTTGTCTCATCGTTGTTTTCACGTCTAGTTGCTGTGTTATGTCTTCACTAAGCACTGCGTCTACTACTTTTAACTGCTCAATTTGTTTTGTTTATTAATTTCCTAATCAGCATTCTGTAAGCGATGTGCTGATTCCTCCCATGACCAGGTAGCTCGACCTCGGATGGGAATTTGGGCAGTCTACATACATAAAAAAGGGGGTCAAAGGTTTGTTTGTAATTCATAAAAATCTATAGTTTTATTGCAATGGTGATGAATTTTTGCACACTTTACCTTCAATACAAGAGGAACACCACTGTCTACATAAGATTTCCTAATATGTCTTAAAACATGTACTTATGTAATACATAAAGGGAAAAGGTTACTATCAAAAATTTCTAAAAGTTCTTGGCCGATTTACTTCAAATTCATGCGTGATTTCATAATGAATATTTAGGTGGACATAGGCCATATATTTTTAGTGTATAGATTACACAGATAAGTATCTATAAAAAAGAGAAACGTTGTTAACAAACATATTGAAAAGTACTTGACCGTTGTACATCGATGTTCCTGGCCGATTTACTTCAAATTACACATTCACATGAAACAATAAAGTAATGAAAAATGAAATGAGTAACAAACGAAATACGTCGCCATAAAGTGACTGTAAATCCTATACCGAGGTTGAATTACAGTGGAAATACCAGTCTTGGTGATAGTACCATCAGAAGCCACCGGATCTCAGGACCAGCGAAAGCTCGAGAATCTGACAGAAACATGATTTCAAACTCTTACTGAATATTTTCCGTTGTTACATACGCAACGAAGCAAGGCTAGCCATGTATAACCTATTGTCGAACGTAATCACGGAGTATGCTGCAGGTGAAGGCGTATTCATTAGTCACATTACGTTGACACTCAGTAATTTAAATATGCCCTTCGATTTAAAGCGATTGCAGTTTCACACGCGGCTTGCATTCGCTATCATTGTCAACAAGGCAGAGGATCAACCACTTCTTGTGACAGATATTAAGGTAACGCCGGGCACTGCAGCTAGTAAATAAATAATACTCATAGACTACAAGGCTGAACCAGAAAAAGGCGATGCAATGAGAAAGCTGTTGTGAGAATTGGAGAGAGTTGCAGGTACTGACAACAAGCGTTAAATATAGATACACTTAATGTGATTAACGTAAAAAGCAAAAGAGAGTAAATTTTTTTATTACACAATCAGCACTGTCTCACTGAAATTAACAGCAACCCTAACAGACCTAGGAATATGTGGAGACATTCAGGTACAATGGCAACACAAATCAGTCCGGGTGACGATATATCCGCTCACATAAGAGAGCGCTACTAAAAGCTCCGTTCAGACTTTTTTTTTAAAAAAAGTATTGTTTCTGTGAGATGCTAACCAAGAAGAGGAAAGAAGGATTCAACTATGTCTTACATTCAGGCATTTTTTAAAATATTATTCAATTGAGGCGCTAACCAAGAAAAGGAAGGAAGGATTCAACGAAGGCTTACGCGGTACCGGTACGTACTTGTTTTCGTTACCATCGGGAGAGTGTTGCGGAAATTATCATCAAACTGTCATTGGGAACGACATAAGTTTGACGTTGTTTGTTGTGAACAGCGTTATCCTGTAAATGTACGTCCCAATATGGGTGAATAAACGTATTACCTGCTACATAAATCTTGTGTAATTAGCACTTCGTGATTTAACAGGGAGTTGCCGACGATGTTTCTTCTTACGAACCAACGGTGAGTGGAGTGTGGAGAGGTACACTATGTACAGTAAATAACGGGCTGAACTGATTAAAATATTTCTGAAAGTTGAACAGTTGTACGCTGGTCATTTTCATAAAGCTATCACACAAAATTTTGCGGAATTTAGAAGTAGTTTAATGAATTCCAACTGTTCTTAAATGAGTATAAAAAAATAACCTTATCGCAACGCAGCAACAACATAAGAAATGTGTATAAATGTTTCTAGCACCCTCATGTTTGGTATGATTATGTTACGTAAACTCTTTGTTCTTGTAAACGTTACTTCTGTGCTATATAACAACATATTGTGTGACTGATGTAGTGTGGTAAGAATATGTGAACGACAAACTTGCTGCTATCCTTGCACTCTGAGTAACTTTAATTTCTAAATGTCTCCTACATCACACCTTAAAGTTCTGTCGCATATTAACTTAATTTATATACAGGATGGTCGGAAATTCCCGTTACAAACTTCTAGGACATGTAGAGGGTAGTGAGTACAGAACATTTTGAATAGCAACCCATGTCCGGAATAGTATCGTTTCCGTTCTTCGACAGTTTCAGTTCAGATGTGTACCTCGTTAACGTCTGCTTAGGGCAAGAGAAACGTCTCAGAGTTCCCTGTCCTGGTATGCAACAGGGTAGACACGATGACATGTACTACGTCAAACGATTCCCAGATATCACTTACTGACCGCTTTGCTGTGAGACCGAGTCAATACCTGTGTGTCACTGATAGAGGAAACATGGTGCAGTACACGCTTGAGGAATACACAGACATGCTCCATGTGTATGGCGAAGCTGGAGGTAACGGAAGAGGTGCTAGTCGGCTGTATCACGAACGTTTTCAACACCGTCACACTCCATCGCACAAACTGTTTGCCCAAGTTACACAACGGCTACGAGAAACGGGTATCTTCACCGTGAGAAGGCAGGACTGTGGTGCTCCACGACGACGCCGCACTCCCGAATTTGAAACAGATGTACTGCGTCGCATTGAAAATAGCCCGTCAACGAGTTCGCGAACAGTTGCGCGTTCAATGACTGTTAGTCACAGTACAGTCTTGGACGTCCTGCATGAGCAACAATCACATCCGTATCACTTACAAAGGTTACACGTTATGGGTCCAGCAAACTTTCCTCAACGCGTCGCCTTCTGCACATGGTTCCTACACCGCAGCCTCAACGCACGCCTGTTTCCACGTCGAGTTCTCTTCACAGATTCATGTAGGCTCACAAGTGACTGTGTTCTGAACGCTCGAAATAGCCACGTCGGGGTGGACTAAAACCCTCATGCAAAGTATGTTGAGTGATTTCAAGACAGGTTTGGAATTAACGTGTGAGCAGGTATTCGGGACGGTCATGTGATTGGACCATACCTCCTTCCATCCAAGCTCACGGGCCTCGCTTACTTAGTCTTCCTACGACACGTACTGGATCCGTTCTTGGAAGTTGAGCCATTGAATGTCAGTCAGGAAATGTGGTTTGAGTATGATGGAGCGCCACCTCATTTTCACTGTCTGTCCGGAGACATCTCAACAGACGGTATTGTGAAAGATGGATAGGCCGTGATCGTCCAAGCGGGTGGCCGCCACGATCGCCCGATTTAACCCCTATGGACTACTTCTTGTGGGGTCGTATGAAGAGCCTAATTTATGAGACACCTGCAGAGACAGAGGATCGGCTGGATCGAGTTCTGGCCCCTGCAGAAGACATTGAAGAGACAACAGCTGGGATGGAGCGTACCAGAAAATGCTTCGGAGGTACAATGTGTGTAAGAACGTTGGTTTACGCCATACCGAGCCGTAGATGCTGGGTTCTTGGCTCAATGGTTCAAATGACTCTGAGCACTATGGGACTTAAGCTCAATGGTTCAAATGGCTCTGAGCACTATGGGACTTAACATCTGTGGTCATCAGTCCCCTAGAACTTAGAACTACTTAAACCTAACTAACCTAAGGACATCACACACATCCATGCCCGAGGCAGGATTCGAACCTGCGACCGTAGCAGTTGCGCGGTTCCGGACTGCGCGCCTAGCACCGCTAGACCACCGCGGCCGGCTCTGGGTTCTTGTTGTTGTCGACTAATGTAAACCATAAGGTGTAAGTTGTAATGCAAACGCGTAAGTAATAACGGAACGTGTCAGTATTCTTTTAAAATGGATTGCAACAATTGTACTGGGTCACGCCCAAGTACGTTCCTCACGTGAGTGTGGATGAGATAATCATCTGCATTGAAACTGTCGTAGAACAGAAACGATACGTTTCCAGACATAGGTTCCTATTCAAAATGTTATGTACTCACTACCCTCTACATGTCCTAGAAGTTTGTAGCGGGAATTTCCGACCACCCTGTATTGTACACGACACAACCTGACCTCTTTATTGCATCACATATTGCTCCTGAAATCACTAATATTTACCCCTAGGAACAGACATGTGAAAGACACCTTCCACGTGGTGATGGTTAACGTCTGAATCGCGTGGTGTGCGAAATAAAATTACATAACTGACAGCATATTATACACATTTTTGTCATTCTATTGACAGTCCTTAGAAAATAGTCCATAATGGATATAAATGATGCCTCGTACACGTGTTCAGATGTTGATACTGTAATTTGTAGGACTCTATTATTTCTTCTTCAATGTTTTACAAGTCAGTTTACGATAATGAAATTGGGTAAGATGTATTTTTATCCTTGAACACGTGACTGTGGTTGTACCGTAATCCTGCAGGGCGTAAACAGTTTCTATTTTCGCAGGTATGCGTTAAAACTATCAAGGAGTCATCCATCAACATATGTCATTTTTTATGTTTCTTATCACACTCATGTAGAGAGAAGTTTCGTAAGATATATCGACTGTGTCGATTTCAACAAGGCTCTTTGCGGCATTATCCTACTCAATATTGAACTGTCGTAGTCATCAACATATTTTGATGTAAATTATTCCCCGTTTCCATCCAATTAAAACAATCGGAAATCTACCAGCTAGATCAAGGTATCATCTCAAACAGAAATAGAAATATTAAGAGCTTTAAATTATGAGGAAACCAAGAATAAGCTGCTGTTTTGTACAGTAATATTCTTAACCATTGTACTTCTGTAAGATTGCTTTAGTAGGAGTAACGAAATAAGAGGGTTATTCATTCTACTAAGGTTCCACTTCTTACGAAATGGAAACTACAGTGAAAATCAAAAAATGTTTTGTTTGCAGTAGTGAGCTACACCTTCCAGCTACTGCTCTACATAGTCATCGCTCGGACTTAGACATTTGTCATAGCGTTTTGCCAACTTCCCGATACCATCATCATAAAAGGCAGCCGCCTGTGCTTTCCGCCAATTCTCTACGCTGATCTGCAGCTCGTTGTCTGCACTAAAACGTTATCTTCACGGCCATCGCTTGACGTGAGTACAGATGAAACAGAGGGAGCCACTTACTGTCGTATGATTGGTGACCAAACACTTCCCACCAAAAATACTACAAGAGCTTCTTAAATGCCCCTGCAATGTTGGTCAAAAACTGTCATGAGGAAGGAAATGCACGACAATTACGTTATTTGGGATGCATGAAATCAGGCGAAATCACTCAGCAGGTACACCCTATTTTCCACGCATCTTTACGTGCTCACTGTGAGGTTCAGAACTGAAAAAACAGCAACGTGAAATCGTCGACTGGCATACTAGAAACATTATCTTACACATCTGTTCAAATTATCGAATTTTCACTGTAGTTTCCATTTCACAATCGATGGGACATTAATAAATGAACAGCCATTGTACCTAGTTAAGTGCTTTTAAACTGAATATTCAAACTGTATAAACCGATATACAAGTGAAGTTTTACGGAAAGGTATTGGAGATCTTTAACAAACTGTTGAGACGTTGGTTCAACGTCGTAGGCAATGCAAACTGAAAATGGCGGACTATGTGGACAGAAGGTCCAAGGACATAATCAGAGGTTTAAACCCGATGGTATAGTGGCATATTATCACGACACTGAAACAGCTAATTTGCTTGTTCCGTTCCACAACATTAACTGTGTGTGTGTGTGTGTGTGTGTGTGTGTGTATGTGTGTGTGTGTGTGTGTGTGTGTGTGAGAGAGAGAGAGAGAGAGAGAGAGAGAGAGAGAGAGTGTGTGTGTGTGTGTGTGTGTGTGTGTGTGTGAGTTTAAAAGAGACAGAGAGACCGGAAGAGAAAAGGGCGGAGACGGAGACTAAGTGGTAGTAGAACATCATGAGAGTTCAGTTTATGTTACGTAACCACCTCTGAACTACTTTCACTGTACTGTAATGGACTGCAACAAGCCTCTGGTTTTGACAACTCGTTCATTGGCTCTGAGCACTATGGGACTCAACTGCTGAGGTCATTAGTTCCCTAGAACTTAGAACCAGTTAAACCTAACTAACCTAAGGACATCACAAACATCCATGCGCGAGGCAGGATTCGAACCTGCGACCGTAGCGGTCTCGCGGTTCCAGACTGCAGCGCCTTTAACCGCACGGCCACTTCGGCCGGAACTCGTTCATTACCCTGCCACATACAGATTGCTTGAAGGTACCGGTTTAACGTACACTTCGAATAAAATCTTTCACAACAGTTAAAATGAATTTGTGATACGTAACACGCACATGAAATTACGGTAATACAAGGGATGCGTGAAATTACGTAAAAGATTAGGATTAAAGGCTGTACACGATGTCATACACAACTGTAAATTAAACGTATCAACCTAATGAGTGTGCGGTTTGTTTGCTGTGCTGGAAAACAGAACAGCATAGACCCATCTAGTGCACCAATAGCAGAGAACGCTGCCACTGAACGTGTCGCAATAAAATTAGGAAAACGTATATGACAAGACATAGCTGCTTTTATTCAATTGTAAACAGATTTAACCACAAAAATTGTAATAATTGGGACTACGGTGAACTGACAGATCACCAAAACGAAAGACATAGGAGAAGCTCAGCTACCAGAAACAGAACAAGCTTTCTCCATTATCTCGATTATCTCGGTAATGTGTGAATTAACGAAACTGTTATCTCGATAGTAACTGTCTAATTTCAGGTTCAGAGTGTCACGATTTTGTTTGTACAAACAATTCGAATCCGTAATAATAAAGATAAACCTACCTGTAGCACATGTTCTCTCCAGTTCCAAGCTAAATAACGCACACGCACACTATAATGGTGAGAGAGAGATTCTACCTTCGATCGGGGAACGCTACGAATCTTATAAGTCAGTGATGTAAGAACACCCCCCCCCCCCCCCCCCAATTCTCTTCTGAGATATTAATAAATTCCTCGTGACCGTTTTAATAAGTGATCGGAATTTACAAGGTAAATAAATAGATCACAATTTGATCCTTTCCCCAAAGATCTTGCTCTCTTGCTTAATTAATGCAGACGTGTCCCTATATCAGTGAGGATGCCATATTGGACACCAGCTGGTCCACGACAAGATCGCGAAAATTTCATTACGCAGGGATATTAACTCCAGCGCGGCCAGAAGTTAATATCGCAGCTTTCACTCTACTTCGTGATGGCGAATGTCTAGTAATACCCACGCTCTATCCGCGTTTCTGACAGATCGGTAGGTTTCAGTCCTTCTTCCACAAAATGCATAGTACACGGTTTATGGAATTGTATAAATGTAGCATATTTATACTGTTGTCGCCGACAGAAAATGCTGGCAGCAAAGTAACATTTTGTTGAGTGGTGACATTACAAAATCGTATATAATGCACATATTATCATGAAAGTAGCAAGAAAATAGCAGAGAAATGACATGTGTAAAAAGACAGTGCAACAATTCTCTCAAAAAAAGCATCAGTTTCCTAGAGATTGTGGTCGTGACTCTTCCACATTATTCAAAAGAATCCCAAACAATTCAGGAAGCCATTAAGCCTCTGAGATAATTTTGGAGTGTTTTTCAACTGTAGTAAATGCCGTGTTTACTTTCAGAATAATTTATTTTCTATTATCTGTTATGGTTTTACAGGTATTAAGAAATATTACAAATTTTGAGGAACAATGTACAATAATTCTCACGCACGCCTCGCAAACTTGAATATAAGCAGCTAAGAAACCACTTTCTCCAAGCGACGCTCTAGTCACATAAGTACCTGTAGGATGTGTGGTTACGCAATATACCCTCGCACTTTTCTTGTGTTTGCGTGTGATATGTAATACAATGTTCCTCAAGAAAGGTCAACGTTTGGGGCCAATTACCCACCAAAATAATTCACGGATTATTAGCGCGATGAAAGATCGCCTATGTACCTCTGTCTCTATTTTATGGTGTTTGTTATTAAACGAGATGTTGGTAGGCAGATGTGTTTCTTGAATCGTTTTGCAATGTGGGTATCGGCATTTTGTGAATAAGACGCGCCGTTTACCGCACTTTCTGCACCGGTGTGTAAATATGGTTCAAATGGCTCTGAGCACTATGGGACTTAACTTCTGAGGTCATAAGTCCCATAGAACTTACAACTACTTAAACCTAGCTAACCTAAGGACATCACACACATCCATGCCCGAGGCAGGATTCGAACCTGCGACCGTAGCGATCACGCGGTTCAGGACTGTAGCGCCTAGAAACTCTCTGCCACTACGGCCGGCGGTGTGTAAAAAATTCAGGACGAAAGTAACTTTCGCATGATGTGTCAATGCCAAGCAAAACAGCTCGATGAAGCCTGGACCATATATAGAAAGAGCTACTATAGTTCAGTAAAGAAGGTAACTGAAATAAATGCGCAACGGACGAACAGAAATGGTATTCTATTCAAAGGCACATATTACGCCGAGTCACCAAAATTTATGAGATCTCCTGTATGTTACAAAAGGCGGAACATGGTTCTTAATAGGGTTATGTTATGTTAACCGGGGACCTAGAAACGATGGAGAGGCTCCGTCCCGGCCTCAGCCGCAGTGGTCCGCAACCCCACGACGGCTACCACAGTGAACTTCACCCCTCCGCCGCCCCACACCGAACCAAGGGTTATTGCGCGGTTCGGCCCCCGGTGGACCCCGCAGGGAACGTCTCACACCAGACAAGCGTAACCCATATGTTTGCGTGGTAGAGTAATGGTGGTGTACGAGTACGTGGAGAAATTGTTTGCGCAGCAATCGCCGACATAGTGTAGCTGAGGTGGAATAAGGGGAACGAGCCCGCATTCGCCGACGCAGATGGAAAACCGCCTAGAAACCATCCACAGACTGGCCGGCTCACCGGACTTCGACACAAGTCCGCCGGGCGGATTCGTGCCCGAGACCGGCTCTCCTTCCCTCCCGAAATGCCGTGCACTAGACCGCACGGCCAACCGGGCGGGCTTCTTAATAGGGTACGTGATCACCATGGACGGCGATGCATGCTCTTCAAAGTGCTCCCACGCTGGCCATAGCGGCATCAAGGAGTTCCTGTGGCTAACCGGACTATCCCTCCTCCAGCGCTGTTGGAAACTGCTGGAGGGTGTCATTGGTGCATATGGACGAGCTTGCAATACGTATCCCCAAAACATCCCAACAAGTGCTCGATGGGCCGGCCGGTGTGGCCAAGCGGTTAAAGGCACTACAGTCTGGAACCGCGTGACTGCTACGGTCGCAGGTTCGAATCCTGCCTCGGGCATGGATGTGTGATGTCCTTAGGTTAGGTTTAAGTAGTTCTAAGTTCTAGGGGACTGATGACCTTAGAAGTTAAGTCCCATAGTGCTCAGAGCCACTTGAAGTGCTCGATGGGATTTTTATAGGAGGAACACAGGCAGGCCAATCGATTCGCCAAATATCCTCACGTTCCAAGAGCTCCTTCATCTGCGCTGTTCGATGGGGTCCCGCATTGTCATCCATAGAAATGAAGTTAGGTCTGAATGTTCCCTGAAAGGACTTAAATGGGGAATGAGTACAACGTCGGAATAGCTTTGACCAGTGAGTGTATCGTGTTCAAAGACCAGGAGATCAGTAGGCTTAAGGAATATTATGCCTCCTTACATGGTTACATCTTCACCACCAAAACGATCTTGTTCGACAGTGCCAGATGTATTATCACATGGCGAGAGGTGGGAACACGACATGCACCCAGGAACATTGTCAAACATTAATATTAAATCTGAAGAACTGGAAGTTATTCAAGGTTACGGCAGTGCACTGTGATAACAGTGGAGCTACTCATGCGCAAAATAGGACCGATCCAGTGCTTTTGCTGCCAAGGCCTATAGCACTTAGCATGCCGCTGCTTTCCGTTTGAATCATGCTTGAAGTGCCAGGACGACCAATGCAATGCCTGCAGACAGAGTCGCATTCTCCGCGCAGCAAAAACTGTATCAACAAGCTCGTCACAACCTATCATGTTTGCATTAAGTTCGAGGGCACTGCGGCATCTTGCCCTAGCCGTGTCGCAGAACGCACCGGTGCAACGTTAGTTGCGTGCCTGGCAAACGACGACAGTATCGCTACGAGGTGCTATCCAAAATTTTCGCGACTGATGCTGCCATCTGCTGAAAGTCTTACCTTTGGTCTAATGGTCACCATCACCCTCAAAGTAATTCCCATCCGCACGTACACACCAGTCCCAGGGTTTCTGCCACTGATCAAACGTTTTCTGGAAGTCCTGTTCTTTGAGGGTGTTTACCACCGCCATCGATTCTCTTTGAATCCTTTCTAGAGTGTCGAACCGACAGCCTTTCAACTTGAGTTTCAGTTTTGCGAATAGTGCAAAGTCTCAAGGTGACAAAACCGGCGAGTACGGTGGGTGGGGTACAACCGCCATTTTGTGTTTTGCCAGAAAGGTCCGGGTGAGCAAGGACGTGTGACAGGACGCGTTGTCGTGATGCAGCAGCCAGTTCCCTTGACGCCAAAGTTCCGGCCGTCATCGTCGGACATTTTCACGAAGCCGTCGCAAAACTTCACAATAGTAAGCGGAATTCACTGTTTGGTTGGGTGGGGCGAATTATTTGTGCACAATTCCCTTGATATCAAAGAAAACGATGTTCATGCCCTTCACTTTGCTCTTCACCTGTCTTTGGACCTTGAATGGCCCAGGCTCTTCCACTGGGATGATTGCTGCTTTGTCTATGGGTCATAACCGTAAATCCAGCACTCGTCGCCGGTGATAACCCGTGACAAGAAGGTTGGATCATCAGATGAGGTGTCACGAAGGTCCGTGCACACATCAACCATCGAAAAATCGCCACACACTAAACACACAGTATTACGGAAATTACTGTGGACACACAACACGTCCTCCCAGTTGAATGCTACTCCGCACAATGACTCATCAGATATGCAGTGCTCGCCACCTAGCGTTGCAAAGATCTACTACTCCTACTATCCAGATGGCAGCACCAGTCCAGAAAATTTTGGATTCAACCTCGTATGGTGCCAGCAAGTGGAGTTGTCAATACCAGTCCACCTCAGGTAGCAACTGAAGGCAGCAAGCACACCAGGCCCAGCAAATCTGCCTAGGGGGGAAATCCGACGGCAACCATTCAGAGAGGAAGACAAGAACTCTGGAGGCGAATGTGGCAGCCATGCTGTAGCCACTGGCACGGCGTTCCTTAGTGGCACAGCCATCGTCGTATCGAATACTGACTGTACTATCTTCACTGACATCTGCATTCGACCACGGGAGCAACGATAAAGTCTGTATAAGCAGCTGGCAAATTTAACTCGTTCCCGATGCTGTGCACACCCAGGGTGCTGATATCAGACTAAATCGCTGGCATCCAAACTGCCAAACGCAGAAGAAGAAAACTAGGAAAGGGGGTCAATCAAGACAACGAAAGAAGTCTACGTCAAACAAAAGTTAACACAGGAGGCAAAGCACAATACTCTAAAACTCTGTAGTTACCAGCTGATAATTTCCACCCTTGAAATGATCCAGCAGCTGGTTGAGGAGAGGAACCAGCTTCCACCCACGCCGAAAGCAGGAGCTAAGTTATTCTGCACGGCTGCGGATGGTGGTCGACCTATTGACGAGCTAGTCGCAGTAGGAACTTGTATTTATTAGTGCCTTGGTGAGGAGCCAGGCTTGAGTTTATTTCGTGGTATTACGATTAGTTGCGAGTTGTTTTTATTCTTCATTTGCCGAATATGTACTTGGAGCATCACAGAAATTAGTTGTAGGTGTGAGCAATGTCTGTTATCTCACAAGACAGTTTACTGACTTTAACATTTGTTTCAAGCACGCTTCGTGCAGGACAGTTCCATTAATAAAGGTTCAGGTTAAGTGTAAGCACAAGCAAACTATGTTTAATAAACACGATTAAACAAAATTTCAGTTTCATTAAAAATATTTCGTCTCGGATACAGTGTTTTACAGTAGTTTTCTAGTTCACTTTATTTAATTCCACACTTACATTGGGTACTGTTATTTACCTAATTAAACTCTAAACAGTGGATGCAGGCAACCCCTGACAACATAGAGCCACAGACAGTAGTTTGGTTAGATTCCAGCTCTACCAAGTCTGAAAACAAGTCTGGAACGCTGGAGCCTCCCTACTGTCACCTGAGGCGTTGTTTGCTGGGAGTTCGCCACAGAGTTGAGACAACAGGGGGCGCGTCGGTGCAGTATGCAAATGTAGGGGCGCCGAGCGCGTGCTCAGACCACAGTGGGAGGAGCTACGTGAGATGGTGACGTCACTACAGACGTCTCACTCGGCACTCTGGTCGAAGCGAAGTTCAAAAGTCACAGCGACCGTTCTGCGAAGTTTAGTCATGTGGGGGTGCCACCTCTGCAGTTTTACGAAGGCAAGGTTAAGGTAAGGCTAGGAACGTAGTCAGTGCCCGAAGAGAGGCAAAATACGTTGATGGGCATAAATCACAACATCAGAAAATGGCTCGAATGGTTCAGATGGCTCTGAGCACTATGGGACTCAACTTCTGAGGTCATTAGTGCCCTAGAACTTAGATCTAGTTAAACCTAACTAACCTAAGGACATCACACACATCCATGCCCGAGGCAGGATTCGAACCTGCGACCTTAGCGGTCTCGCGGTTCCAGACTGCAGCGCCTAGAACCGCACGGCCACTTCGGCCAGCCATCAGAAAATGATTAATGTAGTATAATGAAATAATAATGAATTTGTCTAGGTATAATATTTACGTGATTGCCGAATGGAAGATCACACATTAATGTAAGCACGAGATAATCCATTGCAATGTGAA
Source organism: Schistocerca piceifrons (assembly GCF_021461385.2). Lineage (NCBI taxonomy): Eukaryota > Metazoa > Arthropoda > Insecta > Orthoptera > Acrididae > Schistocerca > Schistocerca piceifrons. Next base: position 203,903,748 of record NC_060141.1, on the reverse strand, counting down.
ATGCTGATACATTAATAACTGATGTAACAGCGTGAATGTTGAATGCGATCAAGCTGACATGCATGCATTTTGTTATACTGGTGCCGGAAGTCAGATTGTGGTATGGAGTTGCATGTGTGATGCACTTCATCAGTCAATACGGGGACGGTTAAAGCTGGAGTTGTCGTCTGATGATGTCCCACATGTGATCGATTGGAGAGATATCAGGTGATTGAGGATGCCAATTTAACATGTCGACACTCAGAATAGCTTGTTGGGTTACAAAGGCGGTATGTGGGCGCGCATTAACCTCTTGGAAAACACCACTGGAATTCATGAATGGCAATAAAGCAGCTCTAATCGCCAGATTGACGCAGAAATTTGGAGTCAGGGTGCTCAGAATAACCACCAGAGTGCTGCTGCAGTCATGAACTCATCCAGGCACTTTATTGTGAATAGCAGAATAATCGAGATGTAGATACGAAATCGCACCTCCAGTGTGTCTAGCACGCAGAAATACTGTTTGCAGGCCCACAACTGGCCATACGCCGAACTCGATGGTCTTCCCTCCCGGTAGTGCCACGTGCCCGTCCAGAAACGTCTTCTTGCGACAGTACACTTTTGTGACCGTCGTTGCCAGCAATCATTTACAGTGGTTACGTTGCAGCCAAGTCTTTCTGCAATACAAAATTGTTAATGTTTTCGTGGCCACTTGTTGACAAACTGCCTATTGGCTTCTGTCTCGAGTTCTTCGGCCGACGTTCATCTAATGATTTTTCTGACGTTTCGCCAGCACGAGTTGCTGGCATTGTCAAAGCTTCATTCTCCATTGCCGGTGGTGAACTGAAGGCGAGCTCGCGGCCGCAGACTATATGTACCTGGCGCGCCAACGTCCGAGGGCTTCTCCGCTGTCATTTCCGGTGCGGTTCTCCTCTTGCTACCTGCGACGGTCGTTCGCTGCAGTACGGGCAGCCAGGATCCGTTTACCTTAAGGCTTTCCTCTTTCTTGTTGAAACCGTTCTCGTGTTTTTGGATTTCTACAGCTTCTCTGAACAAGCGCGTGCTTCTCTACAGCCAGAATTTCCGTGTCGGCGAATTTTATTACGTGGTCGGTCTCATTCAGTGCGGATACCACTTGCAAACCACATGTACTCAAACCTGGAGAAAACACATTGTGTCATTTGGTATCACGAGACTCAGACACAAAAATTCCTTATGGTATAGTCTGCCACAGACAGCCGACAGATATTATAATCATCATGATTTGGTATCCGGAGTTTAAGAAAACAGAGTGCATCTGTGATATCCCTAGATGAGGCAGGCATGGACCTAGTGTGCTGGCAGTTCAGAGTGAGAGACGCCTTCGTCAGAAATCCCAGGAAGTCAGTTAGCGGAGCCTCATGCGAATTGTAGATTCCGAAGTCATCAGTGCACTGAATCCTACATAAATAACTCTTTTTCCGTGCTTACGATGTCCAGATTGTGCAGTCCCTCCAACCTGCAGTCTATAGTGCTCACTATCACTTTGATGTTGCCAAGGTGGCTGATATTGAGGAAGATGATGACTATCTCAGATGTGTCCTTTTCTCAGATTAGGCGACGATTCATTTGACGGTGTTGCCAACCGACATAATGCTAGGATCCGGGGTCCTAGTATCAGCCCACTGTGTTTGAGACCGTCAGAGACAGCCCTGAGCTGAACATGTGGTGCGGGTTTATGAACAATAAAATCATAGAACCCTTCTCCTCCAATGAAACTACGATCACAGTTATTTGTTGTGTCACAGATGGAGGACATTCTGGACTGAATTTTCCAGCAAGGTGGTGCACCACATCTTTGGGGTGTTAGATGTGCCTGCCTGGTTGGATACCAATCCGGCAAGATGGATGGGGTGTCGTAGTTCCCATCAACTGGCCTCCGCGATCACCGGCCATACCACCGCTGGATTTCTTCCTTTGGGGTTACGTCAAGGACCCTGTTTACCAAACACCTGCGAACGACATCGCAGCATTACGACGCAGAATTACTGTCGTAATAACATCCATTCCTCGCGAAATTTTCACCAGCACATGCATGGGAAATGAATATCGCCTGGATATCCTTCGTACAAAGAAAGAAAACGTGCCTAAATTTATTAATTGTTTACGTGTAAACAAAAACTTGAATATGTTACCTCCTGCACTTCAAGATGAAATGTATATTTGTGTTTCATATATAATGTGTGTGTGTGTGTGTGTGTGTGTGTGTGTGTGTGTGCGTGTGGGTATTTCCGAACCATACCATGAAGGATTGTTTTCCAGTTTCGGCCATATCGGTAGACCATAGAACTTCGCAAACAAGAATCTGAATACGAGGATGACAAGAAAATAATAACTGATCAGACGATATTCGTACTCCACCCACTATTTAGCAACCCAGAAAACACCTACCACCCAGTAAACTCCAATCACCGACCGGCGCCAGACGCCCAAAAATACCGCTTGCTGCGTTGTCCCAGTGGTAAAGTTCTTATAATCCTTTTGGCTAGAGGTCTGGGAGACCACGGCCGCTCACCATTGTAAGAAAATGAAACATCTCCAGCCATCCTTATGATCTTATTTAGTGTGTAACTACCAGTTTCGGCACTTCAATGCGCCATATTCAGGCCTTAGTTGATGCTGAAGGAGTGATCACAAGCTATATATACGCTGCACCAATGGCCAACATAACAGGTTTCCGCAGACTGTCTGTAACTGTGATGTCAGCACTGCAACCATCAACTGCCAACTTCAGCAGTTGGCCACTGATGCAGCGTATGTATGGATCGTGATAGGCAGCTGACAGTAAGTGAGATTATACAGGTTGGTTACGGGCAATAGTACTGAATTACGCAATCAATAGTAACGTTAGTGGATAACACTCACAGAGAGAGGAAGTGCAGACGATGAATGGAATGAAATCGACCTCTCTCCGGGTAGCTCTGAAAAGCCATATTACCTGACGACAACCACGAAAAAATCTGTGGGAGGGAAGGCGAGAGAATGACTTGAATTGGTAGGAAGAATTTTGGGAAGTATAGTACGTTTCAAAATAAAATACCTTACTTGCATCACGTACGAACAGTTCTCTTGTGTATTCGGGAGGACAACGGTTCAAACTCGGGTCCGGCCATGCGGAGTTAGGTTTCCGAAATTTCCCTGAAGTGCGCAGGCAAATGCCGGAATGATTCCTTTGAAAGGACGTGACCGATTTCCTCGAACTTATGCTTCGTCTCTTGTGACCTCGCAGTCGACGCAATAAGCTCTAACCTTTCTTCCTTCTTCATTTCTAGCGTAATGCTCCTGTGTTCAGAGCCCTTATCAAACAGTCAGCATGACACATGTCAAATTCAGAGGCGTCCAATACTACCGTGACCAGCTCACTCGGAAGTGTAACATTATATGCTCGGAGCACTCTGAAGCTCGGCATCCCATGGAATGCTCCACTAACCATCTCCTATAGGTTGTAATAAAAAATTAATTAAACCATTAAATATTACTAAATATTATTGGCTATGTGTATGAAGGCACATTTTTGCAGAATATCATACGGTTGCATTATTAAAATGTTCTGTGCTTATTGGTATTTCTTTGGGCAACGGACATCCCTCACATTTTGGTTGAAGCTTCAGGCGGCGGACTCTGGGAACACCGGCACTTGTCGTAAACACGAAAGTCCTCTTCTTATAGTTTTCCTGTTCACTTCAATAAATGAAATGCTTGATACTGTTTATTGACATCATATTATTCACTCACACGTATGATACATCGAGATCACAGTTCTTCATATGTAACATCGCACATCCTCATCGTGCTTCTACATACGAGAGAGTCTTAGTGTGTCTGTCCAAAACAAAAACACTGAACAAAAAATTGCCGTTCGGAGTGGCCGCGTGGTTTGAGGCACCATGACACGGATTGCGCGGCCCCTTCCGCTGGAGGTTCGAGTCCTCCCTCGGGCATGGGTGTGTGTGTTGTTCTTAGCATAAGTTAGTTTAATTAGTGTGTAAGTCTAGGGACCGATGACTTGAGCGGTTTGGTCCCTTAGGAATTAACACACATTGAACATTGAACGAAAATTGAATCGAAAAATGTTTTCGTTTGCCTGCGCCCTACCGCGCATTCATAATTAACAGTTTTGCTAGTGCTTCTGTTCGATCGGTGTGTCATTTTTGTTTTGTTTTTAAATAAATATTAGCTTTGCGGCATTCTGGGGGTCTTCCACCATGTACTCATATAAGGTCCAGGACGAAGAGTGTAGAAGTCTTCCTGTTCAGCCTCCTCCAGAAACACAAAAAGTTACCGAATAACAGTTCTTCAAATAAGTCAGAGCCTTTGACTGAGGATATATTTATACATATACAATATATATACAATGAGAGGAAAACCCATCGCATATCAATGGATGCATGTTGTAAAAACGATCGACATTATAAAAAGAATGACATATTGACTAGACGCCTTTCAGTGCTACTTATACAGTGAAGCATGAGTCCGTGTTTCCCACGCATTCATAAAACTACAATGGGTGAACGCCGCTTAGTTAATATGGGTAACTGACGAACAGTTACAGAAATTCAAAACACAAGTGCAGTGTTGTAATTGATAAACAGTCGAAAGAATCCATAGAACAATCTGTGTAAGATAAGAAAAATTAAGATCACGGTTTCTGTACGAGGAGAAGAAGCAGTAATAATAAAATATTTTAAAACTAAATTTAAGACAGTATTGAGCACAATACAATATTTCTTGATGATGGTGATCGGTTTCGATCAAAATTTGACCGTCCTCAGACAATTTACACCATGACGGCAGGCGGTGACGGTGAACGGAGTAGGTGTCGTGGATCCACGTACGTCATCTGTTCAAGTTGTTCGTGAATCTGCCCACCGCCTGCCATCATGATGTATGTGGTCCTACGACAGATACATTTTGGCCGAAACCTGTTACCATTACAAACAGATATTTTATTGCAGTCAAGACTGTTCCTAATTCAATTTTAATGTCCTGCTCCCCAACGTGAAGAAACAAGCTATTTTAAAATAAGCACAGCATACATCACGCCTCTAGCCTTATTGTTGGCTTGTATTCGGTGACAGAGGGGTTTCACAAGTTTCTTCAGGTGTTACACATCAAACGGAAGCCACTCAATGCTGATTCCATCCCGCAGAGCCAGAGAATTGGGAGGACGTTATTAAAATTCACCTGCTGCTGTAAATGGTCCCAAACGTGTTCTGTGGGACAAAAACTGGTTGATTGAGGGGTCCAGTAGAAGTGCGACAGGGCACCCGAGTGCTCATTGAAACAGGAACGTGTGCGTACAGCGCTGTGGACACTGCTCCTATCATGCATAATCATAAATATGTAGAAGAAGGAGGAACATTTTGTCACCGAGAATCAATATCCTGGTTCTAACTTACGGTAAACTGAATGAGTGGACACAAGTGAAGTTAACGAAATACACTCCCAAAACACCATAGAACCACCTCTGGCCGTCGGAGCAGTCTCAGCCCTCCATGTTTTGAAAAGAGAGAAATTCACAACAAGTTGGACCACACCAGAAGCATCCTGTCAACTGCTGTCCAGTTTGTATTTGGTTTTTCCCGTTATAGACGTGAAAATTTTTGTGGCACTGTGAGAAACTGACTTGTGTGCAAGGAACCCGACTTCGATATACAGGTGGCAGTGAAACTGAAACAACACTGTGTAACCACCCCACAAAATAAATTGAAATTTAAAATAATTATTATGTGTAGCGATTCTAATTTTTGTGTTATCTCAGAACAAAATTGGTTCCCATTTATAATATCCGTGCACAAATGCATTCACATTTAATGTACCCACAAAATTCTTTTCTCATTTAATGTAAGCACGAAACAGAAAAATTCCTAAACCTCATAATAAAAAATAAATTCAGTAACCTGGTAAAATTTGGACGATAGCAGTGCTGCGTCGTGGCCCTGAAAGATCATTCTGAATAAAAAGCAAAAATTCTTACCTCAATAAAAACGTCGAATATATCTGCTCTTACCTAAAATATTTTTCGGCACAGCTCCGTGCAATGCTGGCCTATACATTCGTGATTTGTGAAAGGAAGCAACAGATTTTTTTGAAATGAATGCTTTTTTTTTTAAAAAAAAATTACTTTATATTACCAAAATTATTATTAGGACATTTTTAAAACATTTGGATGACAGTTCAGATACATTAGTAGATATGCGCGACGCTGCTTATTTACCTTATACAATAATACTCCATCTCCAGATTCCCGACAAGAGCAGACTGCAGACAAGCGCAGACAACCTCAGACTAGCGACTAGCAACAACTAACTGCTACAGTTACACAGTTCGTACTGCAGTCAACACTGCTCTCTGGTCAGCGATTCTCATATCGCAGACAGCGCATACCTCTTACAACTAATGGGGAAAATGTAAACTGTTCACTATTTCAAAAGTAATCGCCATAACCGTTAACGCATTTATCCAACTGTGGAACAAGATGGTCAGTGCCTTTATGGAAAAACGTTAGAAGTTATCTAGAGGCCCACTCGTTCGCAAGGTTGTTTTGAGTACGCAGCAGAAGTTTAGCCAGGAAGCCCTTACACATCCGCCATACAGTCCCGAACTTTGTTTTTGGTGTCATGAAGAGAGACGTTCGTAGCTGTCGATTTGCTTCTGACGAAGAGGTGCACGCCTGGTTACACTCATGGTTCCGTAAGCAACCGAAACTTTTTTCCCCTAAAGGCACTGACAATATTCTCTTGCTGCGTGATAACTGCATTAACAGTCATGACGATTACTTATAATGACCAGTTTACTTACTTTTTTCCAAGTGTTTCATTTTCATTTGACTTCTCCTTATACACTGCTTGGAGTTCTTTTCACACTGTTCCCTCGAACACTGGTTTATAAGGACTTACATTCACAGAAAAGGATAGTTCTTCTCGAGTTTGAATCCAGTGGTCATCGACCAGGTGTGACACTCGTCTTGAGGCCCTGCCGATTAGAGTCTTTTCACGGTCACTCTCCTTAAGCCATGTTACATGACTACGGTTGTTACACCACTCCTTGTAAACTTTTTGGACAGTCCGCGCCGATACAACAAATAAGGCATTTACACTGAAGACATCGTCATGGGCGAGTCCAAGCGTGGCTGCTTGCTGCCGCCATTCTGTCGCATCTTCTCGTCGATGCATCTTCTAGCACTAATCTATACAATCACGTGACGCATGTGCAATACTTCACTGCCGTCACTCATGTCAGTGGTAGAATCTAAAGACCGTCTCACAACCAGTTCCCCATTACTTCCAACAATCCGGTACCACCAATGTGTTTTTTAGGGGTGAATAATACATGACAGTTTTTGATGACCTAGTGCGCAGCAAGCGATATTTGTAGTGTCCCGCCGGCCAGAGTGGCCGAGCGGTTCTAGGCGCTACAGTCTGGAACCGCGCGACCGCTACGGTCGCAGGTTCGAATTCTGCCTCGGGCATGGATGTGTGTGATGTCCTTAGGTTAGTTAGGTTTAAGTACTTCTAAGTTCTAGGGGACTGATGACCATAGACGTTAAGTCACATAGTGCTCAGAGCCATTTGAACCATTTCTTTGTAGTGTCTCGAACACTAGATATTAGTAAAGGATGAACCATATTCCATATTATTTATAGTAATCGATCGTTTAAAATAATTTCCATTTATTATTCAGTCTTAGTTGCATATATTTTCTCATGTGACATGTTTTGATCATTCTGAATCACCTTCAGACCTAAGTAGTAGCGTCAGCAACCCGTATTGTCTATTCAGAATCTCAAGTATGAGGACTATGGCTCTGAGCACTATGGGACTTAACTTCTAAGGTCATCAGTCCCCTAGAACCTAGAACTACTTAAACCTAACTACCCGAAGGACATCACACACAGCCATGCCCGAGGCAGCATTCGAACCTGCGACCGTAGCAGTCGCGCGGTTCCGGACTGCGCGCCTAGAACCGCTAGACCACCGCGGCCGGCATGAGGACTATACATGAGCCTCGAAATGATGTGTACTTTATAGTGAGGTTCTGACCCACAGAGGTCGAAACGTGCCTTGTGATTAAAACTGTCCAATTGAGATTCAAAAATAAATGAGAATTAATTTAAATATCAATATAGTTGCTAATACTTTTGAGGCGAATGTATCGACTATGGTGGTCATCGTTTCTAGCTAACAAAACTTTTTTACATTATTTGTTATGAGACCCAGATGGTCGAAAACATTGTGATCACTTGCTTAACAGCGTATAGGTTCAAGCACTATGGGACTTAACATCTGAGGTCATCACTCCCCTACACTTAGAAATACTTAAACCTAACTAACCTAAGGACATCACACACATCCATGCCCGAGGCAGGATTCGAACCTGCGACCTTAGAACCAGCGCAGTTCCGGATTGAAGTACCTAAAAGACCTGAGTCGAAACAAGGCCCCGGGAGTAGACAACATTCCATTAGAACTACTGACGGCCTTGGGAGAGCCAGTACTGACAAAACTCTACCATCTGGTGAGCAAGATGTATGAGACAGGCGAAATACCCTCAGACCTCAAGAAGAATATAATAATTCCAATCCCAAAGAGCAGGTGTTGACAGATGTGAAAATTACGGAACTATCAGTTTAATAAGTCACAGCTGCAAAATACTAACGCGAATTCTTTACAGACGAATGGAAAAACTGGTAGAAGCCGACCTCGGCGAAGATCAGTTTGGATTCCGCAGAAATGTTGGAACACGTGAGGCAATACTGACCCTACGACTTACCTTAGAAAATAGATTAAGGAAATGCAAACCTACATTTCCAGCATTTGTAGACTTACACAAAGCTTTTGACAATGTTGACTGGAATACTCTCTTTCAAATTCTAAAGGTGGCAGGGGTAAAATACAGGGAGCGAAATGCTATTTTCAATTTGTACAGAAACCAGATGGCAGTTATAAGAGTCGAGGGGCAGGAAAGGGAAGCCGCGGTTGGGAAGGGAGTGAGACAGGGCTGTAGCCTCTCCCCGGTGTTATTCAATCTGTATATTGAGCAAGCAGTAAAGGAAACAAAAGAAAAATTCGGAGTAGGTGTTAAGGTCCATGGAGAAGAAATAAAAACGTTGAGGTTCGCCGATGACATTGTATTTTCGTCAGAGACAGCGAAGGACTTGGAAGAGCAGTTGAACGGAATGGACAGTGTCTTGAAAGGAGGATATAAGATGAACATCAACAAAAGCAAAACGAGGATAGTGGAATGTAGTCGAATTAAGTCGGGTGATGCTGAGGGAATTAGATCAGGAAATAAGACACTTAAAGTAGTAAAGGAGTTTTGCTATTTGGGGAGCAAAATAACTGATGATGGTCGAAGTAGAGAGGATATAAAATGTAGGCTAGCCATGGCAAGGAAAGCGTTTCTGAAGAAGAGAAATTTGTTAACATCGAGTATAGATTTAAGTGTCAGGAAATCGTTACTGAAAGTATTTGTATGGAGTGTAGCCATGTATGGAAGTGAAACATGGACGATAAATAGTTTGGACAAGAAGAGAATAGAAGCTTTCGAAATGTGGTGCTACAGAAGAATGCTGAAGATTATATGGGTGGATCACACAACTAATGAGGACGTATTGAATAGAATTGGTGAGGAGTTTGTGGCACAACTTGACAAGAACAAGGGACCGGTTGGTAGGACATGTTGTGAGGCATCAATGGATCACAAATGTACCATTGGAGGGCAGCGTGGAGGGTGAAAACCGTAGAGGGAGACCAAGTGATGAATACACTAAGCAGATTCAGAAGGATGTAGGTTGCAGTAAGTACTGGGAGATGAAGAAGCTTGCACAGGATAGAGTAGCATGGAGAGCTGCATCAAACTAGTCTCAGGACTGAAGACAACAACAACAACAACAACAACAGAACCGTTCGGTCACAGCGGCCGGCTAGCGTATTGGTCCACCTTCGAGCACAGGTAGGATTCCAGGGTGTACCAGATGCGTTCTATAGTGTTTGGATCAGGTGAATTTGATAGTCACGATATCATCCTGAGTTTACTGTCATGCTCTTCAAACGACTGGCGTCCTAATACATGCCTTTGCTGTCGCGGAAAACATCAAGTATGACAGGATGCAGGTGGTCCACAGCAATATTCACGTAGTCGAAGCATATCATGCTGTCTTCTATTGCTATCACAGGTCGCATAGTTAATGCCCTCCATAATATAATAAACCCCTCCCCCGCCCACCTGCAGCCAGCGACCGTGCAACAGTGCATGTTAAGTGTGACCATTTGCCTTGATGACGGCGTATCCGATAGTGATGATAGACCTGAAGTAACAAGAAACGTGGTTCATCTGAATAGATGACACGTTTCCATTGTTTGACTGTTCGTTCTCGGTGACCCAGAGCCCACTACAACCGTGACTGACCAAATTATTGAGTGATGGTGGAAATACATAGATTTCGTCAGCTGTAGCACCCCACGTTCAACAGCATGCGCCGAACTGTGTTTTCCGAAACATTTCTGCTCGGATCACCATTGTACTGTGTATGTGTCCTCGAAGTCTTTCGCGACGGCATACACGAGAAAAAACGTTCACGGTTTTCCAGTCGTGTCAATTCGAATAAAATCCTGGAGCTTTCCATGGCCATCCCCGCCATCGTCGTCAGCAGTTCAGTGACTGCCAGGGCTGCTACGGTTTCTAACGTATATAGGCATGATGACATCATCAGCAGCCAATCAGGTCGACTCAATGTGGCATGCGCGCGTAAGTCGACCCGGGCAGCTAGAGGAGCTATTGCCCGAATTGACGCGGCTGGAAAAAAATCGTTCAAATGGCTCTGAGCACTATACGACTTAACTTCTGAGGTCATCAGTCGCCTAGAACTTGGAACTACTTAAACCTAACTAACCTAAGGACATCACACACATCCATGCCCGAGGCAGGATTCGAACCTGCATCCATAGCGGTCGCTCGGCTCCAGACTGTAGCGCCTAGAACCGCACGGCCACTCAGGCCGGCACGGCTGGAAAACCGAGAACGTTTTATTCATTGTATTGTGTAGTTAGATCTGCCACAGATCGATGGCTGCTTTACGTAGCACGCCAGCCTCCGACCGCCACATTCTGTGACGAGGCTCTAAAAGGTTAAAATGGCTCTAAGCACTATGGGAATGAACATCTGAGGATATCAGTCCCCTAGACATAGAACTACTTAAATCTAATTAACGTAAGGACGTCACACACATCCATGCCCGAGACAGTATTCGAACATGCGACCGTAGCAGCAGCCCGGTTCCGGACTGAAGCGCCTAGAACCGCTCTGCCACAGACACCGGATGTGACCAGGCAATGACGTCCAACACCTTCTGCATTCGCGTGATCACCGCTCTTCAACCACTTCCCACAGATACAACAGTAGAACGCTAAATTCCGACAAGTTCGGTTATTCCAGTGGATTTCACCACTTACGGCCCATATACACTCCTGGAAATGGAAAAAAGAACACATTGACACCGGTGTGTCAGACCCACCATACTTGCTCCGGACACTGCGAGAGGGCTGTACAAGCAATGATCACACGCACGGCACAGCGGACACACCAGGAACCGCGGTGTTGGCCGTCGAATGGCGCTAGCTCCGCAGCATTTGTGCACCGCCGCCGTCAGTGTCAGCCAGTTTGCCGTGGCATACGGAGCTCCATCGCAGTCTTTAACACTGGAAGCATGCCGCGACAGCGTGGACGTGAACCGTATGTGCAGTTGACGGACTTTGAGCGAGGGCGTATAGTGGGCATGCGGGAGGCCGGGTGGACGTACCGCCGAATTGCTCAACACGTGGGGCGTGAGGTCTCCACAGTACATCGATGTTGTCGCCAGTGGTCGGCGGAAGGTGCACGTGCCCGTCGACCTGGGACCGGACCGCAGCGACGCACGGATGCACGCCAAGACCGTAGGATCCTACGCAGTGCCGTAGGGGACCGCACCGCCACTTCCCAGCAAATTAGGGACACTGTTGCTCCTGGGGTATCGGCGAGGACCATTCGCAACCGTCTCCATGAAGCTGGGCTACGGTCCCGCACACCGTTAGGCCGTCTTCCGCTCACGCCCCAACATCGTGCAGCCCGCCTCCAGTGGTGTCGCGACAGGCGTGAATGGAGGGACGAATGGAGACGTGTCGTCTTCAGCGATGAGAGTCGCTTCTGCCTTGGTGCCAATGATGGTCGTATGCGTGTTTGGCGCCGTGCAGGTGAGCGCCACAATCAGGACTGCATACGACCGAGGCACACAGGGCCAACACCCGGCATCAGGGTGTGGGGAGCGATCTCCTACACTGGCCGTACACCACTGGTGATCGTCGAGGGGACACTGAATAGTGCACGGTACATCCAAACCGTCATCGAACCCATCGTTCTACCATTCCTAGACCGGCAAGGGAACTTGCTGTTCCAACAGGACAATGCACGTCCGCATGTATCCCGTGCCACCCAACGTGCTCTAGAAGGTGTAAGTCAACTACCCTGGCCAGCAAGATCTCCGGATCTGTCCCCCATTGAGCATGTTTGGGACTGGATGAAGCGTCGTCTCACGCGGTCTGCACGTCCAGCACGAACGCTGGTCCAACTGAGGCGCCAGGTGGAAATGGCATGGCAAGCCGTTCCACAGGACTACATCCAGCATCTCTACGATCGTCTCCATGGGAGAATAGCAGCCTGCATTGCTGCGAAGGGTGGATATACACTGTACTAGTGCCGACATTGTGCATGCTCTGTTGCCTGTGTCTATGTGCCTGTGGTTCTGTCAGTGTGATCATGTGATGTATCTGACCCCAGGAATGTGTCAATAAAGTTTCCCCTTCCTGGGACAATGAATTCACGGTGTTCTTATTTCAATTTCCAGGAGTGTAGTTAATCACGCGCGTCTCCCACCGCACCTATATGCAATGCCGGAAAAAATAGCAACACCAAAAGTAATTACTTCAGAGTAATGAAATTTAGAGAATACATGTGTCTAGGTAGCATATTAAAATGATTGACACTGCAGGATCACAAGTTCATGTAAGCATGAGATAAGCCACTGCAAATGTGAAGTTCTGGTAAATTAATAAACGGTGTAACCGCCAGAATGTTGAATACAAGCATGCAAACACGCATGAATTGTGTTGTATTGGTGCCGGATGTCAGTTTGTAGGAGGGAATACCATGTCTGTTGCACTTGGTCTGTCAATAGAGGGACGGTCGATGTTGCTTGTGGATGACGCTAGCGTTGTCATTTGATGATGTCTCATATGTGCCCGATCGGAGACAGATCTGGTGACCAAGCAGACAAAGGCAACATGTCTACACGTTGTAGAGCAAGTTGACTTACAACAGTGGTATGTGTGCGAGTGTTACCCTGTTGGAAAACGCTCCCTGGGATACTGTTCAAAGCTGGCAGCACAAAAAGTCGAATCGATAGACTGACATACAAATTTGCAGCTGGGGTATGCTCCTGTTGTCATTCGAAATCGCACCAGAAAGCATAACTCCATGTGTAGGTCCAGTGTTTCGAGTACGCAGACAGGTAGGTTGCATGCCGTAGCTGGCCTTCGTCTATCTAACACACGGCCATCACTGGCCTCGAGTTAGAACCACACTTCATCTGAAAATACAACAGAAATCATCCTCCTCTCCTATGATCTCTCACTTGACACCACTGATGTCACAAACGAGGGTGGTCTGGGGTCAGTGGTATGCGCGCTGCAGGGCGTCTCGTTTGGAGCTGTCCTTGAAGTAACCGAGTCACAGTAGTGTCAAACGCTGCTCAAATTGCAGCTGCAGGTGCAGTATGATGCGCCGTAGCCATACGCCGAAACATTCCCTCTCGGTAGTGCCATGTGGCTGTCAGGAGCCTGATCTTACTACCATACATTTCCGTGACCACCGCTGCCAGCAGTCATGTACAGTGGTTACATTTCCGCCAAGTCATTCTGCAGTATCACAGAAGGAACATCCAGCTTCTCGTAGCCCTATTACAAGATCCTATTCAAACTCAGTAAAGTGCTGATAATGTCGTCTTCGTCCCCTTAAAGGCATTATTCACTTACATCAGGTCAACACGTCCAACTCCAATGGTAACTTACACTCATGACCGTTGCAGCAAACCTAATTTACTCCCTCTTAGTGAGACCGTTAGTGCCACTCTTATGCGTCAACCTCTAAATTGAATAGATATAATCTTTCAGATGTTGAAATATACACTACTAGCCATTAAAATTGCTACACCACGAAGATGACGTGCTACAGAAGCAAAATTTAACCGACCGGAAGAAGAAGATGCTGTGATACGCAAATGATTACCTTTTCATAATATTAACACAACTTTGGTACCGGTGGCGACACCCACAACGTGCTGACATGAGGAAAGTTTCCAACCGATTTCTCATACACAAACGACAGTTGACCGGCGTTGCCTGGTGAAACGTTGTTCCTCGTGTAAGGAGGAGAAATGCGTACCATGACGTTTCCGACTTCGATAAAGGTCGGCTTGTAGCCTACCGCCATTGCGGTTTCTCGTATCGCGACATTGCTGCTCGCGTTGATCGAGATCCAATGACTGTTAGCAGAATAGGGAATCGGTGGGTTCAGGAGGGTAATACGTAACGCCGTGCTGGATCCCAACGGCCTCGCATCACTAGCAGTCGAGATGACAGGCATCTTATCCGCATGGCTGTAACGGATCGTGCAGCCACGTCTCGATCCATTAGTCAACTGATGGGGATATTTACAAAACGACAACCATCTGCACGAACAGTTCGACGACGTATACAGCAGCAATCACTATCAGCTCGGAGACCATGGGTGCGGTTACCCTTGATGCTGCATCACAGACAGGAGCGCCCGCGATGATGAACTCAACGCCGAACCTGGGTGCACGAATGGCAAAACGTCATTTTCTCGGATCAATCCAGGTTCTGTTTACAGCATCATGATGGTCACATCTGTGTTTGGCAACATCGCGGTGAACGCACACTGGAAGCGTGTATTCGTCATCGCCATACTGGCGTATCACCCGGCGTGATGGTATGGGGTGCCATTGGTTACACGTCTCGGTCACCTCTTGTTCGCATTGACGGCAATTTGAACAGTGGACGTTACATTTCAGATGAGTCACGACCCGTGGCTCTACCCTTCATTCGATCCCTGCGAAACCCTACATTTCAGTAGGATAATGCACGACCGCATGTTGCAGGTCCTGTACGGGCCTTTCTGGATACAGAAAATGTTCGACTGCTGTCCTGGCCAGCATATTCGCCATATCTCTCACCAACTGAAAACTTCTGGTCAAAGGTGGCCGAGCAACTGTCTCGTCAGAATACGCCAGTCACTACTCTTGACGAACTGTGGTATCGTGCTGAAGCTGTACCTGCACATGCCATCCAAGCTCTGTTTGACCCAATGCCCAGGCTTATCAAGGCCGTTGTTATGGCCAGAGGTGGTTGTTCTGGGTACTTATTTCTCATGATCTATGAACCCAATTTGCGTGAAAATGTATTCGCATGTCAGTTCTAGTATAATATATTTGTCCAATGAATACCCGTGTATCATCTGCATCTCTTCTTGGTGCAGCAATTTTAATGGCCAGTAGTGTACCTACCAACTTCGTTTACGTCGCACAACTCCTTCTTTGTGTTTGGGTTTTTTTCTGTCGTTGTATTTTCCTTATCGCCGAACGAGCCCACATCGGCACGACGCGGCATTCAATCTCACTACTGGCAGTAGTGATAATGTTTCAGCAATCATTATATGTAAGGTAAATATTTTCGAAGGCATGAAATGTTCAGATGGTTCAAATGGCTCTGAGCACTATGGGACTTAACTCTGCGGTCATCAGTCCCCTAGAACTTAGAACTACTTAAACCTAACTAACCTAAGGACGACACACATCCATGCCCGAGGCAGGATTCGAAGCTGCGAGCGTAGCGGTCGCGCGGTTCCAGACTGTAACGCCTAGAACCGCTCGTCCACTCCGGCGGGCGGCATGAAATGTACGACAAGTAAAGGCTTTCGGTCACTGCCACTAAACTTAAAAACATATACATTTCTGTGCAGCCTAGTAAGTGGTGCAGCAAGTGCGCCAGACAGTGCACACGCCTCTGTTTTCAGTTTCACATAGGGAAGATGTGAGCAGCTGGTGGTCGTGCAGTGAACGCCACACGGGCAGCCAGACAGCGGAAGCGGCCGGCAGCTGGCAGCGCGTCGCCCCTAATGTGTCGGCCCAGCCTCCCACGTCGCAGAGGTGGCTGCAGTAAAGCGCAGCCGTCAGGCGCAGCGGCGCCCACACCACGGCACACAGCGTCGCGACGCCGCCCCCACTGTCTCCGCCGCTCCCCGCCTCCCACGCAGCCCCTGCCTGTCCCGTCCGTCGTGCAGCGTCGCCCGCCAGACACCTCGTCCAGATAGGCGAGGCCATTGTCCAGCGGGAACCACGCACTAGCACCAAGCCCGCGCACGACGTACAGTTGCAGTTGAGGAAGAGCATATCAGTACTTCCGCATCACGTACGCCGCGCAAGCAGCATCGCTATCGAATTTCAGCGATTTCAATGGAAGGGAGAAAGATAATTTTGGTAGACGAAATATGGGTCTTCTGTTGTTAAGCACGCTATACTTTTGAAACTAAACTGAAGCACCAAAGAAACTGAGATAGGCATGCGTATTCAAATACAGAGATACACTATGTGATAAAAACTATCCGGACACATGGCTGAAAATGACTTACAACTTCGTGGCGCCCTTCATCGGTAATGCTGGAATTCATTATGGTGTTGGCCCACCATTAGCCTTCATTACAGCTTCCACTCTCACAAGCATACGTTCAATCAGGTGGTGGAAGGTCTCATGACGAATGGCAGCCATACTTCACGGAGTGCTGCACTGAGGAGATGTATCGATATCGGTCGGTGAGACCTGGCGCGAAGTCGACGTCCAAAAAATTCCAAAGGTGTTCTACAGAATTTAGTTCAGGACTCTGTGCAGGCCAGTTCGTTACAGAGATATTGTTGTCGTGTAACCACTCTGCCACAGGCGGTGCATTATGAAGAGATGTTGAAAGATACAGTCGCCTTCCGCGAATTCCTCTTCGACAATGGGAAGCAAGAAGATGCTTAGTACTTAAAAATAGGCCTGTGCTGTGGTAGTGTCACGCAAAACAACAAGGGGTGCAAGCCCCCTCCATGAAAAACACGACCACACCATAACACCACAGCCTCCGAATTTATTATTGGCACTACACACGCTGGCAGATGACGTTCACCGTGCATCCGCCATACCCAACCCTGCCATCTGACTGCCACATTTTGTCCCGTGATTCGTTACTCCACGCAACGTTTTTCCACTGCTCAATCGTCCAATGTTTACGCTCCTTACACCAAGTGAGTCGTCATTTGGCATTTACCGGCGTTTTATGTGGTTTATGAGCAGCCGCTCGACCATGAAATCCAAGCTTTCTCACCTCCCACCTAACTGTCGTAGTACTTGCAGTTGATCCTGATGCATCCTGATGCAGTTTTGCAATTCCTGTGAGATGGTCTGGATATATATCGGTCTATTGCACATTACTGCCCTCTTCAACTGTCGGCGGTCTCTGTCAGCCAACAAACGAGGTCGGCCTGTACACTTTTGTGCTGTATGTGTCCTTTCACGCAATGACTTCAGTATCACATCGGAAACAGTGGATCTAGGGATGTTTAGGAGTATGGAAATCTCTCGTACAGACGTATGACACAATGGACACCCAATCATCCGACCACGTTCGAAGTCCGTAATTTCCACGGAGCTCACCGTTCTGCTCTCTCACTATGTCTAATGACTGCTGAGGTCGCTGATTTGAAGTACCTGGCAGTAGGTGGTAGCACAATGCACCTATGGAAAACGTATGTTTTTGGGGGTATCCTGATACTTTTGAACCCATAGTGTATATGAACAGACAGAATACGGCGCTGCGGTCGGCAACGCCTGTATAAGACAAAAAGTGTCGTGCAGTTTTTAGATCGGGTACTGCTACTTCAATGTCAGGTTATCAAAATTTAAGTGAGTTTGAACGTGGTGTTATAGTCGGCGCACGTGACTGGGACACACCATCTCCGACATAGCGATCAAGTGGGGATTTTTTCTTACCATCGTTTCACGACCGTACCGCGATTATCGGGAATCCTGTAAAACATCAACTCTCTGTCATCGCTGCTGCCGGAAAGGGATCCTGGAAGAACGGGACCAACGACGACTGAACAGAATCGCTCAACGCGACAGAAAGTGCAACCCTTCAGCAAATCACTGCAGATTTCAATGCTGGGCTAACAAATCTTGCGAACCATTCAATGAAACATCACTGATGGCTTTCGGAGCCGAAGGTCCACCCGTTTACAGTTGATGACCACACAACACTGAAATTAGACTGTTGATGACTGAAAACATGTTGACTGGTTGGACGAGTCTCGTTTCACATTATATCGAGTGGATGGATGTGTACGGGTATGGAGACAACTTTATGAGTCCATTGACCGTGCACGTCAGCTGGAGACTGTTCAAACTGGTGGAGGCTCTGCAATGATGTGGGGTGTGTGCAGGTGGAGTGACATGGGACACATGATACGTCTAGATAAGACTGGCAGGTGACACGTACGTCAGCAATCTGTGTAATCACCTGCATCCATTTATGTCCATTGTGCATTCCGATGGACATGGACAACTCCAGCAGGACAATGCGACACGCCACACTTCCAGAATTGCTACAGATTGGGTCCAGGAATACTGTTCGGATGGCCACGAACTCCCCAGACATGAACATTATGGAACGTATCTAGGATACCTTGCATCGTGCTGCTCATAGAACTCCATCCCCTCATACTCTTACGGATTTATGGTCAGCCCTGCAGTATTCATGGTGTCAGTTCCCTCCAGCACTATTTCAGGCATTAGTCGAGTCCACGCCACGTCATGTTGCAAAACTTTTGAGTGCTCGTGGGGCCCCTGCACGATATTAGGCAGGTATACTAGTTTCTTTCGCTTTTCAGTGTATTATGTGTATCAGAAGTAATTTTAACAGAAACATATCCATTTTTACGTATATCAATTTCTGAATTCACGCACACATCAAAAGGAAAATAAAGTAGCGAGGAATTTAGGAGCCCCAAAAGTGGCAAGAAATTCAGGAAGTTACAAGCTTCTCTTAACAGACGGTACTTTTCAACTGTTGGAAGGAAGGGCCTGTTCACGGTGCCTAACCTATACAATTCCAGATAGGTATGGCGACGGCCGATGTGGCCGAGTGGTTCTAGGTGCTTCAGTCTGGAACCACGTGACCGATACGGTAGCAGGTTCGAATCCTGCCTCGGGTATGGATGTGTGTGATTTCATTAGGTTAGTTAGGTTTAAGTAGTTCTAAGTTCTAGGGTACTGATGACCTCAGATGCTAAGTCCCGTAGTGCTCAGAGCCATTTGAGCCATTTGAACAGGTAGGGCGCAGATCGTATCTACTGTCAACAACAAGTCCGGCACGGTTTGTTAGTCAACAGGTAGAGTCGGCAAAATACAACCGGTTGAGGTCACTCCGCTAGGAAAAAATCAAACAGGCACACTGACTTCTCGGATACGAATTAAGATCTTAATACCATTGAATAGTTGAAGAGTTAGAACTATCTGTGGGACTAATTCAGAAAAAACGTAGGCAATTGACTTGAGGGTTCAAATGGCTCTGAGCACTATGGGACTCAACTTCTGAGATCAGTAGTCCCCTAGAACTTAGAACTAGTTAAACCTAACTAACCTAAGGACATCACACACATCCATGCCCGAGGCAGGATTCGAACCTGCGACCGTAGCGGTCTCGCGGTTCCAGACTGCAGCGCCTAGAACCGCACGGCCACTTCGGCCGGCTGACTTGAGGGGATCGTGTTTTTGGTGCAGGAACCAGATTTACGCACGAAACAGTGCTCAAATCCTCTTGCACGTGAAATTCATTGACGTAGATCACTGTGGACGATGTTACACAATATCTACTTTTAGACTTCCTCATCCACCTAGAGAAACTGTTTCGGTCTAACGAGTGCTAGAACAACTAGTTTACCACTTCAAACTATTGGGCCTATAAGTACTCCACTGAACAGAAGCGTGTCGTTCGCAGTAGCGCATCATTACCACAACTTATCTATCATGGTTTCGTCATTCAAAAAGTCAAAACTACATTTTTTCCTGAGGAGACAGTAAACTGCCTCTGCTACGTGAGCCCCCGTAGCTAAGCGATCAGCACGGCTGATGACCAAGTCGATGACCTAGTCTCGGTTCCCGGTACTGCCAGAGATTTTTCCTCGGTGAGAGGACTGGGAGGGGGTGCAGGCGGCTTCCTGAGACTAACTGAGGAGCCACTCGATCGATTAGTAGGGGTTCCAAGGTCAAGGAACACCGACAACGAATGGGAGAGCATTGTGCTGACCATCTGCCCCTCCATATGGCGCATTTGGCGACGTGGCAGTTGTTCAAGATCGATTCACTCATCTAATGGCAGAACGCAGGAACTTTACCTTACCTCTGTCAGCTAAAGCTGATAAAAATTAAGATGGAATGAAGCTTGCCACTCCAACAGATGGAATTTTATACAAAGCTGGTCTCTGACAGTTCTGTCAGCAATGTTACACACGGACCATCCAAATGAGAAGCACAATAAAGTTACTAGGGTACCAATTACATTTGTAATCGTAATTCTTCTCCCTATATTTCTGTGACCATCAAGTGCTAATTTTTGTTGTTTCTTTAGTTACTTGCTTATTTATTTAACATTATATTTAAAAAACTGCGTGGCAAGTCAAAATTTATAAAATTCATTTCATACCGCAATATAAAAATGTTATGTAACAAGATACTACGGTGTGATGGCGGGCTAAACAAACTTTGAAAAAGGATAAGTATAAATAATGGGAAAGGATAAGGCCGCTTAATGAGTGTTTCCAATTTGAGGAAAGTTTTTGGTGTTTTCTCGAAATTACATAAACATGACATCACTGGTTATTGCACCAGCGCCTTCAATTGTGGGTGCTCAAAATTTTATATTGCGTAAATTATGACGTTACTGAAGTTGTGAGAAGTTGTTGCTATAATACTTTTAGTTCTTAAATTAATTGTGTCACACATGTACATCTCAAATATTTGGAAGTACGCATTTCAAAGCTATATTTTACTGAACCGCAATTTCTTGGACGTTGTACTAAAGCAACATACCATTCATTGATGTAAACGCATTATTACTGTTGCCTTAGAATATTTTATATATCTAATGGCAATTCAACAAGTTTATTGTACAATTAACCATTTTACACATTTCATTCTTATTATTATTAAAATGGTACACATCTTGAAAGTGAGGGTGAAGGCGACTTTTATACTTGATATTTGGGGCGTTTGGGAGAGGGGGGGCGGGGGGGGGGGGGGCAGGAGAGAGAGAGAGAGAGAGAGAGAGAGAGAGAGAGAGAGAGAGAATGAGACAGGAAAAACCTATGAGCCTCGCCCTTCCAAGAACTGAAGCCTTGATTGGAGCCTGATTTACATTTTATGGGATTAACAGTGATCCATGGCCGAAATGTATTGTGGATATCAGGATGTGCTAGCCGGATTACATCGGAAAGGAGCAAATAGTCTAAATACAGGTACATTAAAGACCTGTACTGGAATGGGAGTGTAGCCCGGAACCACACCTTTCTTGTGGAAAGCTGTGAGGGTGTCTTGTGAGTCGTGACTGGATAGCTCAGTCAGAAATAGCATTGCCAGAGCACTGGCTGCCAAACACAACGTTCAGGGTTCGACTCCTGATTTGGCATGTCGTTTAAATTTGCTAGGAAGTTTCAAATCAGCGCACACTCCGCTGCAGGATGAAAAATTCATTTTGGCAACATTCATCTTCTCTGTAGCTTAGCCTTTTCTCTGCCATGTCCTTCCTTCATGAAGCTTTAATTCCACAAGATATGCAGGGAAACGTGAGTGGTGTTTGGAAAGTACACAAGAACTAATGGTGGAAGTAAAGCTTATTACCTGAATAACTCATTCGCTTAGAGCATCGGCCGCAACCGGCAATGCATCCAAATTCGACTCTTGGTCCGAAACATAATTTTAATACGAAGAGGATACCCCTGTCTGCAGAGGAAACATTATGGGAAGTGACTTACATAGTTTGTTTACTTATCTTCATGTTGACATAATGAGCATTTGAATGACCATTTCTTTTGTAATGGAATCTTGTTACTGATAAAAGTATTATTATTATTATTACTCCTTTCTTGTCTCAGACGTTATGTCTGGTTAAATATGGAAGGTGACGCGGACCTTGATCAAGCGTGACTTCCTCTTAACTGTACGGTACATGTTACATTGCATTTAGGAACTTTCGGGTAATTGAACAAGTGTCAATAATTACAGATTTCTGTAGTTGTATATTTAAGTTTGGATGTAGCTGTATTGCATTGATGTACTGGTGGATATTGTGTGGTATGACTCCTGTAGTTGATAGTATAATTGGTATAATGTCAACTTTATCCTGATGCCACATGTCCTTGACTTCCTCACCAAGCTGGATGTATTTTTCAATTTTTTCTCCTGTTTTCTTTTGTATATTTGTTGTATTGGGTATGGATATTTCGATTAGTTGTGTTAATTTCTTCTTTTTATTGGTGAGTATGATGTCAGGTTTGTTATGTGGTGTTGTTTTATCTGTTATAATGGTTCTGTTCCAGTATAATTTGTATTCATCGTTCTCCAGTACATTTTGTGGTGCATACTTGTATGTGGGAACATGTTGTTTTATAAGTTTATGTTGTAAGGCAAGCTGTTGATGTATTATTTTTGCTACATTGTCATGTCTTCTGGGGTATTCTGTATTTGCTAGTATTGTACATCCACTTGTGATGTGATCTACCGTTTCTATTTGATGTCTGCAAAGTCTGCATTTATCTGTTGTGGTATTGGGATCTTTAAGAATATGCTTGCTGTAATATCTGGTGTTTATTGTTTGATCCTGTATTGCAATCATGAATCCTTCCGTCTCACTGTATATATTGCCTTTTCTTAGCCATGTGTTGGATGCGTCTTGATCGATGTGTGGCTGTGTTAGATGATACAGGTGCTTGCCATGTAGTGTTTTCTTTTTCCAATTTACTTTCTTCGTATCTGTTGATGTTATGTGATCTAAAGGGTTGTAGAAGTGGTTATGAAATTGCAGTGGTGTAGCCGATGTATTTATATGAGTGATTGCTTTGTGTATTTTGCTAGTTTCTGCTCGTTCTATAAAGAATTTTCTTAAATTGTCTACCTGTCCATAATGTAGGTTTTTTTATGTCGATAAATCCCCTTCCTCCTTCCTTTCTGCTTAATGTGAATCATCTTTCACATATTATTATTATTATTATTATTACTTCCTTTATTCACTGACACAGTCCAAAATGTTTCAACTAAATTTACCATTTTCATAAAGCTTGGCTTGGCTTAGCCATGTCTCCGCAATATCCTTTCTTTCAGGAGCGCTAGTCCTGCAAGGTTCGCAGGAGAGCTTCCGTAAAGTTTGGAAGGTAGTAGACGAGGTACTGGCAGAAGTAAAGCTGTGAGGACGGGGCGTGAGTTGTGCTTGGGTAGCTCAGATGGTAGAGCACTTGCCCGCGAGAGGCATAGGTCCAGAGTTCGAGGCTCGGTCCGGCACACAGTTTTAATCTGCCAGGAAGTTTCATATCAGCGCATACTCCGCTGCAGAGTGAAAATCTCATTCTGGTATTTAACATGTTCTCAAATAACCAGTTTCGATCGACATCAGCTGTGTTGAATCTAAAAGGTTTAAAAGGAATTAAAATGAAGATAATTGCATATGAAGCCTGGCCGGAGTGGCCGAGCGGTTCTAGGCGCTACGGTAGCAGGTTCGAATCATGCCTCGGGCATGGATGTGTGTGATGTCCTTAGGTTAGTTAGGTTTAAGTAGTTCTAAGTTCTAGGGGACTGATGACCTCAGAAGTTAAGTCCCATAGTGCTCAGACCCTTTTTTTTCTTTCTTTTCGTATGAAGCTAAGGAGCTTACGTCAATGAAGATGCACTCGAAAACACTGAGGTAACATTCTTTTTGAGCGTCACACGTATAAACGGCAAGCACTTACGCCAACTTATAAACAACGCTGTTGCACATTATATACTCATTTTTGTCATATAAAGATGTCCTTATTTGTTAGCCACACGATGTAGTTCTCTTTTACAACTAGATTTTTGGAACAAAATTATCTAAAATTTTTATATGGTCACGCTATTTTCTTGTATAAATATTATTATACTTACACACAGGATCTGTACTTCGGTAATACCTTGAGTTCATACTTTGACTAAAAGTTCTTACATGTGTATTTTTTTGTTATTTCGTTTACGCGTAACCAGTTCGTGCTCAACAGCACATGAATTATTCATCATTTGCTCAACATGTGATCAACGTTTACCTACATAATGCTCAACAAATATTATCATTAGGAACATGGCTTCCTTCGTAGTTTTCTGGAATGATCTTCTGCTTTTTCTCTATGGGATCTTCGTATTGCACCTCTAAGTGTTGCTGCTTTCACCATAAATTATTTTGATTCATTTTCAATAATTTACATTCTCTGTCTACATAGAGCATTGACAACTGAATCTCGCACTTCGTGTTCAAATTTTTTGTCGTTATGCCAGTGAATATACGAGAGGACCTCAGAATATAATACATGCATCATTATGGCAGGCCGAGTGACTGTTATTGAACACTGCACTACATTTCTAAGTCATATGATACTCTTTTTTCGACATAGAATGTTCTACCAACAGTTCAGTTCCCCGACGATAGAAATTCTCTTCCTGCACACGAAGCCTTTCGAGAGCCACTGAGTGAACGTCCTCATCGTTACAAAATCGCTCCACCCCCCCACTCCCCCCCCCCCACACACTCCCCCCCCACTCCCCCCCCACTCCCCCCCACAAGTTGGTTCAAATGGCTCTGAGCACTATGGGACTTATCTTCTGAGGTCATCAGTCCGCTAGAACTTAAAACTACTTAAACCTAACTAACCTAAGGACGTCACACACATCCATGCCCGAGGCCCACCACAAGTGTTCTTCCTCGATTGCTGGACGTTGTCTTCTGTCGTCGACGTTGATGGCCTCCCCTCCCGAGCAGCATCACCCAAGTCTCTGCGGCCTTGTCCAAATGTTGGCTCCATTTCACTACGACTGGACGCGACATCGCATTTAGTCCACATACCGCCAGAATTTCATGGTGAATCAGTGTACAATTTAGAGATTTTGCCCACAAGACTAGTCGTGTCACGCGTACGTCAACACTGCAGTACGTCTCCAGTTGCAACACCACTTCATCCACATGCTGTGATACGCCTTTACTTCCGTACTGTAGCAGAAATGTGTCTGCAGCAGACCCGAAACATGACTTCTCTTCTGACAATGCACCGCGCTTTTTGCAGGATGGTCTGAAAGGGGGACGATATGCGTAACTTTCTTTCAGAAGTCCCTACGTACAAATTAAGCTTTTGTCAGCTGAAACATATTCACTTTCGACAATACAAAGGGAAGACGCGTCCTACTTTACACAATCTTATGTAGTTGACGATTACCTCATGTACGCAGAGCAACGCAACTTGTATTGAAACATGTACTATGTAAAACCAATGTGGCGCTCTTCCTACACAATACATAAGCGCCATGGATTACGTTGTTTATACTTTCTAATGAAAGTAGCACCCTGTAAAGTTCCAGGACCAATAAAACGTAATGCTCAGTTTCCTCTTGTTTACAGGTCTGTCGCTAGTGGTAAAGTTTCGAAAAGCCTTGCTTTGTTCTTTGCATAAGTAAGTATCAAGTTCTCCTGACCGGATACCCACAACTGTTGACATTCACCATCAATAAGAAAATCCGCTTAAGTTGTGAAGACTATTCTTTTCTAAATAAGAAAGCACAACCTCAAATGGTTCAAATGGCTCTAAACACTATGGGACTTAACATCTGAGGTCATCAGTCCCCTAGACTTAGAACTACTTAAACCTAACTAACCTAAGGGCATCACACACATCGATGCCCGAGGCAGGATTCGGACCTGCGGCCGTAGCAGCAGCACGGTTCCGGACTGAAGCGCCTAGAACCGCTCAGCCACCGCGGCCGGCCAAAGCACAACCTCAAACCAGGTTGTGCTTTCCTTCTTAGAAATAAATATTTTTTTTCGAATCCAGCGGATTCCATCATTGGTGAGACCTAAAAGTTGTTCAGGAGTGTTTACTACAGAAGTTTTCTCGCCACATTCACAGTTCAGAACTTGTACACTTCGTATGATAGAACTACCATTTTACACCGTGGTTAACTAGACCTTTCTTAGATTCCAAATTTTACAAATTTATGAAAAAGATCTCGCACAATAGCTTATAGGTACAGTGGAGGCTTTGGACGACGAATAAATTATTCCTGTGCATAAAGCCAATGTATAAATTTAATAATAAAGGTCTCTGGAGCGAAAATCACGAATAAAATATTTGTCACTTTGCTGCTTTCGGCTTCTCTGCTATTTTCAATAGCCATATATCGGATACTGAGAAGAAAAAGTATCAAAATAATTACAACCATCTAGATAATTAATTTCAAATATTATACTTTGATCGCTGAGGTTTGGTAATGATTTCAAAAATAAGTACTATGTTATATGAACATTATTAGACATTAGCCCGCATCTCGTGGTCGTGCGGTAACGTTCTTGCTTCCCACGCCCGGGTTCCCGGGTTCGATTCCCGGCGGGGTCGGGGATTTTCTCTGCCTCGTGATGGCTGGGTGTTGTGTGCTGTCCTTAGGTTAGTTAGGTTTAAGTAGTTCTAAGTTCTAGGGGACTGATGACCATAGATGTTAAGTCCCATAGTGCTCAGAGCCATTTGAACCATTTTTTTTTATTAGACATTAGTTTCACAACCTGCACAAATAAATTTCTAGGTAATATAAAAGTAAAAAATTGCTACCTTGGAATGCTGTTTATTGCAGCATATAAAAAATTCGTGGATGGCACTACCAGTACAGGAGCTAACGTTCCCACGTCCTTAACTAAGCTGACATGTCTATGGGACGTCTACAGTTTGTCGTACAGACGCAGTTGAAAATTATCATACAAATGGTTTATAGTGATTCAGAGCTGTCAATGATTACCTCATAACTTACGTATATCGAACAAAATGCACATTAAAAACAAAACGTTGACAAGTGCGTGGTGGCTCCCGCCAAATGCAAATAAACGGGTGAAGTAACTCGAAGGCGAGCAGCTGCGTAGTAACGCGAAAGCTTCGAAGAATTTAGCAGGTGAAGAATAAACTAGAAATATCTTTTGTGTGCACCCTTTTGCTGCGTGCCTATTAAGTGAAACTGTAACGCCATCTGAACGCGGAGGGATTATTCTGGGGTGGGGGGGACACCGGCCGTTTACCGAGTCGTCAGCCGTTCCCAATGCCCGCCTACTGTTCTGAGCCAGCAGCGTGTTCTGTTTACACCCAGGATCCGACTGGCGTCGAATTAGCTTACTCGCTAGGTATGAATGTTTACATTGTCTGCAGCGCATTATCCGCACCATTTGAGGTCAAACCAGCGGACAGTCTGTTTGCCGTTGACAGCGCAATTGTGTCGACCAAATGCGCGCTGACCTCGCACACGGCTAATTCAGACGCACCCACGTCCGTTGCTGGACGGCTTTCCTTTGTCTTGTCCGTGGGTGTTACACCGATCTAGGAGATAATGTACTGTGAAAATCCAGAATCTCTACATCCCACTAATTTGGAGGATCATGAGCACGCCAGAAAGAAAAAATTGTTACATGCTTATATCGAGAAGCATTTATAACAAGTATGCTTTGTTGTTATGTGCACGTGTTCCGCATGTAGTCAATTGCTGACACAATTGTTACATGTTGGTAATAGTTTATGATCCGAATTCCATTTATTTGATGCTGTCCTCCATATTTTATATCTTCTACTATTCTTTCCATTTCTACATAACTATGACACTTATCAACCTCAACATTCTAGTATTCGTCTGCCAGGGCTTCTATACTGTCCCTTGCCCTTTCCAAAACTATTTATTCCGATACTGTAGCAGATGCCCAAGTATCCTGTCGCTTTTCTCGGTAAGGATTTCGATATACTTCCTTCCTCACTGTTTCCTTTCAGTGAACCTTTCCATACTGCTTTATCTGCTCAACTTTTAACTTTCATTTGTATCACCACATTTGATATGATTGTAGTTTCTCCTTCTTCTGTTTCCCGTTGGTCCACGTTTAACTTCCATACAATGCTGCACTCCAGGAGTACATTTTCATTTATTATTTTATTCAAATGGTTCAAATGACTCTAAGTACTATGGAACTTAACATCTGAGGTCAGCAGTCCCTTAGACTTAGAACTACTTAAACCTAACAACGAGGTCATTAGAGACGGAGCATAAGCTCGGGTTGGGGAAAGATGGAGAAGTCATGCCAACTGGAAGGAAACGTTCCGGCATTTGGCTTAAAAGATTAAGGGAAATCACGGGAAACCTAAATCTGGATGGCTGGAGCCGGTCTGAACCGTCGCCCTCCCGAATACGAGTCCAGTGTATTAACCACTGCGCTACGCCGCTCAGTTGTGATGATGAATGCTGTCCTTACTGTGTGGGGATGACAAAAATGACAAAATTTACGTTTTGAATGTTGACACGCGCTAAAGGTATGACAGTTAACGTAAAATAAAAGACGTATATACAAACACCTCTTCAGAAAGGACCAAATACAACAGAACATGGTTCTACACGATATTTACTCCTAAGTAAACTCTAAGAGAAAAAAAACACCACGCACCTTGAAGAAATTATCAGAATGGAGAGGAAACCGGTAGATGTGTCGCATGTGTACAGGCACACAAATAATTACTATTTCAGAAACATTGGTTGATGTACTGGAGGCAAAGATGTTCACAAATTGAACAAGTCAATAACTTTTTGCTACACCTCTGGCTCTTAAGCAAGCAGTTATTCTGTTTGACATTGATTGGCACAGTTGTTGGATGAACTCTTCAAGGATATCGTGCCGACTTACGTATAATTGGTACGTTGGATAGTCAGAATCCCTAGCTGTTTGGAGAGTCCTGCCCAGAATGCACCACACGTTCGCAACTGGGCTAGGTAGGGTTTAGACAGCACGAAGACAAGTCGCAGAACTCTCGCCTAACGCGGACGGGCAATATCTTGCTGAAATGTAAGCCAAGGATGGCTTGGCACGTAAGGCAACAAAACGGGGCATAGAATACCATCGACGTACAGCTGTGAGGTAAGGGTGCCACGGATGACAACCAAAAGGGTGCTTACAGAATGAAATTTTCACTCTGCAGCCGAGTGTGTGCTCACATGAAACTCCCTGGCAGATTAAAATTGTATTCCGGACCAAGACTCGAACTCGGGACCTTTGCCTTTCGCGCGCAAGTGATCTACCTACTGAGCTGTCCAAGCACAGCTCACGACCCCTCCTCACAGCCTTACTTCCGCTCGTACCTCGTCTCCTACCTTCTAAACTTCACAGAAGCTCTCCTGCTAAACTTGCAGAACTAGCACTCCTGGATGAAAGGATACTGCGGAGCTATGGCTTAGCCGCAGCCTGGGGGATGTTTCCGGAATGAAATTTTCACTCTGCAGCGAAGTGTCCTCTGACATGAAACTTCCTTCCAGTTTTAATCCTCCAGGAAGTTTGAAAACGGTGCTGGTTGTCGGGCCGCGGCCGCATACAGAGTGACAGTCAGGCAGCTGTCCCACCGGGGCGCCTCCGAACACGTCACGACTTTGTTGTCCATTGGGGCTCATTCAAAGCGCAACTCGTGGCAGTAAATGAGACTCTAGGCCACAGTGACAAGCACAAACATATCTGGAGATGCCCTGGGGGCAGCGGTGTGATAGACACCTGACTGTCAAAGGCCGTAATGCCCGACTGCCTGGAGCGATCGTCTGGGGTGCCGTTTCATTTCATCGCAGGAGGCCTGTAAATGTACGTCATATCTACCGATTTTCATTCCACTAGGTTAATTCGTTTATGGTGTATCTTTTTAGTCTTTGAGCTTCTTTTAAAACATTGTCATTGAATTCGTCTATTATTTACTGTTCTGTAAAGTAGGATATTTTCTTACCTTGCACTAAAACATTTTGCACCCTAAAGCAAAACAAGAACTAACACATTTGTTGTAATGTATTGTCATAATTTACGATATATCTTGCTACCCACACAGAGACTCTAGGACTTACTGTTATCCGATAATATTTCTATAATAGTTTTATTTTTGTTAATGGGGAAGGAAATCGATCGACGGAGAAAGCGGCGCTCTTGTCACAGATCCCTAGTACTTCTGAAATGGTGAGGAATATTAGCGCAGAAAAGAAAGGTATCTACAGATATATAATTACTCAGTAAATAAAGATAAAGATGGATGTAACTCGAGCTTAAAGAAGCTGAAATGACAACTTGATATACAGAAACTAAGTGAGACAACAGTAGCCAGGTGTGGAATCTTGCTACAACGTTGTACATTAATAACTCCTGCCATATACTAACTACAACTAACATCAATGTAAATGAATTGTCACTGCACAAAAGTTACTGAAAAATACGAAATACAAATGGAAGTTAGTTGAACACAATCTCTTACTCGAAACTAATTAAATGAAGAAAAATTGTAACTGGCAAACAACTTAATTGTGTACATAGTACTGCAAAAGCTAATCATCAATTTGAATATCGAACAGAAACTAAACTACTTTCACAATTCCAGGGTTTCAGTTCAGAATTATTTAACTCAATAATAAAATAGTCCACTGACAAGTTATGGATGTAAATAAAATTTCTTCATTAAGCTTGTATTACATTTCAAACAGTAAAGATGTTTTGTACCTCAATCCGTGAAGCACAAATCCTTCTGCAACAATTCATGCTCATGTGGGTAATCAGTCATTCAAAATCTCATACAATATTGTTTATAATGAAAGCTTTCCTTTTGCCAGATTACATGAAAATGAACAGCTGCTATAAAAGTCCTATGCACGTATCCTTAACATCTAACATAAATATTTATTGTTGGAAGACACCTGGTTTATAAAGGAACTAAGGAATGGAAGCCGAATATAGTGTTATGAATTTATATATAATAAAATTTTCCTTGGCAGCAAAATGGAGGATTGTTTTCATATCTCGCACCGGCTGGAGGTCCATCACAAAGGCTCGTTCTCTTTAGCTAAATAACAGTCTGGTGTCACATTTACTTACTGTTTTCTTTCCACCCCACTAAAAATATATATGAACTGTCTAACGATTCTGAGCCTGTTCGCTTTTCATTTGTTTCGGACAGCACGATAACGTCGATCTTGAGGTTTTTTATTTTTTGTGTAATTTCAAACACATTCTCCCTCATTCCTTTTACATTCCCACTTCCAATGTTCATGCTACTTTTCCGTAGAAAATTTTCGTCTGACATGTGCCCCATCTGACGTTCTTAGGCAAATATTGCGCTTTTTCGTAATCTAAGTGACAAGGGAAAGCCTAACGCCTTTGTCCTCCAGCTGAAAGACAAGCTGATTTTTGTTCAAGGGTGTCTTCCTGTAGATTTGCAGTCTTTCTGAACTTCGTAGACAAATCATCCCCTTTCTCCGATTCTTCCGCTGTTCAGATGACTCCTGAGCACGTTCACCCTTCTTTAAGTTAATCCCTTCACGTTATCCACAGTTGGGATCCATGGGCTTCTTCTGCCTTCAGAACGTTTGACTACCTTCACCTGTATCTCTGTCAAGGATCACTCACAAGGTACCACCTGCCGCGGAAGTTGCACCAACGTCTTTTTTATAGGTGTTTATTCTCTGTGACACAGCCCACATTCTGCCTTGCGACAAGCAGAGGAAGTTTTCCAAATGTTGTGCCTAGGTTGGCAGGACATTTTATCCTGCCACTTACTGTAAAGAATTCAAATTTAACTCATTCGTATTAATGTGAGAATAAAATTTTTATGTGAATGTGTAGTTCCTTTGCTCGCCTCCTCGTTTTCCCATTTGCTACTTATCCGAAGGGGCGCTGCAGCATTACAGCCCCCTGTTCCAATATGAAGGGATCGCTGTAGCGCGCTAAACAAATGACTGGTCGATGCCAGGTTTTTACCTTATTAATACTCTTCGAAATTGTAGAGAACGATGCCTTAATATTAGGAACTGCCCAGTTTTTAAAAGCTTGCAGGAATTTGTATGTTGACTCCAGGATGTAGCAGAGATCTAATTATATTTCCATTGAAAAAACAAAAAATCCTTAAAATTAAGTTTCCATCGTATAACCAACACACGTTGTCACACAAACGGATTGAAGACATTACAACATGTAGTACCCTGTACACGTTAAGGATAAACAAAGTAAAGAAGAGCGTGAATGAGATGAATAAAAAGGACCTTCAAGCTTATAATCGACTCAGTAGCAAAAGAAATTAAAGATTTTTCGGAACAAGGGAGCACGATTGGAAGGGATAATCGAAGCAAGAAAGGTGTCAAAGTCGATAAGTACATATGAAAAAAAGGTGACTTCAATAAAATAATGACGGCCGCTGTGGCCGACTGTTCTAGCCGCTTCAGTCTGGAACCGCGCTGCTGCTACGGTCTCAGGTTCGAACCCTGCCTCGGGCATGAATGTGTGTGATGTCCTTAGGTTAAACATTAATCTGCTACTCTTTCTCCTCTAGACGACTGGCCCTCCGATTTCCTTAGAAGACCAATTTTCCAATACTACGCCTCATACCTGCTGCATACGTATCGATGAGTTTTCTCTTAGGGGATTTCTGCAATAAAATATGTTCTGAAAATAAGTCTCGTACATCTCAGAGCCACTATCGTACGATTTATAGCATCAAGTTGGCTAGAGAAGTAGTTATCTGTGTTAATTTTGAAAATATGTTGCATAAACAAAAGTCAGCCGTCACTTTCTCACCACTTAATAGTTTAAGAATATGATTTTTAACACCGTTCCATTAAAAAATTAGATGGTACATTTCGAAGATTCTGTAGATAGAGAGCAATATACTAGTAGAAATTTTGTTTTATGTACCTCGAGCTGTGTGTTTCATGTGATGACATATATTTAAACCGATTCATGGTACTATATTATTGCGTTAAGAATTTGAAATAATGTTACTACATTTAATTAGAAAGTAATATAAATGAGAGGATGTACCTCTTTTTTGTGCTCTTTGTGAACAGTGGTTTCAGCTTATTCAAAGCTTCATGACAATATTTAATTCCGGGTGTTATACGGTGAAACGCGCCAAGCCCCGACACCATTTTTTTTTAAGTTTGTTGTGTGTTTCAAATTACCTAATTACTTTTGGCTGACAGTACTCGTGTTTACAATTTTGCAGTATATTTTTCGTCATTGCCACTGTTATTAGACCCCAGAATTCCATCATGTCGTTTGACTTCTGTGGTTGTGCACAGACATCTGACATATTACTGCTGGAATAAGTACGCAATTGAGTGTCGGTCCGAAGATGAAATCAATTTAAACTAGCTATGACTGACCTAGCAAAGAAAACGATGCAGTAGGTGAGAATATGAGATTTTAGTGGCCACCTTGAGACAAAAAATCTTAATTTTTGTACGCAATTCGAGCACCATCAGTGGAATTTTATACCATATGAAATATTCTGTAGATATTTACGCGGTGAAATTATATTCATTTTGTATGTTCTTGTGTTTAATTTGATGATGATGTCTTTTAAAATGCAATTACTCTTACATATCATATACCATTGTCACACGAAGTCTTACTTCGAACAATATGTCATCTACAGTTAGAGCGATTGTTGTTAGTGCAGTGTATTGTTGACTGCAAATCACTTTTACATAACGAATCTGAGAATTAACGACAGTGGTTGAATGCTGTGGCAAGCTTAAGATAACTTAAGAAGTGTCACGCACGTGCTTGTCTCGGCTAATCAGCTAACTTTGAAAGCTCGTCATTTCAAGTAAAGTAGTAGTTAATCAGCGTACTGTAATTGTTGTTGCAAAAGAGTTGGCCTAGCGGTGGGCTATTCGGCAGTTACAGCAGTGCTATGACCTGGCGACGTTACAGATGATATAGTACGCTGCATGAGGAAAGCTCAAATTTAAGAAATTTGGGATGTATGAGTAAGAAAGCTAACAAGCAGAATACAGAAATACATCAGAATGCTCTTAGTTACAAAATTTGAAATTAACTTAAATTCATGTTGTACCGATGTATATGTCACATCTTTATTCAATAAAACCTCAGTAACAATGATGTAAATGTCGCTGACGCTAATTAGGGTGTACCAACAAGGCGGACTCATAAATTCAATGTTTTTTTTTTTTCTGCAGACTTTGATCAATCAGAAGAAAAGCTAAATATAACAACATATTAGTAAGCACTAAGTGTCATTACCGATAGCTATTAGGTTTCCTACTAATCTATGACAAGTTTTGTAGATGATCAATTAATCCTGATGATATACTGAATTTTTTACATGTAGAAAAAATCTTTCGACAGTGACTAAGGTAGATTCTTTGAACCTTCGGGTTTATCAGAGAAGATATACTTGAACTGAAACCAGACCCAGTGATGACAGTTGAATGACGTGAAATCGAGGAAGTAATTAAGAAAGGTGTGGGACAGGTTTGTGGTCCATCCGCCATATTATTCATGCTGTTATATAGAGAAACAATGACGGAAACGTATGATATATACTATCTGGTCACATTAATGTGACCACCACCTATGTTCGATGGCAACGTGCGATAACCAGTCGGCCGGCCGGAGTGGCCGAGCAGTTCTAGGAACCGCGAGACTGCTACGGTCGCAGGTTCGAATCCTGCCTCGGGCATGGATGTTTGTGATGTCCTTAGGTTATTTAGGTTTAAATAGTTCTAAGTCTAGGGAACTGATGACCTCAGTAGTAAGTCCCATACTGCTCAGAGCCATTTGAACCATTTTTTGATGACCAGTCGCATACGGCAGGCTGTAGCGCTAGCAGTGGACGGAACCGAGGTAACTTTGGTGCACCACGGAACACAGATGACGGGGGTGAACAATGTCGACAGAGACGTGTGTGGACGAATAGACGTCCAACTGGTGAGGAACTGACCGCACAGATGAACCAAGTGGCTACCAGCTGTGTGTCCTCAACGACTGTTCAGCGAACGTTGCTGCGTATGTGCCTCAACAGCAGGCGCCTGGTTCCTGCACCTACGCTGACTGCTGTTCATTGGCCGTTCCGAACTGATCGTCTGCAGAGTAGCCATCTGAGGTGGGTCACTTTTCAGTGCTCCATCAGATAGACGGCCGTTGGCGTGTATGGCGTTAAACGTCTGAAAGCAAGCAGCCTGTAACAATCTTCGAAGGGTCCAGGGCGGAGTAGGGAGCTTTATGTTTTGGGGAACGTTTTCATGGCACTTTCTTGGTCATCTCATCATTCTGGAAAGCATAGTGAAACAAAACTTGTATTTATCTATTCTTGGGAGTGACGTCGACCCCCAGAAGCGGTTTGTCTGTCCTCGGCACGACGGCATTGACAAATAGGAAAATGCAACGTATCACACAGATTGCAGACTATGTTAGCGGAGTGAAGAGCCCTGGCCATCGAACTCCCCGGATTTAAACCCAATCGAGGATCTGTGTGGCCACATCGATCGGGCTGTCCGCGTCATTAATTTTCACCCGAGAAACCTTGTGTAGATGGCCACGGTACATGAGTCGACGTACTCCACATCCCTGTCGTTACCTTCCCGTGTCTCACTGACTTTATCCTGCACGCCTCGCACCTGTCCGTTTTGCAAAAGATGGTTATTCAGGCTTCTGAAACGTAGGCGTATTAATGTGGATGGACAGCGTAGTTGTAAGGGACAGATAAATCTAGTTCGAGAACGACAGGTGCCAGACGGATTCATTGGAAGCATTCAAAGAAAAGTTAAATCTCGCACAAAGTAAGAGCCTTACAAAATCATCTTTCGAGTGATTGCGGAATATTGTTCACGGTCTGGGACTCTTAACATGGTGTGTTAATGGTAGATATACGAAATTTCAAAGAAATTTTGCATGCTTCGTCGCTGCTTTCCTACAGTCATTGGAGAGGTCATAAAAATTTATAAGAATCTGAACTGGGAGGCCGTATAAAAGAGGCATTGTACATAATCTTAAAATTATTAAAACCCATGTTCCAATACCAACTAATATGTAAACTAAAACGTAAAAGCACCAATGGAATATAATTGGAGGACGAGGATTGAATCTCGTACAGTATACCTGCTCTTCTACTGACGGTCAGTGGTTACAAACACTCAAATAAAGTCATAAACAAATTCGGTGAATAAAAATCCATCAGCGAAAGCGTTTGAAGTTTTCATTTACCTGGACTTGACGACTCACCCAGAGATGACCGTACGGCCATTCACAATACTTGCAGTTCCACAATCTACGACGGTTGGAACGTTAACAGTCGCAACTATTTATTTACAGCTCTTACAAAATAGATACGTTTTTCAAAATTTTACTGATCTTCAAAGTAGTCACCAGCATTGTGGAAGTCGTAGGATACTCTTAGCAGTGCCAGTTGCGTTGGCAGTTTGAGCGATGCGTTCTATTGGCCGACGAATTAGTAGCAGTTCTGAAGCGAATTCCATGAAGAGTTTCCTTCAGTTTAGAAATCGAGTTTAACTCACAAGGGCTTAAGTCAGGGGAGTGCAGTAGGTGGGATAGCATTTAGCAGCCCCATCAGCCATACAAATCAGTAACATCCTGCACTGCACATGTCCTGCAAAATGATGGTCAGCTCCTGCAGAAAGTGTCATCGCTTTTGTCTCTAAGATGGTCGTAGGTTGTGTACCAAAAATGAACAGCATAGAAACAGAAGCGTGTAGATGGCCACGGTACATGAGTCGACGTACTCCACATCCCTGTCGTTACCTTCCCGTGTCTCACTGACTTTATCCTGCACGCCTCGCACCTGTCCGTTTTGCAAAAGATGGTTATTCAGGCTTCTGAAACGTAGGCGTATTAATGTGGATGGACAGCGTAGTTGTAAGGGACAGATAAATCTAGTTCGAGAACGACAGGTAGGTGGGATAGCATTTAGCAGCCCCATCAGCCATACAAATCAGTAACATCCTGCACTGCACATGCTTGAGCATTGTCCTGCAAAATGATGGTCAGCTCCTGCAGAAAGTGTCATCGCTTTTGTCTCTAAGCTGGTCGTAGGTTGTGTACCAAAAATGAACAGCATAGAAACAGAAGCGATGACACTTTCTGCAGGAGCTGACCATCATTTTGCAGGACAATGCTCAAGCACGTGCAGTGCAGGGTGTTACTGATTTGTTTGACTGATGGGGCTGCTAGGTGCTATACCACCTACTGTAATCCCCTGACTTCAGCCCTCGTGAGTTCAACTCGATTTCTAAACTGAAGGAAACACTTCACGGCATTCGCTTCAGAACTGCTAGAAATTCGATGGGCAATAGACCGCGCCGCTCAAACTGTCAACACAAATGGCACTCCTAAGATTATCCTACGATTTTCACATCGCTGGCAACAGGTTATACACAATGCTGGCGACTACTTGTCAGTAAAACTTTGAAAAACGTATGTTTTTCTACAATTTGTAAATAAATAGTTGCCACTATTAAATCCCAACCCTCGTATACTGCAATATGTCTAATCAAACTGAGTTACAAGCCTTTCTACAATGAACTAGTGATGGAGTCTTAGTATTCTATCTCTCCCCTTCCCCTCGCCCGTCTCCCACTCCTTCGGTTACTTGATTTTCTCGACTACCGAAACAGCGTAATGAGTCGTTCCTAGTCACTTGAACACCTTCGTCAGGAACTTTCGATTTAGATGTTAAGCGGGCTGCCGCAGCCGCATTGTATCCAGACGGAAATGTTAATAAACATGACATTTGTACAAAGTCTAGCTTATCAATCTCACAACGACTGCCGGCACGACGTCCAGTGCCCAGTTGCTGCCTTAATTAAATAGAGGCTTTACATAGTACACGTTTTTTTATTTATCACTCTTGTCACAGCAACCAGTTTATGGCTGATACATATCGCGGAGATGTGCACGTCTACTGCACTTTGTACCTAATGCTGGTTGTTTTTCACGTAACTGCTTCCAAACTGTAATGCTTCTTCTCGAACTTATTCCACAGTTTTGGACAGACGAACTGGCGGTGTATTTGCTAGTTTTTCTAAGTTGCTGGTTTTTCTAAGTTATATGTGAAAGGATTGTCCTGAAACTTGCCCATAAATGGCCACAGACTCGGCAAATAGGGAAAGCTTTCCACTAATTTGAAAGAGAAGAGTCACATGTATCTGCTCGTACGACAGCATAGCTCATCGACAGATGTACCTTCCCGTATCGCACATCTTTAGCTGTAAGAGGTAATGATGGAATATTATCATCCGCTCAACGGAAACAATAAGAAGTCCAAAAAAATTCTATGTTTTGAAACAGAATTCATGCTTTCAAAATGAGATATCTATGAGTACAGGAACGACTGCAGCGTTTTGATGTCCTTTTATTTCCTCGTTTTAGCCTTGTGCGTAGGAAAGCGGGGGCCGTTAGAGGGTTTTACTGGTTTTGCCTTTCCAGACTGTTATTCTGCTGGGACAGTACTATCACTCTGGCCTCAGCTATAGGCTACTTATGTTTACCTATTAGCAATGCATCATGAGGTATGAAACAGACTGGCAAACACACAAAGAAAGTATTTTCATGTGTGATATTAGAATACATTTCCAAGTGGTTTGATAAAATAGGGTAAGCAGTCATCTACAGAGATGAGAATATCTGTTGTGTCCTCAGAAGCGTAAAAGATCAAGTATTGTTCATTTTAAATTTTAGTACACTGCTGGCCATTACAATTGCTACACAAAGAAGATGATGACGTGCTACAGACGCGAAATTTATCCGACATGAAGAATATGCTGTGATATGCAAATGATTAGCTTTTCAGAGCATTCACACAACGTTGGCGCCTGTGGCGACACCTACAACGTGCTGACACGACGAAAGTTTCCAACCGATCTCTCATACACAAACAGCAGTTGGCCGGCGTCCCTGGTGAAACGTTGTTGTGAGGCGTCGTGTAAGGAAGAGAAATGCGTACCATCACGTTGCCGACTTTGATAAAGGTTGGATTGTAGCTTATCGCGATTGCGGTTTATCGTATCGCGACATTGCTGCTCGCGTTGGTCGACATACAATGACTGTTAGCAGAATATGGAATCGGTGGGTTCAGAAGGGTAATACGGAACGCCGAGCTGGACGCCAACGGCCTCGTATCACTAGCAGTCAAGATGACAGACATCTTATGCACATGGCTGTAACGGATCGTGCAGCCACGTCTCGATCCCTGAGATGGGGACGTTTGCAAGACACCAACCATCTGGACGAACAGTTCGACGACGTTTGCAGCAGCATGGACTGTCGGCTCGGTGACCATGGCTGCGGTTACCCTTGACACTGCACTTGACACAGTAGTGCCTGCGATGGCGTACTCAGCGACGAACCTGGGCGCACGAATGGCGAAACGTCATTTTTTCGGATGAATCCAGTTTCTGTTTACAGCATCATGATGGTCGCAACCGTGTTTGGCGACATCTCGGTGAATGCACATTGGGAGCGAGTATTCGTCATCGCCATACTGGCGTATCACCAAGCGTAATGGTATGGGGTGCCATTGGTTACACGTCTCGGTCACCTCTTGTTCGCATTGACGGCACTTTGAACAATGGACGTTACATTTTAGATGTGTTACGACCCGTGGCTGTACCCTTCATTCGATCCCTGCGAAACCCTACATTTCAGCAAGATAATGCACGACCGTATGTTGCAGGTCCTCCACGGGCCTTTCTGGATACAGGAAAGGTTCGACTGCTGCCATGGCCAGCACATTCTCCAGATCTCTCACCAACTGAAAACGTCTGGTCAATGGCTGCCGAGCAACTGGCACGTCACAATACGCCAATCACTACTCTTAATGGACTGTGGTACCGTGTTGAAGCTGCATGGGCAGCTATACCTGTACACGTCATCCAAGCTCTGTTTGACACAATGCCCAGGCATATCAAGGCCGTTATTACGGCCAGAGGTGGTTGTTTGGGTACTGATTTCTCAGGCTCAACTGGCTCAACTGGTTCAAATGGCTCTGAGCACTATGGGACTTCTGAGGTCATCAGTCCCCTAGAACTTAGAACTACTTAAACCTAACTAACCTAAGGACATCCTACACATCAATGCCCGAGGCAACCGTAGCGGTCGCGCCGTTCCAGACTGTAGCGCCTAGAACCGCTTGGCCACCAAGGCCGGCGATTTCTCAGGATCTATGCTCCCAAATTGCGTGAAAATGAAATCATATGTCAGTTCTAGTATAATATATTTGTCCAATGAATACCCGTTTATCTTCTGCATTTCTTCTTGGTGTACCAGTTTTAATGGCCAGTAGTGTAATTAGTGAATAGTAATAGATATAGTCTCAGCATATTTTCAGATTCTAATTTCTTCGTGGAAGATTCATTTTACAAAAATTTCAGTAAGTCTTAGAATGGTAATTAATTCTTAATTTAGAAAAATATGAAGTTCTGCACTTTACGAAATCATAAGATATACTAACTTGTGACTACACTGTTGATAAATAACATCTGCTGGGAGATGCTATGGTGTGAGCCTCACGCAAGAGAGTTCCTTAACACTGCCAGCCACTTTCAGTGATGTGCAGGCGCAGCATATGTCACGGCACCCTCTTAGGTGCCACAGTCCACTAGTAGTTCGGTGACAAGCTGCTCCCCGAAACCAGTGATACTTCGGCATACAGTCCACTTGACATCGGCAACAGGCACACCACAACCAACCCGCTCTGGCACGTGTCAGTACTGTCTGTCTGACCAGACTGGTCATCAAATCGACGAGTCATCAAGTCAGTGTCCACTTCAGTGTTGGATCCTGTGGTGGGGTCGCGAACACTCCACTATTACAGTGACAGGGCCACTTGCCAAGTGCTCCAGCCACTGCATTGGTGGGCCTTCCTAGGCACAGAGCCACTGGGTGCCCACAAGCACCAGATGCCTCCCACTAGCTACCTTCACCTACAGACAGTCCTGGCCATGCTACTTAGCACCATAGCTGAGACAGCACAGCCGGCAGTCTGAGTTTGCAAATGTTTCAAGATCCCTATGTCGTTGTGCTGAGCAAGAAGTAGAACAGTCAAATAACTATCAAGCACCAGTAGTAATATCGAGATACACATCCAGTGTCGGGTTACACACTTGGACTCGTGGGTAAACGCATTCAATTCACAGTGGTTTCCCAGGATGGGAGGAGGGGGAGTGGATTTCATCAAGAAACCCAAGTGTGTAACCTGACACTGCGTGTGCAACCTGACTCTCCCCTTGCCTTATAAATGATAGGAATATAATGTTTTAGAAACAGCCCTAGAAAACAACTCAGCCACAGTGCATCATCACACTGCTTTGAGCACTAATGATGAGAACATCGCCTGCCTCCCCAACACCCGCCAGCTGAGAGGATGAGCTTGCTTTAAACATTGTTGGGACATAAAGAAAGTCTAGTACCGACAACTCTGTCATACCCTCCACTCTCTACCAGAGAACACCCACCACAACCTTTACAGAGGGTAGCAACTTGGTATGTGTATGACTTGCTGGAATTCATTGGCAGGATAGTGTGATGCTGGTAATTTCGTTCCAAAAAGTAGTGCACAGTATTGCATTCAAAAAACTAATACAGCACATACTGAAATACACTGGTGTGCAAAACTTAGGAAAGGGAGTTCCTCTGTACATTACATGTTAGCACGACTCACCATATGAGGGTACATCCAGCATCATTGACCATGATCATTTTCGTGTTCTAGATGTTACTTTAAGAGGAGACACAATGTTGCCTGATCGTACTGATCTCCAAATTGATCACGATGCTGTAACTGCTTAATGTTATTGTGACACCGTACTCCTCCCCCATGCACATTTGACCCTGACCTAATTTGCGTGGATGACAATACGAGACCGCATCGAAGAAAACTGGTGGAGGCGCTCTTGGAACAAAAAGACATTCAGTGAGTTAACCCGATTTAAATTCGGTCGACCACATGTGAGATGCATTGGAGAGCCGAATTGCGGCATCTCCACATGCACCATTAACTCCACTAGTTGTCAGCCGTGGTGATCGAGGAATGGAACGCCTTACCACGAACATCCTTACCAGCATTGTGGCCAGCATCTGAGCACGCAGCAGATCATGCATTACCGTCTTTGGGGATCAGCTCCCTATTAAAAACTATGTCCCGTCTTTTTAATGGCTAGGCGGCCGCTATAAATCGCGGTGACTTGAATGTAACTGTGACCGTTGAATGTAACTGTCATCTCTGAGCGTCTCGTTGCTTATTTCTTTGTATTACCTTTTTTACTGTACTGTACCGTTCTGCACTGTACCGTCCTATACTACAGCAGTGCTTTCCATGTATTGTCGATATTTCAGAACTATGTTATTTACCAGTGACACATCATGCGATGTTACTTTCATCCTTATTTTGCACAGAGTCCCATTAAAGTGTGAAAGAACCGTATCACGTCACACTATCAGCGTTCTTTAATATTATAAAAATTTTCATATGGCCAAAGTCAGAGGTTTGTTTGGCTGGAGAGAATGTGTCGCAGAACTGCTTAAATGGCTGTTGGGGATCGCTCTAACAATGACAGAGAATAGCTGACAAAAACCGGATTACAAAAGTCCAACAATAAGTCGTCGAACTTGAATCTACGAGTACTCTTCAGCTCCGTACACATCTAGCCTGTAGGTATTGTGAAGACAATATCACGAGCAGCTTCACAATAGCTCACATAGAGATACACACACGAAGCTGTCCTTCACACGTTCCATCTGAGAATGGAACCACTGCTTAGGATCAACGGATATTATCTTTTGCCGCACTTTACGGTTAATCGAAGAGTGTAGATGTAAACGTGTATGCAGATATAAAAGCAGATATGTCAATTAGATGACAAGTGCAATATGTGCCATAAAAGCTACAGATACTGTAGAAGGTACTAGAAGATGTATTCACGGATAAATGGCTGCCACACAGGGCACGAAGGCGAAAAGTAGCACAGCCTTGTTACAGCTGCAGCAACGTCTGAGAAATTATTTAAGTTACACGACCTTGTCCAGATGTGTAAAAAAATTAGTAATATCTACATTATACGGGGTGAACAAGTTCTCCGGTTACAAGGTTTCCGAGATAGTAGTGAGGACCAAAAGAAGAAAAATGGTCATGTAAACGTGGGCTCTAAAGTGCATACCTTAAGAGCTAAGAGACTTCTTCAATAGATATGTTTCACAGAAAAGAAGATGAAGAAATAGTCATGGCTCCTAATGTTTGTATTTTGGAGTCCACGTTTACCAGATTTTTTTTTGTCCATACCACCAGCACCACCACCTATAAAAGTTTGTCGCTGACGTTTTTGTTCCCCTGTACATCTCCGTACGTAATGAAACTATCAAAGTGATAGGTCCGTACATTACATATTTTGATCAGAAGTGAAGCTTTTAGTGCATCTACTCATACAACAAAATGTATCAATTCAGATTTCGAAAATCTTCTCTGCCCATCAAGCTCTCTGTTTATCTGTGCTTGGATCTCACAGAAACTATTGAATGGATAGTTGTATGTATTCCTCTGGAATATTCACGGGAGCTGTAGTAATCTTGTTTGTTTTGATTCATCTCAGTTGGACCGGAAGGTGAGAAGTAGACGAGAACAGTACGTTAGTTTACTTTCCAGATCAGTCGTTATATCTGCTAATATTGCCAACACATATGAATGATGACACAGGGAACCTAAGGCAATCATGCCTTTAAAACATGACATCAAATATACTTGCACATGTTTTAAAAATGATAGCGGATTTTTACTATCATTTGCATATATTTTTAACACTGAAATGCGAGATCGTTATCGAAACTGTTAAAGACACCGTCGCACAACTGTGCATGTAGAGACAGTTGTTTTGCTGAGTATTAGTTGACCATATATTTTAATTATTGTGGTAAATAATAGATTTAGTTTCACGCCAGTATATTTTGATATGAAGTTTAATT
The DNA here is from genome assembly GCF_021461385.2 of Schistocerca piceifrons. Taxonomy (NCBI): domain Eukaryota; kingdom Metazoa; phylum Arthropoda; class Insecta; order Orthoptera; family Acrididae; genus Schistocerca; species Schistocerca piceifrons. The sequence continues at coordinate 203,859,519 of NC_060141.1, read as the reverse complement.
AGGGCCTGTTTGTCTTGACCCATGGTAAAGGAATTTCTATTATTTAAATATATCACTTTATTACTAGGCACCTGGAGAAGGGTATTCTGAATTAATGCGGAACTTTTATTCTGTTTCAAAGAGTGGCTTATTGGCAATAACAGAGCATTTCTCAGCGCTCAGGAAGTATTAAAGAGGGTGAGGGTGAATGGATACCTAGAACTCGGGAGGACCGTAAAACCAGTCGTAATTCTCTTCAGTTCCCGCTGTTAGCTCTCGAAGTCTCTAAACTTGTGAATTGTAATAAACTTCTGATCGTCAAAACTATGTTGAGTCTCGCGTCTAGGGAACGTTTATGGAACACCTGGAACGCATAAGTGCTCAACGACCTCTCCATGCTGTCGCTATAGCTCTGTAGAACGACCACCAACTTCTGGGACTGTTGCCACCAAATAGGAGAAACTGTAGTCGCGCGCACTAGCACACAGGTGTTAACCGGACTTAAATGAAGATAATAATTAATTAAATTCTTCTAAACGAGACTGAACATATTTTTTTAAAGTAGGTGCTGCTTATTTCTGAGTTGTACGGTGTAGCAGCATGTTTGTCGTGTCACTTTGTCGTCTGGTATGATTTACGATCTTCCGATATTGTCTGAGGGGGAAAGAACCTGGTTATCACTGAAGTAATATAATAGCGATCCATGACGGTGTTCTCGGTTTTTGCTAATTACAACTAAATTCACCAAAATAATGGCCAACTTAATATTGTTTTTCTTTTTCAGTCAACGCTGCGACAGGCCTCAAACATTTTTACATCAGCGAAAAAAATGGAGAGGTTGCACGTTAGTAGACAGGATTGTGAAAGATTCTGAACCATATTTGCAACATAAAGGTAGAACCTATTCACCGGCGGAAAATTTAAAGTATTACTTCGACATTTCCACGAAACTTTGGGTTTCAACTGTTGGTTGAGTTGAGATCTCAAGATGTCATGCGTCGTTTACCACTCACGCCATAGAAACAGACCACAGTTCTTGGATGGTGAGGAGACTGACATTCAGTGGCACTCAGTTATGAGCGTCACTTCTGTTTGCGGTAGTGAGACCGACGCCAGAGTGTTCTTTGACAGTCGAGTGACAGGTCACAGGCAGTAGTTATTCTCAATACCCGTACCTCTTAACTCCTGCGATATTGGCGTGGGGTGTTACTGAATAACAGACTGATCTGTAGAAGGGGAGCTGAGTGCTCGCCAGTATGTGACAAGAATAGTAAATCTGTTGTCGTATCATGTCAAGAGCAGGATGCCAATTGGCATTTTCCAGCAGTATGCTTGAAGAGTTGGTACTATAGTGGGCACCACAAGCGCCTTGAAGAATGTGTGGCTGTCGGCCTTCTTTATTGTCACATGCAGGGCGTCCGTGAATCGACTGGAAAGTTTATTATGTCATACCAGACTACAGCCACCATATGTTGCAGGCGTGGCAAGATATTCCTCAAGATAACGTTCGAGGTTTGTTTCCTTTCTTGGAATAACAAAAACACAAGAATGTATTCATGCCTGTAGGACTTAAACGTTGTATTCATTTTGAGATGGAAATCATTTCTGAATGGAATGAAATTTTAACTATTAAATCCCCTTTATGTGATGATTATTTCCACAAGGCTTGATAAATATACAGGTCAACAACATTTTTGTTGCATTTCTGTCAGTAGTTGTTGTTACAGAATTTGAAGATGCTGATTTAAGATCTGAGATCGTTTTCCTTCTGAAACAAACAGTCCTTTTGCAATCGCAAAATGTCAATATTTCATGTTTTTATCATTAAATCATAATGAAAGTGGATAAATATTTAAGTTACTGGTAATACAAATTAAATTAAATACAAATGAAATAGAATCAAATTCTAACTCTATTCAGATGTACATACTGTAGTGAAGAAGGCTAAAATTTTATAAAAATTACTTGGAACTAGCACTTTCTGTCGAGGCAGAAATTTTCGTTTCAAGCTTCTCCTTTTGTGGACTACCTCAGCGAGATCGCATTTAATAACTTCAGAGAGATCTCGTTTAACACTCCAACAATAGTCTGTCGTCATATGTTAATAGTCTCGAGGTCCTCATGGAATCGTTTGCCTTGCCTGTCACTGAATCTCCTAAGCTGCCAGGTAATTTATCAAGATGACTGAATAGGAAATGGAGTTTGACACTCATATTATACGCCAGAACTTGAAATGCTGACAACATTACAGCTATGAGCTTTCTAGTTAGCAGCCGCTTTGTTACGAACAAAATTTTCCATTAGCGCTACGATGACACCCATACATCCCTTTCCTTGATGTTAATTTTTGTCATACTTTGAGGATATTAAGGGTACGTCTGTTTTTCGTACCAGTTTCCTTCGTATTAGCGATACAAAAATACCAGTCGCTTGTGTATACACTATTTTTCGCCAGGAAATCGTGATTTCAAAAGGTAAATCCTTACGCTTTGTCTTAGTCCATTCACGCAGCCTTTCCTCACAGTCGTGACGTACAGTAGGAGCCCACACTTTGCGTTGGTCGCCAAGAATAAGTCCAAAGTATGCTTTATAAGTCTGCCTCACAAAGGAAGTTATATAGCGCCTTTGACGAATAAGAGAGTAGTAACAGCAAATGTAACAGAAACTGTCTGAATGATTACTACAAGGAAGTCTCTCCGTAGCCATGACGAAATTGCATTACATGTAATTGAAATGTGGTAATATTATAACACTGTCCATAACTCAGACATACACTCCTGGAAATTGAAATAAGAACACCGTGAATTCATTGTCCCAGGAAGGGGAAACTTTATTGACACATTCCTGGGGTCAGATACATCACATGATCACACTGACAGAACCACAGGCACATAGACACAGGCAACAGAGCATGCACAATGTCGGCACTAGCACAGTGTATATCCACCTTTCGCAGCAATGCAGGCTGCTATTCTCCCATGGGGACGATCGTAGAGATGCTGGATGTAGTCCTGTGGAACGGCTTGCCATGCCATTTCCACCTGGCGCCTCAGTTGGACCAGCGTTCGTGCTGGACGTGCAGACCGCGTGAGACGACGCTTCATCCAGTCCCAAACATGCTCAATGGGGGACAGATCCGGAGATCTTGCTGGCCAGGGTAGTTGACTTACACCTTCTAGAGCACGTTGGGTGGCACGGGATACATGCGGACGTGCATTGTCCTGTTGGAACAGCAAGTTCCCTTGCCGGTCTAGGAATGGTAGAACGATGGGTTCGATGACGGTTTGGATGTACCGTGCACTATTCAGTGTCCCCTCGACGATCACCAGTGGTGTACGGCCAGTGTAGGAGATCGCTCCCCACACCATGATGCCGGGTGTTGGCCCTGTGTGCCTCGGTCGTATGCAGTCCTGATTGTGGCGCTCACCTGCACGGCGCCAAACACGCATACGACCATCATTGGCACCAAGGCAGAAGCGACTCTCATCGCTGAAGACGACACGTCTCCATTCGTCCCTCCATTCACGCCTGTCGCGACACCACTGGAGGCAAGCTGCACGATGTTGGGGCGTGAGCGGAAGACGGCCTAACGGTGTGCGGGACCGTAGCCCAGCTTCATGGAGACGGTTGCGAATGGTCCTCGCCGATACCCCAGGAGCAACAGTGTCCCTAATTTGCTGGGAAGTGGCGGTGCGGTCCCTTACGGCACTGCGTAGGATCCTACGGTCTTGGCGTGCATCCGTGCGTCGCTGCGGTCCGGTCCCAGGTCGACGGGCACGTGCACCTTCCGCCGACCACTGGCGACAACAGCGATGTACTGTGGAGACCTCACGCCCCACGTGTTGAGCAATTCGGCGGTACGTCCACCCGGCCTCCCGCATGCCCACTATACGCCCTCGCTCAAAGTCCGTCAACTGCACATACGGTTCACGTCCACGCTGTCGCGGCATGCTACCAGTGTTAAAGACTGCGATGGAGCTCCGTATGCCACGGCAAACTGGCTGACACTGACGGCAGCGGTGCAAAATGCTGCGCAGCTAGCGCCATTCGACGGCCAACACCGCGGTTCCTGGTGTGTCCGCTGTGCCGTGCGTGTGATCATTGCTTGTACAGCCCTCTCGCAGTGTCCGGAGCAAGTATGGTGGGTCTGACACACCGGTGTCAATGTGTTCTTTTTTCCATTTCCAGGAGTGTATAAGAAATTAATCTAACCGCAAGCGGTTGGAATGGAAAAGTTCCAATTACATGAAAACTAGGCCACGGAGGCCAAAACCGATTTCGGTGTTGCAGTTACCAGATCAAAAACACTGAGAATCAATAAAAAAATGTCGAAAAATATTGTTGATCAGTAATATCGATCTGGTGTTATCTAGTGTAACGCTGTCCATTTGCGTCAGTGTATGTACTTGGTAAGTCATTTTACGGTGACTGGTAGTGGATATGCTGGTACTATTCCAATCTGCGTCCTTTTCCTGTTTCAGTCGCGAAACATCCGTGGAAAAGCCACCTTCAGTAAGACTTCATTGGAAAATGTAACATGTTACATGACTCTCATTGCAAAGTATGCCCTCGGAACACTAAACAACTTAGCGATTCACAACGCCTCTCTTGTAGCGTCTGTCACTGACCATCTTCGTGAAGCTCTCGCTCTAACAGGACAAATAAATGAAGAAAAGCGTCGCCCTGCTTTCCTTAAGGTATGTCCACACGATGTCTCTCCCGTCGTGCGCAAACGCAAACGCACGGAAATAAAAGGGCATACAGGAAAGTTTGTGGAATTAACTACTGTACCTATAGGCGTTCTCGTGTCCACACTTCGCCCCGTTGAGCACGGAGTCTGCTACGAATTCATTTCTTTGCTTGGGAGCTTGCACTGCGTTTCTTGTGATGAAAAGGCGACAGAAAAAGGCAACAAAACGCCGACAGTGTGCAAAAAGTATCTAAACGCTGAGGTACGAGAAATACAATATGCTGGCAACATTTTCTTTGCAAATTTCATAAGGACGTCACGACGAGATTTTGGATTTTCTGCCTGAGAAACTACAGTTATAAGTCTTGCAATTGAACTTCAGTAGCTAGTAACCACGCGACTTATACACACTATGTGATCAAAAGGATTCAGACACCCCCAAAAACATACGTTTTTCATATTAGGCACATTGTGCCGCCACCTACTGCCAGGTACTCCACATCAGCGACCTCAGGAGTCATTAGAACTCGTGAGAGAGCAGAATGGGGCGGAACTCACGGACTTCGAACGTGTGAAGGTGAGTGGGTGTCACTTGTGTCACGCGTCTGCACGCGAGATTTCCACACTCCTAAACGTCCCTAGGTCGACTGTTACGATGTGATAGTGAAGGGACACGTACAGCACAAAAGCGCAAAGGCCGACCTCGTCTGTTGACTGATACAGACCGCTGACAGTTGAAGAGAGTCGCAATGTGTAATAGGCAGACATCTATCCAGACCATCACACAGGAATTCGAACTGCATAAGAATGCACTGCAAGTTCTATGACAGTTAGGAGGGAGGTGAGAAAACTTGGATTTCATGGTTCAGCGGCTGCTCATAAGCCTCACATCACCCTGGTAAATTCCATATGACGCCTCGCTTGGTGTAAGAAGCGTAAACATTGGATGATTGAACGGTGGAAAAACGTTTTGTGGAGTGACGTATCACGGTACACAATATGGCGATCCGATGGCACGGTGTGGGTATGGCGAATGCCCGGTGAACGTCATCTGCCAGCGTGTGTAGTACCAATAGTTAAATTCGGAGGCGCTGGTGTTACAGTGTGGTCGTTTTTTTCATGGAGTGCGCTTGCACCCCTTGTTGTTTTGCGTGGCACTATGACAGCACTGGTCTACGCTGATGTTTTAATCACCTCTTTGCTTCCCACTGTTGAAGAGCAATTTGGGGATGGCGATTGCATCTTTCAACACGATTGAGCACCTGTTCATAATGCACGGCCTGTGGTGGAGCGATTGCACGAAAATAACATCCCTGTAATGGACTGGCCTGCACAGTGTCCTGACCTGATTCCTACAGAATACCTTTGGGATGTTTTGGAACGCCGACTCCGTGCCAGGTCTCACCAAACGACATCGATACCTCTTATCAGTGCAGCACTCTGTGAAGAATGAGGTGCCATTTCCCAAGAAACTTCCAGTACCTGATTGAACGTTTGCCTGCGAGAGCGGAAGCTGTCATCAAGACTGAGTTAGGGGCAACACCATATTGAATTCCAGCATTGCCAAAGGAAGTCGCCACGAACTTGTAAGTCATTTTCAGCCATGTATTCGGATACTTTTGATCACATAGTGTACCTGTTTGAACTATTTATTCCGCTTTTCAAAACAAAGCATTTCAGTGATTAGTTCTCGAATTGCGACATACTTAAGGAAGGTTCTTAGTCGCGAAGGTTAAATAACTTTCTTCACTTGTATTTTATTTGGTTACACAACTTTAATCGTGAAAGATCATATGTAGATTAATATTCACGGACTTAAAAATTTGCGGATTTCATAGAGGCAAATATCCACTACGACGGTGATAGCATTTTTCAATCTTCTCTTTATTGCATCGTCGATGTGCTTGATTTGTGTTTCTATCACTTTGTTGAGGAGCTGCACATACCCCATCAATTCTCTTACTCGGATGTCAGGCTCCTTAGTTTTTGTACTTTTATCTCGACATAGCATGAATATTCGTTCCGTTTTCATACACATTTTTCGTAAATTTATGGCTTATTCTTCTTTGTTTTCCTACTTCGACCCGACCGGAGTGGCCGAGTGGTTCTACGCGCTTCAGTCTGGAACCGCTGTACCGCTACGGTCGCAGGTTCGAATCCTGCCTCGGCATGGATGTGTGTGTCGTCCTTACTTTAGTTAGGTTTAAGTAGTTCTAAGTTCTAGGGGACTGATGACCTCAGAAGTCTAGTCCCATAGTGCTCAGAGCCATTTGAACCATTTTACCTACTTCGACTCTTATGGTACGGTATTCTTTACAGTAGTAGGATCGAAGAATTTTTTTCTAATACTTGCGGCTCAGGACAACTCACCTCAACTTTTTATTCAAAGAATCTTCAGAGGCGGCCTTCCACACGACTCTTATTTAGTCAGCAATCATCTGTGAACTTTAGTGTGCTTCGTTTGGAGTCAAGATACATTTGTGCACATAGAAGGCTTGACAGCACAACCTCAACACACTACAGTGTCATACACACGTGGGTCCCAGCTGCCTGTAGTCTGCTAATAAGCGCAAAGATTCGCACCGAAGGCCGCTAGCAATGCAGTTTGCGCACGGGCTCCATTTCCAGAAAATTACGCAAGCATAAATGCACGTGTGTGGTCGCATGATTGGACATTTATGCACATGCGCCAAGTTGAACACAAAAAAGCCGTCTTGTGGACGCCCCTTCAATCATTCCTGTTGAGTGTCCGGGTCTGACGAACAATACTCAAGAATCTGTGGCTTTAAACTACTCTCAGGGTCGAACTATATTTTCTTAGGGTTCTTGCAATGAATTTCAGCCTGCAATTTGTTTCATATCTGTTTTTATGTGGTCACGACCGCTCCGAACGAATACCCTTAGATATTTGTTGATATCGTTGCTAATGATTATCGTCATTAGCGTAATAGAATTGTCATCGTTTTAGCAGTGTACTTACGGACAATACGTTGCTTATAGTTGCGTTGGTGCACCTGCCAGTTCCTGCACCAACATTGAATTATCTGTTGTTCCTTCTGCATTGCCGGCCGTTGTGGCCTAGCGGTTCTAGGCGCTTTAGTCCGGAACAGCACTGCTGCTACGGTCGCTGGTTCGAATCCTACCTTGGACATGGATGTGTGTGATGTCCTTAGGTTAGTTAGCTATAAGTAGTTCTAAGTCTAGGGGACTGATGACCTCAGATGTTAAGTCCGATACTGGTTAGAGCCATTTGAACAAACCTTCTTCATTTCGCAGCAGGTTCCTGGTCTTGGAACTTTCCAGTGTAAAGAAAGTGGGCAAAAATACGAAAACACAAAAACGCAACACATTATCATGCCCAATACGGAGTAGGAAAACTGCTGATATTCAGAAAAGCTTTCAGTTGTCTCGGAATGGATAAATGCGCGTCCTGTATGGTTATCAAGGGAATCATATAACATTATTTAGGAAAATATTGGGAAGTTCAGATAAAGACAATGGATGTCAATAGCGATAACGCACCACTCTTTCAAACGTAGATCACAAAGATCACTAATATTGAGGTCTGGTCATTGTGACGACCAGAAGAGATGTGAAAATTCATCCTCTTGCTCACAAAACCAGTCCCGGACGATATTAGCTGTATCAAAAGGGTCCTTGTCTTCTTGGAACACGGTATCACCATTGGGGAGCAAACATTGTATCGTGGGATAGACCTAATTAACCAAAGTGGTCACTTAAGGTTTGGCAGTCATGCTAACTTCCAGAGTAGCCATGGGCCCCATGGAATACCACGATATGGTTCCCAAATCCTAATCGATTACACGCCAGCTTTCACTCTTGAAATGTAAACTCTCCTAGAAGCTGGAAAATGTGTGAAACAGTACTCGTCCGGTCAAGTGACTTTCTTCCACTGCTCCACAATCCAGGTTTCATGGCTTCGGAGCCAAGTTTTCCCGTTATGGCAGTTTGTATCACTGAAAAGTGATTTTGGAATTGCAGCTCTCCCGGTATTTCCCTTCGTGTTGTTTCGGTACTGACAGAGTTCGCGAGAGAGACATTCAGTTCTGCAGTGTCTTTTGCCGCTGTCGTCCTCTTATTTTTCCCCAAACTCCTTTTAATAACCGTCCGTCAATATCACAGGATTTAGCGTTGTGACTTAGCGGGTGATGTTTTTTCTTTTTTCTTGTACCGTATATGGTATAAATCTTCGATGTGGAACATCTTGAAACACAAAACACTGTGACTACCTTTGTTACGGAAGCACCCACCGTAAGAGCATCAATAAGTTGCTCGCATTCGAACTCGCTTATGTCCGACATAATACACTCACAAGTATACAGAACGCTGTTGTGATAATGACTGACACATGGAACGTATTGAAAGAACTCCAGATGTGACTTTCGTAGTCAAATACAACAGCGCAACATGCAGTATCTGCATTTATGTCCAACTATGCATTTCTCGAGTTGTTGCCACATTTTTGTCGAAATAGTAAACATTTTTATCACCCGCAAACATCCATTCGGTCACAAATGTCCGAGATTTGCCGTTGCTTGATTGGAGATACTTTGCTTCCCTAGATTTAATGCATTAATTCATCAATTCAAGAACTTTCAGTTCATATGGTTGCTTTACCGGTGAACGACTGACAGATTAAAAGCTATTCCGGATGATGAGATATGCACAGAGGGTGGGGCACAAACGCACTCCGTCCATCGGAACGCAAACCGGGCAACAGACGGCACTGCTTGTACAGCAAACAGCACTGTTTGCGCTCGCACTGTATGCTCAGGCTCAAACATACTACGCATGCCCCATGCTGTCCCACGTCACTCCATCTCAGCGGACTAATACCTGCTGATGGCTGTACTCGAGTAATTTACCATCAGCTGCCTCTGCAGGCAAAACACTGTCACAATATAAAGAGAAAACTAAAGGAACACAGGAGAGTATTTCAAAGGGCGCAGGGGAGCCACTCGTAATGTCAGAGGCCTGTTTGGATAAGACATGTAGAAAATTAAAGTTAAAAGCCAAGGTAAAATTTTACTGCTATACTACGTTCATCATAATAATAAACCTGATGCGTGCAAAAACAAACGCGATGATTGGTCAGAAGCCGTAGTATACGTACACTGGTGATGTTACGCTCAGGGAAGTAGGTACTACTTACGTATTAAATACATTACCAATAAGTTACGTTAAATGAAACTTTAAGATATTCCAACGTTTTAATAGTTATCAAAGTTTTCTTAATCACGTTTTAGCTATGTAGTTTTTATTTGAAAAATCGTGTACAGTCACAGTCTCTGCACTGTTGTGCTCTGATTGTCGAGCTGTTAATATACAGTATGAAAACGGCTGAGGCTGCTTCCTGTTCCGTAGTGAAACAAGCGTGTGGAACACGGTTAAAAAGTGCCGAGAAATATGTTGTTCTTAACGTTTTTCGTAAAATTATAGAAATAATCGGCTCTGAAGTTTTCCGAGCCACTGTATTACATACATCTGACACGTACATGAATTTAAGAAGTATAGCGGAGTCGATAGCGTGATAGGTTTAACTAAGTGTCCTGGTTCGCTGGTTCAAGCCTCACCAGAGTCATCCTTTCTTCTGCGTTCAGTTTGAAATACCTACAGCTCGTAATTTTAAAATTCATCATCATTTTTATGAATAACACACGTCTTCTTGTTTCTAATTAAAAATCGCACTCTAAATTCTTGTTTTCATTTCCAATATAAATTTTTTACTATCGATATTTTATGAAAGACTATTCATAATGGTTGCTTAAATTGAGGAAACAACAATTTAATTTTTTAAATCAAAAATAGAAAACCCAATACTCTTTTATTTCGACTACGTCCATTGTTTTATAACTACAGATGCAGCCTCACACGAGCGAGAGTGATACATGTCGTAAAAATATGAAAAAAACCATCATTTTCACACCATAAAAATGCTACATTTTTACATTTGCTACTGTACCATTACAATATGAACCCACTGGCATAGAGCCAAGTTAAGGGGTTAAGGGATTTGTCGCGAGAAGTAACACGACTGCCAGGCGTGCCGGAACTAAGGCACGCAGCTTTTTCACATGTCACTGCCGAACGCTGGGGGGGGGGGGGGGGGGGGGGTGATGTAGAACGGCACGTCATTGAAGAAGAGGAGAAAATGCGGCGCCTATCAATGTAGCATATGACTGTTCCAGAACTGAAATGTGGTTTCCGGATTTGAATAAGGGAGGAGCGATGAGATTAGCAGACGACTGACTGTGATTAATACCTTCAATCGCTTCAGTATTTAACAGTACGGTGAAATCCGCTTTTACATCACACATAGCTCACTCAGAAAAATTGCCCTGTGTTTAATTTTGGAATTTCCATCACTCTTCTTTGTAATTAGAATACTAAATGAGGTGAGAACGAGATCATTTTATGGTTTCCGTCTGGTCACCTAAGATGCGTGCGGTAGTGCTAGAGTTTTGCCGAATATTATTTCATTCTGAAACTTCCTGGCAGATTAAAACTGTGTGCCGGTCCGAGACTCGAACTCGGGAACTTTGCCATTCGCAGGCAAGTGCTCTACCAACTGAGCTACCCAAGCACGACTCAAGCCCCGTCCTCACAACTTTACTTCTGCCAGTACCTCGTCTCCTCCCTTCCAAACTTTACAGAAGCTCTCCTGCGAACCTTGCAGAACTACCACTCCTGAACGAAAGGATATTGCGGAGAGATGGCTTAGCCACAACCTAGGGGATGTTTCCAATCTCGGTCCGGCACACAGTTTTAGTCTTCCATGAAGTTTCATATCAGTGCGCACTCCGCTGCAGAGTGAAAATTTCATTCTGGATTATTTCATTCTCTTTAAAAGTTGAGTGAAATTGAAGCTATTCGTCTCTTTTTACGTCTCACTGCATCTGCTCACATCACTGCAGGTTAGTTGGACCAAATGGCTAGCCGGTTCTGTCAAAGTTACGTGCGCCGGAAGAGCTGTTGTAACGCACGTACTAGACTGTACTGGTCACAGCTTGCCTTCAACTCCACGCGAATCGAAATCCAATTAGATTCAAGCAAACGCTAAAGAATACGTGGCATATTACTTTCATCAGGTTTATTCTTAAACTGGACACAATACAAATGTTAGGTGCGTAGATGACTGCGAGGGTGGCATAAATGAAGCAATTATTTAGACGTACTAGACATATTACTTACTTCATATCGGATTAAAATTAAGCTTTTAATATGCAGTTTATTAAGTTGTTAGTTAGTTCGGTTTTCACGTAGAGTACGCACTTGAGACCACTGCAAAATGTGCCTAAGAATCGTTGTTATTACTATTTGATGGTGATGCCAGGTGTCTGGAAAGTGCCGTGCTGACTCGTCGGTCGCTCAGCTACAGTCATTTTTCTTTTATGTTTGTCCGATGATAAGGGACGGACGTTACTGGAATTCTGACAGGACGTCAAGTGAAAATACATTCGCTAACTTTTTACTGCAGGACTTCGTCGTCTTTGTATTTGTAATAGTTACAGATTTCGTTCAAATTTTGAACATCTTGATATCTGTTGAAACAACTAAAAGACATGCAAAATTTTATCTTACATACCTTAGCTGGAACACACATATAACAAACACATTATTATATACGACACACACATCAGCGTGCAACCTCCACAAGTAATTGATATACAACATTACTATGACAGGAATTATAAACGAGTGAGAGCAAGCGCGTTAGAAGATAAAGTTAAAAGATAAAGTTACAAAGGTAAAGGTAAAACATGGTCATTATATTAAATTAAAATTAAGATGTACGTGAATCCTGCAGTTTACATTTCTAACACATCTTCAGTCATCCGTATTTAGTATGCTTATTTTACGATTATCCTACGACAGCTGTTATTTTGTAAGTGCGACATCCACGGAAACGAGGCAGTAAATGCTTCTGCTAAGCAGGACATCACTCTCCTATGACAACTCCGGCGCATTTTCTCTGGTGTTTCGGCAGATAACTGCAGTTTCGTTTTTCCGTTGTGTAGCTACAGTCAGCCAAACAAATAATGCTCACCACATCATTCATGCGACTGCCATTGTCAACAGAAAGCGTCGGTTTGTTTTCCATTACAAAGGAAACCGATTTCTGAAGCAAAATTTTACGAGCATGTCCGATAGAGCTGTCCCACATTAGTCTAGTGAGATATCTCTTTTACTGATGTGTGTTAACAAAACTCGAAGCATAACCAGTACTCCAGCACCAACGGAAATAGCATGGTCGGCGCTGACTGCTACCTCCGAGCACGCACTGCTACTGAGTCGCTGCTGGATTCTTATTTGTTTTCCGTGTTTTATTGTCCCCGTTGATACAAATAGATCAGACAAATATCGGAGTAGATGGTTCAAATGGCTCTGAACACTATGGGACCTAACGTATGAGGTCATCAATCTCCTAGAACTTAGAACTACTTAAACCTAACTAACCTAAGAACATCACACACATCCATGCCCGAGGCAGGATGCGAACCTGCGACCGTAGCAGTCACGTGGTTCCGGACTGAAGCGTCCAGAACCGCTCGGCCACCACGGCCGGCTATCGGAGTAGACTAATTTAGAAGCGGTCTATCGAATGGGCACGTAAAATTCCGCTTTAAAAATAATTTTCTTTGTAATGGGAAACAAACCGACGCTTTCTGTACACGACAGCAGTCGCAAGAAAGAGGTGACATATCGTAATGGTTTGGGCTGACTGTAGCTACACAATGCAAAAACAAAATTGCAATTACCAGCTGAAATACCAGATAAAGTGCGCTTCATGATCCTTAGGAGAGACACACGGCATAAAAGGTAATTGAAACAGAGTACATTACTACCTTGAAATATTTTGTTGCACCGCAAGGATGATATTTGATTATCAAATGAACTTTAAAGTTTATTGTAAAAGAACATAGAGCTTGTCTCTCACAGGAATACGAATTTATAAAAACAGGTGTAAGATGAAAACAATTTAATTCAATACCTTTAAAATAAAAATGTATTTCAATGCCACTTCAAGGTTTTCTCAAAATTTGAGGCTGCAGACGAAAGAAAGCAAAAGTTAATGCTGCCACCAAAATACATAATGCCAGTTTCAGCAAAGCCGAATACTGTCCTCAAAATGTTTTAGTACCAGCAGGGCTGTAAACAAACACCGGTCTTTAGAGTAACTTCATCCTTCACGAGTGTTTCAAATTAATGGGACGTGCAAGACGGAATAATATTTTTCAGGCAAAATTTATTTCATTAAAGAAATTGGGCAAACATTTGGTTAGAAACTTCGAAATGCGTTGTCCAGTCCTGACAGAGAGGAGAAAGCTGTGTCATCATTTCAGAATTACGTATGTGGACGTTCCGCATGGGCACAGATGTGGCGATAGTCCGTCCAACTTGTCACAGCCGCGCGCTGACACCTAAACATGGCGGGAATCTGCAGGAAGAAGTGAGGGAGTGGCGACTGACCCTTAACGTAGACAAATGTAATCTATTGCGAATACATAGAAAGAAGGATCTTTTATCGTATGATTATATGATAGCGGAACAAACACTGGTAGCAGTTACTTCTGTAAAATATCTGGGAGTATCTGTAAAATATCTGGGAGTATGCGTGCGGAACGATTTGAAGTGCAATGATCACATAAAATTAATTGTTGGTATGGTGCGTACCAGGTTGAGATTCATTGGGAGAGTCCTTAGCAAATGTAGTCCATCAACAGAGGAGGTGGCTTACAAAACACTCGTTCGGCCTATACTTGAGTATTGCTCATCAGTGTGGGATCCGTACCTGATCGGGTTCACGGAGGAGATAGAGAAGATCCAAAGAAGAGCGGCGCGCTTCGTCACAGGGTTATTTGGTAAGCGTGATAGCGTTACGGAGATGTTTAGCAAACTCAAGTGGCAGACTCTGCAAGAGAGGCGCTCTGCATCGCGGTGTAGCTTGCTGTCCAGGTTTCAAGAGGGTGCGTTTCTGGATGTGGTATCGAATATATAGCTTTCCCCTACTTATACCTCCCGAGGAGATCACGAATGTAAAAGTAGAGAGATTCGAGCGCGCACGGAGGCTTTCCGGCAGTCGTTCTTCCCGCGAACCATACGCGACTGGAACAGGAGAGGGAGGTAATGACAGTGGCACGTAAAGTGCCCTCCGTCACACACCGTTGGGTGGCTTGCGGAGTATAAATGTAGATGTAGAACAACGTTTAAAATCACGGTATTTTTAGTAAATCACTTAAAGGTTTTAAGTAACGCCGGTAGATATGTATACCACTGGGAAACACCTGACACTTCATATACACTCCTGGAAATGGAAAAAAGAACACATTGACACCGGTGTGTCAGACCCACCATACTTGCTCCGGACACTGCAAGAGGGCTGTACAAGCAATGATTACACGCACGGCACAGCGGACACACCAGGAACCGCGGTGTTGGCCGTCGAATGGCGCTAGCTGCGCAGCATTTGTGCACCGCCGCCGTCAGTGTCAGCCAGTTTGCCGTGGCATACGGAGCTCCATCGCAGTCTTTAACACTGGTAGCATGCCGCGACAGCGTGGACGTGAACCGTATGTGCAGTTGACGGACTTTGAGCGAGGGCGTATAGTGGGCATGCGGGAGGGCGGGTGGACGTACCGCCGAATTGCTCAACACGTGGGGCGTGAGGTCTCCACAGTACATCGATGTTGTTGCCAGTGGTCGGCGGAAGGTGCACGTGCCCGTCGACCTGGGACCGGACCGCAGCGACGCACGGATGCACGCCAAGACCGTAGTATCCTACGCAGTGCCGTAGGGGACCGCACCGCCACTTCCCAGCAAATTAGGGACACTGTTGCTCCTGGGGTGTCGGCGAGGACCATTCGCAACCGTCTCCATGAAGCTGGGCTGCGGTCCCGCACACCGTTAGGCCGTCTTCCGCTCACGCCCCAACATCGTGCAGCCCGCCTCCAGTGGTGTCGCGACAGGCGTGAATGGAGGGACGAATGGAGACGTGTCGTCTTCAGCGATGAGAGTCGCTTCTGCCTTGGTGCCAATGATGGTCGTATGCGTGTTTGGCGCCGTGCAGGTGAGCGCCACAATCAGGACTGCATACGACCGAGGCACACAGGGCCAACACCCGGCATCATGGTGTGGGGAGCGATCTCCTACACTGGCCGTACACCACTGGTGATCGTCGAGGGGACACTGAATAGTGCACGGTACATCCAAACCGTCATCGAACCCATCGTTCTACCATTCCTAGACCGGCAAGGGAACTTGCTGTTCCAACAGGACAATGCACGTCCGCATGTATCCCGTGCCACCCAACGTGCTCTAGAAGGTGTAAGTCAACTACCCTGGCCAGCAAGATCTCCGGATCTGTCCCCCATTGAGCATGTTTGGGACTGGATGAAACGTCGTCTCACGCGGTCTGCACGTCCAGCACGAACGCTGGTCCAACTGAGGCGCCAGGTGGAAATGGCATGGCAAGCCGTTCCACAGGACTACATCCAGCATCTCTACGATCGTCTCCATGGGAGAATAGCAGCCTGCATTGCTGCGAAAGGTGGATATACACTGTACTAGTGCCGACATTGTGCATGCTCTGTTGCCTGTGTCTATGTGCCTGTGGTTCTGTCAGTGTGATCATGTGATGTATCTGACCCCAGGAATGTGTCAATAAAGTTTCCCCTTCCTGGGACAATGAATTCACGGTGTTCTTATTTCAATTTCCAAGAGTGTACAATTGTTTTTCTAATGAATTTGTATGAATATCTGCCACCCCATAACTCGTAATAGAAGGTTGAGCAGGTTTATTTACTGCTAATCCCAAAGAATGTATACTGACATGTAGTTCATTGTTATGCTGTAAATAGCTTTTTGTCACTTAAAGGTTTGTAAGAGCTGCTGATATGGACTGTTCCACTGATTCGGGCGGCAATCTTCCACAACCTTCGTCAAAACTGAGTCGGTTTCACGCGTGGTAGAATGCCCTAAACATATGAAACAATTATAAAAGCGATTTGTTACAGCCAATAAAATTACATCCGTGCGCTTTTGTTTGGAATATGCAACGCATTTTGACAGCTGTAATCACAAATAAATCGACTCTTCGGCGTTTATCACACTTCCTCTTGCTTATCCTACAAAGCATTAATAAGAAAAAAATCGATCACCTGAGGACATTTTTATTGAAGTTGCTTTATGGTGGAACCTCCTTGACGAAATACGATTCTGTTTCAGTAGACGGTACCGTTGAAATAAGGCAAAGTAGAAAAAAGGCAGACCACGTAGACGGATGGAAGTGGAAATGTGTAAGCAGCGTTATGGTGCCTGAGGAGACCCTATATACTTCATACTAACAATACCGTCAGTATTTAAAGAATTTTGGAGAAGAAATACTGACGAACACTCTGCATTCAAAATGCTGGTAGTTAAATTATCTAGCGTAGTGTGGACTTAATTTGAACACTCAACAAATTTATGAACATTTTACCATCGTTAACTGTGGTATTGTGATTGATATACAATCTTGGCTCAACCATCCGCTGTATCGTATGTACTAAAACGAAATGTTCGTATGTACTGGCTAGTGCGTCAATACGTAACTTGGGTTAAAAACGATTGTGTTGCTTCCTGCAAATAATCATGAAACTACTCATCTACGTTGCTACGGCGGATACAACAATTCGGAAATTTCACATCCACTCTCACTGTTGAACCTGATGTTCAGTGAAGGTTCAAGTTTCCTGAACTTATTGTACTGCATATGTAACTGGGAATAGCGCGGTTCAAACACAGATCAAACCTTTATGGCTTGAATTTACCTTCCCACGCTGAGTTCGCATGCCATCTTCAGTGATCATTTTCAGTGAATGTAAGGCTGTAGTTTCCTGAGTGACGTGTATAAAAAATGAAAAACACAGGTGCACAGAGATAATACACTGAAACCAATTATTTGTGTAAAAGTTCGCGGGTAGTTTACGAAAGTTCAAATTAAGCTACCAAAAATACGAACAAACGTAACACGAATTTAACCCCTTTCACAATTGTATGTGGAGCTCCACTGTTGGGAAATTGCTTTGCCTTTAAGAGATGGTATTCTTTCTACACCGAAGTCTAAAGTAGGTCCCGTTTTTTCTTTCACTGTGTTGACTTGGCTTTCCATTCAGCTCCACAATTTAAACGTCTACTGTACAATTTCCATCGACCGCCTTTCCAATATCCTTGAGCGAATCGAAAGAGCATTAACCGTCGAATATAAGATTCATCGTGTGCTACGAGCATGGGGAATTTACTGGGCAAAAATAACATAGCTGACGGACCACTTCCACTCACAGTTTATGTTACATGTATAATAATTATAATCGACAAACACACTAATGCTGTCTCGAAGGCTAAATTAAAGGTTTCGACTACAAGATCAGACGTGTGTATCTCGTTTATCCTGTGCCCCACTTCGGCACTTTGCCACTGAACTTTTTGTCAGAGGTTAAGTAGTAGCCGAAACATATTGTGACATACTGTAATAAATAATTAAGCTATATAGATAGTAATATTCATATTATTGAGAAATCTACCCTCCGTCGTCTACGGCAAGGTACCTTGTCCTCTCTCTTCAGCTGTATCTCATTTGCTGACGCTTCAGATGTTGTTTTAAATTTATGAGCTAATTTACAAATAAATACAATTGTTTTTTTAATCAAATATGTATATTACTATGGCTGGGTGGATTGGGTAACCCAGAACTGCTGCTGCTGGTACCAATCCCGTATTAAAGGAGTAGGACTGGCATCGAGGAAAGCAGTAGACACACTGCAGGGGAGGAGAAACGAAGTGTAACTTCACAAACTGAGAAATTATGTGAAGTTATTCCGGCAATTATAAAATTGCGTCAAATTTACTAAGAACATGGAAAAATGAGCCCATTTATTGAAATGACGTTGCAGCCCATCTAACCTGAAAGCATACTCTGATTCGTTAGGGAATAGTATCCTAAAGCCATTGTATCCTCTCCTAAGCCACGCTGGCCCACAAATGGCGTTGTTGTTGTTGTTGTGGTCTTCAGTCCTGAGACTGGTTTGATGCAGCTCTCCATGCCACTCTATCCTGTGCAAGCTTTTTCATCTCCCAGTACCTACTGCAACCTACATCCTTCTGAATCTGCTTAGTGTATTCATCTCTTGGTCTCCCTCTACGATTTTTACCCTCCACGCTGCCCTCCAATACTAAATTGGTGATCCCTTGATGCCTCAGAACATATCCTACCAACCGATCCCTTCTTCTGGTCAAGTTGTGCCACAAACTTCTCTTCTCCCCAATCCTATTCAATACTTCCTCATTAGCTATGTGATCTACCCATCTAATCTTCAGCATTCTTCTGTAGCACCACACTTCGAAAGCTTCTATTCTCTTCTTGTCCAAACTATTTATCGTCACAAATGGCGTACTGGTTCTTAATATGGTAAGGCAGATTTGACGTTCGAGGTGGTCCCACACATGCTATGTCGGGTCAGATCTGCGTAACTTTAAGGTCACAGGAGTAGCTC
Organism: Schistocerca piceifrons; assembly: GCF_021461385.2. Taxonomy (NCBI): domain Eukaryota; kingdom Metazoa; phylum Arthropoda; class Insecta; order Orthoptera; family Acrididae; genus Schistocerca; species Schistocerca piceifrons. Next base: position 203,840,298 of record NC_060141.1, on the reverse strand, counting down.
AACAACACACAGACAACACGTAAAGACACGTTTCATGTGTGGATGAGTACAGACCTGTTCTAAAATGGTTCCATGTCACCTGTCATGTACTAAATTAGGACGCCAGATGTCCGGAACATATTGTTATGAAGTCACGGTTCCGTCAGTCACTACCGCCCTTGGCCTGAAGTAATACACGATGGCTCCTGACGCCACTCAAGGAATAACATCGCTCTGCCTCTACAAAAGACTGGAAAAATGGCATCTCTCCCCAGTTCGCCGCTATACTGGACGGCGATGGTCATCCGAGGTAATGCAGAAAAGTGATTCATTGCTGGACACCACTCTCCAGTAGTCCATGCTTCCTTGTCACGGAACCGTTCGGAAAACAGAGTTTATTTTACAGTGTTAACGACATCCTACACATCGAGCAGTAATCCACTGGTGCAACTGCTGCTAGTCTCCGACCACTGGTGCAGGACGACACAAAATGTTATAGGGAGTCCATTACTTTTTCTCTGGAGGCCGCCGCAGGTGTGAAGGGGCTACGATTTGCGTGGTGCACGTTGCGACGATGCTCCGTTATAATGGTCGGATGTGGTTGACCAGAACTTTGACGACGAGTATGCCCACCTTCTCATTCCCACGCAGTCCACCATTGCGCCACTGTCACGACCGAATGCCCCACAGATCTGAATATCGCATGAACCGACCAGTCAATAAAATGGAGACCTTTTAAACTTTGTCAAGTTTGGTAACGCTGACACGTAAGTGTAAGCCCCATCTTCGTGTCCTTCACAGCGATCACTCAATATCTGAAGATGTTTGTTCCCCACATACACTGAAGTCAAAAAAGTTATGGGATACCTCCTACTATCGTGTGGGGTCTCCTTTTACCTCGCGTAGTGTAGAAACTCGACATGGCAGGGACTCAAGAAGTCGTTGGAAGTCCCCTTTAGAAACCTGGAGCTTTTCTGCCTCTAACGCCGTCCATAATAGCGATAGTGTTGCCGGTGCATGTGTTTGTGCACGAACAGATCTCTCGAATATCTCCCAAAAATGTTCGGCCAGATCACTGTCTGGTGTTCTGGTTGATCAAACCATTCGCTTGAATTGTCCATTATTTTCTTATGCTCAAATGTGTGTGAAATCTTATGGGACTTAACTGCTAAGGTCATCAGTCACTAAGCTTACACACTACTTAACCTAAACTATCCTAACGACAAACACACACACCTATGCCCGAGGGAGGACTCGAACCTCTGCCGGGGCCATACCCACACCCTGTCATCGGATCGGCAAATTGTGTACTGTGATTCGTCACTGCAAACAACGTCTTTCCACTGTTCAATCGTCCAATGTTTACGCTGCTTACACCAAGCGAGGCGTCGTTTTGCATTTACAGGCGTGACATGTGGCCATGAACAGCCACTCGATCATGAAATCCAAGTTTTCTCACCTCCCACCTTATGTCAGATTACTTGCAGTGGATCCTGATGCAGTTAGGAATTCCTGTGTGACGGTCTGGATGGATGTCTGTCTATTTCACATACAACCCTCTTCAACAGTCGGCGGTGTCTGTCAGTCAACAGACGACGTCGGCCTGTACGCTTTTGTGTCCCTTCACGTTTCCACTTCTCTATCACATCGTCGGAAACAGTGGACCTAGGGCTGTTTAGGAGTGTGGAAATCTCGCGTACAGACGTATGACACAAGTGACACCCAATCACCTGACCACGTTAGAAGACCGTGAGTTCCACGGAGAGGCCCATTCTGCTCTCTCACGATGTCTACTGAATACTGAGGTCACTGACACGGAGCACCTAGCAGTGGGTGGCCGTACAATGCACCTAATATTAAAAAAAAACTTATGCTTTGGGGGTGTCCAGATACTTTTGATCACATAGTGTATCAGTCGCAAACAGTTGTGGCCCCATGATGCGGAAGATTGTCATCCATAAAAATTCCATAGTTGTTTGGGAACATGAAACATATTATTGGGTACAAATGGTCTCCAAGTGACCGAACATAACTATTTCCAGTCGATAATCGGTTCGGTTGGACAAGAGGAGCCAGTCCACTCCATGTACACACAGCCTACACCGTTGTGGAGCCATCACCAGATTGCAAAGTGCCTTGTTCATTACTAGGCTCCATGGCTCTGTGGGGACTGCGCCACTTTCGGACCCTACCATCAGCACTTACCAATTGAAACCGGGACTGATCCGACGAGCTCAGGGTTTTCCAGTGGTCCGACAGTCACAGTCATGAGCCTAGGAGAGGCGCTACAGGTGACGTTGTGCGTTAGCAAAGGACCTCGCTTCGGTCGTCTTCTGAAAAAGCAAAATTTCGCTTCACTGCCTTAACGCATACGTTCGTCCTACGACCCACTTTGATTTCTCCGGTTATTTCAAACATTGTTGCTTGTCTGTTAGCACTGGACTCCTATGCATATGCCTCTGCTCTCGGTCGTTAATTGACAGCCGTCGGCCACTACGTAGCTCGTGTTGAGAGAGAATGCCTGATATGTGGTATTCTTGGCAGAATTTTGACGCTGTGGATATCGTAAAATTCAGTTCCTTAATGACTTCCGAAATGGAATGTCCCCTGTCCAGCTCCAACTACTACGTCGCGTTCAAAGTCTGTTAATTCCTGTTGTGTGGCCACAAACACCTCGGAAACCTTTTCACATGCATCAGCTGAGTACATATGACAGTTCGGCCAATGCACTGCCCTTTCATACTTTGCCTACGCGATGCTACCTCCATCTGTATATGTGTATGTCGCTATCTTGTGGCTTTTCTCACATCAGTAAACTATACGCGGCCTTGTAACAACCCTAAACTAGAACTACACTGATTTACTGTAATGGCCTTTTATACGCACAGAGAATTGTAAGTCTAGTCATTTAGGTAGGGGCTGATAATGCTTAAGAGTACAGTGTTACATCCGACTATGTCTTCTGGGTGCTTCACATCTTTTTTCAGGCAGCGTGGAATCCATATAACACCTTTAGGCATCTCAGTTGTAAACCTATTGACGTCTATGCTTTGACCACCAATACAGATCATTGGTTTCAGTATTATATCACGAAGTTCTACCCCAGACGATAACCAGTCCATTGTTGGCATAGAGAATGTAAGTGAATCGACGGATGTTGGCCAGCTCATACTAAAATGCTAACGGTGGAAAGTAAGAAAGTATTACATTTCGCTATCTTCAACAATAACTCAGTTCTTAAAACAGCAAAACTGAAGCACTTTACAGATGTCCTGAACAAACAGAAAATCATTGTAACATCGTTACAAGAGCCCAGATACACAAATGAAGCAGTTTTAGAATCTGAGACAAATAGGTTGCTGAAGGAGAAAACAAAGAGAATATTGTGTACCTCGCCACGGCACAGTTTTTAGAAACAAATCCTGTGAACCATCAGTAATTTAGTCTCCAAGAACAGTAGCGTTCCCACAGTTCTCTACAGAGAAGCAAATATGGTATAATGGTTAATGCACATGACTCCAGAACTGAGACATTGTACTTCTTGGAGACTTCAATGCCCAACTGAGAAAGAACGAAAGTTCATGAAGGTGAAGTTTGACACAGAGACACTTAGAACTGGGGAGAATTTTAAGGGGAATCTGAATCAGATATATTAAGGATGAGATCAGAAAATAGATGCACTGATCGACAGCGAGAATGGGGAAGGATTTGCCTAGAAAAAAAAGAGGAGACACGCGTGACAATCTGCAGATGGAGATAAGAAATCAGAGAGAATCGGAATGCGTAGGTTGATTGGTATTCTCAGAAAACACGAAACAGTTTCAGTATCTCTCAAGATGTAAGGAAAAACACTATCATGTATTTGAAGAATCTTAAGAGAGAATATGACTGTTTCCGAAAGGTCAACACTCAAGTCTCACAGAAAGTTAAAGACTCTCTTAATTAGGTACGATCAACCATATATCTGGTTTACGATCAAGAAAGGGACAGTAATTTATGATGCATTGTTAAACTGTTAGACCACGGGCAAGTACGTTGAATCCGAAAGAACCATATCCCGACTCATAATCACCGGCTATAGAAGACGTTAGGAGCATCATAAGTATCTTAAAGATCAACGAAAGTTCTACAGAAGATGGGATCAAGGCAGAACCCTTGAGGTATGCGAAGCTGAAATCAGCCATCGAAAGATAGAAGAGCAGCTTCCAGAAGGTCTGACGACGGTACTACATCTACGTGATTACTGTGCTATTCACAATAAAGTGCCTGGCAGAGGGTTCAATGAACCACCTTCAAGCTGTCTCTCTACCGTTTCACTTTCGAACGGCACGTGGGAAAAACGAGCACTTAAATTTTTCAGTGCGAGCCCTAATTTTCTTATTTTATCGTGATGATCATTTCTCCCTATGTAGGTGGGTGGCAGCAGAATGTTTTCGCAATCGGAGCAGAAAACTGGTGATTGAAATTCCGTGAGAAGATCCCATGGCAACGAAAAACGCCTTTGTTTTCATGATTGCCACTCCAATTCACGTATCATGTCTGTGACACTATCTCCCCTATTTCGCGATAATACAAAACGAGCTGCCCTTCTTTGTACTTTTTCGATGTCATCCGTCAGTCGCACCTGATGCGGATCCCACACCGCCCAGTAGTACTCCAGAATAGAGAGGACAAGCGTGGTGTAAGCAGTCTCTTTAGTAGACCTGTTGCATCCTCCAAGTGTTCTGTCAATGAATCTCAGTCTTTGGTTTGATCTACCCACAACATTATCTAAGTGATCGTCCCAATTTAGGTTATTTGTAATTGTAATCCCTAAGTATTTAGCTGAATTTAGAGCCTTCAGATTTGTGTGACTGACCGCGTAATCGAAATTTAGCTGATTTCTTTTAATACTCACGTGAATAACTTCACACTTTTCTTTATTTAGGATCAGTTGCCACTTTTCGCCGCATACAGATATCTTATCTAAATCATTTTGCAAGTCGTTTTGATCATCTGATGACTTTACAAGACGGTAAATGACAGCATCATCTGTAAACAATCTAAGACGGCTATTCAAATTGTCTCCTATGTCGTTAATATAGATAAGGAACAATAGAGGGCCTATAACACTTCCTTGGGGAACGCCGGATATTACTTCTGTTTTACTCCATGATTTTCCGTCTATTACTACGAATTGTGACCTTTCTGACAGGCAATCACAAATCCAGTCTCACAACTGAGATGATACTCCGTAGGCACGCAGTTTGGTTAGAAAACGCTTGTGAGCAGCGGTGTCGAAAGCGTTCTGGAAATCTAAAAATAAGGAATCAATTTGACATCCCATGCCGATAGCACTTATTACTTAATGAGTACAAAGAGCTAATTGTGTTTCACAAGAACGATATTTTCTGAATCCGTGCTGACTATATGTCAATAAATCGTTTTCTTCGAGGTACTTCATAGTGTTCGAATACACTATACGTTCTAAAACCGTACTGCAAATCGACGTTAGTGATATAGGCCTGTAATTCAATGGATTACTCCTACACTTTCCTTTTAGGGTATTGGTGTGACTTGATCAATTTTCCAGTACGGATTTTTCTGTGAGCGAGTGGTTGTGTATAATTGCTAAATATGGAACTGTTTTATCAGCATACTCTGAGAGGATCCTGACAGGTATACAATCTGGACCGGAGGCCTTGCCTTTATTAAGTGATTGAAGCTGCATTGTTACACCGAGGATATCTACTTCTATGTTTCTCATCTTAGCACTTGTTCTTAATTGAAATTCAGGAATATTTACTTCGTCTTCTTTGGTGAAGGAGTTTCGGAAAACCGTGTTTAATAACTGTGCTTTAGTGGCACTGTCATTAGTGATTTCACTGCTGTTATTGCGCAGTGAAGGTATTGATTGCATCTTGCCACATGTGTGCGTTATGTATTACCAGAATCTCTTTGGGTTTTCTGACAGATTTCGAGACAGAATTTCGGTGAAAATTATTAAAAGCATCTCGCATTGAAGTACGCGCTGTATTTCAAAATTCTGTAAAACTTTGCCAATCACGGGGATTTTGCGTCCTTTTAAATTTGGCATGCCTTTTTCATTGTTTCTGCAAAAACGATCTGACCCGTTTTGTGTACCATGGGGGATCAGTACTTACTAATTTTGTGGTATATATCTCTCAATTGCTGTCAATACTATCTCTTTGAAAACATTCCACAACTTTTTACACTTACGTGATCAGATCGGAAGGAGTGAAGACTGTCTCTTACAAAGGTGTTAAGAGCATTTTTATCAGTGTTTTTAAATAGATATAATTTGCGTTTCTTTTTGATGGTTGTAGATGTTACGGTATTCAGCCTAGCAGCAACTGCCTTGTGGTCGCTAATCCCTGTATTCGTCACAACACTCACTATTTGTCCAGGATTATTTGTTGCTAGAAGGTCAAGAATGCTTTTGCAACCACTTACGCTTGGATTGGGCTGAAGAACTAATTGATCAAAATAATTTTCTGAGAAAGCATTCAGTACCATTTCGGATGACGTTTTATTCCTGTCGCCGGCTGTAAACGTATAATTTTTCCAGCATATCGATTGTAGATTGAAGTCACCACCGACTATAATTGTAAGAGCGGGGTACTTACTTGAAATGAAACTCAAGTTTTCTTTAAACTGTTCAGCAACTATATCTTCTGAGTCGGGGGTTCGGTAGAACGATCCAATTAATAGTTTCGTCCGATTGTCAGGTATAGCCTCCACCCATACTATTTCACATGAACTATCTACTTCAATTTCGCTACAAGGCAAACTACCTCTGACAGCAATAAATCCTCCACCAAGAACTATATTTAACTATCCTTTCTGAACACTGTTAGATCGTTTGAAAAAATTTCGGCTGAACTTATTTTCGGCTTTAGCCAGCTCTCTGTACCTACAACTATTTGAGCTTCAGTGCTTTCTATTAGGGCCTGGAGCTCTGGTTCTTTCCCAACACAGCTACGACAATTTACAACTACAATTCCAATCGTTTCTACAACCACCTTACTGTGTTTTACCTGCCCACTTTTAGACGGACGCCCCTTCCGTGGTTCCCTGAGACCCTCTAATCTAAAAAAAACGCCCAGTCCCTTCCACACAGCCCCCGCTACCTGTGTAGCCGCCTCCTGTGTGTAGTGGACTCCTGATCTATTAAGCGGGACCCGAAACCCACCACCCGATAGCGCAAGTCAAGGAATCTGCAGCCTACGCGGTCACAGAACCGCCTGAGCCTCTGATACAGACCCTCCACTCGGCTCTGCATCAAAGAATCACAGTCGGTTCTATCGACGATGCTGCAGATGGAGAGCTCCGCCTTAACCTCGGAAGCAAGACTGGCAGTCTTTACCATTTCCGCTAGCCGCCCGAAACCAAACGGAATATGCTCCATTCCAAAGCGACACACGTCATTGGTACCGACATGAGCCACCACCAGCAGTTGGCTGCACCCTGTGCTCTTCATAGCATCCGGAAGCACCCTTTCCTCATCCGGAATGACTCTCCTCGGAATGCACACAGAGTGCACACTGGCTTCCTTCCCCTCCTTGGCAGCCATGTTCCAAAGGGGCTGCAGTACGAGATTAACTTTGGAGCTCCCAACTACCAGCAAACCCACCCTCTGTGAAAGCCCAGACCTTTCAGGCCGAGAAGCTTCCTCTGGAGCAGGGTGGACGACTGCATCCCGCTCAGAGACGTCGTCAGCCACAGATAATGCCCGAAACCTGTTCGTCAAACGAACTGGGGAGGCCCTACGATCGGCCCCTCGGAAAGCTTTTCGCTTCCTGCCAGACTCTGGAATGATCTCCCACTCGACCACGGGTGAGGGGTCAACTTCAGTGCAGGCAATACCCGGGGCGATCACAGCAGTGGACCAATCGGAGGACACGTGGGATGTGCTCGACGTCCCTGGCATCCCCGCGTCCGATCCCCCACAGTGACGCCCCTTGGCAGCAGCCTCAAGCTGTGTGACGGAAGCCAATGCAGCCTAAAGCTGTGAGCGGAGGGTCGCCAGGTCAGCTTGCATCTGTACACAACAATCACAGTTCCTATCCGTTACTGCAGCCGCTACTGTTTGAAGCTCGTAAAAATATCTAACAAGCGAACGGTGTACTCGCCTTGTTAGTAGCAGGAACTAGCGATGCTGCTCTCGCTGCCGGTCTAACCGACACATCTTATATTATATAACAGAAGAATAAAGTTAATACCAGGGACCTATAAGATATTCTAAAGACCAGTGATGAATACAGAGTAAAAGTCCATGAACTGGTGAGTAGCAAGGGGTTTCGGGAACGGGAGATCATATACGGAGGAAATTTTGATCTCGGGACTGATAACTACGTATCAGAAACCGAGAATTCATGATTTCAAGAAAGCTTATGATTCTGTAGATAGATCAAAACTTCCAAAATATGGTGGAGACGAGTTCCTGTAGAAAATTCTGCGAAAAACAGACTTAACGGGATACGATAGCCAATGGAAGTTCAGAATAAAGTATTCAGATCGCTTCAAGTTTAAAGCCCGAGTCACACTTGGAAAGAGATTCTTCCTACTGCTTGTTAGTTGTATCCTTGATAAGCCGATCAGACAGTGGAGACAGGAAATGAAACGAGTCAGTGGAATTCAACTGTGGTGTAAGAAAAAGAAAATGTTGTGATATTGTCGGAATAATTAGAAGAGGTACCTAATAAAGCCATGGGGATAAGCAGCTAAATCAGGTGTGCATATTGCTGTCGGGACGACTCAGCGTATGACGAACAGCAAGACATGCGTATTTAGAAACAGGGAAAACTCAGAAGCTACAGAGATTTAAATATCGCAGTGAATGTATAAATCAGTCTTACAGCAGAAGCAGCTTTGGGATCACGAATAAAGAAAAGTAATTTAGCATATAAACTCACCATTAAGTTCATTGATTAAAGTAAAATAAAGGCATTACCACTTAGTGATTCCCCCTAAACACTTACAAGCAATAGACAGTCAGAGCCCTAACAAGATTATTTCGTAGACTGTAACTTGAGCAGCAACTGATTTTTGCTAGGATATTAAGACTCGGAGACGAGCGAAAGAAGATCTGCATACTCAGGTAAAGAGGCTCTCGGTCACTGTCTGAAAAACAGGACCATATTCTTTGCACAAATCCTTGGAATGGATCACATACAATCAACAGACATTTACAAGAGGGTGACTTACAAACAAAAAGATCAATCTGTCATAGGCGTCTAGGGCAGGGCCAGCCACAGGACGTAAACATAATTAGCAGAAGAACGAAGAGACTGCGAAGTCTTCTTTTCTGTACTTTCGGTATTATGCTAATTGTGATTTGTTACTGTTCCCATCTTATCTGTTTCTCGGTCTGACAGAATCTCTGTTCCATTTTGGTTTAAACTTCTTTATCTGACATGGCTGCCTCGGTGCACACGTCATTTGTAGATTTTCGATCCATTTATTTTTGTTTTCGTCAAATTTTTCTGTTACAATCCAAATTTTCAATGCCTTTCGTACATCATCATATCTTATATTATCTATTCTTTTGCATCCCTTCACTGCTGTTATAAATCTTACTTCTGTTCCTTGTATTCGTTTTTGTTGTCTTTTATTCAATAACGACGATTCACTTCCATATAATACCGCTGGCAAGGCGACTGTTTAGTAAAATTTCAATAGTCTTTCTTTCCGTATTTTATGCTTTCAAGTTATATTAACTATTCTACAGATACTTCCACATCTATTCAACTTCATCTGAAAGCATTCTTCGTATTCATCGGTTTTTTGCATCGGATACAAGTATAACGTTGTACCTGCTCATTTGTTTGTTCCCTTAGTTACTAAGTTCGCTCTCTCCGGATATTTTCCACAAATTCCATTAACCTAGATTTACTAAAAAAACATTTTCATATTATTTTCTGCAAATCATCTTCTCTTAAAAAATAAGCGTAAGATCATCAGCATACGGGCATGATTTTATCTCCATGGAATTATTTAACTGACCGTAGTGCTTATGCCAGAATCCCATGAGCGCACTGCATCAGTTTTTTTGTGGTTTTCAAAGCTCCTGTGAGTTCTTTTACTATTATATCATTTTTCTTCTGTTTACGGTTGTTTCTCTTTTTCTGTCCCATGTTAGAAACATATCACAAGTTTTTGTAGCACTTAATAATGTGCTTCTTTTGTAATATTATTCAACTTAATTTTTTCAAAGCTTCATATTCTATCTGCTGATGGATATGAATATCATATTGTAATTACGAATGAATCTGTCCGAGGCTTGCTGGTGAGCTCTCTTCACTATTCCTTTTGTGTAATTCCGTTTCTGCTTCTGAACTTATTTGCCGGGTAGTTTTGAAAGATATTTTTTATATGCTGCTTGTTTTCCTTGTATTGCCCCCGCAGTCTCTGTTGATAGAATTTTTAATCCACACTTTCTGTGATATTTCTTTTTCTTTCCTACTGCCTCGTTTCCAGGTTTTTACATTGCCTCTTCAATTCTGTTTCAATGGTGTACCGTGCAGTTAATCAATCTAATTCTTTACTTAAGCTATTGTGATAAAGGTCTTTAATACTATCATCCAGGAGCAAATATACCGAATACATCGCAAAGTGTGAGAATGAAAGAACAGTGGACAAGGATAAAGACCAGAAGAAACACAGCTCATTTCACCTAACGTGATCCTTACACGGTCAAAGGGAAAAGAAAAGATGGTGCAACAAATATATTGTAAACGTTGATATAACATCATATTTAATTAAATTATTACTTGAACGTGAGCTAGCAAAAACAGCAATTTTCATTTATAAAACACATACAAATCATATAAATAAGAGGAAATTATAGTGCATCGTAGCATCGAAAAGGTGAAAAAAATAAAAAACCTGCAAAAATAAAAATTAAAGTAAAAATATTCACTGGCTGTATTTGGGTGGCCTCGTTAGTAAATTGTTACGAAATGTAGAGGGTTTCCTGTGATCAGAATGTGATGTACGGATAGGAAGATTCTCTTGAATATATTCGTCATACCGAGTTTTTCTATTTTCTTGCAATCATTGTTTCAATGTTTCTCGATGTGAGTGTTACGTGGTACTACATTTACATTTTAATTTCCTCTTTTAAGATACTACATCATTCGTGTTTCCGTTGTAGCTAGCTCTGTACTCAAAACGTATGCCCTGGTAACTTTTATTTCTCCGGTCTTGAACAATAAATTACTTTTTGAAATGGAGTAACAAGTGAGAGCATCTGGAGGATTTAATTCTATCTGGCAATTCTGTGACTAACAGAAGTGACAAACTGTGGTGATCTGATTTATAAAATACAGAGATCTTTATGTACTAGGGGCTACTTGTACTTGTGTACACGTTATAAGGTGTAGTGAATGTTGGAATAGGTGTTCGTTTCTGAGGAGAGTTGCATCTCTCCTCAGAAATGCAACTCTGCAATAATTGCAGTCTTCTGGTGCGTCACATTGCCACTGTTCCTTCAGAGAAGGTTCTGTTCTGTTTGCCCAAATTTTCGGACTGTTCCGTAGCTCTTTCCCGGAAAACAGAGCCAAAGAGCTAATATCATTGGCAATTCCAAGCACAGTACTCTATAAAATTCTGTTATTCGTTGCATCCTAGGCCGGAACGGTTTTCTTCGAACTACAGCGGCCTCTGCCATGTTACTAGAGGGACATGGAAATCGGATTACTGCCGCCGATCCGGGCTCCGACCTGCTCCTTGTACGCGCTGCACCAACAGCGAAAGCCTCGCAGCACGCCATTAACTGATTAACAAGCGTTCACGTTGGCAGAGGCCTACCTGTTGAACTACATGATTAAATGATGGCTACCAGGAAAAGCAAGGAGCAGAAATATACACAGAGAATGGGTAACTTTCTGTTGCAATTAACTGGACCCCTGTGGGTTTAATTCACAATACACAATGTGAAATCGACAGCATACCATTTACAATCCATATTTCTTAGATGTGAATCTAATCATTGCTTTTCTCTCCACATGTTGGTCATTCAGTCTCAATGTGGTTTTTCTCAATCTTGATAATGATCTCTTCAGTAACATATGAAGTGTTTTATGTGCTGCCATTGTTATTAATTTTTACACAGCAGTTGCTACTTTGACTGTATATAACTGACTGATATTATAACGAGAATATTGTAAATTGTTGGGTAATAGCCACGGCTAACTTTATAGAAATGTATCGATAGCAACGAAGAAATCGTAGTAGTTGTGCCGTTGTTTATCTTCGCGTGTGGAGAGCAGGGGGACAGCAGCCTGAGTTATGAAAGGGTGAGGAAGTGTTTGTTGGGCGCACCCGCTGACGCGGTCTACAGCTATGCTCGCGCCAGTGCAGACGCGTCTGATTCGTTAATCCACGATTGAGAGCACGGTAGGAGTGGATAGGTGGAGGAAGATGCGATTCCAACTGTTGCCTGTCCCATAATTATCGGTGGCTTTGGAGACGACTCGGGGTTGTTCTCATCGGGCAGCAGCTGCAACAGCAGTAGCAGCAACACCAACAACAACAACAGCAGTTCAGCATTGTCGTCGGATACATTCTTCGTCGACCGCACAGCTACAAAATCGTAAGACTGTTAGCTGAAAAAGATAGTAATTTAGATGCTTTGCCCAGGAACATTTCTTTCACGAAGTATGAATACCTTGAATAATAACTTGCAGTAGTTAAAAATTGTAGGGGACCTGGGTTGTCATTGTCCTAAGATATTACTACCACGCAGGCTCCCTTTCCTCTACATGTAATCAAAAATGGTTCAAATAGCTCTGAGCACAATGGGACTTAACTTCTGAGGTCATCAGCCCCCTAGAACTTAGAACTACTTAAACCTAACTAACATAAGGACACGACACACATCCATGCCCGAGGCAGGATTCGAATCTGCGACCGTAGCGGTGGCGCGGTTCCAGACTGTAGCGCCTGGAACCGCTCGGCCACTCCGGCCAGCTCCATTCAATCACCGAGTGTCCTAAGAATATCAAAAATTAACTATTTACTGCCAGTTTCAATCTAAAATTTGTGCCTCAGTTACTGTCCATTCTTGTATCGCCTAACAGAGGCTACGTAAAGTAAAGTAAAATATCATTGGTAAAACTAATAACTAAAGATAAAGCACAAGTTATGATCGCGCCATTTCATTTATTCTGTATTTAGCTTAGCGAGTGACTTCTTCTGGCTTGGTATGTATTTTATTGTTGTTATTTTAAAAGTAAAATCAATTGGTCATTTGTTTACAGTAAATTCAGTTCAGTCTCTCAATAATCAAAAGTAAACTGCTTGCCTTTTTCTAAATTTTGCATTACGTTACGCTGAGGTTACTGAAAGCTGTTTTTTTACGTGACAAATTTCAAGTTAAGCCAGTCATCTGTTTAACCAGTACTTTCATTTAAAGTTACTTTCAAAATTTAGTATTTCAAAATAAGTAACTGCAAACTCAATGCTTTCTAATTCGTTTATTTTCTCGTGAACTGTTGACTTATGGAACCGCGTGACATCCTTCTGTTCCCACGCCAGTGATTATTTGCTTAAATTCCTTTCTCGAGATTTTGGAGATTCATTGCCCTAGCGAGCTGGCGACAGTTTAATTATCCCTTCTTTTGAGCTAATCAGTGTATTCTTTGTGTTATCAGTGATTTTTGTAGTAAATATTCTGTGGTGTCCTTTTCCCCCCGTGCAGTCCGTGAGCGATTGCTCTATATTCCACCCATTTCAAAATTATCATCTAAATTTCGCTTGAATATTGATTAGATTCTTCCTTCGGAAGAGTCTGTTGTACACTTTTCTTCAACTAACCGATGTTGTTTTCCTTCAGTGACGATAGCATTATTCACTGTGAATTTTCGTTAGACATTTGCGATCACGGTCAGTTTTATCGCAGTCCAGTTGGCCGATTAGGAAGGAGGAGGTTACACATCGGTAAATATACCTTAGACAAATATGTTCCGAGCAAGGTCTTAAAGTGTCAAGGAATGGGGAAGATCCATTACGGTTTAACAGCCTTTTTAAAAAAAACTGCTTCGTTAACAAAGAGAGCTTTACCACAGATTCATGAGAAGTCAAGACGTAGCTAACAAACCAACGTCAAACGAGCGAAAATGAGCGTAAAGGGAGCAAAGAGGAAAGCTTTCAATGACTTTGAAAGTAAAATTTTGCCACTCTGTCTGACTAAAAACCTTAAAATGTTAAGTCTTACGTGAAATGAGTAAGGTGTGGAAATCATATACTCAGTCACTTAGTGGCCATAATGACATCGAAACGAAAAATGGGAGAAAGAAGGCGGCAGTACTGAATTCTGAAATACGAAACTGTTGCGCTGCGGAAGATCGTAACACGCTCTCTCCTTTTATCCATCGTACGAATTTCGAAGTGGCAGGTAACTGATCAAGAAATAGGAAAACAATTACTATCGGTTTGTAGTGGAGACGCTTCAGAACAGTAGGAGATACCTGAAAGATTCTACAGAGTTTACGCGAAAGAGCTTGCTACCCTTCGAGAAGCAGTTTAACGCGAAAGTTTGCTGGAGCAAAGAAGGGTGCGTAGAAACTGGTAAAAAGACACCGGCCATTCCCGTTTTCACGAAGGTCGTTCTTTTCATCACGAAAGAGGAGTCTTCGATACTTCATATCGTTTTTTTTTTTATGCTCACATATTTTCCCTTGTGTTTCCCGTAGCTATATTATGATAATAAAGTACGACATTAGAAAGAAACGGAAGTATTCTGTCACCTGGCTTTACTTCGGTTTTTATTTAACAACATTCGGACCCTGTCAGTTTTATTTGAGAGATCGTGCTTTTGAAATTTGTTTGACTAAGTTGGCTATGTAAGTCGCATGACTTGATTCGCTGCTCCTCATTTTCGAGTTCATTACTTCCGCAGCCTCTTAAATTTAATTTGCGCCTCGACTGAGTTAAAGTAGCACACATGTCAAAGGAGTGTAGATGAAAATGCTAAAATTAGTAAAATGTATTGGCTGCAATTTCCAGTGTCATATTATAAACGAAAGTTCGTCGGCGAGTGAAAAAGAGACTGAATTGGCCAATACATCGTTGTAGGAGATGCACAGCCAAGCTGCCAAGCGATACAGGGAAACTACAGTGAAGGTAAACAGTGATGTGCGAACATGTGACTGAACTCTGCTTTTCGGGACCACTAGTACGTCATTTACGTCAGATGCCGGTCTAAATGTTTCATCCGTTACAGAGGGACACGGGTCGGGTGACGTCTAGCCCGTTTGTCTCTCATCTGCCTGGGAGGACACACGACACGGCTGTTGAGCGAAGTGCGGCCGGCGTGACGTGGCCGGAATCATGTGCTAATTGCGGGCGCCGCCCATGCCTTGTGCACGTCTCACTGCAGACCGTGTTTACCCGGTAAGCAGATGCCAGCGCTGTCACCGACTCTGCACAGCTCCTGGCCAGCCAGCATGTCAGTGGGGGCGCGATCTGATCGGAGAATATATTCATGTCCTCTGATGGAGTATCGACTTCCACGTTAGCCGGTTGCAGAATCGGCCCACGCATACATACTCACTGCGTCACGTTGTCGCAGCAACGGGTCATGTGGCCCTTGACACAACTGGTACTTGTCACGTCGATAACCATTTAGCCACACTCATCATTGAATTTATTATTCAACTAGTAACGAGTTGTCCATGATTTTATTTGCGCTGTGACTCGAGGACTTCCTCTCATAGTCAGGTACCCTTTTATTAATTTTACGTCTGCGAATGTTTTACGCCAGTGATGCGTAATTTTCGGTCGTGAAATATACCGGGTGATCAAAAAGTCAATATAAATTTGAAAACTGAATAAATCACGGAATAATGTAGACAGGGATGTACAAATTGACACACAAGCTTGGAATGACATGGGGTTTTATTAGACCAAAAAAACACAAAAGTTCAAAAACTGTCCGACAGATGGCACTTCATCTGACCAGAATAGCAATAATTAGCATAACAAAGTCAGACAAAGCAAAGATGATGTTCTTCACAGGAAATGCTCAATATGTCCACCATCATTCCTCAACAATAGCTGTAATCGAGGAATAATGTTGTGAACAGCACTGTAAAGCATGTCCGGAGTTATGGAGAGGCATTGGCGTCGGATGCTGTCTTTCAGCCTCCCTAGACATGTCGGTCGATCACAATACACTTGTGACTTCAGGTAGCCCCAAAGCCAATAATCGCACGGACTGAGGTCTGGGGACCTGGGAGGCCAAGCATGACGAAAGTGGCGGCTGAGCACACCATCATCACCAAACGACGCGCGCAAAAGATCCTTCACGCGTCTAGCAATATGGGGTGGAGCGCCATCCTGCATAAACATCGTACGTTCCAGCGGGTGTTTATCAGTCAGGCTGGGGATGATGCGATTCTGTAACATATCGGCGTACCTCTCACCCGTCACGGTAGCAGTTACAAAACAAGAATGACTCATTTCCTCGAAGATAAAAGGCCCGATAACGGTAGATGTGTTATATCCGAACCATACCGTTACTTCCTCGTCGTGCAATGAGTTGACACGACAGTTCTAGGATTTTAGGTAGCCCAAATTCTGCAGTTGTGGGCGTTGACAGACCCTCGGAGCGTGAAATGAGCTTCGTCGGTCCAGAACAGGTTACTCAACCAATCGTCATCTTCCGCCATCTTTTGAAACGCCCACACCGCAAATGTCCTCCGTTTCAATGAATAGTCAGGTAACAGTTCATGAAGCCGATGGATTTTGTACGGATAGCATCGGCGGGTACGCCTCAGTGCCAACCAAACACTAGTGTATGGAATGCCGGTGCGACGTGCGACTGCGCGAGCGCTGACTCTCCCATGCATAGACGAACCCGCTACAGTCTCCATTTCTCCCTGAACTGTCTCAGCAGCATTACGCCTTGTGCTAGGTTGGGCACTACGGGGTCTATCGTCTACACAACCCTTGGCTTCGAACTTCGAAATCATTCTCGCCACAGCTGCATTTGTCAACGGACCTTTACCCGTTCGAATCCCCTTCCTATGGCGATAGGATCGTAACGCTGAACTAGCACATTCCCCATTCTGATAATACAGCTTCACTAAAAGCGCTTTTCAGGTAACATCAACATGCTGTGACTGCTGGCGCATCTGATTCTCTCTCTCATTACAGCTCCTTTTATACACGATTGTCATGTGCAGTCACTGACGTTTTGCTGTCCAGCGCCATCTGTTGGACATTTTGTGAACTTTTCTTTTGTTCTAATAAAACCCCATGTCATGCCAAGCATGTGTGTCAATTTTTACCTCTCTATCTACATTATTCCGTGGTTTATTACTTTCTCCTTAGCTTTGGTAGTTCGCTTTACTGAAAGTCTTTGGTATTGTTGAGTGTGTGCAAAGAGATATTTTCAGGTTATGGACTCTGCTTATACATCAGTAAAATACTTCCTTTTATAGTATAACACAACAACAGTTTTGGGGATTGGGGCGTAAAGTACGCCCCCCCCCCCCTCCTTGGCGCTGCGCGTTATTGAAAATGCATTGGCATTTCGCAAGTTAAATGTTGAAGCGAATCCTTTATAAAAGCACATGAGCCATAATGACTATTGTTTTCCTGAGCGTAGAATCCATATTTTATGCTAAGTACATTATATTCTTCCTATATATAACGAACAAAACGATAATGCGTAAGGTACCACAACAGTAGGATTTACAGGAAGTAGGCATACCTAAAGAAATTTTTAGCCATAAATTGGGAATTATATACGATGAAAACTTTCTTATAATATACCAGATCAGTAGGAATCTTTCTTTCTATTACGCTTTATTAATTCACGGGTATGTTAGATGCGCATATGAAACAATGCGCGCAATGAGGTCAAAACACAACTGTGTTCACCGCTGCGGTTCAACTGGTTAACAGGTGCTTGGGTCCATGCGATGGCAGCGGAATGTAGAGAAAGAAAGAGACGGATAGCAATCAGTCTAAGTCACAAATGCAGTGCGTACCGATGGGAAACAGAGCACGAAACGTATATTGACTTTATTTTCAAATCAACAAATAAATTAATGATAGAGATGGAATTCTAAAAATAAAGAAACACTCATACACGAGTACCGAACACCGAACACTTAGCTGAAACATCGAACAGTTCGCCTAAAAACCGAATACCTAGCAACCGAGATTGCCACTCATGTGTTCAGTCCTCTCAGTTCTCTCTCCGATTTATCTGGAGGTCATTCACCTGCAGTATCATCAGTGAAGAGATATAATTTAACCTTTCAGATAATGGAACGTTCTGCACCACTTTGTTACTACCACCCGTTTAGTAGCTTAATAATTCACTATCCCTGTAAATGTTCATAGATGTTTTGGATATGATTTTGTGCAGTGTGTCGCAACATTATGAAGCCTTAGCGATATATAAGGTCTTTATTCTCAGTATCTTCTTCTTCTTACTTCGGTACTGCCTTTATCCCGCCTTGTAAGCAGGGTCAGCAGGGTTAAGTACGCAACTGGCATGATTAATTTTAAGAGGTCGCCGTATGCCCTTGCTGCCGTCACCCCATACCCCCAGGACGGAAGAAGTGTACCCCAGCTGTCTGCGTCTAGTGTAAATCGTGAAATAGTACGAATGTCTGTCAGATGTCTGCGAGTCGCGTAACTGAAACGGGACGTGGGGACCAGCCCGGTATTCACCTAGGAGGATGCGGAAAACCGCCTAAAAAGCACATCCAGGCTAGCCGACATACCGGCCGTCGTCGTTAATCCGCCGGGCGGATTCGATCTGGGGCCGGCGCGCCTACCCGAGTCCAGGAAGCAGCGCGTTAGCGCTGTCTTTATTCTCAGTATATGAACATTTAAATGATAACCTTCTTCTCTGTGGGTTGCAGTGCCTCTCCACGTTCTGTCTCTGAAGAGGTCAACTTGGACCCCCTACGAGAAGGGACGAGTTCGATAGCTTTACACGGTCTAGACTGAGATCGACAGTCAGTTGCCCCACGATCCACAGACAGGGCTTCCAGTGAAAGCGCCCTCCCCTCCCACCTCCGATGTTGAGTGGAAGCATCCTACACCGGATAGATTACAGCCTGTCTGATAACTACTCTCCCACACTACCAAATTACAATTTTGTGGGCGTCTTGATACATGGCAAAGAGCTATGTACCGTTCTCTGTCAGCAGATAACATAGAGTGAGGATGTAAACCTGGAATTATTCCCACGTCCTTGTAAGGCACTTAAAGACGGTGCCATCTGTTGTCGATGGCAACTAATCTTGAAATCTACGAAAACAGCCGAGTGAGTGAATATAAAAAAGGAGGGCAATAATATTATATTTATTCCCTCTATCGAATATCATAGCCGTCATTCGAAGCGAGCCAACAAGTCAATTTCTTGCGTTATACACTAATAGATACCTAGACTGTTCCATCAGAAAGGAACATTTCTAAAATCGAAGTCCTTCGGTATCACACAGAGCAAATAGCTTAATGCTAAACAACTCAGTTCACTACAATTTACTGACTGTGTTATCAGGCATAGGACCCCAGATAAATGAGAGAGAACTGCAATCAAAAATTGCCTTTTTGAAGGAAGGACTGAATACCAAAGAAAGGTAACTCATAGTACCAGTTTCGAGATACAAAGCAAAGTATCCAGAATGAAACAAACAGCCACATAACTAATAGTCAATAAGATAACAGATTACAATCTACAGTAAATATCTTCGAAACAATTGTATGAAGGGATAACCTAGTAGACGAAGGATAATTTGCTATATGTTTTGGCTCTCTAAGAAAATCTCGAGTAGCATGGAGAGCTGCATCAAACCAGTCTCAGGACTGAAGACCACAACAACAACAACAAGAAAATCTCCTGCAGAATTAGTTCTTGGAAACTGTACCCATTAGTTATTACTTACGTGTCAGATCGAAAATGACACTTTTGTGTAAAGTTTTGGCAACATGTAATAGTGTTTAATTCAAGAAATACTCTAAGTAATTCATTAGTCTGATACAATTGGCCTAACAATATTCATAACGAAACAGAAGGTAAATGCTCTTGAAAAAGATAAAAACAATTTTCATCCATATTCTCTCCCAATTTGTCATGATGATTCATTTCTAATGACTCTTTCTTGTTAGGAGGATGTAAATGACTTATTTTCCTGCCTTTATTTCGCTTATGAAAGCACTACACTGCTACATATTCCATTGAATTCAGTAAAAATGAGATGTTTAGATACTACTTGACATTCCATTAGTCCTGAAATGCTTTTGCTTCTATAAGAATGCTTTCCATTTCTAGAATAAGCCTCTATCATGAGAAAAATAATTCTTGTTTTTTTTCTGTGTAGTGTTATTCATAACAAATACAACTTGTGCCACTGCAAGAATCTTTTTACGCCGCGTCGAAACCTTTCTCTCTGCCCTCACGTTGTGCAATGATACCTCATAGTAATTGTCATCTCAACAAGACAACATTGTTAAAGGAATTATTCTGGATATTGTCCGCCCCTGGTAGCTGAGTGGCCAGCGCGACGGATTGTCATACCTAACGGCCTTGGTTCGATTCGCGGCTGGGTCCGAGATTTTCTCCGCTCAGTGACTGGGTGTTGTGCTGTCCTTACCATCATCATTTCATCCCCATAGACACGCAAGTCGCCGAAGTGGCGTCAAATCGAAAAACTTGCACCAGGCCACACGGCACTTCCATTTCTGGATATTCTCACGCTTCCGTTGAACAATCGATCAGTAGTGGCAATTTCTCAACCGAGGTGCATGTTGTATGCGCATAATGTGAAATGCAAAAACACAAAAAGATGAATAAAAATTCATGTCTATTATTTTAAATTAAACAACCTTGATTAACTTCTTTTATACAGAATCAGTAATTAAGATCTTTTGTTTGTAATAAAAAGTTGATTTTTGTGTGTAATACTTGATTAGATACCAAAGGAAGTGTATGTTTCATTGTAACCACTATTAGGTATGTTAATTATCATATATTTGATGGATTTTACTTTTAAATGATGTTGGTATTCGGACTGAATGAAAAAAAAAGAAACGAAAATAATGACCGAATCCAGACTCGATGTAGAGATAATCAGACTCCTATGCCTTACGTATTCTTCACTTCACGAAAGAGCTCCTAGAATATGCTTAAAAAGTTTGAGTTCACATATAATCGAACGCAGGCACCCAAGAAGCGAGCAAACAGTCTACTGTAGAGTCACACTGGTTCTCGAAGAGTAATATGCCTTGTTGTAGCACATTAAACTTGCTCGGAGAGCTTCAAACCGATTTTCTTGAGAATTTTTGACAGTTGCATCTAAATTCTTTTGGAGAGGTATATTTGGATTCTGAATTCTGAATTTCACTTACCACAAACTTAAAAAAATTGCAAAATTTCGTCTTTTAGGCATTTACTATTTTTAAAATTTTCTTCATTGTTTTATCTGAATGTCAAAATCTGAAGTACATCGGCCAAGCGCTTTTACGGACATTTGGTAACATCCCTTACCCCTTATATATTTCATACTTACATGTTTCAAGACAGATTGCGAAATCTTATTTAGACAATGATCGTCCTCTTTTGTTTAAGGTAAAATTCACTGCATTTCATCAAGATCGAAATAACACTGTAGATTTGTATGAATTACAAACAAATGTACAAACAAGCAGACCCTCTTCTTTATAAATGTCGATAGACAGAAGATTACTTGTGCAGAATCATGTGGGGAATCAGTTATTTTGAAGAATCATCATGATGGCAACAAGTTAGTGCCTCCATTTATTTATCCGTATCGTCACAGGACTCAACTCTGGATTTTATAATTAGTTTTCTTCACCTTCAGCTTTTCAATATGGAGTAATTTTCTTTTGAGAACTTTTTATACAGTTTCGATAGCTTGATATCTAACTATCCAAAACTGCAACGTCTGATGTCAGTCTTCTAAATAATCAAAATCTGTTAACCGGCTACTACGGAATTACTACGGGGAAGGAGCCATATCTTCTGCGTTTACCATAAACACAATGTTTCATTTTTTTTATTTTCCATTCGGATTAATACATACCCAAACAAATAATTGGCAATACTTCAATCTTCAAAATAGCGGGAATTATGTGGCACAGAAACATAACATTCCCGTTACTTTTTTGTGTGGAAGGCAGGGGGAGTGAGAGCATTGTTTTAACCATAATGGTTCGAGAACGTGGCATCTGTTATGGGTGTGATATATTGGCGGCTGAAGTATACTCATAGATCCTCCACGTAGTACTTGTTCTTGAACCTTTGTAAGAGTGCTTTCGCTGAATAACTGGCATTTTTTTTTTTTTTTTGAAATATCTGACATTTCAGGTTCTCAGCCTTTCCGTGACGCTCTCCTGTGATTCAAAATAACCTGTGACCATCCGTGCCGTCCTTCGTGATATACATACAAAATCCTGTTGTAATCCGTATCGGTCCCCTATACCTCAACAACATTCGAACATGGGACACACAGTCGTTTTGTAAACCGTCTCCTTTCTAAAGTAAGCTACATTTCCCCAGAATCCTATCAATGAATCGCAACCTGGCACCTGCTTCACATACAACTCAGCCAATTTGATCAATTCATTTTATTTCCATACATGTCATTGAACTGAAGTACTAGAATTAGTCGTATAATTCAAGTGTGACTTTAGTGTGTTTTTTACGTTTTGCCAAAAGCACAGTTTTACGTTTAAGTTCATGTGCGTGTACGATATTTTCATTTCATGCGTGCTCTATCAGTCTATTTACTCTTTCTGCTAATACCGGTTTCCTTACACGTGCAAAACCAAGCATCATCTTTAAAGTAGCTCTGCTTTACAGTTAGTCTAGCTTGAAGACAAAATGAAACAACACACTAGAAATCGAAAATTTTTAATATGCACTATGGTTTTCCTTGCAAATACGATGTAGCACTGCAATATCCCTTTTGGAGTGGTAATACTACATCGGTAACTAGAGCTCGAAATATAAATTTAATGCCAGTCTACATGCACTGAAAACAAGTTTGTGTTGCGTCGAAAGCATTTCAATTCATTATAAGGATCCTTGCGCCTCAGTAGAAGTTCCCAGCCATTATGGAGCTGAAATTATTCGTTATGTATTCTGCAGACGCATTTCAGCTTAGTTCCCCTTGACTTTCGAATCTGGCTGTACGACCTGTTGATTCAGCACACAATGAGCTCTCTCCGCCTCGCAGCAGAACTCTGCCAAGTGACCTCCACGAGGAAGGCTACTCTGTGCTCAAAATCCGGCACATCGGCGCTCGGCAGTAGCAGGAGCTAGAGAGGGGGCGTGGCCCGTCACAACTGCCCCTCCCCCTTCCCCTCCGGCAGGCGCCATGCCCACCGGAATGTCGGCACTATCGCGGTACGCCTCCAGGGTTGGTGAGCGTCTTTTGTCTCGGAGCGCTTTGATCGTTATCCTCGGGCCTTACGCACACACACGCACAACACTCACACGCCACAGCGGCGCCTCCTTTATCGGTGACAAGCGCCTACAGCCCCAACGCCTGGCCCCTGTGGCCTTCGAAAGCAGCAAACACGGGGGCCCCAGAAATAACACGTGTGCTTTTTTTCTGCCCCCTGCCCTAGAGCCATCGCAGCATTTCCCCCAAGGAATTTGCAAGTCGCGTCACATTTCGTTCAGCAGTTCCTTGTTTATCTGTTTCCCTTTCATCGCACATCATAATTCAAGGTGAAGCTGTAAGGATTTCGTATGTTTTCTGCCACTGTAAGTATTTCACCTTTACTCTACTGGGACAAATATCCATGAGCGTGCAGCACAAATAGTGGACATGATCCTTGACTCTTTCTTTAATGCAGTCCTGCAATCTGGTTAGTTTGACTCGCTAGTCAGTTGTGCAGCGCTAGAGCAATCTTCTAACTGGTTTGAAGCTATCCGCCATCAATTCCTCTCCTATGCCAAACTCTTCATCTTGGAGTAGCACTTGCTACCTACGTCATCAACTATTTGCTGGATATATTCCGATCTCCACCTTCCTTTAAAATCTTTAGACTTTACAGCTACCTCTTGTACCATGTAAGTTATTCCATTATGTGTTAACATACGTCCTACCACTCTGTCTATTCTTCTTGTCAGTATTTGCCATACATTCTTTCCTCCTTCACTTCTTACCGTGTCAGTCCACCTAATTTTCAATGTTATTCTGTACCACCACATCTCAAATGCTTCAGTCTTCTTCTTTTCCTGTTTCCCTGCAGTCCATGTCTCACTACCACACAACGCTGTGCCCCAAATGTACGTTCTCAGACATTTTTTCCACATATGAAGGCCTATTTTGTTACTAGGAGACTTAACCTTGGAAGGGAATTACCTTTTTGTCATACTAGTGTGCTTTTTACATCTTTCTTGCTCTGTTCATCAAGGATTATTCACTGCCTAGTTAGCAGAATTCCTTAAGTTGATCTACTTTGTGATCGCCAATCCAGATGTTAAGTTACTTGCTATTAGCATTTCTGCTACTTCTCATTATTTTCGTCTTTCTTCGATTTACTCTCAATCCATATTCTGCAATCATTAGACTATTCATTCCATTAAGCACATCTTTTAATTCTTCTTCACTTTCACTGAGGATAGCAATGTCAACAGCGAATCTTACCTTTGGTATTCTCTCTCCTTGAATATTAATTCCATTCTTGAAATTTTTTTTATATTTTCGTCACCACTTCTTCGACATATTTCGACTGAACAGTAGGGGCGAAAGACTACATACCAGTCTTACACGTTTGCTAATTCGAGCATCTCGCTCTTCGTCTTCCACTCTTATTGTTCCGTCTTGGCTCTTGTACGTATTGTATACTACCCGTCTTTCCCTATAGTTTAGCCCTATTTTTATCAGAATTACGAAGATCGTGCACCATTTGACATTGTCGTGCGCTTTTTCCAGATAGACAGATCCTATGAAAGTAGCTTGATTTTTCTTAGGTCCTGCATCCATTATCAACCTCAACGACAGATTCGCCTCTTTGACGCCTTTACCTTTCCTAAAGCAAAACTGATCGTCACGTAACACATGTTGAATTTTCGTTTCCATTCTTCTGTACATTATTTTTATCAGCAAAATGGATGCATGAACTGTCAAGCTGATAGTGTGATAGTTCTCCCATGTCCCAGCTCTTGCAATCTTCAGAATTGTGTGGATGATGTTTTGCCAAAACTCTGATGGTATATCGCCAGGCTCGTACATCGTCCACACCTACTTGAGCAGTTCGTTCAAATGGCTCTGAGCACTATGGGACTTAACTGCTGAGGTCAACAGCCTCTAGAACTTAGAACTACTTAAACCTAACTAACCTAAGGAAATCACACACACCCATGCCCGAGCAGGATTCGAACGTGCGACCGTAGCTTCGCGCGGTTCCAGACTGAAGTGCCTAGAACCTCTCGGCCACCCCGGCCGGCACTTGGGCATTTGTTTTGTTACCACTTCCTGCAATGATGTTAGAAGTTCTGATGGAATGTTATCTATCCCTTCTGCCTTATTCGATCTTAAGTCTTCCAAAGTTCTTTTAAATTCTAATCCTAATACCGGATCCCGTATCTCCTCTGTATCGACTCCAGTTTCTTCTTCTATCGCGTCATCAGACAAGTTTTCCCCTCATAGAGGCGTACAATGTACTCTTGCCACCTATCCGCTTTCTCATCTACATTACACCCTTAACTTTACCATTCTTGCTTTTAATATCACCGTAGGTTATTTTGACTTTTCTGTAGGCTGAGTCAGTTCTAGCAACAATTATTTCTTTTTCGATTTCTCCACGTCTTTCATGAAGCCATTTCGCTCTAGCTTTCCTCCACTGCCTATTTATTTCATTCCTAAGTGACTTGTATTTCTATATTCCTGAAATTACCTGAAAAAGATTGAACTTCCCGTTTCTTGGTTCAAATGGCTCTGAGCACTATGGGACTTAACATCTGAGGTCATCAGTCCCCTAGAACTTAGAACTACTTAAACCTAACTAACCTAAGGACGTCATACACATTCATGCCCGATGCAGGATTCTAACCTGCGACCGTAGCGATTGCGATGTTCCAGACTGAAGCACCCCGTTTCTTGGATCAACTGAAGTACTTCTTCTGTTACCCGTAGTTTCTTCGCGTTAACTTCCTGGTCCCTATATTTTCCTTTCCAGCTTCTGTGATTGCCCTGTTTAGAGATGTCCTTTCCTCCTCAACTGAACTGCTACTGAGCTATTCCTTCCCGTAATACACTCCTGGAAATTGAAATAAGAACACCGTGAATTCATTGTCCCAGGAAGGGGAAACTTTATTGACACATTCCTGGGGTCAGATACATCACACGATCACACTGACAGAACCACAGGCACATAGACACAGGCAACAGAGCATGCACAATGTCGGCACTAGTACAGTGTATATCCACCTTTCGCAGCAATGCAGGCTGCTATTCTCCCATGGAGACGATCGTAGAGATGCTGGATGTAGTCCTGTGGAACGGCTTGCCATGCCATTTCCAACTGGCGCCTCAGTTGGACCAGCGTTCGTGCTGGACGTGCAGACCGCGTGAGACGACGCTTCATCCAGTCCCAAACATGCTCAATGGGGGACAGATCCGGAGATCTTGCTGGCCAGGGTAGTTGACTTACACCTTCTAGAGCACGTTGGGTGGCACGGAATACATGCGGACGTGCATTGTCCTGTTGGAACAGCAAGTTCCCTTCCGGTCTAGGAATGGTAGAACGATGGGTTCGATGACGGTTTGGATGTACCGTGCACTATTCAGTGTCCCCTCGACGATCACCAGTGGTGTATGGCCAGTGTAGGAGATCGCTCCCCACACCATGATGCCGGGTGTTGGCCCTGTGTGCCTCGGTCGTATGCAGTCCTGATTGTGGCGCTCACCTGCACGGCGCCAAACACGCATACGACCATCATTGGCACCAAGGCAGAAGCGACTCTCATCGCTGAAGACGACACGTCTCCATTCGTCCCTCGATTCACGCCTGTCGCGACACCACTGGAGGCGGGCTGCACGATGTTGGGGCGTGAGCAGAAGACGGCCTAACGGTGTGCGGAACCGTAGCCCAGCTTCATGGAGACGGTTGCGAATGGTCCTCGCCGATACCCCAGGAGCAATAGTGTCCTTAATTTGCTGGGAAGTGGCGGTGCGGTCCCCTACGGCACTGCGTAGGATCCTACGGTCTTGGCGTGCATCCGTGCGTCGCTGCGGTCCGGTCCCAGGTCGTCGGGCACGTGCACCTTCCGCCGACCACTGGCGACAACATCAATGTACTGTGGAGACCTCACGCCCCACGTGTTGAGCAATTCGGCGGTACGTCCACCCGGCCTCCCGCATGCCCACTATACGCCCTCGCTCAAAGTCCGTCAACTGCACATACGGTTCACGTCCACACTGTCGCGGCATGCTACCAGTGTTAAAGACTGCGATGGAGCTCCGTATGCCACGGCAAACTGGCTGACACTGACGGCGGCGGTGCACAAATGCTGCGCAGCTAGCGCCATTCGACGGCCAACACCGCGGTTCCTGGTGTGTCCGCTGTGCCGTGCGTGTGATCATTGCTTGTACAGCCCTCTCGCAGTGTCCGGAGCAAATATGGTGGGTCTGACACACCGGTGTCAATGTGTTCTTTTTTCCATTTCCAGGAGTGTATGTATAGACTCATAGGACTTCAAGCGTATCTCCTCATTCCTTAGTAGTTCCGTATCCCACTTCTTTGCGCATTAGTTCTTCCAGACTATCTCTTAATCTTCAGCCTATTCTTCATCACTACTAAAATGTGATCTGTGTCTATATCTGCTCCTGATTACGCCTTACAATCCAGTACATAATTAGAGGCATAATAGCAGGCAACTGAGTTTTAGAGAAGGACGTCTGATATTTGTCAATCTGGGAGAAATTCTCTGGAATACTTCATTATGGAAGTGAAAACTAGTTTGTAAAGAAATTTTCTTGACGGTATGGAAGGAGAAGGTATTTGGAGAAATATTTCAAGGTAACAAACGGATGCGCAAGAATGTCGTGCCTGATAGGAAGAACTATTAACTGAAGAAAATGCTTGTCCCTTGGATAACTAATAACATTCATGATTAATGATGCTTTGATCTCTTTGTTTTCACTATGTCACAAATGCAATTGATTTAAATGTCTGTAAATTTTTATACTGAGTGATTTGCGTAATTGTAAGAGTCTGATTGTACCGTACAGCCTTTTTGACAATAATCAGAGTCTAATTTTTCAAGAACGCTTTTCTTTAAAATAAAAACCTCCTCCGTCATTCTTAGTAAGTTTAGTATATTTTTTCGTGTGTGCATAGCGCTTTACACCGCATGCAGCCACAGACGGTTTCCGACATGCTGAGAAAAAATTTAGTAGCGAGCAGATTATTTTTCTTTAGCTGCAGCATTTACTGACTTCTGTTTGCTTTTGAGAACGTCACCAGACATAAAATAGCGTGCTGAGCAAGAGGTAAGTTAGTCTTCTCATTTTGTATCCTTGCTATTAAACGGTCGTTAGTCAGAATTTTCAAGTGTTGTGATAAGTAAGCAGATAAATTTACAGAGAACAGTGAAGGTAATCTTGTACAGTTACTTTCTTCCGAGTTGTGTAGTATTTTATTTTATGGATATTTCAAGTCACATATAGGACTTCCATAACGTACTTCAGTACCGGGTTGAGTGCCCGACAAACCAAACATCAATTTACTTCAGTATCAAGTTTCAGTTAAATAGTTTTCTCTGAGTACACAATTCTATGTTTTGGGAATTGAATAGATTCACTTTCATTACTTCAACTTGAGTATTTCACTAAAATTAAAATTTTGTTTCGCGGCTCTGTTCACAAGCGCAATACAGGGCCAACCAACGGTCAGTATCGCTCAGAAATTGAATACAGTATCTTAAGGACACCTTAATCACGGGGAAGGTTTTTTTGAAAAATAGTGTTCAACATCTCATACGCAGATAAATTACATAGGAAGCTTACAAAGCAAACTCCACATAGAAACTTTCATTACATCTGGCCATTCCGTTTCTGTTGGTGCTTTGCTGGCCGACATTTGCCTCCCAATATGTAGTAGCTCCTTGGTCAGCCAAACGTAGGGAAAACGTTATATATTATTTTAATTGAAGGGACAGTGGGGAGAAAGGAAAGAAAAGGATGGGATAGGAAAGGAAAGGAAAGGAAAGGAAAGGGAAGGAAAGGAAAGGAGAGGAATGGAGCTATTGATCTCAGCTGCATCAGGTCTTTATGTGTAATCAGCGGCGACGGGTGAAAATGGGTGTTGGGCCAGGAGTCGAACCTGGCATCTCCTGCTTACTGGGCAGTTGCGTTAACCAGTGTCCATCTGGACATAGTGTTTATCTCAACTGCTTGGACTATCTCAGCACACCTCCAGGCCGGTCCACAATCCTATCCACAACCTCCTACCCGCATTTCCCGTCCTTGTCCTCCATGTTCGCTCCTTTGGCATTCCCACACGAGGCCGAACGTAAGTGTGCATCAGAACTGAAGCTTGTGGATTCATTGCAGATGTACAGACACAAAGCACAGAGGCCACGCAATCTTATAATTGATTCAATTCGAAAGGCAATAAGTCTACCACCTTCATCGCGGATGTACAATTACATTCGACAGTTGGCTCTATATGGGAATGTGGGTCAGCCGGGAGGCATGTGGAAACAGTCTGCACTATTACGAAAAGCAATTTGTCATGATGGCGCAGAGGTTAACGTCACATCTGATTATTAAGCATTGTCACTCGTTGTCGCTGATTCCGCATAACGTCCCTATGGAGCTGACGTCAACAGATCATTCCTTTTCCTTTCTTTTCACGCGCCTCCACCTTCAATTTACTGCGATTTCTCATACATTACAACAAACAAATGTCCACGGTTCTCGAATTTGTAACCAAGCCAGTCAATTCAGGGTCTCGATACTTAATTACAGCCTGAGAGAATGAAAGTACATCGTAAAACATTTGCCGCGAGAAATTTCAACATAGTTGTCTCTCTCGCCGTAACAATCGTTTCATGTAATATGAATTCACGATTCGCTAATAAATCAGTCCAAACTTCGACATCATTTCATATGAAAGATTTTCTTATTTCCTTCTAAGCTCAGATCGCATGTAACGTGCATTACATTTTTGAATTTGTAGCGAGGCAGTCCTTGAATTTTCACACAGTTTTGATGGAATAATGGATCGATAGTTCTCTTAAAGTGTCCCTGTATGCAGTTTGTTTCAGAAACTATGGCCGATATTCAGGGATATGACAGGAATGATCATTCGAAACAGAAAAGTCGAGTAAACATTGGCTCTAAAACACATACCTTAGGAGCAGTTCTTGACGTTCGATACTGTGAAACAGATCTCTTCAACTGCTAACTCTTTGATTTTCATATTTTGGGAAGTGGTAGTATGGATCAAAACAAATAAAGTCCAGTAAACATGTGCTCTAAAATGCATACCTTAAAATTTATGAGAACTTGTTCATTAGAAGAGTTGTGTTTAAAAATAGCGAAGCCGAACAAGTGCTCCTAGTTCTTAAGGTATGCATTTTTACTGGACTTTTTTTCTTCTCTTGGTCCATAACACCACTTCTCAAAATATGGAGAACAAAGAGCTTGCAGTGGACGAGATTTGATTCACAGTATCGAAGATCAAGGATTGCTCATAGTTCATTCCTCTCATATCCCTAAATTTTGACCATCACTACTGAACCGCCCTGTATTCAGGGTATATCGGTCGATAGTTTCTATTGTTTGCAAGATTTTCCTTTTCAGTAACTACAGTTTTTCAAGTGTATTGTTTATTTTGTGTGTGTGTGTGTGTGTGTGTGTGTGTGTGAGTGAGTGAGTGCGTGCCTTGATAACATTTCTGATGTAGAAATTTTCTCAGTGGCTTGACAATATAGGTCTCATATAATCTTTATTGGCAGACACTCATCCTCGAGGAGTTGGTACATAAGTTTAAAAGCAGTGCACAGTTTACTGCTGGCGAATAATTGTCCTCTGTCTAGCTGAAGGCTTAAATAAAGGTATCGTGAAATTACTCTTTTCCAGTAGGTGCACCGTCTGGAAGCGAACGTAGCTTCTAAAATTTTATTTAGATTACTTGTATTGTTATAAACGCTTATACAAATAGGTGAGCTTTCGTCGCAGAAATGTGAACATCAATGGCCGACAAGAATGACCCCAAAATTTTAATGTCCAAAGCATCGATGTCAGATGTTCCATTTATGGAACATGGTAAAAAGGAAGATACAGATGCCTGCAATAGCACGTTCATGAATCAATAAATACAGGAAAAGTTAACATTCCGTATTCAGAAGGTTTTGTTTACATGCTTCAGACATAACGTTTTTGAGAACAGTTTTTCCTTCAGCGTAATTCGTTGTTGTGGACAGTATACTTTGCTTTTGAAATAGTCTGTCAAATGTTGACGATATGACTGTACAGGTCATGTTTTAAGTGGATATTATTGTAGCCTCGGAGGGGTAGTACCGATGAAATTATTATACAGCTCTAATGGACTGTGCTTAAATTCTAGAAGGCGAGCTTTCAGGCAATACTATGGTGGAACTAAACTCTCATAGGCCCCGTTTCAGAATTATCGATGGTAATAGAAAATCTGTAGCTGCTATCAAATAAATTCTTACTGGGCAAAATTAAGCCTGTTATTACCGATCGGGTACAATATGAGACCCAAAATTCACCCTTGACGGAAATCGAACTCAGTACGCCTTTTAGCATTGCCATCACCGTCAAAACATACACTGCGTAAGCCACCACGAAATGTATCGCTAATGGTTCTCTGTATTAAATCTGTCTGTTATCTGTTTTATTACTGTCCCACATGGAGCAATGAAAAATCATATGGTATGCCTTCGTTCGCATCATAGTCTCTTTTATTCTCATTACCATTACGTGAGTTCTGTATGACGAAAGGAATGGCGTGCTTACAAATCCCACCTTAATGATCTTCCTGAAACTGTTTTTCTTTCAACGATAATTAATGTAGTCTGTTAATATGCAGCTATTTATCTTGCGGACGTTATCTTGTGTTTATCGTGATTTAAAAGTCTGGATCCTCTTAATTTCACGCTGGGGATGATGCTTTACTGATATGGTAAATGCTCTGGCGCTATCCGACAAATCTTTTATATGTACTAAAGCTTTAGCAAAGAGTCATAATGTTCCGCACAACTTTCGGAGTAGCCAAGAGGGTCATTAAGCGAAGTTTGAGGATGCCGCTAATAATTTTGATTCTTAGTTTCTCATGTTTAATCACAGATGTTGAGAAGTAATAGTCTTGATTGGCTACAAGGAGAACTACAGAAATGTGATTTACGGTGCTTATGATTAGAATTAGCTACAAAGAAGGAAAGTCAACTGTGAAAAATATTTCGTTACATGGTAAACATACGCCAGGAATAGGGCTTAAGCAAAAATATAACTTCGTAAACTATAACAACAGTAGCTGCTGCACAGCACTATCACGTAGTTGCAGTAGCACACCCATGCCCAAAGGAGAACTCGAACCTCCGACGGGGCGAGCCGCGCGGACCGTGACAAGGCGCCAGAGACTGCGCGCCTACCCCCGCGCGGCGAAATTAAGGATTAGTGGTTACTCGTGCCCCATGTAGTTGGAGAATCGAGCCAACCCAAAAACGTAATGCTCCTCACAGCTATAATTATTGGTCTTCAAATGACGTAAATACTGATGTGGTGATCAGCACACCTCCCTCAGTCACCAATAAGAATATCTGCACTTACACACGACGTTACACCTTGTGTGTCGAGTCAGTTAGTTACATAAATTTTCCATAGATAATTTGAAACATTCATTTACTGAAACAATGTGGTGTCAGTCAGATTACAGTATATGTATACGTAATTAGTGTTAATAGTAATGAACACATATTTGTACTCCTACTGATGCAACTTAAAGGAAAGGAGTTATCCATGAGAAGCGATTTCAGTTCAGTTTTAAACTTTGTGCTGCTGTTTGCAAACATTTTATGTTATTCGGTGGATGATCAAAGGTGTTTGTTCTTGATACCAAATTTCTTTTTCAGCCATTGACAACTTTGGCTTCCCCGCTGCGTTCATCCAAGTGAAACATCAACCTACAGACCTGACAAGTTTCTCCCAAACCAATTAACATACTACAACATCACATTTGCCACACATGACGCTACTCTTAACGTAAACTGAAAAGCGCTACGACGCACTTAAACTGTATTAAAGTAATAAAAAGTAAATCTTATCTTCCTGCGAGTTGTGCTGCTAACTTCTACCAGGACGTAAAAAACACGAACATGTAAACAAACACAAGTGTTTGCTGAATGTAAGTTTCGGGTAGCAGAACACGTGAAGTGAACGAAAACCGAAAAATTGGCCAGGTATGAGAAGGAATCGATCTCTGAGGTTTCCTTAGAAGCTCGGTGACGTATATAGACAGTTCATCCATTTTTGGCAACGAGTATCTCGACCATTTTTTTTCTGTTACGGACATTTGTATTGGCACGATATCGGACCCAGTGATTCCAAGATTTTCGAGACTGTTTTAATTACAATAATATAAATGTGACATAACGTCGAGCAGCAGGCGACCATTATTACTATAATCAGTAGTTCTCCATTCTGATGAACTGTGTTCCAATGGCAAAAGTCAAATATCAGGCAATGAATGACTTTACTGCTCATGCGACGCGATTCGGAATTTATCCATCATCAGATATTCAGGTGAGATTACAGCACGTAGATATGGCGTTTCAAGTTCTATGTGAAACAAACATTTGCAGACTGGTCTGAGGAGCTTATTAGACTTCTTTACATTTATTACGCCGCCAGGACCCTATAGACCTTAGCATTTGACGTAAGTCCTAACAGACGAATAGACAGAGAATCAGACAAGAAAAGAGAAAAGAAACGTATTTTTCGTGTGATAGAATTACAAACTTATAGTTTTCATTTTTTCTCTTTGGTTTGACTATGAAACCTTCCTGTCTGCCGAATATCATGATTCTAGGCCAACGGGAAGTACCCATATGTTTTGATGAGTGAGTTTGCGAGTATTAAAGTACGTTTCACAAATATCCGTATCTTTTTATTGCATTGACTTGGAAGCTTCAATTTCTTACACCACCAATGGAGCATAGACCTCAGTATGTGTCATACATTTCAACCTGATGCAACTACCCGTTCCTGGAAAAAGGATTTCTAACAGTCGGAAAGACAGACACACGGGCAGCTGGAGAACAAAGCTATGGTTCAAAATGGCTCTGAGCACTATGGGACTTAACATCTATGGTCATCAGTCCCCTAGAACTTAGAACTACTTAAACCTAACTAACCGAAGGACAGCACACAACACCCAGCCATCACGAGGCAGAGAAAATCCCTGACCCCGCCGGGAATCGAACCCGGGAACCCGGGCGTGAAAACAAAGCTATCCTACAAGGGTTCCGTATTTACCTACTGCGGCACCGAACCCTACAAAAATCGTATTTTCTAACAATAATCCAATTCCGACAACCTTTGGAAATTATGTAAAGCACCGTAACGTATCCAAAACAAAACTTAACAATTAGAAAGCTGGCAGCTAGATTGTAAGCACACCACCGACAATCACTCTATAAGTTTTAAATCACAGAAGACATGAAACAAATGAAAACTCGAAAAAGCGTAATATACATAATAACCGCATTAACCAGTCACTATCCAAAAACTCGGGAAGCACTAAAATGTACCCAAAACAACATATCGTTCCGCAGCTCCTGGTATTTATGCCAGAACGCTTGGATAAAAGTAATGTCCCGCTAGACCAATTTTGCACCGTTCTATCGAATGGGCCGGTTCAGTGCCACTTTAAAAATCATCTTGTTTGTAACGGGAAACAAACCGACGCTGTCTTCCGAGACTTGGCGTCACATGGAAGACACGATGAGCGGCATTTGTTTGGGCTGACTCCACATTCACATTGAAAAACGAGCCTGCGAAGATCTGCGGAAACATCAGAGAAAATGCCCCTGACGACGCTTAGGGGAGGCACCCAGTATATTCTAATTGTGCCAGAAGTCTTTTGTTCAGCTGACACTTTACACATCATGAAGTTTATTATGAATATGACGTACAAAATGTGGAACTAAGCAGTTAGAAACATGCTGAACCGATCCAATCTTCTCGGCAACACGACAGCTGTCTAATGTTTACAACATGTTTACAACATGTGCACTAGTTAAAAAAATAAGTTGAAAGTGAAAGTAGTGCGTTTAAGCGACAAGCAATGTTAGTCTATATAGAAATGACACGCAATGTTCGGTTATTCTTTACTGCGCAGTGTTATAATTTGCATCTTATCACAGATAAATGTTCAGAATCGCGAATCCTTACTTGTTCTAGTGTGGATTATTTAAGCTCTACTGCTATTTTGTGAAAACGGTGTGAGTCTTCAGTCTGAGGAAGTTAATATAACTAATGAAGACTGAGAGCGTATGCAGTTGCAGTGATAACAAAAAACAGCATTATAAGACTAGTAAGTGGAAGCAGAAACAAAGGAGAAGGGGTAAGGTATCATCGAGCATTCACTTGTTCTAAGACGACAGCCACGTGCGGAATGTTGTGGCTGTGCAATATTGGACAGACTTGCACGTTATATAATCACTTTTAAGCTAACTTCATATATTTAATGAGGAGCGCCCACGTGAAGTATACCATTATTTTATCCTAACAAATAACATCAACGAAAACCTGTTTGTGGCGGATCGAAGTATCAACAAAAATGGTGTCCTATGAAGTGGATTTCACGCTAACATTATATTCGCTGCCTATAATATTACTCCAATTTGTCCGTAAAACGCCCTATTCGTATTTTTAATGGTTTTTCTCTTGGTCGATACTGTTACCATAGCCGAAGTAGTTCCAGATTATACCCTGCAGAGGTAATATTAATAGTCGTCGGCCCATAACGCTGTAATAGAGCAACATGTATAACTTAGGAAAAACAGTGACGCTCGCTGTGGCTGTAGCAGGGGTGCTGGCGCGTGAAATGAAATTTTCCAGGTTGAGATTGCGCGCTACCGCATGTTCCTCCCTGGCTTACATAGTATACACGCTCCACGTAGTCCGAGCACACACAACATACTTGTCTTCCCGGGCCCTGTGTCTTCACGTGTTACACTCAGGGTTTATGTAGCGTTTCATGCGTAATGAGAAGCTCGTGGCAGTATTTCCCTGCGAAACAGTAGGTTATCCCTCCGGATAGCGGAAGATAAACACAAACGTCGAGACGAGATGGTAGAGTCCTTAATAAGGTCTCTTAAGGAAAAGAGTAAATCACTTCGGACAACGCGATACTGCAAAGGCATTTTTTCCGAACCAACGATACTGGTCTTAGATATCCTGCAATTTGGAACTCTTAACGCAGTGTATTTGTATGGAACATTTAGTTTTTATGCTGTCGAAACTTTTGCTGTAAGGTTAATTCTATTAAATCGTGGAAGAAACGCTTATTACAAAATAACAAAATTACCACCACATGTTAACTCTGTGCGGGAAGTATTTAAACGTTTAAGCTGTACACGTAGTTGTGGTTGGATATTGCCCTTCTTATCTTTCCTAGAAAATGATAAACAACAACAACAATGGGAAATTTCAGAATGACGGAGAGCGGAGGAAAAGTCTGGAATTCTTCATGGTAGCAAACTTTTTTTAGTAGCACTCTGCATCAAGAAGCTTCAGCGAACGACACTCATGGCCGTTAAAACTAGTGTAGGAATGGCAGCAGGTCATCTACTTCCTATTTTTGCTGTAAACTGTGAGTTGTTGTTAAGTTTTCAATTTATTACTATCACCATAATTTCCTTCATCTTTTATTATTTCGTAAAAATGGCAGACAAATGCTTAATTTTTTAAAGCATTGTACTTAATTGCTACATCACTTCGTAAATATTTCCAGACTAGGGTTGACGCCATTCTGATATACAATGTATATAGGACGACGACAGTGAGGTACAACCATACAAACCAGAAGGGGCAAACCTTCAGCATTGCATATACACCCATACTATCTAACAGGCTAGACATGGTACCAGGTATCTTACTGTCTCAGCAATGATGCTCGAATTTTATGCCATGTGTTTGCTGCTCTTTTCTGTTGTAACTGCTATTAAAAGAGCACTGGTCGCTTTTTCCTTTCTCCTTTTTCCTTTTTATTTAAAAACGCAATATTTTAAAGCAATTGAAGTTTTACGAATAAAAATTATTCGCTTATTTAAAAAAAGGTTTACTTGAAAACGAGAAAATAGATGCTATGTGTGACTGATATTTCGTATCTTTCACCCGGTCATTAGTAAAAAATAAAAGAAAACCTGTTGTAGCCGTGACGAAACAATACCGAAAAATATCGGTTATTCAGAACTACAGTCCGGTATCAGTTTTAAGCGGTCGGTTTTTCCCCTGCCAGGAGATGTGCAAACGTAAAAACTGGGCTTCTTCCATACAAAAACGTATTACGTGACCACCGACACTATAAAACTTAACGGAGATAAGTATCCGGTGGTTCAAATGGCTGTGAGCGCTATGGGACTTAACATCTGAGGTCATCAGTCCCCTAGAACTTAGAACTACTTACACCTAACTAACCTAAGGACATCACACACATCCATGCCGGAGGCAGGATTCAAACCTGCGACCGTAGCGCTCGCGCGGTTCCAGACTGAAGTGCCTAGAACCGTTCGGCCACAACGGCCGTCTCAGTATCCGATGTTTGTTTCAGTAAGGACGTCATCTCAAGATTCTTTGAGATTTCCTGGCCTTGTAGGTCATCAACCACCTCACTTATTTTTGCTGTAGTGCAGTGTCAAAGTTGCTGGCTCCGTGGTCTAGATACTAGCAATGGTCATAACAGCAGTAACACACAATCACATGTTTATGTAGAGCTAGAATATTGAACGTCGTCCGTTCCACCTCTTGAGACTACTCCATTAAAAAGCGGTGAAGCTGGCACCAGAATACCGTAGGGACATCAAATAAAAATTCTTGCACCAGGCTAGTAGCCACACAAGTTTCGTTTGATTCCGTGATTCGGATCCCTTTGGAATGAACTTTACCAGGAATTTGTGGTGCCTCCACTTTAATCGTGGAGTAAGCAAAAAAATCATACACATAACTTGACAAATTACACAGAAAGTGATTTTCGAGCTGTTGTAGAAACTCCTGTATGGCACTCACACCCCAACCTTCAGATGTAGGACATTCACATCGATACCAAACGCTGCATGTCGATAAGAGTATCGACCAAATCTTCGATTTACTTTTGAAATGTGCTGTCGTCCAGTAGAACATGCATAAGCGATCATTAAAAATGAAACCATAACCACGGAGCACATGAAAATCGTATCTGTGAGTTCTTGCTTTGAAGACCTCGCGTGGCTGAGTTGGTAGAGATTGAGGTCATATTGTCAAATGTCCCACGTTCAAATCCAACTAATGACACTCTTTTTTAAGCTGTTATTTGGGAGAACATTTTCCTGACACGTAAAGGGCTTTTCGGAGTTTGTAGGAATGTTCTTTTGGCAGCATGCTTTCGCTTCGTTATTTGAAAGCTGCAAAGCTATAGAATGCATTTGTATGGATAGGTGTGGTGTTCTGTCGCATATGTCCGACAGAACACCAAATGTACTCTATAGATTTGCTACTTTAAACTAACGAAGCGAAAGCAGACTGCCAAAAGAAACTCCGAAAGTCCTTTTACGTGTCAGTAAAATTTCTACGACATAACAGTTTCATGTGTAACCAGCTAAAATATTATTATCAACAGGGTTTGAACGCGGGCCCTTTGCTACGACGACCGCATGCTCTACCAACTCACTTTTTTCGGTGTGTTTATAAATTTATGCATCTTCATAAATAACAAAGCTTTTACATTGACTTTAAATTACATGTGTAGTTGGTAAGAACTTCTCTGTTTTCCATTTACTGTTCAGAATTTCTTGTTTTTCGTTCTTAAATTGTTGCTTCAAGTCATATATAGACTCTCCTCACTCGTTGATGATGTAATTCATAAAACAATATATGGACCATCTGTATGTTCTTGTCTTGGAGGCTGGAAACACTTTCACGTCTATATACATTATTTTCTTGATGTTTATTTCGTTAACTGTGGTTGATAGCAAACCTGCTGCTTTAAACTTTATTCGTTTCCATAAACCTGCAGTTCTGGGGCAAGCTATTGTTTGGGGATGCCAGTGTCAACTGTGCTACACCACTGGCAGTACAGATGACTGGTTAGTTTTATTCTGTGGCCCCGCACAGATGTTGCCAACAAACCATTTATAAACATGTAAGCTGCTGAACGCAACCTCGAGTTTAAGGATTTGTCTGCAAAATTTCACCAGACCGTCTTCCAGTTTAAGTCTTTGTGTTTCACCTGGTTTGTTGGGGGTCATGGAGTTTTTATCCCAATAACTTTAATTATTTTCTTTGACGTGAACAATCTTACATTTTGAGCCTTTGCATAATATATATTGTAGTTCGCAAGGCTGGAATTACATTTGCTGGCATCCTTCTGTAATCTGTGTTTCCTGTCACGCTACCCCAGCCTACCTTTAGGTCTGACCGATAAGCTTGTAATTAGAGGGTATGTATGGGGCTTTTCCCTCACAATGTTTTAAATCTACGCCACCTTCGTTAGTTAGTTTCGTCAGTGGATCCCTGGCTACTCGAAACAACATACCTTTCCAAATAAACCAGCCAATGTACTTGTGCGATACATTTTCCGTCGGTGCGTATGATTTGCGCTACATACCACATTTTGGATAGGGACAGTATGTTTATACATTCAGTCCTCGGAATACTATTTCATTTCCATCTGCTGTTCTCTATCAGGGTACCTCTTACTTTTTCTACAACTCATTTGGAATTCGCGTCAGTTACGTCGTTTAAGTTTTTCCTTCGTTTTACTCCCAGCACTTCACTTCCAGTTTTACAGATTCGGAGAATGGTTGTGGCATGCAGTGAGCACTTTCATTTAGCCATAGAAGATGTGGTTTTTCTTTCTTTATCGTTGCCCCGCTGCGTATTTATAATCATCCATTATTTTCAACCGAGCGATGTGGCGCAGTGGTTAGCACACCGGACTCGCATTTCGGAGGGGGAAATTCAAACCCTCCTCCGGCCATCCTGATTTGTGTTTTCCGTGATTTCCCTAAATCGTTTCAGGCAAACTCCGGGATGGTTCCTCTCAAAGGGCACGGCCGATTTCCTTTCCCATCCTTTCCTAATCCTGTGGGACCGATGACCTCGCTGTTTGGCCTCCTCCCCAGAATCGACCGATTCATTAATTATGACACTTCTGCGATGTCTTGGGAAATTGTAATTATAATGGTAACATCACTCAAATGAGATCTACAAATTAATCTCTAACAGATACGCTTTTCCTGTGGTTAGTAGTTCTGGTGTTACATTTAATTACCGTTTACACATGTTCTACTGGACAAATCGTGGTTTTGGGTGTGTTCTATCAACATACAATGTTTGGTACCGATCTGAGTGTCTGACTTCTGGAGGTTTGGTTGTCAGTGACGTTAAAAAATGGGGGAATAATTGTGTGTGATATCTCAACCTGTCAAAATAAGGATTAATTGAAAATGTTTGTTGATTAATTTGCACATTTTACTAAAAGTCACACATGTAATAAAATTGGTCCATCCCCTAGTAATTCATATTCTAGACTATTGTGGTGTATCTCCGAATGAAATAAATAATGGAAATTTAAGGTGATTCTAATGAGCCACCGACAAGTAACATACGATTATTTTACTACAACAGTCCACGTGTGTTCACAGAAGCGTCTTGACATTCATATGCTCTAAGACTTAGGACTGAAGCATTACCTTGATATTTATTATCTAGACAACGTAAAAACATTGTCAGCCTTTTCGCAACTGAATTTTTATTCTCTTTCTAATCACACTTGTTCCATCCATTCACACGGGGCATCACATGTGCCCTGTTGAGTGGTACTTAAGTAAATAAATTAGTGAAATCAAAGTGAAGTAGAAATTAGAATATAAATGAAAAACTTGGTTTAGTTTAGAGAGTTACATAATGGCAAACAGCGGGCAGAACAGCAGAGCAGAAGAGACAATGACTGTGAAGTCAGCAAGTTCCACATAAGCGGACGCTGTCGATTCAGCCGTCAGGGCATTGCCCGACCGGCTCACGTGTTTCTCAGTTGTCACATGTGAGCAAAGGCCCTGGCCTACATTCCAAGAGCCAATGACCGACGTTAAGAAGATTCTTCGAGAAGCTTTTCAACGTGACAGAAGAGGCAATGACCATGAAGTCGTTCACCTCCAATAAACTGAAGTGAATAAATACGCGAGACGCAGTGGGCCCGACAGACGAAGGAAGAAAAGAAGTGAAGAAGAGTAGCAGTAGTTTTCAGTCAGTTTTGGTGCTGAAGACCGTCACGCAAGAAGAGACTACATCATGCACAGACGCACCAAGTCCGCCGCTGTAGTGGAATAGCAAGCAGCAGCCTCAGCGCCAGAAGACAGAAGTTAAAAGGTATTTGAAGTCTGATTTTTACGTACCCGGGTGACTCGTGAGGACGGGAAGGAGACGGCCTCACATCAGCAGTCATCTGTGAGCTGGGATGAAGATCTGACAGCCGAAGACTGGCAAACGGGAGTCCGTTGTTCGAGTCCGGGACACTGGCCTTCCCCCGCCGCGCCGCTCCTCTGGCCGACGCACAACACACGCGGCCGCTTAGAGAAGAGAAACACAGGGACGCCAGATTCAAGGTATCGCCATCCGATGCACGACTTCGCTCGCAATAATTAAACGGGCCACCTCGCGGTGCGCGTCTCCATTCAGCTGGACGAGACGGCGACACGAGATACACACTGCTACGCGTAATCAGACGCCGCCGCCGCCGCCGCAGCAGCAGAAGGCTTCGCAAACGACACAGCTGCCGCTCTCCGAGCCAGTACAATCCAGTAAGAAAACTGTTGTACAAATCATCAATAAAAGTTATCTTATGTAAAAATGCTGTTTCATTTTACCTCATACCCGAGCCAAGGAAGAACCCACCCTGCCCACATGTTGTTAAGAGAGAAAAAGTAATTTTAGGATTTTCACCCTGACATAATGCTTTAGAATTAAATGCCCATTGCAGTAATGCTCATCCTGACAACTGACTAGCATCAAAAGACAAAACCCATTTACATTTAGTATCAGAGCTATTACATTTGGTGCCAGAAGTGTGTGTGTGTGTGTGTGTGTGTGTGTGTGTGTGTGTGTGTGTGTGTGTGCGTCGGGAGGGGGGGGAGGGAATTATGTTATATTTTAGTACTATTTCAGTATTCGATTTTTGTGGTAAGCTGTGAATTAGTTGGAATACCGTGCATCTATTATTGCTATTTTCGTCATTCAGCATATTCACGCTATTTTTTGTGGGCTCCTATTTTAAACACTCCTCCTGGAGGACGAAAATTCACTTTCTTTTGTTATTATGGCATACCGATGGCTGTGTGTTCTGGATAAATGAAGCTGGGGCGATGATTCTTCACAATCCCTGACATTTCCTTTGAAACTGTTATTATTATGTATTGCAGTATTCCCGATATACAAGGTTTGTAAGTAGTGTGTAATTAGTGTAGATTTTGTTTATTGCTAGCGCGTAATTGTAGAGAGAATCTCCTTTGTAGTTGTAGCCTTTCATTGTTGTACAGTAAAACAGTTGTGGCATGCATGTAGATTTGCACCAAGTATTTCGCAGCTGCGCTGGCAATTAAGTAGACATTATTTCCATTGCTATGTTATTTTATTTTGCTCTTCAAATTGTGCTTTTCTGTGTTATCGTGTGAAATATTGTGACAATTATGGCGCGTGAAAAACGTAATACTAGGCTCCAAAGTAAACTGAGAAATGACAGTGAAGACGAAGGCAGTGTGTTAGCGCCGCAGAGTAATGAATTAACTAATGTTCCAAGTAGTAATTTGGTGATTGTGCATAGGGAAATGGAGCGGGCGGCAAACAATGGTGTAGACAGTGAAACAGGTAGTGAACAGGGAAGCGTTATCGATCGATTGGTCGGCAACAGCTCGCCTCAGGAATCGGGAATGACAGAACACAATATCGCAAATACTGTAGATTCAGGTTTTTGGTCATCACCGTTTTCTCAAATAAGTCAAGACACATTTTCTGCTTGTCAAAATGTGAATGTTGCCGGTGCAAATGCACTGCCGAAAAGCGTAGAGAAACAGATTCCAGACACTAATACATTATTATTGC
Source organism: Schistocerca piceifrons (assembly GCF_021461385.2). Lineage (NCBI taxonomy): Eukaryota > Metazoa > Arthropoda > Insecta > Orthoptera > Acrididae > Schistocerca > Schistocerca piceifrons. Next base: position 203,796,988 of record NC_060141.1, on the reverse strand, counting down.
AATTAATGCAACAAATGGAACAAAATCAGAGACAAATGGGACAAAATCTTAAAAAGTTAGACACAGTGGAACAAAATCTTAAAAAGTTAGACACACTGGAACAACACCAGAGACAAACACAGCAACAGTTAGACGCAATGGAACAAAATCTTCACACCATGCTTGAACAAACACGTGAAGATTTAACTACTGAGTTACATAACATTGAATCGAAATGTCAAAAAGTCTGTAATGACGTAAAAACACAAATTTGTGAGCATTTTCAACTTATTTTTTCGCGGCATGAAAATGCATTACAGAATCACGAAGCAGCCATAAAAGAACTGCAAACCATTGTTCATGAAAATCATGAGACCTTGTGGGCTAAAATTGACTCAGTTGCATCTACCGATTCGGTTACGCAACTTGCAAAAACTCAGGAAAACTTTAAGGACACAGTAGATATTCTGAAACTTGGTTCAGAAAAACACACTGAAGAAATAAGTACACTATCGGAGAAAGTAGCCGAACTTTCAGATCAGGTCACTAACTTATCTACAAAGGTAGATGATGATTTGAATGACACAAGACCCGTAGCCTTCACTGACACAGGAGAGTATGAACAAATCAGAAAATTCAAACAAAATCAGAATCAAATTAATACACAACACCAAAGAGAAATCCGGGAAGTACAAGATCAGCTGACACAGGTAATACAAGAATTACGTATTTCAGAGGACACTCGCGCTCCAACACGGGAAGAGGGACTTAGAAACACGGAAAAGCCGCAAAATAATAACACAGGGCATTTCGGAAGTTATGAAAGAAATTGGCAATGTGCACCGAATTTTGAGATGGAACGGCCGACACGACCTAACAATGACCGATATGCGACTCGCCGACATGACGATTTTGACTACAAGCTGTTCATTACTACACGTAAATTCAAAACATTTAAGAATTCTGGCAACGACATTCATCCACAAGCATGGCTCCATCAATTCTCTCATTGTTTTCCTCCCAACTGGTCGTTGGAACACAGATTAGAATTTATGTGTGGCTACTTAGAGAATGAACCAGCTGTAAGAATGCGATCGCTCATTCACGATTGCCACAGTGAAGAAGAATTTTACCATGCCTTCCTCTCAGCATATTGGTCTCAAGCCACACAAGACCGCGTAAAACATGGCATCATAATGATGAAACATTTCGAACAATCTGAATTCTCCAGTCTTGTGAAATATTTTGAAGACATGTTGCACAAGGATCAGTACCTGTCAAACCCATACAGCCCCTCAGAACTTGCTTAATCAAATTACCTGAACATTTACGGCATATTATTTTAGCAGGACGTTGCAAAGACGACATTGAAGCATTTCAGGGACTGTTACAAGAACTGGAAAGTGACACTGACAATCACGGAACGCAGGAGCACAACAATTACAGATCACATCAGTCGCAATTCCGCGATGAAAGAAATAATAACTGGACACGAAAAGGCTATTCTTACAACGCAAATCGTGACCAAAACAGACACCACCCATATGACAACCGCTGGCAGAGTAATAATAGTTACAGAGAAAGATCGCATTTCCGTAGTAATGACTATCACAGAGACAATCAGAGAAACAGACAATATGGGAACCAAAACAAGTATTATCAAGGGAGGCAGAATAACTTCAGACGCAACAGTTCGGCGCAGAGTTACGATTCAGGGAGAAATTCTCCACCACATGACCGACAAACAAGAAACTATGTAAACTACCGATAAAACGACAGACGTGAATTTCATCAGAACTGGCGGGATTCTAACAGAGCTGGGCCCTCTCGGCAAGGCGAATTTGTAGAAGTTAGGTCTCCTAATCCCAATAACAACGCGCGCCAACAAAGAGACAGACAATGACTCGCGCCGCAGGCACCCACGTCCGCCGGCTGGCTCAGAGAAAAATAACATAGACGCTAACCTTGAGAAAAATTCCAGTATTCTTTGCCGACGTATACCGCATGACAATTGCATTCAAGTTCAAACTCTGAGTACTATGAAGAGTAAAGGTTTACACCAGGTTTCACATGTAAAACCATTTATTGAAAGATAATCTGCTTTTTAACTTAGTCTTTGTCATAAAATTTTTCGCTTCACATTACTAATATGCTTTGTCAGACTTAGAATCTGTTAACATACAACAATGTTTAAAGTTAAATATCCAATCAAGAACCAAGAGAACTTATTTAAACAGAAATGACGAATGCATTGTTATAGTGAACAGACGTCACAGTGTTATTGTGTGTGTACATTCTTGCTTGTTTGTTGCACGATTACGTAACGACTATAAGGCTCACATACTTAGAACATTTACCAGTACTGCTAATGAGATTTTAATGCAACATTTTGGTTTATTTGAAAATACATTCTGGGTTTAAAGTACTTTCTGTGAGATACCAAAGGACACAGTGGTTAGTTTATGTGACAGCTACACGATGTTATCACGACGCTACTAATGAGTGACAATTTACAATGTTGCTTTTGCAGTGTATCTGTTTTATATCTGCACAGTTTTCTGAATTCTTCTAGGAAGAAAAACATGTTTTAGTAGTAACTTTTGTGGTATAGCAACAATGAGGAGCCTTTTTCGTGGCATAACAATACGTTACTGTACAGTACTTTCTTCATCACGCCAATAAGCATAATAACTACGATATCTACACGCAAAGCATTTCACTTTTGTTTATCATGAGGTAAGTACATTGACTTCTGCAGAACTTAGCTTTCGGAGGACGATAACTACGACACTTCCACAGAGATTATGTTACAAGACGCACAGTTTAGCGCTACAGTACACGTATTTGAGTGATCAATTTTATACTTAAAACATTTATTTTTAAAGATTTTTGAATTACAAAGAAAGTTTTCCGTGATATATTTCATTCCATTGGTGTAATCTGTAACACCTGAGGGTATAATTACATTAATCCTCAGGGGGGTACACGCTTACTTTGTGTACCATGTGTGTGGCAACCACAAGGAACCCTAGCTAATATGGTATTTGCTTATACAACTTTACACATCGGTACCATATTTCTCTAACACACAAATTACACAGCCATCTGATCATGTAACTGAGAGATAAACTTTTTTTATTACATCAGTGACAGATGTTTACGCAATTACACAGATGGATAACTTCACACTTACGAAATTGTATTTTGTCTGTACTGTGTGATCTGTTCATATTTTTTCGGAACCATTGTGATACTATGAGAGCTTTGAATGATGTATTTGGTAAGGGAGCATGATTTTAAAGTACGTTTGAGGTAGATGACACTATTGAAATGAGCAGAGAATTGTTTTAGGTTTTGAAATTATTGCAGAAAGCTACGACGTTTTTGAGATTTGACTGAGGTGTTATGATGTTATTATTACGACGACGATGTGTATTATGTTGTTGAGGAATGTTTATTATGCTACGTATTTCTCATGATGAAATATTGAAGAAGTGTCGACGAATATGTATATGTAATAAGGTAAGGAATAATGAGTAGTGGTGACTCTGATTTGTGGAAAAGGTTGTTGGAAACCAAGAATCGTACTTTAAGAGTTATGAAATGTGCATAAATTCATGACTGTATCACAATGCTGACGAATATTTTATTTGGACACTTATATTTATAGGATTTTCTTTCTACAGAATTGCAACGCTAATTCTTGACCTGTGAAATATTTTTATGTGAGACTGTCACTGTAGCGGAAACTGCTGTCGTAAACATTTCCGTAAGAAAGTTAAGTGGCCACCTGCACGTAATGCGTCACGGGCACCCACCTGGGCGACAGCCGCCCGAAAAAAAGCCATTAGCCTTACAGCGGCACAGGTAAAAAAAAAAAAAAAAAAAGGGGGGGCCATTATACTCGCTATTGACATCTCCTTGTCGAAAGCATACTGTGGAGCTCGTAATTTATGATATTTACTGAAATGCTTATAAACTGATGGGAAATATTCTTACATCTGCAAACCTGATTATGACAAGTGTCTTTCTATGAGAGTTGAGAGAATTTCTACTAACTTATGAAATGTCACATGACTACTGAATGATATTTTTATGCTTTGCTTTTCATAGTTGCTTATTTCATTTGATATCTGGTTTCCAGCTGTGTTGCAGCATTGCTTTTATAAAATGAAATGCATTTGCTAATGTGAACACTTTCTGTCAACAGCTCTATTAAATAATTATTTTATGATCCACATTCTTTAAAAAAGGAGCACTTGGAAAGGAAAGAACAATAAGAAGGAACTAGTAACAGTAACACATAATTTTCTTTTCAAGTACATGGTAATATTTTTTTTACAATAAGTTGTTGTGGTGCACCACTTTAATTACTTAGACATTAAGATGTGATTATACATTTGCCTTATCTGCATTGTTATCTTTAGTGTACTATTTTTCTGCTTGAGCTATGTCATGTTTAGATATAAGCTGCTGTTTGCCAGGCATAGTGCTACTGAACTTTAATTTGTGTTACTCTGCTAAGCCAGATTTATTTTTTGTTTGCTGCATTGCCTCATATTAGTTGTAATGTTGAATTGCTTGGTAATTTAGATTTACTGAAGCTTGCTTTGCGATTTTCCATTTTTTTTATTGCTGTTTATATTAATTGTTTTATGTGCTGCTGCATTGCCTCGTTCCTTAGTTTAGTATCTGAGCTCAGTAGATTTAAGTTAGCTTAAGAGGGGGCAGACTATATAAGAACCTAACTATGGAGAATAGGGAAAGAATGCTTTGAAAGTTATATGAAAACGATTTGGGCCTAAATGAGTATTGCACAATGAGCCATATTTCTTTTGAAAGAAATATGGTTAGAATACAGAAAACAGGTTTAGGTAGGATTTTCTTGGAAATAAATGTTGAGGTGAGAAATGTGTGAACATATAAATACAGAAAGCATGCTTAGATAGAATTTTTTTGGTGGAAACAAAGGATGAAATAAGAGGAAAGATATATGAAGTTTTGGGTTGGACTGCAGTACCAAATGTGACACTGAAAACGAACCCTGTCCTTTCCTATTGGTGTTATCCCACTATGTGTTTGTGTACCCTTGTGTATTTGTTTTCTTCCTGTCTCTGTGTAGTTTCATAGAATTTTTTCTTCTTTTAATATTAAGCTACATTCACTATGATGAGGAATACTGTTATCCTCGAATATAATTGGCATTAATAATATGTTATTTACTTTGTAAAGATGTTAGACATTATTAATTCTGTTCTGTTCAATGCTCATGTGTGAAGTTGATGTTTCAAAAGTTATTGTGATCCTTTATGTAAGTACTCATGTCATAATTCCACTGATGTATATGTTAGTTCGATTCTTTTGTAAAGCCTGTACTACAAATGTTATCTGTATAGTTATGTTTTTAATGATGTGTTTTGTACCTTTGTTATTGTATTCTTATGTTATAAAATTGTAATTGTCACCAGTTCATGATATTATTAACTTGTTAGTTACATTTCACTGCACACGTTTCTGTTGGTCATAGTATATGGACAATATGTGAGAAGTAGGGACTGATAGTGTTTGCACGTGTGTTAATGATTCAGCAAGGGACTGGATAACAGCATTGCTGGTTCTAAGGACAATTTCAAAAACTTTGTGAGTGCACAAGTGGTGGTTTATGGACTTGCTATATTATCCGCAAGACTCTTCAACGGTGATTGTGCACCTGCACAGTCACAACAGATGGCTGCTGGCTATCTCTCCAAGGACTACAGTGGGTCTGCATCTTTGATGGCCCACCATTACCATTATCTCTACAAGGACTACAGTGGGTCTGCATCTTTGATGGCCCACCATTACCATTATCTCTACAAGGACTACAGTGGGTCTGCATCTTTGATGACCCACCATTACCATTATCTCTACAAGGACTACAGTGGGTCTGCACCTCTGGTGGCCCACCAATACCGTAATCTCTACCAGGACTACAGTGGGTCTGCTCTGTGATGACCTACCTACCAATATTCTTCCAAACTTCGAATGACTCTGCTGTGGGTTTGCTCTGTTGTGGCCCATTACCTGTATGCATGTCAAGAGTCAGCACTGTCTTTCCGTTGGAAGGACAACACTACTTCTACAAAACTGCATGGAAATCCACTACTTCTGTGTGCAATTTCTTTTACTAATGAGACTTTGTGAAAAAAAACCTGTAATTACTGTTATGATGAATGATCAGGACTATCTTTATGAACTGTGAGAAAATTTTAGCTTTTGACCAACATTGTATCAATAAGTGTGTGCATTTGATTTCTTTGTTATTGTAATTATGAAAAATTTTATCAAATCATTATTGGCCACTGCCCAAAAAAAATTTGTAAAATTTTTTGTGGGGAGCATGGGGGCTATGTAAGTAGGCTGTTTATGTTTTCTCTATGTAAGTAGGCTGTTTATGTTTTCTTATTGGCAACGTTACGTAGCGCTCAATATGAAAATCACTGGCTGTGCTGTGTGCAGTCTGTGGCTGCTTTGCATTGTTGTAATTCTCGCCATTGTAGTGTTAGGCAGCTGGATGTGAACAGCGCGTAGCGTTGCGCAGTTGGAGGTGAGCCGCCAGCAGTGGTGGATGTGGGGAGAGAGATGGTGGAGGTTTGTAATTTGTCATGAACTGCTATATTTATATATGATGATATCAAGGTAAATACATTGTTCGTTCTCTATTAATATATTTCATTTGCTAACTATCCCTATCAGTAGTTAGTGCCTTCCATAGTTTGAATCTTTTATTTAGCTGGCAGTAGTGGCGCTCGCTGTATTGCAGTAGCTTGAGCAGCGAAGATTTTTGTGAGGTAAGTGATTTGTGAAAGGTATAGTTTAATGTTAGTCAGGGCCATTCTTTTGTAGGGAATTTTGAAAGTCAGATTGCGTTGCGCTAACAAAATATTGTGTGTCAGGTTAAGCACAGTCTTGTATAATTGTTCAAAAGGGGACGTTTCAGGTTGAAAAAATAATCGCAACACCAAAGACAATTAACATGGAGTAATGAAATTTCGGGATTACATTTGTCCAAGTAACATATTTAAGTAATTAACATTGGAAGGTCACAGCTTCATGTAATTTCGAGATTAGCTACTGCCAATGTGAAATGCTGGTATGTTAACAACCGTTGTAACCGCCAGAATGTTGAATGCAAGCATGCGGACGTGCATGCATTGTGTTGTACACGTGTCAGATGTAAGTCTGTGGGATGTAGGTCCATGCCTGGACAGCAGTGCAGGGTCGGATAACTCTTTTTTGCAGATGAAGCTCTAGTTGCCGTCCAATGACATCTTATATGTGCTCGACTGGAGACATATCTGCTGTTCGAGGAGGCCAAGGCAACATGTCGGCACTGTGCAGGGCATGTTGGGTTACGACAACGGTATTTGGGAGAGCGTTATCCTGTTGGGAAACACCCACTGGAATGTTGTACGTGAATCGCAGCAAAACAGGTCGAATCACTAGCCTGACGTACAAATGTGCCGTCACTGTGCGTGGGATAACCACGAGAGCTGTCCTGCTGTCATACGCAGTCGCACACCAGACCGTAGTTCCTGGAGCAGGTCCAGTGTGTCTGGCACGCAGACAGGTTGGCTGCAGGCCCACAACTGTCCTCCTCCCAACTCACTGACGCCGAGGCAGAACCAACTTTCATCAGAAAATACCAAAGGCCTCCATCCTGCTCCACAATGAGCTCTCGTTCGACAACAGTGAAGTCGTATATGGCGGTGGTTTAGACTCTACATCTACATCTACATCTACATACATACTCCGCAATCCACCATACGGTGCGTGGCGGAGTGTACCTCGTACCACAACTAGCATCTTCTCTCCCTGTTCCACTCCCAAACAGAGCGAGGGAAAAATGACTGCCTATATGCCTCTGTACGAGCCCTAATCTCTCTAATCTTATCTTTGTGGTCTTGTACTGCAGTCAGCCTCAAATACTGGTTCTCTAAATTTCCTCAGTACCGATTCACGAAAAGAACGCCTCCTTTCATCCAGAGATTCCCACCAGAGTTCCTGAAGCATTTCCGTAACACTCGCGTGATGATCAAACCTACCAGTAACAAATCTAGCAGCCCGCCTCTTTATTGCTTCTATGCCGTCCCTCAATCCGACCTGATAGGCATCCCAAATGCTCGAGCAGTACTCAAGAATAGGTCGTATTAGTGTTTTATAAGCGGTCTCCTTTACAGATGAACCACATCTTCCCCAAAATTCTACTAACGAACCGAAGACTACTATCCGCCTTCCCCACACCTGCCATTACATGCTTGTCCCACTTCATATCGCTCTGCAATGTTACGCCCAAATATTTAATCGACGTGACTGTGTCAAGCGCTACACTACTAATGGAGTATTCAAACATTACGGGATTATTTTTCCTGTTCATCTGCATTAATTTACATTTATTTATATTTAGAGTTGGCTGTCATTCTTTACACCAGTCACTAATCCTGTCCAAGTCATCTTGTATCCTCCTACAGTCACTCAACGACGACACCTTCCCATACACCACAGCATCATCAGCAAACAGCCGCACATTGCTATCCACTCTATCCAAAAGATCATTTATGTAGATAGAAAGCAACAGCGGACCTACCACACTTCCCTGGGGCACTCCAGATGATAGGCTCACCTCCGATGTACACTCACCATCGAGGACAACGTACTGGGTTCTATTACTTCAGAAGTCTTCGAGCCACTCACATACTTGGGAACCAATCCCCTATTCGTTAGGAGTCTGCAGTGGGGCACCGCGTCAAACGCAGTGGAATGCGCGCTGCAGGACGTCTGGTTCGCAGCTGTCATTGAAACAATCGATTTGTTGCAGTTCGTTAAGTCACTGTGGTGCCAACTACTGCAGACTGCTGCTTCAGATTCAGCACGATTCACCGGAGCCATACACCGAAAACGATGGTGTTCCCTCTCGGTGGTGTCACGTGGCCGTCCGGACATCGGTCTTCTCGCGACCGTACGTTCCGGTGACCAGCTGACATGCACAGTGCCCACATTCCTGCAACCTGTTTCTGCAGTATCGCGCAAGGAACATCCAGCTTCTCATAGCCCTATTACGCGTTCTCGTTCAAACTCTTGTAAGGTGCTGATAATGGTGTCCTTATCGCCTTAAAGGGATTCTTTACTAAAATCAGCTCCCCACATTAATTTCCCAAGGTAACTAATGTCCATGACTGTAAGAGCGTGCATTTAAACCGAACCTGATTTGCATCGTCATAGTGATTATACCAGCGCTACTCGTAAGTGACTGGCGTGAAATTTTAATAAACGCCATCTTTCAGATGTAGTAACACTCGTACCAACTTTCGTTCATGTGCATAACTGCTTTCTTGGTGTTGTGATTTTTTTCCCATCAGTGCATTCTACATTGCAGTTATTACATTTTGATTCATATGTTCCTTAACCAGTGTATTCGTCTTTCTCTTCTGTTACGGTTTTTGTTTTTCTATTTTCTTTTGCGCTATTTCTATTGAAATACATACGAATTCCATTTTTTAAGACGTTACTCATCGTGCGTGCGAGCTAATTGTGATAGCTTATCGTGTGTCATTTTGTGTTTGTGGAAGAATATTTTATTAAATTTTCTGGTGATTTCGGGGTGTACAGGATGCGAAATTTAGTACACAGAGCATTTTCTTAAAGGTGTCGTGTAGCTTGCGCATATTTTTGATGTTGTTTCCACTGCTTTGTGATAACTTGATTATTAGATTCGGCAGTTCCTACTTGTTGTTTATGTTTAGTGGTGTTTTGCATAGTCCGCAGATATTAACAATATTAATATATCTCCAAACTTTGGTGCTTGAAAATAACGCTGACGTGAAACACAGGGTAAATTTCTTAACTCAGTTTTCGGGTTTTGTACTGAGAGTGCGACACGCGGCTGGCTTGGGAGTGGCGCCATTAGGTAGGCATCGGGTGGTCGATGAGACGTGGTGCGTTCCCCGGGTCTTTCATCATCCGAGAGCGGCCACAGCCGGCGGAAACTTGCCGGGCGCGTCAGCCGCACTCGGCTCCCGACAACGCGTCCTCCTGACGAGCGCACGCCCTAGGGGTAGCAGGTAGCTACTGCAGACACGATACTGGACGAGTTGAAAATGACGAAGTTTCACTTACTGTGTGTATACTGTACAGGAGGAAGAACATTTTATTAAATTTTCTGGTGATTTCGGGGTGTACAGGATGCGAAATTTAGTACACAGAGCTGTTACGTAACTCTGGGAAAAATGTTGCCGCTAAATCAGCAAGATACTGCGTCGAACTGAACTTTAATGGCAGATACGGGTATTTCATTCCATGTTGTTTCAGTTTCAAGCCAGAACTCATCAACCGCAGGGGCCGTCGACTTGCAGTGTGCCAGTTTCTAGGCAAACCGTGACCGGGTTGTTTCAGTGGGTGAGGGATGCTGCACGAAAGACACAATTTTCGCTGCGCGCCAGCTGATGGAGAAATGCTCCGACAATAGTAGCTCACTCAAATGGTTCAAATGGCTCTGAGCACTATGGGACTCAACTGCTGAGGTCATTAGTCCCTTAGAACTTAGAACTAGTTAAACCTAACTAACCTAAGGACATCACAAACATCCATGCCCGAGGCAGGATTCGAACCTGCGACCGTAGCGGTCTTGCGGTTCCAGACTGCAGCGCCTTTAACCGCACGGCCACTTCGGCCGCCAGTAGCTCACTACATCTAGTCTTTGTTGAGCTGGAGAAGGCATTTCATTGAGTACCACGTCAAACGATTTGGTACGTTCTTCGCGACAGTCAAGTTCCTGGGCCCCACATAAACTCGGTAAAAGTGGTGTACAAGAACACCAGCTGCCGGATTGCGGTGCTCTGCAGGAGTGACCGAGTGACCGACAGCCCCCCCCCCCCCCCCCCCTATGACAGGCTCAGCTCTGACTCCGCTGCCCTTTGTTACCGTAATGGGTACCTCAGCGCGCGTTTTACAAAAGTGTGTACCGTGGTTAATCCTATGCGCTGATGATGCGTTGCTTGCGACAGACGCCAGGCAAGGCCTTGAAGTTAAAGTCCAAACATGGTACGATCGACTACAATGATTTGGCCTCCGTTTAAACATCCACAATATTGATCACCCCGAAACGATTCCACCTCCTCGAACTACGCAGATTAATCGAGCTGCTATTTCGTAAAACGGACCTGAAGTAAGCCAATGGCTACGAATTTGCTTATATCGCCAGATCCATGCAAACCGCCAGCTCAAAAGCGTTCTTATTTTACTTCAATGTTTTCAAAAATAGTTCACATTGCTCTAAGCACTATGGGACTTAACATCTGTGGTCATCAGCCCCATAGACTTAGAACTACTTACACCTAACTAACCTAAGGACATCACACACACCCATGCCCGAGGCAGGATTCGAGCCTGCAACCGGAACAGCCGCGCGGCGCCGAACTGAAGTGCCTAGAACCGCTCGACCACAGCGGCCGGCCTTCAATGTTTTATCGGGTAGCTAGGCTAAGCTGCCCTAAACATGTGACTGAGAAGGAAATTGACATGATTGTCCAATTCGGAGTTGCTAATGGCTTCACTGAGGCGGCAGTGAGGAGGACTGGAAAACAAGTTTTAATAGAGCAGGAAATAATGAAGTGGTTAACAAGGGGGCGGAAAATTATATTTCGTTGTCGTACTATGGTTCCATATCAGATAGAATAGCAGACGTCTTGCGCAAAAATAATATTGCAGTGGGATTTCCAACGAATAATAAAGTGGATAAACTAACCACCACCGAATAGGTGTTATAGTGCAGGCATCTACTTTCTGTTGTTCATGTGAGAAATATTACATCGAGCAAACTGGAAGGGTGCTTCAAATTAGATTTCGTGAACATGAATGCACAAGTAGTGGAAGTGCGTCGGGATTTCATTTAAAGGAGAACCAACATCAAGTTAAAAATAACGAAGATGACATGTTCATTTTGCATTTCGGTAATAAAGGCATAACACTGGACATTTTAGAGGGAGCTTAAATATATATGAGTAATCAGGTAGACACAGAACTTATAATAAATGAGCAGATCTCAAGCACTCGTAGGTGAGTTTTTAATTATTTTTTTTTTTTTTTTTTTTTTTTTTTTTTTTTTTTTTTTTTTTTTTTGTGATGTGCTTATGGAGAGGAAACAGCGATAAACCCCAGTCCGGATTATTTCGACTAACTGTTACTATGTCTTACAGAATTTTAGTGACTACAAGCAATTTTATTAGTCCGTTGTCTTTCATAAGTGTTCCTGTAAATGTAAAGATGATATGTTCCGCGAAATCTGTACTGTTGTGTTTTGCTGTCAACTTTCTTGAGCAACTGCGCTGATAAAAATGAGATAGTTGCTATCACATTTGCTTTATTTAAAAATAACTATTTTAATTAATTTTGCAAGGAATGAGATGTCCTCTACTGCAAAAATTAACAAACAATGAAGATCTATAGGACGTCAGTGTTAATGTAATGTCTGTTACTCTTATATTGTATTTTATAACTGACCTTCATGCACACTAGTGCCGAATGAACTTTTATTACTTTATATTAATATCTATACTTTACACGTCATCAGAATTGCTGCCCTCTAGCGGTAAGTGATTGAAGTATGGCTCCGTTAGCGGTGCCTCGACACGGTAGCTGTAGTCAGGTACTGACTAGCTGCCGGCCGTTGTGGCGGCGAGGTTCTAGGCGCTTCAGTCTGGAACCTTGCGACCGCTACGGTCGCAGGTTCGAATCCTGCCACGGGCAGGGATGTGTGTAATGTCCTTAGGTTAGTTGGGTTTAAGTAGTTCTAAGTTCTAGGGGACTGATGACCTCAGTCCCATAGTGCTCAGAGGCATTTAAACAATTTTTACTGATTAAGTCCACTCTTTGTGCATGACAACACATGTTCTGCTTTACCTTCGTACAGACATAATTGAACGTCCTTATCAATACGTGTAATGATCTTAAATGGTACCTATTTCAGTTTTTCATAAATGTATGCAATTAATTTTATTTGAGATTTATATAATCCTACTTTTTAAATTACGCAGTATTGTATGATATCATTATTTGCACCTGTGTTCGTCATTTTTACCTGGTCATCTTGTAACCTCCCTCTTCCTAATCGGCCTACTGGATTGCGATATAATTGATCGTGATACCGAATGCCTAATGACATTTTACAATGAGTAGGGCTATCATTACCGAAGCAAAATACAGACCAATAACTCTTAGCAGGAAGAAAGTATCTAACAGACCGGTCTGAACCAAGAATCTATTCTAAACGTAATCTAAATATGATAATAATTTTGAAATGGATGGAATATAGTGCAATCACTCACGAACCACACAGTAGGGAAACGGTGCCACGTAATATTTTTAATACAAAAATACTGGTTAATGGAAAATACTGATTAGCCAAAAGGATAGTCAAACGGTCGTCATCCACTAGGGCAATGTATATCCAGAATCTTAAGAATGGTAATGGCAAAGAAAATTAAGCAAATAATAACTGGCCTGATAACAAAGGATTTTGACACTTTTCCACAACACAGCAGTTCACGAGAAAATGAATCAATCAGAAAGCACTGAGTTTGCAGTTACTGAATCTGATATACTAAATTTTGTAAGCAAAGTTAAATGAAGTTGCTGGTTAAATAAATGACTAGCTGTTACTAAAACACTGTTGACTTTCATTAACTTCAGCTTAACGTAAAGGAAAATTGGGAAAAGGGCAGCAATTAACTTTTAATTACTGAAAGAATTTTCATGTTTTTACGATACTCGCTGATTGCATTGAAAGGAAAAGGTACCCTGTTTGATAATAAGGTCTGAGGACAATGAAAACAGAGATGCACTACAAGTTTTATATATAGCAGGTTATTATTCACATTAGTCATTAAAGTTTGTGAAAGAAATACCGCTGATAATGCCTGTAAAGTATTAGTTATACATTGCCACTTAACAGTCTTCGGATGTTGTATCTGTGCGGATGACGAAGAATATACTCAACGACAAGGCTGAACTGCTCCTGTTGCTGCTGCTGCTGGTTGAAAACCACGAGTCGCCTTCACAGCCACAGATAATTATGGGACAGGTATGGTTAGAATTGCGGCTTCCTCCGCCTGTTCACTCCTACCGTGCTCTCAGTACTTGCCGGTCAACGAAGTGGGCGCGCTTAAGCTGGCGCTATCTTAGCTGCACACGGCGTGTGCGTGAGTGCCCAACAACACTTCCGCACTCTCTCATGACTCAAACTGCTGGGCAGAAAAAAAAACTACAAATAACGAAACTTGTCTAGCTGGAAGGGGAAAACCAGATGGCGCTATGGTTGGCCCGCTAGATGGTGCTGCCATAGGCCAAACGGATATCAACTGCGTTTTTTTAAACAGGAACCCTCATTTTTTATTACATATTCGTGTAGTACGTAAAGAAATATGATTGTTTTAGAAGGACCACTTTCTTCGCTTTGTGATAGATGGCGCTGTAACAGTCACAAACATATGGCTCACAATTTTAGACGAACAGTTGGTAACAGGTGGGTTTTCTAAATTAAAATACACAACGTACGTACGTTTGAACTTTTTATTTCGGTTGTTCCAATGTGATACATGTACCTTTGTGAACTTATCATTTCTGCGAACGCATACTGTTACAGCGTGATTACCTGTCATGAAATATGCTATTCAATGCCGCTTCACCGCACGCGAGCTATGTGCTCGACATCCATCATGTTGGAAGTACATCGCCATTCTGTCATGCAGTGAAACATCTTGTAGTATCGTCGGTACAGCATTACTTAGGAAATCAGCATACATTGCACCGTTTAGACCGCCATCGATAAAATGGATGCCAATTATCCTTCCGCCCACAATGCCGCACCTTACATTAACCCATCAAGGTAGCTGATGTTCCACTTGTCACAGCCATCGTGGATTTTCCGTTGCTCAATAGTGCATATTATGCCGGTTTACGTTACCGCTGTTGATGAATGACGCTTCATCGCCAAATAGAACGCGTGAAAAAAATTTGTCATCGTCCCGTAATTTCTCTTGTGCCCAGTGGCAGAACTGTACACGACGTTCAAAGCCGTCGCCATGCAATTCCTGATGCATAGAAATATGGTACGGGTGCAATCGGTGTTGATCTGGGATTCGCAACACCGACGTTATTGAGTTTCCCGATTGTCGCGCAATTTGTCTGCTGCTGATGCGCGGATTAGCCGCAACAGCAGCTAAAACACCTACTTGGGCATCATAATTTGTTGCAGGTCGTGGTTGATGTTTCACATGTAGCTGAACACTTCCTGTTTCCTTAAATAACATAACGATCCGTCGAACGGTCCGGACATTTTGGTGTCGTCGTCCAGGATACGGAGCAGCATACATAACACACGCCCGTTGGGCATTTTGATCATAATAGCCATACATCAACACGATATCGACCTTTTCCGCAATCGGTAAACGGCCCATTTTCACACGGGTAATGTCTCACGAACCAAATACCGTCCACACTGGCGGAATGTTACGTGATACCACGCACTTATACGTTTGTGACTATTACAGCGCCATCTAAGACAAATCGAAAAAAGTGATCCAATTAAAACATTCATATTCTTTACGTAATACACGAATATATAATAAAAATGGGGGTTCCTATTTAAAAAAAAACGCAGTTGATATCCGTTTGACCTATGGAAGCTCCATCTAGCGGTCCAACCACAGCGCCATCTGGTTTCCCCCTTCATGCTAGACGAGTTTCGATCTTTGTAGTTTTTTAGTTTGATGCTTATTTCGTGTGATATTTGGCCCGGTCACTATCAATGGACCAACCTGCATACTAAATACAGTTTCTGTAATAAAGCTTACAAAGTTTCAATTACCTGTACAGTACAACTTATCAACGGATATTAAGTGGCGACAATTTTTGAATGGTGCAGTAGCTATTTTACCTGCATTTTCGGTGTTACAGTCTGATAATGGGCTAAGCACAAAATGCATCATGAACACAGTAAATGGTTCAATACCACTCGGATGTGGATCTGCATTACTTATGCGACTTAATACAATTTTTTAAATTCACTTTCATAGTTAGTGGAGCTCCTCTTACTAAGGTTGGCACGTTCCGATATCTAGGTTGTTGCGTATAGAATGACGGCTATGTGAATGTACAGGCAAGAATCAAAGCGACTTGGATGCGATTCAAAGAAGTCGCCGGTATGCTCTACGATAAGAAAATGGCTACCCACCTAGATTCAAAGGTTTACCTGACAATGGTGACGCCAGTTGCATTTTAGGATACCCAACCCTAGAAGTGCTGAGCTCTCACTAACGTATTTATTTTCTCATTTATTTACTTATTTCATTTTATTGTTGCCTGTTACCTATAATTGATCCTTACGCAAATTATACAATATATGTATGTATGTATGTATGTATGTATGTAAGTATGTATTATGTATAGTGCTAAATATAAAACTGTGAATGAACCACCTGAATCCCTTGACACACTTCTTGACTGATAATGGGCCCTACGAATTGGTAGAAGAGAGACTTCGGAATTTGGCTGTGGTGAAGTGGGTACGCCTGATCATACTATGTGGGGTGTCCGTTGTATTCCGATATTGCTGAAATAACGTTGCGAAAGAGGATGGCGGGATGGTGACAATATTGCTAACGCTATTTCAAGATAGGCTTTGATAGCCCATTATCTTATTAACCAGCAGCCATATACTGCACTACGAGAAGCTGCGACAGATGATCGAGAAGCAACGCAGCGAAGGCAGCTGACGTCATTAGTTGCGACAGAAGAACTGCCAACACTCTATTCGCAGCCATTCTAACAACACTAGAAAGAAACGCAGCTCTAGGCTGTGTCACGCCACCCAAAGAACCAGAACTGTGGTGACGTACGTCATATGCGCTCGTTACAGGCAACAACAAAGCTCCTTTCGAACAGGAGAATCCTTCCTTGCAACTAGGGAGCCCACGAGCAATGTAGGGGGCAGATCCCGCCAAAACGCCCTCCAAGAGCCCAAGGAATCGCCAAGACGTGCCTGTGTACCGGCGAGCGATGGAGTGCGTTGTCGAACGTGACAGACAAAAACTGTACCTATTATAGCAGTACTAGAAATACATTTGGTAGAGGTAGTAATCTTGCCTTACATACAGCTTGCAGGTAGCACTAATACTGCCAATTCAATGCGGTCACTGCCAGCCGCTGTGGCCGAGCGGTTCTAGGCGCTTCAGTTCAGAACCGCGCTGTTGCTTCGGTCGCAAGTTCGATTCCTGCCTCGGGCATGGATGTGTGTGATGTCCTTAGGTTAGCTAGGTTTAAGTAGTTCTAAGACTAGGGGACTGATGGCCTCAGATGTTAAGTCCCATAGTGCTTAGAGCCATTTGAACCATTTTATGCGAACACTCTTAATTGTTAATCCTTTGCATGTCCATGACTGCAGCACATTTCATGTCAGTTTGACGTTTGTTGTATGCTGCCATCATATGTTGCAATTTTAAGGGCCAGGAGTCTACTTCAGATCTTCGTCAGTGTGGGAGTATTCCAGAACCTTTCCCAATGGCGACGAATTCCAGCACCGTGATGGAATGGTCGGATAGTCAAGGAAATACAGGTTTTCCACGCACCATAACGAAGAAATAAATAAATTGCAGATTATCACTAACAGATTTACATTACTATAAAAAAATCTCTTACGCTGCTACCTCGTTCATGCGATTTGGTTTCATCATATAAATACCTCAGAGCCGTGAGACTTCTTGGTGTGTAGTCGTGTATAAGATGTCAGGTTATTTCCATAAGAGTGCGTAGGCGCCAGGCGTTACCGTAAGCGCCAAACGTTTATGTTAACGAGCGATAGGGCCCAATGAAGAGTTCCCAATTCCTTCGCACTAACAAGAACAGAAGTTCACTATAACCACCAAGTACTTTTCCCTTAGTCGCTCAAACGGCCGCAGAATTCGAATGAATCTCACTTTATTCTTCCTTTCGCCTTGTATGATGTTGCGCACTTACTTTACTAATAGCCCGTTTATTGCTTTTCAGTTGTACTGCATTGCTCAGAAGTATCCGAACTAATTGAATTGCTCTCCATCCAATCCGCAGATACCCTATTTAACGCAGCTTTCTCAAAAATCCTCTAAACTCTTTTCCTTACACTCGTCAGACTACACAAAATTATTAGCGCATGAGACCAATAACGAAAGTTGCTATGTCTGGCAATTAATCCAGGTTCAGTTCAGTACCACGATACTGCAAATATCAGGATAAACGGTGTTAAGAGATGATTCAGTATTTAACGACTGTAAACTTAAATTTATGACAATAAGTGGCATTTAAAGAAAAGTCTCAGCTTGAAAATAGACGGCGAAAACTTATGTATACCTATCCAGCAAGTATTCTCTCTAGTAACCAAGCAGGAAAGAAAGATATTTTCATTCGGAAATAAAGTGCGTGCATGTTTGTGCTAGAAGTTATGTAACATAAAGTTTTATATTGGACGGGGTTACGAGCCCAGAACCTAATCACACTATTAACTAAGTGTAAACAAACGTAAGGTCTCGAATGTTCTCACCAGTAGCGAGATGATGGAAACTGAAACAACGAGACGAAAAGGTTTCGCTTTACTCCAATGAGAAACAAGTACCTAACGCTGTTGATTTCGAGGAAATACTGTATATTAAATACGGCTTTTTTTCACCAGTAGCTAGAAATGGCTATTTTTTAAACACAAACCTAACGAAAAGTTCTGTATCTGCTGTTTTTGTTGAAAAATCACGAATAAACGTTAAAGATCCTAATAATTTGTTGTTTAGTGAGTGCACGCTACAGCTTGAAATGATACGATGAATATTTTTGAGCATGAAGATGACTAGAAACAGAAAAATGCTTTACTGGAGAATCTGAGGAATTGGGAGCTTATGAAAACGAAACAATAGTGCACCTCTACCGTCCGAAAGTCGTGAAACCCAGAGAAAGATGATACCCGAGAATGAATCCCAGTCACGCACCAATATTTTAAACATCTCAGGTCCAAATACAATAAGAAACAAGTGCACTGAGACCTTACATGAGGACTGGTTCAGTAAATAAAATAAAATACCTAGTGTAAGAAAGTTTCAGATTGACAGTGTCTCTACTTGCCGCTACTTTCTAACCTAGATAGACTTTCCACCAGTAGCGGAGGGACCAGATGTTTAAAGTGGATTTGCAAACACGACGCAAGCATACATTCTTCAGCGAGCGTTACCAGAGGAGAAGTGCAATTGCTTGTGCCTGTTAAAAACGATTTTCTGAAGTGTGAATCAAACCCATTCCTTAACCATGAAAGAAAAATCAGTTACGATCCGAATGTGGGACAAGGATCACAAACATATGACACTAATGTCATGAATATGTCGTTTGTAAGCAAAACTGTCATTCAGTCTATAAAAGCTAAAGGAACGAAAAGCATAGTCTATATCGCATAACTGATGGCGATGCTTTGTCAGAGAAAGCGAAAACTTCCTAATGAAGGATTTTTTCAATTTTGAGGTAGCATAAGACAGAGAGACAGCAAAGTAATGGAAGGAGGTTCATCTCTGTGGTCGTGGGACTGTTTTTATAAGCACCTCTTATAGGTGGCGAATTCTGCATGTAAAAAGAGGCAACAAAAACTTTCCGTTCGAAGGCTGTACTGTACAGAAACAGTATGATGCTCAGACAAAATCACCGTGAGCGTCGAGGTAATCAGCCCACCGATGCACCAGGTGGAAGATATTCGACTGGTAAAACGCGGTGTTCTCCAGTGTGAAGAAGATATTGACTACAGCACATCCTCGTCCTACGGGAATCTTCGCTCCTTCAAGGTCATTTTTAAGGGCCCGAAGGCAAGATATCACATTGGAGAAAGATCAGGACTATAGGGTTGATGCGATTGTCTCTCACTTGAGCTGGTGTCATGAATGAGACTGTCCTCCGAGATCGACCGGTGTCTTATGAAGAATCGCGTCCAGAATGGAAGTTGGACCACTATTCCACAACGATGGCTTACGACGGGCATGCTGCCCCATACACGTTCTTCATTCTCCGATGGATGTCTACTGATGAAGAAAAAAATAGCAGAACCTTGGTCCCGTCTTGTCGCGTTTGGTAATAACTTTTGCCACAGTTCATGCTTGCGGTTTTCCTCACGCACGTCGGAAAGTCACCAATGCCACACCAATGCCTTGGCTACACATCGGTGATTATATACCTGCTATGTTGCATACACGCTGCAGCAGCACCCTCAAACTAAATTTTTTAATCGTCGCTTATACTATATTGCTAGAACAGACTGCTGCGTTGATTCCTACGGTAACTGCATCCTAATTTGACTCAGTGGATAACGGTAATGATAATTTCATTTCCTATGGGAGACTACTGCATAGATTTACTAATATTTCCAAGGTAGGCGCTGCACATATCAACTTGTCTCCTGATTTTCTTGTTAATTGGAGCTTGCTTAGTTTTTAAAAAATTCAGGAACACAAGTAGAACAAAAATAGAATGACGAAAAAGACTTGGAGACCAGTCACCACACTCTTGACAACACTGTGGGATGACTATAAGACTCCATTAAGAAGTCGAAAACTGGCAAGGCAACAAACACATGCACTACTTGAACAGCTCAAGTGGAAAACAATACTTTAAATAGAAATTCCTTCATCTTGATGTGTTACCTATTCTTGAATATAGCCATTATGTCATTTTATTTCATTCTAAAATATACACCGGTTAGTCGAGGCAGTTAGAAAATGGCAATACGAATAAGAAAGGAAATGAATATGCCGAATCGGTTGTAATCCACCACTACAGATTCTAGAACTATCCCGTGTGGCAGATCCACCGTTACGACAAAATAGTGAGCCAGGTGTCTGTGGATTTCGCTGGTCTGTTGTTAAGATGCTAACTCAGTATGCTTAAAGCATGGATTTAATTCACACTTCAGGTACCCTATTTTGACAGCCACAAGCAGACCCTCTTCGCCTCTGGTAATGTCCATTGAACAACTTACGATTCCACTGGGAATCCACATTCGCCTAATCTTTATGAACCTCGCCTACCGAGTGGAGGACAGTCAGTATATAGCGCGTTTCAGATAAAATGTATGTCTCTGTAACTTACAAAATAATAGATGACGGGAAATTTTCTTGCTATAGGCCCACATAAGAAACGTTACACTGTCTGTTGTGTTTTCAACATACTTTATTCAGTTACAGAGTGTTACAGCAACGAGATACAATTTTTTTAAAATAGAATATTAGCTTCCCCACCATGTGGCTGGTGTATTTAAACAAACTGTGTACAAGCCAATTTAAATCAACATTTTTATTAAGTTCAGTTTGAGAACTAGAAACATTCAGAGTGTTAGAGGTGATTGCATCATGCTGTACGTAATACTGTGCTGTATACACGTGGATGTTCTGGCGGTGGAATGTTGATTTAAATGAGGTGTTCAAGTGTGTGCCCACGTTCCTAACTGAACAACGCAATGCGCCTTCTAAACCACCTATGGACGAGATTTAATGTCACCGGCGTCACGGAGCGACAAGCTTCTTCGTTGCACCATTTGAAGTTACCTGGAGTTGTGGGTTCAATGCTATAAACACGATTCTACGGAAATCTCGACTAAAGGAAGTCTACTGCTAGTAGATTGGGCGACTGTATGGGCCATTTCTGAAGACCACGGCGCCCCAACCTTGTGCCAGAGAACTTGTTGTTCAGATGTTGCACAACATGAGGTTCAGAATGAGCTGGGTGATCACTGTGCTGTGTCCACGTACAGCCTCCAGTGTCTACAGTGTCTAGACGTACCATAACACAACGAGAGCTACTAGACAGTCGATGACAAAAGCTCGATACATCTTACCTGACGGTGCACCTGCGAAGTAGTGTAGACTGATGATTTCATCCGCAAGGTTTTCACACCACACATTAATGGACTACCTCCGTTTACAATATACAGGATGTATCCGCCTAGAATTTTCGGTGGCCTAGTAACCCATTTTATGATGGTTCACTTGTAACTACACACATATTTGCCACTCAGAATAGGAATCGTTCCATTTCATTTCGTAAAAGCTGTTTCGTTATTCTCTGTCATAACTTAAAAAACACGATCAGTAGCAGGGCAGTTGTAAAAGCCTGTATAAAGCTAGCTGTGACATGATAGAAAACTGAAGGCGCGTGCGTATGCCAACTAATGGCCGCAGTGGGAAGTCGTTTGCTGTGAAGGAGGAAGACATTTCAAAAAATGGTTCAAATGGCTCTGAGCACTATAGGACTTAACTGTTGAGGTCATCAGTCCCCTACAACTTAGAACTACTTAAACCAGACTATCCTAGGGACATCACACACATCCATGCCCGAGGCAGGATTCGAACCTGCGACCGTAGCGGTCGCGCGGTTCCAGACTGTAGCGCCTAGATCCGCTCGGCCACACCCGCCGGCAAAGACATTTCGTTGCAGCATTACCCACTGCTCTGGCCAATATTACGATGTGAATTACGGCTTGGAAGACACTAAGTAAAAGCTGCTAAACCATCAATCGGTTGCGAAATCCCGTCAGAGGCTGCAATACGTTACTCAACACAACGAAAGGACTAAAATTTTTATTTCTATGGTGAAGTTTAGTATATTCTATTTATCATAGTGACGGGCACATTGTAAAAGTCATGATTCGTCGTCCTCTTGCACAAATTAATACAAGTCAGGTGGTTAAAAGGAACAAGCTTCATCGCAGTGTTGTTATTTCATTAGATGTTTAGTGTGTCGTTTTTACATATTTTGATATTTAATCAACAACATCTTCAGATCATAAGCTAGATATATGTAAGCCTGTTTAAAGTTCGTAAAATTATTGTTGCCATATTAAGCAAAGCATCAGGTTGTGTACGAAGTACCAGCTATTATATTACATCGACAAGCACAATAAAAGTAATTGTAGAAGAAGACAGCAAAAGATATGGGCCACATTTTCAGAACTACAAAAAAGATTATTACTGTGGTATTCAGAACATACGATTGTAGATTCTGGCTTGTGACAAATTAAATAAATGGTTCAACAAAAGTGCACGAAAGTGTTTTTGTTATGTTGGACTGAAGTATTAAATTCTTCACTTGACGATTATCAGGGAATATCAGACAAAAATTCATTTTCAGTCAGTGGTCAATTCTGTGTAAAGATAATGTTAATGAAAGATGTTTATTACTTACAAAAACTACAGGTAACACCAACACAGTATCTATCCACCTTCAGTGCTTAGCAGGTTTATTTTCACTCAACATTTCAGTGTTATTTTACATAAAAGTGTCTGAATTGAAGATAGATTTATTCTGTACTGATGAAAGTGCCTTTTGCTCCATCAACGACAGTAATACAGGTGTAGGATCTATATTGTTCATATGCAGTGTATGTCGCTATTTCAAAGCGGTTATTACTTACACTATGTGCGCCATGTTTATTCGACGTCAATAGCCACCGCACACGGAACCCCGTTTGTGCGGTCTGACCTTCTGTGTGTACGGCAATGTAAGGTACAGTCGATCGTGTAACCGAAGATGACATCTTACTTCACATCGAGGAAACATGTCACTCTGTGGCACTGGACACGTTATATCTCGTCCGCAGGTCGTTGAGAAGGTGACACTCATTGTGCATTCAGGAACATGGACACGCATTTGAATACCTCACTTAAATCTACATTCCGCCACCACAGCATCCATTTACGTACAGTCATGTATTATGTACAGCATATTGTACCCACCCCTAATAATTTAAGGTTTTTATCTCTGAAGGTAAACGTGACAGCAATGTGATTTAAATCTGTTTGTGTACAGCTGGTTTAAATACATCAGGTAGATGATAAAAAACTAATGTTCTATCTCAAAAACTGTATCTCACTGCTGAAAATTTCAGGAAAATAGCTTAGTAAACTATGTTCATAGCACAACAGAAAGCGTAACGTTCTTTATGACGACCTACTTGCAAAAATGTTCCTGTCACCTAATATTTTGTTAACCTGTGGGGGCATAAACTTCGTTTGAAACACCATGCATACTGGGGAAAAAGAGAGGCAGAAGTCTCAACAATTAGAAACAGTTACGAGATAGTGTTCTTACACCAGAAAATTTATTTACCTTAATGAATCAGGGAATTAGAACTTACTGAATTTGAAGTTGGGAAAGTGAAAATATTGGCGTTAGGCTGGGGTTCAGATTCTGATCCTTACTTTCATAGACTTTGACATCTTCGGGATGCTTCAGTTCCATAGTTTCGTTGTTTCCCCAAGTTTCCAAACTCCTCAACGTCTTCACGAAAGGCAACGTTCAGAATGACGTGTGTGTTGGTTTAGAAAGCATCAATCGCTCTCTGCGGTTGTGATGTGCTCGCTCTGAAATAATAGTCGTGTTCAGAAATGAATTATAATGCCCATGAAAGATTATTAACGCTCTCTGACTCGGAATAAAGTTTCAAAAGTGAACACACAACGCACACTAACATATAATTGGGAGCAACAGATAATATTGGTCAAATATGAAATGGTAATGGCTGTGTTATTAGGATGTATGATACAATGGTCCTTCGGACATGCATGTATTTCGTACTCATTCGCCGGTACCAACGTACCAGAATCGATACGTAATGATACCTCAGAGGTAGTTGTAAAGTAAATATTACAGACCTCGAAAAAGATGAAATAAGTGTCGAGAAGATGAAAGAGTAATCAGCAGGCACCTTTTACTGCATAGTTCGAATCGTGGACTGGTACAAAAAATGTTCATCCTCTCACATCCAGCGATATGATGTGCACCCGAAAGACTTTTTGTGCATTGTTAACAATAATGACTGGCGTCTATTTCCACTCCCGAACAGACACTGAACCTACCGCCACATCACTTTATGTTTAAACATGCCACTTCTACTGCTAATAGTGGAAAAGAATTCAATAATTAGAGTCTAAGTGTGCTATCAGTAATGATGATATGTGCATTTTTCCGAACATTTGTTGCAGCTCTGCATTAATTTGTATCCGGAATGACTGCCATACAGTCACCTATGGTAACCATTTTTATGGTGCAAAGACTTGACCAAAAAATAATTAGAAATCCTGAAAGAAAGTATATGTGGCAAAGCCATGTCTCATCAATATCCTTTCTTGTAGGAGTGCTAGTTCTGGAAGGTTAGAAGGAGAGCTTCTGTGAAGTTTGGAAGGTAGGAGACGAGTTACTGACGGAATTAAAGCTGTGAGGTCAGGGCGTGAGTCGTGCTTGGGTAGCCAAGATGGTAGAGCACTTGCCCGGGAAAGGCAAAGATCCCGAGTTCGAGTCTCGGTCTGGCACACAGTTTTAATCTGCCAGGAAGTTTCAAGAGTAATGAGCTTCGGTGTTCTCTGATGAAGAGTAGTGGGTGAAAGTAAGTTAAAGCAGCTTCTTCACACCAGAACTATTTATATACTTCCCATCTGTGTAAAAGGTACCTCGTACCCACATCGAGTGGGCACCGAACCCACGGACCGTGATGCTGCATGCATAGAGGTAATGTAGCTGGTTGTTAGTACTTCTAGCTCATCAAAGCAGCGAGGAGACCCTGCGATGTGTGCATACTCAGGTGGCAGACTGTGCCGGCTCAGGTGTGGCGCGAGGTGGCATGGTTGGGTCGGGTTGTAGGTGTGGCTAGCTATCATCTCGATATGTGACTGCTAGGATGAAACCCTAGACCAACATATAGCGCCCAGTGGCTCGTAGCTGCGAGGGTCTCGGTCCGTTCAGTGGCCGATCAATGCTGCGGCAGAATCCCGTAAGGTCGTCCTCTCAGAATGACAGCGATGTGATGATGGCCTCACAGCAGAAGCCCACATTACACTGGACGCAGACTGAATGAATGAAGATCTAATTCGATGGTCAGCCAGGCAAAGCAGCCGGTATTGATAAATTCCAAAGAGGGTTTCTTGTGGTGCGATCATCACAAATGACATGTCCACCAAGTGACGAAGTGACCCTGGTTTCGGCAACTCACTGATCACCTATCAGCAGGGTGGCTATCGCCACAAGGCAGGTGCTGTAATGTAATTCTGCAAAAGCATATTAGGAAAAGTAGCAACGAGTTCTCTGGCTTTTTGCTCACTTTTTCTTTTGGAAAAATTCATCCTTCTGTATTCTCTGTGCTGTTGTACCTGTGATAACTCTTCAGCTATCATTTCACACACATTCGGTTAGTCTTAGGCTCACATCATTTGTAGGACACATTCAGGAGGACGACGGTTGAAATCCGCAATCGGCTTTCGTGATTTTCCTGAATCGCTCCAGGCAGCTGCCGGGATGGTTCGCTTGAAAGGGAAAATCCGATCCCTAAACTCGGAACATTCTTAGCTTCTGCTGCGTCTCCGATTACCTCGATGTAGATAGGATATTAAACAACGATCTTCGTTCATTTGTAGGAGTCCATTTGCAACCCTTCACCAGCGAGGGGTGGAATATGTACGAGATCTGTCGACTGTACACTAAAGATTACAACAGACGAAGCCTATTACTAACAAAATTACGAGTGTGACTGAAATATAGTTTCCCCATGCCAAGAGCTATGGTTCTGTGTAGAGATTCGTAATGAAGCAGCTTTAATATTAAAACAAGTGCTCGATCGAAATCCGACCAGTCTGTGTGGCTAGCATTCGATCCATGGCGGGAAGTGTTGAATCCAGGGTAGCATTCAGGTAGGTCAGGTTAGCAGAGTAGTGAATAGCTGCCATTTAAGGATGTGGTTCCGGAAGTGTTGGTGGGTAAGCGAAAAACGGTATCTGTTATGCCACAACTGGTGTCATTGATTATTAGAGCGTCTCGATGTTACTGTAATCGTTTTTTTAACAGTCACTGGCCTTAACAAGTGCAGGTGACATTTACCGAAAAGAGCAACTGAGAGCCTATTCTTTGGTACTATTTGTTTTATCCTATAATCGCTTCCCAAGGTCACTCGTATATGGGTTTTTCTGCGTAGAACTAGCCGAGCTCATACAGCCCTTGGGCTGTGCGAATGAGCTTCTCAGAACATACTGTGACTCTCAAGCTGACACTGTAGCAATTCCGAGGCTGAGAGTAATAAATAGCGGTTCTCGTCAGGCGCGACCAGTGGTAAATCGTGGAGCTTCGATAACAAAACTTGTTCAGAGCCTCTAAAGCTACTGTACAGGAGGGAATGACATAGCACTCGAACCGAAATTCTTTGCATGTTGTGACAGATGTATGCAACGAGATTCCACTCTGGGTAACGTCAACAGCGCTGATCAGACTGTATCACTTCTACCGTCTGGGCCAACAGTACCCAGCTGCTCAAAGAACGTACCATAAGGGCCAATAGCATCCTGTAAGTGCTCAGTAAGCCAAGACTGCTACGACCCTCTCCCAATCTCCCTCAACGTTCGGAGGTCCAAAGCAGTACTGCCATCTGCTACGCGCTGGTAATTGGGGCTTTATTTGGTCCGCCCTACGACTGGTAGGAAGAGAAAACCCTGAGTTAGCTCCCTAGGCAACCCCATGACCTAAGGGCATACAAATAAGGTGGGATAACTGTAAGGACAGTTCTTTCATTTCGCCAGCTCTTGCCTTCTTCTCTCCCATTTCTCTCCTCCCTTTTGAGAAAGCCATCAATAATTAAGTAGAGCTTGCAAGGCAACCTTAAATGAATAGACTCATCCTATGTGCACCACAATGGTACTAGTAGACAGCTGTAACTTTACACTGACCACAGAGAAGAACCCTGGTATTGCTCAATGAATTGCTTTGTCCTACCTTTCGGTAATTGGGTTCGTCAACGTTACTCATTTCCCAACATGGTACTTCGGCAGCCAGCACGTTTCCTTTCATACTTCTACCTGCCGCACTAGGGCTTTTATATTTACTTTTTAACGTGACGCTCTCCATCCCTCAACTTCATAGCAAAATTGCAAGCTTCTGCTACATCATCCGAGGAGGTGTGATTATTCATAACAGTATTATACCTGTCCCCCCCATGAACCATGGACCTTGCCGTTACTGGGGAGGCTTGCGTGTCTCAGCGATACAGATGGCCGTACGGTAGGTGCAACCACAACGGAGGGGTATCTGTTGAGAGGCCAGACAAACGTGTGGTTCCTGAAGAGGGGCAGCAGCCTTTTCAGTAGTCGCAGGGGCAACAGTCTGGATGATTGACTGATCTAGTCCTGTAACAATAACCAAAACGGCCTTGTTGTGCTGGTACTGCTAACGGCTTAAAACAAGGGGAAACTAAAGCCGTAATTTTTCCCGAGGGCATGCAGCTGTACTGTATGGTTAAATGATGATGGCGTCCTCTTGGGTAAAATATTCCGGAGGTAAAATAGTCCCCCATTCGGATCTCCGGGCGGGGACTACTCAAGAGGACGTCATTATCAGGAGAAAGAAAACGGGCGTTCTACCGATCGGAGCGTGGAATGTCAGGTCCATTAATCGAGCAAGTAGTTTAGAAAATTTAAAAAGGTAAATGAATAGGTTAAAGTTAGATATAGTGGGAATTAGTGAAGTTCGGTGGCAGGAGGAACAAGACATTTGGTCAGGTGATTACAGGGTTATAAATACAAAATGAAATAGGGGTAATGCAGGAGTAGGTTTAATAATGAATGAAAAAGTAGGAGTGCGGGTAATCTACTACAAACTGCATAGTGAACGCATTATTGTGGCCAAGATAGATACGAAGCCCACGCCTACTACAGTAGTACAAGTTTATATGCCAACTAGCTCTGCAGATGATGAAGAAATCGATGAACTGTATGATGAGATAAAAGAAATTATTCAGGTAGTGAAGGGGAACGAAAATTTAATAGTCATGGGTGACTGGAATTTGAGAGTAGGAAAAGGGAGAGAAGGAAACATAGTAGGTGAATATGGATTGGGGGTAAGAAATGAAAGAGGAAGCCGTCTGGTACAATTTTGCACAGAGCATAACTTAATCATAGCTAACACTTGGTTCAAGAATCATAAAAGAAGGTTGCATACATGGAAGAATCCCGGAGATACTAAAAGGTATCAGATAGATTATATAATGGTAAGACAGAGATTTAGGAACCAAGTATTGCATTGTAAGACATTTCCAGAGGCAGATGTGGACTCTGACCACGATCTATTGGTAATTAACTGCAGATTAAAACTGAAGAAACTGCAAAAAGATGGGAATTTAAGGAGATGGGACCTGGATAAACTGACTAAACCAGAGGTTGTACAGAGTTTCAGGGAGAGCATAAGGGTACAATTGACAGCAATGGGGGAAAGAAGTACAGTAGAAGAAGAATGGGTAGCTCTGAGGGATGAAGTAGTGAAGGCAGCAGACGATCAAGTAGGTAAAAAGACGAGGGCTAATTGAAATCCTTGGGTAACAGAAGAAATATTGAATTTAATTGATGAAAGGAGAAAAGATAAAAATGCAGCAAATGAAGCAGGCAAAAAGGAATACAAACGTCTCAAAAATGAGATCGACAGGAAGTGCAAAATGGCTAAGCAGGGATGGCTAGTGGAGAAATTTAAGGGTGTAGAGGCTTATCTCAGTGGGGGTAGGATAGATACTGCCTACAGGAAAATTAAAGAGACCTTTGGAGAAAAGAGAGCCACTTGTATGAATATCAAGAGCTCAGATGGAAACCCAGTTCTAACCAAAGAAGGGAAAGCAGAACGGTTGAAGGAGTATATAGAGGGCCTATACAAGAGCGATGTACTTGAGGACAATA
Source organism: Schistocerca piceifrons (assembly GCF_021461385.2). Taxonomy (NCBI): domain Eukaryota; kingdom Metazoa; phylum Arthropoda; class Insecta; order Orthoptera; family Acrididae; genus Schistocerca; species Schistocerca piceifrons. Next base: position 203,767,226 of record NC_060141.1, on the reverse strand, counting down.
TTCTGGAAATGGAAGTGAATGGAGATGAAGATGAAATGGGAGATACCATACTGCGTGAAGAGTTTGACAGAGCACTGAAAGACCTAAGTCGAAACAAGGCCCCGGGAGTAGACAACATTCCATTAGAACTACTGACGGACTTGGGAGAGCCAATCCTGTCAAAACTCTACCATCTGGTGAGCAAGATGTATGAGACAGCTAAATTTCCCTCAGACTTCAAGAAAAATATAATAATTCCAATCCCAAAGAAAGCAGGTGTTGACAGATGTGAAAATTACTGAACTATCAGTTCAATAAGTCACAGCTGCAAAATACTAACACGAATTCTTTACAGACGAATGGAAAAAGTGGTAGAATCCGACCTCCGGGAAGATCAGTTTGGATTCCGTAGAAATACTGGAACACGTGAGGCAATACTGACCTTACGACTCATCTTAGAAGGAAAATTAAGGAAAGGCAAACCTACGTTTCTAGCATTTGTAGGCTTAGAGAAAGCTTTTGACAATGTTGACTGGAATACTCGTTTCAACTTCTAAAGGTGGCAAGGGTAAAATACAGGGAGCGAAAGGCTCTTTACAATTTGTAAAGAAACCAGATGGCAGTAATAATAGTTGAGGGGCGTGAAAGGGAAGAAGTGGTTGGGAAGGGAGTGAGACAGGATTGTAGCCTTTGCCCAATCTGTATTTTGAGCAAGCAGTAAAGGAAACAAAATAAAAATTCGGAGTTGGTATTAAAATCGATGGAGAAGAAATAAAAACTTTGAGGTTCGCCGATGACATTGTAATTCTGTCAGAGACAGCAAAGGACTTGAAAGAACAGTTGAACGGAATGGACAGTATCGTGAAAGGAGGATATAAGATGAACATCAACAAAAGCAAAACGAGGATCATGGAATGTAGTCGAATTGAGTCCGGCGATGCCGAGGGAATTAGATTAGAAAATGAGACACTTAAAGTAGTAAAGGAGTTTTGCTATTTGTGGGGGGGGGGCAAAATAACTGATGATGGTCGAAGTAGAGAAGATATAAGATGTAGACTGGCAATGGCAAGGAAAGCTTTTCTGAAGAAGAGAAATTTGTTAACATCGAGTATAGATTTAAGTGCCAGGAAGTCATTTCTGAAAGTATTTGTATGGAATGTAGCCATGTATGGAAGTGAAACGTAGACAATAAATAGTTTAGACAATAAGAGAGTAAAAGCTTTCAAAATGTGGTGCTACAGAAGAATGCTGAAGATTAGATGGGTAGATCACATAACTAATGAGGAGGTATTGAATAGAATTGGGGAGAAGAGGAGTTTGTGGCACAACTTGACTAGAAGAAGACCGGTTGGTAGGACATGTTCTGAGGCATCAGGGGATCAGAAATTTATCATTGGAGGGCAGCGTGGGGGGTAAAAATAGTAGAGGGAGACAAAGAGATGAATACACTAATCAGATTCAGAAGGATGTAGGTTGCAGTAGGTACTGGGAGATGAGGAAACTTGCACAGAATAGGGTAGCATGGAGAGCTGCATCAAATCAGTCTCAGGACTGAAGACCACAACAACAAAATTATGCCTGTGGATCTATGCATCCACTCTGTCTTCCTATACGTATGTGGATGCCCACATGCGTAACTATCGAAACCATAGAAGTTTAAATAACTGTTTTATGGGCGCGAACATGAAAATGGTACCCTGATTAGTTAGCACTGCCTCTGATGTTCACAATCTAAAAATCCAGTGGTTCACCATTGCCTGCGCTATCGTCTGTGCTTGCTGATTTGACACGAGGATCGTAGACATATAACGCTAGATGTTATCCATCACAGCCAAAACCTATGGATTCCTCTCAGCAATATGTGAAAATTGTCTGAGAATGTCCATATGAATCATCTGGAATAGTGAATTTGTCTCTGTCAATTACTGTAATGCTCCTTGTTGTCGGCTAAGCTCTGCACACAGGTTACACGGTTTTTCATCATTTTCTCCACGTCTTGTTTGAATTATTTCTACTAATAATTCAGTAGAACATGCCGTGCAGTACCCCGACGATCTTCACGCCAACCTAAGATAGAGTCATGGATCTGCCTTAATTCTTTGTCCGTAAACTTGGCTGTCAGACTATACGTCTGCACTTCGTTTGTATGTACAATGTTTCATCATAAACCCAGAACTGGACTTCCATCATAAGCTTCTCTCGGTTACCGGCCTAAGCATTTCGCCACTCGTATGCTCCAATACCAGCATATTCCAAAATACATATCTTAAAACTTTATTCGTTGATATTGCCGTGTATTTTCCTTGGGTATTGAACTAGTTCACATTAAAACTCGCTATGCTGTAAAGTCCATTGGTTGTAGTGGCTGCCTGGATATTTAAGACACAGTGCTGCATGATATGTTGATATTTTTAAGGAGTCGTTTGCACGGATGACAATGGGAATATGTGATACCATACATCAGACCGACCATATCCTCTCTAGTTGAATAATTCATTTCTATCTTATTAACTTGCCTACAAATGTAGGCAATCAGGTGCCCTGCCCAATCTACTTCACTGTTTAACAACCACCATAAGATGCGACAGTATGAATTAGTTTTGATAATGCAGGAAAGTGAGGACTAAATGAAAGGTAAATAGATCCTTTAATAGCACAAAGACCTGCTTGCTATCCGGAGTTCACTGAAACTTTTATTCGCTTCTTTAAAAATGTGCTAGAGGTCTTCCATCTTCCGTAAACTTTGGCACAAGCTTTCTGCAACAGTTAACCAATCCTCAAAAGAACTGTAGCTCTTTTTCCATAGTAGGAGTAACAAATTCCTGCATGGCTTGTACAAGCCAGTGATCTGTTTGCGCGGAATCCTGGCCAACAACATGACACAACTAGCGAATGCCCTTCAGCATGAGATGACATTGTTCCAAGCTACGAGTCAGTTGTTCCACCCGGAATCGACTTAAGACATCCTGTAAATCTACCATGCGTTCTTCGATGTCCACTGAAACTACTATAATATCAAAATATTTGTTTTCGATTGTCTTTCACAAATCTTATAAATTACAGAAACGTATCTTTTAAGAGCATAAGTTGCAGTTCAATTTGTTGTCTGTTGAGTTTCGGTCAACGAGCATTTACCAGCAGATTCTTGTAACTGGAAGAATTACATGCACACATCACGAACAATGTCTAAAATACATTAATTATAAATAGTATTTCGTCGTGTAGGGCTAGAATCTTTTTCGAACTTCTTGTATTATTTTTCATTGTGAAACTTTTTTTCTAGACTAACAAATTGATATTACTTAACGCTTGCGATCATGTTCATCAATGCTGGACGCGCCCTCATTTAGCGAGAGATGGTAACAGGTAATGTAATCACGAACACTGTCAAACATGATCATTTTGATGGTCCAGGTGTTATGGTGTGAGGAGGCACGATGTTGCATGGCCGTACTGACCTTCACACCTTCGAACAAAGTACGTTCACTAGTCAGCGTTGTGACACTTTATTCCTTCCAGTCCATTCGGCCCTGACATCATTCTTATGGACGATAAAGTTCAGCGGCATCGAAGAGCACAGGAGCTCTTGGATCGAGAGGATATTCGCTGAATTGACTGATCAGCCCAATCCCTCAACTTAAATTCCATTGAGCACGTGTGGGATACCTTGAAGAGACGTTTTACAGCAAGTGCACATGTACCAACGAGCATCCAATACTGTTGTCATCCGCGCTGGTGGAGGAACTCTTCATTGACCTTGTGGAGAGCATGGCAGCATGTTGCAGGGCATGAACTGCAGTCCGTGGTGATCACACACCCTATTGAAAACCATATCCTGCCGTTTGAACTGTCCAGGGGACCTACATAAATCGCGGTGACTTCAGTGTAATTACTGTCTTGGACTAAGAGTCTCCCTATGTATTCCTTTTATTTACTTTCTGTACGAAGGTGTAGCAGTTTTTGCTATGTTTGGTCCAAGCTTCCTGCAGAAGTTATATTCGACCTTAAGTTTTGGACACCAGTGCATTTCTTCTGTCAAAGTTTCTTCGGAATTATCTTCCATGTACTTATATTTAGTTTCCGAACTTGTGTGAATGCCCTTTATAAAGCTGTTAATCCCCCTTTAGCTTAAGTGCCTACTGTGGTATTCATTATCGCAGTATCTACAGCCTTAGAGAACTTCAAAGCACCTCGCTATTCTCCTCGTATGTACACCACTTCCTTCCACATTGATTTCCTGGCGATTATCTTAAGCTACCGTCTGTTCTTCATTTTACTAAATAGTTATTTGAATTCATATCTGCTCCAGGGTACGCCTTTCGATGTAATATCGGTTATCGGAGTTTCTGATGATGTAATGTAGCTTGGCTCTTCTCGTATCTCCAGCTTTTTCCGACACTACTTCCTCCGCTTGAGATTTTTTAGCAGTGAATTCGTTGTTAACTAGCTAGTATTTATTACTGAATTCATTCGGTATTACGGCTCTTTCCTACCAGCGAGCCAGAAGCTGTAGTGAAACGTATCCTGAAAATAAATAAATTTAACGTATTGTGCGTAAATAGTCGAAGACATGGATTACTATTGGGTTTCATTATTCGCGATAGTAAACTGGAAGTTGTCAGTACCGCGAACTAGCTAAGAATAGCAACCCGTACTGACCTAAGCTGAAGTGACCATCTACAACTAAGGTTAACTGTAGGATAGTTAGATGCCAGGCTTAGAGTCTGGAAGTCCCTTAAGGAAATGTGATTCACACACGAAAGAACTTGCTTACACTACACTTGTTCTATTGAATCTTGTGTATTGCTCTTCAGTCTTCGAAAATTATGGATCCGGGGTTATACAAGAGACAGACAAGATCCAACGAAGAATGGCGCGTTTCGTCGTGGTATCGTTCAGTAAGTGCGTGACAGTAGGATAAACGCTGAGCAAACTCCAGTAGTAACGGCCACAAGAGAGCATTGTGTGCCACAGTGGTGTTTACAGTTTAATTTTCGAGATTCTTCATATCAATATGAGTTGGGGAAGCACATAATTTCCTGGTACGCGTATTCTGGAAAGAAAATTACAAAACTTACAGCTCGTGCACAGGATTCTCCAGACTCATTCATGCCATGCACTATTCACTCATCGAATAGGGAGGGAGTGGAAATGACAGATACCAGAAGTATTCCACACCACAAACCGCAGGATGGCATACTGAGTATGGATGAAAATATATCCTAGTATGGGGAGATATTCCGTTACTCTGTCGGTGACTTTTGACAGCGGATAACGTATTGAGCGCGGCGCGAGCGTTCGGTCTAGGCCGCTTTCTCTGGCTTCCATTGTCTCTCCTTCCCTTACTGTCGGCTGCCACGAGTAATTAATGACCCTACGTTCGACGTGACGTTAAACATGAGGGCCTAATATTGTAATTAAAGCGGAAATTAATAACTTGAAGGACGAGGTTTGCATCAGAGATCAGTCTGGTAGTTTAAAAACGCTCGTCGCGTGTTTTTTTTTTTTTTTTTTTTTTTTTTTTTTAATGAAGAATTGTAAGAAATGTGATTTTATTTATATAATGTGACAAAAAAGGGACTTGCAAACGTTTATAAAGGATTACGGTCTTCAGCTCTGTGCTTTCATGTTGCTGCAACACGCATGCTGTTACGTTGTTCAAGTGTCTGCCGAGACATTCAGGTCCATGCTTACATCAAAGGAGTTCTTTGGTCCATTTTCAGCCATTCGCCTGGCTACAAGATACGCTCACCACCATTTCATTTTCTGTTTGCTTTTCTGTTTGATACGCCCACCACTATTTCATTTTCCGTTTGCTTGTTTTTCTGCTTGTACCACTCCATTGTTGGTAATTAACTCTTAGTTGTTGAATACTTTAAGCATTAAATGGCATATTCACAGGGCCACAGGTAAAAACTAGTATCACGTACTGATTGTAAACTTTCTGATTTACACACATCAACCTTATTTCAGTGAAATTCTGTTTACAGATAGGCGCCATTTTGCTGCCAGAAGAAATATTTGGCCTTTTTAAAAATCTGACGAAGGAAACTCTATCTTGATCAAGTATTTATTTGTTTCAATGACTAGTATCGGAAAATTGACGCCACATTCAGATCTAAAATGTGGACAATATGGTAGATAATAACCGGCAACAGCTGTTAGGTTTCGTCAAAATGTTGACATATTATACAGAAGGCTCAGTTATCACAGAGTGGGAAACTTGTTGTTCACTATATCGGTTTCGTAAACATCATAATTTCAGACACGATTGTCGAACAGGAAAAAAAATGAATCGGGAATTTAATATCAGCTCTAGCGATTGTTGATAGAACACTCAACAAAATGCTATCATTTTGGAAAGAGTGATTCACCTCTTCATGAAGTCTTCTCGGACTGTACTATAGTGGCAGTGTTGCTCCTATCATCACGAGCGAACAAAGTTATTGTTATTTCGATTAGTGGCTATAGGCTCGCTGCATGTCCAAAAAACCCTTCGAGGATCCTTCCGTCGCCTATCCCTAGGCTTGATCTTGCTCTGTCAACAGTTTCTTAATCTTCAATGATGGTGGCAGAATTTTGCGCATTTCTAACTCCCCTTTATCACGACACCATTGTTCACAGCGAGCCTGTGAACAAGCAACTTCTACGAAGATACTCTAACGGAGTGCCAGAATCTCTCGGTCCCAACAACTGTGTACACAACTCTGTTCCATTCGTTGATTTATTCGGAAAGAATATATCTTTACCTTGTTGATGCATCGTCACATTATTGTCAGCTCCATCAATGAGGTGACAAAATTCATGGGATACCTCCTAATATCGTTACGGACCTCTTTTTGCGCAGCGACTGGCAGAAACTCGACCTACCACGGACTCAAGAAGTCGTTGGAAGCCCCCTGCAGAAACATTGTGTCTTGATGCCTCTATAGCTCTCGAAAACTGAGAAAGTGTTGCCGGTGGAGAATTCTGTGTACGAAATAACCCATCCATTATGTACCTAAAATGTTCGATGAGATGCATGTCAGGATTTCTGGGTGGCCAAATCATTTGTTCGAAATGTCCAGAATATTCTTCAAGCCAATAGCGAACAACTGTGGTTCGGTGATATGGCGCATTGTCATCCATAAAATTACAACGTTGTTTGGGAACATGAAGTCCATGAGTGACTGCAGATGGTCGCCAAGTAGTCAAAAATAACCATTTGTAGTCTATGATCGATTCAGTTGGACCAGAGAATCCAGTTCGATTTAAACACAGCCCACACCATTATGGAGACACCACCAGCTTGTGCAGTGCCTTGTTGATAATTTGGGTCCATGGTTTGGTCGGTCCTGCGCCACACTTTAACCCTACCATCGACTCTTATCAACTGATATCGGGACTTATCAGATCACGCCACGATTTTCCGGTCGTCTGCGGTCCAACCGACATGTTCACGAGCCCAGGTAATGATTTGCAATTGATATCATGCTTTTAGCATGTTAGCAAAGACACTCGCTTCCTCCGTCTGCTGCAATAGTCTGTTAACGTCAAATCTCACTGTACTCTCGTAGTACGTCCCACATTGATTTATTGCGGTTATTTCACGCAGTGTTGTTTTTCTGGTAGATCTTACATCTCTAAGCAAACGCCTCTGCTCTCAGCCGTTAAGTAAAGGCCGTGGTGTGAGGTCATGGCCGAAATTTGTTAATCTCAGCATCCTCTTGACATTTTGAATCTCGGAATATTGAATTTCCAAAGATATCCGAAATGGAATGTTCCCTGCGTCTAGCTCCAATTAACATTCCACATTCAAAGTCTGTTAATTTCCGTCTCTCGGGCATAATCACGTAAGAAACTTTTTCACATGAATCACCTGAGTACAAACGGCAGCCCCGTCAATGCACTGTCCTTTTATGTCTTATCCATGCGATGTTACTGCCATATGTATATGTGCATGTCGCTGTCCCATGACTTTTATTGCCTTAATGTACATGACTGAAAGTTTCAGAACACAGAACAGAAGCCGTCAGGTGTGGCCGAGCGGTTCTAGGCGCTTCAGTCCGGAACCGCGCGACTGCTACGTCGCAGGTTCGAATCCTGCCTCGGGCATGGCGTGTGTGATGTCCTTAGGTTAGTTAGGTTTAAGTAGTTCTAAGTTCTAGGGGACTGATGACCTCAGATGTTAAGTCCCATAGTGCTCAGAGCCATTTGATCCATTTGAACACAGAAGACAGTCAATATGTAATACGCATATGGCTCCAGATACATTTCCCAGTACTCAGTTTTCCCAACTCTTTCTAGGAAATGAGTCATGAGAAAAACGCAGCAATAGGATGTAGCAGCATACTAAATGATACTCTTAAAAATGGCTCGTAAGCGAGATACGTACATCAAAGCACCATCGCAATTAACCCAGGATGCTCTGATGCGTTCTTGGAGGGGTTACGTATGGTGTCGCTGCCTTACACAGCACTGGAAGAAAGGCACACTGCATTTTGTACTGAGGTTTGAAACACTAGAACTTTCAAATGTTAGCGCAGATTTAAGTCTAATTGGATTAGGGGTGGATAACGTTGATGTCAGATAACTGGTCCATTTCCTCCTAACCAGAAATCATGAAATCTTTTATTTAGAAACCGAGGGGCCTTAGCAGTGAAATGAAGAATCGATTTATCGATCATGAAGTAAATTTTCCTTGCAGTGACAAAGACAGATACTGCAGCTAATTAGTTAGTGTACTGTCTACGAGAGCATTGTAAATACGTTCTCCTCAACGTTGACAAAAGACCTCTGAAAACATTGAAACTTCGTGGAAGATTAAAATTGTGTGCCGCACCAGGAATCGGATTCGGACATCCACATCTACATCAATATGATTACTCTGTAATTCACACTTAAGTGTCGGCTGATAGCTCACCAAAACACTTTCAGATTATTTCTCTCCCTTTCCATTCTCTAATAGGAAGTGAGAAAAACCAAGACTTAATCTTTCCGGGTGGACTCTGGTTTGTCTTATTTTATTACGACTTCTCTCTATGTAGGTGGGTATCAGTAAAATAGTTTCAGATCCTGAGGACAATGTTTGTTCGTAAAATGTTATCGCCACAATGAGAAACGGCTTTGTTTTAATGATTACAATCCCAACTAGTGTGTGATATCCGTTACATTCTGCTCCCTTTTTCAGAATAATACAAAACGAGCTGTTTTAGTTTGAACTTTTTCAATGTCCTCCGTCAGTCCTATTTGGCAACGAACCCATACTGCAGTACTCCAGAAGAATACAGACAAGCGCAGTGTAGGCAGTACTTTTCGTAGATTTGTTTCATCTTCTAATTATTCTGCCAATAAAACGTATTGTTTTGTTCACGTCCCCCAGAACATTTTCTAAGTAAGCTTTCCAAATGAACTAGCTAGCAATTCTACAATAGTTCAACTGATCTTTGCATTTCGTGGGCAAGCACGCTTCCGACAGAGCTGTCAGATCATTATATCTCCTGTATACCTTGCTAGCTCCCCTGGAAGCTAGCCACAGCCTAGAGAGAGGTGGGGAGGGGGGCTCCAGAATGAATTTTTCACTTCGCAGCGGAGTGTACGCTAATTTGAAGCTTCATTGCAGATTAAAACAAGGTATGTAGAGGAACTTCTGTAAAGTCTGGTAGGTAGAAAGTGTACTGACGGAAGTCGTGCTTGGGTTTCTCAGTCGGTAGAGGACTTGTCCGAGAAAGGCAGAAGTCCGAGGCTAGAGTGCTGGTCCGAACACTCAGCTTCAATCTGCCACAAAGTTTCACATGAACGCACACTCGGCTGCAGAGTGAAAATTCATGTTGAAGAAAATCTTTGTTGATGACTTGCTTCCATATTTGGGTGAGGAGTCGAGATAATTCATACGTTCAAAAGGCGAACTCACCATCCTGCAACAGCAAATTTTTACTAGAAGAATTGTTTATATATTGTTGAAGAAACCACTCAGAAGGTATATTCGCCACACGGACTGGCCGCGTGGTTCGAGGCGCCATGTCACGGATTACGTGGCTCAACCCGCCGTAGGTTCGAGTCCTCCCTAAGGGCATGGGTGTGTTTGTTGTTCTTTGTATAAATTAGTTTTAGTTTAAGTAGCGTGTAAGTCTAGGAACTGATGACCTCAGCAGTTTGGTCCCATAAGAATTCACGCACATTTGAACACTTTTGACGTATATTCGTGGAGGTAAATCGGCTGCTGATATTGCCTACACGCACTGAAACGGTATGAACGCAGCAGGGAATCATGTAACTCTGCGCAGTCATGTGGTCAGCGTTACTTGTTGCAGCTATCGTCTTACGATGACAGTAAGATCCTCTCCACCTGCGACATCCTCGTCCCTCTACTGAATCCCCAGCTGCATGTAATATGTTCAGAGTTTCCGTGACCCCTAACACAACGACCAATGGGGTGACACGTTCAAATGTCTTTATATTTTTCCTCTAGGACTTTCCCCTGCTACAAATGTTCATTGTCACGGCTATTACCCCATCATAATCCATACATCAAATGGGCATCATTGTGCACTTCAATTGTTTATTTTTCCTATGCACTGCATCCGAAACCAAGCCTCGACGAATAGCAGTGCACAGTCATATACTCGTCATGTACGTAATGACTAATTGAACAGTTGATGCTACATATAAGGAAAGAGTGAAGTGAGCTCCATGTCAGTACTACCATAGGCGAAATGGAACACTAAACACTGGCGTTGATCTAAGTCTTACAACGGTACACAGAAGCCATTTTGAACACCTAGAGCAAGAAAGGGTTTCATATGGTATGTGACTGCATTCCTTTCCTGTGTGTTGCACAAAATGAGTTATAATTTGGAAATGAAGCCTTTCTGCGGCCCCGATCATATCATAAACTCTCCTCTTCTAAGCGCAGGAACATGTTGCGAAATTCTGACTCCAGTGGTTGTTAATAATAATGTTATAGTATGTAGGTGGTTCTACCGATACAGGAGAGACTTCCACGAAACAGCCGGTACCCATTATAAGGCTGGTGTTGTGGGGATAGTTCGCGGCAGCCAGTATTTGCAGCGCCCACTGCCGTGTTTACACGGGCGCGGCCCCTCAGCCACTGCAGCCACGCAAAACACTCGTAAATCGTTCCGCCTCCCGCCTTGTGTGCGGCAGGAAGACGCCCCCGGACTTGTAGGCTACCCGCTACACTGACAGCTGCCGCCGCTCCGTGCGCCTCGCCGCGCTGGCCAGTGGCGTGCCGGAAACCAAATCATGCACGCGGGGCACTGTTTTGTACGGGAATGTTGTTGTCCAGGGGATTTTATTATTACGTTCAAATATTTTTTTTTTTTTTTTGTTTCTTTTGGTGTATAAATGTGTCTTGTCGTAGAGGGCATTTCAAGCCTTTTATACCGAAATTATGCACGTGGCAGAGGATGCTAAATTGACCACTTGAATTGACAGCCCAGTGATTTACTGGCGAAAACAACTTACACGCCTTTATTAAGAATCTACGGTCACGGCAACAGTTGGAAATGACAAATGCCACTCTCAACGCACGAAGATTTAGCTGCACTTTTACGTCTCAAAATCTTCTGCCAAGACTCATTGAGTCGCTTTCTGACGTTTCGGCCACACGAACGGTTACCAATATGAAACATTTACTCTTTATTGATAATGACTAGTGAAGATGAATCTTTTAGAATTTCAGCACGTGGAATGTCAGAAAAACCACTGAACGATCGTCGCAAGAATATCCAGAGAATTGCATCAACAGGCAACACGTAGAGAAGAAAGACCTCAACAATTTCACATTGTCTCACTCTGACTTAGCCGTGCTGTCTGTTTTACAAAATGACAGAGAGCTAGCACCTTGTCAACCACTTTTCATAGTATACTACCTTAAGTGTATATTACATTCTGTTTTATGATACTACTACCCATATAATTGGCTCGTTACGTGCAGCTGCATTGTAGCTGTTTTATGTGACACAAGAGGAATACAGTCCTCCAACTGGGGATGATACAGCATAATAGGTTTAGGACCCTACTGAATATGCCACGTACATTCTTTCACCTTTGTGTGTATACTGTTCCTGCCAGTTAATACATTTACATACCACTATCATTGTCCTCCGCCTTGTCACGCAATCTGCACATGCATGGGCCAAGCTATTTTGTGCGCACGCTACTTATTATAGGTGTTCTCTTCGAATTACGTATTTCGCGGGCAAACTGCTGGCTACTTCCTCATGGAGCTTTACCCATCCGATCTCCTCAAACTGTGTCACACGGACAATTCTTGATTGAGACTGTTGACTAGTTATGTGGTTTGAATGACATTTTTCTCGCAAATGACAGCAATAAATTTCTTGTGACTACGATGACGCTTGTTACAGACAAGCCTATGTACATTCATTCGGCTTTTCACGTACTGCTTACTGCTGCACTGTACATTAAAAGCGCGACTGCAGCTTTCTATAGTAACGCCTTGCTCAACCCGTCACGACATGTAAACACCGAAAAAACTCTCTGCGAATGAATCACAGATTACACAGATTACTTTGTGTTGTTTTTTGCGGTAGTAGCGCCGTACAAATATATAATGGCAGTAGTACAACTCACCGACATGTAAATGGTCATATTTAACTACTAACTATCTGCCGGCCGGGGTGGCCGAGCGGTTCTAGGCACTACAGTCTGGAACCGCGCGACCGCCTCGGTCGCAGGTTAGAATCCTGCCTCGGGCATGGATGTGTGTGATGTCCTTAGGTTAGTTAGGTTTAAGTAGTTGTAAGTTCTAGGGGACCGATGACCTCAGAAGTTAAGTCCAATAGTGCTCAGAGCCATTTGAACCATTTACTAACTATCTCCTCTATAATTGCGAAACATTATCTGAGGTTATAAAGGGATCAATCATGCAGAAAACGTATTTTATGTTGGCGACCAGTGAGTATTCTCCGAAATCCACCAAAACTCGCATTATTCATCCATTATGAGCATAAGCCAAAACAAGATAATTGTCAATACTATTTCAATTGCGAACCATGTGCACTGTACGCGTATTCGAAGCTCAAAAAAGGTGAGTATACTACTATTCACCTACATTACAGCTACAAGCCTTATGATAACGTAAGTATTTCAGCTTACTGTAACTAAGAATTATCACGTTAAATATGTCCTAGGTTAGCATATTTTTTAATAGTCTGTGCCTTGTCATGACTTTTTATTTATGAAGTAAAGTTTATCATTTAGTGTTTTTACATCAAGTTGCCACTACGGTCGCAGGTTCGAATCCTGCCTGAGGCATGGATGTGTGTGATGTCCTTAGGTTAGTTAGGTTTAAGTAATTCTAAGTTCTAGAGTACTGATGACCTCAGATGTTAAGTCTCATAGTGCTGAGAGCCATTTCTACATGAAACACTCAGTTTTATTCTCGACAAGAGTGACATGGGCTTCATCCTTGACTGTTGCAGCGCGTGGGTATTGTTCTGGTGATTCCGTACGGACCACTTTCGTATTAACTGTCGTGAATACTACCACTTACTGGAGCCAGCTGTGGTCGCAATATGAAGCCTACTCAGGATTTTCTGCTTTAAAACGGCCCTCAAATGAAAAGTACTGTTAGTTTTTTCAATTTGAGGGTGCTGAAAATTATTGCTTGCTCATGAAACGTCGCCTGATGTGAACCCAATTGTGAAAGAATTATAGTCATCTTTAAAAGACAGCGTCGTCGACGCAGGACAATATCTGTACGGTCGGAGTCTTCAGTTACGTAAAGTGTCTGTATAATTTCACACCATTAAATGTAGTTCGTCATGGGGACTAGCATTCAGTTCCTTCGTTAGGTAAATGCAATGGAGCAGCGATCTGAAGGGACAAAGGGAGATTCATTTGCATCTCGTAAAATCGTACCTAGTAATGAAAAACATTTTGATTTAGATCACTGCTAAGTTTGGAAAAGTAAACCACGTTAGAGGAAAAATCTCTTAGCCTAGAAAGCACCAGATGGTCTGAAATACTCATATTAATTGTGACTGTACCTCGTGTACTTGGAGTAACGCTGAAGGCAACACAATACAGTAAATCTACTGGCAGTAAAAGCTGCGTGTAAGGGTTGACAGCCTGCCACTCTACAACTTAACTGTCACTGGGCTTCCTTCATATTTAACACGGATCTAGTATTGGAAAGTAGGGTAATTGATCGGATTATCTTAATACCTTTCCACCATTTTAGGTCCATGGTGCCTCGTCTCTGTGAAAGTTCCGTTCACTTCTGTAGATCTTCTCTATTTATCCTACCTTCTAAAGATTACAAGCTGATGATAAATATTCCGGGATTGCTCGAATGAGAATTTCTTTAACTATTTTCTTCGTGGGCGAATTACAGTACTTTATGCCCGTTCCCAGAAATCTGACCTCACATGCAATTACTTTCATGCTATCTAATTTCAGATCCTTCTGTACTCTAATATACTTAGCAATTCTTAATGACTCTAGAATAGGTTAGTTAATCGTGTAACTAAGCAATAAGTCTTTCCTTTGGCTGCTTTTATTCAACATGTTACAATCTGTGTTGAGTCCAAGCACTTCTTGTACATATAGAATCAATAATTACTAGAATCAATCACATAACACACGTATCTCCAAGTAACAAAGACAGAGTTTTTGAGTAGGAAAGCGCAAATTCATCTCCCTATGGAGCGAGTGGGACACAACGATATTGTAACCGGTCTGCGAAAGGCATTGCCTATATATGCTTGTTAAGCCTACGCTGGAATACTGATCGATCCTGTAGGACTCATATGAAGGTTCTAGTAACAGTGAATAGTAACAATGAATAGCGAAGTCATGGACTGTGCGGCTGGTCCCGGCGGAGGTTCGAGTCCTCCCTCGGGCAAGGGTGTGTGTGTTCGTCCTTAGGATAATTTAGCTTAAGTAGTGTGTAAGCTTTAGGGACTGATGACCTTAGCGGTTAAGTCCCATAAGATTTCACACACATTTGAACATTTTTTGAAAAGCGAAATTGCGTGTAGGGGATCACTATGGCTGGTGTTTCAAGCATAGGAGAAAATGATGTGGTAGATGTCTTAAACGACACAGAACAAGATGGCGAAGTGACATCACACTGGACTCACTTTCGGGAGGACGACGGTTCAAACGCGCGCCGGCAGTCCTGATTTAGGTTTTCCGTGATTTCCCTAAATCGCTTCAGGCAAATGCCGGGATGGTTCCTTTGAAAAGTTACGTCTGGTTTCCTTCGCCACCCTTCCCTAACCCGAGTTTGTGCTCCGTTTTTAATAACCTCGTTGTCGATGGGGCATTGAACACTAATCTCTTCCTTCTCTTCCTCTTCCTCCTCCTCCTCCTCCTCCTCCTCCTTAAGGGACGTGACATGAAGATACTAGATGAATGACGCCAGTATTTTCACTGAAATCTGCGTGAAATATTTTACGCCCAAGTTTGCATAATGAAGAAAAACATTCATAGAGAACATCTTGAACTTCAAAGGAAAAGTTAATTTGGTAACGGAGGAAATCTATATGGTAAAATTATATAGTGAGACCAAGACGTGACAGTACTAAAACAATTTATGCGGATTTACATAGCAGTAGCTGAATACCGATGAAGAGACTTGTGCAGGACAGACTAGAGTGGAGAGCTGCACTCTTCGGACTTAAGACCACAACAACAACATCTATATTTTATGACCATACTCTCTCAGTATCGGTGAATATTCAGCAGTTTACCAAACACCGCTTCAAGAATTAATACTGTGCTATTGGCAGCTACACAGTGCAATATAAGCAACAATTCTACTTCCGCTAATGAGGAGTGATGTCTTAACATTTTTCACCTACCTTCTGACACCTTTGATGCGGTCTACCACAGATTCCTTCCTGTGATGACCTCTTCATCTCAGAGAAGCACTTTCGCCAAATAGTCATATTTATGTGTTTGATGTATTCCGGCTTCAGCGTTCATTTACTGATTTTTACCCCCTACAGCTCCCTCTAGTAGTATGTAAGTTGTCCCTTATTGCCTCAACACATTTCCTGTCATCCTGTTCCTTCCTCTTGTCAATTTGTTTCACATATTACTCTCCTCGAAGAGTACGGAAAACTTCCTCATCTTTTACTTTATCAATCCACCTAATGTTTAACATCCTTCTATAGCATCACATCTCAAATTCTTCAGCTCCCTTCTTTTTTGGTTTTCCACAGTCCATGATTTTCTTAAATAATATTAAGTGCTACATACGAAGATTCTCACAACAATTTCTTCGAGCAAACAGCCTGTAAACTAGCGACTTTTCGGTGACGTTTATAGCACGTCACGAAGTCTCAGCGGATGCCTAGCCCAGTTCCATCACAAGAAGAGAGAGTAAAATAAAATTGTAGCCGCTTCTATCACAGGTTCAGACAGATTATGCAATTACGAGTTCAGCGTTAGGCGACACGGGCTGGCAAATCAATTATTTAAAAAAAATAATGGATTTACTCTACTTATTTATACATTAAAAGTAAATTTCCTCGTCCAACCGATTGCGTAATTAGAGGATTCCGACTGATTTTGTGTGAGTGTTTGGGGGAGGGGGGGAGCAATCTTCATGATCATCAATCACTTAATTCGTAAAATACACAAGATGGTCTAAGTTCTGGTGACAATTTGTTTCACACTCAATCCGAGGCAATAGCTGCTCATAGCGACACTGAATCCTACCCCAGTCCGACAACTGTCGCCACCCCAAGACCACCAACCTGCACGTTGGATGGAGTGAACTGACCCTCAGCAGAAAACAATAGCAACATCTCTATTGCTACGAGAACTTTTTCTAGCCGGTCGGGTGGCCGTGACGTTCTAGGCGCTACAGTCTGGAACCCCGTGACAGCTACGATCGCAGGTTCGAATCCTGCCGCGGGCATGAATGTGTGTGATGTTCTTAGGTTAGTTAGGTTTAAGTAGATCTAAGTTCTAGAGGACTGATGACCTTAGAAGTTAAGTCCCATAGTGCTCAGAGCCATTTGAACGATTTTTGAAACTTTTTTCTCCCAGAGGAAGCTCACTGCTATGTTTTTTTAGAGGAAATAAAACTACAGAAAGGCCCTCTTTCAGTCTTAGTTCGTTGCAGTTCTTGGTAGGCACCATTTGGTGAGTAGTAGTACTGCGGAAGTTGTCGCTCTTTTTCGTGATACATGTGTTGCCTTCCATCACCTTGGAAGCGACTATGCACTGTTTACACTGGCTCTAGAATGCTGTTAGCAAACCCGTCCGTGATTAAGATGCAAATAAGCGATTTGCACCGCAAGAAATCTGCATTACTGCTCCTTCTGTAGTAGAAGAGGAAAAGCTTCAGCCTACATGCTTGCATTCTGTGGTTAGTCGTGGCTCATTACTTCTGTTCGCTCATCTAAATTCCAGAGAATCGCATCTTATTTTCGGATCAATACTTTCTCTAGTGACTGCACAAGGTATTATTGTTTCTCGTCTGTTTCTATGTCTTTTCGTGCACATATGTCTTGGCCCACACGAAGTCTGTGGATCACTGTTTAGCCCAAAATTGTGAACTAGCGAATTTCCAATTTTTGTAACAAGACTGCCTTCCATTTCTGTGATTTAACAAGAATAAAACTGATTTAATTACAGTCGTCTGCCTGTAAATGCTCTGTAATACCCCCCCCCCCCCCCCACGTTCCCTTCATTTTCTCTCTCTCTCTTTCTCTCCCTCTCTTTCAATCAAATTTCCTGCTTTAGGAGAAGTTGCCTGATGTCTTCACAGTCCAGGAAGTGGAAAGTTAGCAGGTGAGATCATTTTAATCCGACGAGACGAGAAACAGTGGCAGGCTGAACCCCTTAAATCCACGAAATCATACTACCCACAAATCAATAGTTCTGTGGATCAGCAACGCCCTCTTTGCCTGTGCTAGTCTGTGTTTTGTGTCACACTAACTTCGTTCATCACGTGTTATTTTGCTTCCAGTTAAGCAGGATTCATCGGTTTCCTCTTCTTCGTGGTCCCCAATTTTCAATATCTTGTTGATTTCATTTCTACTGCTTGCCATTGCTCCCATCAGGCTGGTTAAACTCAGTCCTTATGATATACTTATTACACTGTCAGTTCCATTCAAACGCTCTTTTTGTTGTTCTATACTTTCACAGATCATGAGTGAATATTATCGTTGGTATCTCTTCCCCTTGCATTTCAGCCGCAATCATTAACCAGTCTTATTTCCGGCATTGCTTCTTCCGCAGGGCCGTAAAACATACCTGTCATACATCCTTTTCAATCTGCGCTCTTTGCTTTTGGTTTTCTATCATTATTCTCACTTGTTTCTTGTATTTTTTACGCATTCCCCTACATGTAACTCCCATTTTTTCCGTTATTTAGAACAGCTTGCACCATTGTACACATTCAACTAATTTTGAGGTCAGCAAATCCTATGGTCGGTTTTTACTTTCCATAAGTCTTGCTCACTCTATCAATGTCAACGGTAGAACTGCTCCCTGTTGCCATTACTTTCTCTAAACCCAAAATGATCCTCAGTTTTCTATTGCGTTATTCTTTTCAGAGAATTGGATGTATGTGCTGATGAGCTGATTGTACGGCATTTCACGCACTCATCTGCCCTTGCTGCCTTCGAGTCTGAGTGGACGATTTTCGAAAGTTTGATAGTATGTCTCTAGACTCATAAATTCTACTGACAAAGTGGAATAATGGTGTGGTTCCCACTTTCGTCAGAGATTTAAGATATTTCGAAGTAAGATTTACTACGCCTTTCGCAATACCAATAGCCTCAGCGAACTTCAAACACACGTCACCATCCCCCACTACTTCAGTATCCTACTTCTTTGCATATTGAGTCTTCCAAACGAGTCTCTTAAAATTCCGCCTATTCTTCAACATTTCTAAGTTGTGATACGAATCTATACCTACCCTAGGTAAGCCTTAAAATACAAAATCTAATTTTTGAATCTCTGTCTTACCATTACGTCATCCAGCTGGAATCATCTGGTGTGTCAGGCCTTTTCCATGTGTATCTCGTCCACTTATGATTCCCGAATAGAGTAGTAGCAACTACATACTGAAATTTATTGTAGATTTCAATTAATATTTCTCTTGTCTCATTCCTACTACAAAGCCCGTGTTCTCCAGTATCTCTTTCTTCTATTCCTTCCCCACAATCGCTTTTCTTTCATTCATGATTATTACATTGTCTCCCTTTACACACTGAATTACACATTCTGTATCCTCATATGCGTTCTCTTCCTCTTCAGCTTCTGTTTATGGCGGTGGAATTTATCTGAACAATTACAGCGCAGATTTGCTGCCAATTCTTACGATAACAGTCCCATCCGTTATCTGATGACAAATCCTAGTCGCTTTACACCAGATTCTGCTGTCGTTGATGTTACTCTGTATACGTCCGAACAGAAATCCTTATCTCTTTGCTTTTCACCTCACTAAGCCCCACTAAAACTAGAGTCAGACTTTGCATCTCGTTTCGCAGAGTTTCTAATTTCCAGAGCACATCCTGACTTCTGACATTCCATTCTCAGACACATATAATGTTTCACTTTCGTCCGTTATTCAGTCTTGTCCTCGTAATCACCTCCATCTTGGCAGTCCCATCACGGGGAGCCGAAAGGGGAATAAATCCAGCATCTCTTGTCGCAGGAGATATCATCATGACACTTTTTCAATTACAGACCACATGTCGCGCTGATACAAATAATATATGTAGAGTGAAGTGGTTATCATTCCCTTCTGTATCCTTATGTTATTAGTCACTGCTGTTTCTGCGGTCTTTTAGGACTGCTTGCCCACTCTAAGTGTAAGAGGCACCTCAGACCTCTTTCCGCTCCTCCGCCCGCTTTGACAAGGCCACTGGCAGAACGAGGATACCTCCTTAAATTGGAGGTCTTAGGTCGCCAATGCTGATGATTTTTGTTCAACACTTAAGCAGTGACTAGGACTGAACCCGAGACCCAGGAATTTGTGTTCACTAATGAATGACGCTACCCCTTAATCACTTTTTATTGTAACACATATTTAACTAAAATGATCCCTCCTCTGCGCGTTCTAGAGTGGAGTTCGATCGTCTGGAGCAGCAGTTGTTGTGTAAAACATGCTACACAGTTAAAAGTATGTTTTTACAAATTAACTTTAAGAGTAGTGAATTGTCTTCTACGAATCAAAAAATACGCAGTAAATATTGTGTGTACCTTTCCCTTCACGTTCTGTACAAGTTTCTGGACGTTTACTTTGTACGCCAAAATGCCATCGCAACGTCCCTCATGTGCGTTGAGTTTAACGATATTGTGAAGAAACTGCCTGTTAATAAAAAGAGTCCCCGGGATATTCTTAAATTGCAAAGTTCCATCGGTCTGTTGAGAGGAAAGGAATGAGAGACGTCTTACGAGAAAGACTCCAAATTATCTGTCTCTAATGACCGCTAATGACCTCTCCATATATCACACGATTCTGCTGAAATGTCAGTTGGCTGCAGAGACAAAAAGCGTGAAGGAAGACCGTTAAAAACTATTCCAAGTCACAGAGTTCTTCTATATGTGGAAGCACGAAAATTTCGTTCTACAAAATGTGAGCTGCCAAATTACGTTTTAAAGGAGAAGCGAAAATTTTGAAACTAGGCTGGAAAATGTGTAATAAGAAATCTGTAATGAAAATTGCTAAAATCGCGAACCAAACGAACACATTCAGCTAAGCTCTCCCACAGTTATCATAAAATTACTCTAGCGAAAACATATACAACGTTACGATAACAATGTACAAAACTCTTATAACAACAAATAATACATCAATTCGTCATATACGTGACTTAAATACTGAAGAGCAATGCAAAGAGAATAGAAGGAAGTGTAGTAATGAAACATTCGTCATTTATAAATTTTACTTGTCAGGTGCCGGTCTGAGTGGCCGTGCGGTTCTAGGCGCTACAGTCTGGAAGCGCGAGACCGCTACGGTCGCAGGTTCGAATCCTGCCTCGGACATGAATGTGTGTGATGTCCTTAGGTTAGTCAGGTTTAAGTACCTCTAAGTTCTAGGGGACTGATGACCTCAGAAGTTGAGTCCCATAGTGCTCAGAGCCATTTGAACCATTTTTTTACTTGTCAAGTAACATCTCCGGATACTGCACCTATATAGTATCCCAGATAACCAGAAAATTTCAAAGAATGTATTCGATTCACCATTGTCAGAAATGTAAATCTGTAGATGCTATAAATGTCTGTTAGTCTTTCTTCAAACATCATCGACCATAAGATCTAGGACCATTGTTTCCACATTTCTCCATTACCCAAACTTATCTCCTTACTCCTGTTAGTACCTGCATTTTTCAGTTATAAGTTTATTATGTTCTTCTTGATTTTAGAGTATTTCCGCTGTATCATGTATCCCAGAAATGAGGTGTATCAATGTTCTCATAAGGTTCTTAATAATTCCGATGCAATGCCGTTCAATGTTGGTGCCTTGTTTCGAGTTAGGTCTTTCAGTGCTCTGTCAAATTCACCTCGAGGTATCACATCCACCATCCCATCTTCATCAATTCACGTTTTATTTTGTCCCCTTGTCTTCAAATTTTCTTCCTTCATGTTGCCGTTGTATATTTTATTTCTCTCACATTTCAGTTACGGCTGCTCGTACACAATCGACGTCACTCTCTCGTTGTTACACAAACTACATTCAGCTAAGCTCTCCCACAGTGATCATAAAATTACTCTGGCGAAAACAACTCTGTCTATTCCAGCCTATAGAGTTAATACTTTGCGTAATTGAACAGCAGTACGGTTTAGAGGGTAATGGAAAAGACTGAAAGAGTTTCGCAACGCTGGAAATATACTGTAGGAAGAAGATAGCTGTATACATCAACAAATAAATGAATCAGAAAGAACGGATGATTAATTCATTCCATATGACAGATGAAGCCTTTGCGAGTGAGTTGTCACACTAAATACATCGATGCCATGATTTGTACATCCTCCTTTCAGATTCATTCAAATGTTCTACAGCACGATAGCGATTGAAAATACTGTTATTAGGCTGCCCACGGTATTTCCCCAGTGAACCGTGCTATTGTGCAGCTGGGAAATTGGAAGTAAGAAAAAGGACCTTATCCCTCGATATTCACGCTTCGACCATGTATAGGTTATCTAACTTTCAGTTAATATTAAACGCCTCTCAGAATATCAATGGAAACAGACCACATGTAACATCTGTTTTTGATGGAGCAAGAAACAGCCGTCACATCAAAGAACTGAGCGGGAAGTTTGCGAGTGGCATTCAGCAATCTCTGTCGTCAAAAATAATTCCCGGACAACACACATGCGCCCGATAACCAGGTACTCGCAAATTAACGACATATGAAAATGATCCTCAGATTTCGAGTTTACATTGGCTAGCACAGGGAACTTTTCAAACATTGGATGCCGCGCGGGATTAGCCGAGCGGTCTCAGGCGCTGCAGTCGTGGACTCTGCGGCTGGTCCCGGCGGAGGTTCGAGTCCTCCCTCGGGCATATGTGTGTGTGTTTGTCCTTAGGATAATTTAGGTTAAGTAGTGTGTAAGCTTAGGGACTGATGGCCTCAGCAGTTAAGTCCCATAAGATTTCACACATTTTCAAACATTGGAGAGTGTCAGCCATCGTGAGAGTGGGGAAGGGGAGGGGTGGCGAGATATAATCTAAAATTGAAATTATTTTGCATGTGTGGTAGAATTTATTTAAAATATTTTGTCCACCTGGAAGCCAAATTTTTGTTGTATAAATTTTTTTTAATATAATCTGATAAAAACAGTGACTACCATCAACTTCCGTAATACTGTTTTTATTTCATCTTTGAGTGATAAACATAAGATTCCATTAAAAATAAATTTTCTACGACAATATTAAAAGAAACTTTGTTAATTATTATGAAAAATATCAACACATTGTTTCGAAAAACACAGATATTCCTTATAAACGGCCATTTAATTACTGAAATAACTCACGTAAGAACATATAGTTGGTTCCATCTCCCGTCCTAAATTTATCCCGAATAGAAATTTTATATTTCGCTATCGCCAGTGTCGTAGATGTATGCTACATACCAAATTTATAGAACAATATGCTGACGTAAGTAATGATCAAACATTTTAAAATGCAATGTCGCACTCATAAGTCGAGGTCAGTACAAAGTGGTAGAAAACGGTAGGTCGACACTAAACCTATCCTCCAGATAAGTGATGAGTACAGATCCAAAACCGTCTACTATCTATTGACAACTCGCACACGAGGTATCATGACATCATTATCGCTTATGTTAAGCAGAATGCTGTGAGCAATGTTCCTGGACGTGCACCTGCTTGCCGTTAATGAATTACACCTTATCGCAAATTCAGAACCCATAAAATACCGACATCTAGATACAGATGTGCTAGTTCCAGTGTGGGGGCTCTTGCAGTTCTACGTTTCACGTCGGATGCAGCGTCAACGGACGTGTGAGTAATGAAGCTATAATTCTATAATTAGGTGTGATGTTTTAACCTCGTGGCATAAGCTTGTGGCAATCAAGATACTCATGATGCTTCCAGACATGGTACAGGATAAGCAGGGGTGGAACATAATATGGTATAGTTATCTTTCTCCTTGCTTACGGGAATAATGGCTTCAAATGGCTCTGAGCACTATAGGACTCAATTTCTGTGGTCATCAGTCCCCTAGAACTTAGAACTACTTAAACCTAACTAACCTAAGGACGTCACACACATCCATGCCCGAGGCAGGATTCGAACCTGCGACCGTAGCAGTCCCGCGGTTCCGGACTGCGCGCCTAGAACCACTAGACCACCACGCGGGAATATTATCTATGATCTATATCTATAACTACATGGATATTCTGCAAATCACACTTAAGTGCGTGGCAGAGGGTTAATCGTGTTGTTCTCACTATAAACAGCGGACAATATAACGAAACACCGTACGTACACGTGAAATAGGCGAGATGCACTTCCTGCGCTGGCGGGATGTTGTCGGTCGCTGCATAAGCGGCTGTATCAGAGCTTAAGTGTGCTGTAAGAGGTAGGCAGTTCTCCCGAAAGATAAGCAGAGCAACAACCAGTCTACTCGCTGCACGTCATACGGAGATCATATGAACGTAATGATAGAGTTTTCATTATCAGCGTTTGATCACAGATATTTATGGCATGCTTTTGCATTGTCTTATCCCATGTTTAATTACGTAAGACAATGTTTCCTTTGAAAAAATAACCCACAATATAACTATTTGAAAGATTAGGATTCCAGGAGCTAATTTCCTCATGTCTTGCAGCTTTTACAGGATATTTACAGTGACTGTAACTTTCATTTTTACTTAGTGCGTCTGAAATTTGAAAACATAATGGTTGTTTTCTCTAACTGTTTTGAAATTATCTCGTTTTCAGTGCCGACTGTATCTTCCGTCCTACATATACTATCGTCGTGTGTTAAAAATGTCTAACAAAACTAGAAAGCAATGTCTATACCGAATATCTGCCAAGTACGATATGTCTGAAGAGACTGTGGCTGCTAAGAGGAATACAGAAATTTCACAGGAACCTGGACACAAGTCAAAAATAACCCACAGCGGGCGGCGATGTGTTGAAACTGCCAAGAGTATCTGGCACAAAGTGGCTGTGTGGGAACGTGAATCACCAGAGACCGGATCTACTCCAACTGGTGTAGCAGCCTGTCTAGACGCATTCTGCTACAGAATCGGTGCAGTTACCCATTCGGCGTTTCGAACAGTTAAACCACATATACTGACGAGTGAAAACATTATGACCACCTACTTTAGCTTATTTGTCAGTCTTTGGAACGAAATGCATAACTGTTTCTGCTTATCAGGGATCCGACATTCCGTTGGTAGGTTTGTGGAGGTATCTGGCATTAGCTGTCTAGGCACAGGACATTTAATTCTCGTAAACAACGGTCCGGTGTAAGCGGTGATGACGCCTGATGGGTTCCAACGGCTCTACATCAGACGAATTTGATCGGTGAGACATCAGCGTGAGCTCACTGTTACGCTCCTCAAGCCACTGTAGGATGGTTCTGGATCCAAGACACGGGAAATTATACTACTGAATATCGACATTGCCGTAGGGGAAGGTGGTTCAAAATGTTAAAATGTTTGTGAAATCTTATGGGACTTAACTGCTAAGGTCATCAGTCTCTAAGCTTACACACTACTTAACCTAAATTATCCTAAGGACAAACACACACACCCATGCCCGAGGGAGGACTCGAACCTCCGCCGGGATCAGCCGCACAGTACATGACTGCAGCGCCTCAGACCGCTCGGCGGACGCAGGTGGTTCGCAGCTGTCAGTGTGTCTTCAATTACTACCCATGCAAGCGCTGGAGAATGTCTCCAACAGCATAAAACTGCTGCCACAAGCCTGCCACGCGCGCTGCATGTTTCGAGCAGCCGTTCACCTCGATGACGGCGTTTTTAGAGTCGACTATTCACCTAGTGTAGCAAAAATATGATTCACCCGAAAAGTGGAGACGTTCCCACTGCTCTACGGTAAAGTCCTGATGGTCCCTTGTCTATTGTGACCGCAGTTGACGATGTTCAGTCAACATGTGAATACTTAGGGGTGGGCTGTAGCAAAGCTCCATGTTCAACAATGTAGCATGAACGGTGGGCTCTGAAAAAGTTGTGGGTGCACCAGCATTGTGCTCTTTTGGCAGAGATGCTACAGATTAGCATCTGCAGAGCAGACAAGCCTCCGAACTCCATGTCCTGTGAAGATTCGTGGACGTCCAACTATTCAGCGCCAAATGGTTGTTTCACTGTCCTACCTCTTTCCGTAGATAAGACAATAGCGCGTCAACATTCGACCAATTTCGACGATTTTGAGATACAGGGTGTGCGTAATAATAATTTACCTTTTGCCAAAGTTGGTTATTTCGATGGATTTCCCAATTTGCAGGCCATATCTTCTCTAGTGTGATTCCCCTTCCATGTCTATTCCGCTTTTGTTACCGTGTTACGAGCTCGCAACGCCACAAGTTGACATCTAACGTCGCGGTGAGCAGTGGTCATAATGTTTGGACTTATCAGTGTATATTGGACAAGATAATAACAATGCAGATTAGCATCTTCACAAGAAACTCTAAAGTACCTGAATAATATGGAAATTTGAAATCAGTTGTTTTAACAACAACGTTGTTCAGTCATGATTGTAAGGTAATTGATAATAGCGTTTAACTTAGCCTAATAGGCACTTTTACCCGTCTAGGAGGTGTACCAGGAAGAGCTCTACATCAGAAATTTATCAGATGTGTGACATAAATAAGGGCCATCAGTCATTGTTCAGTCTCGACGGAAAAATGTTGTCATTAAAAGGTTTCTGAACACAGTAGAATAGACCAGAGAAAATTAATCTAACGTTACAAACTAATAGCTTTCCATGTCATTCCAGTCCACACAGATTTAGAAGCAGAATTTTTGTCTACAATGGAATTTTCAGTTTTCCTTACGATGCCTCCGCTATTATCTATGGGGAATAAATATAACACAAAGCTAAATAAGTTTTATATCTCCTCGTATTGCCAGGTAAAATCGATTTTTAACAGCCTAGGACCACAGTCTACGAGACTCTATAAGACAAAACAATGCAACCATTTGACAACTGCAGCAATGATAGTTTTTCAAGCGGCAAGCCTGTATAACAGAAGAATAGCATGATATACAGCTAAAAACGACTACTTTCAGAAGTGTTAATTCTTTATTTCCTAGTCACTATACGAGGTCATTTTGCCAATGTTATTAAACTAGTATCTGTCTCACTGTTAGTGTCTAAAATCTGAGGGCAATGTACTGGTTCGTTATAATTAAAGTACAGCCACTCACAGAGGTCCACTGTGGGCTGTAATTGTAGTATGGCAGCCAAACTTGGTGTATGTGCAAATGCCTTAATGCGGAACCGATTTACACTAGAAAAAAAGTTCCAGTCACGATCAACAAGTGCAAATCTGGCACTGTACATCATCTCGTCAACACCTCAGGAGCACATATTGAACAAGTAGTGAAAGCGGCGGTTAATAATAAATTGAACATTGTACCTTTCTCGTTTGTTTGATCTCTTCTGCCCATGTCCCGTTACTATTCCATATATATATATATATATATATATATATGTCCGCCCCGGTAGCTGAGTGGTCAGCGTGACAGACTGTCAATCCTAAGGGCCCGGGTTCGATTCCCGGCTGGGTCGGAAATTTTCTCCGCTCAGGGACTGGGTGTTGTGTTGTCCTAATCATCATCATTTCATCCCCATCGACGCGCAGGTCGCCGAAGTGGCGTCAAATCGAAAGACCTGCACCAGGCGAACGGTCTACCCGACGGGAGGCCCTAGCCACACGACATTTCCATTTTATATATATATATATATATATACGTCTTCTTGCGTTCTCAGAGCCAGATTTGTACCTAATGGCCAAAATTGGAACTAAATTTTTCCAGTGTAAATCGGTTCCGCATTAACGCATTAGAACAGCTACCAAATTTCTCTACCGTTGCTGAAGATTAGATAGGTAGATCATGTAACTAACGAGAAGGTACTGAATAGAATTGGGGAGAAGAGAAATTTGTGGTAAAACCTGACCAAAAGAAGGGATCAGTTGGCGGGACAAATTTTGAGACATCAAGGGATCACCAATTTAGTACTGGAGTAAAACTCGTGGTGGGAGTAAGCAGATTCACAGGGCTGTAGGTTGCAGTAGTTACACAGAGATGAAGAGGTTTGCACATGATAGAGCAGCATTGACACCTGCATCAAACCAGTCTTCGGACTGAGAACCACCACAACAGCAACATGATAACCACAGCTTACAAGGGACCTCTATAAACTACTGTACCTTCATTATAACCATGAGGTATATATACACGACACAGAAATCGACTGCTGTTCGTATCATAAAAAACTCTTTAAGGCGTGAAATTAGTTGCAATCAGATGTGTCTTAAGTCCAAACGGAAATGATGAAGATTACATCCGCGAGCTTGGCACATACTTTCTGGCGTTTTTTGTCAATTGTATTTCATTTCACAAGTTTCCGTGCTCATTTCATATCTATTACAACACATTCAAACCTTGCCATGAATTTGGACTTTAGCAGCTTCTTCCTTTTATAAGAACCCGTTTCGCCTTCTTCTGTAGTTGATTTTGGGTCTGTTCTTGAGTAACCCGCCCCCACCACCCTCTCTATTACTAAACTGGAAATTTTTATGTTTCATTATTATTATTAAGCTACTTGTAGCTAATTAGCTAAGAGCTCTCTTTGCCATGTGCAATCGTTTTCTAAAAATCGTCACGATTTTCCATTTTTCTGCCCTTTTGATTACATAGACATTTCCCTATACTAAACAGACGCACATTATATTCGCTACTGAACAAAATCTGCGCATAAAAAGGCAAATTACAGAAGATGTGAAGCAACACTCTTTGGGATATAAGGATTAGGCACGCATAAACTGATCCGTCCAACCGCACTGAGGAGTTTTCTATGGGGTTTGTTATACAAGCAAGTAACAACAAAGATGATATGCAGAAACATAAGAGCATTGCTGCAATTCGTAATTGCAAAATAAGATCCAAAGTAAGACTTCATCTGAAAGTGCTTGTCCTCTCCATACACATCGTGCAGAAGTTTCTCAGTGTACTTACAAAGGCGAGGTGCTTGTAAGCGCTGCAGTAGCGAAATTCCCGAGAAACTGTGGAAGTTTCGCGACTCACTGTCTTGAACTCTGCTGGGTCTCAACCAGTGCGGTCCTCATCTTTCGAGGAGTTACATTACTGTGAAGACGTGACGACTGAATGCAGAAACCGTCCCTCTATGACTGCATGTGCCGCTGCCTTACACCCCGTAGAAAAGATCCCAGGTCCTGGAGAGTACGTCTATTTAACCTAGAAGTTTCACATTTTTGTTTCTGTTCTAGCCCAGAATCTGATACTTTCTATATGCAGCTAACAAATATTGCCCGACAGATTAAGTACAGTTGCATACGTCCATAGGGACGTGTTCTTCTGCAACAGCTCTGCTTTTTAAAGCTGAATTAGCAATCCATCGCAGTTCTACATTGCCAACAGAAATGGGACTACTGTTGTGGGATGGGGCACCCTTGGAAGAGTTGGGAACAGGTGAGTGGCACCTACGACTCTGCCCGCTTATGTTGTTTTGGGAACCCACAAGTGTGAGGGCGTTAGATTGGTCCTTTTCTGCATTTCCATAAGGGGATTAACAGAAAGGGACGAGGAAATTATCAGAGACGCTCTTTCGGTAAAGATTTGCATCCATACTGACGGCATCGGCATAGTTTCCCATAAACAGCCTGACACAAAAATTTGTAACTGCTAAAGTCATAGTATTTTAATTCACACTAGGCAAATTCTGATTGACTATAGATCCGGAAAATCACCGCTGGAGATTTTGGAGAATTGGGGAAGGAATAAAAAACCCTACTCCACATACAAGGGTTGGGGGGGAGGGAGGGAGGGCAATTCTCGATTTCACCACCACCCTCCATGTGGACACCAATGGATGTTTGCCGAGTTTCCAGTTTCGTTTGTACATCTTAGATGAAATGATAAGATACACTAATACAGCACTCAAAATACTGTTTAATGAGGCCTTAAAAGGCGGAGAAGTCCCATTAACAATCACAGTGCCATCCTCGGGTTCACAGAAGTCTTCGTTTAACCAAAAACTCAGGCAGATGAAGTATTTAACCGTAACAATAATCTGGTATTTACTAAATTGTCATCTTTCAACTTAATCTGTAAGGGGCAGTCAAATGAGATAGAGACAGAGAAAAACAGTAAGTAATCTGTGTGTTATTTCAAAAGTAACTGAGGCAACTGTTCATATGTTTATCCCACTGTGGGACAAGATCGTCAGTGCTTTCATGGAAAAATGTTCGCAGCTGCCTACGGAAGAATGATTGTGCCCAGGCGTGCATCTCTTCGTCCGAAGCAAACCGACGGCCACGAACGTCTTTCTTCATGGCTCCAAGATATGGAAATCGCCATGGGAGAGATGAGGGCTGTACGAAAGATGTGTTAAGGGTCTCCCAGCAAAACTTCTGCAACATAGTCGAAACAATTCGGTAATACGTGGCTCGCCGTTGTGGGTACTGAAATCTGGCCAAAATTGGAGACAGGTCCGACTGAAATTATTAAAAAGGACCTAATGATGGTCAGTAAGCTTAAATTAGATACAGTTTATGGTGGAGTGTTACTTACTGTTAAAGGTAGTTTATTATGTACTGAAAGTGAAAATGATAGTGCCTGTGAGGTGGGGGCTAGAGGCTGTACATGACCACCAGAGTAAATTAATAATCGGTTCCATTCGTCGTTGGCAAACAATTCGTACGATATCGTACTTAATGTGTTGTCGGAAAATTATTTTGAACTATTCAGTTCAGCAGCCCACTCCAAGGTTTCGAAAACACCTCTTAGCAACAAATAATCTTGAGAATATGGGGAGCATCATGACGGCTACAAGAATTGGTGACCACAAGGTCGTTGCAGTAAAACTGAATACCGTAACATCCCAATCTACTAAAAATAATGGAAAAACATATCTACTAAAAAAGAGCAGAAAAAACTATCTTGACGCCTCTCTAAGCGAATCTCCACTTTCACCACACTGCGTAAACGTACACTAGATAGAGTTCTAATTCAAAGAAATAGTGTCGATGGTGACTGACATATTTATACAAGACTAAGTTAGCGCCCGCTGCTTAGTTCGCGTAGACTGTTTAGCCTGCAGAGACTTTTTTGTTTTTATTCTATTGACTTTTATGTTGTATAGAAATTGGAACATCTCCTAAGCTTTTCACGCTAATTGAGGCCATACAAGCATAGTCTTTTCAGAATACACTTCTAATCAAAAAATGATTCTAGTGGCTGGACTCCATAGTTTTTGTTAATCATGCCTTTTGCGCTCTTGTGAAGATATTTCCATAGCAACTTTCATCCTCTAATAAATATTTCTTTATACCTAATGCATAAATGAAATACTTATTTTCATAAATTTACCTTTAATACTTTTTATCTACTATTCCAATCCCTTAGGGGCTGAATTTCTAGAAACACTGAAACACATATTTTTTTTAAAATTCCTAACCGAGAAGTGAAATACCAGTTATCATAGATGTAGCCTTAAAAATCGTTTAGTAGTTCTTTAGTAACTATTTACTTAAAGCAAACGTTCACTCACTATTTTACCCCCTTATTGGTTGAATTTATAACAATGCTGAAACACGTATTTTTCTTTTATTTTCTGACTGAGAAACCAAATACCATTGGTAGTTCTTGCTTCAAACTTCCCTTAAGTGCGACATACTTTCAAAAGGAGTGAAATTTCGAAAAATCAATCGTTAAATGATGCCTACAGTTAAGACCCACATTTTCTCCAAATTTCAAGTTTCTATCCTTAGCAGTTTGAGCTGGCCAATGATGAGCCAGTGAATCAGTCTGACCTTCATTCATCCCCTTAAAGGCTGAATTTCCAAGAACAGTGAAACACGTATTTTTTCATCTCTCAAAAAATGGTTCAAGTGGCTCTGAGCACTATGGGACTCAACTGCTGAGGTCATAAGTGCCCAAGAACTTAGAACTACTTAAACCTAACTAACCTAAGGACATCACAAATATCCATGCCCGAGGCAGGATTCGAACCTGCGACCGTAGCGGTCGCGCGGTTCCAGACTGTAGCGCCTAGAACCGAAAATGCAAACACCACTTTTCAAAATTTTGCTTTAAAAATGCTTTCACAATGAAGTATTTTCATAAAACTTTTCACCCGCTGTTTCACCCCTTTATGGGTTAAATTTCCGAAAAAACTGACATGTGGATTTTTTATTTCTAACAGAGAAGCCAAACACAACTTTTCATAGATTTAGTTTCAAAAATGCTTGTACATGAAATATTTTGTCCGCAGCTCGTGGTCGTGCGGTAGCGTTCTCGCTTCCCGCGCCCGGGTTCCCGGGTTCGATTCTCGGCGGGGGTCAGGGATTTTCTCTGCCTCGTGATGACTGGGTGTTGTTTGCTGTCCTTAGGTTAGTTAGGTTCAAGTAGCTCTATGTTCTAGGGGACTGATGACCATAGATGTTATGTCCCATAGTGCTCAGAGCCATTTGAACCATGAAATATTTCCATAAAAGAGCGAAACACGTAATTTTTTTATTTCTAACTGGAAACCAGATTTATATAGAAGCAGATATTCTCAGTGTAGCGAAGCAGCTTAATTCACTTAACAAAGTCAAGTCGTCTGGTTCAGAACGTATACCAATTCGGAGAATGCTGGTACAGTAGCACGACATTCAGCAATTCGAACATTATAAATTACCTCGAAGAAATTGATCTTTAAAAATTGTTGTTACGGATTCAGAATATATTGTTCTGGATAAACAAAACTAGCTCTTTATCCACATGGAATAATGAGCGCTATCGACTTGGGTCTCAAAGTGAGAGATGTAGGAGATAAACTGATCAGTCCTAGGAAATTGTTTGCATATGACGCTGTCATTTATGGTCTAGTAAAATCATCGGAGGATCAAACCCGATTGAGAATGGACTAGATAACGTATCTGTATGGTGCAAAGAGTGGCAATTGACTCTAATTAACGAAAAGTATGATGTAATCCAAATGAGAACTAAAAGGAATTCGCTAAATTTCGGTCACACAGTTAGTCACAC
This sequence comes from Schistocerca piceifrons, assembly GCF_021461385.2. Lineage (NCBI taxonomy): Eukaryota > Metazoa > Arthropoda > Insecta > Orthoptera > Acrididae > Schistocerca > Schistocerca piceifrons. The sequence goes on along the minus strand of NC_060141.1, from coordinate 203,734,539 downwards.
AAATCTAAAAGCTGTCAATTTAACTAAGTACTTAGGGATTATAATTACGAATGATTTAAATTGGAACTATCACATAGAAATATTGTGGAGAAAGCGAAGCAAAGACTGCGCTTTATCGGCAGTGCACTTGGAAAATGCAATAGGCCTACTAAAGAGTCTCACTACACTACGCTTGTCTGTCTTCTAGAATATTGCTGCATGGTATGGGGTCCGCATCAGACAGTGAGAATACTGAAAAATTACAAAGAATTGCAGCTTGTTTCGTATTATAGTGCAATGTGGGAGAGAGTGTGAAACATAACTAAACGCGATTATAATTAGCAATCATTAAAACAAAGACTTTTTCGTTGCGAAAGGATCTTCTCTGGAAATTTCTAAAACATTTTGTTGGCACCCATCTCCATAAAAAGAAATGACCATCGTAATAAAATAAGAGAAATCAGAGATCGCACAGAAATATTTAAGCGTTCATTCTTCCCGGACGCGCTCCGAGAGTGAAACGGTAGAGAACTAGCTCGAAGGTGGTGTGATGAACACTCTGCCTTGCATTTAATTGTAAACTGCAGAGTAGTTATGCAGTAATTTCTACATCTACATGTAGATGTAGAAGTAGATGAAGATGAAGAAATTACCGGTACCAGTAACTTGGATGCAGGAGGTTTTGAGCTAATTATGGGATAGTTCTCGTACTTATCTGTTCTTATTCTGTTTGTTGTTTTGACTTTTCTATGTGCTAAGTCAGACCTTCGGATGACAATTTCGATTTCGCACGTTTTAAATGCAGCTACGTCACCTTGGCTCCCCTGCACTTCTGTTTAATTCATTCCTAAATGATTTAGATGGCAATCTTCAACTGAACTGCCTAGTGTGGTGTTCATATCGCAATATCCACATATTTAGTGAAGTTCAAATACATCTCATCATTCCTTCTACTCCCGTTACGCTTTCTTCTACTCCTTCCCCTACGACCGAATTCCAATCCCTCATGATTATTAAATTATCGTCCCTTAAATAATGAATTAATCGTTCGATATGCTCACACACTTTCTCTATCTCTTCATCATCTGCTTGAGACGTCGGTTTGTAGACGCGAATTTTTGTTGTCGGAGTTGGTTTGCTATCGAGTTTGATGAGAATAGCTCTGCCACTGAAGTGTTCACAGCAACTCATTTTCTGTCCACCATTTTCTGCTGATCGATATTACCCTATCTCTTCTGATGTACATATACACTCCTGGAAATTGAAATAAGAACACCGTGAATTCATTGTCCCAGGAAGGGGAAACTTTATTGACGCATTCCTGGGGTCAGATACATCACATGATCACACTGACAGAACAACAGGCACATAGACACAGGCAACAGAGCATGCACAATGTCGGCACTAGTACAGTGTATGTCCACCTTTCGCAGCAATGCAGGCTGCTATTCTCCCATGGAGACGATCGTAGAGATGCTGGATGTAGTCCTGTGGAACGGCTTGCCATGCCATTTCCACCTGGCGCCTCAGTTGGACCAGCGTTCGTGCTGGACGTGCAGACCGCGTGAGACGACGCTTCATCCAGTCCCAAACATGCTCAATGGGGGACAGATCCGGAGATCTTGCTGGCCAGGGTAGTTGACTTACACCTTCTAGAGCACGTTGGGTGGCACGGGATACATGCGGACGTGCATTGTCCTGTTGGAAAAGCAAGTTCCCTTGCCGGTCTAGGAATGGTAGAACGATGGATTCGATGACGGTTTGGATGTACCGTGCACTATTCAGTGTCCCCTCGACGATCACCAGTGGTGTACGGCCAGTGTAGGAGATCGCTCCCCACACCATGATGCCGTGTGTTGGCCCTGTGTGCCTCGGTCGTATGCAGTCCTGATTGTGGCGCTCACCTGCACGGCGCCAAACACGCATACGACCATCATTGGCACCAAGGCAGAAGCGACTCTCATCGCTGAAGACGACACGTCTCCATTCGTCCCTTCGTTCACGCCTGTCGCGACACCACTGGAGGCGGGCTGCACGATGTTGGGGCGTGAGCGGAAGACGGCCTAACGGTGTGCGGGACCGTAGCCCAGCTTCATGGAGACGGTTGCGAATGGTCCTCGCCGATACCCCAGGAGCAACAGTGTCCCTAATTTGCTGGGAAGTGGCGGTGCGGTCCCCTACGGCACTGCGTAGGATCCTACGGTCTTGGCGTGCATCCGTGCGTCGCTGCGGTCCGGTCCCAGGTCGACGGGCACGTGCACCTTCTGCCGACCACTGGCGACAACATCGATGTACTGTGGAGACCTCACGCTCCACGTGTTGAGCAATTCGGCGGTACGTCCACCCGGCCTCCCGCATGCCCACTATACGCTCTCGCTCAAAGTCTGTCAACTGCACATACGGTTCACGTCCACGCTGTCGCGGCATGCTACCAGTGTTAAAGACTGCGATGGAGCTCCTTATGCCACGGCAAACTGGCTGACACTGACGGCGGCGGTGCACAAATGCTGCGCAGCTAGCGCCATTCGACGGCCAACACCGCGGTTCCTGGTGTGTCCGCTGTGCCGTGCGTGTGATCATTGCTTGTACAGCCCTCTCGGAGTGTCCGGAGCAAGTATGGTGGGTCTGACACACCGGTGTCAATGTGTTCTTTTTTCCATTTCCAGGAGTGTATGTATCACTTGAAACCTGCGTCGTCAATAATTCACTGAATGTATTCCAGTCTCTATCTTCCTCTAAAGTTTTTGCCCTCTATACCTCCCCGAAGTCTTAACAGATGTTCTATCATCCTGTCCCTTCTCCTTGTCAGTGTTATCCATGTATTGCTTTCCTTTCCGAATCCGCGTCCGGCCATCCTGATTTAGGTTTTCCGTGATTTCCCCAAATCGGTCCAGGCAAATGCCGTGATGGTTCCTTTGAAAGGGCACGGCCGATTTCCTTCCCTAATCCGATGAGACCGATGACCTCGCTGTCTGGTCTCCTTCCCCAAACAACCCAACCCTTTCCGAATCTGTGCAGCACCTTCTCATAACTTATCTGATCAGTTACACTTTCAGTGGGAGGATAGCAATGTCTTCAACGTATCGAATCATTGGTATCCTATCACCTTGAATTTTAATTCCACTTCTGAATCTTTATTTTAAATTCCATCACTGTTTCTTCGAAGTACAGATTGAACTGTGGGGGCGAAAGACTACATCCCTCTCTTACATCTTTTTTAGTCCGAGTACATCGTTCTTTGTCTTTCACTCTTATTATTCCCTCTTGGTTCTTGTAGCTATTGTATATTACATATCTCTCCCTATAGCTTACCCCAATTTTTCTTAGAAATTCGAAGATTTTGGACCATTTTACACTGTCGAACGATTTTTTCAAGTCGACAACTTCTATGAGCGTGTCTTTATTTTTCTTTTTGTCTTGCTTTCATTATCAACGGCAACGTCAGAGTTACCTTTCCTAAAGCCAAACGTATCGTCATCTAACACATCCTTAATTTTCTTTCCCACTCTTCTGTGTATTATATTTGTAAGCAACTTGCATGCATGAGCTGTTACGCTGATTGTGCGATAATTCTCGCACTTGTCAGCTCTTGCAGTCTACGGAATTGTGTGGATGATGTTTTGCCGAGAGTCAGATGTTATGTCGCCGCTAGACTCATACATTCTACATACCAACGTGAATAGTTGTTTTGTCGCCACATCACCCGGCGACTTTAGAAATTATGATGGAATGTTACCTATTCCTTATTTGATCTTAAATTCACGTTGCACTCTTAATGGTACCACCCTTGCTTTTAGTTTCATCGAATGTTGTTTTGATTTTCCTATATGCTGCGTCAGTTCACCCGACATTCTTTCCTTTTTCGATTTCTTTACATTTCTCTTATATCGATATCGTCTTAGCTCCCCTGATCTGACTATTTATTTTATTCCTCAGAGACTTGTACATGTGTATTGCTTAATTTACCTGAAGATATTTGTGCTTTCTTCTGTCATCGATCAACTGAAGTTACCCATGGTTTCTTCGCAGCTACCTTCCTGGTACCTATGTTTTTCTTCTCATCTTTCATGATTGCCCTTTTTAGCGATGTCCATTCGTCTTCAACTGTACTACCTACTGAGCCATTCCATATTGCTGTATCTATACGCTTAGAGATCTTCAAGCGTATCTCGTCATTCCTTAGTACTCCGTATCCCACTTCTTTGCGTAATGATACTTCCTGACTAATCTCTTAAACTTCAGCCTACTATTCATCATTACAAGACTAAGATCTGAGTCTGTATCTGATCCTAGGGACACCCTACAATCCAGTGTCTGATTTAGGAATCTCTGTCTGACCATGATGTAATCTAACTGAAATATTCCCGTATCATCCGGGTTTTTCCATGTATACCTTCTCCTCTTATGATTTTGGACGGAGTATTCGCTATTACTAGCTAAAATTTATCACAGAACTCAACTAGTCTTTCTCCTCTCTCATCCCTTTGTCCCAAGCTCACACTCCCCTGTAACGGTTTAAACTACTGCTTCCCGTACAACTGCATTTCAATCCCCTGCGATTATTAGATTTTCATCTCCCTTTACGTATTGTATTACCCTTTCAATATCCTCACGTACTTTCTCTATCTGTATACCTGAACTATCGTTGTCGGTGTTGGTTTGCTGTCGATTCTGATAAGAACAATCCTATCAGTGAACTGTTCACAGTAATACGCTCTCTGCCCTACCTTCCTATTCGTAGCGCATCCTATTGCGCTGTATGATTTTCTGCTCCTGTCGATATTCTCCTATATTCAGCTGACTAGAAATCCTTGTCTTCTTTCCATTTCCCCTCATTGACCCCTACTATATCTAAATTGACCCTTTCATTTCTCTTTTCAGATTTTCTAGCATCCCTACTACGTTCAAACTTTCGACATTACGTCCCGACTCGTAGAACATTATCCTTTCGTTGGTAATTCAGTCCTTTTCTCATGGCCACCACCCCCTTGGCAACCACTTCCCGGAGATCCGAACGTGGGGGGAATCTTTTGACAATGGAGACATCATCACGACACTTTTTCAGTTACGGGCCACATGTCTTGTGGATACTCGTTTGTGTCTTTAACGCAGTGGTTTCCATTCCCTTATGCATCCTCATGCCCTTCATCATTGATGATTCTTCTGTCTTTAGGGGCAGTTTCCCACCCCAAGGGCGAGAATGTGCCCTGAAACTCTGTCCGCTCCTCTACTCTGCTTGACGCGGTTGCTGTCAAAATGAGGGTGACTTCATATGCTGGACGTCTTCTGCCGCCAGTGCCAATTATTAATGAAAACATTATTGGTGGCGAGTTTCGAAACCGGGACCGAGGACGCCGCCGTTAGACTACGGGTGCACCTGAATATATCGACCAATAGTTCAGGAGACATTGAGGTAAAGATTTACTCTGAAACGAAGGACACGACAGGAATTCGTGACGACCGTAATAAACCATTCAGAAGATTGATCACACAAAATATGCGTTATGAACTACGCGCAGTATTAAAATACAAACCTACGCTCTTATTGATGTTATCATCAAACACTTTCTTATCTCTACCTACTTTTCTTGTGCTATCCAAGGAACCTCTAGCCTTCGTTATAATAGAGGTGTCGTTGAATGCAATTTTATTCGCGTTTTGCACTGTGTGCTCAACTACCGTGTGTTTCTACGGATATCGTCGTAGCAGATACGTCACATGTTCCACCCGGTCTGCACAATGTAACTCTTTCTGCAGTCACATAGTGTTTGGAAACACTAGGGAAGCTTAGGTCTTCATTATCTTTCACAGACCTCATGGGATAACGTATATTGGCTGGAGTTGTAAAGTTTGGGTTAATGTTTCGTCTCTTCCCTGTCACCCAATGACGGAATGACCTAAAGCCAAGCTTTTTGTTCTCTTCCTTGGCAGTGTTCCGCTTTCGAAAAATTCGGTAATTCCTTCCAATACTTCTTCGTTATTGCGGCCATCCTCACGAAGACTAATCGTAAATGGTTTACTTCTTGTGGCGTATTTTCAGCATCAAAGAAGTCCGCTCGATGACCCAGGGTCCTTTCAAGAGTGTCGAGCGCCGATGGGCTTTCAGTCTATGGGTTTCCAGTGCGCAGCTATCGGTCCATATGTGTTGATTTCCGATATACGCTGTGGTTAAGATACCCATTCGGTTTTTGTATGTTAGAACGTCAAGGAAGGGCCAGACACGGTATTTTTCAACCTCCATAGTGAACATGATGTGGTCATGGGTGCTACAGAGACGTTCGTAGAATTCTTCCAGTTTTTCATGTTGATGTCAGCAGACAAAGAATGTGTCGTTGACGTAAAATTAAAACAGTTTTTTACGTGAGCATAAAACTATATTCAACGACACCTCCATCTTCAAAGAGGCCAACGGGCTCAGCGAGTACGTAACTAAAGAAGCTATAAAGATCAAAATAACTGTAAACGCAGTAAACAAAGACTTCGGTTCGCAGTGCAGTGTGGATCCTGGCCTTGACGTCCGACTATGTGCGTCAGACGCAGGACAGAAATATTGCATTATAATCTTTTTATTGCCAGAACATGTTTCGGCATATTTAGGCCATCATCAGTTGGTGTAACAGGGAGACCTAGATTCCCATAATTTAATCTGGAAATATGTCTGTTGCTAGGGTTTTAAAAACAAACGATGGCGAGATTTAGATGTTCCATTTCAGACAGAGTGTGAGATAGTATGTATCCCAGAGATATAGAAGAGATCTAATTTTTTGAGAAATAGTTTCAGAAAATATCAGCGTTTATGAAATACTATCAACTCAGAATTTTCCCTTCAGTCCAACTTAGAGCAGTTAGCGCTCCATGTCATCAGCTCCAGCAGTCAACAATGAGTATGTAACCGTCTGAGGATGATCAGTTATAAATCGAAACCGGTCACCTTTTTCTCCTTTTTTTTCTTTTGAATAAAATAAATTTATGTGGTCTAGGCCACTTTATTACATTTTTAAGTGATCTAATAGCTTGGACATCCATTTTCATGTTAATTAAAGCTACTGTTTTCACCTCCCACATAGTATGTTGATGCCTAGTTCCACTTATTCAGCCGGCCGCAATGGCCGAGCGGTTCTAGGCGCGTCAGTCCGGAAACGCGTGACTGCTACGGTCGCAGGTTCGAATCCTGCCTCGGGCATGGATGTCCTTAGGTTAGTTAGGTTTAAGTAGTTCTATGACCTAGGGGACTGATGACCTCAGATGTTAAGTCCCATAGTGCTCAGAGCTATTTGAACCATTTAAAATAATTTTTGGACCATTTATTCGATGATGTTTTAGTCATAAGAGACCAAGAATCGGTACAAGTTCGATAACTTATTCACTCTTGTAGACCAAAGTACCATCGATTCCTAACTTAAATTTACGTAACATATGTTACATTTTAACGAAACACAGTGTATAATTATCTTCTGATGTGTATGAAATCAGACACATTAAATACACTTTTAACGATATTTTTGAGTAAACCCAATGTACACGTTCATTTCCTGTATTGCGCACACCTGTAAATACAAAAATTTTGCACATGTATATTAAGAAGAACATGAGGGGCATAAACTTTCCTTGAGGCACGTTGTAGGAAACTAAGCTATGATACCTTTTTTGGTAATAAAAGTAGGTCGTATTGCATCATATTTATTATATTTTGTAGCACAATGATTTTGCATACCTCGCAAGATATAAAACTCTCTCACTACAGGCAATCAAATGAAAGCTAGAGGTGATATTTTAATTAATACAGGATAAACCCTGCCACTTTAAAACATTAATTATTTGACGAAAATTCATCCAACGAGATTTTTACTGCAGAAACAACCATTACACACACTATACGTACAAGTGAATAACATTCATCAGTAAATTATTTGGAATATTTCGAATGAAAAGCAGCTATTTGTATGTTATTAAATGTCAATTATATCGTCGTGCAAACACATTCCGCACAAAGAGTTGTAACTAGTGGTTCCTCCACAATAGAAGTGTCTAACGGCAAGCGACTACATTCGAAATGTCAGTCCGTTTAATTACGTTTGAATTTGTCTTTCCCTGAAAAATAAAGTTTAAAATAGATTTTGTCTGGTAAATGATGACGTGGATAGTACTTTTAAATACAAATGCTTCAGCAGTAACTGCCACGTGTTGATGAGATTTCTAACAAATGAGTTATTTGATTCTTATTGCTGTCTACTAACAACATTTTCAGCAGCATGTCAGCCATGTTGCGTTATTATCGAGGGAAAAGTTTTTCTGTTTACTAGACAAACACGTAATACGTTTTTCAGTAAATTATTGTGCTTAGAACATTTAGACAACTTTTGCACGAGTTTTGTATTGGAAGCGATAAGCCAGTTCTCCCAGTCTCATGGTTTTCTTTGTGTGTGTGGGGGGGGGGGGGGGGAGGGTGGGTGATTGGAACGTTTTGTGCACAGGACACTGATAGATACTCCTGCTCCTGGAGAGTTGATTGTCCATTTGGCTCAAGTTGCCACCGTTATGGGTGGAACACCTCGTTGTGTTTAGAACAGTCACTAGCGCACAGGTGCCAGTTGTGCATTTATGTAAACAGACGACATTTTCAACAAAATCTCTAAGACACTATGAATGACTCGCGAGTTGGAATGCCGTCTCCGTACACCACTAGCGGCGAAACCTTCATGGGTGCTGGATGGAAAACAACGTTCCTGTGATGTTTTTGTCGCATAAAAATTGTATTCTTTCTACTTTTTCTTAACACTCTATAAATTTGTATACGTAGTTTTTTAACACCCCGTCTGCTGTGGAAGATACTGCATCGTATCTACTTTTTATCCCATTCCTCTCAAGTTTTGAGCTGTTTATATGCATCTGTTAGTACCCTAATGCCTCTTCATCTCATGATCCGTACGCTGTATATGCGGTGGAACCAGTATAATGCTGACACAGTCTTTTGTTTTTTAGTACACTTTCTCCACAATTATTGAACAGGGGATCGCGATAGTCATATCGTCCTTCTTCCTTGGATTCTTCTTTACGTTTTCCCCGAATTTTTGTTACAATTTATTACGATATTAAGGTGCCTCTCTGAAACCGTTCCGTATCCGTTGTCAGGCCTACTTGATCAAGACTCCCAATAACACAATAACATTCTAGAATTGGCCACACTAACGCCTTGCATATAACTTCATTGACAGATGCATAGTATTTTTCCAAAACTCATTTGACATGTACAAGAGAGTACTGAAATGTAATGCCACCGAATTTTTTATGTGAAAGTCTTGAAGCTTTCTGAATAAAACAAACGTTATTAACATTCTACATGTTTACTGTTTATGTCTACGGATTTATTTCTCAACACATTCACTCCGGTGACGAACACGTTTCTGCCAACACGCTACAATGTGGAACCTTCTCGCGGAAGAGAGCTGAAAATATTTAGACGTGTGCAATAAGGATGGAAAATGTTAATAACGTCTCTGTAGGGTGTTTGACTTTGCTGTCGGACACACAACCTTACCCCTGCTTGCACAGCTTCGTCACTATCAAAGTGAAGCCCTCGACAGTGCTCTGTAAGGTTTGTAAACAGATGAAATCGGATGGGGCCTAGGGGACTGTAGGGGGGATGATCGATGACAGTGAAGCGAGTGCGTCGGATTGTTGCACGTTTCGCAGTGCTCGTGTGTGGCCTGGCACTGTCATGGCTGAAGGAGAGGACAGTCCATGTCCGGACGAACTCTTTTAATTCAAAACTCGATTACAGCACGCTGTTTCTCAAGCATCGACATAGTTACGTTGCAAGCCGCCATGTTACACGCTACAATGTGGAACCTTCTCGCGGAAGAGAGCTGAAAATATTTAGACATGTGCAATTAGGATGGAAAATGTTAATAACGTCTGTTTTATGTAAAAAGCTTGACGGGTTATCACATAAACAATTCCGTGGCATTAATTTTCAGCACGCCCTCGTGTACGTCTTACACTCCCCTTTCATAACCGTGATTTTACGTGACAGACCTATTTCATGTCACATCTTGCTATTACCGATAAAATAAGTATACAACGCGAAGTGCTCTAGGTATTCGCAACTAGTGTTCTAATCGGATAACTTAGGGGATTTTCCTCTCTTTTTCGTAGGCACTGTCGTACGTTTATCTACATTTAAAATTCATTCACTGCACTAAGTAGCCATTATAGCCACGTTTTCCTGCATTTCCGTAGGATCGACGTTCCTGCGCATAACAACACTGTCAGCAAACAATGTGCCAGTGCTGATGATTCCGCCAGATAATTCGTTTACGTATGTTAAGAACATAAGACTACTTGCTGCACTTCCTTAGGTATCACCCAACGTTACTTTCGTTTCCGCAGAACATTCGCCATGCAGTATAACTTACTGTGTTCCATTAGTCAAATATTCATCGAGCCAATCACATATTCCCGACGAGCCTCCGTGGGATCTTGTCTGTATTTTGCAGCCTTCCGTTAGCATACGTTGCGTCTCAGAAGAGGAGTAATACGTGCTTCACGTCTATTCAAACGAGACGGAATGTTCGTGTAGTTATAATAGAGTACGTGTCGCCTTTGGTCCTTATTCCTCGTTCCAGATTAGAATGCTGCAGAGAACTCACACTGAAGGTCCTCCACCACCCTCTGCTGTCTGCAGAGTTAGCGGCGCGGTGTGCAGACCGCTGTCAACAAGTGTTCCTTCTCGCCCTCTCTTCGCGACCATCGCTCCCCTCTCGGAGCACCCTTACTTGAAATTCATCCTTACTTTTTACACCAACACGACTTCACGAGAAATATCGGTCTCCTAGGGCGTTGATCAGTCCAGTAATGCACAGAAGCACATTTTCCTCGCTGTTCGTGGTCTTGCGTTCGGTCCGTATTCGGTGTGATCTTTTTCACTTATTCAGATACAGCTCAACCGCGACACCATGTACTCAGTAAGACAGCATTCAATTTCGCAAAAAAATGTTGCTACAGTAACCCCAACGAGATGGAACTCGGGAGAGAGGCAGTTCAGGACACTGCCTACTCATCCAAAAGTAGGTTTACTACGGATTCCCAAAATTGTTTAGCCAGTTTCATGTAGAAAACAGCCAAAGTTCCTAAATTCAGTTTTTTTTTTATTTAATGGAAAATTACTTGAGGTAACCCGAAACTAGTTATCAATAAACAAAAAAAACTCAATCTTGCAACTTTCGCTGTGTTCTATGCCAAACTGTTTACAACAAGTTGCTGTCCAGTTATTAACCCAAAATGCTGGAGATATATATCGGTTAAGTTTAATTCAAGTACGGTTCCGCTGAAAGGACGTGGCCGATTTCTTTGTGCGTGCTTCCTCAAACCGAGCATATTCTCCGTCTCTAATGGCCTCATTGTCCACGGGGCGTACACCCCCGTCTTCCTTTCATTCCGGCCGGCTGCAGTGGCCGAGCGGTTCTAGGCTCTACAGTCTGGAAGCGCGCGACCGCTACGGTCGCAGGTTCGAATCCTGCCTCGGGCATGGATGTGTGTGATGTCCTAAAGTTAGTTTGCTTTAAGTAGTTCTTAGTTATTGGGGACTGATGACACCGGAAGTTAAGTCCCATAGTTCAAAAGGTTCAAATGGCTCTGACCACTACGGGAATTAACTTCTGAGATCATCAGTGCCCTAGAACTTAGAACTACTTAAACCTAACTAACCTAAGAACATCACACACATCCATGCCCGAGGCAGTATTCGAACTTGCGAGTGCAGCGGTGGCGCGGTTGCAGACTGTAGTGCCTAGAACTGCTCGGCCACCCCGGCCGGCTAAGCGTCATAGTGCTCAGAGCCATTTGAACCTTTCTTTCCCTGCCCTTTCACTGGATTGATCCACACGGTCAGTTGTAAATTGGCCTGATGCATCAAAACTGCATATAATAAATTGAAAAATGTCGGAGGCAATACTAGAGGAGAAAGTGTTTGGTGTCCACCACACTCCAAACATACTTGCTCCCTATGCCTGTCAACTTGCGTTCCTTTCATTACATTCCTTGTATATAGCTTCCTGTTGGTCATTAAACTTGCAACACCCATGCGACAGGATACAACAAAAAAATTGGATATTCAGGTGAATTGCATTTCAGCGGAGCCGCACTAAGTGGCAGTAATGCTGTCTACATCCTCCACAAAAGGAAAGGTTACGTAGAATGTTCTCACTTATATATCACATTTAATGCTGTTTAGGAGGAGATCATACTTTGTAAAGAAGGGAAAAAACAGCCAGCAGGTATCGGTATTCGACAATAATAGCATCGTGACATCTCGTGGCTGGCTTTAATCGCTCAGTGATATTGCAGCGCGCGCTCGTAGGTATTTCACAACTGTCATGCAAATATGAAATCGATGGATTCAGGAAGCCCGAACTCAGCGCCTTGCAAGATCCCAACTGTTCCATGCGACTAGGGCCCGCAAGGACTCGATCATACAGGATGGTGTAGTCAACTCGCGTACCTTAACTCAGCAAGTGGCTCTGTTTCCTACAAGACGACCATCAACACGGATGTTGCGACATTTCATCTTCTCAAAAGAAAGTGGAATGAACGCCCCCAGATTGCATTCATCATCATCATGTGAGCCTAGCATCTGGGTTGCTGGTATGGGATGCTTCTTGATATATAACACGATCACCAGTGGTAAGTATAACGGATAAAGAGAAGAACATCGGCTACATACAGGTCGTGTTAAAATCCTTGGTGTACTGTCATTTTATCTTTCAACAAGGTAGTGCAAAACCATATGTTGCTTGCACTATTCTGACATACCTCGATACAGAAGTGTTCGACTGTTACCCTGGCCAGCACGTTCTCCAAATCTCTCTCTCACTGAAAATATCAGGTCTTGGATTGCAATGATATTGGCACGTCACCACTTTCAACAGTTGCTACGAATTATGATCTCTAGGACAAAGCTAAAGCACCTCTTCTCGTACAGTAAAGAGCAAGGTGCCCTGCATGTTAAGACAATCACTGAGTGGAAGAAGAGCGTTCAAATCCCCAAACGACAACCGAAATTCAAGTTTAGAGGGGCTTACCTAAATCAATAACCACAAATGACAGGATGAATCAATTAAGGATGGTACGTGAGATATTTTACCCATGTTTGTTCTATATGAGCTTTCCATCCGTCTCTGATGTCCTGCTGTCAACAGAAACCTATCCTAGTCTTCCTTCCTACGCACATGAGAAAATTCAATTTGCTACAATAGCCCGGAGGCGTAATACAATAGAGGGTACGAGGAATGTTATACAACGAATTTAAGTGCAGAACTCGATATGTTTATTCACTTCAAGGGAGATGAAAGAGAAATATTGAATAAAATAGCTGGTAAATGAAACAATGCTACTACCCAACATTTTCTCTGCTATGGGAATTCATTTCAGCGCTGCCAAAATATTACTGCGTAATAAAAGCATCCGCAGTCTGTAATAAGCTTATATCAAAAAAACATGTTTTCATTGTGCTTCTACACCTTTATTCAGCTCAAATCAAGCCATGATAAATAGCTACTCTTCCTTTCTTTTTTCTTTACAACGTCGATATTTTGTATTGGCTGCTAGTAAAACAAAAGTACTATGTTTTCGGAGTGGAAGTGCTACTGCTATGGACTGTGTTAACGTTTATTACTGTCAGCGACGACAGAACATCGAAACGTACATTATACAGCACTCCTTGTAAAAATATTCAGAAAAACGCAACCTGTGGCAACACATAAAATGATCAAGTAATTCAATACATGCAGCTGATGACAGCACGACTGTGAACATAATTTTCAGCGAGCACGAGATAATAAAGTACCTTGAGCATTCGCTGTGTAGAAGCTTCCTGTAGCAATGACTATTGCTTGTAAAGTGCTTTTATTATTCCCAAATTTGTTGTTTAGTTAGATATCACGCTGTAGTACCGTGCAGCTAAAGTTAAAATTGGAAGGCTAAACTGGCCCAGGTAAAAAAGGCGTAAATTCATGTGGATAGCATGTAAAAAATAGTAATTTTTAGAGAACGGGTTTATTTTGAATCAGTGCATATAAAGAAGCAAAAATAACGATTAAAGTAAGGTTCCGGTCTCAGAAAAACCTTAAGCCTTTTACTTATTCATAGATATATACTTCATTTTGAGTGTTAATACACTCCTGGAAATGGAAAAAAGAACACATTGACACCGGTGTGTCAGACCCACCATACTTGCTCCGGACACTGCGAGAGGGCTGTACAAGCAATGATCACACGCACGGCACAGCGGACACACCAGGAACCGCGGTGTTGGCCGTCGAATGGCGCTAGCTGCGCAGCATTTGTGCACCGCCGCCGTCAGTGTCAGCCAGTTTGCCGTGGCATACGGAGCTCCATCGCAGTCTTTAACACTGGTAGCATGCCGCGACAGCGTGGACGTGAACCGTATGTGCAGTTGACGGACTTTGAGCGAGGGCGTATAGTGGGCATGCGGGAGGCCGGGTGGACGTACCGCCGAATTGCTCAACACGTGGGGCGTGAGGTCTCCACAGTACATCGATGTTGTCGCCAGTGGTCGGCAGAAGGTGCACGTGCCCGTCGACCTGGGACCGGACCGCAGCGACGCACGGATGCACGCCAAGACCGTAGGATCCTACGCAGTGCCTTAGGGGACCGCACCGCCACTTCCCAGCAAATTAGGGACACTGTTGCTCCTGGGGTATTGGCGAGGACCTTTCGCAACCGTCTCCATGAAGCTGGGCTACGGTCCCGCACACCGTTAGGCCGTCTTCCGCTCACGCCCCAACATCGTGCAGCCCGCCTCCAGTGGTGTCGCGACAGGCGTGAATGGAGGGACGAATGGAGACGTGTCGTCTTCAGCGATGAGAGTCGCTTCTGCCTTGGTGCCAATGATGGTCGTATGCGTGTTTGGCGCCGTGCAGGTGAGCGCCACAATCAGGACTGCATACGACCGAGGCACACAGGGCCAACACCCGGTATCATGGTGTGGGGAGCGATCTCCTACACTGGCCGTACACCACTGGTGATCGTCGAGGGGACACTGAATAGTGCACGGTACATCCAAACCGTCATCGGACCCATCGTTCTACCAATCCTAGACCGGCAAGGGAACTTGCTGTTCCAACAGGACAATGCACGTCCGCATGTATCCCGTGCCACCCAACGTGCTCTAGAGGGTGTAAGTCAACTACCCTGGCCAGCAAGATCTCCGGATCTGTCCCCCATTGAGCATGTTTGGGACTGGATGAAGCGCCGTCTCACGCGGTCTGCACGTCCAGCACGAACGCTGGTCCAACTGAGGCGCCAGGTGGAAATGGCATGGCAAGCCGTTCCACAGGACTACATCCAGCATCTCTACGATCGTCTCCATGGGAGAATAGCAGCCTGCATTGCTGCGAAAGGTGGATATACACTGTACTAGTGCCGACATTGTGCATGCTCTGTTGCCTGTGTCTATGTGCCTGTTGTTCTGTCAGTGTGATCATGTGATGTATCTGACCCCAGGAATGTGTCAATAAAGTTTCCCCTTCCTGGGACAATGAATTCACGGTGTTCTTATTTCAATTTCCAGGAGTGTATAAGAAAGGAGGAGAATAATGACAAAATTAAAGTTTTCATCCTTACACTTGGGATGTCTTCTCTAACACTGTAGCTTCTATTTCAGAAGGAATTTTCTTTGAGGTTATGACTTCCAAAACTGACCCAAGACGAACAACACTAATTGCTGTGATGACGGACGATTTATTTTCCTTCAGAACTGTAAAAATCTGCTCTCATCGATAAGAACTTGCAAACATGAATTTAGTTTGATAGGGTTTTTTTTTCCAAACATGGCTGGTAAATATTTATAAATAACGCACACCAGTGAATTTTGTGTGGTGCATTTTTGCATTTTATTGAGCACTGACCCAATTTTTAACTGACAAAAAAAAAACAAAGAAAACAACTTCCATAATTTTAGAAACTGCATATCTTGTTTCAAATTACTACTTAAGCTTGACATTTTTTCCACGTATCTCTGATACGAATCGTTTCATATCAGTTGATACTTAAGATATTAGTCTATGGCAGTGTGTTTGACACCCATCTCATATGGAGTAACATTGCAGCAGAAATACTGTATGCAAGTCAACTCTTACGGTTATTTACAGAAAACCTAGACGGAAGCCGTCCAGCAAGTGTATCTATAAGTATTAATGCTCGAAGCATAACATTTTGAATTGGGTCATATCGTGGAGTACCGGCATTATTTCCGTCAGTAGAACCTGTTGCTGTTCTCTGAGCTGATGTGCGACAGAATTTCGGTAGATCGGTTTACGTTCGTTCATGGAGTACTCAGATTACTTGTTAGTATTATCTTGGGAGGGACTATGTACAATGGAAAAGAGAGACAAAAAAAATTATTTTCTTGAAAGTAGTATGACTTCTCATTTCGGAGGAATCAGGGTAAGCCACAAGGTAACTGTGGAAGGGATAAATAAGAAAATGAGACACCAACCAATTTTTAGACGTTGGTTACGAGCGAGCATTGCTTTATAGCAATGGGGAAAGTTGAAAATTTGTGCCGGACCAAGATTCATTGCGCTGACGTTTTGAGTACTGCACCAACCGGGAACAATGGTCATGTCTGAAAGAAGAAACACCTCTGACATTTTCTTTACTGTGCTCAATCACCATTGCTTGTAATGTACACAGGTCTGCTGAAGTGAAGTACAGGTAATTCAGATAAGAGGAAAGTGTGATCGTTTGAGATAAAAGCTCATTTCATACCACTTATGCTGAGCTTTTGACTCACTCGTTTGATACTTTACAGTTAGCCATGATTACAAAATCTTGACCGTAGAATCGACCAAAACTAAAGTTACATTTTATATTAAATGTGGTTTATAAAAAAAGAAGAAGAAAAACTTGTTTCCAGCCCAATAAAAAATATGAAATAAAAAATAAAAATTTAAACAGAAAGAGAAGTGAGACAGTAGAACAATAGTTGACTAACTTACCGATACCACAATGGCCACATCTTTCTTTCCGAATTGGTCAGCAGTATCGATGTATCATGAAGTGGTCATTAGACAGTGAGGAAAGTAACAAAGTGCTAAATAGATTTCAGCTAATCACACCTAACACAATATATAAAGACAAATTTGTATACTTCAGTGACTGCAGTTGCTCTAATATGATTGGTATCTTTCCCTACATTATCGCAACACATGATACGATGAAAACGCACTGTCGCTTCCGCTTGCGCTCTTAGCTAATGCAGAGACAGCACTGAACTTCCAGGAAGCTTCCATAAACCTGTATCTACAGTTATCTTTCCCGTAACCGAAATATTGAGAAAATATTCTACCGCCCTATGTACTATAGCTAATTAAATCAGTCTTTCTGTGTGAGGCATGTATGGTGATTGTACTGCAAATAGCAATACGAAATACAGAAAATATTTCCAAAGCACTGAATTTAGGTACTAACTGGATTTATCTTTAGAACACGGTTGTGGTTACGTCCCACAATACAATGACTATGTATGTATGTATTAAACCTGGGACCTAGAAACGACGGAGAGGCTTCGTCCCGCCGTAGCCCTCAGTGGTTCACAACCCCACAACAGGCCGCAGCAGTCCACCCACCCCACCGCCGCCCCACACTGAACCCAAGGTTATTGTCGTGCGCTTCGGCCCCCAGTGGAACCACCCCCCCCCCCCCCCCCCCCCCTCGAGAACGTCACAGACCAGAGACCAGACGAGTGTAACCCCAAATGTTGGCGTGGTAGACAAATTGTGGAAAAACGTGGAAATGGTGTTGGCGCAGCAATCGACGACACAGTGCAACTGAGGCGGAATAAGGGGATCCAGCCCGCATTCGCCGAGGTAGATGGAAAACCGCCTGAAAAATCTTCCACAGACCGCCCGGCACACCAGACCTCGACAACAATGCGCGGAGTGGATTCGTGCAGGGGACCGGCACGCCTTCCCGCTCAGGAAGCAGCGCCTTAGCCCTCTCGGCTAGCCAGGTGGGCCAAACTATGACTAACGCAGATATATTTTATGTGTATTAATAAGGGCATTTTCATTCATTAACCCTACAGATGTTGCACAGATTCCGTAACTCATTTCATTGCCCTATCCCTAAGATCAATGTTGTCTTCAAACTATTTTCAATCAAATGGTAATTCAGATCAGAAGATAAGCAAAAGTCACTGGCTACGACGCGTAGAGGTTACTATGGAAGCACCAGAGTGAGTATCTCATAACACTTCCACAATTCACTTAGACATCGTCATCCACTGAACATCTGATCACAGAGAAAATTCCATGAGCTTTGTAAAGTAAGGCCTATGGTAAGACATTCAAAATGCATCATTCGAAGCAACACCACTCTATCACCTCCTGTTGAATACCTTTCAATTTAAAATCGACACGGTTGTTTAGGAGTCGCTTTTAGAACACAATCGTGCCGCAACTGATACTTGAAAATGTGTGACAACTTGTACAAGCGGCAAGGAAAACGTCGTTGCAGCCTGTTGTGCGAAAATATCTGTCTCCATTTAAATGGCAATTGTAACTTTATTTACGGCTAAGTCTCCCGTCTATAACTTTTTTTATCTAAAACGTAGTAATCGTACCAACCGTCATGGTTCCCCCACATACAATTATGTCGGAGCAAAAGACTAATTAATATAATAAAATATTGGAGAGTTTTCATTATGAATTGATACAGCTAACTGGAATGCTACAACAGTTACACCGTCCGTAGTTGATATGGTATCTCACTGAGAACTTATAATAACTTTCTTAAAATTTCATTGTGAAAACGTTAGTGTCTTTCACATTAAATATTGGATATGGTGATGCTGTGTGAGTTACATATTCTTTTCGCAACAACTTGTACGTTAGTAGAATAGCAGAAGTGCCACTTAACCCTCAGCAGGAGCAATAAAAATTAATGACTTTTCTTTGTTCATTATACAACTCATCTCGGTGTTCTAGAAGGCCGAACATGGTTAATGTTTTTTTTCCGACATATATGACATCCGTTACTCTCTTAATGCGACGTATAACATTCCGCTTACTTCCCAGAACATGTAAGAGTCAGGAGAAATTGACAAATATGGACAGAAGCAGCTTCTATTGTATACAAATTGCATGGAAGTGAGAGTTCCGAGTTTAGAAAGTAGGTACTGCGAAATTGCAGGAATAACAACAGAACAGATTTCCTGAAATGTTAATAAGACTTCAAGCTCATTTTAAGTGGAAGAGTAATTTCCAATTTAAAAATGAAACGGCGATACGCTTTGGACAGTAACGCTCGAGAAGTGGCAAGGGCTGCACCGCCTCTTCTTACATGCATGCATTGATGAACGACGCCTTTGCAAGGCTGTGTAATTCGAAGAATCATCATTTTCGGTATGTATAGTGTTAAGTTCATTATTTATTATTTTACTTCTAGCATGTTCAGAAATATAATTGCTAATGACATAATCAAGAGTAGGTGGACACATCCAGATATTCGACATTCTGCGAGGTAACAATGGAGGCAAATAGACTGACAGCAAATCACTGTTTGGGATCGACTACAGACCCGTTACTTTGTTTAAATATTTGACGGTTCCGCATTTACAGCAAATTTCCTCATTGAGTTAAATAATGTTGTTTCAAGGATTTTTTAAAAAGTTGATACTTTAAAAAACGTAATTTCCAGGCTGTTATCATGCGCAGCAGATGTTGAATTTGTTACATTTCAGTCCTACAATTGAGATGTTACATGGTTACAATATCACGAAGGTTCACTTGCAGCAGTTCATTGTTTTGTCGAAGATGGACTGCTGTGTCATGACTTGGTTTACATATTTGACGGTTCAGCTTATACAGCAAGACTCCTGCTTAAACTTGTGTTTTTGAAGCTAATAAAGTTTAACAAAGCACTTTGTGGACCTTTGTCAATCATAAAACATCTTATGGTTGACATTTACGGACTATCCATGTTCTGTACGGTGACAGTGTGGGAACGTAGGCGGGTACCAGCACATAACTATTTGTTTGGGACGAACTACTTTGGCAAAGACTTGTTTAAATATTTGACGGTTCTGCTTTTACAGCAGACATTCTCCTTCATGTCAGATTTGTTGTTGTATTGCATTACTTTAAATCTATTACTTTAAGAAACATAGTTTCTAGCGCTATTATCGTGCATTATAGCTACTCAAATTGGTCATTGACAGTGTTAGAGTTGAAGCGCTATCCGGAGGTGCTGCATCTTTATACAACGCCGGTAATGCTTCGGCAGCAGTCTTTTGTTTGGAACGTACTATACTGACAATGGCGTTATTACATACATGTTTGTCTGTTATGCATTTAAGCGTAAAAAAGCATACTCGAATTCAACAGTGTCGTATTTTTGCATTTTTAAAACTGGCAAGTCCAACACATAGTCTCATGGACATTGATCATGCATAGTACATATTAAAGTTTTCACACTTCAATGCCACAGTTAAGACGTTGTAGGAATAATAGACGTTCAGCTTAGAGAGAAATGAGGGACATTTACTGGCTACATGTTACTGTTTGTTAGGGACGGACTACTGTGGCATTACTTTGTTTACATATCTGACGCCTCATGTATGTCAGGTACAAATGATGTCAATTTTTTAATACAACTCTTAAAATTATCTGAGGGGTCCACATGCTGCAGAGTTACAAAGTGGCAGGTGGCATTGTTGTCAGTGATGCTAGACGCTGGCTACTGACCGTGGTGTAGGCGGCGCTGGCGTAGCTGCCCATGCGCACGGAGCGCCAGCAGCAGCACGACTGCAGGATGGCCATGCTCGCATGTCTGCCGCCGCGCCCGCCGCCGCACAGACTGCTGGACGCCGGCGTCGGACGCCGGAGCGACGCCGTGGCGAGGCGGGTGGCAGTGCGCACGCGCGCCGCACCTGATGCGCGCACTGGCCTACCCCACGCAGCCGGGACGTGCCCCGACTGGGCGCCGCGATGCGCAGCGTCTAGCCGCTCATAGCGCCGATCGGCCCAATGAAAAACGTGTCCCGACTGCGGCCGAGAGGCGCCGGCAAACTTATCTTATATCCGGCTGCGGCTTAATCCCCATTCCCGTACGGGTGACGTACACTTCATATCAACACAAACACAGGGTAACAAACGAGAACAGAATAAGGCGGAAGATAAGAGGGAGAAAGGGAGAGAAAGAGGACATCCCGCAAACAAAGGCTTCGGGTTAACTTCCTGTCATTTAAACTCAGACAGGATCCCGATTCGCTAAGAAAGCCAAGTGGGATCACTATGGGACTTAACTTCAGAGGTCATCAGTCCTCTAGAACTTAGAACTACTTAAACCTAACTAACCTAAGGACAACACACACTTCCATGCCCGAGGCAGGATTCGAATCTGCGACCGCTGCAGTCACGCGGTTCCAGACTGTAGCGCCTAGAACCGCTCGGCCACTCCGGCCTGCGCGATAGGAGACAAAGCATCTCAATTCCCTCAGGGATCATTACTGGGACCACTATTCGCACCCTGAGTAGCGAGGAGTGGTTACCCTCTTAATATTTCGTAACTGACGCAATATCATGATACGAAAGTCTCTGCAAATTACAGTACCAAATAGGTGAGCATTTTGCCGTATAATTAATATTTATAGCTTATACTTACCTTCCGAGATATAAAGGCAACTATTTCACATTTTAAAAAAAATTGAAGAACTACTATTCTATTGATATCAACCACTGCCTCGTAGTAAGAGGTGAACCAGAGGAGTGTTGAAAGCAAAACTGATTGCAAAAATAGTTCGAAAATGTGGTAATGTATGTTGTGTAGTAATATAGGGCCTAAATTTACTTGTACATTGCAGCCCCAGCTCCATTTCTTTTGAAATGTATACTACTAGAGTAGAGCTACATTACGCTCATGAACTTCCGTCTCATGTCTAGCTGTTTAGCTCCAAGACGGTCAGAGGCAACATTATGGGGAAATCTGCAAACAAATTAAGCAACCGTTTCACAACAATTAAAACTATCTTTCAAGATTGTTACTAGATGGGCCGTGGAAAAAATTGCTGTTTTGAAGAGCGCGACGCAGCGCGTTGTGTGAAACAATCGCCCTCCATTCCTGGCGGTCGCGCCGCTGTGGCAATCGCAGCTTTGGTGTCTCCCTCTGCTGATAAAGGGGAAAGGTTGCCTGTTCACGTGCATTTAAAGGACGCGATGAGCTCGCAAGGGGTCAGTTGGTCAGTCGGAGTGAGTCTGGGTCTACGCAGCAGCTGGTCCCATCTTCTCCACTGACGCGCGTGGTAATCAGGCGCCATCACTGAATACGAAGTCAAGTGTATTGCCGAGGTGTTCCTTGTGGCAGAGGCCGGCACCTATAGCTTCGACCCTATGTAGCGTCGTTTGATGACGTTCCAGACACAGATTGCTATCCAAGATTTGTTCCTCAAGATGCACTCTATAGCCCCTCGACGCTTGTCGCAACATTTATGGGACACCCTGTATAGGGATATTTTCTGAGTATTTTCGTACGATGGACTGTATGGTATTTGCTGGTGTGTTACATAATGATACTATAGTTATGATTTATTCAGTTTGATACATCAACTATCTGTGAGAATATCTTCACAACAGTGAAAAAGTACGTAAAATCTCTTCACAAAAACGTAAAACACAAACACAGAAGAACACATCAGTCCTTTGGAGAAACACGTACAACTGTGTTATAATCACTACAGCCCGGCAATATTTAACAAACGACATATTTTCCACCTTGACTGAATATATTTGTTTACAGTCGAAATTTAAGCATTCTCAGATGACAGCCAGAACATCATAATATATCGTTTAAAACAATTGTAACTGTTCTGAATTGTGTTGTGAAAATAAAATTATTGCTTTACAAACTTATTTATATTTTTTTCCTGCCTCACTGTAAAATACATCCGATAGCCATTCCTTTTAAGAGGACACAGTCCTTGTGTCAGTCATGTTCTTACAGGTCGCACTTAAGAATGGAGTAACAGGCCGTAACTGCCTTTGTGTGTAAATAAATGTACCAACATTCCAGACAGGAAATGTTGTCATTTCTCAAACACTTATATTTCTATCACGGCGTTTATCATCTATTTGTCAGTGTACAGTACAGCGCAGAGCATGAATAAGAGAGGTGGATATCGGCCAACTCTTCACCCGCAGAAATATCCATGTCATAAGTCACTCTTAACGCACAACTAACATGACCTCAAAAACAAACCCGATACAGAAGCGAGTAGTATCGAATGCAAGCTCGAGTGCGAAGAATAAAGCGGGCATTAGTGTTGTCAGAAAAAGTACCATGAGTTAGTGGGACACGTTTGTTTCCAGACAAGAGACATAACACATACGTGACTTTTTCATCGTTGTGAAGATATTTTCTACAATGTAATGTAGATACAGTGCACATCTTATCATGATTTTGAGCTCGACAACATCCCTCACTCTGGATAGATACTGGCTCAGTCCTTCAGATAAACAAGTGGATAGTGGTCGTGCACAAAAGGGAAATCAAATATTGTTTTCGTGGTCGCAATACCAGCCGATTATGTTTGTAGTGTCACATTATAAATAATGTGTGAAGAGTATCCACGGTGAACAGTATTGAGAAATGAATTAGCAGCACACCTTTTTGCATTATTATCTAACTTCTTGGCGAAATGGTACTGTACACTACAGGTAAACCAAGTAAGATAACGATGTGTTAAACAAACTGACCTATCATTCGTAAAGATCGAGGTTTCAACCTCCACCATACCATCTTGATTGAGATTTTAGGTGGTTCAAATGGCTCTGAGCACTATGGGACTCAACATCTTAGGTCATAAGTCCCCTAGAACTTAGAACTACTTAAACCTAACTAACCTAAGGACATCACACACACCCATGCCCGAGGCAGGATTCGAACCTGCGACCGTAGCAGTCCCGCGGTTCCGGACTGCAGCGCCAGAACTGCTAGACCACCGCGGCCGGCGAGACTTTAGGTGGATTGCCTAAATTACTTCTCTCAAATGCCTGGATGGATCCTATCATAAGGTCACGGCCGACTAACAATTCAGTCCTTGTCAAGATAGACCTGTAAAAATGTAAATCCTCATGTACTTGAATGGGTTCTTTGTGTACTTAAACTGCAATGCCGTAACTTTTCCAACACTCTTGTAAAAGCGATCCGTGGATGAATAAAACAAGTACTACTGTTACAAATACAAATGGATGGGTTAGAAATCATACTAAATGCAATTATCCTGCAAGGAGCCACCGGAGACCTCGGGTTCCTCATACTAAAATATTTTGAAATTATTCCTGAACATATTTCTAAAGAACCAACACTCAGTTCCTATTCACGAGTGCCATGCTACTCGTATCGTTCAGTCTGTTGCGCGACAGAATCATGTGCATAGTATGTGAGTTCATGCAATGTGACCTGGCACCCAGTCTATCCAGCTGGTACAGATTATTTTTGCAGCAAAAAGACTTATATATCGGCTGAAATCTTACATTAATTGGTGACCTTGCACAGGATTCGATCAGTGCCGTCAGATTTTCCAGGATTAAAATGAACGTTTCTGAGCTGATTCGATTTCCTAAATTTTTAATTAATTGATCACGTTTTGCATACAAAATTAGTGACACTGACTAGAAGTCACAACTATGCAGTTTTTGATGAATGTCAGAAAACTGTGAAAGTGTGACCAAAGTGGCTGGAGTATTTAATTTGACCTGTGCTTTCGTTTAGCTTTTTCTTTTACTGTGATTCTGTAGTTTGGTCCACAGTGGTATTGATTCTGGCATTGTACCAGCTTCGTAGATTTTGGAAGAGATTCTTAGAGAATGAAAGATCAGGGGTGATGTGTTGCTTAGGATAGCAGGAACCTGATTATGTTTTGGCCCTAAAATCTAAACGAATCCGGATGAGGAGCCGAAGTAGGGCAAAAGGAAAATTAGAAAGAGAGGGTTAATAATGTGGAGGTGGCATATAGTGATGAGGAAACAGCTGTAACCCGAAGAGCAGGCAATGGCTCCAGTAGGAAGTATAAATATGGGAGAGTAGGGTGTCTGACTCAGATGGTAGAGTGGGAATCACCGATATTAGTGCTGGTACAGGAGTGACTGAAAATGCGGTAGCTCCGGAAAACGAAGGCTGTATCAAGATTCGTGAAATGTCTGATGTGGAAAGTAGCGCTGGATCAAATTTCACTGTCCCTGGAGATGCTCAACTGAGTCAACCTAGTACGTCATCGGCAAAGTTTTTAGGGGAAAGATTAGATTAGATTAGATTTACTTTCATTCCAATTCATCCGTAGTGAGGAGGTCCTTCTGGATGTGGAACATGTCAGAAAAACAACAATACATGACAAATATTTACAACTAAAACAAATAAGCTATTGTACCATTCCAGAGGCCCCAAGTGGAATGATCGTCATTTCTTAATGAACACTATATGAAAGTCATTTTACAAATACTAATGCACTGAATTTAAAATAAAAAAGTTTTTTATTTATATATAAGGTAATAAACATGTAATACAACTACTATAATACTTATTTACAATGAACACATTACTGCACTGAAATGGTGCAGAAGTTAGATTGTACTTACACACACACACACACACACAAACACACACACACGAAGGAGAGGTTCAACGTATTACTCGAAAGTAATGAGTGAGGACAGAAAATGGATGTTATATCAGCAAAATAAAGAAAAAAAGAAACTGGGACGCTACGGGAGCAAATTCCACTACTGCAACAACAGATTAGCCATGTGTAGCAGTGAAGGGCAAGAGAGCCTTGTCGAAGGAGCAGAGGGTCGGAAAAATAAGGTGGCGTAGCAAGTGAGTCAAATATTGGCGAAAATTGAAAATTCGTTGTGTAAATCAGCAAAAAATAAAAAAAAACTCAAGGCTAGCAAATGAGAGATAATCGAGCAGGAAGTCAGGAATGTGTGTGAAGAGTCGGACAGTATGTGACTGGTACCGTGGTAGAAACAGCACATAAACAAAAGCAAGAAGGAATAAATCAACGACAGCAGCAAATGAGTGAGGAGTTGGTCAGCGATTATGGAAGCTCTGAGGCAAAGTTCACGTAGGTGGTAGGTGGCTAGCAGACGCAACTGACGCAAGTAACTGTGCACAGCTTTCAGACAGCTACGTTTGTTAACCAGGACGTGTTAGTCCGGAGACAATCCGTGGGCGGAAATATTCTTCTGACGCATGTCTATATGAGGAAGAACATAATCTGAGAAGCAGCAGTCGAGTAAGGTCACATGAAGATGAACTCTTTGATTACAACCACTTCTTACACAGCTACAGCAAACTACCTGTAGTGCAGTAAAGAAAAAACTAAGAGAAAAGTTCAGAAACCAATGCGAGATTGAGTAACAACGAACTTAAAATGGGTGAAATAGGAAACCTTAGTTTCTCACGATCACCCAAAGCTTAGTGATTATGCTGCAGACTATCACCTAATTTTATAGCTATGTTAACAGGCCACGGAAGACTTCAATCCTGTTACATACGGTTCAAAATAAATGACGACGCACTGTGTACATGTAATGGAGGACTCCAAACTATTGACACCTACTTTTCGACTGCAGCAATTTAACGGCAAATAGTTTAAAAAAACGAGACGATGACCCATCAATAAATCAGATTTAGTTCAGAAATTCACAACAGGTGTTTAGTACTTTTGTAATTAGTAAAAATTTTGAGCTGTACGACAACAGTTGGTGTCAACTGGTTTGTACTCTAACTCATGCAGTCACTGACTGAGTTATCAGGCGGTCAGAAGGTTTCACAACACCAAGTACATGTGTCCGCACTTCAGCGTTCATTTAATTTGTAGATACTTGAAAAGTGAGACCTTAGACGTCGCTATTAATATGATACTGAGGCACTTTTAAAGTTTAGTCAGATTCTAATTTTATTGTACCCGTGGTCTAGGGATAGCGTCTTTGATTCATAATCAAAACATCTTCGGTCCCGGGTTCGATCCCCGCCACCGCCTAAATTTTGGTAAATAATCAGCATTGGCGGCCGAAGACTTCCGGCATAAGAAGTCAGCCTCATTCTGCCAACGCCCTTGTCAAAGAGGGCGGAGGAGCGGATAGAGGTTCAGGGCATTCTCTTGTCCTAGGGGTGGGAAATTGCCCCTAAAGGCGGAAGAATCAGCAATGATCAATGACATGAGGATGCCGAAGGCAATGGAAACCACTGCATTAAAGACACGTACCGTGTATCCACAGGACATGTGGCCCGTAATTGAAGAAGTATCATGATAATCTCTCCATTGGCAAAAGATTCCGGAATAGTCCCCCATTCCGATCTCAGGGAGGGGACAGCCAAGGGGGAGGTTACCATGAGAAAAAGATTGAATAATCAACGAAAGGATAACGTTCTACGAGTCGGGGCGTGGAATGTCAGAAGCTTGAACGTGGTAGGGAAACTAGAAAATCTGAAAAGGGAAATGCAAAGGCTCAATCTAGATATAGTAGGGGTCAGTGAAGTGAAGTGAAAGGAAGACAAGGATTTCTGGTCAGATGTGTATCGGGTAATATCAACAGCAGCAGAAAATGGTAAACAGGTGTAGGATTCGTTATGAATAGGAAGGTAGGGCAGAGGGTGTGTTACTGTTAACAGTTCAGTGACCGGGTTGTTCTAATCAGAATCGACAGCAGACCAACACCGACAACGATAGTTCAGGTATACACGCCGACGTCGCAAGCTGAAGATGAACAGATAGAGAAACTGTATGAGGATATTGAAAGGGTAATGCAGTATGTAAAGAGGGACGAAAATCTAATACTCATGGGCGACTGGAATGAAGTTGTAGGGGAAGGAGTAGAAGAAAAGGTTACAGGAGAATATGGGCTTGGGACAACGAATGAAAGAGGAGAAAGACTAATTGAGTTCTGTAACAAGTTTCAGCTAGTAATAGCGAATACCCTGTTCAAGAATCACAAGAGGAGGAGGTATACTTGGAAAAGGCCGGGAGATACGGGAAGATTTCAATTAGATTACTTCAGGGTCAGACAGAGATTCCGAAATCAGATACTGGATTGTAAGGCGTACCCAGGAGCAGATATAGACTCAGATCACAATATAGTAGTGATGAAGAGTAGGCTGAAGTTCAAGACATTAGTCAGGAAGAGTCAATACGCAAAGAAGTGGGATACGGAAGTACTAAGGAATGACGAGATACGTTTGAAGTTCTCTAACGCTATAGATACAGCAATAAGGAACAGCGCAGTAGGCAGTACAGTTGAAGAGGAATGGACATCTCTAAAAAGGGCCATCACAAAAGTTGGGAAGGAAAACATAGGTACAAAGAAGGTAGCTGCGAAGAAACCATGGGTAACAGAAAAATACTTCAGTTGATTGATGAAAGGAGGAAGTACAAACATGTTCCGGGAAAATCAGGAATAGAGAAATACAAGTCGCTGAGAAATGAAATAAATAGGAAGTGCAGGGAAGCTAAGACGAAATGGCTGCAGGAAAAATGTGAAGGCATCGAAAAAGATATGATTGTCGGAAGGACAGACTCAGCATACAGGGAAGTCAAAACAACCTTTGGTGACATTAAAAGCAACGGTGGTAACATTAAGAGTGCAACGGGAATTCCACTGTTAAATGCAGAGGAGAGAGCAGATAGGTGGAAAGAATACATTGAAAGCCTCTATGAGGGTGAAGATTTGTCTGATGCGATAGGAGAAGAAACAGGAGTCGATTTAGAAGAGATAGGGGATCCAGTATTAGAATCGGAAATTAAAAGAGCTTTGGAGGACTTACGGTCAAATAAGGCAGAAGAGATAGATAACATTCCATCAGAATTTCTAAAATCATTGGGGGAAGTGGCAACAAAACGACTATTCACGTTGGTGTGTGGAATATATGAGTCTGGCGACATACCATCTGACTTTCGGAAAAGCATCATCCACACAATTCCGAAGATGGCAAGAGCTGACAAGTGCGAGAATTATCGCACAATCAGCTTAACAGCTCATGCATCGAAGCTGCTTACAAGAATAATATACAGAAGAATGGAAAACAAAAATAAGAATGCGCTAGGTGACGATCAGTTTGGCTTTAGGAAAAGTAAAGGGACGATAGAGGCAATTCTGACGTTACAGCTAATAATGGAGGCAAGGCTAAAGAATAATCAAGACACGTTCATAGGATTTGTCGACCTGGAAAAAGCGTTCGAGAATATAAAATGGTACAAGCTGTTCGAGATTCTGAAAAAAGTAGGAGTAAGCTATAGGGAGAGACGGGTCATATACAATATGTACAACAACCAAGAGGGAATAATAAGAGTGGACGATCAAGAACGAAGTGCTCGTATTAAGAAGGGTGTAAGACAAGGCTTTAGCCTTTCGTCCCTACTCTTCAATCTGTACATCGAGGAAGCAATGATGGAAATAAAAGAAAGGTTCAGGAGTGGCATTAAAATACAAGGTGAAAGGATATCAATGATACGATTCGCTGATGACATTGCTATCCTGAGTGAAAGTGAAGAAGAATTAAATGATCTGCTGAATGGAATGAACAGTCTAATGAGTACACAGTATGGTTTGAGAGTAAATCGGAGAAAGACGAAGGTAATGAGAAGTAGTAGAAATGAGAACAGCGAGAAACTTAACATCAGGATTGATGGTCACGAAGTCAATGAAGTTGAGGAATTCTGCTACCTATGCAGTAAAATAACCAATGACGGACGGAGCAAGGAGGACATCAAAAGCAGACTCGCTATGGCGAAAAAGGCATTTCTGGCCAAGAGAAGTCTACTAATATCAAATACCGGCCTTAATTTGAGGAAGAAATTTCTGATGATGTACGTCTTGAGTACAGCATTGTATGGTAGTGAAACAAGGACTGTGGGAAAACCAGAACAGAAGAGAATCGAAGCATTTGAGATGTGGTGCTATAGACGAATGTTGAAAATTAGGTGGACTGATAAGGTAAGGAACGAGGAGGTTCTACGCAGAATCGGAGAGGAAAGGAATATGTGGAAGACACTGATAAGGAGAAGGGAAAGGATGATAGGACATCTGCTAAGACATGAGGGAATGACTTCCATGGTACTAGAGGGAGCTGTAGAGAGCAAAAAATGTAGAGGAAGACAGAGATTGGAATACGTCAAGCAAATAATTGAAGACGTAGGTTGCAAGTGCTACTCTGAGATGAAGAGGTTAGCACAGGAAAGGAATTCGTGGCGGGCCTCATCAAACCATTCAGTAGACTGATGACCAAAAAAAAAAGTTTTTATTTGGAAAGTTTGCCACCTGATGCAAGCGCGTGAAACGTATGATCCTTGTTAGTCTCAAAATCTGTGGATAACCTAGGATGTTAAGCCCCATACTCTAACATTACATTTTAATGAGGCATGTTTAATAAATGACAAATCACTATAGTTTTAACACCACTTCGCAATATTCGTATTGCATAAGCCTAAATATCTACAGTGTTCACAATAACTATGTCTCGTAGGCGATGTTTCCATACATTATTAGCTGTACCAAATCATGAAATATTTCTGACAGACTCTAGAAAACTAATAGCAATTACACACTACCATCAGGAACACATTTCAAGCGCATGAAGTATAAATGTCGAAAATAAGTCTACAGACACAGACTATATATCTCGCTCAGAAAATTTCCATTGCATATACTGTATGTTGTTGTTGTTGTTGTGATCTTCAGTGTTGAGACTGGTTTGATGCAGCTCTCCATGCTACTCTATCCTGTGCAAGCTTCTTCATCTCCCAGTAACTACTGCAGCCTACATGCTTCTGAATCTGCTTAGTGTATTCATCTCTTAGTCTCCCTCTACGATTTTTACCCTCCACCCTGCCCTCCAGTACTAAATTGGTGATCCCTTGATGCCTCAGAACATGTCCTACCAATCGATCCCTTCTTCTAGTCAAGTTGTGCCTCAAACTCCTCTTCTCCCCAATTCTATTCAATACCTCCTCGTTAGTTATGTGATCTACCCATCTAATCTTCAGCATTCTTCTGTGGCACCAGATTTCGAAAGCTTCTATTCTCTTCTCGTCTAAACTATTTATCGTCCATGTTTTACTTGCATACATGGCTACACTCCATACAAACACATTCAGAAACGACTTTCTGACACTTAAATCAATGCTTGATGTTAACAAATTTCTCTTCTTCAGAGACGCTTTCCTTGTCATTGCCAGTCTACAATTTAAAACCACTCTACTTCGACCATCATCAGTTATTTTGCTCCCCAAATAGCAAAACTCCTTTACTACTTTAAGTGTCTCATTTCCTAATATAATTCCCTCAGCGTCACCCGACTTAATTCGACTACATTCCATTATCCTCGTTTTGCTATTGTTGACGTTCATCTTATATCCTCCTTTCAAGACACTGTCAATTCCGTTCATCTGTTCTTCCAAGTCCTCTGCTGTCTCTGACAGAATTCTCAAAGTTTTTATTTCTTCTCCATGGATTTTGCTGTGTCGGCAGCTGGGCCAACACCTTGTAGCTCGAGATGGCTGAAAATGCACGCTAGACTAACGCAGACGCGCGTGAAGTACTGGAACAGGCTACGTAATTAATGCTATGAATAAAAGTACGTAGCTGGATTAATACTTATCTTTAATCAATCATTGTGGTACATCGCTCTTGACGATACACAGGAGACTTTAATTACAATCACTGTAAGGCTAATGGCGCCTTGCTAGTTCGTAGCCATTAACTTAGCTGAAGGCTATTCTGTCTCTCGGCTAATGAGAGAGAAAGGCTTCGTACATCTAGTCGCTAGCTAGGTCGTCCGTACAACTGGGGCGAGTGCTTGTTCGTATCACGAGACCTGCCTTGTGGTGGCGCTAGGTCTGCGATCACACAGTGGCGACACGCGGGTCCGACATGTACTAAATGGACCGCGGCCGATTTAATCTACCACCTAGCAAGTGTGGTGTCTGGCGGTGACACCACAGATTTTAATACCTACTCCGAACTTTTCTTTTGTTTCCTTCACTGCTTGCTCAATACACAGATTGAATAGCATAGGGGAGAGGTTACAACCCTGTCTCACTCCCTTCCCAACCAGTGCTTCCCTTTCATGTCCCTCGACTCTTATAACTGCCATCTGCTTTCTGTACAAATTGTAAATAGCTTTTCGCTCCCTGTATTTTACCCCTGCCACCTTCATAATTTGATACACTGTATATGTATATGTTCTCCAAGAATGTGTTTACAATTAAATCTTTGTAGTACAAGATGTGTAAATTGTACCTCTCAACTTCAACCAAGTACCTTTTCTCTTTCCCGACTTTAATAATAAGAATCTATAATTTATGGGTGAAGCAGAACCTAGCCGATAAAGTTTAGAAATATGTTCAGGGATAGTTTCAGAACCAAAGTTTAATTGAAAGGAAGTTTAATGTAACTATATATAGCATCAGTTATTACAATCAATGCTCATAAGCATATACATATTCAAGAAAACCATAATTACGCATTATCGTAAGAAATAAATTACAGAGTGAAAGGAAGTACCGACTTTGAACATTGAAACACACTTAAATCACAGATAAATTGGTTCAGAAAAGTGTACAAGGAACAAGTACACCAGTAGCGACCATCCTCTCAATAGGTCATTCTCGGAAACATATGTGGGTTGCAGTGATCATCTCGATCCTGTCAGAAGGTCATATGAAATCGATAGAGAGAGAATCAGGTCGGTCATGGTCAGACCATCGACTGAATGACTATTTGTTAAAATCCCGGATCCAATCAAGTTTAGAAACAACGGAACTAAAAAATGCCTAATTGCCTTCCTTCAAGGTGGGTCTATGGTGCCACATGATCTTCCCGTAGTTTTTGAGTCGGAGCGTCAAGTTGTTCATACAACAGAGTCTCCTTCAAGCTGTGAATCATTCGGCTGGCGTGTAATGGGCTGTAAAAGTGTGGTCTCCGCCGTGCCTCCGTAGTCAGAACGTGGGCTTCTTCACATCTCGAAGCCTCGAACGTTTGCTTCAGCTTCTCCATTTTGAACGTCCACTTCCACGTTCCCATCCAGAGAAGTTCTATCTCTCCTCTCTCCTCTCTCCTCTGCACAATTCCCGCACAAAAGAATACTCCACCAGTGAGAAGGCTCTGCAACTGGACTGTTTTCCTGCGACCGAAACTTATAGAAAACGGCATCGCGAACTCCCATTTACACATATATTGTAGAACAGCGAATGGGCTTCCTTCCTGCCTTGTGAGAGAGAGGACTGTTTACTCCATATGGAGTGCCATCATGTCACTGCAATTCCTCACCCATAAAGGGAGACGGAAAAATGATAACAGAAAACATCTGCCGAGCTTCTCACACGAAAGTAAGGATGAAAATATCCCGACCAGCCTTTAAGTCTCCGGTTTTCTGTGGAACGTGTTAACGTTGATAAGGAGAGCAGATACACCGATTAGTAAAAATAATTCTCTACTGGCCAGAGTTGCAACATAGTTCACAACACAGGCTCTTTCGAGAAAGACTCCAGCGCAGTATTGACTTTTCGTTGCATGCCGGCGTCGGTCTGAACAGTACAGAATCCTGCAACTGCCTGTCTGACGTCCAATGTCGGTGTCACTGCCTTTACCCCAATGGCGCGGTTGTAAGAAGATGCCTATGGTCTTCTGAGAGCTGACCTGCCACGGGCTCTGACCCCTCCTTCCATGAGAACCCATCGAACACTCCGTCAGGCACATAAATCACATGATACGCAATTAACTACAGAGACAGAAGGAAATGAAAAAGGATCGATTTTTGCTATCACCGATATTACCTATGTTATCAGTACCTGATAGTTATCGACAGATAGAAACAGCACATAAATTTCGATAATATTAATCAGGCCCAAGTATATATGAGACATATCAGCTCACCACATGACTGTAATGTTTCAAGATGCTATGCAACAGTAAACAGCGTGTTGCTCCACCACAGCATTGTAACAAGCTGGGAACCTGCTTATTAGGTTGCCATGTCAGTGCTGTGCTGTTGGTCGTGATGGACAAGTGGAGAGAGTTACGTACTGTCTGGGGTAACACAGCTCTGTCAGTTACCTCCGAAAAGGAAGTGCTCACTTCTGTTGCGTTCTCTTTGGGGTAGCTACGATCTGTAAGTCATAGACAGCAGTGTCCAACAGGTGCTGAGTGGGCAGTGTGCTGTCGACCTTCAGTGTCTTGTGTCTCACGGCAACAGATGAATCTCTTTTGTAGGGAGCACATTGTGCTCATGTCGGAGCGATCTAGTTACTTGTAAAACAATAAACTGGTAGCCAAGATCGCAGGAATTCTTTTTATTCCATGATTACCGGTTTCGACGAAACTAAAGCCGCCATTATCGGGTCTAGGGAGGGCTGAAAACACTGCAGATTTCATAGGTTTTGTATATGTTTACGTGATACAGTAATCTCTAGAATTATGTACAAGCCCTAATGGCGTAGTGTCACCAAACACGTAGAGACACTTATGACGCGAGCTGTGACATTCATTGGCGCCTCTCTTGATAGCGCCATCTCGCGACGCGGCCTATAGTGTAAGAACAGAGCCGGAGTTGCGGTAGTACGTAGCTTGCGCTTGTATGTGATGGAGACACTCAACATTTATAGTGTCACCTCTCTTGGACGCCTATGTGCTACTTACGACAATTTTGTAAGGTCTGCGTGTTATAGGCCACTATTAATATCACCATTGTTTGCCTTGATGTTGTAACCCTTATGTGGCCCAAAGTATGTAGCGAAATTTATATGTATACATGTTATATAAGTGGAATCCAAGCCCACTTTTATAGTGTTTTCTGTCCTCCCTAGATTCGATGATAGCGGCTTAAGTTTCGCCGAAACCGATAATCATGGAATAAAAGAAATTCCTGCGATCTTGGCTACCAGTTTATTGTTTTACAAGCTGAATCTCTGGATGACTTCCTAGTGATGTACACGATTGTGGAAGACATCTCCCGATAAATGCGCACTTGGTCTCAGCTTGAAGCGAACCTGCGAGGCATGTTGACAGACTGAACTGTCTACACAAGCTACATTGTCTTGCTCGCAAGAGTAAAAATGGCGGGTTTGACAGAACTAGACTGAAGATACAGTTTTTATACCTCTATTCCACAGGGGGCTTTAAAAAGAGATTTCCTATACGTAAGAGAACCGAAGATAGAGCTTTCGATTAAAAATTTTGTGTGACTAATGAAGGTTGGACAGAACTCTCTTAGAGAATTATATCTTCAGAGTTCGACTTAAAGTGCTTCACACATCTGAGTGCATGCTGCAGCACAGTTACACGTACACGACAACGTACACGACAAAGTAGTGTCGACCCAACCCAGGACTGCACGACTAACGCTAAATAACTTTCTAACTTTCTCTTTTTTTTGGCAGGGGGTGAAGGGGGGGGGGGCGTGGAAGGGCACTGTGCATGGTCGTCATTGCAATTCAAGAAAACAACGTTAGGAGTTAGGTAGAGGAATATCATCACTTCCACATAACTTAAGCGATTTAAGCCGCACAAGCTTGAAAAGTTCTCAGGAGGCAGAAGTGTTACCTGTTCGATTGTTAATTTTAGGGTGGCATTTCGTGGCAATGATGGGCGTAACGAGCCACCTCGCTGCCCATGTGGTAGGATAGAGCAACAGTTTAGCGCGAGCTGTGGCTACTCTAAATATAAACTTGTAGTTAGGCTGTTTAGGTTTTTTATTGGTAACGCACCGTGGCGCTCTGTATGAATATCACTGGCTGTGCTGTGTGCAGTCTGTGGCTGGTTTGCATTGTTGTTTGTTATTGTAGTGTTGGGCAGCTGTATGTTAACAGCGCGTAGCGTTGCACAGTTGGAGGTGAGCCGCCAGCAGTGGTGGATGTGGGGAGAGATGGCGGAGTTTTGAGAGCATATGACCTCGACGTGTGTCCATCTCAAACAGTAAATTTGTAAGACTGGATGTCATGAACTGATATATATATATATATATATATATATATATATATATATATATATATAATGACATTTGAACACTATTAAGGTAAATACATTGTTTGTTCTTTATCAAACTCTTTCGTTTGCTAACTGCGCCTACCAGTAGCTAGTCCCTTCGGTAGCTAGAAACTTTTATTTAGCTGGCAGTAGTGGCGCTCGCTGTATTGCAGTAGTTCGAGTAACGAAGATATTTGTGAGGTAAGTGATTGATGAAAGGTATAGATTATTGTTAGTCAGGGCCACTCTTTTGTAGGGATTTTTGAAAGTCAGATTGCGTTGCGCTAAAAATATTGTGTGTCAGTTTAGTGATGATCAGAATAAGTAAAGAGAGTAATGTCTGAGTAGGTTCAGTTTTGCTCAGCTGTTTGAAAAGCAAATAATGTAAGAGGTTTATCAGCACAGTAATTCATTTATAATTTTTCTAAAGGGATGTTTCAGATGTCGACCTTTAGCCGAGGATATCTCACTGGAATTTTCTGATTTTTTCTTGTAGTTTGTGTAATTAGTGTAGCTAATGTTTATTGCTAGCGCGTAATTATAGAGAGAATTTCCTATGTAGTTGTAGGTTTTCATTGTTGTACAGTAAAACAGTTCTGGCATGCATGTATATTTGCACCAAATATTTCGCAGCTGCACTTGTGATTAACTAGATATTATTTTCAGTGCTATGTTAATGTGTTTTCTTATTTTTGCTCTTCAAATTGTGCTTTTCTGTGTTATCGTGTGAAATATTGTGACAATAATGGCGTGTGAAAAACGTCATACTAGGCTCCAAAGTAAACTGAGAAATGACAGTGAGGACGAAAGAGGTGTGTTAGCGCCACCGGGTAACGAATTAAGTAATGTTAAATAAAGTAATTTGGTAATTGTGCATATGGAAATGGAGCGGGCTGCAAATAATCGTGTGGACAGTAAAACAATTAGTGATAGGGAAGCATTATCGATCGATCGATCGGCAACAGCTCGCCTGAGGAATCCGAAATGACAGGACACAATCTCGCAAATACTGTAGATTCAGGCTTTGGGTCCTCACCGTTTTCTCAAATCAGTCAAGACACATTTTCTGCTTGTCAAAATGTGAATGTTGCCGGTGCAAATTCACGGCCGAAAAGCACTGTGGAACATGTTTCAGACACCAGTGCACTGTTATTACAATTAGTGCAACAAATGGGACAAAAGCTTCAAACGTTAGACGCAATGGATGAAAATCAGAGACAAACACAGCAACAGCTTCAAAAGTTAGACACCACGCTTGAACAAACACGTGAAGTTGTAACTGCTGAGTTGCTTAAATTCGAATCTAAATGTCAAAAAGTCTGTTATGACGTAAAAACACAAATTTGTGACCATTTTCAACCTATTTTCTCGCGTCATGAAAATGCATTGCACAATCACGAAACAGCCATAAAAGAACTGAAAATGAAAATCACGACACCCTGCAAGCTAAAATTGACTGAGTTGCATCTACCGATTCAGCTACGCAACTTGCAAAAACTCAGGAAATCTTAAAGGACACAGTGGATACGATTTCAACACAACTGGATACTCTGAAACTTGGTTCAGAAAAACACACTGAGGAAATCAGTTCACTATCGGAGAAAGTAGCCGAACTTTCGGATCAGTTCACTTACTTATCTACAAAGGTAGATGATAATCTGAATGACACAAGACCCGTAGCCTTCAATGACAAAGAAGAATACGAACAACTTAGGAAGTTCAAAAAATTAGAATTAATACGCAACACTAAAGAGAAATCCTGGAAGTACAAGATCAGTTGGCACAATTAATGCGAGAATTACATATCTCAGAGGACACTTGCGCTCCAACACGGGAAGAGGGACATAGAAATACGGACCAGCGACAGAATAATAACACAAGGCACTTCGGGAATTATGAAAGAAACTGGCAAGGTACACCGAATTTTGAGATGGAACCGCCGAAATGAAGTAACATTGACCGATATGTGACTCGCCAACATGATGATTTTGACTATAAGCTGTTCATTACTACACGTAAATTCCAAACATTTAAGAATTCTGGCAACGACATTCATCCACAAGCATGGCTCCATCAATTCTCTCATTGTTTTCCTCCCAAGTGGTCACTGGAGCATAGGTTAGAATTTATGTGTGGCTACTTAGAGAATGACCCAACTGTAAGAATGCGATCGGTCATTCACGATTGTCACAGTGAAGGAAAATTTTATCATGCCTTCCTCTCAGTATATTGGTCTCAAGCTACACAAGAGCGAGTAAAACATAGCATCATAATGATGAAACATTTCGAACAATCTGAATTTTCCAGTCTTGTCAAATATTTCGAAGACATGTTACATAAGAATCAGTATCTTTCAAACCCATACAGCCCCTCAGAACTTATCCACATTTGCTTAATCAAATATTTACGACAAATTATTTTGGCAGGACGTTGCAAAGACGACATTGAAGCTTTTCAGGGACTGTTACAAGAATTGGAAATTGACACTGACAATCGCGGGACGTGAAAACAGGAACACAACATTTACAGGTCACATCCATCACAATTCCGCGATGAAAGAAATAATAACTGGACACGACAAGGCTATTCTTACAACGTGAATCGTGACCAAAACAGACACCACCCGTATGACAACCGTTGGCAGAGTAGTAATAATTACAGGGAAAGATCACCTCTCCGCGGTAATGATTATCACAGAGACAATCAGAGAAACAGACAATATGGGAACCAAAATAATTATTATCAAGGGAGACAGAATAACTTCAGACGCAACGGTCCACCGTGCAGTTACGCGTCTGGGAGAAATTCTCCACCACATGACCGACAAAAGAGAAACTATGTAAACTATCGACAATACAACAGACCTGAATTTCATCAGAACTGGCGGGATTCAAACAGGGCAGGGCCCTCTTGGCAAGGTGAATTTGTAGAAGTTAGATCTCCAAATCCCAATAACGACATATGCCAACAAAGAGACAGACTATGACTCGCACCGCAGGCAGCCACGTGCGCCAGCTGACTCAGAGGAAAATAACATAGACTCTAACCTTGAGAAAAATTCCAGTAATCTTATATCACATGATAATTGCGTTCAAGTTGAAACTCTGAGTATTATGAAGAGTAAAGGATTGCACCACATTCCACATGTAAAACCGTTTATTGAGAGATGATCTGCTTTTTAACTTAGTCTTTGATATAAAATTTTTCACTTCACAATACTAGTACTCTTCATCACACTTAGAAACTGTTAACATGCAACAATGTTTTAAAGTTAACTATCCAGTCTAGAACGAAGTGAATGCATTGTTATAGTGAACAGACGACACAGTGTTGTTACTTGTACATTCTTGCTTGTCAGTTGCATGACTACGTAACGAATATAAGGCTTACATACTTAGAACTTACACTGCTAATGAGATTTTAATGCAACATTTTGGTTTACTTGAAAAGATATTCTTTATTTGAGGTACATTCTGTGAAATTAAAGGTGTCTTAGCACTTGGTTTCTTTGACAGCTACACGATTATATCACGACACTACTAATGTGTGACACAATTTACATTGTTGCTTTTACGGTGTATCTGTCTTATATCTGCACAGTTTTTCGGTATTATTCTGGAAAGTAAAACATGTTTTAGTAGCAACTTTTGTGGTATAGCTACAATGAGACCGCCTCTTCCGTAGCACAACAATACATTACATTACAGTACTTTCTTGATGATGGTACTGTACGTAATAACTACGATATCTATAGACTTAGCATTTCGCTTTTGTTTATTATGAGGTAAATACATTGACTTCCACGAACTTTGCTTACAGACGACGATAATTACGACACTTGTCACATTTTTTACCCTCAAGTAATGACAGAGATTATGTTACAACAAGACGCACAATTTAGCGCGGCAGCACACGTATTTGAGTGATTAATTTTGTACTTAAAACACTTATTTTTAAAGATGCTTGAATTACAAAGAAAGTTTTCCGTGATACATTTCATTCCATTTCTGTAATCTGTAACACCTGAGGGTATAATTACATCAATCCTCAGGGGGTTACAAGCTTACTTTGTGTACCATGTGTGTAGCAAGCACAAGGAGCCCTAGCTAATATGGTATTTGCTTATACAACTTTACACATCGGTACCATATTTCTCTAACACATAATTACACAGCTATCTGATTATTTAACAGAGAAACAAACATTTTTTTACTACATCAGTGACAGATGTTTTCGCAGTTACACAGTTGGATAACTTCACACTTATGAAATTGTATTTTGTCTGTACTTTGTGAACTGTTCATATTTTTTCAGAACCATTGTGATACTATGAGAGCTTTGAATGATGTATTTGGTATGGGATCATGATTTTTAAAGTACATTTGAGGTAGATGACACTATTGAAATGAGCAGAGAATTTTTTTTACAGTTTTGAAATTATTGCAGAAAGCTACAACATTTTTGACATTTGACTGAGGTGTTATGATATTATTATTACAACGATGATGTGTATTATGCTGCTGAGGTATGTTTATGATCAATAAGCTGATGCTATATGAGGAATTTGATTATGCTATGTATTTATTATGATGAAATATTGAAGAAGTGTCGACAAATATGTATATGTGTAATAAGGTAAGGAATAGTGAGCAGTGGTTAGGGACTCTGGTTTGTGAAAAAGGATGTTGGAAAAAAAGAATCATACTTTAAGAGTTATGAAATGTGTGTAAATGCGTGAATGTATTGCAATGCCGACGAAAATTTTTTGGACACTGTTATATTTATAGGTTTTTGATTCTACACATTGGTAATGCAAATTCTCGACCTGTGAAATTTTTTATATAAGACTGTCACTGTAGTGCAAACTGCTGTCGTAAATATTTCGGTAAGAAAGCTAAGTGACCTTGACATAATGCATTGTAGGCGTCCAGCTGCGCCAGCTACCTGGAGAAAAAGCCATTAGGTGGAGAAAAAAGAGGTCATTAACCTCGCTATTGACGTTCCGTTGTAGTAAGCATCGAAAATACGACAAGCTCATTACTTGGAAACATATGAATATACTGTGGAGCTCGTACTTGGTGCTACTTATTGAAATGCTTATGAATTGATGGGAAATATTCTTACTTCTGTAAACCTGATTATGACTTTCTACGAGAGTTGAGAGAACTTCTACTGACTTATGAAATGCCACATAGCTATTGAATGATGTTTTTATGGTTTGCTTTACATAGTTGTTTATTTCATTTGATATCTGTTTTCCAGCTGTGTTGCAGCATTGGTTTTATAAAATAAAATTAAATGCATTTGCTAATGTGAAATCTTTCTGTCAACAGATCTGTTAAATAATAATTTTATGATCCACATTCTTCGAAAAAGGAGCACTTGGAAAGGAAAGAACAATAAGAAGGGACTAATAACAGTAACCGCATACATAATTTTCTTTTTAACTACTTGGTAATTTTTTTGGTAGAATAACTTGTTGTGGTGCACCACTTTAATGACATAGACCCTAAGATGTGAACAGACGTTTCCCTTATCTGCATTGTTGTCTTTAGTGTACTATTTTTTCTGCTTGAGCTATGTCGTATTTAGGTATAAGTTATTGCATTTGCTGCTGCTGTTTGCCAGGCATAGTGTTACTGAATGTCACTTTGTATTACTCTGTTAAGCCAGTTTTACTACTGATTAATTTTTCTTGTTTGCTGCACATATATTAGTTGTAATATTGCATTTGCTTTGCTAATTTTGATTTACTGCTGCTTGCTTTGCCAATTTGCATTTTGTCATTGCTGTTCATGTTAATTTGTTATACGCTGCTGCATTGCCTCATCCCTTAGTTTATGCATCTGAGCTCAGTAGATTTAAGTTAGCTTAACATGCGGTATGGCATATAAGAGAACGAGTTGTGATGAATTGGAAGAAATGCATTGAGAAGCTATAAGGAAATGGTTTGACCAAAAAAAGTATTTTGAAAGAGGATATGAACAAAAAAGTAGGGTTTAGGGATAACAGGTTTAGATAGGATTTTCTTGGAAATAAATGATGAGGTAAGATAATGGAAAATAAATAATGAAGTAAGAAATATGTGAACATATAAATAGAGAAAGCATGCTTGGATAGGATTTTTTTGGTGGAAACAAATGTTGAAATAAGAGGAAAGATCTATGGAATGAAGTTTTTGGTTGGACTGCGGTACCAAACGTCACACTGAAAACAAACCCTGTCCTGTCCTTTTGTGTTATTCTACTACGTATATGTGTACCTTGTGTATTTGTGTTCTTCCTGTCTTTATGTGTTTATCTGATAAGACTTATGTTGTAGAATTTTTCTAATTCTCAGCTACATTCACTATGATGAGGAATACTGTTATCCTGAAATATAATTTGCATTTATAATATGTTATTTACTTTGTAAAGATGTTTAGACTTTATTCATTCTCTTTTGTTTTAATGCTCACGTGTGTTGATGTTTCGAAAGTTATTCTGACCGTTTATACATTTACTTATGTCTTAATTCCTGTAACACTGATGTACATGTTTATTTCTATTCTTTTGTAAAGCCCGTGTTACTACAAATGTTATCTGTATTGTTATGTTCTTTAGTGATGTATTTTTTACCTTTGTAATTGTATTCTCATGTCGTAAATTTATAATTGTATAGACACCAGTTCTTCAAATTAAGAGCTGGCTGGGGTGGCCAAGCGGTTAAAGGCGCTACAGTCTGGAACCGTGCGACCGCGACGGTCGCAGGTTCGAATCCTGCCTCGGGCATGGATGTGTGTAATGTCCTTAGGTTAGTTAGGTTTAAGTAGTTCTAAGTTCTAGGGGACTGATGACCTTAGAAGTTAAGTCCCGTAGTGCTCAGAGCCATTTTGAATTCAAATTAAGTTTCATTTCACTGCACACGTTTCTGTTGGTCATAGTATATGCACAACAGTTGAGAAGTTGGGACTGTTAGTGTTTGTACATGTGTTGATAATTCAGCAAGGGACTGGTTAACAGCATTGCTGGTTCTAAGGATAATTCCAAAAAATTTGTGAGTGCACAAGTGGTGGTTTATGGACTTGCTATATAGCACAAGACTCTTCGATGGTGATTGTGCACCTGCACAGTCGCAACAGAATGCTGCTGGCCGTCTCTACAAGGACTGGAGTGGGTCTGCACCTTTGATGGCGCACCAATACCATAATTTCTACAAGGACTGCAGTGGGTCTGCACTTCTGGTGGCCCACCATTACCATAATCTCTACCAGGACTACAGTGGGTCTGCTCTGTGATTACCTACTTACCAATATTCTTCAAAACTTCGACTGACTCTGTTGTGGGTTTGTTCTGTTGTGGCCCATTACCTGTCTGCATGTCAAGAGCCAGCACTGTCGTTCCGTTGGAAGGACAACACTACTTCTTCGAGACTGCATGGAAATCCACTACTTCCGTGTGCATTTCCTTTTACTGTTCAGATATCGAGAAAAACACTGAAATTTTACTGTGATGAACGATCAGGACTGTCTTTATGGACTGTGAGAAAATTTTAGTTTTTGACCAACATTGTATCAATAAGTGTGTGCATTTGATTTCTTTGTTATTGTAATTGTGAAAAAATCTGAAAAAATATGTATTGACCAGTGCCCAAAATAATTTGTAAATTCTTTTATAGGGAGCATGGGGCTATGTAAGTAGGCTGTTTAGGTTTTCTTATTGGTAACGCCACGTACCGCTCTGTATGAAAATCACTGGCTGTGGTGTGTGCAGTCTGTGGCTGGTTTGCATTGTTGTTTGCTATTGTAGTGTCGGGCAGCTGGATGTTAACAGCGCATAGGTGAGCCGCCAGTAGTGGTGGATGCGGGGAGAGAGATGGGGGAGTTCTGAGAGCGGATGATCTGGACGTGTGTCCATCAGAGACAGTAAATTTGTAAGACTGGATGTCATGAACTTATATGTAATGACTTTTCAACTCTATTAAGGTAAACACATTGTTTGTTCTTTATCAAAATCTTTCATGTGCTAACTACGCCTATCAGTAGTTAGTCCCTTCAGTAGTTAGAATCCTTTATGTAGCTGGCAGTAGTGGCGCTCGCTGTATTGCAGTAGTTCGAGTAACGAAGATTTTTGTGAGGTAAGTGATTCATGAAAGGTATAGATTATTGTTAGTCAGGGCCATTCTTTTGTAGGGATTTCTGAAAGTCAGATTGCGTTGAGCTAAAAATATTGTGTGTCAGTTTAGTGATGATCAGAATAAGTAAAGAGAGTAATGTCTGAGTACGTTCAGTTTTGCTTAGTTGTTTGAAAAGCAAATAAAGTAAGAGGTTTTCCAGCACAGTAATTCATAAATTTTTCTAAGGGGACGTTTCTCACTGGTTGTGGAGGGAGGGTGGGGGGAAGGAAAGGAAAGGAATTAGTGACTTCACATGCAGCGGGACGTTGCGCGGTGTCAGCAGCGACAAGTGAAAATGTGTACTGAACTGGGATTCTAATCCGGGATCTCCTGGTTACCAGGCTGCTGCGTTAACTGCCGAGCTAGCCGGACAGTGCTCATCGCGCCTTCGTGGACTACCTCGGCACGCCACGCTCTCGACCCATGTTCACAACGAGCGCCACCTATCCTCAGTCCCTGTCCATTTCCTCCACG
This sequence comes from Schistocerca piceifrons, assembly GCF_021461385.2. Classification (NCBI taxonomy): domain Eukaryota; kingdom Metazoa; phylum Arthropoda; class Insecta; order Orthoptera; family Acrididae; genus Schistocerca; species Schistocerca piceifrons. Next base: position 203,689,894 of record NC_060141.1, on the reverse strand, counting down.
GTCATTACTCTGAGATTCCCGCAGGAGGTCGGACGTATTTGTGCACCCGCACTGAAGAAGGTGGATTCGTTGTCCATCGAGGCGAATCAATTATATGAAAGCTGTTGGCCGGCCAGAAACCACACTTATGTGAATGTGTGATGTCTGTTATTTAGGGTATGCCCGAAAGAGCGGACACTAAGCATTCATATAACTGTGAATACCCGCAGGTCACCAGCTTTCAGTGCCACTATGGCGGGAGCTACATTCTGTGTGACCGTCTTCTACACTACCGTTCAGATCAGTTATATACTAACTCTGTACCAGAAACCTGTCCTTATCACCTTAAAATATGATATTATCTGCTTCACAGGTCGCTTACAAAGTTAGTAGTTGCTCCCGCCATCCTAGTACTGCAGTGATGTAGCTTTACGCCCACAACATGTACGACTGATTCCAGGGACCTTTACCGTAAACCGGTTTATGTCAGTGGCATAGTTTTCGAAGTGGTGTGTAACTTTAACACTTTCAACACTGCTACCTCTCTTCTCTGACTGTATAGCTGAACTTGCGATACTCTAGCAAATTTAAGCAACAATTAGACAGTATTCAAGCATTTTCACACATCTAGCATTATTTGAATCCCCATAATCTATAGATTAGGGTAAACTTGCTTATATTCATCAGTATTAGCCTTGTCACAAACCTGAGAAAGTTCCCTCTCTCTCTCTGAAAACTTTCGCGTTTACTCACAAAGATTTGAAGTAGAAATTAAAACAAATAATAGCTTCACAAGTGCACATTTATTTCATATTTTACGGCAAAAATGATTACACGTAATTTATACATTATTTACTAACTAATCGTAGTATTCAACTTTCCTTATCCATTTGTCAGCCTCTCTCCTTCCTTTGTCAGAGCAAACTTTACAGCAGCACGTGGCGTTCACTTTGTTGCCAGTGGATGGTTCCTTTTCTGGAAAACGGAGACCAAAATTTCTATTTAGGCTGCTGCTTTCAGTGATCGAATGTCCCCTCCTGCAGCTACCAAGCCCATGCTAACATTTTTATAGGTTCCACTATAGATGCCTTTAGCGTGGCGACATCCATTCACAATAGATAACAGGAACATATGGAAGAAAAGTTTTTTTCAGCAATTCATTGTTTTTCTAGCGAAAACGTATTGGGCGTAGAGCTAATTGACACGCTGTACACCAGTCTTGTTCATGATATAATCTATGAGATCTAGGAGATCTTTGGCTTTATTTTTCTTGTAAAACATCCTTCTGAAGGTACGGAACCCATTTCAATTATTGCTTTAATGTTTGCGTAGAAGCAATGTACATCACGTATATTTATCCATTTGAACATTAGAATAGGAAAAAAATTATTTTATTTCAGCTTGATGGTAAACGCTTTCTGTCCTTTTTGACAGTTTCGACAGCTGGTGTCTGAAGCTCCTACGCTATGTCCTGTAACGGCACACTACTGTATTGACTCCCGCTGCGTGTAGTGGATAAAATATGAACTACTATGGCTAACCTACAGCCGGCATACGTGTAGCATGCGGGAAAACACATTTCAGCGAGTGGAAACAATTCACCCGTGCCGGATATGGGAGGCATCCACGCGGCCGATAAATGCGCGACCGTATGGCATACGGGCATAGTGCTGAATGTGTTGATTCATCACATAGTATAACATCGTTAACAGGAGTCAGAAGTGACAGAAAAATCAAGAGTTGGTGTTAAAAATTTCGTGTTAAGCGAAAACCACAGATTTTAATTTGTGTACATGTAGAGTAGTACAGTGATGCGTTGTTCACTACGGTATCAATCACCTTATATTACTGTTGACTTATAACACTATAAAGTGACTGTAAAAGTCAAGTACTCACAACGTACACTATTTTCTTGGAAAAAATGCAAGCATGGTCCACTGACTGTCACGGGAACGAAAATATTTTGTAATTTCGCAACCAACTGTGACTGTAACTCAGCAGTGACGTCACGTGTCGAAGAAAGTCTTTCTAAAATGTCCAATGCTGTAAACATCTCCTGCCGGGTATGTGGAATGGTATTTGTATTCTTCTCCTCTTCACTTTCTTCTGATAGCCCCTCTTGCGACTCGGTCATAGCTTTTCGCACGTCAGATTCTTCAGAAGCACATACTGCAACACCATCGTCAGCACTAATGAATTCCTCAGAACTAATCCCAGGGTTCGCAGCGTCTTGCAGAGATGACCACTCATCAGGTGACGTGGCATCGTCTAACTCGTGGACGTCTTCAACATTGCTTTCTCCAGTCTCTTTTAAAGCACTTCTATATATGATGTGGTGACACAGAGTTCCGAACTGCTACGATAGCTTTTATTGCGTTACGCGGATTCCGATTTGGGGTTGCTGCGTTGTTCTCAGCGGCGCGAACTGCAGCTCGTACAAGTCGCTTGCAAATTAGCTCTCTTCACCTGAAAAATGATGCATTGGTCCAACGGCAGAAGGCGGCTTGTCGCGTTTGATGGAAAAACATAAAGCTTTATGTCGGTTAGGCTCAGATTCTGTACGTTATGAGCAGTAAATCTGTCCAATGTAAAAAGAACATGCTTGTTTTGAGCAACCATTCGACTGCTGAAACGAAGAAGCCACTTGCGAAATGATGTGCCGTCAATTCAAGCTTTCTTATGATGAGAGTAAGGTGCAGTGCACATATTCATATTTTTAAAACATCGCGGTTTCTTGACTAACCGATAACCCATGGACGAAACATCTCAATGTCGTCCGCATTACATGCAAGGGCAACAGTTACACGCTGTTTGCTACATGTTCCGCATTGACACTTACCATCTTTCATCTCCAAGGAGCCGGGCGGGGTGTCCGAGCAGTTCTAGGCGCTACAGTCTGGAACTGCACGACCGCTACGGTCGCAGGTTCGAATCCTGCCTCGTGCATGGATGTGTGTGATGTCGTTAGTTAGGTTGAAGTAGTTCTACGCTCTAGAGGACTGATGACCTCAGAAGTCAAGTCCCAAAGTGGTCAGAGCCATTTGAACCATTTGAGCCATCTCCAGGGAGCGATTTGGAAACAGTTTGTAGAAAAGTCCAGTTTCGTCCATATTGAACACATCAGACGAGGCATGTTTTTTCCTTACTCGATCTAATTCATGCAACCAGCTGTTTCACATTTCCTTCATCAACTTTATTGGCTTCACCATAAGTCTGTACATATGAAACTGAATGTCTCTTTAGGAACTGATACAGCCAAGCAGCAGAACAACTGAAGTTTTCGATGCCTACATTTTTGGCAGTCTCATTTGCTTTTGACTGAATCATGAATCATAAGGACACTTAAAGGTATGTTAGAGGCAGACACGAACAATTCTAGTAGTAACATCTCGATGTCTTGATACTTAACGCTATAGATACGTTTTTGGAACCTGTTGCAGCAGAATTAATGATTTTCCTCCATTCTTGATTACCATGTGTAAAGTAGGTTTACGAACCCCAGAGTGTTCACCAACTGCTGTTTTCTTTGTACCACGATCCACTTCATCTAGAATCTTAACCTTTACCTGTACATTTAAAGCTTTTTCCTCTTTTCCATGTTCCGCGTGCTACCGTTCATAAAATTTTATTCAGTATTCTAACTCGATTGAATTAATTTAAATGTATAGAGCACGCTGATTGTTGCGGTAATATTCGTGGCTGCCCATCTACAGTACGTTCGGAACGAGTAAACAATGGGTACCTTTCTTCGATTCATTTCGAAAAAAGATTGACACTTAAAAATATTGTAACATCGGATGTTTGTGTTACAATGAAATTTAATTATTGCAGGGACTGAAAAGAAGTTAGTAAGTCGCCTTAACCAAAATCCATGTTAACCGTTAGAGCTTCCCATATGAACTAATGTTCTCCTGCCGGGTCCAACATTTTTTTCGTGTTAAACGCTAGTTCTTCTTAAGCGAGTTCGCGATAAAAAGTTTACAGTGTAGTTCAGCCAATTTGCATGGAACGTTTAGAATTATATACACAAATCTTCCCCCTGAATCAGACTATTAGTGAAATCCGTACCAAAATCACTACAGGAGTTCTTAAGACTTCCCCAAAGGAAACAGATAGAAACCGCAGCAGGAAACTTTATTTACGTACGTACGGAAGATAGGTAGATAGTAGTATATATAAATATTGCAGACTGTGCTGGTAAACCGTCACTCTGTAGCATACACGGCACATTGTGTCTGTACAAGAAGCCGAAGACGGTCAAATGCTGCATTAATTTTCTTTGCGCGATAGAAGTTCCGCAGTGCTATTATGTGACAGCGTGATGCAATCACAAGCAAGCAACGTTGAAAGGTTCTTCTCCAGTGGAAACAGTTTCACAAAGAACACTTGAACCGCGGCACGTAGCGGCAATAGCAGCAGTGAAAACTATTGAGGAGAACGCTGTCGGCTCTGCGTACCTGACAACACATAAATGTAACGGCGGGGTAATTGGGTCGGCCGGACAGGGGAATTTCATTAACAATTTGAAGCAATTGTTGAGCAGCTATACGCATTAATTTCATTGGCGGCAACGGCCGCCGCTGATGCTCACGTGGCGACGAGCGCGCCCGCGGAATGCCTCGCTTTGTTCCGCGCGGTAAATTGTCTGCGCCCTCATATTGCTTTTGCGGCGCCGATGCGCCCACGAGGTGCCACGGCCTTTCCGATGCAAATGCGTCGAAGCACTTGCGTCTGAACTGAAACACAGAGCTCTCTATAGCCGGATACAAACGACGCTCTATACACAGTGGAAACTCGTACGTTTTCTTGACAAAAACTGCTATTATCCACTTTTCATTTCATCGACGACTGAAGTATGTACTCGTTTATAGGTATAGCACCAGCCGGTTTTCATAGAATTCTTTTGGGCTGTACACCACATCTTAATATTAAACGATGAACTATCTTTTCAACCACCATTCCAAGTGGTCATCATCATAGTAAATAGTGAAATCTATAAGAAATTTATGGATATTTAATGTGTTATCTACCGTTTGTTTTAGCTAAGAAATCAACAAGCTACCTTTTTAAACAGGAATATTTGAAAAATTTACCGGGAAAAAACGTCTGGTTCATGGGAAGGACTAATTCAGGTGGAAGACAGGTTGGTAACTTGGGACGTTATTTGTCACATTCCTTCTGAGTAAATCACTTCTGCATTGTTATGAAATAATTCAGCAAAACCGCAGATAATCTATATCATAACGATTGCCTCTCGCGTCGATTTTCTTCTCATTTTCGCCTGATTTATCTTCGTTTCTTTCTACGATGCTCCACCGTTTTGTACTAAGAAATAAGAAGCAAGTATCTTCCACATTCACCAGCCCGCCTGACTACACACACGCAAGCAAACAACAAAACCTAGAATGTGTCCAGAAGAAAGATGAAACAAATCACAGACAACAGGGTAACTCCGAAAGCGATGAAACTCAAATCATATAACACACAATAGTAAAAGAATTTAAAGTCCGGCATGGCTGAAAAGCATAACTGATGGGAAAAAAACCGTTACACAAAGTAGGAGAGTGCGACATAAATGAAAGTTGTCAGGCGTGTTTCTACATCTGAGAGCTGGCGTCCATCCACATTTCAAGCCAGCGGCATAAGCCCAATCTTATGGGGCTTAACTGCTAAGGTCACCAGTCCCTAAGCTTACACACTACTTAACCTAAATTATCGTAAGGACAAACACACCCGATGGAGGACTCGAACCTCCGTCGGGACCAGCTGCACAGCCCATGACGGCAACGCCTTAGACCGCTTGGCTAATACCGCGCGGCGGCATAAGAGTAACGCTAGTAGCACCATTATGGGAAAAAGCATCATGTTTACTTTGCATGCAAGCTGTAACGTTCTTGAGCGTCAGTTACCTTTGAGATTGGAGGTGGTGAGTTGATGTTAGTGAAGAACGCCTTTCGGTCGACAAAGACACCATTATCAACATCTCACTGAGTCTGAACATCGTCGAGTAACGGCTGCGAGAAGCTGCATGTTCCTTCTGGCACGGATGTAGCAACCGTACCTGACTGCTGGCAGCGGTGGTCGCGAAACTGTACGGTCGCAAGAAGACCGGACTCCGGACGGCCAGGCGGCCCTACCGGGAAGGAAGACCATCGTGTTCCAAGTATGGCTCTGGCGCATCGTACTGCATCTGTAGCAGCAATCTGAGAAGCAGTTTGTACCACAGTGACAACGAGCTGCTACAAATCGGTTACTTCAACGTCAGTTCCGAGCCAGACGCCCTATAGCGTGCACTCCATTGACTCCAAACCACCACCATTGGCTCCATTAAACACTTCCGCTCGCCACAGATATCCCCAGACATGAACATTATTGAGCATATCTGGGATGCCTTGCAACATGCTGTTCAGAAGAGATCTCCCCTCCCTCGTACTCTTAAGGATTTATGGGCAGCCCTACAAGATTCATGATGTCAAATCCCTCCAGCATTACTTCAGACATTAGTCGAGACTATGCCACGTCGTTTTGCCTCAATTCTGCGTGTTCGGTGGGGAGTACCAGTTTCGTTCGCTCTTCGGTGTATTAACGGTACAAATCCACCTTTTTGTTTACTTAATCGTGATACAGTTTCTTTTATGTAGTTAGGCTACCACCTATTTTTTATATGACTCTTTTTTTTCTTTTCTGTGACTCAGTTAAATATGCAACAATAAAAATAAATTGATTTCAAATGATCTGTAGAGAAAACAACTTTTATAGTTTTTGGGTTTCATTTACCACATGCAGGGATATTATATTACATAAAACTATAGCAATTACTGATAATCCCCATACAACTGTAACACTGTAAATACCGTTTCCCAATTTTCTTTTATTATACATTATACCTCTAACTGCAGTAGCAAATGGGCTATGCATTCTCTCTGTTGCTAAAGTTTGAAATATTTTATCAGCTATTAATCTATTTTCTACATATTTAAGGTGTCTATACGCAATATAATGTTGTTTACATGATTCATGTAGTGGGTTAAAAACACTTCCCCATGCGCTAATATGTTGAAGTTAAATATCTGGGTCACACAGATTATAAACAGGTTGACCCCTTTCAAATAGTTGTTTACAAATTGATGTCTAACTGACCCGTTTCCATAATTTGCATCCTTCACAATATACATGTGACAAATTATTTAAATTTAATTAAATATGATATTCCTTTCAGATTACTGATAATAGATTCATTAAATATACTTGTTAACATTTTTGTTATTCCTCCACATTCGTAGTAATAATTACTGTTACCAGCATCCCTTAACGATGAATAACCATAAATCTGGCGGTTAAATGCCTAAAAACATTTCTCCAAATAAATCCAACATTGTTCTCATTAATCTTCTTAATAGAACCTGTGCCTGTTTGTTTTATTTACTTACTGATCACTTTTTATCTCATTCCACATCCATTTCTATCCCCTATTTGGCATTCTTCAGTAGTATCAGCATCGTATTTTTCATGAAGTCAGTTATGTTAATTGCTGTTTATTTACTGTTACTTAGGTCCTTTTCAGTATAATCTTTACCAATAAGAGATTTCCTGTTAATAACTTCAGTAAACCTAATTTCCCAATGTTACTAGTGTCCAATAATTAACTCGTCATAATGAAAAGCAACCCTTCCATTTCCAACAAAATAATAATCACCCTCAGGTCTAATTCCAAAACTATTGTCATTAACATTCACGAGTTTTTTTTTTAAAAAAATTGGTCCAATATGTGCTATATTTGTTCACCAATACGTGGAATATTAGGTTTGAAACTAATCATATGTTTACTGTTGTGGGACTCTTTAACAGATATGCAAGTTAGGGCAAGAACTACATTGCTATGCAAATCACACCAAAGTGGGTTTACCTCGAATCTGCATAAGATGTGTAACCCGATATTACGATGACTCTGAGATATATCCTACTTGAGGTGGCTAGCCTCTCATATACTTCCTTCATTAAATAAACTGATCAAAGTTCCCCTCCAAATATTATGACAGGAAAGGATTATGGTGTCTGTGGCTGTTGAACAGATAAATGTCGTCCTAAAAATTTCCAATTACATTTATTTTCTTTAAATAGTACATAAAGTTTATCAAGAGTTTGTACAAGGAACAGTTATGTATGTTAACGTAAACCAAACACGTAAATAGTATCCACTTGATAGAGGTGGTGGCAAGTACCTAGTGAAAATGAAACTGAAAGGAATCTAGTGTGCTTCTCTACTGTGAGAAGAGGGAGCAAAGAGTACAGGGGAAATGTATATTATTAATAAACAAGTCAGTAATCGAATGCAGTACAACGATATCACCTAAGTGGTTTTACAGATGCCTCCGCTGAGTAGCCTCAGTTCTGATTTTTGGCAACTGAAAGACGAACTGAAACCCTACAGCACGAAGCTGCATATCCCACTGACAGTACAGTACAAGGTGGCGTGCTGATGATGGCTCTTACTCGTGGTCGGCACTGCTGCATGGGTATGGACTTCACCCTGGACACTGATCGAAGCACAAGCTCGAAAAAACTAAGCCTTTGTCCAGGTGGTTCGATAAGTGAAACTACAAATGAAATTACTCTGCACCAAGGGCGGCAAAGTATGCCACCGACTCCTATGGAGCGAAGGAACCAACTTCAAATTATCCTCTGCTCCACACCCAGAGAACGATCGCTCCACTGTCAGAATTCAGCCAATAATTGTCAAAAAACGAAGCTTTCCCCAATTATGGCCTTATAGCATATTCGTCTGGACTCCTGATACCATACTCCAGCATCCTAGACGCCAATATCATTCCTTCCCACAAATTCCTTACAGAGACTGTGAACGTATGCTGCTACAACAGTCAAGCAGACTATCACAGACCTCATGGGGACTTTGCTTGTGAAGCGTTTTGGCGACGAGTGCCGAAAGAATATGATTGGGCTGCTTCGTATGCCACAATTCTGTCGGCTACTCAATGGAGTTTGGCGACCATTTCCCCAAAACACCCCAGATAATGCTTAGCTGTGGCGCTGAGCTGGAGCACTGCTGCCTAAAATCAGAGGCTTTCGCGAGAAAACTGCCCCCAGGCGTTGTAAAAGGCATGGCAATGCAATACCATATCGAAATAACATTTATTCACATGTGTGCATATTCAAATTACAGATATGCAAGATAGACTGGTTTGATGGCCCATAATGAGTGCGTGAAGAAACCAGAGGGCCTACCACCTTGCATTGCCTCCCACTTACATTAGATTTTTATGTGGCGTGTGTGACTCCCTTCAGAAATGGGGACAGTGTGGCACAACACCAAGTAAAACAATCAAACCTAACTCGAAAGTTTCTCAACATTCCTGAAGAAACCGAAGGGTTCAATTAAGAAACAAAGGTAGAGAATTGCCAACCCTCTATCCAGCCACAATTAAGTCAGACAAAATGGAGACGTCCTCTGGGACACTAGACATACTCACTCAATTTATCACACACATTTAGAGAACTAGATACCATATTGTTGCCCAAAATATTTGAAGTGAGTGTGCCAGATTCGACTGAGGGCTTTACAGTTAACACCACAGATGTCCACGACAGAAAGAAATGGGGACCAACACGCAATCCAGCTGTACCTCCGACTAATGGAAACACCCCACAAACATGTGTACCAGAATAACCGATGCTTAGCGTATAATCAATTAAAGTTGACCTAATATTCTATCATGGCCATGCAATCGAAAAACATGTGTAGACCCAAAGCAAAAATCCAGACATACACATCACAAAAGTAGAACAACGTAACATAATAAAACGCATAGTGGTCGAAAGGAACCTAGTTCAAGATGAACAGACTATGATGAACATAGGCAAGCAGTTTATTACAAAAATGAATGTATAGTATGATAAGGATGGCATCGATAATTTCATATAATAATAACAGCAAACGTGGTGATATTGAAAAAAAAAACATTGAATATCAGTGTATTTCGTGGAGAATATGCACAAAGAAGATTCATTTAAACATTACGTGTATAAAAGAAAGTAGAGTTTACAAGACGAAAAAGACCAAAATCTAGTGTTCATTAAATTATGTGTAAACTATCTGCAATTGAGAAGAAATTATTAGTAGGAATGAGGTAAAGATATCCAGTATAGAGTTATATTTAGCTATCAAAATAATCAAAGTGTTTCTAAGAAAAATGTATTGCATTGAACATATCCCTACCACATATGCCATATAAACATATTAATTACATACAAACAGAAAGAGATAAAATGCAAATGAAGAGTGTCTTGTTGCAATGAGAAAACGTTGAGCTGATTATTTAAGACGTATTGCAGATTGTGCAAATGTGTGTAGATCTATATGAGTTGAAACTGTATTGTGTTTTAGTCGTCGCACTATAAAATGCCTACCATGACAGTAATAAGAAAGTTTCAAACACATACCTTAACAACAACATCTGTCACACTCAGGGTCTTGAGTGTAATGTGACGAGAGATGGAGAGCAGATTGGAGATGGCGTGCTGTGACATGTCCACCCCCACTGCAGAGCATTAGGAGCAATGCAGCTTTCAACCACACAGATTCTCGTTAGGCGGCCATTAGGCGGCTCTTTCAAGGCGATATATTGTGGAAGAGGGGGCCCATACTGCACTGATTACAGTCGTCTGCACCGTATGACGATGTATGCATCTCCCGTGCGGTGCGCTACTAGCCGTGCAAACCAACTTGGTTGCTAGGCGTATCTTGGTCGGTCCGCTGCGTGGGCATTCAATGCGTCAATTCAGTCCCCTTCCATGAGCCGGACCTGCATCTGTCAATGGATCTCGTGCTTGTGTTTGTCACGCTCTCTCACCGACAGTGAGAGCTGTCATGGGCGGGGATTACGTTACGCTGGCCGCTCGGGGAATGTCTCCGACCTCGTGCTGCACATCAGATGGCCGTACATTTATTCACTCCCTCAGCTCACCCCTTTGCCGAACGTTCGGGTACCGGGCCCACGACGACGCTTTTCGAGCACTATTGTGGATCACTGTACAACACTGTTTTCGGTGCATTGTCCAAAACCCTTATAAATCTGTTTACACGTTGTTCAATCTAATAATACATTTCAGTTCACAAGTTCATGAAAGCAGAGAAGCACATATACTACGCACTTCAGTATTTCTCTCTCTTGCGAGATGCAAAAAGGAGAATGAGGAAAGGATAAACTAATTTCTATACTCATAAATGTCTGACACTGAATGTGATATGCAGCTTAATGCTAGAGAGTGCAAGGAAAGCACCTAGAAGAGAATGGTTGTGGGGACCCCGTTTAAGATTAACTTGAAGTAGTACTTACCATTCAAGAAAGCAGATATCCAACGCTGCCCGTCACAACCTACTTCTAAAAGTACCATTACGAATTACCACGCACAAAAGTCGACATGCAGGTAATTAAATTAAACATGTTTTGGTAATTATCCAAGTGTAATTCAAATTATGTACATAATTTTTTGTTTGATATTGTCCATATTTATTTGTATTTTGTGTGTGTGTGTGTGTGTGTGTGTGTGTGTGTGTGTGTGTTTGTATGTGTGTGCGTGTGTGCGCGCGCGTCAGGCCCAGGCCTCTGCTTTATGCTTCGCTTCCCTTTCCTTCCATTAGGACTGCACCTGTAGACGTAGTAGCAACGTATTCCCAAACACATTATGGGAGAAAACAGAATGTACATCGACCGATACATCGACATAGCTGAAATTACGTACTGAAACTGAAAAAAAAAGACAAAGTAAATGAAATCCTTCTCATTCCTTGTTACTGAGCAGCTTGACGTTCCTATTACGCTGCCGCTACAGTTGGGAGCTTCCTCGTGGGATGGTGTATCTCCCGTTTTGTTTCTGCGAGTGGTGGATCTACCCGTCTTCTGTATGCTGCTGATCAAGATGATCTGGCTTCCCTGAAACTCAACTGACCAAACCAAAGACAATTCAACTATAAACGCGACACCCTACAGAAAACGGAATGGTGTCGGTTCTTGCGGAGCAGGCAGTTGATGAATACGACGAGGTATTTGTCCACAAAAGGAAAAGACGACTTTGATACCATACCATCACATATGCACGAATATTTCCAGTAACGGTATTTGTTGCACAACCATCATTCACACAAGACAAACAAAATGAGACATAGAGAAACACGCAAAACAACAACAAAGACAATTATACTCTAGAGACTAATACGGACGCTATTCTACACACTGTAACACATAAGGAAAATTCACAAAAATGAGAAGACCAAACTTAATATAAACAATAAAAAATGAAAAAATGTATGAAAAGGTTCCTATTCTGTAAGCGGTTTCACATCTGGCGTCAGTTATGATTATCATTTCGCTGTTTTAGTTAAGTGGATGGGTTCGACTGTCTAATTACGATTCTGTCGATGTAATTATGGTTTTGTCTTCCCTATCGGTTGTCTATAATCCTATTCACCCAGTTTCTTTCAAAAGTATAGAAATTCTCTGCTCCACAGCCTGTGATTCCTACGGTCCGGCTGTGCTAGTCTTTCCTGTAGCACACCTCGCAGTTCGTTTCTCTCATTGCCTTTTTCGTTATTCTTGCAGGGTTGATTATTCCTTTCGTTTGCCCTTCTTCTTTGCCTTGCATTTTTTTGTCAAAAACAAGTTCCAGATCTCATGGCAAACATTTAAATGATTCTATGTTATGACTGTGCCTTCCAACTAACACCTGCTGGGAGTGAGCGAGGAGACTGATGAAGCAAAACCGAATCGGGTCAGACACAAAACTTTTTTTTCTAAGCAATGCACATTTTTAGGGAGCTTTTTTATCATAACACTTTTAGATCTCGTTACGTCATTATTTATTGCTTAATGCAGTCTGTAATCCGTCACGATCAGTATGTGGTGAGAAACGCGTCTCTAAGTTCATCGATGGAACTGCAGCGATCTACAATACCTCTAATTTTTTCAACAGCTACACTCTTCATGTGACCATAAATAAATTCCAGCTTCGCATTAAGTGACCATGAAGAGGCGGAGTGTCTTACTAAATTGTCCCAGCCCAATTTTGGAATGTAAAGCATGCCGTATCTCTTCAAATTTCTGAAATTTCGGGATGAACAGGGAGTGTTTGTGATCTCAAGCGGGTGTTCCTTCCAAGCTGAACCTCTCATCGGCTCTGATGTCTGGAAAGGGTCGACATGATGTGCTAAATCATGGTTACCGCGACCATCGAACGGACCCGAATTTCCGCTGAGGGTGTACGTTGTTGCTTCTCGCTTCCATCTGAAATGGACCTCCGAGTGCTAAATGATCGCGTCTCTGTTCTAACCGTGCGGGCCGCAGCTTAATCCAGAACTCGTCGGTACATACTGAACCGATGGCGATCCACAATTCCACATAACCGTACAGGCTCATTTCATCTTCCCTCACTGTGCTTGTGTTGAACGATTGCTCAAAGTGAGTCATTTCTGACTATATTAGAGATTCTCTCGACCACGACGTCACCTTCTCTTTGTCGACTGGTGAAGGAGTTGGTGTTCCGATTCGCTGCTTGATTCGGGTGCTTAGCTCCCCACTGCTGTGTTAGCTATCTTCTTGGCTCCTGCCGCTTATAATGTAGCTAAATGCGCGTATCTTTTTGCACTAGTTGCAGTTTACTTAGCGTCTGGGCATGTTTTTGTTATTTTCGACACCTTTTCCCCAGGTTGACTAATTTTAATGAAACTTCGCTTCTTAAGTGCTTTGAAATTTGCGTCTCCGTGTCTTTTCAGCCTCCTCCCAGCTTTTATCTACTTGATCTCTTTCTCTTTCCACTTCTCTAAGATAGTTAAAATAGGATCTTCCGATACTTCATATCCCATACTGGTAACAAGGGATACAACTCAGGATTCCCGAATGCCGTTATGCTAGCACCGACTTTTAGTCGGTTTGCAACAGGTTCTGAATTGTTACAGTCGCTTCAACAGATTCCCTATGGTGTGGCTCAACGGAATCCGTATTATCCTGAATAGAATGAGTTCCCTGTTAATGATGATTTACGAAATATTGCATTACATGGATTTTATTCAACAATTGTGGTACCAGAGGGGCAAGAAATTTATCAAAATTTTAAAAATGTATTACTACAAAGAATGCAGGTACAAATATCAGTGAAAATAAAGTATTGTATGACAATGTAGGACATTGTATGACAATGTAGGACAAATGTAAGGATGCAGAGGTTTATCTCACTAGGGGTAAGATAGATGCTGTCTACAGTAAAATTAAAGAGACCTTTGGAGGGAAGAGAACCACTTGCATCAATATCAAGAGCTCGTATGGAAACCCAGTTCTAAGCAAAGAAGGGAAAGCAGCAAGATGGAAGGAGTATGTAGAGGATCTATACAAGGGCGATGTACTTAAGGACAATATTATGGAAATGGAAGAGGATGTAGATGAAGATGAAGTGTAAGATACGATACTGCGTGAAGAGTTTGACAGAGCACTGAAAGACCTGAATCGAAACAAGGCCCCGGGAATAGACAACATTCCATTAGAACTACTGACGCTCTTGGGAGAACCAGTCCTGACAAAACTCTACCAACTGTGAGCAAGATGTATGAGACAAGCGAAATACCCTCATACTTCAAGAAGAATATAATAATTCCAATCCCAAAGAGAGCAGGTGTTGACAGATGTAAAAATTACCGAACTATCAGTTTAATAAGTCACAGCTGCAAAATACTACCACGAATTCTTTTAATACGAATGGAAAAACTGGTGGAAACCGACCTCGGGGAAGATCAGCTTGGATTCCGTAGAAATATTGGAACACGTGAGGCAAAACTGACCTTACGACTTACCTTAGAAGAAAGATTAAGGAAAAGCAAACCTACGTTTCTAGCATTTGCAGACTTAGAGAAAGCTTTTGACAATGTTGACTGGAATGGTCTCTTTCAAATTCTAAAGGTGGCAGGGATAAAATACAGGGAGCGAAAGGCTATTTACAATTTGTACCGAAACCAGATGGCAGTTGTAAGAGTCGAGGGGCATGAAAGGGAAGCAGTGGTTGGGAAGGGAGTGAGACAAGTTTGTAGCCTGTCCCCGATGTTATTCAATCTGTATATTGAGCAAGCAGTAAAGGAAACAAAAATATTCGGAGTAGGTATTAAAATCCATGGAGAAGAAATAAAAAATTTGAGGTTCGCCGATGACATTGTAATTCTGTCAGAGATAGCAAAGAACTTAGAAGAGCAGTTGAACGGAATGGACAGTGTCTTCAAAGGAGGATATAAGATGAACATCAACAAAAGCAGAAAGAGGATAATGGAATGTAATCGAATTAAGTCGGGTAATGCTGAGGGAATTAGATTAGGAACTGAGACACTTAATGTAGTAAAGGAGTTTTGCTATTTCGGGAGAAAAATAACTGATAATAGTGGAAGTAGAGAAGATATAAAATGTAGACTGGCAATGGCCAGGAAAGCGTTTCTGAAGAAGAGAAGTTTGTTAACATCGAGTATAGATTGAAGTGTCAGGAAGTCGTTTCTGAAAGTATTTGTATGGAGTGTAGCCAGGTATGGAGGTGAATCATAGACGATAAATAGTCTGGACAAGAAGAGAATAGAAGCTTTTGAAATGTGGTGCTACAGAAGAATGCTGAACATTAGATGGGTAGATCACATAACTAATGAGGAGGTATTGAATAGAATTGGGGAGAAGAGGAGTTTGTGGCACAACTTGACAAGAAGAAGGGACTGGTTGGCAGGACATGTTATGAGGCATCAAGGGATCACAAATTTAGCATTGGAGGGCAGCGTGGAGGGTAAAAATCATAGAGAGAGACCAAGAGGAGTAGGAGGATATTAATGTTTAACGTCCCGTCAACAACGAGGTCATTGGAGACGGAGCGCAAGCTCGGGTTAGGGAAGGACGGGGAAGGAAATCGGCCGTGCCCTTTCAAAGGAACCATCCCGGCATTTGCCTGAAACGATTTAGGGAAATCACGGAAAACCTAAATCAGGATGGTCGGAGACGGGATTGAACCGTCGTCCTCCCGAATGCGAGTCCAGTGTGCTAACCACTGCGCCACCTCGCTCGGTGTGGAGACCAAGAGATGAATACCCTAAGCAGATTCAGATAGATGTAGGATGCAGTTAGTACTGGGAGATGAAGAAGCTTGCACAGGATGGGGTAGCATGGATAGCTGAATCAAATCAGTCTCAGGACTGAAGACCACAACAACAACAACAACAACAATGATTTGATAATAGAAAGTGATTTACAGTTATGCATGGATATAATTAATAGTGCACATAGCTTCTTAGGTTTCAAAAATCAAGATATTGAATCGAAACTAAAAACTGTAGCTCATGCTGTTCATAAACCTCTTTCATTTAAATTTGTTAACCATTTTTAACTTAGCTGAAAATGTTCATTAAAAATTCAGAACAGTTTAATGCTGAAACCAATATTATTGCATTTTTTAAAGCTGATGTTGAATTTTAGAATTCAATGACTTAAGAACCTTATCATCTTTTATTTGTAATACTTCATGATGAGATTAATTGTCTTCAAAGAACTGTAATTTATGAAAATTGTGATGGTTTCTGAGATTCACTGTAACAGTTATTTTAGAGATGGTATAGTTATTTTATTCTATTTTTCGAAGATTTTATTCTACATAAATGAACACAATTGAAAGCTATGAGATTGAGTTACTCCCAGTGAATGGAAAGACTAAAATAATTTAAATATACCTTATAAATAAATGTAAGAAACTATTAATGTTTATTATGTATGAATTCATTCAAATCATGCTCAGTTAGAGCTGACATTTAATGTTATTCATGCAGATGGACCAGTTTTCATAGCAATAGAGGTAAATCAAATGTTAAACTGATGAATAATTTTGTTACAAAGCTGTTTGACGGAGTTACTGTTGAAATGGGTAATTATATTCTACCCAGAGTTGAACACTTACATATATCTTCTACAAATTTTTATACATAACAGAATCAATAACAGATAAAGTATGCTTAGAAAAGTGTTTAATTAATAATGGTAAAAAAGGTACGCTCAAATGAAATACACACGTTTGGAGTTACTTGGAGCAGTTTTAAAAGACTGTAAAGAATTTATGTGGGACAGTGGTTTAACTGTATGCTTCACCAAGAGTTCAAAATTAGCTGATGGTCTTTGTTAAGTGGAATGACATAAATTGCAAAAGTACTAGAATTTCTGGTAACACAAAATAGTTGAAAAAATATGGAAATTAGAGAATGTATAATTAATGATTTTGGATTAGAGATGCTAGTGTATTGTCTTAGTGCGACTGTTCTAGTGTTAACGTACTAATGTTACTGTGTTCATGTGATTGTGTTCATTTATTGCTATGTTGCTCTTGAAATAGTTTGCTGATTACTAAAGCCTGCATTTTTTGTTTATTTGTTAGATAACAGATATTTTATGAAACTTTGGGGCAGATCCTTATCAGTGCACACTCTGCTGCAGAGTGAAAATTCATTCTGAAATATTTTGTGACTTGTGGGGGTTACTTTAGGCTATAAAATGAGCATCAATGATAAATTTTAGAGTTGGAAACATATCCTACTGATTTCTTGATTTTTCAGTAGGTAACTGGCATTCTGATATTTAAAATAACCAAATGCGTGTAAATTTAATGAAAAACGAAAAATGTCACACTTTCGCCCCACAACTGCCGGGATATTATAATGTTGGCATATCCCATGTGTGCAAGTGTTGATTGGTTCACCGTGGAACTTTTAAAACAGAATGATTCATCCCTAAAGTCACTCAATAAGGTTTACAGATAGGAAGTGGGGAGCAAGTATAATGTGGTATTAAATGCATTACACACATTTTGTTGGTCTTCTTTCCTCAAGAGGCACCTCATAACAATAAAGGGTGAAGATGCTACCACACACTCCTTTCCTGTGCCAACCTCTTCATCTCAGAGTAGCATTTGCAACCTATATCCTGATTTATTTGTTGAATGTATTCCAGTCTCTGTCTTCCTCCACGTCTTTACCCTCAGCAGCTCCCTCTAGTACCATGGAAGTTATTCCCTTATGTCTTAACACATGTCCTCCCATTCTATCCCTTTTTCTTGTCAATCTTTTACATATATTCTTTTCCTCGCCGATTCTGCAGAGAACGTCCTCGTTTCTTACCTTATCAACCTGCCTCATTTTCAAAGTTCTTCTGTAGAACCACATCTCAAATGCTTCGATTCTCTTCTTTTCCAGTTTCCTTACAGTCTATGTTTCAGTGCCATACAATACTGTGCTTACAACGTACGTTGTCATAAATTTCTTCCTGAAATTAACGCCTGTGTTTTATATTGTTAGACTTCTCTTGACTAGGAATACACTTTTTGCCAGGGATAGTCTACTTTATATGTCCTCTTTACGCTGTCAGACATGGCCTATTTTGCTGTCTAGGAAGTAGGATTCCTTAACTTCATTTAGTTCGTGGTCCCGAATGCTGATGTTAACTTTCTCGCTAGTCGTAATGTTGCTACATCTCACTACTATCGTCCTTCTTCGAATTATGCTCAGTTCGCGTTCTGTTCTCATTATACCGTTCATTCCATTTTGCCGGTCTTATAACGCTACTTCACTTTCACTGAGGATAGCTTATCATGGATGTCTTTTCACTTTGAATTTTAATTTCACTCTTTAACCTTTCTTTTATTTCCATCATTGCTTCTTCCATGTATAGATTGAACAGAAGTGGCGAAATACTACACCCCTCTCGTGACCCCTTTTTAATCCGAACACTTCATTCTTGATTTTCCACTCTTATTATTCCCTCTTGGGCCTTGTATTGCATATTATGATCTATTATATGTTATGCTTCTTTCCCTATAGCTCACCACTATTTCTTTTTTTTTTTAATTTAGAACGTCTTACGTTATTTGACACTCCTAGCGCTTTTCTCAGTCCGACAAATCCTATGAACGTTTCTTAATTTTTCTTTAGTCTTGTTTCCATTATCAACGCCAACGTCATATATACGTCTCTACCTTTCCTAAAGACAAACTGATCGTCATCTAACACGTCCTTAATTTTTTATTCCACTCTTCTGTATAGTATTCTTGTCATGAACTCGGATGCATGAGCTATTAAGCTGATTGTACGATAATTCTCGCCCTTGACAGCTCTTGCAATCTTCGGAATTGTGTGGATGATGTTTTTCCCAAGTCTGGTGGTATGTCGCAAACGTGAATAGTTGTTCCGTTACCACTTCTTCCAATGATTTTAGAAATTCTGATGTAATGCTATCTACCCCTTATGCCTTGATTTTGAATTCTTACAAGGCTATTTTAAGTTTTGATTCTAATATTGGTTCGTCTATCTCTTCTATATTGACTTCTGTTTCTTTTTCCATCACCTCATCAGACGAGTCTACCGTTTCATTGAGGCCTTCAGTGTATTCTTTCCGCTTATCAGGCCTCTCCTCTGCATTTAACAGCGGAATTCCCATTGCACTCTTAATGTTACCACCATTGCTTTTCATTTCAGCGAAAGTTATTTTGACTTTTCTATATGCTGAATCAGCCCGACCGACAATCATTTCTTTTTTGATTTATTCACATTTTTCATGCAGCCATTTCGGGTTAGCTTCCCTGCTTGAAGGTACCAAATGACAAATTATTTTATTCACAATTGGCAGTATCGTTTCATTTGTTCGTTTGATCGTCAGAACAAATGCAGAACATCCAGTCAGGAAAGCTCGTAACAGGAATATGGTAATGCTAGATTAAATAAACAACTATTTCTCATGGCAAAGCACTTCATTTTGGGCCATGGCACCGACTACTGTGTGTGTAATAAGCGATACATATAACAGAACGACATGAGTGCACAGTCTTGAACAGCCTAGTGTGGTTTTCGGTTATAGCAGCTTTTGGCTTCATTGAATTAATTAAAAATGGTAGACAATGTTTCATGCCACTGATATTGCAGTACCTTTGCAGTGAGTTATGAAATCTGTGAAATATATTGCACTTCATGTTTTTGGATCAAAATCTCACAGATCTCGACTGATTGTAAGCGAATCATAAGTCGCCTGTCAACCTTCCTTTAAGTGTATATGACACCACATGTTGGTGTGCAGCTCAGTCTACAGCAACTATACAATGACAAACCAAGCAATACCTGATCCACTTACATAACTGGATGTAGAAGCGGTGCATTAAACCCATTCCCACGCATACTCAGAGGGTGCTGTGGCTGCGCTGTTCTCGGTATTCGTAAATCTGGGGGAAGAGATACTAAATGATCACTGTGCACACGACAGTGGCGAATTTGATTGTGATGTCGGCGCTGCAATCCGTCTGGCCCTGAAATGAGATATATGCACGCGCCAAATCAACGAAGGACCTCGCCTCGCGCCCACCGTCTGCTGCCACTAGAAACCCTGAACAACACAATATCATGCACCGCGAAGCGACACTTGCGGCCGTCCTTCGGCACCGGATGCTGAGGAGGGTGGAGCAGGTGGAGAAGTGTCCGGTGGCGGCGGCCGTGAAGCAATTCCCCCGGCGATGATCCATCTCGTGGATGCAAACGATAGGGGGGGGGGAGAAACAGTTGCAGTACTTGATCCCTGGTGCGTGTGCGGTGAGGAGTTTGGCCATTTTCTGCTTGGAAGTTCTGACAAAACATTCCGCTTCGCCGTCTGACTGGTGATGGAATGGGGTGCTAGTTAGATGCCGTATGTCATTGGCTTCACAGAATGTATCAAATTCATCTGACGTGAACTGAGGACCGTTGTCCGACACGATTATTTCAGGCAAACCTTCGAGGCAAAAAATAGAGAACAACGCCTGAATTGTGCTACGCGACGTTGTCGAGTTCATTGGCACAGCAGAAGGAAACTTGCTGAAAGAGGCTACCACAAATATGCTGCCACCAGTCGGGCGCGGATTTTATGTCGCCGTCACCTACGAACCACTGCTGTCGCGTTGTCGTCCTGGAGGGAGGTCTGTCAGCTTGTAATTGGCTGACCTCTTCTCACAACCTTCTCTTCTCTGTCGTTCCCGACTGGCTTGCCTGCACTCACTTTACGCCCTAACACTGACTCCAGTGCCGTGGTCAGCTATGCTAGGCTTCTCGGGTGATGATCCTTGGTGTGAAGAGCCCAGTCATGATGGTCTCATAGACTCCAGACTCCATTTAAATCCAGGGAGTTTGGTGGGCGGGGGAGTACGGTACACCGACCGGGGTGGCCGAGCGGTTCCAGGCGCTACAGTCTGAAACCCCGCGACCGCTACGGTCGCAGGTTCGAATCCTGCCTCGGGCATGGATGTGTGTGATATCCTTAGGTTATTTAGGTTTAATTAGTTCTAAATTCTAGGGGATTGATGACCTTAGAAGTTAGGTCCCATAGTGGTCAGAGACATTTGAACCATTTCTTTGAGTACGGTAAACGCAATCTGCTGCTCTTCCAAACACAAACGTACCCTGCGATCTGTGTGACACGTTGCGTTGTCCTGCTGGTAGATGCCGTCGTACAGAGGAAAAACAAACTGTCCGTCACACAGCCCGCCAAACTGGAATGATAGTCTGGGGTGGCATTTCTTTTCGTAGCATGATACCTTTTGTGGTCATTCGTGGCATCCTTATAGCCCAACGGTAGTTCGACGATTTTCTGCACTAAGCGAGAGTTTCATCGCTTGTGCTCGTGTTTGCCAGACCTTACAATGGCCAGCAAGATCACCAGATCTCTCCCCATTTTAGAATCTTAGAGCACTATGGGCAGGGCTCGACAGCCAGCGCAGGATTTTGACGATCTAATGCGTCAGTTGGACGGAATTTGGCACGATATTCCTCAGCACGACATCCCACAACTCCTTCTATAACAAGGTAAATAACTACTGTCATAAGAGCCAGAGATGGATCATTGTGTTACTGACTGGCTCAGTTTGTGAAGCTCTTTCTCTTGAATCAATCATCCAACTTTCTGAAACTGTAATAATTTATTTACATGTACGATTATACGTACATCATATCTGCTAGATTTCGTCCCTTTCCGATAATCTCTTCGTGGCTCGTCTTTTTCTCTATTTTTTATGTTAGAGTGTATTTCAAGGGGTAAACTAATGTACGAGGGCGGACTGAGTAGTATTTCTACCGAATTTTTATGTGAAAACTCTCAAACCTCTTTAGATAGAATAAAAGTTATTAGCGTTCTCCTAACCTATACATCTACATGTTTGCAACCCTCTGCCGCTAGAGATCTCAGAAAAGCAGCGTGTAATATGGCAGTGTGTAACGTAACTATGTCGGTGCTTTAGAAACAGCTTGCCGTGATGGAGTTTTGAATTCGAAGTGTACCTCCACACATCTAGCACACTCTCCTTCAGCATTACAATGTTTGACCACACAGGGGGCTGCGATATCTGAAACAATCCGACGCCTTGGATTCACTGTCACGTATCATCCTCTATACGGCCCAGGTTTTATCCCATCGATTTTCATTTTTCTCCAAAACTGAAAGAAGCGGAGCAGGTAGAGGAGAGGTTTTGGCCCCGTCAACGATGTCAAACTTGTACAGTGACGGTATCGACATACTGATCTCTCGTTGGGAGAAGTGTGCTCGTCACCAGAGTGATTATGTTCAGAAACAAATATATAGAGATGAAAAGGTAAATATGTAGAATGTAAATGACGTTTTTTAAGGAAAAACTGCGAGGCATTAGTTTTCAGCACGACCTCGTATATTCAAAGAACGATAAATCATAAATCTCAGAAAATTAAGTCTAAAGGTTGTGTACTTGGCACAGTTTTGAACACACAAAAACAGTCATCATTTCCAACGAAGAAGGAAGCCTCTTACGAGCTGTGCGAGGGACTTCTCCGCATGTCGTGCATTAGCTCTTGCTTGCCTTGGCGTGCCACCCGCCCTGAGAGATGGCACAATAACTCATCACCAAATTACTTAATGTGTGACCTCTAGAATTTTTGTCACGAAATCCTCATTTTCAACATAAAGGTTGAATTAATTTCATAAAAGTAGCTATCGAGATATTTTACTTATTTCGTACAGTTCGAGGGACCCAAAATGACATTTATAAATTGTTCTGACGTTTTCGAGTTATAGAAGAATATGACATTTTACAGTCTACACTATAAAGCATTGTAGATTAACTAGCCTTCAAAATTTGGATACAATTCCAACTGGATTTTTTAGCACCACATTCACTTTTATCCAGAAAGCAATTCCGATTTCTGTATCTGTAATATGTTGCGTGTAGTGACTTCAAATATTAATCTATTCTGTTGGACGTATAGAGATTATTTTATATTAGCAATATTCATTGAAACAGAAACATTGCATATTTCCACCTTCACTTCGGAATTTCTTTCTGCCACAAATAAAATGTGTTGCTCAGCTAGGTCTCTACCGCGATCAAGAGAGAAACTTTAGGCATTTCATAGCTACCGGCCAGATTCTTGCCAAACTCCAGACCCGTAAGCGGTGAGATCCGTAGAATAACCTAATATAACCTAACCAGAGAAGTCGAGGATCGACTCAGTCCGCAAAACCTGTCTGTGAGGAAGAGCTGTTGTACAAGGTTGACGTCACACGTCAATTTTGTAGTAAAATTTAGCGTGGTCTTGTAAAAATTTTACGAAGTGGTGTAATTGGTTCATATCGCTTGAAGAAGTACTTTCTCACGTCACGAAGCACTTGTGTACAGACTTCAGACTTTATTGTTTACCTTCGTCATGGCGTTACTGTAGATATTTGCTTCTCACGCATTAACAATTTTAGTGCTTTAGTATCGTATTGCCTGCAGTACATACCTCGTGCATGTGCCACTTACATAACTGACCACTTTATGAACAACTAACTCTCGCTAAACTTACTGTGCAATAAGTTTCCATTATTCGAGTTGTTCGAGGTTAATATTACAGTCTATCAGTTCCAACTGCTACGTGCTGTGGCATCGTTGACTTTGGAATAAAATCATTTATGACAGGTGAGCTTTGTGAAGAACTTAATCGGATCTTGATTCACGAAGGAATTCTTAGCATTACAAATGTGTAGTTTTAGTCACATCCAAATCCTTTTCAGACCTGTTTCTCTTCGAATTAAACTAAAACAAGACTTCTGTCGCAACAATAATTGAAATGACAAAAGATAGGTAGCATTATACATATTTTTGAATTCTTGTAAGAACCAACAAAGGTGAGTGAATGACAAGAAAGTGACTAGTCACAAACGTTAGCAAATATCGCGATGAGCGATTTGTAGCAAACCCCCAGACAGCGCCAGCATGCAACACTGCTATATTCGTGCGTTAAGTAAATTAAGAGTGGAGGGAAAATAAAACCAAAAACTAGGTCGCTCAGTTTAATGTATACACTCTTTGAAACCGAGTACAAGATTTTTGTGGATACATATGCCGCAAGGCACTAAATCATCAAAATAGCCACGATTCGCAACAGCGCATCGCCTAATAGTAACATAAAACTTAATGACAGACCAGTAGTACAGTGGGAAAACATCACACGCCTTACCAAATGCCGCCAGATCAACCCTCTTTTAGGCAGA
This sequence comes from Schistocerca piceifrons, assembly GCF_021461385.2. Classification (NCBI taxonomy): domain Eukaryota; kingdom Metazoa; phylum Arthropoda; class Insecta; order Orthoptera; family Acrididae; genus Schistocerca; species Schistocerca piceifrons. Next base: position 203,665,334 of record NC_060141.1, on the reverse strand, counting down.
CCACATTACACTGATATTTCTGGTAGATTAAGCTTTTTCTCATCAACAACGTGTAATTTTTCGGTAACTTGGTATACGAGGCTATGAAGACTCAATGTTTCGTTAAGCTTAAAATTACTTTCACACATTTAAGAATTGTATTTATTAGAGACTTCTCTCTTCTTCGCACTTGCTGTAGGACAACTTTCAAAACTGACCTTATCTATCGGAATCATCATCGTACAGTGCATGTCTCGAGATGTAAGACATTTAAGTCCACGAAATTCTTTGATACTCCTCTCCAGATGCCCTCTTCACGACAAAATTGATTCACGTTCTTCTTTTGGGAATTTGCGTAGCCCTGGCCACTACAGAAAAACTTCACTTACCTACTGAACTTGTCTTTCTTCCGAAGTATCTCCTCTGTGTAATTTCAACCGTTCCACCAAGCAGCACATCAGACTTGTATTCAAAGAACTGTGACTGACGCACGAACAACAGGGACTTACATGCATTGAGAATAGAAAATAGTGCATTGAGAATGGCTCGCTACTAGCCGAAATCTGGATTTGCATAATAAAATCTAAAAAAGGATGACTGATTGCTGCGCTCTATAATTTATAAGGCTTGTGTCAAAAATTCCAAACTCAAATTCACTCAGATTCTCGATTTTCCAGTGCTCCTTTGTCTGCTATATCCGTTGTTCAAACGATAACAGTACCTGCATCATGTTTGTTTAAGATTCTTCTACATGATACGTAAACATTATTACATTATTAAGTTTCAAGGACTGCAACAGTTATTTTGAGGCGAAACTGTATATTTACGTTCTTTATTCATATATCTATTCTCTTTAGTTAAAACTAGCCCAATTACGAGACTCCCTGCAGTTAACATGTAAAGTGATTGAATTGTAATCAAGAATACTTTTCTGACAACATAATGCAAGCTTGTTGAGAGATAGGATAAAGGACGCACAGGGACGCTCAGCAGTCTGAGAATGCGAGTCTAGTCTTCAAAACGGAAATTACATTTGCAAATCAATCGGTTCCATTTGCAGACGCGCGGGACACTTTCAACTAAAGTGGCAAACGGTCTCGTAAACGGTTCGAAAGCAGATGTAACATTCGTAGCGTCCTCTAAATCTTTAAGAACTATCGTTGTTGTACTTTTGAGGTCACAATAAATTCTTCGAGCCTCGTTTTCTGTAATGTCTGTGAGCTTAGGTAATTTGACTGTGTTGTCAGAATTTTTCCCTCTGCAAAACAATTTTCTTCTTAAATGCATCCCCATCAAATAAAAAATAAGTTATTTGGTTACCTTGTAATGTCTTACTACTCAACCACGATTTACTGCATTTGGCCTCCTCTGGCCATTATGGGAGATAGAGGTGAAGTTACAGTGAACAGACACCATTTCCACTTTTTTCAGCTGTCGTATACAACGTGGATATCCGAACAGCTTCACTAGCAAGTTTTCTGGTCTTTAGAACAGCAAAGCACAAGAGCAGAGGTAAGTACACAAGCCGAATGAGACTTCCTTACTCCCAGATGCAATAATTTAGCAGTCGACTTGCACTGTAGGCAGTGGAGAGATAAGTCCAGTTAAAATGCAAGGTCCGCAACCCATTCCACATGCTCTAATTTTCTTTTCCGCAATCATTTTCCCTTCATAGTTTTAACAGTAGAGTGTTTTGAGTGGAAAAATCGTTCCGGGTGTGCCCCTTGACTTCAACAACGTATCTTTGCAGTAATATATTTAGTCTCTATACTCTTCTTCAGTTCCACCGAACTGTTGCAGCTGACAGTGGAATAATACATGAGAATTGAAAAATGTTGCCGGCCGAAGTGGCCGTGCGGTTAAAGGCGCTGCAGTCTGGAACCGCAAGACCGCTACGGTCGCAGGTTCGAATCCTGCCTCGGGCGTGGATGTTTGTGATGTCCTTAGGTTAGTTAGGTTTAACTAGTTCTAAGTTCTAGGGGACTAATGACCTCAGCAGTTGAGTCCCATAGTGCTCACAGCCATTTGAACCATTTTTTTGAAAAATGTTACTATTCTTACCACCAATTTCTTCAAGTGCTCCATGCTTGAACATTTAGCACAAACTGCTTCATGATGTACAGAAGAATGAATCCCGTCTGTCAGTCGTTGTAATTTTTGTAATTTTTTTCTCTTTCAGATGGTTAAAATCCACCGTTAAACTCCAGGTCCTCTACAAATAGCTTGGTAAGTCAGTTGAAATGTTGGAGACAGGCAACAGGATATCACCTCCAAGAGGAGCATGCGTAGTAAGGCATTGTGGTGTTCAAACCAACCTTCGCTTTGTAAGAGTTACATCTTTCTTTATTATGTCATACCATATGAAATTTGTAATGGACGTTTACTCACATACCATATGAAATTTGTGAAGGACATTTACAATTCTTATGGAAATACATTGTTCCTAAGTTGACAACCACACCGGCAGCGAAATTAGAAATTTACCTGCCGTTTTGAAGACATTCTACTTCTTAAAAGTATATTAACTATATCACATTACTAATTTTGACTGATCGATAACCCCAGAGATTGAGACTTAACAGCCGGCCGCGGTGGTCTAGCGGTTCTAGGCGCGCAGTCCGGAGGCGCGCGACTGCTACGGTCGCAGGTTCGAGTCCTGCCTCGGGCATGGATGTGTGTGATGTCCTTAGGTTAGTTAGGTTTAAGTAGTTCTAAGTTCTAGGGGTCTGATGACCACAGTAGTTAAGTCCCATAGTGCTCAGAGCCATTTTGAGACTTGACATGCTACGTTTGAAATGTTTCCATTTGCATATGTGGTAGTCGTATAAATGTGTGTGAAATCCTATGGGACTTAACTGCTAATGTCATCAGTCCCTAAGCTTACACACTACTTAACCTAAATTTTCCTAAGGACAAACACACACACCCATGCACGAGGGAGGACTCGAACCTCCGCCTGGACCAGCCGCACAGTCCACGACTGTAGCGCCTTAGACCGCTCGGCTAAGTCGTATAAATAATAAACGTATTGATATACAAATTAAAGTCAGTAAAATAGGCTTATATCCTATCGTAATGACTCTTTGTACTGCGGTTTTATTTTTGTTATATTTCTGTAACGTGGCCTCCTTTAGATAAATACTGATATTTGCAACTTCTGTCCTTTGCCAAAGATGAGAAATACCAAATAATTAGTGGCTTCACTAAGTTGTTGCAGTGGTATAGAAAAATTTTAACCTTCATATGTTTTTAATCACAGCCGGCCGTTGTGGCCGAGTGGTTCTAGGCACTTCAGTCTGGAACCGCGTGACCGCCACGGTCACAGGTTCGAATCCTACCTCGGGCATGGTTGTGTGTGATGTCCTTAGGTTAGTTAAGTTTAAGTAGTTATAAGTTCTAGGGCATTGATGACCTCAGATATTAAGTCCCATAGTGCTCAGAGCCATTTGAACCATTTTTTAATCACAAATATCTGATGTGCCTTTGTATAATTGTGTTTCATTAGTATCATAGCTTTAGTCATAGCAAAATTACGGTATTTCCGCCGAAAACGACGCCGTAACAGGTCTGATGACAGAAATCTGGTTGGGACTTGTTACGGTTGGCGTTTAGATTGCATAGCTTTTCATATTTTTTAATAGTAAAATGTAAATCCATGAAACGTGGATCGTTAGCAGTGTCTCTGTTTCCGGAACAGGATGAGGACAATTGTTCGCAATCCGGGTTAATTTCATGAAACGAGCAGGCGAACGGCAATTTGCATTCTAATGGAACCATAGCACTCACTCAGTTGGAGGTCTGAACACTTAGGAAATTGCTTTACTTTTACGAAACTCATTGTCACAAGAATTCTAGAGTGCTAGTGGAGGCATAAAGACTTCATTTGCATCCCATTCTCTCTCTCTCTCTCTCTCTCTCTCTCTCCGTGTGTGTGTGTGTGTGTGTGTGTGTGTGTGTGTGTGTGTGTGTGTGTGTGTGTGAAGACGACATTCCCAGTGCTATAGGTACGATTATTTCGCACTGGCTACCTATCGTACCATACTTCGTGTATCTGAAGGTGTCTATGTGGTTTCTTCGTTCAACAACGGTAATTTTTAATTTCTTTAAGAGATTGAGTACATCGTACCGTTTGGAACTATAAAAACGTATTTAGTACATATACACTGCAAAACTGCTCTTGTGTCTCATTTGTTTCTTATCCAAAATTGTCTAATAACGATGTTCCTGTTGTTGTGGTCTTCAGTCCAGAGACTGGTTTGATGCAGCTCTCCATGCTACTATATCCTGTGCAAGCTTCTTCATCTGCCAGTACTTACTGCAACCTACATCCTTCTGAATCTGCTTAGTGTATTCATCGCTTGGTCTCCCTCTACGATTTTTACCCTCCACGCTGCCCTCCAATGCTAAATTTGTGATCCCTTGGTGCCTCAGAACATGTTCTACCAACCGGTCCCTACTTCTTGTCAAGTTGTGCCACAAACTCCACTTTTCCCCAATTCTATTCAATACCACCTCATCAGTTATGAGATCTACCCATCTAATCTTCAGCATTCTTCTGTAGCACCACATTTCAAAAGCTTCTATTCTCTTCTTGTCCAAACCATTTATCGTCCACGTTTCACTTCCATACATGGCTACACTCCGTACAAATACTTTCAGAAACGGCTTCCTGACACTTAAATCAATACTCGATATTAACAAATTTCTTTTCTTCAGAAACGCTTTCCTTGCCATTGCCAGTCTACATTTTATATCCTCTCTACTTCGACCATCATCCGTTATTTTGCTCCCCAAATAGCAAAACTCCTTTACTACTTTAAGTGTCTCATTTCCTAATCTAATTCCCTCAGCATCACCCGACTTAAATCGACTACATTCCATTATCCTCGTTTGGCTTTTGTTGATGTTCATCTTATATCCTCCTTTCAAGACACTATCCATTCCGTTCAACTACTCTTCCAAGTGCTTTGCTGTATCTGACAGAATTAGAATGTCATCGGCGAACCTCAAATCTTTTATTTCTTCTCCATGGATTTTAATACCTACTCCGAATTTTTTCTTTTGTTTCCTTCACTGCTTGCTACGATACAACATTAAAAATCCAGATGGAAGTCCTAATAGGGTTTACCATTAAATTTAATTAACATTTAATTTATATGAGCTTCTATTGTGTCACAGTGAGGTTCCTATATAGAGTAACTGCGAATAGCTCCCAAAACATATTGTCTATGAGTGATCTATTGCCGTTGTTAGATGTGTCATCACGTCTAGGCCGCTCCATACTGAACCTAGTCAATGCTGAAGGATTTGCTTGTGATGGAGGAAGTGTTGCGTGAAGCGGGAATAAAAATTGTACAGGTAGACCAGTGCTTGATTATACTGAGCAGTTTGAAGATTACGTTCGTTGCAATATATGTGTATAGTTAAACAGTTCCAAATGACAGAGAAATTTGGAGAACTGCATGAAATTAGTCTTTAGACTAACAACAAGAACATACCCCTGTGTCATTCATTTTTCCATAAAATGTTACTGGTCGTACCCTTTGTTGACTATACCTTATCTTGGAAACGTCGAATACCAGCAGTGTATCACCTTTAGATGCCCAGTTAAAATGTACGAGGACATGCTGAAAAGTATTAGTTCAGAAATTTTTGTGAAAACTTTTAAAGGTTATTAAATAAAACAAATGTTGTTATCAGTTTTTTATATTTTATGTCTAAGTATTCATACCTTAACATAGTCGTCCTGACGAGGAACCCTTTTCTCCCAACGAGACACCAGTTTGTTGATACCGACTCTGTAGAATGTCTAACTTTCTTGAGCGAGCTACAACCTCACTTCTGCTTCTACCGCTTCATCACTATCGAAGTGATGTCCTCTAAGGTGTTTTTTTTTTCTTTATTGTAATTTGAACACCCCATACAAGGTGGGCTGGCATCGGAAAAGTGTACTCCGCTCTTCAGCCATAAGCAGTACAATAAAAGAGAAAGGGAGACAGAAAAGTAACAGACTGGCGGTTTTAAAAACAGTAGATACAATAATTAAAAAACATGAAGCCGTTCACACTCGACGAAACAAACAAGAAAACTGTCGGCACTGTGCACAAACACTGACGAGTTAGACGACACATGTGAACGAAGGAGCGTGGACGGCGAAAAACACTGATGCACAAACACGACGGCACAGACACTAAACCGAGGGCGATGATCTCCGCCGCGCGAATGTTCACAATGCCTGTGCGAGTCCGGGGACCTGCCAAGAGAGGAGGAGGAGGAGGAGGAGGTGCAGGGGGAGAGCGAGAGGGGAGAGCAGAGACGCTACAGGCAGGGGTGAGAGGGGGGTGAGAGGGGGGGAGAGAGGAAGGTGGAGGGGAAGCCTGGGGGAAGAGGGGTGGAGGGAGGGGACGGGGGAAAAGGAAAGAGAAGGGAGGGAGGGTGCCTAAGTGAAAGGACACCGGAAGTGGGGGGGCAGGGTCAAAGTTGATAGGAGGGGTAGATGGGGTGGAGGAGGACATCATCAGGGAGGGGGAGCTGGCGGAAGCCACCTTGGGGGAGAGTAAGGAGGGTGGAGAGATGGAGACCGGGTGGGATGTGGGAATACAGGCGCGGCAGCGGGCGGGGGTGGGAGAGGATCGGGGATACGAGCGGGTGAGGAGGATCAAGTTTACGGGAGGTGTACAGGATCTGTATCCTTTCAAGGAAAAGGAGGAGGTGGGGGAAGGGGATGATATCATACAGGATCCGCGTGGGGGATGGGAGACGGAAACGATAGGCAAGGCGGAGAGCATGGCGTTCAAGGATTTGGAGGGATTTATAAAAGGTAGGGGGGGGGGCGGAGATCCAGGCTGGATGGGCATAACAAAGAATAGGGCGGAGGAGGGATTTATAGGTGTGGAGGATTGTGGAAGGGTCCAGACCCCACGTACAGCCGGAAAGGAGCTTGAGGAGACGGAGTCGGGAACGTGCCTTGGCTTGGATTGTACGGAGATGGGGAGTCCAGGAGAGGCGACGGTCGATGGTGACGCCAAGGTACTTAAGGGTGGGAGTGAGGGCGATGGGATGGCCATAGACGGTGAGATAGAAATCAAGGAGGCGGAAGGAAGGGGTGGTTTTGCCTACAATGATCGCCTGGGTTTTCGAAGGATTGACCTTGAGCAACCACTGGTTACACCAAGCGGTGAATCGGTCAAGATGGGATTGGAGAAGGTGTTGGGAGCGTTGCAGGGTGGGGGCAAGGGCAAGGAAGGCAGTGTCATCGGCAAACTGGAGAAGGTGGACGGGGGGTGACGGCGGCAGCACGTCCGCCGTGTACAAAAGATACAGGAGGGGGGAGAGGACGGAGCCTTGGGGCACATCGACGTAGTTAATGGGAAGGGCGAAGGTTTGGAGCTTGAAGAGGAGACCGGAATGCCATACGCAGTCATATGCACGTTCGAGGTCCAGGGAGAGGAAGATTGCGGAGCGACAGGAATTAAGCTGTTCAGAAAGGAGATGAGTGAGGTGAAGGAGAAGGTCGTCAGAAGAGAAGGACGGCCGAAAGCCACACTGGGTAACGGGAAGGAGGCGGTGCTGGCGGAGATGCTGGTGGATGCGTCGGGTGAGGATAGATTCCAGGACCTTGCTGAAGACCGAGGTAAGGCTGATGGGACGGTAGGAGGAGACGGCGGACGGCGGTTTGCCAGGTTTAAGGAACATGAGGATATGGGAGGTTTTCCACAGGTCGGGGTAGTTACCGGTGGACAGGACTACATTGTAGAGCCTGGCCAGGGTGGAGAGGAAAGAGACAGGAGCTTCACGAAGGTGACGGTAGGTGACACGATCGTGACCACGAGCGGTGTTGCGTTTTGTGCGGAGTGTAGCAATGAGATCCTGTGTAGTGATAGGGGCATTGAGTTCCGAGTATGCAATGTTGTCCAAGTACTGGAAACCTGGTGCGAGGGGAGGAACAGAGGTGTCAATTCGATCGTGGACATCCGGGAAGAGGGAGTAATCGAACTGGGGATCATCGGGGATGGAAAAGACATTGGAGAGGTAGGAGGCAAAGTGATTGGCCTTACTAAGGGTGTTAGGGAAAGGATGATCATCATGGAGAAGAGGATAATAGGGGGAGGGTTTAGTTCCGGTAAGGCGACGGAAGGCTGACCAGAACTTGGATGAGTTGATGGGTAGGGCAGCATTTAAACGGGTGCATGTCTGTCGCCAGTCCCAGCGTTTCTTAGCCGCGAGCAAATTACGAATGTGTCGCTGGAGTTGCCGGTGGCGTCGTAGTGTGTCCAGGTCACGCATGCGGAGGAAGGCACGGTAGAGACGACGGTATTCACAGAGGAGGAGAACAGCCTGTGGGGGTAAGGTAGGACGGTGGGGGTGGATGGCGACAGTAGGGACGTGGGCCTCCACGGCCTCAGACAAGGTCTGCTGGAGAAAGGAGGCGGCATGGGTGACATCGTCAGGGTGGTGGTAGGTGAAGGTGTGGCTATCGACCTGGGTGGAAAGGGTATCCCGGTAGGCATTCCAGTCAGCACGGGAATAGTCGTGGACAAACTTACTGGGAGGGGCAGTACGAGGGTCGGGGCGAGGGCGACGACCGTCTGAAATGGTGAGGAGGACAGGGAGATGGTCGCTACCAATAGGCTCCAGGACATCCACCGTTATGCGGCCAAGGAGGTTGGGGGAGGAGAGGATAACATCAGGAGTTGGATTCGGGACGGGTATGCTGGGGGATGGGGACGAGGTCGCCTTGAAGGGTGGAGAGGAACCGATGCCACCGCCGTAACTGGGCAGCGGAACGACTATGGATGTTGAGGTCGGCAGCGATCATGTAGGAGGAGAAGGTACGATCGACGTGGGAGAGGAAGTCGAAGGGAATAGGAGCATTGGGGCGGACATAGATGGTGGCGCAGGTAACGGTAAGGCCGGGGAAGAAGAGACTAAGGATCAGGTGTTTGGTGAAGTCGGGAAGGAGAGATTGGAGCCGAACGGGGATCTGGCGGTGGTGACCAATGGCAACTCCGCCACGCGCAATTGGGAGGGGATTATCGGAGCAGTGGAGGAGATAGGGCGAAGTGTGGATGGTGTGGTGGGGTTGGAGGATGGTTTCATTAAGGAGGAAGGCATCCACGCGGTGGGTGGCAAGGGTGTGCAGGAAGAGGTTCCTGTTGGCGGGTATGGAGCGGATGTTGTTGAAAAGGATACGTTGCTGTCGCGCCATGATAGGGATTTAGACGAGGGTGTCAAGGCGGGAGAAGGTGAAATGGGCCTGGTTGTTGGAGTAGGTGGCGTACATCTTGAGTTGGAATATGGAACGGGCGGCAAGGGAGATCTGCTGGAGGGTTTGGGGGCGCTGAAAGGGATGAACATTCTGGAGGACGATGGTAAGGAACCTGATGATGTCCTCAGCGGTGGGGGGGGGGGGGACAAAGGGAATTGCCAGGAGGGGTGGGGGCGTCCAGGGGACGGACAGGGACAGTGATTTCAGGAGTGGTTGAAGGGGGTCGGGCTTTACACTTTTGGGAGTAGGTGGGATGGGGGAGATTGCAGGTATTGCAGGAAGGAGGGGATTGGAGGTTAGGGCACTGCCTGAGGAAGTGCGCTTGCAGACAATGCGGGCAGGTGGGGGCCTCGCGGCACTCGCCTGTGGGGTGCGCGTTATAGCGTAGACACCTCTGGCAGCGCAGGGATTGAGGAGGGGAACGGGAGGGGTCTACCTTATAACGCTGGTTAAAAAGGAGGGCACCCTCCTTCAGGAGACAGTCGATGGAGGGAGCGTGCTCAGAAAAAACCCGCATAAGGTGGGCGGGGCCGGCAGCATTATAGATGCGGCGAACCGCACGCACCGCCAAATTGGGATGGGCCTGAAGCTCCGCCAACACCTCCTCCTCCGTGATCACTGGACTAATCTGAGTGATCACGGCGGTGAGAGTCGGCGGGCGACGCGGAGGTTGGGGTTGGCGGGAGGGAAGTGGCGAAGGAGCAGGGCATGAGGCATGAGGACCAAAGCGGGTGACAGGGATGCGGGAAAGGAGGTATGTGTGGAGGGTTGGGCTGGGGGAGGAGATGAGGACCGAATCACGGCGAAGAGTGAGGAGGGAGATAGGGGCACCAGGACAATGCTGGCGAAGGAAGAGGGTGAGGTTCTGGGCTTCAAGGAGAGAGGGATCAGGATGGGAGAGGAGGTAGCGGTAGGAGGAGGGGGTAGAGGAGGAGGATGAGGGGGCAGGGACGGGCGGGGAGACATCTATGGCATCATGGGTGCGGGAAGGAGGACGAGGCGGAGCCTTTTTGGAAGCAGAGGAGGCAGGGGTGCCACTGGGGCGCTTGACGGCGGTGGAGGAGGTGTGGGGGATGGGAACAACTGGAATGTGGCGGGGAGGGGCAGGTCCCGGGGCCGGAGTCGGCGCCGGAGATGGTGACGGTGACGGTGAAGGCGAAGGTGACGGTGACGACGGCGGTGGCGGTGGCGGCGGCGATGGCGAAGGCGACTGGGAGAGCTGGGCATGGACAGTGGCCCGACGGGCCACCACCCGAGCCGGAGCTGCAGTGACAGGCTGGGGCATAGGGGGGAAAGGATCAGATCGAGAGGAAGGAGCTGGAGAGGGGGCGACAAAGAGTGAGGGCGAAGGGAGAGTGAGAAGAGGAGGGATGGAAGGAGGGGGGTGGGACTGGGCACACCAGGTGATAGTGGTGGAGGCGGCGGAAGGGGAAGTATAAACTATGGCGGTGGTGGTAGCGGTGGCAGTGGTGGTGGAGGCGGACATGACGGTAGGGAGAAACAATAACGAACAGAACGAAGAGGAAAGGACAGAAACTGGGGACAGACAAAGACGAAGACGGATGAAGACGAAGACGGATGAAGACGAAGACGGCCGTAGACCAGGGTCAGGACGGCGGCGACGGCAGCGACCAGGCGGCAACGGCGGCGGCGGCGGCGGGCACCGGCTGGCGGCGGCGGCGAACAGACGGACGGACGGACAGCAGGCGGCGGCGGCGGCGAACAGGCAGACGGCGGCGAACAGACAGACGGACGGACGGACAGCAGGCAGCAGCGGCGGCGGCGGACAGCGAGCAGGCAGGCGGACAGACGGACGGACGGACGAACAGCTACAGCAGGAAGCGGCGGGCAGGCAGACAGACAGACAGACAGACACAACCGTCGAAGACGGAGATTACAACCTGAGAGTAGCCCAGGCGTTGCAACCTGACGTCGTCGACTGGGGGGATCCAACCCTCTGATCCTCTAAGGTGTTCTTTAAGTTTTGGAAACAGATGCAAATCGGATGGGGTCAAGTTGGGACTGTATGGAGGATGATCAGTGATGGTTTTCCAAAGGCTTCAGAATGATGCAGATGTCGCAGCGCTCATGTGTGGTCTGAAATTGTTATAATGAAAAAGAAGGTGATCGACCCGTGGTCGAACAGTTTATGTGGTTAGAAACCCAATTCCAGCGCGCAGTTTCTCATTCATCGGCTTAGTTACGTCACACACCACCATGTTACATGCTGCAATTCGGAGCCATCTAGCGGCAGATATCATGAAATATGTAGACGCAAACAATAAATATGTAGAACTTTAATAAGTTTGTTTCATTTAAAAAATAAAGAAGGTTTAAGAGCATTCACATAAAAAATTCTGAGGTAGTAGTTTTAAGCTCCCCCTCGTAGTAATATGCGAAACTAGAAGAAAATCTCTGTTAATCTGAGTGGATGTAAGAAGTCTGAATGATTAGAGTCCACTCCAGCATTTGCAGAATACGATATTATATCTCGTGAATTGCTTAGTAAGGGACGAATACTGGTGTACCACATGACATAGGAGAAGTACGTTTGCCCACTTAAAAATGGTTGCGAACAAAAGACATGAATGAAGTTTTCAGTCTGCTACGGAGTGTACGCTGTTCTGAAACTTCCAGGCATATTAAACCTGTATGCTGGCCCGATACTTGAACTCGTAACGTTTGCTTTTCGCAGGCAGGTGTTCTACCAGCTAAGCTACACAACCACACTCACCCCTCCTCGTCATACCTCTACTTCCGCCAGTACCTCGTCTCCTGCTTTCCAAACTTCACAGAAGTTCTTCTAGAAACCTACAAGAGTAGCACTGCTGGAAGAAAGAATATTGCGAAGACATGGCTTAGCCAGAACCAGGGGTAGGAGACGAGGTACTGCCGGAGGCAAAGGTATGAGGGTGGGTCGTGAGTCGTGTTTGGAGAGCTCAGTCGGTAGAGCTCTTGCCGTGAAAGGCAGAGGTGCCGTGTTTGAGTCTCGCTGTGGCATGCAGTTTTAATCAGCCAGCAAGTTTCATATGAGTGTACATTCCGCTGCAGAGTGAAAATTTCAATCTGGAAACATCCCCCAGGCTGTGGTTAAATGTCTCAGCAATATCCTCTCTTCCAGCAGTGCTAGTCTTGCAAGTTTAGCAGGAGAGCGTCTGTGAAGTTTGTAAGGTAGGAGATGAGGTACTGGCGGAAGTAAAGCTGTGAGGACGGGTCGTGAGTCATGCTTGGGTAACTCAGTCGCAGTTTCATACAGTACTGTCCAGCCGTCATCGTTGCGGAGTTCGCCTCGAGTTGGGCACGTCATCGGCTGGTCTCATTGTAGCTTGTGAGTACAAAGAAGTCATCCAGCTACGGAAGCTCAAATTAGAAAGTCTACACTAAAATTTTCGTTCCCGTTAGGATAGGACAGACAAAAATTGTCTGAACTCGGCGATTCGAAAAGATAGATCAAGACGATGACGTTCACGGTTTGTAATGTGATTTCCTTGGTAATGTAGTGCACGTTAAAGTGTAAGGTGTTGAAACAGGCCGTTTCCTTAACTCTCTTTGTTCCATTGGTGAACCTAGTTCAAGTGCAATGAGCTATGCTGCGTTACGCTTACGATCTGCCCGCATATTCAGCCTCCCTTATGAACTGAAGTTCGATCTCATGAAACAAAAGTTAACGCCTTATGTATGGTTTTGCAGGTTACTGACGAGAAACAGACAGGCAACAAACATTTCGTTGTTGACAATGGTGTGCGAAATTTTAGAAGAGATCTTTAAGAATATCCCGTCGTACATCATGGATCACAGCTTCAAATCCTTGGCTATTTATTATGGCCAACCAAGGACCTCCGTATTATTTGGACCCACGGATCATCTCAAGGCTACCTGCCCCCGTGTGAAATCTTTACAGATGGAAAACCAGGCACTCACCCCCACAGGCGAAATGTGTCAACAAAAATTGATATATACTAGACCTTGCTAGTTCATTGCAGGAAACCGGGGTTTGGGAGGGCCATGACGTACCACGTCGAGGAGAAAACGAAAAGAATCGGAATTCAACGGCTCACAGCGTGTTGACGACCAAAGAGAATGCAGAGGTTAACCCGCTAAAATGTTTGAATCATGTATCCCCAGGACAGACTAATCCCCAGATCTTAGATGGTAGAAAGACACTTGCAAAGGAAACTACTATGGTTGCTAAACATCCCGAGGTACCACCAGGCTGCAATCCAGATGATATTCCAGTGTTACCACTAGGCAGCGACATGCTAGATGATGAGAAAACGAACCAAAATAATAACATTACATGACCGCTCCGATCATCCAGTATCAAGTAAGGACAAATAAAAAAAGTTGTCCAAACAAACGAAATGGCCCCCTCGAATACAAAGTCAGGAAGAGACACAGGAATTAGACAGGAAAAGATCACGCAGCCGGGAAATCGTTAAGAAATCCCAGTCAGCGGAAACCCAAACGGCTGATGCGATCAGGATAATGACTCCTATTCAGGATGAGAGCGTTCATATGGACTCAGACAGTCACAGGAACACTATCGGGTTAAAACCTTCCCCTTCTCTTCCGGATCCGACCATGCTTTGGCAGGAAGATGCTGAGCAGTACTAAACATTTATATGCAGGCTTACAAGCTGGCTACAGTCAATGTCTCCCGGAGAAAACCAGCGGTAGAGCTACAGTGTTTGAAAGATTATCTTTATGGTGCTGATATAAATGTTCCTATGTTATAGGAACAATAGTTATAACAACTAAAGTAGCGGATATAACAGCTCATGAAGGCATCATGAACATCAGAAATTAAGGCGGAACAGAGTGAAAGCCAGCATAGAAGTAACTTTTACCGGAATGGGATAGCTGAACTTCAATCGAACGTCGGGGCCTCCACCATACTTACCGCAGGTTTCAGCTGCGTGTTGCGACGTGAAGACCAGACGCCTAATTTTAACTCGTGCCAAGAGCAACAAACATTGTTGAATAAACTAGAACTGAAAAACACCTGGACTTACTTGAATCCCCACCTTATTGGCTGTACTTAGTCCGCAGTCCGTCAGCAAGCAGGTTAGGTAGAATATATGTTAGTAAAGAATTCATGCGCAATATCGATGTTTCTTAGATATGGTCTATAAACTTCTTCGACCATTGTGTATATGATGTTTCATTCGGTACATCCGACAAAGACTTTCCGTAGCCATGGGGTATGAGATTTTTGCGTCTCATTGTTGCAGGAAGCTGAACTCAAGCACCAGATTAGACAAACTTGGCACAAATGCTTACGCTCCCAAACCAAATATCGCGGGCGAATAATTTGGTGGACCGAACACGCGAAACCATTATCTTGTAAAAGGATTATACAATGTCCAAAAGCCCAAGCATACTCGCGTAAAAAAACGGCGTAACATTTCTTCACCTGTTTGCGAGGCCTCCATAAACAATCAGATGGTCTTTCAGCTAATGTAATCAGGCTGAAACGCGGTAAGTCGAAAATACGCACCCTAGTCCGGCAACGTCTGGACTAGGCAAGACCGATCAAGGGCGATCTTACTCAGAAACGTACGTCATTATACCATGTAATAAGAGAGACTCACAGTGGGAAGCAGAATATAATAACCGCAGATGGGGATGATGAAGAAGAACACATCATTCAGATCGTCATAAATCAATATGTCGCGACATACTGTAGGGATCTCTAGGCTGCAATGGAAATAGATAGACTGGATGTTGATAATTTTTGCTTTTTGGACCATCTTACTACAACTGTTGTTCAGTAGTAGTCAGACGGTCCTAAAAGCAAAAATTGCCAGTATACCGTAATATTACATGCAACTGAGGAAGACAGGACTGCAAAAGTTCAAGATTGTAAGATGGCAAGAACTATGCCCCATACATGAAGTCGTTAAAGATCACCTAACTCACGCTGAGCGAACAGTAGGGCTGAACAAAAAATGACTGACAAGAAACAATGCATCTTGTAGAGGGTATACTATGGACGTATTGGAATAATTAATGTCGGGTGACTGTTTTAAAGTAATTCACACGACATGAAAACTTTGTGGAAACGAGTCGATTTACAGGACGCAAGTTCACCACAGGGAAACATTTAGAGTTGACCGTGGCCGGCTGGGGAACGGCGAAGGGAAGCGACTATAGGCAGCTTAGGGCGGCTCAAGCTCTGAGAAAGCGGTAACACGGCGCGGCCTCCAACTGCCTTAAGATAAGTGACAGAGAGTGGGTGGTTGACCCTGACTCGATGCTGGTGTACTGGGAAACAGATGGAGAACTTGTACACCTGTTGATAAATGTCCGTCATCCAGTTTTCTGTGAAACATGTGACAAAGCCACGCAAAACTACGGTGGAGTGGTCAACAAAGGTCAAAATATGCGTGTTCGTGACTATAGCAACTTCACGCTGAATTAATGGTCCACAGATCCTGAAGTAAATCAGATAAAAGAGCGACAGCATGAAATATGCCGGCCTCCGATGGGAACATAGGACCAAGGAATTTGAAGTACTCTCCTGGGAGTCAGAACTCCGGAAAACTTGGTGTTTGTGCAGACGCTAACCCTGATGGGTGGCCTGAGTGGAGCTAAATAGAAGAAGTTGAGAGGAAGGGAAATTCTGTGGGAATTTGTTCACTTCCCAGAGCAGGCATTGGTCGGTGCTGTGAAGCGACGCATAATTAACACGACTGGCGCTGCAATTGGCGTAAGTGATTTTGCTGGAAGGGAAACTGAGGTGAAGAGCAGACTGGCAGAAGTCTCAGTAGAGGTCTTCCGTGCCCAGCTGTCCTAGAGTGCAGATGTGGCGTTCTTTACTCAGCTTGCCTGAGAAAGAGTGAGCATCTCTGCAGTTTAGAACTTAGCAAATGTAACGATTGAGCTTGGAGATAGAAAGTTTTGGTTCAGCTATGTACTAAGCAAGATAGCTAGGAGTGAATAGACGAGCACAGCCTTGCAGCACCACAAGGTCGGCCGACGTCCACACAACGACGCCGCTCCGCGATGCTGTATTCGGTGATATTGCGCCCACTCTGGCCACTGATTAATTTGTTGGATCATGTCGGAAAAGTTTCCATGAGGGTTTCATGGCCATGTATTGTAGAATTCTTCTCACACTTCGCATTACGCCTGGGTCAGTCGATAGGAATTACTTTTGCTTTATCGTGCTTTACTCCACGCAAATGCAATTTATTACCACTGCCTGTTAGGAGAGTCATGTAATGTGATGATTGAAGGTCGTGAGTTAAAATAAATCTGTGCTAATCGACTGCATCTGTTTTCAATCAAGTAGTTGAAATCCCAAGTCACATTCATAATTAATTTTATGTTCACATTTGCATCTGGTGTTCAATAGCTGAATATAACATCAATGTACTCCCCTTTTTAATTAAAAGGGGATCAATTCTGAACCAATTAATGTCAACACTGCCACCGCAGTTCAATGAGGAGTCACAGGGCCATATTATTTCTTTTGCGTTATCTGATATTGCGGCAGTTTTGCATTCTCTGTTGATCTGTTAGTCAATTAGTTGGGGTGAACACACACCAAAACCAGCTAAGTGATGGGTGGGGTGTTACAAGATGTTAGCTGAACTGAGTTGGTTAAGAACTTGTAGCACACATTATGTTGTGAATACGTGTCGAGAACAATGTCAGTCTAATCGAGCATATAGATCAGTACGAAATAAAACCATAAAACCATAATTAATGACGTTCTGAGGGACGAGCCAACAGAGTGAAACTGTGTAGGTTTCGTCCAGCAAATGGATCACGGTCCTGGATAACCCACAGTATTCGCCAGATTTGGCTCCAGCCGACTTCTTGTTCCCCAAACTGAAGTTAGTAATGAAAGTCCACAATTGGAATGCAGTTGAGGAAATCCAAGAGAACTTTGCTGCAATACTAAATACAGACCAAAAAATTGACCATAGCGTCTTATTCAAAATACTTTTAAAACGATTTTAGCTGTGTATTGATTCTGGAGAAGACTATTTGGAGTAAATACAGTGATTCTGGGAATATAGTTCAAGAATTCTATTTTTAATATTCGCAGTCCTGACGGAAGTGGAACACACTGAGTACTGTAACACTCCGGTTTATTCTACTGACTTATCCCGCTCGATCGGGATCTGATTAGCAGCCCAAATAGATAATAATTAATGTGACCGTGTACCTAATGGGGCTGGCAATCGGATTGGACTGCTACGGAGATGTTACATTCCATTTTGTCCTTCTCAAATGCTGTAATAATGTACGTCTGGTGCCAAGAAGAACAACAACACAGCTTCATTAATCAACGACCTATATTCTCATCAAAAATCACAAAGATAAGGAGACAGCCACTGCCTTCGTCAATACACTGTTAATAACGGCTAATCTCAGCACAGGCCCTTCTGTTATTCATTATCGTCACACGCAAATTTTAATCACTGTATCCAACACTGCGATCCAACACTGCAATCCAACACTGCAATCCAAATAATGCCGGCGTGGTAGACGCGTAATTACAAATATCGGCACAAAAATGTCACTGAATCACACTAGTAATTATACTTTATCATTTTCCCGTATATTTCTAACACAAAGGGGTTGAACCGCGGCGATGGCCACTCCCTTTGTCGGTAATTTCTATCAATTGCTGGCTTCTGCTCAGCTCTGCCCGCCTCACGGGAACCTACAACATGCACTGACTTGACTCAACTCTCGCTCTCGCGACCCGACACACTCATCGATAGTTGCCCTGTCGACCTGTGTGAGTGCAAACCTAGTAGTAAGGGCCTGCGGACCCCTTACATCCCCGCCCTCGAAAACTTCTTTAGAGCCGCAGGCGAAAAAGAATCGGCATGGGAATGAAACATTGCTACATTTGAACAAACACACAATGTAAATAACTAATGAAATTATAATTCATCAAATAATCCCTCGACTCCGGTAGTGGGCTGCCTCCACAATAATTTTTACAAAAGGTTATACATCTCATAAACATGGCATTGTCCAAATTACAATTTTTATATCAACCAGCAATAGTCCTCTCTAGTCCAATATTGAATGAAACACACAACATATACACTCAAAAATTATTACTTAAACACGGGACATATGAATTACTGTACTACAAATTAGTTATTACAGGTTTTATACTCATTCTTAGATAATCTTCGACATGAAATATGCAATTCTAATTGTAATGCATCACAAAACACAATGTAAATAAACCTTTCCCTCTTTCAAGTGTCCATTTTACAGCTAAATGTTCTAACCATGTCCTTCCCCACTACATCAAGGAGCTTGAACACTCTCAGCTCAGACATTGGCATTAATCGAGTTCCTCTTCCTCATCTGGGTCATTTCTGCTCTCGTGGGAGTAGTACCTTTTTATGTATTCCACATGCTCCTTACCATGCACTCTCTTTGTCCGTGCATATTCCAACTCCACAGTGTTAGGATGACCAATTTTTATAATCCTGTACGGTCCCTTATAAACGTGGTTAAACTTATGTATTTCAGAGTTTATTTTCTTTGATCTAGCATGAACCTTTACTAATACCAGGTCTCCCACTCAGTAAGTTATCGGTTTCACTAGCTTGTCGTGTCTTTCCTGTCTTTTCCTAGCCTTCTCCTTCATACTTAATTCCACCAGCTCCAATTTCCTTTCCCAGGTCAATGAACTCCCTGGTGGGTAGACTACCAACTCACGAAAAATACTATCGGGTTCTTGATTGAGCAATTCTTCACATGGGGCAAACCCTGTAGAATCATGTGGGAGGTGATTCCTAACCCGCTCAAATTCTTCCAGATATTCTTTCCATGAACCATGCTTCCTATGACAGTAGGTTTGGCATAAACGGTTCAATTCCTTCATTGTTCGTTCCGCTGGGTTAGAAGCTGGCCTATACCTAGAAATGGCAATTTGCTCTATTCCGTGCTCACTTAGCATCTCTGTCCATTCCTTTGACCTGAACTGTGACCCATTATCACTCAAAATTCGCTTAGGAATACACACCTTTTGAAAATAGTCTTTCTCAAAATGGTTAATGATGGCTCTACTAGTAGCTTTCTTCAATGGGTAAAATTTTATGTACTTGGAAACCAGTTCTTCCACTACTAAGATTTGTGTGTAATTCCCTCGTGAGGCAGGAAGTGGCCCAAAGAGATCCACTGCAACTATGTCCTTAATTGCTGTTGGTACAATTGGATGCAAATATCCTTTGTGCTGTACTGTAGTCGTTTTAGATTTTTGACAGGTGTCACATGTACTCAGTATTTTACGTATACGCCTTCCCATGTTGTTGAATGCACAATCTAATTTCAACTTTTCCAGGCACTTCTTCGGTCCATAATGCGCATTACTATAGTGCGTATACCAAATTAATTTTTCTACCACATGCTCAGGCACACAGTGTTTCCAGTTCTCCTCACTCTCCTTGTTTCGTTTATAAAGTATCCCATTATGAATATAATAAAATGTGCGAATCCTTTCCTCTCCTGCACACCTGTATTTGTTTTTAATTGTCTTTAATTTCTCGTCCTCGTTCTGTTCCCTGCGCACATTCTTCAGGAATTTCCTTATGAATCCTTCATATTGTACTCCCTTCATCAGGTTAATTCTAACTCCTTCTCCTTCTGGCCTGTCTACCAACATTCCTCTCGAGTCAGCTGGTAATCTTGACAAAGCATCCGGTATTATGTGTGTTGCTCCTGGTTCATAAATTATCTCGAAGTCATAGTCTTGTAATGCCAGGGCCCATCGTGTTAGTCTGCTATGCCTCAACTTGCTTGTGGTCAGAAATGTAAGGGCCTTACGGTCAGTCACGACTTTCACATGCCTCCCGGCCAAATAATACCGGAAACGCTTAAACCCCCACACAATTGCCAATGCCTCCCTTTCAGTAATCGAATATTTCCTCTCCCAAGCATTTAAACTTCTGCTACCGAATGCTATTGTTCTTACACTCTCACCATTTCCGCTCTTCTCCATTTGGTACAAATGTATTCCTACTCCATAGTCGGAGCTGTCTGCTCCTAAATCAAAATGCTTGGAAAAATCCAGGTGGTACAATATGTCTGCATTATATAGTGCTTCCTTGATATTCTCAAACTCGGTTTGGCACTCTGCACTCCAATGCCACGGCATCCTCGCCTTGGTCAATTCCCTCATACTCGGGGCATTAAGTACTGATCCTTTGACAAATTTTCTATAAAACTCACAGACCCCAAAGAATGCTCGCAACTGTTTCTTACTATGCGGGGTCGGAAAATTTCTAATAGCCTCCATTTTACTAGGATCAGGATAGATACCCTCCTCAGATATTATATGGCCCAGAAATTTTATCTTTGATTTGCCAAATTCCGACTTGTCCAGGTTTACAGTTACCCCTGCGGTTTCAAAAGCTGCCAAGATGGCATCCAGTCTATTCAAATGTTCTTCCCATGATTCGCTTGCTATCAAGAGGTCATCCATGTAGACGGTGACCTTCTTAAGTAACTCCTCGCCTAGTATCTTATCCATCGCTCTTATAAATTCAGACACTGACACATTAAGTCCAAATGGCAACACCCTAAATTGATAGCACCTTCCTCCATAAGTAAATGCTGTATACTGGCGAGACTCTGTGGCCAATGGTATCTGCCAGTAACCAGCAGTCAAGTCGATACTACTAAGCACCTTTGCTCCTCGGAATTTTTGAATCAGTTCTTCTATAGTCTCTGGTTTGTCCCTCTCCGGTTCGATGATTTTGTTCACTGTTCGTGCATCCAAAACTATCCTCACCTTTCCATCCTTCTTATCAATGGCAAATAGGGGGTTGTTGTATTGACTATTGGTCCTTTCTATAACACCAAGGTCCATCATCCTCTGTATTTCTTCATCTACTGCCCTTCGTTACGCCTGGGGAATGGAATACTGTTTTATATTGAACGGTTTATGGTTCTTTATCTTTAGCTTACACTCCACCCCTTTCATGATACCTGGCCGTTGAGAAAATACTTTACAACGCCTGTATAATACTGTGGGTAATTTCTTCTTAGTCCTCTCATCTAGGTGTGTCATCTCCTCCAACTTTTTCCTGATCTTATCCTCTTTATGCCTATCCTCTCGTGCTAATCCTTCAAGGTATATCAACACTTCTCCTCCTAGTTCCTCTTCCCTGTAGCCCGTGGTGGGTTCCTCTTCATGACACAAATTTACTCTTCTGAATTCTTCCTCTTCTTCGATTGCACTCCCCTCAGCAAACTTTAACCTCTTCTCTCCTCCCTTTCTTCCTTTCACCTTGATAGTACCTTCATCAAAACTCACTACTGCATCAACTTCATTCAACCAATCTATCCCTAAAATAATTGATGTGTGCAATCCGGCCACCACCAAAAATGTTGCTTCGTATTCTTCTCCCTCTATCCCGAAGGTAATCAACACTTGTTCTTTAATAGGTTTACTCCTTGCACCCAACGCGTTCACAATTCTCACTCCACTCACTGGGAAACTAGGCAAGCTAATATTTGCTTTTAGTATCTGTTCATATAACCTTTTGGATACTGCACATGCTTCACTCCCTGTATCGACTAATGCCTCGATATTCAGTCTACATAACTTGATCCCTATCATGGGTAGCATGGGTTCTTTGGGAATCCCACTTCTTTCCTCCAGTAGATCTTCTCTTAGGTCTCCACCATTGTCGTGTCTTAGTAGGTTTACCCTGGTCCTCGTAGCTCTCACTCCCAATCGGACCTCATCTGCAGTGTCATTCAGTTTTCCGGTCTCTCCACCTCTTCTATATGCACCGTGTCATTCATTCGCCTATCCCTTCTTCTCTCATGATCTCTTGGTTCTTCACTCCTTCTCCAATCATTTCTCCATTGACGTTCACCACCATGGTTCCTGTAACTATGACCACCACCTCTTCCTCTATAATTAGACGAATTACCAAAATGATTCCTTGGGTCATTACCTCCCCCTCGGTTTTGATCATTAGCTTGACTGTGTACCTGTGATCGAACAGATTCCAACTGTTCCAGTATCTCCATCAAAGCCTCCATATTTTTAATTAGGCTCCCAGATACAGTTTCTTGCATTTTCTGATTCAATCTTCTTTTTATCGCAGATATCATTACGTCATCACTCAGGGGTTGTTCCAGGGTCTCGTTCAATTCCCACAAATGTTCAGCAAACTCTCTCAACGTCCCTCTCCATGTACTAAGTGACTTGCGATGGAGTAGGTCCTCAATTGCTGCACATTGATGGCTTTTGGACCAGTATTTCTTCAAGAATTCATCTTCAAACTGATCGTAACTAGTAGTCCCTTCCTTCTTCCCACCCCCCAAGTGAAGGCCTCACCTTCCATTCTATCTATTGCAAATTGAATCTTGTCTGAGTCGTTAAGATGTGCTGGGAAAACTCCTTTTAGCCATTTCATAAATATCATTGGGTGCAACCCTCCTTTCGGTCTAAATTTCTGCCCTGTATTATTTTGGACACACCGATTATCACTGCTCATCAATGTAACGACCTTACCTCCCCCAATGGCTAAGGTGGCGCTGCTGATTCGTTTATCAATTTCTTCTGTCTTGTTCTCCAATTGCTGCACTCCCTGTTGTAACTGCCTGACCTCCATTTCAACCCTCTTGTTATCCTCTTCTCATTGCACGGCTATGGCATTTCTCAGATTGACAGCTAGTTGGTTTTGCCTATCTCCTATCCCCTTAACCCCATCATTGCATTGTTTCTGCATCTGCGCCACCTCGGCGATTCGATGATTGCAATTTGTTTCCACTTCTTTGATTCTTTCTCCCAATTCGGCTTTCGTTTCTTCAATATCGTCTTCTATCTTCTTTGTTAACTTTCCTTCCACCTTCTCCACGTCTCCCTGGACTTGGTCTATACTCTTCTGCAGATTATTCTCTCTCTCATTGATATCCATTTTCAACTGTTCTTGTAGCTCCTGCATTTCTTTCTTCAGATTACATTCCATCTTCATCTGCGATGTTTTGATCTCTTGTGCTATAGTTTCTTGTAAATCTTCCCTTAATGATTTTAGTAAATCTTCCTTTAGTGATGCGTTGTTTTCTTGTAAACTTTTCTCTAATGATTCTCGGGATATTTT
This sequence comes from Schistocerca piceifrons, assembly GCF_021461385.2. Taxonomy (NCBI): domain Eukaryota; kingdom Metazoa; phylum Arthropoda; class Insecta; order Orthoptera; family Acrididae; genus Schistocerca; species Schistocerca piceifrons. The sequence continues at coordinate 203,641,988 of NC_060141.1, read as the reverse complement.
TCCCTCTTCTCTAGTTTCTTGTAAACCCTTCTCTAACGATGCGTTAGTTTCTTGTAATTGCTTCTCTAATGATGCATTAGTTTCTTGTAATCGCTTCTCTAATGATGCGTTATTTTCTTGTAAACCTTTTAGTGATTCTCTTGTTTCTTGTGAACTCTTCTCTAATGATTTGGTCCCCTTTAGCAACTCTGCTAACATCGACCGTATATCTGCATCCTCTGAAATCGGCTTATCTCTCGTCATTTGTCTCGGTGTATCGGGATGATTAGTTGAGTGTGCTAATGGGCTATCTAATGACACTCCATAATCACTGATTCCCGAATCATCTCTGTCTTCCAGTCCTATCCCTTTCAACTACTGCCTCACAAACCTGCTTATCTTCAGTAGACATGTTTGTTTATTTTTAATGCACAGGTAAGTAATATAGAATAACCTCTAGTAACCCAAAACACTCCTAATTACCATGAAACTAATCAAACAGTACCTGAAGTATTATTCAATTAATCCCTAAATTGATACAATATGCAAGAGCATCGAACACAACAACTCTCAAAAACCTAATAATTTCCAATAACAACTTCCATATACACAGTTTATGTAAAAAAATGTTTTAAACAAGATAATCACAACACTCATAAAATCTATAAATGTAAAATCCCCAAAAACAATGAGCATATCTGTATAATTACCATTTAGACAGTGCAGTGTGCATAAATAAGTATGCTATATTTCAGAGTATGCTTCGCAAATTTTTCGGAAATTACTACAATTGGGCCCTTGTCCTAATGTGAATATCAGTTAAAAATTGTTTATTTATCACGAAGACTGCACACCGCAATTTAATGTTATGTCAACCAGTCGTCTTCACTCACCAACTGATGTTACCGCGAGTCGCGATGTTTTGACGTTTGAGGTGGGCGTGGCGCTGTACTGCCGCTGGAGCTGTGTGAGGTTGCACTGCTGTTGCAAGTCGTTGTAGTTCTCCGTCGGCCGCTCCATGGCGCTGCAGGCGGGCGTAGTTTGTAGTTTGGCCACTAGGTGCCAGGACTGCGCTCGGTGTCTCGAAGTCGCGTCGCTCAGCCGGCCGCTCCGTGGTGGGATGTCGTGTGAAATCACCTCGCGGATTGAAGCTCTTTGGTGCAACTGCTACAAGGGTCTGCGTGACGTCACTCAATAATTGCGTCGCCTCAATACATTGTCGTCCGCATAGCAGTTTATGGGTTCATGGGAAGCTGTCCGATTTTCACTATTCAAAAAACCATTTCAGTCACAATATTACCGCTAAACACTTCTTTAAAAACTTTCGTGATGAATTCTTAGTTCGTTTTGCTATAGTAATGTTCACACGTGTCTTTCTTTAGTGTTCACTTTTCACAGTTTTTCGTGCGGATTTCCGCGTTTGTACATTATAACACAGTTTATTGACACTATTACATTCATTTGATATGGCAAGAAAAAAGTTTAGTCACATTTGTAAGGTGGTATTACTTCGTATTGTTCAAAATGCACTGTTTCTTGTCGCGATTTGAAAGTTTATGCTCTGTCTCGATCCAACATTGGAAAATTTTTTTTCGCGTTAAATAAGATAAAATTACCTATTGTTCTTGCGATTCGTCCCAAAATTGCACTTGTCCTTTCACGGTAAGCCAAGGGTGTAACAGTCCGGTTTATTCTACTGACTTATCCCGCGCGATCGGGATCTGATTAGCAGCCCAAATAGATAATAATTAATGTGACCGTGTACCTAATGGGGCTGGCAATCGGATTGGACTGCTACGGAGATGTTACATTCCATTTTGTCCTTCTCAAATGCTGTAATAATGTACGTCTGGTGCCAAGAAGAACAACAACACAGCTTCATTAATCAACGACCTATATTCTCATCAAAAATCACAAAGATAAGGAGACAGCCATGCCTTCGTCAATACACTGTTAATAACGGCTAATCTCAGCACAAGCGCTTCCGTTATTCATTATCGTCACACGCAAATTTTAATCACTGTATCCAACACTGCGATCCAACACTGCAATCCAACACTGCAATCCAAATAATGCCGGCGCGGTAGACGCGTAATTACAAATATCGGCACAAAAATATCACTGAATCACACTAGTAATTATACTTTATCATTTTCCCGTATATTTCTAACACAAAGGGGTTGAACCGCGGCGATGGCCACTCCCTTTGTCGGTAATTTCTATCAATTGCTGGCTTCTGCTCAGCTCTGCCCGCCTCGCGGGGACCTACAAGACGCACTGACTTGACTCAACTCTCGCTCTCGCGACCCGACACACTAATCGATAGTTGCCCTGTCGACCTGTGTGAGTGCAAACCTAGTAGTACGGGCCTGCGGACCCCTTACAGTATTCATCGCAACATATTATTGCATTTATGGGCCAAGTAGAATAATTTCTGTACATGTCACAAATCTTCCTTCAAGGTCAAGCATTCTGAGCTCTATTTTAACGCATAGATTTTCTAGTTATATTTGAAATACAAATTTATATTGTATTCGTTTTAATCTAAGTGTTTTCCTAAAAAAAAAAGATTTTCTTTATTTTATTTCCCAAGTCTGTACTGTAATAGAAACTTTATGAGCGAGTGATTCAATCGTGAAGATGGAGAAGAGGAATAGAAAATGAAGGCAGCAAGTGGATAAGGATTCTAGTTGGGCCGGAGTAGAAACGATGCCCCAGCAGAAGGTGGCGGCAGAGGCAGACGAATGTCAGCCTGAAACAGGATGGCGATAATGAACCGGTTTAGCGTTTCTCGTCGACGCGCATCGGCAGCGACCTTGTCAACCGTGCATTCCACCTGCCTCGCAGTGCAATTCCCGGCGGCGAGCCTCTTCTTTCATAGTCCGCAGCTCGTGATCTAGTGGCTACCGTTGCTGCCTCTGGATCACGAGGTCCCAGGTTCAATTCCCGGCAAGGTTGGGGATTTTCTCTGCCCCAGAACTGGGTGTTTGTGTTGTCCTGACCTATTCATCATCATTCGGGAAAATAGATAGACTGGAATGTGTGCAGATTGAGATTTTGTATGGGCGCTGATGACAGCACAGTTGAGCGCCCAACACACCAAACATCAATATCATCATCTTCTTCTGTCATAACTGTGGCGGTGCGGCCAGCAGTAATCGGCAGTGTTGTCCAATATCAAACCTTGGACCGGTGGCTGGAGTGTGGTAGGGGGCACTGCCGTATCTCAGGGGCTCAGGCAACTCGATCCCCAGCCCATCGATGCAGCGGCAGAATCCCCAGGCTGACGGCCCCGTAATGGTGGCGTTTCAAGGGAAGCCAACAAACAGCGGCTGCCGCTTCGAGGCCCAGCTGACTACGCTCAGCCTAGCCAGACGACTAGCTTTCATACACGGGAGGGCATGACTCGTTGGCGACCACTGCTTAATTGTCTCGAATGGCGGTTATTGCTCCAACTCCCGGGTTATAGTTTCGGAGCTTCTGGCATGGCCCAATGCTAGGGCTGCGTGTTTCGGCAACTGCTTGGATTTCGTTATCGGCCCCTGGCTTGGGCCCGTGTCGTTACAGTGCATTTAATTGCTTGATGGTTTGACAATGATGATCTGGCACCTAGCATTTACTAAAAAGTCCATCGTCGAGGCAACAGACAATACCGTCAATATTGTTTATTTGAGTTGGTCTCTGTAGCTGATTTTGGTCTCTGTAGCTGATGCTGCTGCCAATTCGTTAAATTTTTTCGAGGGGAGTTCAATCGGTAGTGCAACACATCTCCTTTTCTGAAAGGAGGTTGATTTTATCCAGGATTTCACTGCCTCACATTGTTCCCCACTCTTTTGACTGAACTCTATTTTTCAACATAACGTCCGTTAAGTGCGACGGCCTTACGGCACCGTACTTGGAGCTCTACACCCACTTGGTATCACTCTACTGGTCGACGTCGGAGCCAACGTCTTGCTGCATCAACAACTTCCCCATCATCTACGCACTGCTTCCCACGGAATGCGTCCTTCACAGTGTCAAACAGATCGAAACTGCGAGACCCGGTGAACTCCTCTCTGGTGTGCAGACTTGTGTCATGGGAAAGGAGATGTTCGCTGAAGTAGTTTCTTCAATCACCTGAGGGTAGCGCTATACACTTCAGAGTTGATCGTTCCACCTTGGGGAAGGATATTAAATAGGACAATCCCTTCAGAGTTTCAGCACATCTTGGCAATGACTTTACCGACGCGGGGTACGGCTGTGAACTTTTCTTTCAGAGAAGAGATGCTGTGGCGCCACTCCATGGATTGCAGTTTTGTTTCCGGTTCGAAAAGATGAACACATGTTTCATTGTCTGTGACTTTCAAGACATGCCTCGCAGCACGCAAGCAACTCCGCAAAAATTGTCCTTCGTTGCTCTTCACGCAACGAGGATCCAGCGAGCACAAACCTGTGAGTACCCCAACTGGTGGACGAGTGTGTCAGCATTACTAAGAGGGACGTTCATCTGTGCAACCGGATATTTGATTGTGATCCGTCAATCACCGCGAATGAGAGCATCCACATATTCCAACATTGCAGGAGTAAAGGCAGTGTGCGGCCGGCCGACATTTAGATCGGAAAGGTCTCGGCGACCTTGTTGCAATGATGAGAGACGCATGGCCCGATGACTCATCGTGCTTTTGTTCACTCTCAGGTCTCCGTAGACGTTCTGCAAGTAGCTATGAATATCTGCGATGCTCTGGTTTTCCGCCAAAAGAAACTCAACGCCAGCTCTCTGTTTGGAACGCAACTCCATTGCAGACGCCATTTCGAAGGCTATGTATAGCACCGCCACATTTCGAAACTTCATTAAACTCTAGGGGCTGAAGCAGGAATATTCCACGATATCAGACAATAATCTCTGCATCTTTTCAACCGAAAGCGGTCCAGAAACAAAATATGTTGCATTTGGGCCATGGCGGCTCGTCGCACTGTATCGATATTGATATGTAATCTCTCCATCTTTTCAACCGAAATCGGCAGTGAAACTAAATGTGTTGCATTTGAGCCGTGGCGGCTCGTCGTATTGCATCGATATTGATATGCACTTATATTTGATTGTAAGATGTTGATCAGCGAGCGCAGCTCCCTCGGGCGTCAGCTGGAGATTCTGGGGCCAGAAATGACGGTATGAGAGTTAGTAGGATGTATCAGTGGAGCAACAAGGCGGAAAGGAGGCCTTTTGCCACCACCCACCTGTCTGTCTGTTGGTGTAAACTGGAAAGGATATCAGGAGTCATGTTGGCCTGTGTTTAGCTTACAGTGCCGAGGAACTTCAGGAGTGGATTACTGAAACCTGCCGAGCTGTCAGAGGCGTGTTTACGACAATTTCTGGATGCACACTTTCTGAAGTCCGCGCCTCCATGGAATTTGCAGGCTGAATTGTGTGAGAAAGATTTATGTGTGACAAAGGTCTCTTAAATACTTTAAACAGATCTTTGTTTCTTGTACCTTACTGGAAGTTTGGTCTGTGAATTTTAAGTGTCTCTGGTGCCTTTAATTTTTGTTAATGTTAGCGTCCGCTACTCCAACGAAGCTGGCTGTGAAGTGCTTTGGCACTTTAATGTTTATGTATATTTAAGTGCTTATACCTGTTTGTTATTAATCCTCACCGTCCTTGAAGCAAATAAATATCAGCTGGCATTACTTCTGGCTCACGCTACTGATCACCTCCATGGGATTTGCAGGCTGCATTGCATGAGTAAGATTTTACGTGTTAAAAAAAAAAGTCTGTCAAAAATTTTAATTACATGGTCGTATATTGCACTTTACTGGAAGTTTGATCACAGATTGTCTATTCCTGCTGTGAAAGTGGACTTTCGTGTTTGCGAATGTTATCAGGATTCTCGTTGAGAACCCTGTGACTTATGTTTAATTTGAACATTTTGGATATATACTGTGCTCAATTTGTAGTTATCGTTTAGCGGAACATTAACCGTCTTTTTGGACTTGGCTCTAGTGTGTCTTATTCATTGTGGTTAATGTATTGCTTATTCTACTAGAGATCATGTATATCGTGTGTTTTTTTATTTAACGGGTTTATACTGAAATTTGGTTTGTTTCGGGACTCACTGTCCGTTCTGAGTTTAGCCTGGACTGTGTTCTTGCCCAGGAACCGTAAAATTTGAAGCAATTGGCTCGGGGTTGGCTTGATCATTTGTTCCAGCAGAATTTGGTGTAACTATTTAATTCTGTAATTCACTTAAGCCATCTATAGGTTTGTGTCTTAGATTTTCTGCTAACTTCTTAGAACACTGTTAAATTTCGAATGTGGCTCCTTAAGTAACTGCATTAACTGTTGGTGGCGTAACCATTATTTATTACAATATTAGCTGTGCCTTGAGGTAGCACTTATTAGAATTTATTTGTGCTGCAGGGAATTTTGCTAGGACTGCTTGTGCTCCGGCGTCGGTGCTGTTTACCGATCCTTGTCAGGTCCACTCATTGTGGGGCCAGTCGGATTACAGTGCTGCCCGTACATGCCGATGTGCGCACAGACCTTGGGCAGTGAAATCTCGCGCTGTCAGGTCTTCTACAGTGCTATTTCTTCCAAGCACAGCGTTAGCTGTAATGCAGCTGATTAAAGCTAAGTTCAAATTTTAGAGCTATTCAGAGTCATTATGTTTGTTAGTTGCTCCATTTATAACCTTATTGCTCCTTTGAGTCATTTAAACATTTTACTAGTGGTTGAGATCTCAAGGGTCATTTTTTTAAATGTATATTTTAATTATTTAAATATTATTGTGGAACCCTGTAAGTCGATTATGGCTGTTTAAATTTGGCTTGAAATTCGTACCATTAGTCTTTTATCTTATGGTCTGGTAAACAATTATTGCGTGCGAGGTTGAATTGAGGTTTCCTGCCATCACTTATTATTGTTCAGTATTCAAATTAGTTGTTGTCTAATTAAATTCTTAATTGGGTTAATCTGTTTCTGTCTCTGTAAAATAAATTTGTATATTTTACTGTCAATGAACTGTAACAGCTCCCATTGGTCTAGCCCATCCTCATTTTACTTCCTGGCCCAATTAAGAGGCTGAATTTCCATATCTCTTTATTATTTATTGAACACCCCTCGTATGTTACATAAGGTGAATCTATTTCTGGCGCAGAAGCAAGCCATGAGACATTGAGGTTGTTACAGTAGTATGCATTCGACATTAGGCCCTTCATGTTAACTGATACAAACTGATTCAGATTCCTTTCGCCCACTTCCATTGCCAATTCTACATAGAAATAGGCCTTTCTGCCCGCCACTTCCATACAGGTCCGCCAGTTACGTGTCGGGCAGTCCGCAGTCCCCAGAGAAGCCCACTAATTGCTACCCCGCTGCAGTTTTGATGACGGTCCGCGTCCGTGCGAGCACACTAGCGCCTGGGGAGAAGTGGAGGCGGCGGCGAGATGCTAACTTGATAACGCGGACCGCCGTCCGGGCCATTGTAGTCGGCATCCGCCCCCGGCGGCGGCACAAAGGCCGCTTCCCAGAGCCCTCTGCAGGCGCCGCTGTTTGTCACGCTGGAGGACCAGGCCTGCCACAGGAGAGGAAGGTGGCGCGGCACTCTGACGCCCTGAAACTCCTGGAGCGCGCCACGAACCCGTCTGGCACGTATTCCAGAGGAGTCAGTACCGTGTCACATCACGTGCGGTCGTCAGACAGCTGCTGAATAATACAGTCTAAATTTCAGGTTACACGACGTTGTCACAAACTGAGGAAGAAAACTGAAACTAATCTCTCTCTCTACTAGTGTGTGCGTCGCAAGTTATCCTCCCTACCGATATTTCCGGAAGGATTTCCTGTGCCCTCAAGCCAGTGGCGGCCGATAGCCTTAGATTAAGATCGGTGGCACATCTGTCCCAAAAAACCACTTTCAAATTCTTGTCTCTTTAGAACGTTTCTTGAACGTGGAAAATACACCGATAGCATTTAGTATATTAGCAAGTGACGTAATCGAAACCTTCATTTAACACTTTTTTTTTTACTCTGATACCGAAGTACAAAAATTTATCCACAAGTATATGGGTATTAGCGTTTTATGTGAGAAAGACAGTAATTTATGGAAAAAATTATAACGTCGTTCTTACCTTAATTAATAAGTTTGTAGACGAAGTCCATTCTCCTTTCCTTCTCTTCAGTAAAATCGTCAATTACAATCTCAAAAGAATTGTGCACATTCACAAATGACTTTTTTATAGAGGGCACAGCTAACGCTTTTCAGTGTGGAGAAAGCCGGCCTCTGTAGCCAAGCGGTTTTAGGAGCTTCAGTCCAGAACCACGAGGCTGCTACGGTCGCAGGTTCGAATCCTGCCTCGGGCACGCATGTGTGTGATGTCCTTAGGTTACTTAGGTCTAAGTAGTTCTCAGTCTAGGGGACTGATGACCTCAGATGCTAAGTCCCATAGTGCTTAGAGCCATTTGAACTACTTGAAACACCTCTCGCATTCCGCTGTTGTCACTGGTATTCTACAAGTAATTCATAATAGTTTCACTTCTGCTGGTTATACAGTTTCTAAATTACTCCCGCAGGTACACTTCAGAAGTATTAGAGCTCCGTTTGTAATTCATAAATCATTTCTACTCAGTATGACTGTCAATTGCTGTCGCAGTTCATTTTCATTTCAGTCAAACAGTTCAATTGTTGCCTGAAATTCTGTTTCAAGGAGTAACAGCTTGTGTTTCGGAAACGAACTGGGATGGAACAATATAGCTAACGGCAAGTGGCAACTAAATGCGAAACGCTCGTAAGTGTTAGCCGTTACAAGGTGAGACTCCTTTTGCAAAAGTTTTATTGGCCCTTACAAAAAAAATGGTTCAAATGGCCCTGAGCACTATGGGACTCAACTGCTGAGGTCATTAGTCCCCTAGAACTTAGAACTAGTTAAACCTAACTAACCTAAGGACATCACAAATATCCATGCCCGAGGCAGGATTCGAACCTGCGACCGTAGCGGTCTTGCGGTTCCAGACTGCAGCGCCTTTAACCGCACGGCCACTGCGGCCGGCGGCCCTTACAAAACGGAAACAATTTGGGTCGGTGATCTCCTCATTTTCTTACCCCTTATCCCAATGATGATCGAAATCGAAAGATGTTCTTGTCGGTTTTACCACTGAGTTAAATGAGACTCGATCACAAGATCTTTCATACTTTCAATATCTCTACGTCGCAGCTGATTAAAATAAATGTCGGTGAATGGCAAGACCTTATTGAGAAATTTAACCCAGAGGGGAAATTCTTGGTCGTTTGTCGAAACTGTCTTCTTGGTTGTTGAATTATCATTGATATTACAACATTCACTGATCCCAGTGCACCCGGCTATTTCTTTCTTATACTTTAGTAAGGTATTCACACATCGCTTTAAAAATTTTAATCTGTTTGCGATATTGTTTTGGAAATTAACTGATAGCAGACAGCGTATATAGAGGAAAGCCTCTCGTACCGAATTATTTTCGGAAACCCCATAAATATACAATTAATGGATTTTTCAATATATTCCTTTGCTTGTGCTACTTAAGCGAATACTTCGCCGGCTTCCCGCAAACGCCGCCCTAAACAGCCCTAACACAACGCACGGCCGTCACTCAACTGGCACTACCCCCCACCCTTTCTTTCATACGCTTTCAGTCCTCTGGGACGGTTCGCCGAAAGATCAACAGTCGATCCATTCTAAAATCGTTGATCATTCACTTACGCGGGGCTTATAACTGACCCATTGTACTATCACTGATCATTCGCGTAGATGGGTTGGTATAATAAGAAAATTAATTTGTCGATTTTTGATTCACGATTGCTTCATACTGCAGCGTCTCCTGAGATTTATATTGTTGGGAGGACGTCGCCCCAAATCCTCAAGGAATAGCCACCATTATTATCTACCCTGCTGGATAAAAATGCAACACCATCAACGCCAGGGTGATTTTGTTGAAAAGGGACGTGACTGTAGTACATTATTGTAGGAGTGTATGACAACAACTTCATACCAAAAGAAACAGACATGTCACAGTGACAGGTGGCCAAACATCCCTCCGGCCGCAACGCGGGCGTGTATTCCCGCATGCAAACGATCATAAAGGCGCCGTATGGCGTCCTATAATTAATATATTGTCTCAAGCGTCTTGCACCTTTGGTTACGATTCGGATATAATTCTTCCAGACTCTGAGAAATGAGTGACTTCCCTCATCACCAGGTCCCATACACATTCAGTTTACTAAAGATTTTGTGAACTTACAAGCCATGGCAGGTTTTGTAAACCATGAAGAGCACTTTGCATCGCAGCAGCCGTATGTGGACGTGTACTGTCCTGGTGAAAAAGCACATCACCCTCATTTCATACAAATGGCCGTAGCAAGGGGAAAATGAATAGATCAATGTAGTGGGCACTCGTTACTTTACCCTGCAGAAACACCAAAGGAGTCTCGCATACAGACACAACCTGTTCTCCTTAAGGGAGAAAACAGAGAGCTATTCCTCTCTCCAGTCGACTATGTCAGGACACCCGAGTAGCAATTCCTAGCAGTGTCGTGGTGTCAGTGATTGCCTGGCCAAGGCACACGTGATATTAGACCTGCTACAAGCAGACGCTTCCCTATTCCCCTCGGCGAGACAGCAGTTGCAACATATGCCCGGATTTTTTTCCTGGATGATGTTCGGTCGACCTCCGTTTCTCGCACTAATCGTCGATCTTGACATTCATCTCTACTACTCGGACGTCCAGAAATTGGTCTACGTGTGAGAGTGTTCCACAGACCACTCCTGAAAGCAGCGACACACTATCAATACAGTGTGGCCAAGACGTGCAGCAGTCACTCAATAAGACCTTCACGTACCCGGAAGCATATAATACGACCCCCATTCAAGTGTCTGAATTTGTTCAGCGGGAGTATGTACTCTTATGTGGGGTACCCTAGAGCAATGAATATTACAAACACTGTTCACCTGTTACTCAGCACAGTACTGTATGCTCAGTCGACACACGGGGTGCATAGACAATCGTCCTGAGTGCCACCTGATTGCCGATGACCGTGTAGAAATAAATCACTAACGATTCAACCCACCAGTATGCATAAGGTTCGAATCCTGCCTCGGGCATGTATGTGTGTGATGTCCTTAGGTTAGTTAGGTTTAAGTAGTTTTAAGTTCTAGGGGACTGATGGCAACATTATGTATGTATTGTTCCCTCGTGCCACAGAACAGATATATTGAGGGTCTTGCATTTTTTTTCAGGCACCTACACTTCACAAACTACCTTATGATGTTAATGGAGAATACATTGTGTACCACTGTTACCTCTCTCCGTTCCCTGTCCCAGTCGCTAATGGTCCACGGAAGGAGCGATTGTCCGTTGCCCTCCAATTGTTCTCGAGTCTATAATTTTACCTTCGTGATCTTTTCGCGAGATGCAGCTGCGAGGAAAAATATACCCAGAATTTTAGCAGCAAACTTTGCTCTTGTGCAGAACGCTGCCTTGTAGAGCCTGCAGTCGGAGTTTCCTGAGCATCGCTTTGACGCCGTCCTGCTTGTTAAATGAACTTGTAACGAAACGCTCTGCTTTTCTTGGAATCTCCCAATTTCCTTTTTCAATGCTCTGTGGTGCGAATGCCAGAATGACTAGTAATCTTCAAGTATTGGTCGAACGAGTGTTCTGTAAGCTAGCTGGAAGCGTTATTTCTCAGTCCTCTTGAGAATTATGTACCGTCTGGCGAAGGCTCAGTCGCGACTACTGCCAAAATCCATGCACTATTAGTGCCGAGCAGTGCGCGAGACGGATCATGCGCCGTTTTGTTTCGTGTACCTCCATCGAAACGTTTGTTGCCGGATCTGCATTATTTCTTTGCACTGCTCAATATGTACTTACATTTTAAGTAAGGATCAACCACCCTCCCTCTGATTCGTGAAGCGCGGGTAAAATCGGCCCTTCTTATATACCGCGAATCAGTGTGTAACGCCGGAAATGCATATCCTCCTGTTTCCATCTATTGTACTATAAATTTTTTCCATATTTTGTCACCTGAAGATATGACATTTCTGTCTCTTTATTGTAATTGTTTTACTATTTGTATATATATTTATGCATTTATGTCGATGTATAATTGGTTTCTTTTGTAAATATTATTTGTATTTATACGCTGGGTGTGGCCTACGGAAAACTATGCTATCGAACGAATACATCGATAGGTCATGTGGAGAACCAAAGTGTTTAGGATCTTTGGTAGTGTTAAATCTGTCGCGTGGAGTGCGGGCAGAGGGAGAGTCTGGCTGGGGTGGGGCAGTGGAGCAGGTGTGTTGTGTGACGCTCCCGCGAGTTGCCGCGCTTTCGGGGTTGGGCGGCATGTAATTGCGCTCGACTTGCTATGATAGTTTCTGACACGGTGTCGCGGACGGGAAGCATTAGCTGGCGCACATCAAGAGCCCGTTTCGCCTGGTGACCGTGTCGAGAAGAAGGCGCGCCAACATCCAGCTTCTGCAACAGGGACGGCCGACAATGAGTGACTGTCGCCACCTCCTCGATCGACGGCTTCAAACGTTCAATCAACCAACAAGGAAGACTGGAAGCACGTAAATTCTTAGAACTGTATGGCAGACCTCAGCTTTTCAAACTGTTCCATTTTCATAACTAAATTACAGCAACGTAGCATGAACCTTTTTTGCTCATTGTCCCAATTGCATTACCAAGCAGGGTCCCTTCCTTTTCCGGAATGAACCCGAGTGTCGTTGAAATTCTAACGCCAGCATCATTCGATTTCACTGCTTTAATTTCAAAGTTCAGTTACGGTATTTATAGCTGGCTACAATATTTAGATTACACAAGCACAAATTAAGAGTGCGAGTTTTGGTACCGTATTTTAGCTTACCTGTGACTGCAGCTCAGCTTGGTACGTACTAAATTTTACTATTGTTAATTGTTCAGAATCATTTAATTCAAGTTCAAAGTTAAATCTCTTATTTCTAAATTGCGTAGATTCAAGTAGCTTTTGGAATGATGGTTGAGGTAGCCCAAGACTAACCGTATTTTACTGAATTTCGATGTGCTTCAGAAACAAAGCTCACTATTAATTTCAGTCACTAAATTAACTTTCAATTTTCCGGTTTTATTAATTCTTTTGCTAAATTAAGTCAGAGTGTAGCGAAATTTATTACTTCAGACAAACTTTCAGTTTTCACACTACACGTGTCAACCTCCAGTTGCCACGCTTCTAGTGCTAATTATATGTGTAATAACCTTTCTTTTTCAGTTACTACAGTAATTGTCCTTAGGACTGGCGACCGTAATTTCCCCCAAATCTCAAACATCTAATTACCGCTAGTTAATTGTTAACGTAACGGCCGCACATTTCCTTTCTTTATTAACTTTACCCCTTTTCAAAATTAATTTCCACCAGTTTCATTTGCATTTTTCCTTTCATTTAGATGTAACCCTTTCCTCCCTCTTTACCGACAAATTAACTTCGGTGACGATTGCTTTTCCCAAATATCCGTTAGGTACACGCGGTTTAATTTGTCATTAAGGTCGATAAGTGAGGGGGGACGTCACACGTGGCGACCTGGTGACAGGACAATTTTCGGATTTGAGGTTGTTCTGGATACGAATTTTGCATTCTGCAAATCTTGTAACAAAGTACTGGTTACGAAATGGTCGATACGTCAGCGAGAATATTAGTGAGAGGAATCCTAATTAGATTTGAGATTTGGCATTTATATTGAAAATTATTAAAATGAGTGAAAGCAAAAATTACCAAAATTTGGTAGATTTGGATGGGGAACAAACGGTCGAACAGTGGGAAACGCGCACCGCGGTACCCATTGTTCAGGGGCAGGCGGCTAGCATGAAAGACGCGACCGCCGAAACGCAACAAAGAGCAGAGATGGAATTCCAAACTTTAAAAAATGTTTCGGAATCGGAAGTGAAAATCAAATCTGAACCCCTTGATGACGAATACAGGGGGACAATTAAAGAGGAAGCCGCTAAGGAAGTGAAACAGGTAGTTTCTGGGAATTTAACTGATTTATTGAATGTTTTGGTTAATGAAATCAAGAGTCAATCGGCAGAAATTAAAGATCTGTCTGCCAAGCAAGAAGCTCAGTCCGCCAAGCAAGAAGCTCAGTCAGCCAAGGAAGAAGTTCAGTCTGAAAAAATTGAACGGAAGCTAGACAATCAGAACAAAGCTATTAATGTTGTTAACAACAATGTTGGAGTTGTTAACACGAAAGTTGATAAAATCAAAGAAGATATTGTTGTAATTAATACCGAAATCAGTAATCTTAAACAGGAAATAATAAGCGTTCAGCCGGAAATTGCGAGCATAAATACTCGTTTTTATTCCGAAATTAGCAGAATCAAGAAAAGTGTAGGAGAAGCAGTTGCTCCGATCATGGAGAATAAGGTGACGGAACAAATTCAATTAGTGAAAAAAGAGGATCAAAAGAAGGTGGAAACTTTAAGGGCTTTAGTATCCGAAATAGATACCAAAGTGACGAAGCAGGCTAATACCTGCGAAGAAAAAAAAAGGAAAGTGGAAACGCTTGCGACAACCCCTTGCCAAGTAATTACGAGAGTGCGGAATTAGAAAAGATACTTGACAAAAAACAGAGCTATGTGCCAATCTGTGCACATAGTTCGGAGTTGTTGACGAAAGAGGAGCGGTTCGACCCCTTGAAAACAGGCGGTATTCACCTAACGGATTTCATTAAAAATTGTGAAAGAGTTTACCCAGATCATGGACTAATGAGAGAAAAATTAATGCGGTTATTGATGTGTTGGCTGGTGATGCCAAGCGTTGGGGCCTAAACCTCAACATTACGAACCTGGCTTTTGACATGTTTAAAAATTTGTTTCTGGCTGAATACTGGACAGAGCAAAAACAACAAAGTGTCTGGCCTTTCGATGCGAATTCGCGTGGCTCGATGAAGGAGTTTTGTGAGGGCTGGATCCGCAAGTTGGAATATTTGCGTGATCGTCGTGGTTCGGGCCGTAATGACAATCGGTACAATGCAAATAATAACAGGAATGACGGAAACCAGTATCATACTAGCGTGATACGGGCTTCGCAGAATAGTAATAACGCCAGAGGTTGTGATCAGCCGCCTCAGCAGCATCCGGGGAGCGTATCTGCTGGGACGAGACAGGGAAACCATTAGCCGCGCCGGTGAGTGGCCGACCGGGCGTGGAGAAATTTTGGAGGCCCAATAACAGGAGAAAACGCAGGTGTCGTCGTGACGAAAATTTCTTATGGAATATTCAACGGTGGGAGAGTGTGACAGTGTTAAGAGAAAGGAGTGCGCCCATAAGTAGTAGATCAGCTGTAGACACGGCAGTAGAAGATACATTCACTGTCAGTGAGAACAATTTAACTAGTGTTCCGGAAATCTATTATAAAGTGGCAGCTGTAACACCCACAGCGGAACTGGAGGCTGAGTTTAAGAATGATTCGCAATTGTTGAGAGAAGATCAGATGTCGGATAACACGTTCGTCATCGAGCGAGGGGATGCAGAGGGGGATTAGGTCTGGTTAAGGCAGTTCGGTCGCTTATACGACGAACTAAGAGATTGTAGGGGCCTGTATGGGAGAAGTGTTTATGGGGAGCGCGTGCAGGATTTTCCGCGTCTCGTCCCGCAGGAAGATAGTGTTTGTGAAATGATAGAAAGTTCTGGCCCTAACCGGCAGACTTTACCAGAAATAGTTGATGTTAATTGGGAGCACGAGCAAGATTCGTCGTGTTTCATACCGCAAGAGTTAGATGTTGAAGTAGTAACGGAAAGTTTTGGCCCTAGCCGGCAGACCTTGCCGAAAGTTGTAGTGGTAGAAGTAGCCGACCCATCCGACGCAAACCTCCAGTTTAAACATTGCGAGAGCATTAAGGAGAAAGATTACGAAAATTTTAGTGATAGCCGGACACGATTGGTAGAAAAGCACGTAGATTACAGCGTGTATGAGGTTAGAGCTGACGTTATATGGTCAGACGGTAGCAGTGTGCGTTGCGCAGATCCAGAGGAAGTAATTGCAGATACTACTGGGCACATTCCTCCAGGTAGATTGGCAGATGAGATCAATCTGACCAAAGAGGAATCAACGAAGGTGACAATTAGTGAATTGATAGCAAAGCAACACTCACTAGTTGACGAGTTACATGAAAAGGTTTCGGTATTGGAGGCGAAGCTACAGACTAAGCCTCAGGACAAACGTGTTGAAATTAAAACTGTATGCGAACAGAGGCTAAAAAAGCCGCCAGATAAGCCGGATTTAGGATCAAAGCCGGATGTTTTTTTCTGGAATGACTTGGATACACACGAGGATTTACTGTGGGAAAATAAAGAAACAGTAGAGGATAAGTGTAGACAAATACTAGTGTCTGTTAATATGCACTGCCTGCAACTAAACGTGTTGATTGACACCGGTGCAGAATTGAGTGCTGCATCTGGGAAAATATTTGAGTTACGGAAAGACAGACCTGGCATCGTAGTTATGCCAGTAACAGGAGTGAAAATTATCGGTGCTACAGGGAAGGCCAGTAAACCGGTCACAAAACAGGTTTTTGGCCACTTCGAGATATGTGGGGCACGATTTGAACAAGAGTTTGTCATCGTACCAGACTTAACTACGGAAGTAATTATCGGGTTAGATTGGCTATTAAAGTACCGTGCAGTGATTAATTGCGAAAGCAAAACTTTGACATATATGTCACAAGATAAAGCAATAGTAGTTAGTTTTGACGAGGCAGGAGACGGTGTGCATAGGCAATACCAGCCTATACACATTGTTAACTGGCCGGATGACATTGACGTAGGAATGAATTTGAACTGCCGTAACGTGAGGAATCTCGGCATTGACAAAAGTGTAGATAGTGAATTGGAAGAGATAATCATACTCCCTCCTCGGATTGACATTAGTATTGGTGTGAAAAATGATCGTTTGCGAGAAATAATGAAGCTGAAAGCCCATGCTCCCATACGTCGTCATGACACTAGGGTGCGTTTAGCAAAGTTTGCAATCGGAGAGTTAGTACTTGTAAAAGCTCATGTGAAATCGAGCGAGATAGACAATGAAATCTCTAAATTTAAGTTTGTGTATAATGGACCATATAAAGTCATTGGTATACCTCACACAAATGCTTATTGCTTAGAGTATCCGAGCTCTGTAAAACTATTAGGTATACGGAACGTTGTAGACTTGAAATTGTACCAACCTAGGATCGATTAATACCACATAATGGGTAATTTGTACAGTATGTAAATATAGAGTGTAAGATTTAAGGTTTGCTAGATTGCCATGCTTTTGCCTGACCAAGAGGACATTAAAGAAGTTGTAATTAATAAGTAATTAATTTTGACTAAATGATTTAAGAGGAATTGATTAATAATCAATTGAAAAATCCAAGCTGCTATTTTAAGTTTTCAGCTGGGTCACAGTAGATTAAGGAATGTAAATATGATTTTGTAACTAGCTGTAAGATTTAATAAATATGTGATTTACTAGTCATTGCCGATGTACTTAGACGCTGTTTTAAGTTTCAGGCTAGTACATGCGTGTGATGATGGACAGTGTTGAGTTATCCACTGTGATAGTGTTTATGGACTCCTTGAGATTACTCGGGAGTGAGTTTTTCCGAAAGATTTCAGTGAAACGGACGTTCTGGAAATGCCGTTACAAGGGCGAGTGAGATCAAGCGTGCCGCACAGGCGGGCGCAACAATACTGGCCAGGCGGAGCCGCTGTCGGCTCTTGTGCCGCTGTCGGCATTCTTTGTACTTGCGGGTACGGAAGGCGGAGTTGTTTTTCTTCCCGGACAGCTGATGTGAAAGAATTGTGCTGTTAATATCTATGTTTTGGTCGATCTGCTGTATATTATTTTCTTGTTTAGCGCTAAGTAGACTCTCATGACGAGAATATTAATTATAAAAAGGTTATGCAAAATGTGTAGTCTATGTAATTATTTATTTGCGTATTTTGATCAACCTGTTTTTATGACCATGCACTCTAATTAATTTTGTAAATAGAATTCCATTTCTTATAGTGTTACGAATTTTAATGATTTTGGAATAGCTAAACCATTTTCTATGTTTTCTATGAATTTTAATATGTTGTCAACCTGTTTCATTTTGTGCAAGATGACAGAGTGGAATTGTTTTATAGTTAATTAGACGAATGCTAAATTTTGTTAATGTTTTGAGCATATGTATTTCCGCTGTTTCTTTTTTGGGACATTTTCTTTGTCTGTTTAGGTTACACGAACATCCTCAGACAATGTGGGGCACGTGTAACGCCGGAAATGCATATCCTCCAGTTTCCATCTATTGTACTATAAATTTTTTCCATATTTTGTCACCTGAAGATATGACATTTCTGTCTCTTTATTGTAATTGTTTTACTATTTGTATATATATTTATGCATTTATGTCGATGTATAATTGGTTTCTTTTGTAAATATTATTTGTATTTATACGCTGGGTGTGGCCTACGGAAAACTATGCTATCGAACGAATACATCGATAGGTCATGTGGAGAACCAAAGTGTTTAGGATCTTTGGTAGTGTTAAATCTGTCGCGTGGAGTGCGGGCAGAGGGAGAGTCTGGCTGGGGTGGGGCAGTGGAGCAGGTGTGTTGTGTGACGCTCCCGCGAGTTGCCGCGCTTTCGGGGTTGGGCGGCATGTAATTGCGCTCGACTTGCTATGATAGTTTCTGACACGGTGTCGCGGACGGGAAGCATTAGCTGGCGCACATCAAGAGCCCGTTTCGCCTGGTGACCGTGTCGAGAAGAAGGCGCGCCAACATCCAGCTTCTGCAACAGGGACGGCCGACAATGAGTGACTGTCGCCACCTCCTCGATCGACGGCTTCAAACGTTCAATCAACCAACAAGGAAGACTGGAAGCACGTAAAGTTTTAGAACTGTATGGCAGACCTCAGCTTTTCAAACTG
Organism: Schistocerca piceifrons; assembly: GCF_021461385.2. NCBI lineage: Eukaryota > Metazoa > Arthropoda > Insecta > Orthoptera > Acrididae > Schistocerca > Schistocerca piceifrons. The sequence goes on along the minus strand of NC_060141.1, from coordinate 203,623,079 downwards.
TTCCATTTTCATAACTAAATTACAGCAACGTAGCATGAACCTTTTTTGCTCATTGTCCCAATTGCATTACCAAGCAGGGTCCCTTCCTTTTCCGGAATGAACCCGAGTGTCGTTGAAATTCTAACGCCAGCATCATTCGATTTCACTGCTTTAATTTCAAAGTTCAGTTTAGGTACTTATAGCTGGCTATAATATTTGGATTACACAAGCACAAATTAAGAGTGCGAGTTTTGTTACCGTATTTTAGCTTACCTGTGACTGCAGCTCAGCTTGGTACGTACTAAATTTTACTATTGTTAATTGTTCAGAATCATTTAATTCAAGTTCAAAGTTAAATCTCTTATTTCTAAATTGCGTAGATTCAAGTAACTTTTGAAATGATGGTTGAGGTAGCCCAAGACTAACCGTATTTTATTGAATTTCGATGTGCTTCAGAAACAAAGCACACTATTAATTTCAGTCACTAAATTAACTTTCAGTTTTCCGGTTTTATTAATTCTTTTGCTAAATTAAGTCAGAGAGTAGCGAAATTTATTACTTCTGACAAACTTTCAGTTTTCACACTACACGTGTCAACCTTCAGTTGCCACACTTCTAGTGCTAATTATATGTGTAATAACCTTTCTTTTTCAGTTACAATAGTAATTGTCCTTAGGACTGACGACCGTAATTTCCCCCAAATCTCAAATATCTAATTACCGCTAGTTAATTGTTAACGTAACGGCCGCACATTTACTTTCTTTATTAACTTTAAACCTTTTCAAAATTAATTTCCACCAGTTTCATTTGCATTTTTCCTTTCATTTAGATGTAACCCTTTCCTCCCTCTTTACCGACAAATTAACTTCGGTGACGATTGCTTTTCCCAAATTTCCATTAGGTACACGCGGTTTAATATTTCACTGTCATTAAGGTCGATAAGTGAGGTTTTTATTAAAAGCGAAAGTCGTATTACATAATTGGTTGGGAAGCTACCCTCCCGAATTGCGCTGTGTCTTAAAGCGCCGCCTCTGAGATGGGGAGCCGCACTGCTGGACCTGGACCGAATCCTACCAATTGAATAACGTCGAGGGTCGATGTGTTGACCAGCCTGTAAGTGATTTTATGCGGTTTCCTACATCCCACTAGGTGAATACCATGGTGGTAACCAAGTCCCACCTCATTTACACGACTGGCAAACTTTTAGCAAACTTTCGCTCTCCTTGACACGAATAGCAATACACGTACACATATTCCGTTCGCGAGGGTAACTAACGGGAAGGGTATCTGGCTACCCATTAAACTAATCATGCCACGTCTGTAAATAACTATGCTGGTCCTGCACAGATGAGAGACAAAGCCGAAAGAAAATGAAGGATGATTGGCTTGAAGACACCGAGGGGCAAGTTCGACTACCTAACTGGAAATGTTTTCCCTGTTCTTGACGCACGCTGGCATCTTTCCTTCATGAAGTGTTAGATTTGTTTGTGGAGTCTGTCTTATACATGTGGTTAGCTGTAAGGGACGTGAGGAATTTGGTGACTTATTTCCATTGTATGATGATCAGAGAAATTGAAGGTGGAAGGGTGAAACCCAGAAGCGCAAAATGGCCTATTGCTCTGGAATAGAACCAGGGGGACACTGACCTTAAGGGTCCCCTCCTACTGTTATGACACTTCCTTTTTTTTTTTTTTTTTTTGGTGCAAAACTTCTCTGTGACCAATTAGACTACCATTTAAACTCATATTTCTAGCGACACATTAAAGTAACCTTACCGTCTCTAGTGCTAACTTTAAAATTCCTTGGTGGCGTTTACGTCTAATCTTCTTTCGCTAATCTTTCTCACGTCTCACTAGTTTATTGATACCATCCAATATTTGCTTAGAGTGGCCTCACTTTCTTCACCTTACTGAAAATTCTCAACGGTTATTGACTATTCAACTCTTTCTGTAGAATCGGTTGCCCCACAAATAGCCTTTGCAATCGCTCTCCGCTTCTTTTCCGTTTCTCTTTCCCTATTGGTAGTACATATGAATATTTTTCGGCGCCTGAAACATCGTCGTCCCCGTTCGTGTCCTCTCCCTCTTTTGATGCGTTTAACTGAGCATCTACAAATCCTCTCAAGTTAAAAATATCGAATATCGTACTTTTTCTGTCGTCTCGTTTTCACTGTAGGCTTGTACCACGGGAAGCAAGGAGAGGATGTTGTTTCGTGGCCGGTATCCTCTTTCTATAACATAACTGCATGCATGTATTAACAGGGTTGTTTATTAACATAAACAGGAAGCTACTTAACTTAAGACAGTCCAGATGTTGTGGTACAAGCTCTCCGTAAAAGCCCACGTTAGCCTCACTGCTAGTGAAGTACAAGTCCCGCTGTGCACACTACTCTGGTCGCTATGTGCTGCCTGAGAGTGAGACTCTGTCTGCGACTGCATGTAACTGGATGGCGACTGAAGACTCGAGTTGTTGACTCACTTGATGACTGACTGGAACTGTCTGGGTCCTCTGATCCGTGGCGGCGATCTAAATACTGGCAGTCGAGAGGGCATTGGCTGCGCATTTCTTGCAAGTTTGTCTTTGGCCTCTCACGTGATAGGCTTGCTTGCTCCGGCATCTATTATCGATCTTCTCGCAATCTCTTTGCAGCCTAGACTGCTGCCGCCAGCTTACCCCAGCACAGGACAGTTCTCTTCTACTGCGTTAAATTTTATGAATCCTGTCTCTTCCTCTTCCGATTCGTTAATCCTCATATCCTTTTCGCCTTTGTCCTTTCTACATGAACTATTTCACCATTTTCTTCAGCTCAAAGCTGGAATCACTTCTATCAAATCAGGTACCTGAACCTCCCCATAATTACTTGTTGTGCTATGGCTAACTTCTCGTCTTGCTTCCTCCACTAGTTCCTCTTTGTTCCCTAATGACAGTCCATCTTCTTCTTCAGTGACAACCAGGTGTAGCGAATAACTAACATCTACCGAGATTTCTGCCAACATTATCTACGAATTTTAATTTTATGTTTACGTCATTTGAAATCACCAGTGCAAATCTGTCCTTAAAATGCAGCACGCCGCAGTAATATTTTAAAAAATAATGGAGTCCTAATATGGCTTTCACTGTTAAATTCTTTACAATAAAGAAGTCTGCGCTAAATGAGTGTGAGTGGCACTCAGTCTGCTCTCTCTTGCACCTCAACCTCCGCACATTTTTCTTTTACTGTGCCTCGTATTCTCAAAATACTATATCGTAAATAACACCCAATTGTTTTCTTTATCATCTCGCTCATAGGCTTCCTTGTCCACCACCAACACATGGCATCCAGAATCTGTACTACATTTTCTCTCATGTTTGCACTTGCCTATTATTGGATGCGTTCTAAAGTCAAATTTATTTATGCCTGCCACTAACGTTGCCTAAATGGTTCAAATGGCTCTGAGCACTATGGGACTTAACATCTTAGGTCATCAGTCCCCTAGAACTTAGAACTACTTAAACCTAACTAACCTAAGGACAACACCCAGCCATCACGAGGCAGAGAAAATCCCTGACCCCGCCGGGAATCGAACCCGGGAACCCGGGCGTGGGAAGCGAGAACGCTACCGCACGACCACGAGATGCGGGCTAACGTTGCCTACAAATCGCCGCAATTTACAAATAGTTCTCGCAGGAGAGTTATCATTACTATTTGAGGTGTCAGAGCTGTTCAGTGTATTGAAGTTTTCACTCGTTCTTCAGTCCTCTGGTTGTCCCTTTGGTTAGGCCTCCACATTTCCACAACTTACTCTCTCTCTCTCTCTCTCTTCTTCCTGTTCGTTGTCTCTATAATTTTTCTTTAATGTCCTCTGACCAATACTGTTGTCACTAACGTATGTCATCTTTCCACCTACTCCCTCCTTTCCCATTTCTTTGTGGTGGTATCTCGCTCTCCAGGTTTGCTTATCCAGTTGCTGACGTCCAGGTGGAAAGTGCATCTGTATGAAGTGTACAGCTTCCCTCACTTTTCTGTACAGTTGTTTCCTAACTCTTGTTACAGATGTTGGAATCCTCGTACATAATTCAGGTTCCTACCGGCGATTATAATCTTTCTCTGGCATGGTGGTTTCGTCAAACAAATTTGAATTAGTCCTGCTGGTTGATAAATTACGTCTAAGATTTGATTTCTGTCTACAATCTTCCTGAAATATTGTCTTGGGCCCTGCTTCATCGATTCTACATATGTTCCATCATCAGTATTCCCATTTCAACTTGTTCTTGCTTTGGTTTGGACCAGTGTCACGAAGGAAAGGGTGTTTGGACTCCTCGTACGTCTTACACTCTCCTGCAATCACTCCCACTCTCGCTTCAGCTTCTTCTCTGGAGTGTTCGGAGGCGAAGTTAATCATCAAAACATGTGTCCACGACCTAGGTACGCATCCTGAAATTACTCAACCCCAATTTTCAGGTGTATGTAGTTCGATGCATCTGAAAACAACGAATATTTTTCAACTGACACGAACTGCTTTTTCATCTCTTCCCTGTCTACAACTCACGATAAAGTTTCGGTCGTTGTGGTGGTAAATACTGGTGGATTTGAACGTGTCGGTACCTCTTTGATACAACAAAAGTTCTCTTAATTGCTCTTCTTCCCGATTTTTCTCCCCTTCCCTTTTATTCGTCTTGTTTCCACCTCCACTACTTCTCGAATTTCTGTTAGTGTCCTTCTCTTAGCACACCTAGCGTGTTGTACGTCCAACTTTTGTATCTGCACAGTGAGTGTACTAATGTGTGCAAGCTTAGCTAAACACTTAGCGCGCAATTGGGCAAAACATCTGAACTGTCTTCTCAAGCCCAGTGTGTCAAACAGACATTCTAAGTAAATATGACCCTGGCCCTGTAAGGCAGCTAATATCACTTGCGAGTTGTAATAAAAATCATTAGATATGCTCCTGTCACGCCCCTAAAATGTATGATTTAATAAAAGTGAAAGTTTGATGTCTATTCTAGAAAGACAAAACAGCTATTCCCTCTTTTATTCCAAATGTAATTTATCAACTGCTGCTTTCAGGGGTCAAGTGATAAACCACAGTCATGTTCAATTACTTTTGACACTCAGTAACAAAATATTGAAGTCTTGGACATATTGAAATGACGATTAAAATCGTTATCTCTACAAATGGAAATTTTTTGCCACAGGAAAGAACGATTATTCAAAATCCTCATAAGCTCATTTAAATCTATGTTGTCATAGCTGGTCAATGCGCTGAGTTGGTGGAGAATAAATTTACTTTTCGAACCAATGAAAAAACTCTTATTTACTCAATGTGACGGTAGGCTAGTATCCAAGCTTTTGATATTCAATGGTCAAAGCATACGCAAGTTAGAGTGAGCAAAATCTAGGCTCAACATTTACTGTGGCTTAATGTTCGATGATACTTTACTCTGCAATGGCGTTGTCTCCGTGCTGGATCTGAAACGCTAATTCCCTACTCTGGCCTTCACTGAATTCACTCAGTCGCAACTTCCCTGCATTTTTTAGAACTTTAATCTATCCCTAGTCGAAATAAAGGCTTTTCCACACTCGGTAGGGGTCGAAACGATATCCATATTTCCTTTGCCCGCAAAAATTCCGGCAGGAATAATTAACAACCGCTTTGCTATCTGTCGCCACGATACATGAAGCGCATCGTCCTCTCTTCCCACAAAGTAAATCTTTCAATGCCCTCGCTTATTTTCACACAAGTGCGGTCCGCCACGGGACAAGAAAGAGAGAGAGAAGGGAGAGAGAGAGACAGGGAGGGCCTCAATGTCTCAAAATCCTTCATGTAATGGGGATCTCCCCACTGTGTCGCGTCTGAGTCGCCCAGTATGGCTCCAGCCAATCACTATCTCGCTTGAGGTGAATAAACTTTTTTTTCTTGCTGGGTTGCAGCCTAGCCCTGTTAATGACATGCAGCCACTTACCCTCGATCCAGGACTTATTTACGTTAAAAGGAATAGTGTATTGTTGTGGCCTTATCCCTTTCTGTGCTGAAGCTCGCCGTTATCTTGCTAGATGGAAGCTCTACGATATCATTAACCACCTGCTCAGTTCATCTCCCAAATGCATTTCGATTTGTTTGTTCGAAGCCATTGCCCATATTGGTAGAGATTGTTTTGCTAGTTTTCAGTACATTAAATTAACTGAAATTGCCTTCTGTTGATATAATGTAATTATTATTTTCTGAGGATCTCATACTGTATCATCCTGTCGTTATCGATCAAGCTCATGTAAGGTCCGTAAAATGCGGACGCCTTACGAACGTTTCCTTGTTCCTTCAATTGATGTGGGCCCAAGTCTCCTTAAATTGTACTAAATCTCTAATCTGTTCACGCTTGTACACACTTTTTGATACAGTTTTACAAAATGTGAGTTTGTAGCATTTCGAAATCTGCTTCATTGTGGTGGTTAATTATTCAACTTCATCTATTAATTTGCCTAAGTATTCTGCTGTGTGTTATGATACTCCTTCTTCCACAATTTCTTTGTTTTAGTATCCTTCAGTAGCTTTCTTCAGTCTATCTGTTGTCCCTTTTGTATTCAGCGTCAGTGTGTCTCCTTTTGTAAAAAAATCTTGTGCCTGGTCATTCACCTTCTTCGTGAGCTGTTTCTGTACCTTAGTAACCTGGTTATCAATATTTTTCTCTAATGATTTCATTTCTCCTCGCATTTCTTCGCATCTTCATCGAGTTTCTAATTTATGACCCCAACTTGTTCTTCTGTCTTTTTATTTAACTACTCATTATTCTTGAGTAAATCTTCACTTGTCTCGAATCTTTCATCTGTTTTCTTGAATTATGTGTCATTTTCCTTTTCGCTGTCCTTTGTTTTCCTGAACTGTGCAATTTGAAAGCTCTCTTGATTGAATGGTAATGGCTACCGAAATGTGAGCTCACAAGTTACAACACTTTTGTAGTGTTTTCATGGCCTACTACCTCAGAAGTCTCCACTACAAGTAAAATTTCTCTATAACCTACTCTCCTAAATTCACGTTCTGACATTTTGCAGTTAACATGCATCTGACTTTCTGAAAAAAAAAAAAAAACAAAAAAAAACCAAAAAAAAACGTTGTTCACTATGGGACTTAACATCTGAGGTCATCAGTCCCCTAGACTTAGAACTACTTAAACCTACGGACATCACACACACCCATGCCCGAGGCAGGATTCGAACCTGCGACCGTAGCAGCAGAACGGTTCCAGAGTGAAGCGCCTAAAACCGCTGTCTTCTTACATTTATTCCATTCTGCGATTCTTCGCCCAGCAAAACTGAAATGCATATGGACAACATTTTCTTAATGTATCTCTGTGACTGTTCCACAGTCTGCTTACTGAACTGAAAGTTCTCTCACTATCTCGCTCATTATCACTAATTTTCTAGTTAGTTTCTTGTAAATTTTGGCATGCCCTAGCAAATTCTGTAAGCTTCAATACTTTTATCGTTTAAATAAAAGTAACTATCGTGCAGTAGAATACTCGATATCCACATTTACGTTAAAATTCCATGTCCTCCTAACACAAAACATAATGCACACAAAAACGGAATATTACGCCCTCTGTAACTTCATCAACGTTCTTCAGCTGGACAACGATGGATATATACTAACCTCAAATTACTGAAATAAATCACATGACTATTGACATGACAAATGCAAATTCTTATTGAGCCTTAGTTTGAAAGAATTTTTTCAGATATAACTTTGGAATCAGGAAATTGCAAGTAAACATATCGTGAGCAGAGTCGCCAATTTGTTAGGTTATGCTTTGTTGTGGGACTTGCGTAGCCTGTTTTGGTTAGAATCTTTAATTAAACTTCTTAAATTAGTCCTGTATATCTGACATTCGTACTATCATCCTTCAAAAGAATTATAAAGGAATTCATCTGACTATGAAATCAAACAAATATCTCAGAACTCATTTTCTTACACATGCATATAATTAAATCGACAATTAAAAGTGTGCAGACTATATATTTGCAAAATGGATAGTAGATCTGAAATGTGATTCAAGTAAACACAAGACTGGACAAAACATTTACAAGCGTGAGAGTCGTACTGTGATTACTGAAAGTTAGCACAAAGATAAGCAAAATACTAGAAAAGGATACGTGTGTTCTACTGCCGCAGTTTAGAGCATGTTGAACCTCTAATTGCATAAACGTCAACAGGATAAAGACTGAAAATCAGTGAACGTTGTTAAATATGAAGTTTTCTTTCATTGCAATTGGCTTCTCCGTTCCGACTGGCTCTCACTCCACTCATAATCTACAACTGGCAATTGACGTGGAAGCAAAAAATCAGTCACTGTCTCTGAATCAAAACCTTCTCTCTGGCTGCATCTAATATCAGTTCTAGGATCAACTATCGCCCAGACTAGCCAGGAGCAGTCGTCTAGAAGTAATGTCTGTCCATCAAGATGCCAGTCTGGAAAGAAGTCCGACCATCAAGCATTTCTCTGCAGAGACCTTCAGACAACGAAAGTTTGGTGCTCTTTGTTTCTCAGCGTTATATATTTTGCGATTGCCTGAATAATAAGCCTTGTGAGTACTAAGCTCTAAAATTTTATCTTATCAGCTACTAATCCCTCTGCCTTACTCGTGTCTCAGGCGGTTAATCATTTAAAAAGCTTCTTAGTTTTAGTGCTCCAAATGTATCCTAATTACTTTCTATCTCTGCTTACTTTCATGCACTGGCCAGTCTGGAAGGACTTCTGTAGGCGTCGTCACTTTTCTTACACCCACTTCTAAATTACTTACATGAACAAAATGAACGAGTAGTAGCCATTTTTACATTTCTTTAGCTATTTTATTTTGCGACCCGTAGGTGAGGTATCAGTGAAGCACAATCTTCAAAGGGACCATAAACTTTCTCTTTTCATTCCACTTTCTAAGATTTCACCTGAACAGCTTAAGTTGTTTCTGCGAATTTACACTGCACCGGCACATCCTGGAGATATAATCTGGATGGTATGACTTTTTCCGGTCGGTGCCAAGACGGCCTCCTTTCAAATCACAGCACGGCCCACCTCTAATATCTGTCTGGTGTGTCCCTTCGCATCGGCGAAAGAGTCAAATCTAATCTGAATAAATTGATAGACGCTGAATAATGAAACGTGAGTCAGCACCATTGATTGTCAACACTAACGAGTAGCTTCTTAGAATCGAATTTCCTATCTAATAGTTCCTGCGAAATAGTGCGGGTAGAGGTTGTACTTGACAATCGGACTAAACTATTAATTGGATCGTTTTAACGACCCCTGACTCAGAAGATATAGTTGCTGAACAATTCAAAGAAAACTTATTTCAAATAGGTACCCCACTCGCACAATTATAGCAGATGGCGACTTCATCTACCCTCGGTACGCTGAAACAAAATTGCTGGAAAAATTATACCTTTAAAGCCGTCGGCAAGCATAAAAAGTAATCCGAAATTGTTCTGAATACTACCTCAAAAATTTTTTTTGACCAGTTAGTTCAAGAGCCCACCCGAAGTGTAAATGGTTGCGAAAGAATACTTGACCTCTTAGCAACAAATGAGCCTGAACAAATACGGAGTATCATGACGAATACAGGGATTAGTGACCACAAGACAGTTGCTGCTAGGCTGAATACCATAACACACACGACCATCAAAAAGAAATGCAAAGTACATCTGTTTAAAAAATCTGATAAAAATGCTCTTAATGGCTTTTTAAGAGACAGTCTTCACTCCTTCCGATCTGATTACGTAAGGGTAGAAAAGATGTGGAATTATTTCAAAGAGATAGTATCGACGGAAATTGAGAGATATATACCACATAAATTAATAAGTGATGGTAATGATCCCCCACAGTACGCAAAACGGGACAGATCGCTGTTGAAGAAGCAATGAAGAAAGAATTCCAAATTTAATACAACGCAAAATCCTCAAGACTGGCAAATTTTAGCAGAAGTTCGAAATGTAGCGCGTACTTCGATGCGAAATGCTTTTAATAATATCCTCAACGAAACTCTGTCTCGGAATCTGGCAGAAACCCCAAAGAGATTCTAGTCATACATAAAGTACACCAGAAGCAAGACGTAATCAATAACTTCAATGCGCGATAACAACGCTGAAGTCACTGATGACAGTGTCACTAAAGCGGAGTTTATTAAACACAGTTTTCCGAAACTCCTTCACCAAAGAAGATGAAGTAAATATTCCTGAATTCCAATCAAGAACATCTGCCCAGATGAGAAACATAGAAGCAGATATCCTCGATATAGCAAAGCAGCTTAAATCACTTAATAAAGGCAAGGCCTCCGGTCCAGATTGTATACCAGTAAGGTTCCTCGCAGAGTATGCTGAACAATAGCTCCATCGTTAACAATTATATATACCCGCTCGCTCGGAGAAAGTTCCGTACCTAAAGACTGGAAAATCGCTCAAGTCACACCAATACTCAAAAAGGGAAATAGGAGTAATCCACTGAATTACAGGCCCATATCACTAACGTCGATTTGCAGTAACGTTTTGTAACATATACTGTATTCGAACATCATGAATTACCTCAAAGAAAATGATTTATTGACACACAATCAGCGCGCATTCAGGAAACATCGTTCTTGTCAAAACAACTATCTCTCTATACTCATGAAGTAATGAGTGCTATCGACAGGGGATGTCAAATTGATTCCTTATTTATACATTTCCAGAAGCCTTTTGACACCGTCCCTCACAAGCGTCTTCTAACTAACTGTGTGCCCATGGAATATCACCTCAAATGTGCCACTGGATTCATGAATTCCTGTCAGAAAGGTCACTGTTCGTAGTAATAGACGAAAAAAGTCATCGAGTAAAACAGAAATAATATCCGGCATTGCCAGGATGAGGTGTTAGAGGCCTTCTATTGTTCCTGATCTACATTAACGACATAGGAGACAATCTGAGTAGCCCTCTTAGATTATTTGCAGATGATGCTGTCACTTACCGTCTTTTAAAGTCATCAAATGACCAAAACGAATTGCAAAATGATTTGGATAAGATACTGTGTGGTGCGGAATGTGGCAGTTGGGCAATTGACCCCGAATAAAGAAAAGTGTGAAGTTATTCACATGAGAACTAAAATAAATCCGCCAAATTTCGATTACGCGATAAGTCGCTTAAATCTTAAGGCTGTAAATTCAACTAAATGTAATAGGGATTACAATTACAAAAAACCTCAATTGGAACGATCACATACATAATGTTGTGGGTAGAGCAAACCAAAGACTGCGGTTCACTGGCAGAACACTTAGAAGGTGTAACAGATCTACTAAAGAGACTGCTTACACGATGTAACAAACCTACCAAAGAGACTGCTTACACCACACTTGTCCGCCCTATTCTGGAGTATTGCTGTGCTGCGTGGGATCCGCAGCGGATGAGACTGACGGATGACATCGAAAATGATCAAAGAAGGGCATCTCGTTTTGTATTATCGCGAAATAGGGGAGATAGCGCCACAGACGGATACATGAACAAGAGTGGCAATCATTAAAGGAAAGGCATTTTTGTTGCGACGGGATCTTCTCACGAAATTTCAATCACCAGTTTTCTCCTCCGATTGCGAAAACATTCTGTTGGCACGCACCTACATAGGGAGAAATGATTATCACGGTAAAATAAGAGAAATCAGGGCACGCACAGAAAAATTTAAGTGCTCGTTTTTCCCGCGCGCCGTTCGAGAGTGGAACGGTAGAGAGACAGCTTGAATGTGGTTCATTGATGACTCTGCCAGGCACTTTATTGTTAATAGCAGAGTAACCACGTCGATGCAGATGTAGCACAACTAAATGAGAAGCCAATATGAAACCACGGCGGACTCTGCAGAGAGTGAGAGAAACGTGGTATGTCCAGAAACTGAAGGGAGTCAATATTGGTTCTTCCAAAAAGGGGAAGAAGAAGGAGAAAATGATGTCTTTTTATTTATTTTCTTTTGGTGGTAGTCACCCTTTCAACTAGCTATGATTTGCTTACACATCTGCATACAATATTTTTTCTTATTACATTGCACATACATGTATATAATAAATAAACTAAAATATGTAGATCGGCCCCTTCGTCACCTGCAGAGTATAGAATTTTATTTTTGTGCAGACAACCATCGTCACACAAGTGTCCAAAACTCTTTCGTATTATGGAATTTTCGTTTCATTTCTTCATTCTGACTCTGTCAGATCACGCTTTCCGCAGTACGTCCAGCTATGCATGGCCATAAAATCCCCCTTTGATTTTTTTATATATATTTCATTTTCTTCTACTGTCTTCCTCCGGTTGTTGTATTTCCGAAATATAATCACAGTTTGATTGAACAATTCCCTTAAATGCACCTGGTTGGAATGTTTTTTTTTTAGTGTTTGTGTCTGCAGTTGCTTTGTTTATGATAGCCGAATGTTCATTAATGCACAAAAGTTTACTTCAGTGTAGGTGTTCTTTGTGTTATGAATCGAAGACCATAAGGAAGATAGCTGCATTCCGATATGGTATTACCATTTTCTGCAAAACAATTTCAGATTCTATTAAGTCAATGTCTTTTCCCACCTATTCTTTGGATGCAGATCGCCTTCTTCGTCACAGACGGAGCACAAAATTGCAATGACACATCTATCGGTCCAACGTCACAACATAAACTGTTCAGTGCTGTAATAAATTTTTTACTGTTATCGTTATTAACTAGTTGTTGTTTATATTTCCAACTTTTCGTAAAATCTATTCCCTGTTCCGAATTTTTCTTTGTCTGACAGTGCGCATCAGAGGCTGTGGTGAAACTTTGCCTACGGTAATGGCCTGTGGCAATCGGCGGAACGTTGACGTAGTTTTCGACGTATCGTCCTCTGGGAAACAGCAGAAGTGCCAATTCAGTGAAGAATTGCGAGAGATAAACATAAAAGCGAGAGTAAAAGCGGAGATACTGGAGCGGAATAACGTAGCACAGCAGAAATAAACGGGAGCCATTTTCTGCCTCCGTCATTCCAGAGCGCTCCCAACAAAGTTGACGATCTCCTCTCTCTGATCCGTGCGCGGGCCTGCAGACAGTCCTGTTTTTAGTGCCAGCTAACTTCTGGAAACGTCTCTGTTCTTCTCAGTCTAGGGCTATCAGCTCCGCTCTCCCAAAGTAGTCACTGCGTAGATATAAATAGTCCCTGCCGTACTTCTGGAGCTCAGCCCCGCCGGTTCGTCGGCAAAAACGAGGGCGCCGTTGCGCCTTCCGTCCCTTTCTGCCGCCGCTAACCCTGTTCGCCACCTACGCCTCGAGGCGAAAGTAAAATTTACGCCTCGATTAAAAGTTCGCGATATACCGCCAAGGCTTGGGCGTGCCACAGCTCAATAAACTTGCCGCGACTTCAGTGACCAGCACCCACTTCCATCTCGAAAACCGCTACCGTGTCAAGGTTTTCCCGTGGGCTCATAACTTGGCGGGTTACATACCTCAAACCCTCCGAACCTGCATACACTGGAAGAAAGCTACTTTGCACAATATACTTCCACAGTAACAATTTCGTATCGGGTGCCTGCGCTCCATCTTCTCGTTTCAGGTCTTGTGACTACAACGTGGTGCTACGCAACATACTCGTACTTTACAATACAAATAGGTTGTAAATAACACTCACAAGCTGCAAAAAGTTTTTATTTTTATTATTATTCAACTTGTCTCTTGAAGCCATCCTCTGGCACAAATTATATAATTTTTCATAGTGAATACCACAGTTCTACAACGCACCACGAAAAATTGAGTTCTGGCAGGTGAGAGCCACAAAGTCGAAAAATAAAAAAAAGTATTAACTAATACTTAGCTCATTTACAGGGGAATGTCGTTTGTGACAGCTCTGCAGCTTAATTTTAAGACAATTTTATGATTACCACTTTGCGCTACCTTTTTTTTCTTTATAATTGGTTTGGACTATTAAGGACGACATGAAATTACTTGCGTCTCCTTTCTTTTCGCCTTTCCTTCTTCCCAGTAGCTCTTCATTCGTTACTTATGTTTTTCTCTCCTTTCTTCTGTCCGTATTGTGCCTCTCTCTTTCTTTGTTTTCTCCTAGAAGCCCTTGAAACTTTTTATTTTTCTCTGAACTATCCTCTTTCTCCTATTTCTGCCTCTGTTGTCTCCATTTCTCTCTGATCTGCTTTAACGTCTTTGATCCATGTCATTGATGATTTTGGGTTTCTATCAAAAAGTTAAAAATTCTTTTTTGTTATCTTGTTTTCGTATAACTGGCTTAGGTGTCCCTATAAGACAACTCTTCTCTTCCTCATTTTGTCTGATATTGGTTCCATTTTATCATTAATGTCCTTATTAATTCTTAATTTCCATTCCCCGTTCTCGTAATATGTCCCAAGACTTCCCAGTTTATTTTTCTTTCCTTCTTTTGCATTTCACCTAACTATTTAGCTGTATTTGACGAAAGGCATTCTGAAGCATAAAGGAAGTCTGGTTTGATGACAGTGCCGCAGCGCTGGAGTTTTGCATTTATGCAACCAGGTTTCTTGTTGTACAGGTCTTCTGTTAGCTGAAAAGCCACCTCCCTTTTCGTTCTCCTTGCTACATTTGGTTGTATTATCCCACCTAAATATTTATATTTTGTGGCCATTTCATTTTTAAATTTTTTCCATAGTCAGTTTCCACGTATTTCGGTGCCTCCGTCGCATCTGTCATATACTACTCTGTTCATAGGCCTGCTTTTGAAGTCTGCGCTACTTCATTACTACCACAAACATGTCAGAATCCTCCAGGCTAGCAACAGTTTTGAGTTTCAAACAGTGATGAGGGTGGGAACGATACAGTAGAGGAAGATGCTGTCTAGGAAGCGAGATCATACGGAATGCTCGAAGCAAGGAATATATCACATGTAGGTTGCTACAGGTGAGGAAAATTCTTTCCAATAATAGAACCCAACTGACTACAGAATTTGATGTGGAACCGAGAAAAATGTTCCTGTAAGTCTACATCTATAGCACAGCAAGGTAGGTGAGTGAAACATGAACAATTGGAAATCTGGAGAAGAAGTACTGGGGAGCATTTGCGACGTGATGAAATTTGGGAATTTTAAAATCTAAGCTGAAATATGAAGTACGAAATGAAGATTTATTAACAAGAGGTGGGGTACGAAGCCTATAAAAACCTTTAGCAGAAGAAGCAGTAGTACTTGGATACTTGGCACGTCATTCAGAAGGCACTGGAAAGAACAGTTTAGGAGAATGGAAGACTAGAGTATAAAATATGTAATAGGTGAAGTTGGTGGGCTCTTGAAAGAGACGTCAAATATCCTGAAGAACCCACTTTGAAAATTCGAATAGGCGATTTCTATGAGAGCAGAATCAAACATTCTACACTCTTTTACCCGTCACTCCAGTAGCTAAGATGTGACAGTACAACTATAGCCAAATTTGCTACATGTGGAGACGTATACATGAGTCCTCGACCGAAGTCATGTAACAAAGAAAGAGGCCCCAGTTAATGAGATTCCGTATTGTATTCCTAAGGAATAAACACTCTAGTGTATTTCGTGCATTATTTTAGTTTTATTTCGATGTATGTGTTACTTTACAAGCAGATATGTCCCTGAAAGTATAACTGGAGAATATCATAGACTATTTCTTACATACTGTAGAAAAATAGTCTGGAATTTGATATGGAATACGATCATCATTAGAGGAAGTAGTAATTCTTCCGAACTGGCGACAACTGTTAGAATCCACTGAAATTTTAATGATTCCTTCTTCTTAAAGAGGCACCTTGATACAGAAAACGTCCTAATTCGTATCTGTAGGAGGTTAGGCGGGATGGGGAATCTCTGAGGACCGAAGGCATTATCTGCTTTCTGTGTCTTAGAAGATAAAATTTGGCGCTGACTTTCTCAGCAGTTGGCATGAGACCAATATTTTGAGGTAGTAGCTCACAGGGCAGCCCAGGTCATAAAACTCTTGGATGCGGTAGTCTCAATTACCATTCTCCTCGTTCGAACAATAGCGGTTTCACATCGGGAAGACGCCAACGGTTTCACATTCGTCTCTAGGCACTTGTTACATAGAGTCTCGTTATAGTTTTCCTGTTCATGACCTTGGACAGAGATGCCTAATGATACCTGCAATAAAGTGTAATTGTTTTAGCGCAGTGCATGGAGCTATTTCGAGGATGACCGTTAATCCGCCCCCTCCCGCACCTCCCCAGTTTACGCATCGACCGGATTCTCATGAGTGCAGTGATCTCTATGACTTTCCCTCTCTGATCCCTCTGATTTGCATCGAAAGTTTTCTCCTGAACATATCTGCATCTCTGCAGTGTACATTGGGGTGGCCCTTAGATAAATGTAAAGTTTGGAAATTTAAAATTTTGCTTCCCCTACCCCTCACTTTTGCCCCATTTAACAAAATAAGCGCGGGAAAATCCAGTCCAACAAATTCTTGGGGACTCTCAAACGCCTTCAAGTTGGAACAGAGCAAGACCTATTTCCGTTAAAATGCATTGTACTCTTCCTTATGTGACAGTTTCAAGCAATCCCAGCAATTGTTTAAAATCATTTTGACTCATATTACTGAAAAGATCATTTGAGGAATACAAGAAGCAGTGCGAAAATTTTTAGAAATATCAAATTTACTTTCTATAATGCTCACATTCTCAATTTGAAGTACTTTTTAATTTACAATAAACATTTGTAAAACAAATGTTTATCAATTTTGTCGCTTGTGAGAATGTTATTGTAGTTTTGTATTAGTTCTGTAGCTCTTTCTGCAACATCATTCACAACAACCATCTACTCAATTCCTTTAATTGGACTTTTATAACGCGACCTATCTTTTGATACTGAAACGTGTGTGCAGATTAAATCTGTACTGATAGAAAACCTCATCCAGAAAGTTTTTTTAACATGTGTTACAATAAGATGAAAGTGAATATCCGTAAAAGGAAACTGATGATTTATTGTATGTCGTACGTTTCTAGTTGACTTTTTCCTTCTTCCTCTTCATATTTTTTCTAATTCCAGATAAGTGTAGCTATATTTCCTTTGACCTTTGTTGGAGCATTGTCATCAAAGAAAGCTAAAGCCAGGGTTTGTGCAGCCACGTACAAAAGGTGACTTGAAAACTTTTCTTGCAGCAGTCTTACTGATTACTGGATCAGTATCCGCATAATTTGTAAGTTGACTTATAATAGTAAGTTATTGTAAGGTGTCTTAATTGCTTCTATCGACTGGAATCAGACTCGGACGTACAAGTGTCCAAGAAAAATACATCGTCTTGTTTATGAGTTCTTCCCCATATCAGGCAAGTGAAACTGAACTTGAAATGTATATAACTTGAATTCATATATGGCCTTGGCCGTCCACGTAGAATCAGATACAGCTCCTGAGATTCGAAACGATATCTCATTGTTTTAAATACCGCAAAGGAAGATCATGTTGCTGTTGTTTATGCTAAGAAATTTCATTTTATACAAATTTGAGAATAATAGACTGTAAGTTGTTAGGTGATTCGCTGTTGCAGTTTATATACTTTTGTCGAAGTTAGTCTAAATTTCTTCAAAATTTCACGTCTTGGCCCGAACTAACCTCCGTTAGCGAGCCGAAACAGGTCATCATTACCAGTTAAGGAATGTGACGATCGCAAGGGAGGTATAACAGGTCACGGATGAACAGTTTTCCTATATATGTAGAGCTGTCATTTGCTTAACCTGTATGGCTTGCTGTCGTATCACAGCAAAGTGCCTGAATTTTGTCAATTATACCCACTTTTCTGATACCTGGTGAACTGCCGTCACTTGACTTTCTCCAGATGATGTCGGGATTGCTGGGACTCCCAGCAATTGTTCCTTCCCCTAAAAAGTTATTTGTACTGTCATTCTATATACATGTTCAACGCCTTAGAGCGCTGGGAGCAACTTTCCATCCCGGTGCAACACAAACAACAATACAGCAGTCGATCGCATTCAACTGCCGCTACGAAACTCGCTGAAAATACCACAGTAGCCCCTTTGTTTAGTTTTAAGTATTCACCACTACGATGTAATATTCTCCAAATCAATAAAAGGAAGACGCCATTTTTACTCCCACCTGGCTAAGGCAGACGTCGTTACTAGCACTATTATTGTTTTACTATTAATAAAATTATGATATATATTATATCCTCTTTGAGTCCCGAAGATAAAGTAAGTGAGGAAAATTGTTCTCAGTGTTATTTTTATTAGTCTTACACATAATTACATTCAGGATTACATTAATTGTATTTTCATTTTTTGTACAGTCCAAAATATTTTAGGTACACATATGTGGACTTCAGGTCTTAAGTGGTAAATAAGTAATACATTGAAAAACAGATTAAAGTTTTTGTTGATGCAATTTTGCAAAACAACTGTTTTTAGTCACACATAAATAAACATTGCACTTCTTGCACAAGGTTCTTGCGCGGGATCTGCAGTCTTCAAAACGACATTTAGAAGCATTCTTTGCCTCTACATATTGGGGAAGATGATCAATCCGGTCATATTGAGTTGGCTTCCTTGGTATGGAAACAACATTTCTTCTTTTGGGTTTATTGTCTTCATCTTCTCCTGAGCTGTCAGTGATCTCCTGTTCATCGAAGGTTATTTCTTTGGAGAGTCGTGAGGACCCTCTGACATGAGAACCCTTTATCAGTACATTGACCACATTCAGTCTGAAGTTTATCAGGGACAGTCTGTTACACTTTGGTACTTCTTCTTTTGCATAGGTTCTTTTGTACATAATCCAGCAATTAATAATAACTAAATGAATAAAATGGTTAAATATTCTGATTGTCCATTTTCTTGTTCTGGTATTTGACCTGTACTAGGCCATAAATCTGTCACATAGGTCAATACCACCCATGTTACAATTGTAAATCTTCACTATAGCTGGTTGTGGTACATCAATACTTCTGTTCTGCGCCTTTGACCATCGCATACAAGTACCTTACGGCTCACTCCCAACACAAGATGATACCAAAATGAAAGCCTTGTTATCTTTCCATGTAAGTGTACACACCTTTTTTTCTGCCCTCACATACTCATTCACCTCTGTTTAGATCACAATCAGTTTTGAATTTTGAAACCACATCAGAAATTCTGATTTTCATTACAGTACCTGTTTGTTATATGTTGTTGCTTAAGCGAAGCTCAATTGACTTAATGCCTGTACAAAATCTGTCACTATATATCACATGCTGCCCATTCTTTGGAACTGTCACAGTCAACAGCTTAATTACACTTGCACCTAAACCTATTTCTTTTAATTCAGTGTCAGGCACTGTTCCTTTGCCAGTATATATTATGAAGTCAAGAACTAAACCATCTGAAGATGCCAAGAGGATTGGGTTTCGATGGCATATAAGTTCTCATTGCACATCTGCCAGAGAATGGAATCATCTGCTCATCAATTGATAGGTGCTTAGATCGTGGCAAAGCGAGACAGTTACTCCTGAAAACATTAATCACAGGCCTCACTTTCCAAAGTTTGTCACTCCTATCTTGGTCATGTAAATGATTTACAAAATGTGAATGATTGCGTAACTTGAAGTATCTGTCCCGAGTCAGAGTATCACTGATGAGAGGCAGATCAAGTAGCCTACTCCAGTACATCTTGGCTTGTGGTAGCTTGAGCGTACCCAGTAGAATTTCAATCCCTACAAAGGAAAGAATTTCGTTCATATTTGTGTTCAAATTCTTACTATTACTTTGCACATGATATAGATTTGTCTGTTCTGCAACAACATTCCAAAAATTCTTATCATAGTATTCGATAAAGAATTCAGCAGGATCCCTTAACACACCATCCGTCATATCTTCGAAATTATTTTCACCTGGTTTCTTGTTCTCCATTTTTGAGCACTTCCATTTTAACTACGTTTACGTCCATTGTCCTGCGACGAACCAGGCGTAGGGTCTTCTATTTCGATGTCTGCTTGTTCAGTAGTGACTGTAGATTCAGGGACAGCCTCCTCATCCGACAGTTCTTGACTCTCATCGTGTGAAAGTGAACTGAAGTCACTCTCCCTCAGCTTCCGAAGTACGTCTTCATCGTTGATTACTGAAAATAATGCCATAAATTAATTTATAGTGTTTAAATAATCGAGATCGTAAACATTATATAACATTTAGCCATAACAATTGGATAATTATGAGGATTTCTTCACGCAATACCACAACAACTAAAACTTAACAATGAATAAGGTAAGCAGGAAAACTTTGAGGTTGAGACCTGAAGTACACATACGTGTAATGCGACTTTCGATGTCCTCTGTATTCACAATAAGAGATAATTTGAAAGAAACATATATCAATCACATTTGTTACAATTTTTACATGTGTAAAGCAAAAAATTAAGTAAAGTTAGCGTATAGAATAAGGTATTATTTTCAATTACCTTCAGAGCGTGTGCCGTGTGTAGCCATTTCGCCAACCCGTATCTTCAAAACATCACAGACGGCACTGCAAGCAGATTGAGTGCAATCTGGTGGCATGGACTGAAACTACGAAGCTTCCACAAACGAGTACTAGTGGTATTTAGTCGATAGAAACTGTTCATAAGCTTTGCGAAGTAAAACCGCTAAGTCCACGCATGTGGACCCACGGACTGAGGAGGTTGAATTACAATGTTAGGATGAAAGTCTTAAAGCAAGATAATTAAAAATAAGTATCTCTAAATCTAAGACATTTTAATAATAACGATAATATGAAACTGCGTAGCAAAGTTTACCCAACAAAAATTAAAACTTCATCGTCAGTGAGGCTCGTCTCCTAGTGCTGTAACTTTGCGCTATATAAATACTCCACAAGCCACCATACCGTGCATGGCAGAGGATACCTAGTACCACTGACAGACGTGTCCGTTCCTGTTCAACTCGTACGTGCATCTGAGAAAAAGAAAAACAAAAAGACTACCTATATTCTTCCTAATGAGCACTGATTTAACTTACTATGTCCTCACGGCCTTTATTCGTTATGGGAATATATCTTGGTAGTAGTGCTGTTCCGCAGTCAGTTGTTAACGACAGTTTCATAAATTTTCTCAAAATTGTTCCGTCTTGTTTCCTTCGAGGATTCCTGTTTGAATTCACGGAACATTTCTGTCTTACTCGCGTTTACACCGAACATACCGGTAGTAAATCTAGCAGTAGGCCCGAAACCCCTGTATTGTTTCGATATCTTCATCTAATCAGGACTATTGGGAATCCCAAGAAATCAAGCACTACGCAGTAACGGTTCGCACAAGTGTTCTGCACGCTATCTCGTTTATCGTTGAGTTACACATTCCTAGAATGTTCCCAGTAAACCGAAGACCATTGGCCTCCCCTGATCCCCTGAAACAGACCTTACGTGCTTGTTCCCTTTCAGGTCTCACTGCAACGTTACGTCTAGATATTTAATCGGCGTGGTTCTATGAAGCAACACCTCACTAATAATGTATTCGAATATTGAAGGATTTTTCCAGTTCGTCTGGATTAATGTATAATTTTCCTCATTTTCAATAAGCTGATATTCATCACATGAAAATTTCTGTGACACCGTCAATTAAAGACGACACTGTCTCATACACTAAGGTTTCGTCAACAAACAGTCGCAGGTTACTGCTCAACCTGTACAACAGATAGTTTATTTGTATAGAGAACCCTTAGGAACTCTTGGTGATACCTCTTCCTCCAATGACCAATCACCGTCCAGGACAACATATTGGACTTCGTTACTAAAAAGGGATTCCAGTTACTGACATAACAGAGAACCTATTCCGTATGATGGGACCTATGTTAACAGTCTGCAGTGTTCTTGTAGCTGTGTGCAGTAAATTCTTGGTTCGAACCTTACTTTTGTGAAACCTGTTGTCGGCAATGTAGGGACGAGTTCGATGTCTTACGTTGTCATTACTGAGAAAGTAGATCGTTATTAATTTCTCCATGGACAGGGAAAATGTGGGGACACACTCCTTCTCTCACTTGGATGGAGTAGCTCTCCATTAAGCCCAGTTACAAACACCGTGATAGAAACTGATTCTTGACCAACGATTGTACATGTATAATAACAAAATTAATGAAACTTCTTACGATGTTTCAGTGAATATTCAGGCTATTAAGTAACAGGTTCAAGATTACTATTGAAGTGTTACTTCTAGAAGAACAAAGCAGTTTCATAAGAGAAAGACCATGGAGCGATAAAACGTGCGGCAGTACGTAAAAAAAGAGAATTTTTATTTATTAATCCACCTGTCTCTCATTGCTTTTGAGAACGATTTTAGCAATGTAGACAGAGAGAACATGTGAGAAACTGAGGCAAAACGAGAACACCGAAATCGCCTGAATTATCTAATTTCTAAATAATTTAATAAAGAGTATCAAGAGTCCGAATAATGGAATTTATATTATTTGGAGATTATGAAGAGAAAATGCTGCAACAAGAATTTTGTCATGATTATTATATCTCTAAATATCACTCATAATTTACCTTTGTAGAAGATTTCGTTGTAGCTATGTTAGATAACCTGAAGGAAAAAAATTGCAACACCAAATTATAGTTAATGTAGAGTAACATTGCAAGATCACAGGTAATGTAAGTGTGAGGTAAACCACTGGAAACGTGACATGCAGGTACGTTAATAACCGGTGCAACCGCCAGAATTTTCAATGCAACCATGCAAACGTGAATGCGATGAGTTTCACCGGATTCGGATGACAGTTTGTGAGAGGGAGTTCCAAGGTTCTCGCAGTTGATCGCTCAATGTAAGTATGGTTAACGATGTTTGTGGATGGCGATAGAGTTGTCGTTCGATGATGTCCCATACGTGCTCGACTAGAGACAGATTTAGTGATCGAACAGGCCAAGGCAACACATCAGCACTATATAGAGCACGTTGGAGTACAGCAGCGGTTTGTGGGCGAGCGTTATCCTGTAGGAAAACACACCCTGAAATGCTGTTCATGGATGGCAACACAACAGGTCGAATCACCAGAGTGACGCGCAGTTTTGCTGTAAGGATTCGTGGGGTAACCACAAGAGTGCTTCTGCCATCATACGAAATCACACACCAAGCCATATTAGCAGGTGTACGTCCAGTTCATCTATCACAAGACAGATTGGCTGCAGGACCTCAACTGGCCACCTTCTGAACTACACACAGCCATTACTGGCACCGCGGCAGAATCAGCTTTCATCAAAAAACACAACAGACCTCCCATCTATCCTCCAACAAACGCTCACTCGACACAAGTCGCAAATCGTGGTGGCTTGGGGACAATGGAATGGACAACTCAGTGAGTCTGGCTCGGAGATGTCCTTGAAGTAACCGATTTATAATAGTTCATTGTGTCACTGTAGTCCCAACTGCTGCTCATATTGCTGCTGCTGATACAGTGCGATGCGCCAGAGCAGTATGCCAAGCACGATGGTCACCCATCTTGGTAATGCCGTCCGAAGCCTGGTAGTGTGGCGACCGTACATTCTCGCTGCCAACAATCAATGCATAGTTACATTTCTGCCAAGTCTATCAGCTGTGTCGCAGAAGGAATATACAGCTTCTTTTAGCCCTATAACACAACCTTGTACAAACTTAGTGAGATGCTGATAAACCCGTCTTTGTCGCCTTAAAGGGATTCTTGACTATCTTCAACTCACCACGTCCAATCCCAAAGATAACTAAAGATCAAGACGCTACAGTGTCCACTTAAACCAAACCTAATTTACATCCTCATCGTGGCGCCACTGGGGCCACTCTTGTGCGACTGGTGCTGAAATTTGAATAGACATTTTTCAGATGTAACAACATGCCTACCAACTTTCGATTACGTCGCACAACTCCGTCTTGGTGTTTCGATTACTTTCTTCGCATCAATGTGTGTGGCGATTTATACAGGCCATTCACATAATGCTCAGTAAAAAGAGATCTAGATCAAACTATTACATCTGTATCTACAAATGCACTCCGCATGCCACCATATGGCGCATGGCTGAGGTTACCTTGTACTACTAGCGGTCATGACCTTTCCTGTTCCACTAGCAAATGGAGGGGGAAAAGACTGATTATATACCTCCTAGCGAACCCTTATTTCTCTTATATGGTCTTTGCAGATCTTGCGCAAAGCGTAGGACAGTGACAGTAGAGTCATTCTGCAGTCAGTTGCAAATGTCACATCTCTAAATTTTCTCATCAGCGCTTCGCGAAGAGAGCTTCATATTTACTCTACGTATTCCCATTTGAATTCACGAAGTATATCTGTAGTATTCGTGTTTTGATCGAAGGTACCAGTAACAAACGCAGCAGCCCACCTATGAATTGCTTTGATGTCTTCCTGTAACCCGACCTGGTGGCGGTCCCAAACACTCGGGCAGTACTCACGAATATGTAGCACAAGTGTCCTATAAAGCGGGCTAAATGGCTGGCATTTTGCTATATGTTTTTCTCATAATTCGTATGTAAAATTAAGATAGTATAACTTAGCAGTGATTACAATTTCATTTTACTCTGATATAAATCGTCTACAACAAGACTGTCGTGTTAGCTCAGATGGCGATTGCAATAGATGTCCTTTTTGGATTTTGATATGTCTGAAGTGAGAATGGGTGGAAGGCATTATTTCAGCATCTACTGGTAACAGCATAGAAAGAAAAATACATCACCAAACACCAAATCAAGAGAACCGCGCTGGTCAAGAAGCTGTATAACAGTTTACAAAGCTAACTTTATGACTCCATTTAAACCCCTGGTCCCCTCAAAAGGTGGCCAGGGTTAGACTTCTGATACTTTCTAGGATTGTTTCCTGATAGAAGTTGATAGAAGTACTGGAGTAGAATCGACGATCTGTAGCGAGCGGTGAAACTGAGTCGCCAGTCTTAGTGTCGACACCATTGGAGTGTGCGGGAACAAGTGTGGGCTTGTCAGGAGAGCCGATCCGACCTCGTCACCCTGAGTTTTGGGTGGACCGCCGAGAGCTGGAGCAAATTCATCGAAGCTCACGTCAAATCCACATAAATGTATTATTCTTGGTTACTATATAGAGAAGTTCCAAATCCACGTCCAAACGACAGGATGGGTGCTCAACCCAGTGCGACAGCGGTGTGCTGTCTGGACCTGTAAACAGGGCAGCGTGGCTAGGGGCATTCTTGTTAGGCAGGCAACAACGGGCCACGCAGTCAATGCTGGCGATGTAGCGACGCCTCGCGACCACACGGGTGGTATGTGGTGTCGCTAGAAAGCTGAGCCGCGGCTTGTGTCGAAGGTGGTTCATCCAGGAAGAGAACTCTGGCATTCTTTAATGTCTTGATGGTGACATTCTGTGATAGCAATTACTATACAGCCTGCGGCTAGTAGGGTCTCAGTTTGACCCTCGGGCCCTTCGGTGTAGACTGAAGGACAAGGGGTATGGCGGAATGACTCTGACTGGCGCTGGTTGGCTGCAATGAAAAGCGGACAGTGATTGAGTGGAGAGGTTTCTCATGATCCCAAGGCAGTTTTACAACGAACACTCGTCGCCGACTCGGCACCCTTTGCCATTTGGCCGATTGCTGTTTTTACAAGCCCAGACCAGTGTGTTATCATTTGGATGCCCCAGGTATTACGTAGTTCCTATGTCGTAATGCTGTAGTGGCAGCCTGGATTTTCGTGACACCGCAGGTTGACGCATGGTGTTCGTGCCGATGTACTGGGGCCTGATACAAAGCGTTATGCCGAAGCAGCGGCTTGTAGTAATCACTGGGGGTTATGTGGTCATGACGCTGTACCGTGTAAGAGCTGGGTAGTGGTGTTATTGTATTTAGTAGAAACTGTGGTTCACATTTCAAAAGCATATAGAACTGGCCACGGGCGTACTGATAATTGCGCAAAATTAGCTTCGATAAAAATGTTCGCAATGTGAAGAGTATTCAATCAATACACATATGCCCCTAATTTAAGCAGAAATTTCAAAGTCAGGAAAAAAGGAATAGCTTTAATGCTCCAGTTCTTCTCAGACTATATCAACAAAAACTCTTTAAATATGTACATTCATACCCTGGAAACTATTGTAACGCGACTGGGGAAGAAAAAAGATGACGAAGGAAGTCCCAGAGGATTAATTTCTTGATCCACTCCTATTTCTTTTACATGTGAATGACCTTTCATTTAAAATCCTAGAAGCAAAACTGGTATTTTTACTCATGACACTAGTGTTATAACAAATCTCATTAGAGAGGAACCAACAGAAAAGTCGGAAAATGATAATTTATAAGGAATAATTAAGTGGTTCTCTGAAAAGGGACTCTTCTTAAATGATGAAAAACCACACTGCATTCAGTTCTATGCAACAAATAGTGGTTCCAACAATTGTTGTAGCACATAGCAGATTCAGAAGGATGTAGGTAGCAGTAGGTAGTGGGAGATGAAAAAGCTTGCACAGGATAGAGTAGCATGGAGAGCTGCATCAAACCAGTCTCAGGAATGAAGACCACAACAACAACAACATGAGCAGAAGTCAGTAAGTAGGTAAGAATGCTCCAAATTTTAGTGTATATCTACTGATTAAGACTTGAACCGGAAGAATCGTGTTACTGAGCTTCTCAAAGACTGAAGTCCAGCTAGGTTTGCTATTCGTATAATTGCTAACACACCTATCAACCTCCTGACATATTTTGCGCGTTTCCACTTGGAAGTCGTAAGGAATAATTTTCTTGGCTAACTCATCACTTAAAAAGAAAGTATTGATTCCACAAAAATGAGCAGTAAGAATAATATGTGGTGTTCCTCCACGGGCTCTTCTTCAAGAAGCTAGAGATTTTAACTGCGTGGGCGCAATACATATATTCGATAATGATATTCGTCTTAAATAATCGATAACAGTTCGAGAAGAATGGTGATATACATACCTACAACAGTAGAGGGAAAAATGTCTTTCATTGCCCACAGTTAAAGATCTCAGTGGCTCAGAAAGGAGTTCAAAATACAACAACTATAATTTTTTGTCATTTTCCCAATAACATGTAATGTTTCACAGGTAGTTAAGAAAGTTTTGAATCTAAATTAAAACCATTTCAACAGCACAACTCTTATTCCGCTGACGAATTCTTCTTCGAACCTGATAGCCAGTAAAAATAAACAAATAAATACAATTATAGGTGTAGTTGATAAATTTAGACAATAATGTTCATGGAGCGCAGTGATTTGGTGCCATACTTTGGTTAAAAAGCAGTCCAGATCTCAATAACTTTTGTTTATTATGACCAGTTTCAGCTTATGTTAAAGCCATCCTCAGATTTTTTGGATTCCTTATGGCTGGTGCTGGGGGGCTCCTCGGTTTTTCAGGTGATAGCACGATCGTACACTGTACACAGTGGCATCACGTGAAAAACCGAGGAGCCGCCAGCACCAGACATAAAGGGTCCAAAAAATCTGAGGATGGCGTTAACACAAGCCGAAACCGATCATAATAAACAACCGTTATTGCGATCTCAACTGTTGTTTCAACCATAAATGTAGTTGCATGAGTAGGACTAAAATAATAGCGTTTTCATTAATAATAATTGCCATGTATATATATCCTGTCAACTGACTTGTTCCACGCCATTTCGATAAAAGAATAGTTCAAATGATCTATGTAACATGTAACCAACAAACTGGGAGAAGGTACATAGTATGATACCAAATTATGATGCCTCTCTTTTGACAGATTGTGAAACTCATGATAACTTGTTACGCTAACTCCCAGTTTCATTCTGTTCCTTTACAGATGAACTGTGTGCAATTTGGGGCCCATGGGATAAGAACGAACGGTGGTTCTGTGGAGATAAAACCAAGAAAAGTGTTAACTTTGCAGAAACTACTTGTTCGTGATAAAGTTACACTCTAATGTAGGCATGTTTTCTTACTCAAATTTCCTTAACCCCATGTGTTCTCATTTCACTGTTCACTTCAATCGAGTGACAAGAAGAGTCATTGACTCAACGACCGGTAAGAGACCTGAACGGAACCCTTTTATGACCCAGAGTAGACAACCCCATAAGTCTTTCAGTTTCGAGGGCAGGTAATGGTGGTAGCAAATACAATATTTCCGTCTGCAGATAGTTTGCGGGACGTAATATATTTGTTCGGGTATCACTCTGATAAGATAACTTGAATTAAACTGTCATTTATGACAGAAACGTTAATGGGCATTCGTACAATTCAGGGATACGTAGATCAACTTTGCATCACTGAGTCACGGGTTTGGGAACTGATGAATTATTCCGAAAAATCATGAATCCCAACAAAGGTTGTGAGAAAGTGCATATTAAAGTTAGAATGTTCATGTCAACAAAGATGGCAACTACAAAAACCTCTGGAAGATCGTCGTGATTTCTCAATCCAAAAGAACCAGTATCCGTTTTACTTCAAATTTGAGTATGTGGCACAAATACATGCTTTGAAGATCAGTAATAAAACTGATGATTTCTAGCTTTTGATCGGTCAGTGCATGAGAGGCAAGCTAAGGTTCGTGTATGGAATCAAGTATTTTTTGAGGAAGGGGTTTCCTGAGTGAATAGAGGCGGCTGTGAAGGTGTGAGAGCGAAATGAATACTAATTTCAAAAATTCGGTAATTTATGTATTTATTATGTACCTTAGCATATAAATAAAATTTAAACTGAGAAATCTATAAAAATCCACAACTCATTCAGTGTTGGTGATTTCGGTTGACTTACTACAGAACAGAGCAGTCAAATGTTTCCTACGGAACTCTCTCTGAAAGGAGTGTTTCAGCATTAGTGCTTGACACAACAGTGAAATTTTAGAGGTGCACGTGTTTTGAATTAAGCTGTTTGGTAAAGATTTCATTTATTGATCTTTTAGTTATTGGGCAGATGGCGTTGTTGTCAGAAACATTTTGGAAGAAAGATGGTCTGTAGTAACACAAATTCGACTATA
The DNA here is from genome assembly GCF_021461385.2 of Schistocerca piceifrons. Classification (NCBI taxonomy): domain Eukaryota; kingdom Metazoa; phylum Arthropoda; class Insecta; order Orthoptera; family Acrididae; genus Schistocerca; species Schistocerca piceifrons. The sequence continues at coordinate 203,594,217 of NC_060141.1, read as the reverse complement.
CCAATGTATTTCGATGTTCTTGACCTTTAAGCGATCTTAATAAACCGCAAACAGGAATTCAGCACATAAAAATTAAGGATCACTTAGATGATTTCTATGTGATCCGACTTCTAGATTTCATTCGACACGGTTTGAGCGAACAGCATTATACCAAAGTTTAAAAATTAACTTAGATCCTCTGAAGCACCATCACTTGGAACATTTTTCCGTGTTCCGGGGGCTATCATCATGGAAGGTGGATGTCGAAATCCTTCTGAAAGCCCAACACATATTTGGATTTTAATATTATTTTACAACTTTATAAATATCTGGCAGTGAGACGAGACACTAACATGTGACTTTATCAAAACACTGAGAAATCTTTTGTAACATTTGACTTGCGTTCTGTGGTTTAGGTAATCCTTAATCCCCATTAGTCTTAAGAACCAAAACTCAAAGTGATCTGTACAGTGTATGGTGAGGCGTAATTAGCAAACATATTACAAGAATCCAAGTGACAACCAATCAAACTATAAACATTATTAATAAGGCGATTAAGTAGTTTCTGCCTAATAAAATACGAGTATTTTTCACCAGTCTGGATTTCAGTAATCATGTTTTTAAGATATACCCTTTGCAGTGGTGTGAAAATGAATACTTAGTCAAATTAAGTTGTTAAAATGAAACCTGTTAATGATCTGGTTTAGAGAGGCTTCAACCTAATGGAGTAATAGAATAAGTAATTACAAAAGACCATTAACAGAAACAACATGTGATCCAGGTTGTATCTACATCCACATCTACATCTACATCCATACGCCGCAAGCCACATGACGGTGTGTGGCGGAGTGTACCTTCAGTACCTCTATCGGTCCCCCATTCTGTTCCAGTCTCGTATTGTTCGTGGAAAGAAAGATTATCGGTATGCCCCTGTGTGGGCTCTAATCTTTCTGATTTTATCCTCATGGTCTCTTCGCGAGTTATACGGAGGAGAGAGGAATATACTGCTTGACTCCTAGGTGAAGGTATGTCTCGAAGCTTCAACAAAAGCCTGTACCGAGCTACTGAGCGTCTCTCTTGCAGAGTCTTCCACTGGAGTTTATCTATCATCTCTGTAACGCTTTCACGATTACTAAATGATCCTGTAACGAAGCGCGCTGCATTCTGTTGGGTCTTCTCTATCTGCTCTATCAACGCTATCTGGTATGGATCCCAGACTGGTGAGCAGTATTCAAGCAGTGGGCGAACAAGTGTACTGTAACCTACTTCCTTTGTTTTCGGACTGCATTTCCTTAGGATTCTTCCAATAAATCTCAGTCTGGCATCTGCTTTACGGACGATTAATTTTATATGGTCATTTCATTTTAAATCACTCCTAATGCTTACTCCCAGATAATTTATGGAATTAACTGCTTCCATTTGCTCTCCTGCTATATTGTAGCTAAGTGATAAAGGATCTTTCTTTCTAGGTTTTCGCAGCACATTGCACTTGTCTACATTGACATTAAATTGCCATTCCCTAAACCATGCGTCAATTCGTTGCAGATCCTCCTGTATTTCAGTACAATTTTCCATTGTTACAACCTCTCAATATACTACAGCATCATCCGCAAAAAGCCTCAGTGAACTTCTGAAGTTATCCAAAAGGTCGTTTATACACATTGTGAATAGCAACGGTCCTACGACACTCCCCTGTGGCACACCTGAAATCACTCCTACTTCGGAAGACTTCTCTCCATTGGGAATGACATGCTTCGTTCTGTTATCTAGGAACTCTTCAATCCAATCACACAATCGGTCTGATAGTCCATATACCCATACTTTGTTCACTAAACGACTGTGGTGAACTGTATCAAACGCCTTGCGGAAGCCAAGAAACACGGCATCTACCTGGGAACCCGTGTCAATGGCCCTCTGAATTTCGTGGGCGAATAGCGCGAGCTGGGTTTCACACGATCGTCTTTTTCGAAACCCATGCTGATTCCTACAGAGTAGATCTCTAGTCTCCAGAAAAGTCTTATATTCGAACATAATACATGTACCAGAATTCTACAACTGATAGACATCTGTTCGAAGTCCCTTCTTTAAAACGGGGACGACCTGTGCCCTTTTCCAATCTTTTAGAACGCTACGCTCTCTAGAGACCTACGGTACACCGCTGTAAAAAGGGGGGGGGGGGGCAAGTTGCTTCACGTACTATGTGTAAAATCGAACTGGTATCCCATATAGTCCAGAGGCCTTTCCTCTTTTGAGCGATTTTAATTGTTTTTCTATCCCTCTGTCATCTATTTCGATATCTACCATTTTGTCATCTGTGCGACAATCTAGAGAAGGAACTACAGTGCAGTCTTCCTCTATGAAACAGCTTTGGAAAAAGACATTTAGCATTTCGGCCTTTAGTGTGTCATCCTATGTTTCAGTACCAGTTTTGTCATACAGTGTCTGGACATTTTGTTTTGATCCACCAACCGCTTTGACATAAGACCAAAATTTCTTAGGATTTTCTGCCAAGTCAGAACATAGAACTTTACTTTCGAATTCGTTGAACGACTCTCGCATCGCCCTCCTCACACTACATTTAGCTTCGTGTAATTTTTGTTTGTCTGCAAGGCTTTGGCTATGTTTATGTTTGCTGTGAAGTTCACTTTGCTTCCGTAGCAGTTTTCTAACTCGGTTGTTGTACCACGGTAGCTCTTTTCCGTCTCTTACGATCTTGCTTGGCACATGCTCATCTAATGCATATTGTTCGATGGTTTTGAACTTTGTCCATACACTTCCACAGCATAAAAAAGAGATACCACCATAGAATAAAGATTTCTGAAAGAAAACTTGACGTTTCACAGCATCTGACTCACAAAAATTGTACATAAGATCTTTATAGCTTGTGTTATTCAAAGTCATACATCAATATTATTAGTTACTGTGGAAGTAAATAAGTTATTGATCGGCCCGCTGCTTTGCAACAATATTTTTTTTAGATAAGTAAATAAACTAGTTATCTCTGTGGTTTTTAGTTGTCTTTCAATTGTGGCGGACTAGGGGCACATACGGTCTAGGACGCTTCAGTCATGGACTGTGCGCCTGGTCCCGGCGGAGGTTCGAATCCTCTCTCAGTCATGGGTGTGTGTGTTCGTCCTTAGGATAATTTAGGTTAAGTAGTGTGTAAGCTTAGGGATTGATGACCTTAGCAGTTAAGTCCCTTAAGATTTCACACATTTTTAGGGCACATAGTCGTTTTTTCTATTGAGCCTAATTTACAATCAACTCTTTTTTTTTGCTTTTTGTTTAATGAAACCAAACTGAAGAGCAAATCCTCTTACGGTTCCTTCTGAAATGGAGTCAGGGAAGAATCGCTGCATAAATGCCTATGTGCACTCTGTAGTTAGTCTAATTTTGTCTTTGTGGTTCCTGCAAGAGGAATGTTTAGGAAGCTAAGGAAAATATGCAGATTCTTAACTTAATACTGATTCTTGAAAAATTTTAATCAAACATTCGCTGGATAATGAGCATATATTTTAAAGGGTATGCCTACTCAAGTTTTTTAGCATTTTCATGATGCTCAACCATGAGTTAAAAAACCTGTGACCATTCATGGCATCATTGTCTGTATACATTCAACATCCACCATTTGTAATATTTTGTATGGACGGTATTCTGAGCAGTGTAATTTCTTTACTGGCTGCATTTCCCCAGTATCCTGCTAATGAACAGAAGTCTGTCACCTCGCTTATCTACGAATGAGCCAACAGATACGTATCCCTACGCACTGTTACACCTAAGCATTTCTATGAGATGAATGACTCCCACTGTGAGTCACTGAAATTACAGTTGTAGGGTACAACGTTGTTTTGTTTTGCAAAGCGCATACTGTACATTTACATATATTTCAAGCAAGTTGTCAATCTTTGCGTCACTTGAAAAGCTTAGCAGGACCAAGTTGAATACTTCTGCTGTGAACTTCCAAAAAAATAAAATAAAATAAAATAAAGTATGTGTGTTGAATACTGAATATTTTGCTTTGTAAAGTTTTCTCGTCGTGTAACGTGTACTTTAGATACATCATATTCAACTTATAAGCAATACTGACTGTTAGTTGGGCCTACATTGAGCATGTTAACAGTGTCATAAATAAACCTTTAAACTATAAGTGAAGAAAATGAATGTAATTAAATAACAAAAGAAACTAATTACACAAATTGTTTCCCAAATGGAAACTATAAAACTAAAACACAGTTCCAGACTACATTAACATCGTTGCGTGATATGATGTGCAGTATTTGATTTGGAATACCCACAAAAATAAATTACTGCTCTATTCGGAAGAAAATAAATGATTTATATTACCAGAATTTTCCACTGAAAATTAATCTGCTTTCTAGAACAACCGCTGACAATACCGACTACACTCTGTGTGCTCAAGAATGCAAGATGATATCTACCATGAAATAACTTACCTATTGCTCACTACGCTACATTTTGCCTACTGGACTGACGTTCTTGAAAGCAAATGCAAATCATCATCTTCAACAGCTAAAGAAAACGTAATGCAACCAATTTTTTTGGCATAAAAAGTCTGTTGCTTTTGTGGCGTACGGTGCAATGCACACACAACAAAATGTTAAAAACTTTATTAAGTGTGGAGGAGGTTTTTACGTAAATCGCCCTTTACAAACTAAACTCTAGATATTGACGAAAGGGACTGTACAATGTAAGGAGACCCCAACAATTACGAAATTATCTCCTTAAAAGTTGTTATCATTTCAGCCAGATGTGTTATTTGTGACAAAATTAAAACAAAGGGACCAAATCAACACTAAACCTGAAAGTTGTTAGCTATCTAAAGAACTCGGGATTTCCCTCAAATAATAGTTCTGACAAACAAAAATTTCATTCTTGTGTGTGCACTATTTACCTTGAATAATTCCTCCTGAGGTATTCTCTATAAAAAAAATGTATGTTTAGAAATAGAGTTTCATCACCATAACAAAGTATTTCAGGGAATTTCTCCCAGATTCACGTAAATCAGATCTCCTCTTAAAATTTGACTGCTCGCCCCTATGACTCATATATGAATGTCTCAGAGCTGTACAACTGACTGTCTAGCAAGTGAACTACAGATAAAACTGACACAGTGTCAATGGTCTTATTGACTACTCATAAAGCGCGCTCATTCATCTTTGTCAGAGTACAGCAAAAATGAATTATTAACAATAGCAGAAAACATGAGAAGCTTGTATCATCCCCTGCCATCAGGAAAAAATTTCGTACGGATTGTCTTAGCTGTGGTAAGGTAATGAGAATGAAATTTTAAAAAAAATTATAAGGGAGTGAGTACTGTAACTTATAATCATAAACAACATTACAAGTGTTAGCATTCGGGCTATAAAATGTACAATCGAACGTTCCGATTTGTGTTTTATGTGTGAAAATTATCTTTGCACAGGCAGGAAGCACACATACTATTTACCGAGTTCTGTAGAATGTTGGTAAACGTTGCACCACTTATAGTCATTCAAGGTTTACTTTAACGTCTCTTATCATTAGTCTTGAGGCCAGTTTGGGAGTACAGTTGAAGATAAAACGTTGCCTCACTTATCACCAACTAAGATACTATTTAATATCTCTTCATTAATCCTGCAGATAAGAAAACGAACCAGCACAATATTGACAACATTTCTTGAAGTATTGATGATGTTATATAAGAGGCAGACTTAGTAAGGCCATTGACTATCAATCACTGACAGGATTCTGAAGATTGGTAGTAAATGTAGAATCAAGTATGAGCAGACCCAGGGAAGAAATCTTCCATTGCCAACTCAAATGTTCATTTGAAGTCTTGTAAATACTTTTGCTCTCACTACTATTTTTTCTTTTAAATGTGTGAATAACTTAATTAAATCCCTGGCAAATTCATTGAGTTTGTTATTATATATGTAGTTTACAAATATCTGAACTGAACATGCAGTATTGTCTCTCTAAGAAATGACCTTATTCCTAGAAAATATGTGAAATAGTACACGAGCATTGCATAAGAATGTGAGAGGAACCTTATGTACAAAACATGAATATTTGCTGATTAGAATAATCAGAGTGGTCAGGAAACATCTACATACAGAAAAAACTGTGCAGTATTCTGAGTCAGATGCAAAGTAAAGTTAACAATAGGAGCAACAGAGAAAACATCATTATCTTCTTATGGTGACAAAAACCCATAAAATGTACAAGAAAATCTAGTGAGCAAACAGTAATACATCTTACATTACAGAAAATATTTAGTTACTGAGAACTAACAATTAATGTGTAAAACATAGGAACAGTGGTAATAAAAATACGTACATGATAACATACACAATGTAAGAGCAAGATGGTATATAAACCACTAATAAAGGACAAACAAACAAATGTATCATGGTTCATGTGAAGGAAAAGGAACTGAGTGCATGTCAAAGTCAGAGTCTCAGTCATTGTGTGTGATAGTTTATCCTAGTGTCACATACTACTACAATGTACTGATCAGCTTTCTACCTTCTGTGTAATGTACATACTACACGTTCACTGAAATCTCATGCATCACTCATAGTATTTCTTAACCCAGTATAACTGCCAAAAACATTATAGACAGATAATACAAACTTTCATGTCAATTTACCTGCCAAAAACATTATGTGTTTCATTGTCACAACATCATAACCACATACTACAAGTATAATCATTGTTCTAACTGATTGTGGTCATTTATATTTCCACATTCCATTTACCATATTTCCTCTACCATATCATGTATGCTGTTTTAATTGACTGTCCTACTGAGACAATTTACTACATCTGTTTATTTTAGTAAATATTTCTTTCTTATTTCTAGGTGCATCTGTTACATTTTCTATTTATTCTCTTCCTATAATCCCACCAGGGGATCCACAACTCTTTTGTGGATACCTGCGTGGCGAGCACGGGGCCCCGAGCTATTGTAGCCTTCATTCTCTCCAGGGTTGCATTTATTTTCCCTTCCCCTCCTTTCCCCTCCTTGCTCCTTTCCCCTAGCCCTCTGCTCTTCCTCTCTTGGTGTCCTTGCTTATGTTGGCCCCCCTATCCTCCTGGTTCTGTTGGTTTTACAATTTGGCTTTGTTGCGAAATCACCTCCTCCTTTTGGCACTGCCTGGACCCCTCAGGGGTTTGACCTCCATTACTAAATTTCTCATCCATAGTGTGAGCCATTTGGGGAAGAGCACCTTACCTAGTGTCTCCGACGTCTACCCTCCCAGTACATTCCACCTTTTCTTTCATGTTGTTGTCTGATGCTAGGGTGCATAGCCAGCATGGTAGCCAGCCCGTGTGGTGCGGTTTCTATGTACCCTTTTCGTTGAGTCCCCTGAACACACAGGGATCACACTTCTGATACCTGAGCTATGACCTCCTCATGCAAGCCTTGGATTGGTTGCTCGTCATCCTGGAGCATCGGAACTCCCGGCAATGCCCACCGTGCCAGACTGCCCTTGCTGTGGCTGGGTGGCGCCCGTGAGGAGAGGCCCTGATCAGAGTGGGTGGTGTCAGGGTGGACGCTATGCAAATGAAACACATACAGGTCCAGAACTCCGGCCATTCTTCTGCGGCCGTCTCTCTGCATGGAACTGATTCTTCGAGTGCTGCTTTCCTTGCCCCTTCCGCCTTCCCTTCCATGGCTACCCCCTGGGAAGAGCGTCAGGCCCGTCGCCTAGGGGCGAAACCTTTCCCCCGTTATCTGGTTTGCACCAGGACTGATGGGGATACTTTCACCAATACCAAACCTTTATTCTTTGTGGAACACAATGAAGACAAATTTGGCGAAGTGGATTCCCTGAGCAAGATGAGGTTGGGTTCGTTGGTGATCAAAACTGCTTCAGCTGCCCAATCTGCCCTTCGTGCCCGTACCTATCTTGGCACAATTCCTGTGTCTATTACCCCCCACCAGTCTCTAAATATGGTTCAAGGTGTCATTTTTCACAGGGACCTCATCCTTCAAACTGATGAGGAACTTCGGGACAGTCTCGGACGGCGGAGTGTTCACTTTGTTCAGCGTGTTCAGAAGAGTCCTGATGACAATCGCATTGATACTGGTGCCTTTATCCTGGCCTTTGAAGGGGATACCCTCCCTGAGAAAGTTAAGATTATGGTTTATCGATGTGATGTGAAGCCGTACATCCCACCTCCTATGAGGTGTTTTACGAGCTTGCATTTTGCACACGTCTTCCCGCTGTTCACAGGACCCTCTCTGTGGTGACTGTGGACGTCCACTCCATGACGGGAGTACCTGTGTTCCCCTTCCTGTGTGTGTTAATTGTCATGGCAATCATTCTCCACATTCACCAGATTGCCCAGTATATAAGAAGGAAAAGAAGATACAGGAGTATAAGTCCCTCGATCGTTTAAACTACACAGAGGCCCATACGAAGTATACACGTCTTCATCCTGTGTCCATGACATCTAGTTACACTTTGGTTACATCTTCACCCCTTCCTCCCCCTTCCTTACCCCAATCCCAGACCCCTCTCTTCCCCCCCTCCCCTGCAGCTCCCACATATTCTAATCTGGGCGCTGCTCCCCCTCCCCAGCCGGAGAAGTGTCCCACTCCTTCGGCATCTGCTGGTCAAGGACGCCTCTCCCGGGATGCCCCTTCCCGGCACCTTCCAGAGCCGCGGTCTGTCGGCCTCCAGGTCGCCCGGTCTCTTTCTGTTCCCGATCTTGCTGCAGCTAGCTCCTTTATGCCACACAGCCCTCCTCGATCTCAGCCTGAAAAGATGAAGAAACATAAGTCCCGGGACAAAGAGCCTCTGGTGTCACAAGAGGTCCCATCCCCGTCTTCACAACCGGATTCTGACCTGTCGTTCATGGATGTCACCCCCTCCTTGTCCGTGACGGGTGGGGACCTGGCAGTATGACTGGCTTTAGTGTGTTCAGCCCACATTTAAATCATCGTCCTGTGGTTATCCAATGGAATTGTAATGGATACTATCGTCACCTTCCGGAATTGAAATCCCTTATTTCGTCTTACTCTGCAGCTTGTGTGGTTCTACAGGAATCTCATTTTACTAATGCTCACTCACCGACCCTCCGTGGGTTCTGTCGAAATCGGGTCGGACCCCTGCGGGCTTCTGGTGGCTTTTGTACGTTGATCCGTACAGACAGTGCTAGCACGTGGATTCCTCTCAAACTACATTGGAAGCGGTTGCTGTTAGGGTCCACCTAGACTCTGAGGTCATGGTTTGCAATCTTTATCTCCCTCCTGACAGGAATCTTGCACCTGCTACCTTAACTGCCCTTCTTCAGCAACTTCCTCCTCCCTTCCTCCTCCTTGGGGATTTTAATGCTCATCATCCTTTGTGGGGCAGTGCCTTTCCATGTAGACGAGGTCTTGTCATAGACTAGTTTATTGCAGACCACGACTTGTGCCTTCTTAATGATGGCTCCCCTACTCATTTCAGTGCCGGTGATGGTACCTTTTCTGCCATTGATCTTTGTCTTTCTTCTCCCACTCTCCTCCCTTCATTACACTGGTCGCCACACAACGACCTTTGTGATAGTGACTATTTCCCGTTGATTCTCTCTCTCCCTTCCCGCTCCCCGATGGACAGGTTACCTCGTTGGTCCTTCCAACGCGCCGATTGGCCTCTGTACACTGCACAGGTCGTGTTTTCTCTTTGTCGGGTTGTATTGATGACGTCCTACGTGACTTGTCTGACGCGATTGTTCGCACTGCTAGCCTTGCTGTCCCACGCTCATCTGGATCATTTCGTCGCCGGCAAGTCCTGTGATGGAGTATGGCCATTGCCATTGCCATCCGTGATCGTCGATCTTTGCAACACTTTAAGAGGCACCCATCCATAGCCAGCCTTACTACCTTTAAACACCTTCGCGCTAAAGCCCGTTATTTAATCAAACAGAGCAAGCGGATATGTTGGCAACGACTTGTTTCTGCCCTCGGTTCTACTGTCCCTCTGTCACGGGTATGGGCTGCACTTTGCTCTCTCCAAGGTTGCCATCGGCAGTCCACCCTCCCAGGCCTTCATCTCCCAGATGGCCTTTGTACAGACCTGTTAGTTCTTGCGGAACATCTTGCGACCCATTTTGCAGTGGCATCAGCATCATCCTCCTATCCGGCTGCTTTCCTTCACCAGAAACAGTGGGCTGAAGGTTCCACCTTACGTTTTACCGCTTTTGAGTCAGAATCTTACAACGAACCTTTTACTGAATGGGAATTTCTTTCTGCTCTATCTTCTTCTCATGATACGGCCCCCGGCCCAGAATGGTCTGCTTCAACATCTCAGTGCTCTACAACGGCAACATCTTCTTCGGGTCTTCAACCGTATCTGGCTCCAGGGTGACTTCTCTTCTCAGTGGAGGGATAGCATCGTGGTTCCTGTCCTTAAGCCTGGTAAGAACCCTCTATCTGTTGACAATTATTCTGACCAATGTTGTTTGTAGGTTACTTGAATGGATGGTAGCCCGTTGGCTCAATTGGGTCCTCGAATCTCGGGATCTATTGTCCCCTTACCAGAGTGGCTTCCGAGAGGGATGGTCTCCAATCGATCATTTACTTTGCTTGGAATCCGCAGTTCGGCGTGCTTTTTCCCAGCGCCGCCATTTGGTTGCAGTATTTTTTGACATTCACAAGGCCTATGACACGTCCTGGCGCCATCACATTTTACTTACCCTTCACCAGTGGGGTCTTCGGGGCCCACTCCCGATTTTTATCCGCCAGTTCCTGTTCCATTGGTCATTCAGGGTTCGGGTTGGTACTGTTTTTAGTTTTCCACGGACCCAGGAGATGGGCATCCCACAGGGTTCTGTCTTGAGTGTCCTTCTTTTCCTCATTGTTATCGATGGACTTGTGGCCTCTGCCGGTCCTTTGGTGACCCCTGCCCTGTATGTGGATGATTTCTGCATTTGGATTAGTTCCTCTTCGATTTCCTCTGCAGAGCGGCAGCTCCAGGGAGCTATACGGCGTGTCTCTGCATGGACCATCTCCTACGGGTTTCAATTCTCTCCTCTAAAATCGCGGGTGGTCCACTTCTGTCGCCGTACTACGATCCACCCTGATCCAGAGCTCTATCTCGATGCACAACGATTGCCTGTGGTCCCACAGTTTCGTTTCCTGGGTCTTCTTTTCGAAAACAAGCTCACTTGGCTGCCCCATATCAGCCTTCTGAAGGTAGGATGTTTCCGTAAACTCAATGTCCTTTGCTTCCTTGCCCACTCCTCTTGGGGTGCGGACCATTCCCTCCTTCTCCATCTTTATCGTGCTCTAGTTCTGTCTCGCTTGGACTATGGTTGTCAAGTTTATGGTTCAGCTACTCCTTCCACACTGCATGTGCTGGATCCAGTCCACCATCGTGGTATCCGTTTGGCCACCGGTGCCTTCCCTACTAGCCCTGTTGATAGTCTCCTTGTTGAAGCTGAGATCCCCCATCCTTTCTGTTCGGCGGTCCCAGCTTCTGGTGTCTTATGCACTCGCTATCCGCTCCTCTCCCACTCATCCTTCCTATTCTATCCTGTTCCCAGACCATGGACGTCGCCAACCCGATTCCCGCCCTCAGGCGGGTTTACCGGTTGGGCTCCGCCACGCGTCTCTTTGCTGTGATTTTCAGCTTCCTTCTTTGTACTGTCTTCCTCGCTCCCTCCCCTCCACCCCCACCCCCCCTTGGTTAGTTCCCCGGCCTCGTATTCGGATGGATCTCCGCCGAGATCCGAAAGATTCCGTCCCCCTATGGTGTTCTGTTCCTTTTTCCGCCAAATTTTATGGGAGTTTCGGGATACTGTTGTTTTTTACACTGATGGCTCTAAATCTGCTGATCATGTGGGGTATGCCTTCACGTCCTCTGTTGGAACGGAAAATCGTCTTCTGCCACCTACATGTGGGGTGTTTACTGCGGAATTGATGGCAATTTCCCAGGCCCTTACCTTTATTAAACAGTCCCAACACAACCGCGTTTTGTTATGTACAGATTCAATAAGTGGCCTTCTGGCTATTGACCGGTGGTTTTCGCGCCATCCCTTGGTCTCTGCCATCCATGACCATCTCGCTGATATTCACTGTGCTGCTTGTTCCATTGACTTCCTTTGGGTCCCTGGCCATGTGGGTATCCCGGGTAATGACCTCGCTGATTGTTTGGCTGGGGGAGCAGTCACTTACCCCCCGTTTCCTGTAAACCCTCCTGCAGCGGATTTACGGCTTCACATCAAATCCCAATTCGCACAGTCATGGGCCAACTCTTGGGAGGCTACTCCCCTGTCTAATACACTTCGTGCGATTAAGGTGACACCAGGCCCGTGGCGTTCTTCCTTTCGCCTCTCCCGAAAGGACTCGACCACACTGTGTCGTCTCCGCACTGGCCACACCAGGCTGATCAGTTGGTTTTCTTTTGCGTGATGAGCCACCCCCCACTTTGTGGTTGTGGAGCCTTCCAGTCAGGAGCCCACATTTTGGTTGAATGCCCCCTTCTTTTGGCTTTGCGTGCTAAGTACAGACTCCCCCACACCTTACCTTTGATGTTGACTGACGATTCCCGGATGGTCTCTCTGGTTCTCGGTTTCCTCCGAGAAAGTGGTTTTTATTCTCAGTTTTAAGGTTTTTAATCTCTCTGTGGTGTTGGGGCAGGGCAGTGAGTGTTGGGGTATCTCCCACTGTAAGCCGTGTTTGGAGATTCCCGACTCACCTCCCTGACCGAGATCCTCTTTTCTTCCCCTTTCAGTCTGTTTTTACCTTTTTTTAAGGATTGGTTACTCTCCTTGTCCCATACATACTTCTCCATTCTAGCGGTTGCACCTTTTATGTCGCAGGCGGTCTTGCCTCTGCTGCTTCAGCATAGCGTTGGGTTCGTTCTCTTGCTGATTTCCTTCATTTTGTTTTTACCACTGACAACATGACTGCCCTTTTACATTTTTAGCCTTTTCCCTTTAATTGTTCTGACTTTCCTGAGATGTCACACAAGCGGAATGGACCACATTTGAAACGAGGGACTGATGACCTTGTTGTTTGGTCCCTTAAACCCCAAACAACGTACCAACCATCTTCCTATAATCATTTGTCATAATTCTATTTATTATGACATTTACCTCATTTATATACTCTAGCAGTAAATGTTTACTCTAAGTGAACTCTCACAACATTGTAGGCACCACAATATACATCAATTTAGAAAAATAGTTAATCAGAACAGCAGTGCAGCCAAATTCATAATGAAAATCCTCTAAACATGACAAAAATTTTGTCAGGAAGCCAATGCACCAATATATTTTATTCTAAACTTATGCAGCAAAAAACAGTATTGTAAGTCAGTAAAAAAAATTATGAACAAATTCTAGGTCAAAGACAAATATGTTACTCAAAATACGTCTTGATTGCAAATTTTTTATTCATATGACCGGTTTCGGTTCATTCAGAACCATCTTCAGATCTGATATTTCAGTTACAGGAGTAACCCGTCCAAATCCAGCAACTTTCACATTTTTCATTTTTTTTATGTGAAGTAGCAACTTTCACATTTTTCATTTTTTTTATGTGAAGTAGCATGTGAAAGTTGCTGGATTTGGACGGGTTACTCCTGTAACTGAAATATCACATCTGAAGATGGTTCTGAAAGAACCGAAACCGGTCATATGAATAAAAAATTTGCAATCAAGACGGATTTTAAGTAACATTATAAAGTCACTGATTGCTGTTATCCCATAAGATATTATGTCTGTTTTTGCAAAGACAAATATTACAAAAAAATTCATTATAACAACAATGCAGCAATTTGAGCCAAGTACATTGTCCTGAAAATGGAAGATTCCAATGTCATCACAAAATGCTAATAAGAGGCCACTGTTAAAGGTGTGTTGGTTCATCAACAACTGTGTACAGTCAGTTCGCAACAGGCAAAAGCTGTGTTAAGCAACATTCATATCATGCAACAAGATCATAAACATTTCACAATAGTAACCTTAGATATGTAAAGAAAATTAATTAATAAGTGCTAAAAGTGTAAAAATAGGAAAGAAATAATTTTGGGTAAGTAGCATATTGTTCATTAAAATACCCATTTTACCACAAAATACACTATAATTCAATCAATAGACCTCTCATTCATGTATTCCATCTCTGCCTAGTGTCATCATAAAAGCTTGTCATTTAGCAGTGCATCCTGTAGGGACCTATGTGTCATAAATATGAAATATACACACGCTGCCAAATTCGTTTTAATATATATATATATATATATATATATATATATATATATATATATATATATATATATATGTCATGAAAGAAGGTTGTACACATGGAAGAACCCTGGAGATACTAAAAGGTATCAGATAGATTATATAATGGTAAGACAGAGAGTTAGGAATCAGGTTTTAAATTGTAAGACATTTCCAGGGGCAGATGTGGACTCTGACCACAATCTATTGGTTATGACCTGTAGATTAAAACTGAAGAAACTGCAAAAAGGTGGGAATTTAAGGAGATGGGACCTGGATAAACTAAAAGAACCAGAGGTTGTACAGAGATTCAGGGAGAGCATAAGGGAGCAATTGACAGGAATGTGGGAAATAAATACAGTAGAAGAAGAATGGGTAGCTTTGAGGGATGAAGTAGTGAAGGCAGCAGAGGATCAAGTAGGTAAAAAGACGAGGGCTAGTAGAAATCCTTGGGTAACGGAAGAAATATTGAATTTAATTGATGAAAGGAGAAAATATAAAAATGCAGTAAGTGAACAGGCAAAATGGAATACAAACGTCTCAAAAATGAGATCGACAGGAAGTGCAAAATGGCTAAGCAGGGATGGCTAGAGGACAAATGTAAGGATGTAGAGGCCTATCTCACTAGGGGTAAGATAGATACTGCCTACAGGAAAATTAAAGAGACCTTTGGAGATAAGAGAATGAGTAGTATGAATATCAAGAGCTCAGATGGAAACCCAGTTCTAAGCAAAGAAGGGAAAGCAGAAAGGTGGAAGGAGTATATAGAGGGTCTATACAAGGGCGATGAACTTGAGGACAATATTATGGAAATGGAAGAGGATGTAGATGAAGATGAAATGGGAGATATGATACTGCATGAAGAGTTTGACAGATCACTGAAAGACCTGAGTCGAAACAAGGCCCCCGGAGTAGACAATATTCCATTGGAACTACTGACGGCAGTGGGAGAGCCAGTCCTGACAAAACTCTACCATCTGGTGAGCAAGATGTATGAAACAGGCGAAATACCCTCAGACTTCAAGAAGAATATAATAATTCCGATCTCAAAGAAAGCAGGTGTTGACAGATGTGAAAATTACCGAACTATCAGCTTAATAAGTCACAGCTGCAAAATACTAACACGAATTCTTTACAGACGAATGGAAAAACTAGTGGAAGCCAACCTCGGGGAAGATCAGTTTGGATTCCGTAGAAACACTGGAACACGTGAGGCAATACTGACCTTACGACTTATCTTAGAAGAAAGATTAAGGAAAGGCAAACCTACGTTTCTAGCATTTGTAGACTTAGAGAAAGCTTTTGACAATGTTGACTGGAATACTCTCTTTCAAATTCTAAAGGTGGCAGAGGTAAAATACAGGGAGCGAAAGGCTATTTACAATTTGTACAGAAACCAGATGGCAGTTATAAGAGTCGAGGGATATGAAAGGGAAGCAGTGGTTGGGAACGGAGTAAGACAGGGTTGTAGCCTCTCCCCGATGTTGTTCAATCTGTATATTGAGCAAGCAGTAAAGGAAACAAAAGAAAAATTCGGAGTAGGTATTAAAATTCATGGAGAAGAAATAAAAACTTTGAAGTTCGCCGATGACATTGTAATTCTGTCAGAGACAGCAAAAGGACTTGGAAGAGCAGTTGAAAGGAATGGACAGTGTCTTGAAAGGAGGATATAAGATGAACATCAACAAAAGAAAAACAAGGATAATGGAATGTAGTCTAATTAAGTCGGGTGATGCTGAGGGAATTAGATTAGGAAATGAGGCACTTAAAGTAGTAAAGGAGTTTTGCTATTTGGGGAGCAAAATAACTGATGATGGTCGAAGTAGAGAGGATATAAAATGTAGGCTGGCAATGGCAAGGAAAGCATTTCTGAAGAAGAGAAATTTGTTAACATCCAGTATTGATTTAAGTGTCAGGAAGTCATTTCTGAAAGTATTCGTATGGAGTGTAGCCATGTATGGAAGTGAAACATGGACGGTAAATAGTTTGGACAAGAAGAGAATAGAAGCTTTCGAAATGTGGTGCTACAGAAGAATGCTGAAGATTAGATGGGTAGATCACATAACTAATGAGGAAGTATCGAATAAGATTGGGGAAAAGAGAAGTTTGTGGCACAACTTGACCAGAAGAAGGGATCGGTTGGTAGGACATGTTCTGAGGCATCAAGGGATCACCAATTTAGTATTGGAGGGCAGCGTGGAGGGTAAAAATCGTAGAGGGAGACCAAGAGATGAATACACTAAGCAGATTCAGAAGGATGTAGGTTGCAGTAGGTACTGGGAGATGAAAAAGCTTGCACAGGATAGAGTAGCATGGAGAGCTGCATCAAACCAGTCTCAGGACTGAAGACCACAACAACAACAACATATGTCATAATCTGACCTGAAGAGAAAAATGAGTGTATTTAGTTACAAATGAAAAAGTATATACTTCAGCAGGGTAGTGCTCAAATATGCCATATGCTGCAAATAATAAAAGATCACAATACATCATAAAGAACATAATATATCAGAAGTGTGTGCCATAGCAGTAACAATTCGAGGTACTTTTTAAGACGATAATATCTAAGCAAAAGGTAGAAATCGATATTTCACAAATGGTTGATACGTAACACACGGTAGATTCCTTTGCTCCTTTTAGTAGGCATTGTTTCCACTTCTACTGCGCTGTCATCTGCTAGCTGATGAATACTGTAAGGTCCATTGCATACTAAGAAACATTTGACACAGATGCTTAATTTTGTAAGCAAGGGGTAGAATTTCACAAGTATTGAAAGGTCTACTACCTCTTTGTGATGTAATATGCGTGAGTTAGGAAATGGTACAAGCTATTTGATTCGGTCTAGTAACCGTTCGTTCTTAAGTACAAGCAAGGAAGACAATGAAGTAAAATCATGAGACAGTTCGTGTAGAATAATCTGAAACCTGTGGATGTGCTTACTCCAAATCTAACGCTGTCAGTGACAGTACAGTGTGAGACATGTGGCTGTGCCTACTCCAAATCTGATGTTGTCAGTGATAGTATAATCTGCGTAAGGCCTTCTAAGGATTAGCTTGTGGCGGGTAAAGAGAGACAAATGTGGGTTTAATTTTGTATTTTCTTAAACTTCTAGCCCAAACACCTAACAGAGATTGGAGATTATTGTCCAAGACTACCTTGTCATCATATCCAACTTCACAAAAGAGACACTTCACAAATAGTGAGATATACTTTTGCCAGTGACTCTCCATAACGGGGTGAAAAAAATTATAAGTTAGCTCTACAGTTGCCAAAATAAGCCAAAATCCATTCTGAGATCTTACGATTGGCTTATAATACTTAGAGCCGCTAATTCTGTTAACTTTGTAGGACTGATGGGAAATAGTGAAGCACGGTGTGTAACAGTAGATGGCTTTCCTTTCTGACACCATTTGCATACAGTGAAAATGTCTCTGATTCTCTTTTACATGTCATAGCAGTGACTGATTGTGCAGAGTTTGCTGAAACACAAACGTGGTCCAAAATGAGGGTAACTGAGATGTGTGCACCAAACGAGTTTGCTTACGGAATCATCAGGAATAAAGACCCAAAGCGAGTCGTTTGTTGTACGTCGCTTGAAGAGAATGTTCTTGTGTAAGAGGTTATGATACATTATCTCTTCCCTTGTTTCGACGTGCCACAAGTTTAACACATCTTTCCAAACTCGGTCCATCTCCTGTTCAGATGCAATATCTTTTAAAGAGGAAGCTAGAAAGTTCTCAAATTCAACTTTCTGAATATAGAGTACACTGACGTTCTCGAAATTCTTTTCTATATTACTTTGTTCTAAGCCAATGAGTGCACGAGATAAAGTGTCAGCAACAACATCTTGTGAGCCCGTAAAATGAAGTACAATGCCCAACGCTTCACTCTGATACGATTCAGTTTTGATGACATTAAGAATTGTAGTGTATGATGGTCAATGCAGATTCAGTAAATCTCCCAGACAAGAAAAAACGAAATATGGAAAATGCCCAAATGATTGCTGGAGCGTCTAGTGCAGCTAACGAATAATTTATTTCTGATTTCGCTAGAGCACGGCTAGCAAAAGCTATGCTTCTTTGTACAATGCTACCATTTTCATCAAATTTCTGGAATGGATTAGCACCTAACCCAACTTTTGGAAAATGTGTTGCCAAACAAAACTTGCGTGACAGATCAGTGTGTGTAAGAGTTGGAGCATTCAAAAGTGCATCCTTTAGACTTATATACTTATATCCCAATGCCGTATTGTGTTTTTACCACTGAGAAAATGAAGTTTTGTGGTGGCAAAAATTTTCAGACTCAAGAAGCTACGACAGAAGTTTATTAAACCAATGTAGCTACGAACTTGTCTTTTGGTGGTAGGAACATGAATAGCTCTGAATGCCTCATGTTTTGGTGGTAGGAACATGAATAGCTCTGAATGCCTCATGTTTTTTGGGATCAGGCTCTATGTCTCTAGACGATACAATGTTTCCTAGAAACCTTACTGTGGCCTTGCCAGATCCTAATTTTACAGGCAGATAGTAATTCCTGATTCCCCAAAAATCTTTAGCAAACTATTAGCGATACATTACGCTCTGAGGAACATTTTTCAGATGTAAGGACGTTATCACCATCTCCTCCAAGTATACGGATAAGAAGGAGTATCAACTGCGAATAAAGGAAGCAAAAGAAATGTTGATTTGCGAAACTGGTAGCATACTACAAAAAAGAGGAACGTAGAATATTTAGTACACTCTGGGTGTAATTCTGCTTCCCAGAAACTTTCTCTTAAGTCGACAAAGGACAGAACTAGTACAGGTCTCAGGTAAGATAAAGTTTATAATTTTTCTCGAACGTAATATGACTCTGATCTACCCATCCCTTTTCTTGTTCTATATACAGTGGGCTATTGTATGAACTAACTACAGTTCTATGACACTTTGCTGTAGCATAGACTGATTTTCAGTATTCTCTTACCCTCAGTACCATGCATGAATAATATATTGCTTCACATAAAGTTTATTGTGATCTTTGATCGGAAATATGTACTGCAAATGTTTTATAGTTCCTGTTTGGTTCCTAAGTTGTTGTTGTGGTCTTCAGTCCTGAGACAGGTTTGATGCAGCTCTCCATGCTACTCTATCATGTGCGAAGATCTTCGACTCCCAGTGCCTACTGCAACCTACATACTTCTGAATCTGCTTAGTGTATTCATCTCTTGGTCTCCCTCTACGATTTTTACCCTCCACGCTGCCCTCCAATACTAAATTGGTGATCCCTTGATGCCTTAGAACATGTCCTACAAACCGATCCCTCCTTCTAGTCAAGTTGTGCCACTAAATTCTCTCCTCACCAATCCTATTCAATACCTCTTCATAAGTTATGCGATCTACCCATCTAATCTCCAGCATTCTTCTGTAGCACCACATTTCGAAAGCTTCTATTCTCTTCTTGTCTAAACTAGTTATCGTAAATGTTTCACTTCCATACATGGCTACACTCCATACAAATACTTTCAGAAACGACTACCTGACACTTAAATCTATACTCCATGTTAACAAATTTCTCTACTTCAGAAACTCTCTCCTTGCCATTGCCAGTCTACATTTTATATCCTCTCTACTTCGACCATCATCAGTTATTTTGCTCCCCAAATAGCAAAACTCCTTTACTACTTTAAGTGTCTCATTTCCTAATCTAATTCCCTCAGCATCACCCGACTTAATTCGACTACATTCCATTATCCTCGTTTTGCTGTTGTTGATGTTCATCTTATATCCTCCCTTCAAGACACTATTCATTCCGTTCAGCTGCTCTTCCAAGTCGTTTGCTGTCTCTGACAGAATTACAATGTCATCGGCGAATCTCTCTAAGAATTTTAATTCCTACTCCGAATTTTTCTTTTGTTTCCTTCACTGCTTGCTCAATATACAGAATGAATAACATCGGAGAGAGGCTACAACCCTGTTTCACTCACTTCCCAACCACAGCTTCCCTTTAATGTCGGCCGCCCGAGGTGCCCGAGCGGTTCTAGGCGCTACAGTCTGGAACAGCACGACCGCTACGGTCGCAGGTTCGAATCCTGCCTCGGGCATGGACGTGTGTGATCTCCTTAGGTTAGTTAGGTTTACGTAGCTCTAAGTTCAAGGGGATTGATGACCTTAGAAGTTAAGTCCCATAGTGCTCAGAGCAATTTGAACCCTTTCATGTCACTCGGCTCTTATAAGTGCCATCTGGTTTCTGTACAAATTGTAAATAGCCTTTCGCTCCCTGTATTTTACCCCTGCCACCTTCAGAATTTGAAAGAGAGTATTCCACTCAACATTGTCAGAGGCTTTCTCTAAGTCTACAAATGCTAGAAACGTAGGTTTGCCTTTCTTCAATCTTTCTTCTAAGATAAGTCGTGGGGTCAGTATTGCCTGACGTGTTCCAATATTTTTACGGAATCCAAACTGATTTTCCCCGAGGTCAGCTTCTACCAGTTTTTCCATTCGTCTGTAAAGAATTGGTGTTAGTATTTTGCAGCAGTGACTTATTAAACTGATAGTTCGGAAATTTTCACATCTGTCAACACCTGCTTTCTTTGGGATTGGAATTATTACATTCTTCTTGCAGTCTGAGGTTATTTCACCTGTCACATACATCTTTGCTCAGCAGACGGTAGAGTTTTGCAGGGCTGGCTCTCCCGACGCTGTTCTAATGGAATGTTGTCTTCTCCAAGGGCTTTGTTTCAACTTAGGTCTTTCACTGCTCTTTCAAACTCCTTACGCAGTGTCATATCTCCCATTCATCTTCATCTACATCCTCTTCAATTTCCATAACATTGTCGTCAAGTACATCGCCCTTGTACAGACTCTCTATATACTCCTTCCACCTTTCTGCTTTCTCTTCTTTGCTTAGAACTGGGTTTCCATCTGAGCTCTTGATATTCATACAAGTGGTTCTCTTTTCTCCAAAGGTCTGTTTAATTTTCCTATAGGCAGTATCTATCTTACCTCTCACGAGATAAGCCTCTACATCCTTACATTTGTCCTCTAGCCATCCCTGCTTAGCCATTTTGCACTTCCTGTCGATCTCATTTTTGAGACGTTTATATGCCTTTTTGCCTGCTTCATTTACTGCATTTTTATATTTTCTCCTTTCGTGAATTCAATTCAATATTTCTTCTGTTACCCAAGGATTTCTACTAGCCCTCGTCTTTTTACCTACTTGATCCTCTGCTGCCTTCACTACTTCGTCCCTCAAAGCTACCCATTCTTATTCTACTGTATTTCTTTCCCCCATTCCTGTGCATTGTTCCCTAATGCTCTCCCTGAAACTCTGGTTTAGTCAGTTTATCCAGGTCCCATCTCCTTAAATTCCCCCCTTTTTTGCAGTTTCTTCAGTTTTAATCTACAGTTCATAAGCAATAGATTGTGGTCAGAGTCCACATCTGCCCCTGGACATATCTTACAATTTAAAACCTCGTTCCTAAATCTCTGTCTTACTATTATATAATCTATCTTAAACCTGTCAGTATCTCCAGGCTTCTTCCATGTATACAACTTTCTTTTATGATTCCTGAATCAGGTGTTACCTATGATTAAGTTGTGCTCTGTGCAAAATTCTACCAGGCAGCTTCCTCTGTCATTTCTTGCTCCCAATCCATAGTCACCTACTACGTTTCCTTCTCTCCCTTTTCGTACCACCGAATTCCAGTCTCCTATGACTATTAAATTTTCGTCTCCCTTCACTATCTGAATAATTTCTTTTATTTCATCATACATTTCTTCAATTTGTTCGTCATCGGTAGAGGTAGTTGGCATATAAACTTGTACTACTGTAGTAGGCGTGGGCTTCGTGTCTATCTTGGCCACAATAATGCGTTCGCTATGCTGTTTGTAGTAGCTTACCGACACTCCTATTTTTTTATTCATTATTAAACCAACTCCTGCATTATCCCTATTTGATTTTGTATTTATAACCCTCTATACACCTGATCAAAAGTCTTGTTCCTCCCGCCACAGAACTTCACTAATTCCCACTATATCTAACTTTAACCTATCCATTTCCCTTTTTAAATTTTCTAACCTACCTGCCCGATTAAGGGATCTGACATTCCACCCTCCGATCGGTAGAACGCCAGTTTCCTTTCTCCTGATAACAACGTCGTCTTGAGTAGTCCCCACCCGGAGATCCGAATGGGGGACTATTTTGCCTCCGGAATATTTTACCCAAGAGGACGCCATCCTCATTTAACCAAACAGTAAAGCTGCATGCCCTCGGGAAAAATTACGGCTGTAGTTTCCCCTTGCTTTCAACAATTCGCAGTACCAGCACAGCAAAGCCGTTTTGGTTTGTGTTAGAAGGCCAGATCAGTCAATCATCCAGACTGTTGCCCCTGCAACTACTGAAAAGGCTGCTGCCCCTCTTCAGGAACCACACGTTTGTCTGGCCTCTCAACAGATACCCCTCCGTTGTGGTTGCACCTACGGTACAGCTATCTGTATCGCTGAGGCACGCAAGCCTCCCCACCAACGGCAAGGTCCATGGTTCATGGGGGGGTTTAGTTTCTATATGATGAGTAACACTAGCAGAGTGTGAATGCAAAACTTCAACATATTGCTGCAATCTGTTTCAGAACAAAGCTATACCTTGTCGATACTCTCTTGAATAACAGTGTACTTATCTCTTCTCTGATCAATGTCGTCAAAAGAGGTACATAGACAACGTCTGTCATCATAACAGAATTCAGGTGGAGAGTGTGTTGCCCAGTCTGAGAAAATGCATAAGCGCTTAGTGCCTTCACCTTTTCTTCAGAGTCAGTCTTCAAACGAGGTGGCGCAGTGGTTAGACACTGGCCTCGCCTTCGGGAGGACGACGGTTCAATCCCGCGTCCGGCCATCCTGATTTAGGTTTTCCGTGATTTCCCTAAATCACTCCAGGCAAATGCCGGGATGGTTCCTATGAAAGGGCACGGCCGACTTCCTTCCCCATCCTTCCCTAATCCGATGAGACCGATGACCACGCTGTCTGGTCTCCTTCCCCAAAACAACCAACCAGTCTTCAAATTCCATTGTAATTGACCTACCTTCCACTTCCTTGATCACCTCAGCATTATTAAAGTTTAAAATTGCTTTGTGTTGATTTGAAAACGCTACACATAACTTCATTCCTGTCGACAAAAATGGCACAATTAGGAAATTCATTACAAATTTGTGACCTTGACATGTGAAGTCCAAACAAGTCTGATGTCGTATGTCCACACTTTTGCCTGAAACAGCACCTTTTATTCGTAGTTTGATTTTATGTAAAGGCAATGTAGGACAAACTGTCGTCCTTGTACATCGGTCGAGTGCAATTTCACTAACCACAGATACGGGCTTAGGTCAAGAGCAATATAAAATGTGATGTTACCTAAAAAAAAGTACCACAGGATTTGCAACAGCATTCCGTGTATTATTTGATTTTAGTAATAAAATATCTCTAATGTCTTCAGGAAGTACGAAATTTACTTTTTCGGTAGCGATATTTTCGGTTCCGTCCGTGAGATCGTCAATTTTCGGCGTTGCGAGTGTTCGTTTTGCGTTATTTGTACGCCGATGACTGTTTGCCGGGTTAGGCAGTCTTACTCGAACTATCTCACAGTGTCACGGCAGGGTTGATCCGCTTATACGTGCGTCCTGCCAAAGTTGGCTGCGTTGCTGTCTGTTATTGTTTCAATAATGTGCCCCAGTTTGATGAATGTCTCTGTACCGTAATTTCTATTTTTCCATTAGTTCTGTGGGCTTGCCTATCGGAATAGTATTCACTGGAATACGAGCTCCGCCTGTGGATGTTCCAATCATTGTCACAGTGTCTGTGCTAGTCTCCGTATCGTCTGATCTGTCGTTTATCCTGATCATGATCGTCACTACGGAAATGGTTTCTGTCACGATAACTGTCTTGATTTTCCGACTGTGAATCATACGGGTGATGCCTCTTTTGTAGTCTGTAATTATCTCTGTGATAATGAGTTCTGCGAGAGCATTCGTTATTTATATAATCGTACAATGGAAATCAGTGTCGGGAGCATAGATGTCTGTTGTCATATTTTCTAGTGATATGGTTGTCGGAGTCTAGTTCCAGTTCTTGAAGAAAACCTTGGAAAGCATCTAGGTCACCTTTGCAGCTTCCTGCCAATATTAAGTAACGCAAATGTGAAGGCAGTTTTGTTAAGAAAATGTGTATCAACTCAGATGGCCTATAAAGGTTCATGAGATATTGGTTCCTGCGTAACATCGCGTCAAAATATCAGACTCGGATAAAAAACTCGGACTGATGGAAATTTTTCATCATTATTACACTGAAGCGCCGAAGCAACTGGTATAGGCATGCGCATTCAAATACAGAGATATGTTAGATCAGTTACTGCTGCTACAATGGCGGGTTATCAAGATTTAAGTCAGCTTGAACCCAGTGTTATAGTAGGAGCACGAGCGATGGACACAGTATCTCCGAGAAAGCGATGAAGTGGGGATTTTCAGTCACGATCGTTTCTCAAGTGTACCGTGAATGTCAGGAATTCGGTAGAACATCAAATCTCCGACATCGCTGTTCCCGGAAAAAGATCCTACAACACTGGACCAACGACGACTGAAGAGAACCATTCACCATTACAGAAGTGCAACCCTTCCGCAAACTGCCGCAGATTCCAAGCTGGGCCATCTCCAAGTTGTAAGTAGGCTGTTTATGTTTTCTCTATGTAAGTAGGCTGTTTATGTTTTCTTATTGGCAACATTACGTAGCGCTCAATATGAAAATCACTGGCTGTGCTATGTGCAGTCTGTGGCTGCTTTGCATTGTTGTAATACTCGCCATTGTAGTGTTAGGCAGCTGGATGTGAACAGCGCGTAGCGTTGGGCAGTTGGAGGTGAGCCGCCAGCAGTGGTGGATGTGGGGAGAGAGATGGCGGAGATTTGTAATTTGTCATGAACTGCTATATTTATATATGATGATATCAAGGTAAATACATTGTTTGTTCTCTACTAATATCTTTCATTTGCTAACTATCCCTATCAGTAGTTAGTGCGTTCCATAGTTTGAATCTTTTATTTAGCTGGCAGTAGTGGCGCTCGCTGTATTGCAGTAGCTTGAGCAGCGAAGATTTTTGTGAGGTAAGTGATTTGTGAAAGGTATAGTTTACTGTTAGTCAGGGCCCATTCTTTTTGTAGGGATTATTGAAAGTCAGATTCCGTTGCACTAACAAAATATTGTGTGTCAGTTTAAGGACAGTCATGTATAATTGTTAAAAAGGGGAAGTTTCAAAGTGTTAGCGTGCGAACCATTCAACGAAACATCCTCGATATGGGCTTTCTGAGCCGAAGGCCCACTTGTGTATCCGTCATGACTGCACGACACAAAGCTTTGCGCCTCATCTGTGCCCGCCAACACCGACATTGGACTGTTGATGACTGTAAACATGTTGCCTGCTCGGAAGAGTCTCATCTCAAATCGTATCGAGCGGATGGACGTGTTTGGGTATGGAGACAACCCATGAATCCATCGACCCTGCATGTCATCAGGAGACTGTTCAAGCTAGTGGAGGTTCTGTAATGGTGTAAGGCAGTTGCAGTTGTAGTTATATGGAGCCCCTGATACGACACCGACAGGTGACACGCACGCAAGCATCATGTCTGGTCATCTGCATCCATTCGTGTCCATTGTGCATTCCGACGCACTTGGCCAGTTTCAGCAGGATAATGCGACATCTCACACGTCCAGAATTATTACAGAATGGCTCCAGGAACACTCTTCTCAGTTTAAACACTTCCGCTGGCCATCAAACTCCCCAGACATTAACGTTATTGAGCATATCGTGGATGCCTTGCAACGTGCTGTTCTGAAGAGATTGACACCCAGTCTTACTCTTGCGGATTTATGGATAGCCCTGTGTCAGCTCCCTGCAGCACTACGTTAGACATTAATCAAGTGGATGCCACGTCGTGTTACGGCACTTCTGCGTGTTCGCGGGGGCCCTTCACGATATTAGACAAGTGTACCAGTTTCTTTGGCTCTTCAGAGCATAATATGCTTTGGTCGGTGCTGAGTAGCTTCCGACCAATACGCTGATCATAGAGTATGGTAAAAATCAGATTTACTTTGACAGTCTCTGATTACAGACCGCTTTTCATGACTGGCTGCCAAAGTTTCAAAAAATTTTTAATTTACAAGCAGTGAAAAAGTGTTCATGATGGAAACTGTCCTTTCGGTAAGAGTCGGAATGTTCCCTATTACGTCTGACGGGTGACTCACTGTTGTCTCTTGGTGAAAACTATTGTACCCTGGGAAAATCACAAAGACATTATAAAATGTTAGTTTTATTAGAAGTTTCAGACTGTGGGAGTAAAGTTACTGGTGTCGTCATTACTATTTTGTTTGCATTCATTATGTGTCAATTCTAACACGTTGTTTACGTCGTTTTTCTGTTGGTGATTGAATTTAATCAGTCTTTAAAATTCTAATGAGCCTGATATTCTGTTGTGTCTGAAACGGTACAGGATATGTGCCATGAGAATCATTGTCGGTATTTGTAGACAAATTTGCCCTCTTTGTAGTCAAACCCTAGACGTTTTTGTTAACGCAGTAAGTTATTCTTTTCATTTAGAAGATTTCAGTCCCAATATGTTTACCTGCTCATTAATTGTTCTAACACTGATATTTAGATGCTCGATACGTAAGTTGCGAAATTACTGTGCTCTTGACGGTTGTACTTATTTTTGCGATGCGCTCTTGTTTGTGGTTCTGCTGTGTATTTTGTAAATTATTTTGCTGAGTTTCAACGCTGTGTAGCTTGGCCTCTGTCCTCGCAATAGTAGGTTGTATGTCTTTCTAATCTCTTTATTCAGAGAGGTTTTTCTGTTTTTCCACTAGTTTCTTGATACATTTACTTATTTCTTCTTCTGTTTTTCTTATTTCTTCTTGTGACATTATGTTCTGTTCCAGTGTTTTGTCTATTTTCTGAAATTGTTCTGTGCTTCGTTCAAAAATTTTGCTCATCTTTAATAGCTGCTCTAACAAATTTGTGTTAGTGACTTCATCATTAATTTTTACTGGGTTTGTTACGACTGAGTGCCTATTGTCTGTAATTGATGTTCTCTCGTGTATTGTTTGATTGAAAGAAACAGAAACAAAATCCGAATCGACTGTTTCAGTAAATGGTTGTACCGAAATTACTCATGGCTGAGGTAACTATTCGCCTGCCGATTGTTCTTCTGAAATTTCCTGTTTACTGTCGAATATCTGTGCTGCTGCATGTATAGATAAAGAATACATCTGTATAGGGAAATTACTTGCAGCTCCTGAAAAAAATGGTTCAGATGGCTCTGAGCACTATGGGATTTACCGTCTGAGGTCATCAGTCCCCTAGACTGAGAACTACTTAAACCTGGCTAACCTAAGGACAGCACACGCGTCCATGCCCGAGGCAGGATTCGAACCTACGACCGTAGCATTAGCGCGGATCCTGACTAAAGCTCCTAAAACCTCTCGGCCAAAACGGCCAGTTGCAGCTTCTGTCATCTCAAGTACATTATTTATGTGTATCGACTATTGTTCTTGTTCTGTTTGATTAATAAGTTAGTCATTACTTTGCGACGCTGTTTTCAGTGTAGTAGCACGACAAAATACTGTTTTTCTAGCCCTAACGTTGAAATCTAAAAGGAGAACTATCAAACAAAATTCCTATTTGTTCTTCAGTAACCTAAAGTAGCAAATTCTTTTATGCAGCATAAATATTTCTACAAGTCCTAACTAAGAATTAAATATTTCACACGGTATGTATCACTGTCTTTCTACGTAAGAAATATCTTCAAACTGAATATTTCTGCAAAGAGAAACTTTACTCTAAATCATACACAAGAAAGACAACGAAATCTGCAATAGCTGAGACAGAAAATACCAGTATTGGCAATTACACGCATAGAGCAGATTTGCTTTCGACAATCTGTGCAGCAATCTACCTATGTAATAACGGAAAAAACACAGGACTATCCTAGGCGAATGGGGTCGACATTTGTAAGCTTTCTACAGGATATTGTCTGTATGTGTGAATGTTGAGTATTTCGTTTTCCAAAACTCTATCCTCCTGTGACATGTACTTTAGATATCATGTTCAATTGCTGAGCAATACTGACTGTTGATTGGCCCTGTGTTGCTTATGTGAACATTGTCGTGAATTGAAACTTTAAACTTCAGTAAATGCAAGATTTAAAACAAAGAAAATGAATCCAATTAAATGTCAAAAGAAACTAATTGTGTTCTCAATGCAAACCATATAAGTAAAACTCAGTACTGTGATATGAAGTGCAACGTTGCGCTTGGAGTATCCACTAAAATAGGGCACTGCTCTACTGGGAAGAAAATTATTGTTTGATATTAACAGCACTACTCATTAAAAAGTAATCTGCTTGCTAGCACGACACTTGACAATCCAGACTATACACTGTTCGCACAAGAATGTGAGATTAGATCTGCCCTGAAATAAAAATAACTTACCTTCTTGCTCAGGATACTATATTGTGAACGGTGTACTGACGTTCTCAAAGCAAATTCTAAGTAGCAGCTGCAGCAGCTAAATAAAACAATCTGTTGCTGCGTGACGTAAGGGACAATGTACACACGATAAGATATTCAAAAGTTTACTAAGATCGAAGTAGGAAATTCTATCTTGAAAGAAAATCGTCCTTGAAAAATTGAACTGTGATTATTGACAAAAAGCACTCTAAGAATTACGAAATTCTCTCATAACAAAAATTACGAACTTTTCAGCGATTTGCGTTATTTGTGACAAAATGAAAGCAAAGAGGTCAATTTAACACTGAACCTGAATGCTATTAGTTGTCTAAAGGACAAATATTTCCTTCCGTTAATAATTCTGAAAAACAAACATTTCACTATTCTGCATGTATTGGTTAGCTAGAAGAATCCGTCCGAAAACCTTCTCCATCGAAAGAAACAATGAAGTTCCACGTTTAAAAGCACGTTTTCATCTCCATAACAAAGTATTCCAAAGAATTTCTCTCAGATTCGCATATATCCGATCTCCTCTAAAAAGTCAACTACTCGCTACTACGCCTCAAATAAGAATGACCTAGCGCTGCACAACTGACTAACAGGTGAACCCTAGATAAAAATAAACACAGAGTCAAGGATCTTATTGACTACTCATGCAGTGCACTCGTTCATCTTTCTCCTAGTACAGCAAAGGTGAATAACAGAAAAGATAAGAGAACCTTACACTGCAGCTTTTTGCTGACAGTAGTTGGATAAATTCTAGCTTCGAGCAGTGACGTCATGCATAAGGTAAAGACTCTACGTATTGGCAATCTATGAAAGCAACGAATCATACTCGTAAACAAACGAATATATCCTGGGATAAAATTAGAATAAAATTTCATGCTGTTGTTTACTTAGTCTTGAGTTGTATCGAAACGAATTGAAGATACCGAAAATAATTAAGAATAAGTATTAAAAACGAATTTTCATGTCTTATCAGAATTATTCTCGAAATTTATGCGAGTATAAAATCATACAGAACTTTTAAATAGCAGTACAGTAAAACGCATTACGGTATAATACTAATGCAAAATAGTATTAATCTTACTATCAATTACTGAATATAACGGTAGACGCGCGGGAAAGTTGGGATTTGGGCAGATAGAAACTAAAATGTTACAGGAAAACGGGAAAATGAACTGAATGACAACAAATACGAAACAGTAGAATGAAATGTGGCGAAACTGAAACACTAAATTCTAAAAGAAAAGCCAGTAAAAAGTTAACGAAAATCCACAAAAAATAATGAATGTTAGAATTGATAACTAGAATCATGCTACGAGGCCTGTTCAGAAAGTAAGCTCCGATTGATTGCCAAATTGAAACCACAGTGAACATCAGAAATGTTTTACTTGTAACAATTAGCTACACCTTTCAGCTACTTCTCTACGTAGTCGCCGTTCTGACTTAGACTTTTGTCATAGCGTTGTACCAACTTTTCAATAGCCTCATCATAGAAGGCAGCCGCCAGTGCTTTCCGCCAATTCTCCACGCTGGCCTACACCTCGTTGTCTGTGTCAAAATGTTGTCTTCAAAGACAGCGGTTCATGTGACCAGAGATGAAACTCAGGGGGAGACAATTGCGGACTGTATTGTGGGTAATCTCACATTTCCATTTGAAAACGATGCAGGAGCTTCTTCATTGCCCCTGCAGAATGCGGCTGAGAATTGTCTTGAAGAAGAAACAGCACGACAGTTATGTAATGTTAGCAGCATAGCTTCTGGCGAAATTTCTCACCAGGCCCTCGTACTTGGCGGCAGACACTATTTTCTAGACATCTTTACGCACTCACTGCGAGCTCAGAAATGAGAAGAGCGACGTGATGCTAACTGGGGTTATACTAGAGACACTACCCAACACATCTGTGCAAAGCTTTATCGGATTTTCATGGTCGTTTCCATTTCGCGACCGATCGGAGCTTACTTTCTGAACGCCCCTCGTATATATATAAATTCCAGTTACCGATTCCAACCGTTCCATGATTCATATATACAAATCATTCTTGCAGGAGCTGTGTACTCTGAAACGTAATAGCATATCTACATTTGTAATTGCTCTCCAAAATTACTGTGGTGAAATAACAAAACTTAGACTCGGTAACTGGAATTCACCTTTTTTATAGGTCCATTCTAATAACCGATTCCAATATTAGGAACTTTTTCACTAGTTTAAAGAACAATTATAAGTGCAGAAATCCTATTAGCCTACGTTTCAGTGCACACACCTACTGAAAAACAATCTAGTTAATAAACCGTGGAATGGTTGCAACAGGTAACTAAAAATGGCTTACATAGGAGGTCAGTTCTGGTTACAAAATCCAGCTATTCGTTGGTTCATAATTTTGGACATTTCTGCAGCAAGTCTGTGCACTATGATTTTGCAGGATTTCTGTATTTCTTATTGATCTCGGAACAACTACAGGAGAGTAACGAATATTCTAGGTATAGCTTCCTAATTTTTCTGTTTTTCGTAGAGGTGAAGAGAGTAATATCGAATGTAGTAATCCTGCTGTACTTTAGTGCATATACTTGTTGTTAAAACGGTCTAAATAATGAAGCGTGGAATGGTTGAAATCGATAACTAATATTGACCTATATAGCTTAATTCTAGTTACCGATTCCAGTATTTGTTCCACCCTACCTTTTGTGAATTTTCGTTACTTGAATACTAGTCCCATAAGATTTATAAATTATTATTAAAACCTAACACTATTTCACAATGTTATGACTTCATCATGCGCTATACTGTAATGGATTTGTAGTTGCTCTGTGTTTTTCTTACTCTGATAAATTACGATATTAATTTATTTCCGACATGTATACTTCCCGTTTTCCGTTCTTATTTATTTTCGTTACATTCAGTTCTTATTGGTACAATTTGTGGCTAACAGTAAGTAATTAATCACGTGAAATATGAGTTTAATTTTATGATATGCTACATTCATTCATTTACGAGTATGATCAGTTCCTTTCAAAGATTGTCCTTCTGTAGTGTCTCTGCCTTAGGTATCACGTCCTTGCTCAAGGCTGACGAGTGGAATCGTAAACAAGAATTGACCCCAAGAGATTATTAAGGAAGACTGCATCGTCTCTGAAAAGTCAGAAATTGCAATTAGTATTGTGTACAAGGTTATACATGCAGCATGGTCAATAAGGGTCCTAACATACCTGACGTATGTATGCCGTATGTATACAGTGTGTATGCCAGATTTCTGTTACACTTGTCAAATATCGACAGCTCTGGCCCTGCAGTGCATGTCTTTGGCAGTTCTTTAGCAACGAGAGCACGCCGTCCAGCGAGGTGGCTGATTGGTGCACGGATCCACTCTCATTTATGGCTGTCAGCTGGCTACAATGTGGCGTCAGTCGGATTGGAGCCCTGATGGTATTTATTTGCGAGGACGAGGGCGTCGTTCGTTTATAGGCGACAACGTTAGTGTATTTTATCTGCCAGGGCCATAGCTACGTCAGTCGGGCCGAGACACAGCATCCGGAGATTCAAAGACAAGAATCCATGGCTAGGCGACTCTTCTGCCACTCCTTCGTGCTCTGACACCGGCCGTTTGACGGCCGTCTCGGCAAGCTGCCGGAGGCGCCGATATAGACACCACCAACGGGCTAAGGACACAGTGCATCGTGCCTCCCGCCACAAGTCACTGATAACCGCTAACAGTGATACCGATTCACGTGAACCCTGTCCACAGCCTCGCATTTGGGACCGATCGTCCTCTTCGTCATGCGACGACTCCCATGGCTGCCTGGTGATAGACCTCTCTCACGAAGTGACGGTTAAGCCATGTCAGCCCCCAGCAACGATGCAATCAACCGCCAATTGGACGCCCCGACGGGTGCTGTTTCGCATACACCATCTCGTCGGTCCAACGGGCCTTCTGGGGACTCCGACCCTGTCGGTCCCCCCCCTCCTCCCCCCCCCCCCCCCGGCTCCCCCATGATCGAAAATCTTAATGGTCTTTCGCTCGAGACCATTGCAGCGGCTGTGATTCGGATTCGGGATTCGAAATTCCTCCACGTCTAGAGGAACCGCACATATTGGTGCCATGGACCAGGACAAGTGCCCTTCTCCCAACTCTACTTCCCAGTATCCACCGCCACCACGTCCAAAGATCCCTCTCATCTTGGGGTATAATCCTAAAAACTACATTAAACTGAACACTGAACTGCATCGCCTTATTGCAGGCCAATTGCGGGCACTTCACGAGAAAAACCATGTCAAGCACCTGCTCAAGACAAAGGACGATTACCTTCAAGTTCTCAAATTTGTGAAGTCAAGGGTTATGCACTACCATACTCATCAGGTTTCTGGCGACAGAAGAACAAACATTGCCATCAAAGACATTCCCGGCAAAGTTACAGAAACAGTCGTCAGAGACGAATTACTCCTTGTGAAGTTCCTGGGCCCTTTGGTCCACCAATACAACAAGAGCGACCCTGAGTCCCAGAATTTAATTCCTACACCCACACATGTTGTCTCCCTTCTTAGGATAGAGGACGTCAAAGGCATTTACCAAATCAGGTATCTCCTGTGCACCAAGGTATGCATTGAATAATATGAAGCCCACAACACCCCCTCCATCTGCTGTAGGTGTCAATGTTTGTGACACACCAGCAATTACTGCTCATTGCCTTTTTGGGGCGTCAAGTGTGCCAGGTTCCATGTGTCAGAGGACTACAACTCAAGGCCTCAGAAAAACCCACATGTGCCTGCTCTTTGGACACCACTCAAGATCCACACTATATGGCTTTCTGGACGGGTTGCCCTATGTACTAGAAGGCTATGAAGTCTTCCTACCGTCCAAGAAGGAAACCAATGACAAATCAGCCACCTCCACCATTGCAGGACTACACCCATATCCCAATTTTAAGGGGGGGGGGGGGGCTTACCAACAGATTTTTTTATAATGGCGAATCACCCACCACACAACCATCAGCCCTTTGGGATCTAGTTGCCTGTATTTTTAACACTAACAGTATTAAATGTATGAAGACTGAACTGAACACCATCCTCTATGACCACCATGTAGACATTTTACTTGTCTCAGAAACCCACCTGAAACCTACCGACGATTTTGTCTCTACAACATGGTTTGGTTTGCTATAGCACTGACCAACTCCATCGCCGAGGTGGGGGCACATTGACACTTGTCCGTAATCAAGAAGCTCTCCAACCACTGGAATACACAGAGGCTGCAGAGGTCACCGTTTCTACCTACTTTGGTTCTTTTACTACCGCTGTGGCATATTTGAGCCCTAACCTACCTCTTTTTGTAGCTGGCCACAGTACCTCGACATAATTTGACAAACTCATTGTCTGAGCAGATCCCAACAGCAAATATCTGGCTTGGCATTCTCGTGATGCTAATCCCAAGGGCAGACTCTTCCTTGACCTGGAAGATCCTCTGGTACTGTCGGTCTATGGCCCACACACTCACACCCATACACCAGGCTGCTTCCACTGCCAGCCAGACGTTCTGGATATGGCCATTTTCAAGAAAATTGCAATGCCGTTTTTGTTGGAAACACTCCATTAACTGGCCTCTGACAATGACGCCATACTCCTGCACCTTGGAAACGTCGCTCTGTCCTGAGACCTCCATCCTACCTTATCGATCACAGATTGGGGCAAATTTTCCAGGACCCTCAACAACACCAATTGGCAGCACATCTACCTAGCAATGCCTGCCAGTCTGGTTAGTGCTGTTGACAACATAACCACAAAAATCCAGAAAGCAACGAAGGTCTATGCTTCCATTGTCCCAAGGCCTTAACTCCACTGGATGACTTGCCTCCCCTATTGCATGAGGAAAAAGTCCATAAGAACCAGTACCAAAGGTACTGGAAGCAGTTTCTTCACCCTCAGGATAAGCATCACACGAAGTGTCTCAGCATGAATTCTGCCACTAGCTCGTTGATTGGAAAATGGAACAATGGGAGGACAAGATGTCCGCCTTTCTCCTCCAATATAAATCAGAATGGGCTGTTGTCCAAGCCCTATGGCGCTCCACAGTGAAGACCAACCATCCCATCCTAACAGTGGATGGCTTAACTTACGATGCCCTCCATGTGCTAGACACTGTGGCTGATGCATTTGAGGCCGAAAACCAATTGCACTCATATATTACCTTACGCCTAATGAACTCCAGGATAAAAGCGATATTCTGGTGGTTGTTGCCGCTTTCAGACAAAGACCACCTCTGACTACCCCTCATCTTATGTCTCTGGAGGTAAACCAGCGGATCCTCGTGCAAAAGTGTGGGCAGTCGTCTCCAGGTTTGGACACCATCTTAAACGAACACCTCCGCTGGCTCCCACGTAAGTCAGTGGTTTTATTTACCAGCTCCTGAACTGCTGTCCCACAACCAGCTTGCCCCCCCCCCCCCCCCCCACAGTGGAAGCAGGCCAAACTGAATGCCATCCCCAAGCCCTCGAATGATCCTATGGTCCCTACTAACGACAGGCCCATTAGCCTACTGAATACCATGCCACTGCATTCAGAGCCTCTGGAGGTGGCTGTGATCATCCATCTGGAACGGTTTGGATTTGCTTCCCACCTTCTGCCGAACTCAAAGTTCTTTGGATCACAGAACATGTCAGCAAGGACCTTAACTCTACCATATCGACGAAAGCGTTTTTTCTGGACCTGGAAAACGCACAAGATGAGATTTAGTAGGACAATCTTGTGTGCAAAATACTGACACAGACAATAATATCCGATATCTATGTCTAGATCGTGGATAGTTTCCTCCATGATAGAACCTTCTTGGTTACTCAGCAAAGAAAACGCAGAAGCTTCCATCACATGTCGATGGATACCCTTCAAGGCCCAGTGTTGACTCCCATCCTCTTGAACATATGGACCAGCTCATTGCTCGTGTCCAGAGGCAGGTGGATGCGACAGTTACCTGGCGTCGTTCAAACAAGGTTGTTCTCATTGCCACCAAAGTACGGCAGTCTACCTCACGAAACAGCGCCCAGCCCTCCACCAGAACATCGCTATTGCAGACATCCAGGTCCCATGGTCCCCAGATACAAATAGTCAGGTGCCAGGACAGATAAAAATCTGATCTTCCACCGACATGCAGAATATGTCACCAAAAAAGGACAGAAGCTGATAAAAGCGTTATACCCACTCCTCCACAGCAGGGAACTTAGAAACCAAGCTCCACCAGGATCGGAAGATTGTCCACCATTCCCTCGCCTATAGCTCCTCCACTTCGCCACGATCAGTGCCTCACGGATGCAGACCCTCCAGCGTCTGCAGAATAATGTGCTTCTGTGGAGACTGCATGCTCCTCCACTCACGAAGGTTGTTCCCCTTCACGAGGAGACAAACTAGATAATTCTACAGACGTCCAGTCGAGAGAAGGCAACGCATCTCTATGAAAAAGTGGAAGCTCAGCGTGACATGGTCACTGGCTAGCGCCACATTGGCACCACGACTTCCTGGCACTGGGACTTCCACCTTGTCCCTCTTATCATCACTGATGAATCAGATTCTGACCATGGCTAACGATAGCCCTGTTACGGCCACCAATAAAGTGTCAATCCTGATGCGACCACTCGATATGTGACGTACATCAGTACCTATGCAGTTATGTTCCCTAACGCCTGTTACCTTGAACTTCCACCGCATCTGGGTGGCACGGGACATCAAGTCTCACCATCACACCTTCAACGTGCACTCCTGTGAGGTCATCGGAATGATGTCATTGTAGGATCAAACAATTTTACAGTTCCATCAAGACGGCAAGACCGAGATGAGACGTTGGCGCTGTACCTTAATCCATGACAGGTTAAAATAAAAAGAAAAAGGCTTGTGGAAGCAGTTGAGCTGACTGACTGGACGCGCTGAGTGCTGTTGGTAAACCACATTGGTCACAGCACACTTTCCATGGCGTGGAGGAAGTGTCAGGATGGCCTCTTGTTCTGTCAGTCAGTGATCGGGATTCGACCAGCCTGGCACTTGACATCCTTCCAGCACTAACTGCAGCGTGGAATTAACTTGGTTTCTCAAAACGGTACATTAATGGCAAGCGTCGGCTTTGGCATTATCTGAAAATTTCTGCCCGTTTCTCGAACGTCGTGCTTTTGTTTACGTGCACCTTGTACTATTTGGCCATAGTGTGTGGCTGCTTGAGTTGTGAAATGGTTTTTGTGCTGTATTCGTTGGAACCACGCTTTGTGACGCGTTGAGTGACTGTGCAAAGAATTTAACTATCAGGTTAAGTGCACCTAAAATGGTTTATGCAACATCCAATGTTTCTTACGTTTATTTGTGTGACATCTCCACACGTAGAAACTTGTATTTAATTTCAGTGTTTCAATCTCTTGTAAAGTTCGCCATGCCCACGATCGTTATACGCTATGGTAGGTCTGTTGTTTGGTGTCCAGCAAGTGTCTTTATTTCTCTTATTGTGTTCTGTTGTTTGATGTTCATCTGTCGTAGTGGGCGGCTGTCAATTGCTATTTCAGGGGCACCGACAAGCTGGTACTTACGCTACTTGTGCGTAGAACTTGTTTATACTGTAATCTCCGTCAAAAGTACCCCAGTGGGTGGCTGTCATTTTCTATTTGAAGGGCGGCTCCAAGCTGCTGCTTGGGCCATTTGCGGTAGGCTGTGTTGATTTTCTGTTCGTATTCTCCTCTTCCGTTTAATACTTCTAAAAAGCAATTGTTACACCCTGTGTAGGGCATGTCGATCGAAGGCGCTTATTTTTCATACTTTCACTAAAATAATCTGATTCATTTGGTTTTCGCGTTTTTCTTTATAGGTTCTTTGCGTAATGCCATACACAAGCATATATTAGCGACCAATTTATTAATCAAGTTTATTAAGTTGTAGGCAGTACTTAGAATCATTATCATGAGTGGATTGTACATGAGTGAGATCGTATCCTGGATGTGCCCAGTTAGCCCTATTTATGTTCAAGGCCCATTTTGGTTTGCTTGAAACCACTGATTCATTAGGTATATTTGTTCATTGATTTAGGTACCTGGCCGACTGAATAAAATGTTATGTCCTTTTATAATTTAGTAATTGGTTGTATTACGTTTCCCATTTTGGTTAGCTGGTATTTGTGCTGTTAACATTCCACTCTTGTCTTTTCTGTTTGTTTTTGGTGTAAGCTTTTAGGCGTTTCCATTTGTAATATTCCGAACTTGCTCGCCGTTAATACTGTAGTTTCAAGTTTTATTTATCCATTAACTAGAAGCTCTTGTGGTTGAGTACCAAGTAATTCCGATACTAAATTATTAAGAAATTTTAGCCTTCTCCCTGTCTAGTTTCTTATGAGTGTTTCACGAAATTGATTATTCATAAATGTTATATTGTAATTCTGCAGCACTGCAGTTTACCGCTGAAATTTTACATTCGGATTGGGCGTTGTTGATGTAAAGACTTTGTATTCGGTTTCGTCGTCGTTTTTCTAGACGTGATTTAAATGTAAAGTATGGAAATGCGTAATCTGAGGCAGTATTAGTAAAATTCACATTCAAGTAACTTATGTTGGAAACTATTTACTTCAGTACCCTCTTACAAGTTATTTCTGGTGCCTTGTACCGTACAATTCAAGTCAAAACAGCAAATCGTGAAAATTTTAATCACGTTTGTCATTTGGTACAAGTAATTCTTAGATATTGGGTGCCTCACCTCACTTGTTTATGTTATGCGTTTGAAGGTTAATAAATTTCTCTTACTTACACGAAATTTTCTGGGCTGTCACTCAAATGGGTACTAGTGGGTTAAGAGTGCTAACATGTTCCCTCCTCAGTATTTGACTTCTACTATTTGCGCTGTCGACCTATAACTGAAGACATTACTCGTTACCTACATTGCACATGTATTTCTTACCGCTTACTGGATAGTGTTATAACAAAGTTTGTGGAAAACTGTTTATATTCTCCGGGTTAGTGGCCTTCCACTTCCTCAACACGCTCTCTGCCTCTTCACTTCCTCTTCTGTCGATTACTCTGGATCGAAGATAACATACTGCGTCCTGCCTTTGAATAAACTCTCAATCTAGTCACGAAATTCTTTTGATACCGCTTATAATCATACTTTGGTTACTAACCGTTTTGCTTTTATAAGCTCAAGAAATATTGCATATGACTTATATCCCTGATGATGGTGCTCATGGAGGAGGTTATTCTGTTAGAGATACTTCATTATATTCGAACTCTAAAAATGATCTAGGAGTTTGTGGTTTTTTTCCCCTTGAGATATGATTGTAGTTTCTGATACTCTTCTTGTAGACAGGTGCGACCTATAAGTTGGCATATTTCTTTGTTCGAGAGGTCTAGGGTATATTGTGGTTAAAACGCTTCTAGACTATAAGATGGGTAAATAGTTGCTAATTCAGTTGCAAATTCTGTACAGAATCATGATAGTCATACTGTATGAAAAAATAGTGTAAAGATGTAGCTGTTTATAAAATTGTTGGAAATATGTATAATGAAATGGTGAATGATTTCAAACCGTAGAATATTCATATAATATAAACAGATAATGTAACTGTGTATGACTTCCACTGTAATTTGTCACGTTGTCAGTAAGAGATGTAACAATAATATATCGCTGGATTGGAAAACACTTCCGCACCTAATTTTATTATTAATATTACAACACAACATCTATACTGATGGTAGTTGTAACAAAGGCACATTCTTAGTAATACAATGATGGCATCTTGTGTTAATCCTGTTGCAAAGGGTGACAATTTCAAGCCAGTGTTACGTTGTCTGATAAATTAGCAGTCATTTAAATTCAGTTGATGAACTGTACAAACTAAAATAAGGTAAAATAAATGTTTTAGAAATTCTTACTTTTTACCTGGGTACTGTTTCTTCTGATGTTACATTCTGTGGAAAAATTAAAAAAAAAAGACAGTATACAAACGGTCCTTAGTTCATTCGTTCATTCGTGATGTTCCACAGATCTCATCAAGAAATACAGCCTTCAGTAACGCAGAATGGGTCATATATACGTTAACACAAGCAGACATCACAGAGATGTAATTTATGCAGTGTCTTAACTTTAAACTATCGCTGTACTGCTTAATGCTACCACTAACGCAGTCTAAATTAAATTCAGAAAATTATAAGAAAGCTGATACTCTGAAAACAACTAATGCCTCCTCAGTTTCGCTATTAGCTGCTGTTTGTCTACTAATAGTAGTATAGTATTTACTTGACTACAATTGTTTGTTTCAAAGAAAACATTTTTTGCAACTGTACATACTGAGTCCTGTTTATACTAAGTTACTGGCTCTTATACATATTTATAACAAATACTGACACCTGCCACCTACCACACCACTAATGGGGAGACTGTAGGTCTTCCAACACCAGTACATTGCGCAGTGCCTATCTCGCTAACATAATCGGCACTGCTGTGTGAGAGGGCCATCACGTGCCTCTTTTACAGTTCATCGCTGCAGGCACTTCCAGATGACAGGACATAACTGTCTGGTGGGGACAGGATTACACAGTTACATGTCTTCCAGCAGCGTCGTATATCCCAATGGGTCACACACAGCAGCCCGCACGACTTTAGCCAAACTGCACCAATAAATGTTGACACCATACTCGTCTGTTATTAGCATCGCAACACGCTCTACAGGTCCAGAGCAGCGTCCTGACAACATAGAGATGTCTGTGCTTTGTGATCCACAGTTTGGCGCCAGAAGTAGTTTCTGAGTAACATCAGTACGACAGTGATGTCCAGGAATGATTGACGAACCAGGAGAGGCCGTCGCAGTGTCAGCAACAGCCATCTGACATTTTGAACGCCCCGCGGAGTGCCCGCGCGGTTAGAGGTGCCATGTCACGGATTGCACGGCCCCTCGAACCGGAGGTTCAAGGCCTCACTCGGGCATGGGTGTGTGTGTGTGTGTGTGTTGTTCTTAGCATAAGTTGGTTCGCGTAGTGTGTACGTCTAAGGAGCATTGACCTCAGCAGTTTGGTCCCTTTAGAATTCACACACATCTGAACATCTTGAACGATATCCAAACGCCTTAACTACGACCACAATCCAAAGAATATATTCTACTACACTTTTTACATTGTTGTTGTGTTATGGCCAGCATTGGATGTACAGACATGCATGTGATGTAAAAAGTGACTTTTGTAGAAGCTGAAGAACCTGTAGATCTGCCAGTTTAGAGGGAGTTGTAGGGAACTTTACTTGGTGCCCTTAAGATGTGAGAGCTATAAATATATCTGGTCATAGTATGCAATGCAGTGGAATGCTACCAGTAAACTGTACCACTTGCAGGAGCTATGATCATGCGTCACACGATTGTATCTAGTGTCTCTGGCAGTGATAAGATATAACAATTAATTAAGATTACATGAATTACTGTATGTTCAGTTTCGCTATTGCTTGTCTTGTTAGAGTAAAAGTAATAATAAATTTCGCGAAAGTGCCGGAAACACGAGAGTTAATATGAGTGATACTGTAACCACTCTGGTGGAGCAAGTATCGAAATTGTTAGAGGATAATGCTCAGTAGAAGTATTATAATTATAAGTTAAGTAAGCAAGCAGAAATTTTCAAGCTGTCCAGCAATCAGTCAAGTTCAGATGAGGCTAAGGCAGTAGTGAGTGTACTCCCCTCCTCCACCGATCCTTTAGCAGGTAACTTAATAACACCTTTTCCGGCAAAAGAACAGAGAAATTGACAGTATTCATAAATAATGTTTTAGGCACAATCAAAATGAGTAATTTTCCAGATGAAACTAGTCTGTAGATAGCCAGTCTATGTGTAAAGCGCGAGGATAAACTGCATGTGATGTATCACAAGACGCTTAGCAAAATGTGTGCATTCAAACAATCAGCAGAGTGTTTATGGCTGAGATTACACAAAAAGATTAATTTAGAGAAAGCTTGCACTGAAAATTAGTACAGAAATCAAGTAAAACTTTCGAAGCCTTTTCAGATAGAATTCGAAAATTGAATGTGCAGACATATGAATAATACAAAATCAGAAAGCGTATAGACTCATACTCAGACGAGCACAAAATAGGGCTCTACACGTCTTTCTATAGGGAATTCGTGCAGAAATTTAATGTGAGGCCCACACGAAAAATCCGCATAATTTTACAACTGCAGCACTACAAAAAAATGGTTCAAATGGCTCTGAGCACTATGGGACTTAACATCTGAGGTCATTAGTCCCCTAGAACTACTTAAACTTGACTACCCTAAGGACATCACACACATCCATGCCCGAGGCAGGATTCGAACCTGCGACCGTAGCAGTCGTGCGGTTCCGGACTGAAGCGCCTAGAACCTCTCGGCCACCAAGGTCGGCTTGCAGCACTACACATTGACACGTATTTACAGGAAATCGACATTAGTACGAAAGTACGCACTGATATGAATAATTGCTTCAAAAAATGAATGTCATCAGTATGGGAAGAAAGGATATTCGAACGCACAATGTCGAGAGGCACAGTTTTGTAGTTATGGGTGCTTTGGTCACAAGACACATGACTGTAGAAGCGAGAAGCAGGTCAAACAAAACAGAGAGAAGCAAACGTTAAACGTAAAGGGAAATGTTTCGTCCATCAGGAAGCATTCCCAGTAAACCAAAATATACTACAAACACGTATGCAGAGACGGACTGCTGCTTGATGGGCTCAGTACAGCACAGGGAACATAAATTTCAGGTAAGATAATGCTGCGCGTGTGTCAGTAGTTAATCTCGACCTCGTCAGAAGGAGTGACTAAAAACTCCAAGATACACATTACATGAAATAGGAAGTAGCTACGTGAAGACATTGGCGACAATACAGCTCAACTTTAAGATAGCAACTACAGGGATTCGTCAGCACATGAAAGTGTTGCTACTGTTTGACAGGG
The DNA here is from genome assembly GCF_021461385.2 of Schistocerca piceifrons. Taxonomy (NCBI): domain Eukaryota; kingdom Metazoa; phylum Arthropoda; class Insecta; order Orthoptera; family Acrididae; genus Schistocerca; species Schistocerca piceifrons. The sequence continues at coordinate 203,551,585 of NC_060141.1, read as the reverse complement.
ATATTCTGTGATTATCGGACGTGACTTTCTGGATAGGCATCGTACCAAATCGATCTTTTGCATAGTTGAACTTAACGGGGATTCGTTTCTATTGGGTACTGCGCCTGTAAATGCTTCAGTGTTAAAAGATTGCTAAGGTATCACCAACTGAACTGTGACCATGTGCTGTGCATTAAAGATAGTTTCGCATGACAAAGTACCGGCGGCTGCAGGGGAGCTGATGGGCAACTGTGAATGTCAATGCACCACTATGAGTACAGTGTCTGATTGAGCCACTACCGAAAAATAAGGCACTAGATGAAAGGTATTGTTTCTTACGCAGGAGTGTAGCATCCGTAAACAACGCAGATGGTGAATTTATGGACTAATGACCACGGCAGTTGAGTCCCATAGTGCTCAGAGCCATTTGAACCATTTGAATTTATGGTTTCATTAAGCCTGGATAATTTTAGGATGGACAATGTAAGTCTCCCGAAGGGATTAATATTAGTAACTTTTGAAATACTTGATGATGATGATGATGATGATGATAGTATCGATAGGTCAACAGGTGATCATAGGCAAACCATCAGTGCATCTGCACTAAGTGCCAAGGTTCATCACTTGGAAGACAGTGAATGAGAAGCTATTTACAAGAAAGCAACAGAAGATCAGAACACCTACATCTACTGGTATTACTGGTAGCTTATTATAGGTCGATAGCTGGTTAAGGCATTTTCAAATGTAGCGAAAGTCCCCGGTCAGCCTGTATTATCACTGTGCAACTAATTGAACGTATCATTCACTGCACTGGAAACGATTATGTTCGACTACTTGGAGACCTTTTGCAGCCATTCATGGATCTTTTGGTGGATTTCGAAGCGCCATGTCCCAGGTCACAAACGTTCGCGATTGGTTTGAAGAACATTCTGGGAAATTCGAGTGAATGATGTGGCAGCCCATATCACCTGGCATGAAACCCGTCGATCATTTGTGGGACATAATGGAGAGGTTAGTTCGTGAACAAAATCATGCGTCCGAAATGCTTTCGCGACCAGGGACGGCTGTAGAGGCTATATGAATAAATATTTTGCAGAGCATTTACAACGACATGTTGAGTCTATGTCAAGTTGAGTTGCTGCAATACGCTGCGTAAAAGGGGGTTAGCCTAGGTATACCAAGAACTTTGCCACCTCAGTGTAAACCTGAACCAGTAAATGTTAACACGCTAATCACGCTTTGTTAGCACCTAAAGATGCTTTACAGGTCCATATCGCCATCCTAACAACACAGAGGCGTCACCACTCAGCACCCCAACAAATGGATTGATTTTTTAATTTGTCTTCGGGATTTTTCATTAATGCAATGTCGTCAGCATGTAATGGTATGCTAACCTGTGGCTCCCTTCTGGCGCTCTGTTTTCCCACTTTCGGGTGGAATTGCCTAGATATATTCTAAAAAGAGTAGGCGATAAAGTACACCCTCGTTCCACAACTTGGTTTATCGGAATCTTTTAGCGTGTGTAATTGCGACTCAAGTATATTCTATAAGATTCACAAAACAGAATCTTGATGCAGTTTATTAAGTGATTTGGGTATTCAAGTTTTGCCAAATTTCCCACGGTTTCTCTCTATTAAACCTCTCAAATCCTTTTTCGACATCTATGTAAAACGAGGTAGGCTGGTAAGTTATATGTACTTCTTTTCTGTATTATTTTTCACACAGTAAATGTAATGCTACTACATGACCTGTCTCTTAAGAACCTGTTATGTTCTTCTAAAAACAAAACTTCCGTAATAATTTTAATGATTTAGTTAATACACGTGAATATAATTTGTAGGCGGTACCTAAAATACTGATAGCTCTAAAATTTAAAGTCTTATTGCAATCTTTTTCTTCAAACAATAACAACAGTTTAGCTTTAAGGCTGTTTTCTGGAATTTTAGTGTTTATCCAGCAGGTATTTTCGAATGTCAGTTTCTAAACTTAAGCATTAATCCACAATGTGTAATCAACTATATGTTAATACCTTCGTGTCCTGAGCAGTCCTTGCATTTGTGTTTTTTTCGTCATTTCATCCATTACTTGTTAGGTAATTAAATCATTGTTAACATATTTAGATAATTATAACGATTATTTCCCTTTGGATTATACCAAAGAGACTTGTAATGTTCTGTCCGTTGCACCTAACTTACAACATTTAATTGTGTAAGGATTTCAACGCCCTTAAAAAGGCTTCTGCAAGATGTACAGCTTTTTGCTACACACAATGTTCCTATTGCTCTATTCTGATGAATAATCTCTTTATATACATTAAGTGCACTGCTCCAGAAGGTAAATCCGTAACACAAAAGTGAGTAAAAATAGACAAAATAATCAATTACTCTTGCCTTTCGGTCACTACAATAAAAGATGCTTCTAAAGGTATAAGAAGAAGTGGACCCTCTGCATCTTGCTTTGGAGATAAATTTCTATCCATGCATGAAGTATGCCACAATGCCCTAACTAGTTTCCCAAGTAAAATTTTATGATCCACACATTCTAAGGCTTTGGCAAAACACAGAATGCAATAACAGGTTAATTTTTTCTTGTTTAGCTCTGTTAAAACTTTATTTGTGAGGTGTGGTGTTGCTTTCTGTGTGTAGAATATTTTACGATTTTGAAAAGCTGGAAGAAGTGGTGCAGGTCTGTGATTAGAGGTGGTGTATGTGTATCCAGTTTTGTAGGTGGAAATTACTGCAGCATAGCCAGAAAGATGTCGCTATCATTGTTCGCCAACAACTATATCTCAAGGTAAACGTATTAAGTCAGCACAAAATTTCAAAATTCTGCTAGGAACACTATTACAACTAGAAAAATTACCAATGTTTAGTGACTTTGTGAGTTCTGTAATCTTCTTAGGGTTTACATTTTTTAAACATGTCTGTTGGCTTCCCCATGAACCATGGACCTTGCCGCTGGTGGGGAGGCTTGCGTGCCTCAGCAATACAGATGGCCGTACCGTAGGTGCAACCACAACGGAAGGGTATCTGTTGAGAGTCCAGACAAACGTGTGGTTCCTGAAGAGGGGCAGCAACCTTTTCAGTAGTTGCAGGGGCAACAGTCTGGATGATTGACTGACCTGGCCTTGCAACATTAACCAAAACGGCCTTGCTGTGCTGGTACTGCGAATGGCTGAAAGCAAGGGGAAACTACGGCCGTAATTTTTCCCTAGGGTATGCAGCTTTACTGTATGCATAAATGATGATGGCGTCGTGTTGCGTAAAATATTCCGGAGGTAAACAAGTCCCCCATTCGGATCCCTGGGAGGGGAATACTCAACAGGACGTCGTTATCAGGAAAAAAGACAACTGGCGTTCTACGGATCGGTGCGTGGAATGTCAGATCCCTTAACCGGGCAGGTAGGTTATAAAATTTGAAAAGGGAAATGGATAGGTTAAAGTTAGATATAGTGGCAATTAGTGAAGTTCGGTGGCAGGAGGAACAAGACTTCTGGTCAGGTGACTACAGGGCTATAAACACAAAATGAAATAGGGGTAATACAGGAGTAGGTTTAATGATGAATAAAAAAAAACAGGAGTGCGGGTAAGCTACTACAAACAGCAGAGTGGACGCATTATTGTGGCCAAGATAGACACGAAGCCCACGCCTACTACGGTAGTACAAGTTTATATGCCAACTAGCTCTGCAGATGATGAAGAAATTGAAGAAATGTATGATGAGATAGAAGAAATTATTCAGGTAGTGAAGAGAGGCGAAAATTTAATAGTCATGGGTGACTGGAATTCGGTAGTAGGGAAAGGCAGAGAAGGAAACATAGTAGGTGAATATGGATTGGGCCGAAGAAACGAAAGAGGAAGCTGCCTGGTAGAATTTTGCACAGAGCATAACTTAATCATAGCTAACACTTGGTTCAAGAATCATGAAAGAAGGCTGTATACATGGAAGAATCCTGGAGATACTGACAGGTTTAAGATAGATTATATAATAGTAAGACAGAGATTTAGGAACCAGGTTTTAAATTGTAAGACATTTCTGGGGGCAGTTGTGGACTCTGACCACAATCTATTGGTTGTGTACTGTAGATTAAAACTGAAGAAATCGCAAAAAGGTGGGAATTTAAGGATATGGGACCTGGATAAACTGAAAGAACCAGAGGTTGTACAGAGTTTCAGGGAGAGCATCAGGGAACAATTGACACGAATGGGAGAAAGAAGTACTGTAGAAGAAGAATGGGTAGCTCTGAGGGATGAAGTAGTGAAGGCAGCAGAGGATCAAGTACGTAAAAAGACGAGGGCTATTAGAACTCCTTGGGTAACAGAAGAAATACTGAATTTAATTGATGAAAGGAGAAAATATAAAAATGCAGGAAATGAAGCAGGCAAAAAGTGATACAAACGTCTCAAAAATGAGATCGACAGGAAGTGCAAAATGGCTAAACAGGGATGGCTAGTGGACAAATGTAAGGATGTAGAGGCTTATCTCAGTGGGGGTAAGATAGATACTGCCTACAGGAAAATTAAAGAGACTTCTGGAGAAAAGAGAAACACTCGTATGAATATCAAGAGCTCAGATGGCAACCCAGTTCCAAGCAAAGAAGGGAAAGCAGAGAGGTGAAAGGTCTATAGAGGGTCTATACAAGGGCGATGTACTTGAGGACAAAATTATGGAAATGGAAGAGGATGTAGATGAAGATGAAATGGGAGATACGATACTGCGTGAAGAGTTTGACAGAGCACTGAAAGACCTGAGTCGCTACAAGGCCCTGTGAGTAGACAACATTCCATTAGAACTACTGACAGCCTTGGGAGAGCCAGTCCTGACAATACTCTACCATGGGGTGAGCAAGATGTATGAGACAAGCGAAATACCCTCAGACTTCAAGAAGAATACAATAATTCCAATCCCAAAGAAAGCAGGTGTTGACAGATGTGTAAATTACCGAACTATCAGTTTAATAAATCACAGCTGCAAAATACTAACGCCAATTCTTTGCAGACAAATGGAAAAACTGGTAGAAGCCGACCTCGGGGAAGAACAGTTTGGATTCCGTAGAAATATTGGAACACGTGAGGCAATACTGACCTTACGACTTATGTTAGATGAACGATTAAGGAAAGGCAAACCTACGTTTCTAGCATTTGTAGACTTAGAGAAAGCTTTTGACAATGTTGACTGGAATACTCTCTTTCAAATTCTAAAGGTGGCAGGGGTAAAATACAGGGAGCAAAAGGCAATTTACAATTTGTACAGAAACCAGATGGCAGTTATAAGAGTCTAGGGGCATGAAAGGGAAGCAGTGGTTGGGAAGGGAGTGAGACAGGGTTGTAGCCTGTCCCTGATGTTATTCAATCTGTATATTGAGCAAGCAGTAAAGGAAACAAAAGAAACATTCGGAGTAGGTATTAAAGTCCATGGAGAAGAAATAAAAACTTTGAGGTTTGCCGATGACATTGTAATTGTATGAGAGACAGCAAAGGACTTGGAAGAGCAGTTGAACGGAATGGACAGTGTCTTGAAAGGAGGATATACGATGAACATCAGCAAAAGCAAAACGAGGATAATGGAATGTGGTCGAATTAAGTCGGGTGGTGCTGAGGGAATTAGATTAGGAAATGAGACACTTAAAGTAGTAAAGGAGTTTTGCTATTTGGGGAGCAAAATAACTGATGATGGTCGAAGTAGAGAGGATATAAAATGTAGACTGGCAATGGCAACGAAAGCGTTTCTGAAGAAGATAAATTTGTTAACATCGAGTATTGATTTAAGTGTCAGGAAGTCGTTCCTGAAAGTATTTGTATGGAGTGTAGCCATGTACGGAAGTGGAACATGGACTATAAATAGTTTGGACAAGAAGAGAATAGAAGCTTTCTAAATGTGGTGCTACAGAAGAATGCTGAAGATTAGATGGATAGATCACATAACTAATGATGAAGTATTCAATAGAATTGGGGAGAAGAGGAGTATGTGGCACAACTTGACAAAAAGGAGGGACCGGTTGGTAAGACATGTTCTGAGGCATCAAGGGATCACCAATTTAGTACTGGAGGGCAGCGTGGAGGGTAAAAATCGTAGAGGGAGACCAAGAGATGAATACACTAAGCAGATTCAGAAGGATGTAAGTTGCAGTAAGTACTGGGAGATGAAGAAGCTAGCACAGGATAGGGTAGCATGGAGAGCTGCATCAAACCAGTCTCAGGACTAAGACCCCAACAACAACAGCATGTCTATTGGTAATGTATTCATGGTCTGCACAAGTAAATGTAGCGTGTCAGTATTTTGTTGTTTATTGTTAGTTGTAGATTTTGACCCTTTGTGAAAAACTAGTCATTGCATTTAGTGGACGATGATTTGAAAGTGCCATCATTTCACCCTGAGCTATTTTCTAGGGATCTGATTTCGTGCAGGTCTGTATCTTTGTTTGTTCCTTGGTTAATACTGATTCAAATAATTTTTACCTTACTATCAGAGTGTTTTATTTCTTGAATCATGGACATCAATTTTGCTTTATAATGACAGAGTCTAGGAAACGATAATGTTGGTGGTAATGGAGTTTCACATCTTGACTGTTACTTGTTCTCTGAATTATTTTTGTGTTGTAGCTTGGGTTCTTTGCAGAACGGGCCTGCCTCAGCGACCATCTCCAGCTGCGGCTGTCTGGCAATGGTAGACCACGATCCCGGCTCTGGCCAACGTCATGGTCCTGTGGAGGCCCACGATCCCAGGCGATGGCGACTGTGCTTTACACAACACACTCCAAGCGATGACTCCCATGGCAGTCAGCTGTCTACTGACCGCGTGCGACGATAGCTGCAGCCGTAGCGTCACTCTAGCTACTCCTCGGCACTAATCTGCATTACGACGGTGACTATTATGACTGCAGAGGCAGTGATGACTCCGAACTGCTGGCGGCGCTAAGTGACACAACCTCTGCGTCACTTAAGCACCTCACGACAGACGATCATGATGAGCTGGCTGCTGGACTTTAAATGCGGCTTTCTGCAGCTGATGTCCGTGGTTCTCCTTCCCCAGTAGGTCGATGGAATATTCTGGTGTTGCTTGGCTGGCGTAACTGACCCAATTACTGCACCCTGGCGTGTGGCGCGCTGGCTGCAGACTCATCGTTTTCCTTTGCGTATCTTAACTCACAGCTCTGCCGACCCACTTACATCATCGAATACACGGCTGAGCTGCGCAACAGAATATAACCTATATATGATTTCTGGCTCAATATATTCATTCACATTCTAACTAACTTCTTTACTGTAAAACTCCTAGCTTCAAGTAAATCATTTGAGCCTCTGCACTCCCCCCCCCCTCCCCCTTCTACAGAAAGAATGCGTCCCGCCATGCTGCCTCTGTATCTATTTACACTCAGCTCTATTTACAAGGTTTTGAACTCGCTACCAATACTGGCCTTTTATCATATTTACATAGTTCACTTCCTTTGAAACTTTATATTGTGGCTTGTCACTACTAACTACACTACAGTTTTTCACTTCTTTTCTTTCTTTTCTATTATTTTGTTTTGTTATTATTATTATTATTATTATTACTTGCGTAACAACGCATATACGAAAAGAGCCGCGAAACACCTTTCAGTAATGCTGTGCCATGAATTTCTTTATAAACATTAATTTTCAACAAAACAGAATATATCGTCTTGTTATTGTTCTGTATCTGGCTTTCTATTAAAGGAACATTTTTACGTTACTGTAACTCACTATAAAATTCAACATATCTTCCCTACTTTATAGTTATTGAAAATGAAAATTGCTTTGTTATGAATGCTGATGTTACAGTTCGCAATGATTGCTCAACATCAAAATTTTGCAGTGGATTTTTGTTAACAGTAAAACACCAATAATTACCACGACTAGCACAAGAACATGAGACTATTATCGGAGAAAAAGACGTTTTTTCTATAAGGTTTGCCAGATCAGAACTAAGCACAGCAAGATTCCTATTATGTTACGAAGGTAAATTATCTTTTTTGTACTGTTAGTAATATATTATCAGCAGCCCGCGTCAACCTGCAAAACACATCATAAAATCTGCTGCTCTGCTCTGCATGTCCGAAAGCTGAAAGAAATAATTTTATTTCACTATTACCTCCCCGCTTCCTTGCGGTATGATAGATTTCATTTAATGCAGTTTGAATCCGCCGCGGCAGCGGCTCGTTCGTTCGTAGCGCAGCTCTGCACCACGGATAATATTTAAATGACTGAAAATGTCTTAAAGGGATGGGATAATATGCCGAGCAAGCTATTACAAATAATAATGCAAGGTTTCATTAAATAACTCTATTCAAAACATTTAAATATGTTAATTATTACACACCTTTAAAATGAGTACGTAATGGCGTACATCTCTCAATCTTGACAAAAGATGGCTACGCTAGCGTACAATACAACGTCACAGGCTATCCTACTCCCGTAACTCCAAGAAGAAGACAGAGAAATTAATGTTCGTGCTGTATTATTTATACTAGTCACACATTCTCATCTTTGTTTGATATTTATCGTCTGTGGCGGTTTCAGTACTCGCCGACACAGATATTATCTAAAATAAATAATAAAAAAAGTACATAATTCCATACAATAACAAAACGTGATACACAATGTTTTCTCTTTACTACATAATATGTCTTTTGCTAATAGACGTTACATTGCCCCCTGGCAGCAATTGACTAACGTTAAGAATGTTCGGCAATATGCTGCCACTAACGTCCGTTTTGTCATTGTCTATCACCTTATTTGGAATATTCACTGTTCACTTCCTTGCTCTTTTGCACTATAGTTTTAGTTACACTCTTTATGGTTTTCTCACACTTCGTGAGGTGACCGTAAACCTAGTCCCAGGGTCATTACAGTTTCCTGGCTCCCCCATTTGGGCTACGTGCGGTCAGAAAACCTGGGAAAACTGCGCCGGAGCCATGCTCGTCTCGCCTGGTTTGTCTTAAAACACAGTTTGATTGTTCATCAAAAAAGGTTGGACTGTATCCAATGTTCATAGATAACAAAGGTTATTTATGACAAAATGTTAAACTCTTAGTATCCTTGTTAAAAATGTACCTTCTACACTCTTTCACATTTGTGTTCTGTGTCACACTGAAAGTCAATCATTAAACAGTTTTACAGTAGTGTAATGGATTGTCTCTACACTTACTAATGACAAATGTACTACCATGGTATGGCATTCGTGTCAGTTTGCTTCACTAATGTGACGAAAACATATAACATATACCACTGAACCAATGAATATTTTGAGTCTATACACAGTAACTAAAGAAAAAAAAATGTTTGTCACGTAATTTCGTGTCCAATACATCATTTCCATATTAGTACATTAACAATGTAGTTGGTTATGTTCGGTTGAATGTCTACAATGTACGAAGCGGACGGCGCGAAGCAATTGTTGCTTAGCGTCGTCTGGAACGCGGCGTGCCAACGACCGCTGGGGTCGACGACCTGCTCGCAGTAACAGCGACGGCGTGCTGAGGTGGCGCCCGAGCAGTCGCGAACCGCGCCGAACCATTCACCAATGTCGGCGTGTTGCAGTGGTTTCCCGCGACCGGCTGGCTGGCGGCACGGCACTCGTCTCTGCTTCTCCGCATGGCTCCCCGTCGTAATGCATGAAACAAATATTCCACAACGGTGTACTGTCTTTAAGGATACAGATTATTAGCTGTGGGAGAAAATGCAACTTGGTTAAAAGCGTTTATTGTTCAGTAAGCCGTCGCTTCGCTGGTATGCACAGGATGTTTTGGCGTGATAACAGATTTCTTGTGACACTAGTATTCAGGGTTCGTCACACACACGTTGTACTACACACTTTCACTTATTCTCACGGTCGATACGCTGCCAGAGCGTCTCTCAACACGCGAAAATGTTTCGCGTCGAGCGATGTTCGTTTGAATCAACTCAGAACGGATCACTAACTACCGTTTTTACACACAGTGTATTGTTCGTTGAGCACTGCACTATGACAGTTAGTCACTCAACACTTAACTTATACCGACGCATATATTGGTGCAGATACGACAGTCATTTTCTGTCCCTACTACACACATTATTCCGTCCCTTTCTAGATTGTTTATGCACACAGTTTATTTTTAATGCATATCAACTGTTCTTAGCATAATCACTCTCATTTACGTTGAGTCCATTGTTTTTACCTTGTCATTACACACTTTTAATACTATTACTAGGCATATATGGCTTTTTTGTAATCATTTAAAGGTGTGTGATTTTTGGTACATAGCTTTCTTTTCCTTTTTCAGTGTAGCTTGCCAGGTTATCACCCATCTAGCAAACAGATTTTACCATGTGCATGACAGCTTGACTTGGGCATATTGCTCAATAAATACTTCATTTAGTACTAGTATTATTTTTAATAATCTGTTCTACAGGACTACAGTGTAGTTTCCGCGTGACTTGATTCGCGTACCGCGTAATTAATATTCAAGGGCGTGTACCAAGTACACAGGCTTCAATTGAAGCATCGATACATACAAAGTGTAGGTTACACGGAACGGGTTTGTTTTTGATCGAATTCTGCTCCAGTGTCGTTCTCAGATCACTACTGGCAGTAAACGTTACATCACGTAATTGTTTCGTACTACAAAGTCAATTTTTGGCTAGTAGAGACTCTCTCTCAGGGTTCCTTAATTCTAACACAATTACATCTGTTACATTACTATATGAGATTTCATCATTAATTGTACTTATTTACTACAAATGAAAAATGATTCAAGAAATTAATCATTATTTTATCAACAAAAAGATTATTCATTGCTTGATGAGCATATAGTATTTTAATGACACTAATTGTCTGTAAACAAAGTCTTCCATTTGCATGCTATTGTTCAGTTTACTGATTCTACTTCCTCAAAATTTTAACTATACACAAATTCTTTCTTAAAGCTAACATACTTATACTCTAAAACACAATTGAAATCTTCTCATAACTACTACTATTTACATCTGACACGTCATTGAATAAATAATTTTACATCTTTCAAATGTCTCTAACCACTACTTCCCTCCTTGACCAAGGGATGGAGTAAGATGCGCGACAGTATGTTTTGTGGGGCATCACCTCTATGTGATAGTGGTACCCCTTGACTATTCCTGGTCGGTCGGTAAATACCATGGTATATTCCGATAGCAGCTGCGTCAACTGTTGCTTTTGTATGTTGCTTAAACCTTCAGATTCCTGTACTTTGGTTTGAAATTCAACAACATTTGTTTCAAAATTTCGATCTTCTGTACTCGGATAATAGAGATCTGTCACAGGTGAATAATCATTGAGGTGTAGTACCCAGGGGTTCCTACATTTGATATTAATTCGATTGCAACATGGCACAAGTACCTCCTTCGATTTCATCATAGACAACTCAATCCTCCTACCTTTATTAACTATGCTTAGTTTTCCCGAGGAGAGGTCGATCACTGCGTCCCTCTCACGGAGAAAATCTACTCCCAGAATGCAGACCACCTTTAACCCTTTAACAATGAGGAACGAGCTCACTATGGCTTCGCCCTCCTTATAAATCTCCACCTGCACCTGGTACTTAACTAATTGGCTCTGTGCACTTATAGCTCCAGACACCTTGCAATTATTAACCGGGAAAGTCGGTATGCTACGTCCCTTCCCCAGCGCTTTACACAACTCTGTACTCATTACACTCACCGAGGCATCTGTGTCGATGATTATATTCACTGCAACATCATTGATTTTCGCTTCTATTATGGCTTGCACATTTTCGTTGCTATCTTTCTTACATTCATGCGGTTCGGCCAGTAGATCTTTATCCATACTGATACCGTCGTCGTATCGCAGCATATGTATTCCAGGGATATTATTGTCATTCGTGTTGCTCTCACTCCATCCCTCGGCCAGCGATGGAGAGCATATCGAGGCCGATTCTAGTTTGTTGGATGGCTTGCTTGCGAGGTACTTGGACGGCTATTGTCCGCGACCTCTACTATGTGTACGTTTTGATTTGTAGGCCGCCACGACTGCGCAATAGGCGCGTTTTGCAGTGGTGGTCTGTTGTTATCGTACCGGTCATTACCCTGCCGCTCTGGGCTTGGTCGCTCATTCTGATTCCAATTGCGATTACTGTCGCTGTAATTGCTATGCCACTGACCTCGCGCATTTTTCCAGCGGTTGGTTCCTGGCAGTCCGGAATCGTACCGGTCGTCAAATCGACGCTTTTTATTATGGGACGGTTGACTATACCCGTTCTGACTTCTCCCATTATTACCATTTTGCGAATGCTCTTGCCTCTTGTTACCACCCCCACCATTTCCATGGTTGTGGTTTTGTGCACTATTATTTCTATCATGTTTACACCCTGATCCATCATTCCGCGAGTGATCACACGCTGCTTTTGCGTCTTCCTGGATTAAGTCTATTGAATCTAGAACAGACAGGAAATGTTCCATGTAGCTCTCTGGTACGTGTATTAATTTCTCTTTGATATGAATTGGTAAATGTGATTTTAGGAGTCTTATTATGTCTCTTGGTGAGATAGGCTCGTCCCAGTAGCGCGTTTTGTTTATATATTTCTCGAAATACCGTCTCAGATTCCCAAGACGGGGTGAGTACGGTTCGGGATTGTATACTTCTTTTCTTAGCCGCTCTTGTGTACAAGGCGACCAGTATTTCGACAAAAACGCCCTTTCAAACTGTTCATACGTCATGCAGCTGTCTGCTACTTCCGTAGCCCACAACGCTGCATCACCCTGAATGTATGACATTACGTATTGAATTTTCTGTGCTTCGTTCCACACACTAGGCAAGATATTTTTAAAGCTTTTTGTGAATACTACTGGGTGTACTGACTTCCGTTCAGTAGTAAACGTTTGAAACTGCCTATTTTTTATCAAACTTTCTTCAACTAATATTTTTGGACTATACTGGTTTGCTCCTGGGACATAGGCTGCGTGTTCCGAACCGAAGCTACAGCTCTTCGCATTATCGCCTAAAGATTCACCATTGTTGCGTCGCGTATAAATTTGTGCGTTGCCAAAAGCATTGGCTGTTGGCGACATAGTTTCATGTTCAAGATGCTTGTTACTCTGTGCTAAACCCTTTTCCAAGTCGGATATCCGTTTGTTAATGTTCACTTGCCACTGCGGAATATCCTCACTGAGTATTTGTTTGATGGTTTGCACGTCGTTCTGTACCTGACTATTTACTGCGGTACTGAACGATTCGGGATCTCTATCTGCCATGGCTGCTTGTACCTTAGAATTAATATTTTTGTCGATCTCACTCTCCTTCGCTTCTAGCCATGAGTTGAATTCGGTTTCAATTTTAGTCGCTTGTTCGTTCCACTTCTGCTCTACAAGCGGTGTGGAATCTATTTCTAGCTTTTCTAACCGGTTGGCTAAGACACCTATCTCGTCTACCCTGTTAGTGTTTGCTACTTGCAGGTTGTTGACCTGTACAGTCAACTCCTGCACGGCCTTAGGTATCGACTCATAATTCTGTTTCATACAGGCAATCTCTTTTTTCATATTTTCTAACGATTGCACAAGTTGCTGGTCCCGCTTAGCTTGCTGGCGATCCCGCTCAGCCTGCTGGGCAAGAAACTTTTCCTCTAGCCGGCGATCCCGCTCAGCTTGCTGGGCAAGGAAATTTTCTGCTAACTGGCGATCTCGCTCAGCTTGCTGGTGATCTCGCTCAGCTTGCTGGCGATCTCGCTCGGCTTGCTGTTGCGCAAATTTTGCCTGGTAATCCAGCACGCTCTCTAATATCGCCTGAGGTGAATACCCCCCAGGCAGATTACCACTTTCTGGTTCCTGCTTTTCTGGAGGTGGTGCAATTTCTTTATCTACCTCTCCTTGAGCACTGGTGGGCGGTGGCATCACTTCCTGTGCCCCTGCCCCCACATTTTCGCATGGTATATCCTCAAAGAGAGTACTTGTACTGCTTAATGCACCCGTTTCTACATTTCCTGCACTAACTAATGGCTGTTCCTCAGTATCCATATTGCTCGGACGTTGACTACGCAATTTAACCATATTCATAAATTACCTACTCGAACACAAGGTCTGACAGTTTTTCCTTGCACACAAAATATGTTAATTTATCTACAATACACTGCACACTAAAAATTACTATCTACAACCAACTTTGCCCTGTCATAAACACTAACTTCAAACTACGCACACCACTAGCGATATGAGATCACTTCACTGGAGTTAAGCTTCTACAAACAGGACAACTACACTGTAGTCTTACCTTTAGTTTATCTGATTCCGGGGTTCGGCTGCCCCCGGATTATGTAGGCGTTACAGTTTCTCAGTACTATCAGGATCGTTTCCTCTGACTCGCTTGCAGTGGTGCGTTTTTTCATGAAAGAATGTTTGTACATTCATTAATACATGGCATTAATCATGATACACATACATACATTTATCACTAAATACATACATATATACAACAATAGACACTGAAAGAAAATACATAAAACAATTATTTTCGTGGCCACTGCAAATTCGGGTCCCGCGTTTTTGGGCGACAGTTTCACTTCTTTTCTTTCTTTTCTATTATTTTGTTTTGTAATTATTATTATTATTACTTGCGTAACAACGCATATACGAAAAGAGCCGCGAAATACCTTTCAGTAATGCTGTGCCATGAATTTCTTTATAAACATTAATTTTCAACAAAACAGAATATATCGTCTTGTTATTGTTCTGTATCTGGCTTTCTATTAAAGGAACATTTTTACGTTACTGTAACTCACTATAAAATTCAACATATCTTCCCTACTTTACAGTTATTGAAAATGAAAATTGCTCTGTTATGAATGCTGATGTTACAGTTCGCAATGATTGCTCAACATCAAAATTTTGCAGTGGATTTTTGTTAACAGTAAAACACCAATAATTACCACGACTAGCATAAGAACATGAGACTATTATCGGAGAAAAAGACGTTTTTTCTATAAGGTTTGCCAGACCAGAACTAAGCACAGCAAGATTCCTATTATGTTACGAAGGTAAATTATCTTTTTTGTACTGTTAGTAATATATTATCAGCAGCCCGCGTCAATCTGCAAAACACATCATAAAATCTGCTGCTCTGCTCTGCATGTCCGAAAGCTGAAAGAAATAATTTTATTTCACTATTACCTCCCCGCTTCCTTGCGGTATGACAGATTTCATTTAATGCAGTTTGAATGCGCCGCGGCAGCGGCTCGTTCGTTCGTAGCGCAGCTCTGCACCACGGATAATATTTAAATGACTGAAAATGTCTTAAAGGGATGGGATAATATGCCGAGCAAGCTATTACAAATAATAATGCAAGGTTTCATTAAATAACTCTATTCAAAACATTTAAATATGTTAATTATTGCACACCTTTAAAATGAGTACGTAATGGCGTACATCTCTCAATCTTGACAAAAGAAGGCTACGCTAGCGTACAATACAACGTCACAGGCTATCCTACTCCCGTAATGATCGTGCTGTATTATTTATACTAGTCACACATTCTCATCTTTGTTTCATATTTATCGTCTGTGGCGGTTTCAGTACTTGCCGACACAGATATTATCTAAAATAAATAATAAAAAAGTACATAATTCCATACAATAACAAAACATGATACACAATGTTTTCTCTTTACTACATAATATGTCTTTTGCTAATAGACGTTACAAGTTCTCCCTCTCATACACAGTTGTTCCTTGCAATCCTTGAGCACACTTGGTCTTTGCGTTCATGACTGTTCGCTCATTACACTGCCTTGCCGGGGGGGGGGGGGGGGGGGGGGGATGTGATTTCTGACTGGTTCGATCCCATAGGTTGAAGGCTGGGCAGTTCTTCTCTTGAACGAGAAATACATAACTCGGAACATCATACGCATTACACAAGTGGCTGACGTTGATGAACTAATGACTACCAATTAGTGCTGCTTACTTCTGTAGGTTTTCACATGCTCTAAGAGATGTTCCATGGTAATACGACCACGTTGGGTCGCTGTCATCTAGTCCAGAGAGGTGACCTGGTCCTCATCAGTGGTATTGTTAATAGATTAAAGGTGTTAAGGGGGCATAACTGAGGAAGGTAGGTCAGATATGTAAATTAAGGAATGGACTATAGTGATGGCTATGGTTCCCATTATCGCAGCTGGTGAAAAGAAAATCCTAATGTCAGTTCCGTAGCCCTGCTCTAGGTCTCAGTATATGCCGATGATTCACCATATTATCCAGTTTCCTTCACTTTGCTCTTTCCTTTTTCTCCTCTCCCTCTTCTACAGAAACTGGGATCACATGAGGCAAATTGTCCGTATTCCCCTTAAACAGCCGAATTCAGCTTACATGGACTATCGAAGGGTAGGCTGGGGGCTGCAGTTTAACGTTAACTGGCGACGTCATTTCTATTAGCTGGTGAGAGCCATTATTCCGTAACACAAACATCTTCATTTCCCCCTTTGGCACATAAAGATTCGTCAACATAACCCATTGACCCTCATGGTACTTAGGTAACGCTGCTATCACATTGTGTGCCATTTACTGTTTCTCTGTATCCTTCGTATTCATTTTTGTGCTGTATGGCCCTGCGATGGAATGTCATGCCTAACGGCCTGGGTTTGATTCCAGGCTGGATCGGAGATTTTCTCCGCTCAGGGACTGGGTGATGTGCTGTCCTTATCATCATCGTTTCATCCCCATCGACACGCACCTCGCCGCAGTGGCGTCAACTCGAAAGACTTGCACAAGGCGAACGGCCTATCCGTTGAGAGGCCCTACCTCACGGCATTTCTTTTTATCATTTTTTGTGCTTGCATCCGAGTAAGTTTCACTCTCCTAGCAAAATCCTTGCCTGACGAGATGTCTCCTTGGGCCAGGGCTTTGTAATTCTCAAAGGGCAACGGCAACTTGGCCTCAAAAATTACTTCATACGAGGATAACCCTGTGCTCTGTGAACTTTCGAGTTATATGCAGCGAAGATGTAAGCCAATAGGACGTCCCAATTCTTATGCTGGATATTTATGTAAAAACTAAATATAGTCTGAGGACTCGTTCTGGGTGACCGTTAGCTTGTGGATGCAGAGCACTCGTCCATAATTTCTTAACGCACAACAGCTTGCATAGCTGCTGTGTTAACTCTAATGTAAAATTTTCCCCCTGATCCGTGATTATGGTTTCAGGTGCCCCAACTGAAGTATCCACTGGCTGATTAGTGCCCATGCCAACATCGTGGCTTGCTGGTCTGGTAAACCTAGCATGGAAACGTAACAAGGTAAATGGTCAATAATGATTAATACATAATGATTTCCAGTTGGCGTTTGTGCTAGGGGTCCTAGGATGTCAAATCCTGTCATTCGGGAGGGCTTACCAACTTCCAGTAACGCCTGTAGTTTAATTTTCTGGTGGTTGGGCTCTGCTGATTGAGCACATGGAAGACATTTTTTCATGTAACAGTCCACGTCCTGCCTACAATCCTGCGCTTCCCTTCTCTCCATTGCTCTTTGACCTGTTCATGTCTCGGCGCAGAACTGCTGTTGCTTAGCAAACCGCTGACAGTCCAGATCAGCACTTCTTGCTGCTCTCCATTCACTTACTGGAACCTCCGCCGGGTCATTGGATCTGTAAGGCCTAAAGGCCACTTAAGCACTGTGTGGTAGAACAACTTCGTTCAACATTATTGAGCTGCCATGAAGTGTACCCAATAGGATGCTGCTGTCCATCTACTTCTTGACTCAAAATAACTCCTAGCGCAAAATCACTCGAATCACAAGTAAGAATAAACGATTTTTCAGAATCCAGATAGACCAAGACGGGACTAGATATCAACAGATCTTTCAACTTCAGGAACGCCGCTTCACACTCAGCTGTCCAATGAAATTTCATTCCTTTCCACAGCAATTTTGTGAGCAGTCTTGCAATTTCTGCAAATTTAGAAACATACCTACGGCAAAAATTTGCGCGCCCCACATAAGATTGCAATACCTTTACCTCGGTGGGCACCGGAAGATTTTGAACGCCCTCAATTTATTATCTTTGGATCTGTACGAAATCCTTCCACTCCTTTAATGTGACCCAAATAACGAACTTCTTGCTATACAAAATGACATTTTCCAAAACTCAACTTTAACCAGGCGGCGCGCAGACGTTGACGATGTTCAGTTTATGGGGGCACTCAATTGCGCGGTCGTCAGCGCCGGTTCAAATTCCCAATTTATACATAGTCCAGGCTAATCACTTCTACGAATGATGATGGAATGATGGGAACAAAACAAACTCCCAGTCCCCGGGCAGAGAAAATCACCAACCCGGCCGGGAATCGAATCCGGGACCCAGGGTTCCAGAGGTGGCAATGCTAGCCCCTACATCACGGGCTGTGGACGGCGCAGACGATCAGACACCTCGACTAACTGCTCCAAATGTTCTGGAATGTTCTTTGAATACACTACTATGTCATCCAGGAGTACCAGGCACTGTTTTGGTTTTAATCCACGTAACACACTATCGAACAAACGCTGAAAGGCTGCCGACGCGTTTTTAAGTCCAAAAGGCATGTGGCAAATCTGAAAATGCCCTGTTAGCGTTGAGAACACACTTTTGGTCGGCCCTCCGGCGTTACTTTGAACTTTAGGTGACCACTACACAAATCCAGTGTTGTTAAGTACCGACACTGACCCAAGTTACGCTTTGACGTCATCTGGTGATCTTTTGCTTACAGTTAGTTTTGCTTACGAGGAGCAGACCAGGGACTACAACTAGGTTCTGTGATCCCATGTCTAAGTTGCTGATCTATAAACTCTTCCATAATTCGTTGTACATGCCTTGGAACTCTATACGGCCGTTTTTCGACGGCGCTTCACTTCCAGCAGGAATTTGGTGCTGAACAAGCTGTGTTGCAGGTATTGGACCCGACGTATTAAATAATTCCACGTACTCACTCAACAGGTTTTCCACTAGTGCTCTGTTCTGTGCCTCCAGATGTGCTACCTCACTCCCTAGTGGCGACCAGTCGACGGATCCTCCAGGAATTTTGTAATTTGCTGTAAAATTATGATCTAGTTCATCCTCATATAACACTTCTAAATTTGGTACCAGGCTACGCTGCGACAACTTTACTTCCTCAGGGTCAAAATTATCAATACTGACAGGCTTTAGCCTCATCTTGTCTACCTCCCAAACATAGAACACGCTATGTCATGTTAAACAACTAACTGCATCTAGTATTTCGTTAATTGTCAAAGGTTCAAAGATACATAGTAGGTTCCCCAGCAAATCAGTACCAACGTCAGTCCAGTTTTCCTTTCCTTTCGCCATCCGGCCAATTGACTTTAAGGGACCTTGTACGCAGTTTCATTGTTTGCCCCTGGTCATGGGGCAGACCTTGCAACACAGAAGGTATTCCGGCTGCAGAGCTTAGCTGAAACAAACTTCCATTCAGTCCTACGATATGCCGTTCGTGGTCAACTATGGAACGATGTCCAACCAAGAAATCATGTTCCTAGAATCACGTCCTACCTACGCTAACCACAGGAAGAACTTCTGCATCAACATGGAAGCTAACCTCCCCCATTTGGAACTTCAGCAGTTCAGCACAGAGTGACTTTACACGACCTCCACCTACGTCACTTAACGTCCAGCGTGGTGCAATTAACCTATTTGCCCGAAATATTCCCTCACATGCAACAGTCACCTGAGAACCGGTATCCAACACCATTGTACATAATTTATCCTGCACATTGTCGGTCAGAAAAAAGTCTTGCACTGTTTTCTTACATGCACTATCTGTTACTGGGGGCATGGCACAGTGGACACCCCACCCAATACGCAGTTTGACTGCTACCCATAAGATCTATCCTGTGACTGAAACTTCCGTTGTCGCTGATTTCTGTTACGGCATTGCCAGTCCGAGTGACTAAATTTCTTACAATACCCGCAACTTTTATGTCTGCTGTTTCTTTGGGCATGACTCTTTTGTCCACACCGAAAACAGTTTATGCCCATACTAAATACTGTCCGACATTTACGTGACATCGCCAATGACTCGGTTTCCTGTAATGATAATGAAATAGCTGTTGCTTCACTAAGATGCTTAGGATATTACAAACAAATCTTTCTTGACATTTCCGGTTGTATCCCTCTCAAAAATGCGTGAAGTGGCCTCTGCTCTGCTTTCCGCATAGTTACCAAGTTAACTCTATTATCAATCGTGAGTTCAGAAGTACCTACAGTGGTTTTAGTAATACAGTCGATTCATCCTGCTTATGATAAATCTTCGTAAGTTGTTCTCGACTGTATCTTTCCGTGTTCTTCTTCTGATATCACTCTATTAACCCTTCCTGAAAATCCTCAAATGTTGTAGCCTCCCTCAAATTCTCATTACACTTAGTATCTGCTCTAGCATCTCCCGTTATATTCAGTCTACCAACATGTAGTAAATGCTCCTTACTCCATCCCCCCAATTTGCCAGCTGTAGCCAAATTGTCAAAAAATTAAAATCATCTTCCCCCTGTTTCCCTGAAAATGGGGTAACCAGTTCCACAGGCCCCTTCCAGGGTGGGTGATTTGCAATATGACTGCTCCCACTCTGACGCCCTGATCTTATTTACTTTTATCTGTAATTTATCTACCTGATCCCTAAGTTGCTCTATAACCGCAGAAGCGGGAAGTTTCTTCGCCTTGACTACAATTTAATCAAGAGAAAAATATTCCCAAAGAATACAAGAAATGGTCCAGGCAAAAGACAGGAAAAGGGACAATCCAACAGGCTCGAAACCAAAATAACTGAAGTCGGCAGTTCCCTACTTTACTGTGCGGCAAATCGAGGCTGGAGGTGCTACATACTGCTAACTCTTAACTTCACGAGTTCCGTCCTCCACGATGCCACAGCAGTCTTCCTGACATCAGTCCAAACTGGCCATGTTAGAAGGCACGGGACAGCACTGCCGGCCACCGGATTCGAAAGTGGGCTTTCTGCTGGGTGAGAGGAAGAGGATGGTCGGGGTGTGTCCACAGATGGCTCCTGATGACAGAATAACAACATTTATTGACCAACTGGGCGAAGCTTGCTTCTGCACGTAATGTTCTCGGCAGCTGCTTGGGGGGGAGGTGGGGGGGGGGGGCATAGAAATTGGTCAGTCCCCTTTCTTAGCGACCATCCCCAGCTGCGGCTGTCTGTCGCCAGCGGGCCAGAGTCCCCATCTCTGGCCCTGGTCATGGTATTTGTGAAGGCAGTGTCTCAGGGCGATGGCGACCGTGTGTTACCACAGCTTACCCCAAGCGATGACTCCCATGGCAGGCAGTCGTCTGTTGACGGCGTCCGACAGTAGTTACAGCCGCGGCGTCACATTGGCGCCTCCTAGGTAATGATCGGCATCACGACGGTGGCTACTGCCATGACTGCGATAACAGCGACGACTCCGAACTGGTGGCAACGCTGGCACAGACTCAGCATCACCACTCCAGCGCCTCATGACACACGATCGTGATAAGCTGACTGCTGGTCCTTAAATACGGTTTTTTGCCGCTGATTTCTGCGGCTCTGCTTCCCGAGAAGTTCGGTGGAATATTATGGCGTTGCGCGGCTGGCGTAACTCACCCCATTACTGCCGTCGATGTTAACATCCTGGCGTGTGGCGACCTCGCCGGTGACGCAGCGTTCTCCCTTGTGTTGCTTAACTCGGCGCTCCGCCGACCAGCTTGTGTCACGATGCCCTTCCACTGAACTGTGCTACACAATGTAACACACATACGACATGGGGCTCCCAATATACTCTCACTTTATAACTAACTTCATTACTGTGAAACTCCTACTTTCAACTGACTCAATCGCTCTTATCATTGAACCCTCTAAAGATATATTAAAAAACATATTTCAAAAATTATAGTAGCATTTAAATTATCAGGAGACATTTCGAATATTTTGTTTGTACATTTAAACAATGAAAATACACTTCTTAGGGACTACTGAGATAGTGTGATGTTTATCAAACCTATAGTAGCTAGTCAGTATACTGTGCCTTGAAATGATTTTTAGCTCCGTGTGTCAGAGATTTAGGTATGAAACTTTTATGGATTTCCGCTCATAATGACATGAAAGAACCTCAACTAGACGAGCCTAAGGAATCCTTTTCATGTGCCACAGCAGAGCGGTTGAACGTTCACATTTATAACTCGAATCATTAATCAGCATTTAATGTCATTGTTTTGCTGGCATAATAATATATTTTTGTCTGATTTTACTATTATGTCCACTGTAGCAAACGTGAGAATGTTGGTAATTTGTAAATGTTTACCCAGAGTGCACTACATTAAGGCAACATGTGTCATCACAACGATAATTTTACCAACAATAAGCTGAAATAGGCATTGTTCCGGGTTGAAAAATTTGCCGTTACTTTCAGCTACTAAAAAGTACTTTGCTTGCTGACAGCGTCTGCTTGATACATAGCGATTCCATTTTGTGAGTATTTTTACTGACACCACTGTTCACTCCTGAGAAGAATGTAAGCGAGAAAAAATTGTCATTTGTAAATTTGTCATTTGTATGTGTCTTATCAATAGTTGGTGCGTAAGTAGTTATTTGCTGTTGGTACTGTAGACGCAAGAACTGAAATATGTTTCTAGTTACAATACTTGTTTTGTTTTCTTCAGTTAATACATCACTAATACTCTAAGACATGAAAAGGGGCGCACCGCAAAGGAATTAGCCAAACGACACGGAAATCGGCAGATGTGGCGTTCATGTACAGAAAAACACTTCCAGAAAAATTCTATGGCTTCTTCAAGAGAAAGAGTTTCACAAGTTGAGCAATTCAGTAACGCGTTGATCTACCTCTTATACAAGAAGCTATTCAACTTGGCACTGACTGACAGAGCTGTAGGATGTCCTCCTGAGGGATATCGTGCCAAATTCTGTCCGATTGGCGTGTCAAAACGTAAAAAATTCGAAGATGGTTCAAGGCCCTGCCCATAAAGCTTCGAGCGTTCTCACTTGCTGACTGAGGTAGGTTTTGGCAAGCACGAGGACAATCAGCAGAAGCTCTCGCCGTACGCGTGCGGAGATTATTTTGCTAAAATGCAAGCGCAGGACGTAAGGGCCACAAAACGGGGCGTAGACTATCTTCAGTACACCAATGTGCAGATGCCGCGGATGACAAACAACCTATTATGATAGGAAATGACACCTCATACCATTGCTCCTTGTTGTTAGGCTCTATAGAGGGTGACAGTCAGGTTGGTACCTCACTGCTGTCCGGTGCGTCTTCAGACATGTCTTTGCCCCGAATCTCATTGATTGGACTGGGATTATCTTCAGTAATCAGTGCCGCTTCTAAGTCCTGATGGTCATCGAATATGCGTCTGGGGACTCTCCAGACAGAGGTAGGGCGCTAACTTCACTGTCACACGCCATACGGCCCAGCAGGCAGGTAATGATCTGGGGTGCTATTTCATTTCATAGCAGGACACTTTGGTCGTCATCCGCGACGTTCTTACAGCACAGCAATATGTCGACGATATTTACCCTCCGTTTTATTACCCTTCATGGGAAGCCGTTCTAGGCTTACATTTCAGCGAGGTGATGCCAGCCAGCGCACAGTTGACTTCGTGCTTGGCAAACCCTACCTAAGTCAACAAGGTCGCCGGATCTCTCCCCAACTGGGAACATTTACAGCGTTATCTGCAAGGCTCTGCAACCAGCTCGCAATTTTGAGGAAGTAACGCGCCAGTTGATCGGAATTTTCCGCGATATCCTTCATGACAGAGTTGTTGGACGTCGTCCTGAAGGACGTCCTACAACTCTGTCAATCAATCTCAAACCGGAAAACTGCTTTTATAAGGGCCAGAGGTCGACCAAAGCATTGTTACCCACCTCAAATCGTGAAGTTCTTCCTCTTGAATAAATGATCTAATTTTTCTGAAATGATAATTATTCCTTTGTCTGCACATCTAAATCACATCTACGTATTTCTATCCAATTAGGATAAGTCATTCACAGTGCATCTTTTGTTTCTTTTTATTCATTACAGTGCAGTCGGGTTTGGTTGATTTCTTGCATTCAGTGGTCATATGGTAGCCATACAAGGGTTTGCCGTGAAATTTCCCCTATAGGACTGATACTATATGCGAAAAAGGAAATTAAAGTAAAACTACAATCGGGGAACAATGGAACACAATAAAGGTGACAAAGAAGCCTACTGTTAAGTCAATGTTTTCATGTAGCCTATAACACAGGGTACAGTCAGCAGCAGGTTGGAAGGGATAGAGTGGTAGTGTATTACAGCACAGTACTCACCATTTGCAGGCAACCTTTTCCGCTTCGTTTATAACGGGTAGGAGGAGATATCTCTGACTCACAAGGGGAGGCCGCCAATTGTGACATTCAGATACTGCGCATAAGAAAAGCTCATGGCCAGAGGTGTAATGTGGCAAAGCACCAAGATGCACTTCTCAGCCGTTGTCGAGAAAATCGACAGTTAAAAGAAACCGTTGCGGTGAAATACTCTCTACGACTAACATTTTTCTACAGCGTTGTGGCGCAGCGGTAAGCGCTCGGGTTCGTAATCCGAAGGTCGCCGGATCGAATCTCGCGCCATGCAATTTTTTTATTATTAGTTTTTTGTAATTCAAATATTGTTGTTGTCGTTGTGGTCTTCAGTCCTGAGACTGGTTTGATGCAGCTCTCCATGCTACTCTATCCTGTGCAAGCTTTTTCATCTCCCAGTACCTACTGCAACCTACATCCTTCTGAATCTGCTTAGTGTATTCATCTCTTGGTCTCCCTCTACGATTTTTACCCTCTACGCTGCCCTCCAATACTAAATTGGTGATCCCTTGATGCCTCAGAACATGTCCTACCAACCGATCCCTTCTTCTGGTCAAGTTGTGCCACAAATTTCTCTTCTCCCCAATCCTATTCAATACTTCCTCATTAGTTATGTGATCTACCCATCTAATTTTCAGCATTCTTCTGTAGCACCACATTTCGAAAGCTTTTATTCTCTTCTTGCCCAAACTATTTATCGTCCATGTTTCACTTCCATACATGGCTACACTCCATACGAATACTTTCAGAAATGACTTCCTGACACTTAAATCAATACTGGATGTTAACAAATTTCTCTTCTTCAGAAACGCTTTCCTTGCTATTGCCAGCCTACATTTCATATCCTCTCTACTTCGACCATCATCAGTTATTTTGCTCCCCAAATAGCAAAACTCCTTTATCATTTTAAGTGCCTCATTTCCTAATCTAATTCCCTCAGCATCACCCGACTTAATTAGACTACATTCCATTATCCTTGTTTTGCTTTTGTTGATGTTCATCTTATATCCTCCTTTCAAGACACTGTCCATTCCATTCAACTGCTCTCCCAAGTCCTTTGCTGTCTCTGACAGAATTACAATGTCATCGGAGAACCTCAACGTTTTCATTTCTTCTCCATGAATTTTAATACCTACTCCGAATTGTTCTTTTGTTTCCTTTACTGCTTGCTCAATATACAGATTGAACAACATCGGGGAGAGGCTACAACCCTGTCTTACTCCCTTCCCAACCACTGCTTCCCTTTCATGTCCCTCGACTGACAATATGAACTTAGCAGGCAACTACGCTGTTATGCGGCGGCTCGTTTCGGCCCATTCAACATCTGTCCTTCAAGTGTAACGAGCGAGTAACGGAGTTTATATTTCATACATGCCGCAGCAAATTTGTGTTCGTGGGGTCTCTATTCTAATTCGAACGTTTGACTTACGCTACACGTATTCGTTTCGGAATACCGTTTCTACGCCTTCCGTTAAGTATACTTGGTTAACATTATGGAGACAATTAATAACATTTGTGAAATACAACTTTGTTTGCGGAAAACGTAATGATGTTCGAAGTCGCCCGTTTTAGCGCGACAAACGACTGTCAACAACTTATTATATGCATAATTGTTGCAACTGATTGCCGGGAATTATATATATATATATATATATATATATATATATATATATGAATTACTAAAAACAAATACAAAAAAAAGGGTTTCATGGCGCGAGATTCGATCCGGCGACTTACGGATTACGAACCCGAGCGCTTACCGCTGCGCCACGACGCTGTAGAAAGCTATTAATCGTAGAGAGTATTGCACGGCAACGGTTTCTTTTAACTGCCGTTTTTCTCAACAACGGCTGAGAAGTGCATCTTGGTGCTTTGCCACATTACACCTCTGGCCATGAGCTTTTATTAAGCGCAGTATGAATCGAATCTGAATTTCACAATTGGCGGCCTCCCCTTGTCAGTTATATTGGGGTTTCTAGGATTACTGAGTGTGTGAGGGGCGATTCCGTGTCAAATATAGATGCAGCTGCAGTAGCTGAAGGCAGTTCGTTGATACAAGAACTACTTTAATGCTGTCTGTCTACAATCATTGGATTCTGAAGCTGTTAGCGTAGGTGACGAGCGAGCCCGCTGTGCTACTATATGCGAGAACGTCTCGCGTTACTCGGCCGTAGGGTGGACGGCCCAATGTGGCTGTCGCTATCAATATGTCAGGCTGCGTCTTCCCCTCAGTGGCACTGCTCAAGGAAGTTTCCTGTTGGTACCTCGGAGGAGACAGGAGAAGCTGGATCCCCGGCGTCGCAGTTCTAAGGTGGCAGAAAAGTGCTGAGCTGCCCATTCGCCGAATGCTCAGGTGGCAGACAAGGATTCGAGAGATCTGGCGACGGTAGTGGCCGCATCAACATCAGCTTGGCGCTCTCCCTCACAGACCGTACGTCGCGTTGCTGTCCAGCTGTTCGACGAAGACGACTGCGTCTGTTTGACTTCGAGGAAGTGTCTTAGTGTTTGTGTGTCACGAGGAAATTTTCTGGAACAGAGTCAGTGACCGATGAGTGGCTATTGTCACGGTGCAGTCAGTCAGGCTGCTAAACCTCCCTGTAGGCTGTTCCACACCCAGGTGAGGCGCGAAACTCTGACAATAAGGGCGGCAGCTTTTGCTGAGCTGTTCAACTGGCAGAGTCGTAGACCAGCGGCAGCTAGTGCCCGTCTCCTAGCGCTCTGTCTTCGGCTTCCGGCATCGCTGCAGTTCATCCTGTTACGCATTTGTACGTGATGCATATTCTGAAGATTTTCCCAATGTAAGCATTACATAGAACTGCCAAAATCACGTATTTTGAAGAGGACAAAGAATCTGTAAAACTCTCTGGGACTCGAAAGTTTACTGCCTTCTGCAATATGAAAACTACTAGGTGCGTCTGAAGACAGCCGCTGCTTGATCGAGGCAAAGACTACACAGCAGACATGGAAAAAATAACTTAAATGATAGAAATAACAGGTGAGAAACAAGTAGCCGTTACTGCAATAACCGCTCATCTGTTATTAGCCATTATTTTAAAAGCTGCCAATAGTGCATGGCGCCATCTGAGATCTGACCACGGATAAATGAACAGAGCAGAGGGACAGACCATCTAGAAGTTACTCGATAGCTAATGGAAATAACTGCAGTACTGAGCGCCATTTGTGTACTGAAGTGAT
This sequence comes from Schistocerca piceifrons, assembly GCF_021461385.2. Classification (NCBI taxonomy): domain Eukaryota; kingdom Metazoa; phylum Arthropoda; class Insecta; order Orthoptera; family Acrididae; genus Schistocerca; species Schistocerca piceifrons. Next base: position 203,524,097 of record NC_060141.1, on the reverse strand, counting down.
TACTACGCTCTTGTGCTATCTAGCTGCATAGAACGACCATGAAGAATCTGTGCTTCTATGGAAATAACCATTGATAGGTGACTATGACTATTAATCTGTGGAAGTTATTTGCTCACACTGAAGTGTTGGCAGAAGAGCCAACACCGTGTTGCTAGAGGAGGCCGAAATGCATGCTTTTAAACTCACGCAGATTGGCGTGAGGTCTGGAACAAGGTAAAGTAATTATCCTATAAAGAATAGAACGTAGTTCTTGGAATACTTAACTTTAATCCGTAATTGGTGTACATCGCTCTTGACGGTACATTAATAACAATCTCAATACAAACTGGTAATGGCGCCTTGCTAGGTCGTAGCAAATGACGTAGCTGAAGGCTATGCTAACTATCGTCTCGGCATATGAGAGCGTATTTGTCAGTGTAGCATCGCTAGCAAAGTCGGCTGTACAACTGGGGCGAGTGCTAGGAAGTCTCTCTAGACCTGCCGTGTGGCGGCGCTCGGTCTGCAATCACTGACAGTGGCGACAAGCGGATCCGGCGTATACTAAGGGACCGCGGCCGATTTAAAGGCTACCACCTAGCAAGTGTGGTGTCTGGCGGTGACACCACACACACTTCTTGTTCTCTGGGAGTTACGCATTACCACAACAGGTAACCTGGTAATTGCTAAATGTGTCCTGAACTCCAGCAAGTCGTAGCAGCTGAAAATTTTTCCAGAGAGGACAGATATTCGACTGAAACTAGTATTTTCGTACTTATACGAAAATAACCAGAGACCGTCGAGGTTGTCCACAGAGTTTACAAATAACTGGATTTTCATTGCCATTAACGTCACTCACAAGCCACCACACATTCAGTTTCCTTGAACCAGCTAGCGCCGCGCAAGCGAAACAACCTGCATTACTAACAACTGAAAAAAAGATCAAGATCTCAACATACGTTTGGCATATTTAGCTATAAGACCACAACGAAACAAAAAAAATTGAAGTTTGTTAACTAACGAAAAAGTTCCAGAATGGGCTATGAAATTGCTAGAGCCGTTTCTAGATGTATTCCCACCCTAGCTGATAACTGAAACATAACGACCTTTCTTTTAACTACCATTGGTCCGCTGATATCCATCAACCGCCCTCTCCACTCCCAACAGCCAATGGTACAACGAAGATAATCTCTTATTATGGGTTTAATCAGTAGACTGAGGTGACTAGAAATTTTCATTTTCTTGGGACAGTCCTTAATGTTTGATCTCCACCCTTTGCTGCTCACAAAATTTTGCCGCAGAGGTGGCCACCTAGTCTTGCCTAATGGTAGAAACGGCCCTGGAATTCAGATGTCTGGGCTGGCACGCGACTAGGATGGCCAGTTCACTACCCTAAGAGGTAGGACATGAACACTGGTTTGAGCTTCTCCTTCACTGTTATTTTTTTCCTTAATGCGATTTCATCCCCCCTCGCCCCATGTGGGCAGAGCGGTGCGCCTGCAGCGGTGCACTCAATCCGTTCTTCAGCCATGGGACTATACACTTGGTGTGACGTCACATGTGCTGCACTGTTGTTGAAATAGCTCGTTAATATTTTATAAATTTTAGACTTTATTTACTTATTTTAAAGTTTATTTGTGTTAATATTTGCCGTGAAAGTAACGTATTAGTAGACTTTCATTAATCTCAGTCTTTCTTCCTGTGTTATTGACTTGAGTGGTCTATTATTTGTGAGTGTGCTTTAGTCGTTCGTCTAAGCCTCGCGCCTCAGTCGTGTGTTTACATTTTGGGGCGTGCATTGCAGCTGTAGCGGTTATAAGCTAAGTACTGACAAACTTATTTGTGCTCTGTAATACAGTTATTAAAATTAATAGATTTCAGCGGTGTTGCGTTCCGTTTGTGGCGAAATAACGACTTAATAAACTTTTGTAATCGTTCGCTCGCTGTGTTTTATAGAGTTTTCAGTGTGTTGAAGTCATTTAGTAAATTTCGTTCTTTAGTTTTCAACTGACGTTTATTATTCTTTCTAGTGAAATATTTCAGTAAAATTTTCAATCAGTGTTTTAACTTCGCTTAGTGTTACAGTGGTCGTTTCAATTTTTTGGTTTTAGGTAATAATTTTGTGAAGTTTTGGTGGTATTGGTATCGGCTGTGTTGTAGTAGTAGTACACAAGTAGCTGCTTTCTTAGTAGGCAGAGAGTTTCGAGACCATTATTGTTAGTTCTTAAATAGTTCTACTGGTGTAACTGAACTTTAGTAACGAAGAGGTATAGTTTTTTTTCAGTAACTGTAAAATTTTACCATGGGTGAAAAGTGTCGGCTTAGTCGTAGGTTTGTGAGTAGTCGATTACGGTGTGGGATTTGTTCAAATCATTTTCATTGGGGGGAATGCAGTGGGGAAGCTAGCGGTCATTTTAGGGAGATACTCTCCTGGAAATGTAGAATCTGTAGTAGAAACAAGTCAATAGAGGAGCAGGAGCGTAAGATCTGTGCCCTTCAGGTGCAGTTGTAATGCGCAAAGGAGGAACTAGATAGGTTGAGGAAGGTGAAGGGTGGTGGGGAATGGGAACTGGCTGTTGGCAAGGAGGTAGCTAGGAAGAGTAGGTATTCAGACAAGTTTTACTTTGCATACTTGCAATAGATACGACCAACTATCGGAGGTGAGTGGAGAGGAGCCTCGTGTAACTGTACATGTAGGTAACTTGCAGCAGTCCTCAGCAATTAGGAGGCTTAGGTTAGTTGAAAAGTCTAACAGAAAGATGAAGGTTCTGCTGCTAGGTACTTCGCATCGTAGAGGTGTGGGCGAGCAGTTGCAGGAAGTGTTGGAGAGTGAGTACCAGGTCACCAGTATTGTGAAGCCTAGTGCGGGGTTGGCTCAGGTGACTGAAAGCATAGGGGAGTTATGTAAGAATTTTACGAAGGAGGATCAGGTAGTGATAGTGGGTGGAGCAGGGAACAGTCTCCACAGGGACAGGGGATATGATGTCTGTAGTGACGTGGTTAAGATAGCTACTCAAACTGGTGACACTAATGTACATTTCATGCAACTGTTTCAGCGTTATGATCGGCGTCACCTTAATGCGGCTGTTACGCGCGTTAATGTGGGGCTGGGGAGAGCACTGATGGCGGAGGGAATGGATCACATCTCAGTGGTGCCAGTTGGGTCTATCAGTAGATGGGGTTTCACTAGGCGTGGCCTGCACCTCAATAGGTATGGGAAGGGGAGACTGGCTAAGCATATAGGTGACAGTGTATTGGGTGGTGGTAGTGGTGTCACTCATCGAAAAATTCCTGCAGTAGTTGGTGTTAGAGCTGCACCTTTTTTTTTCAGCTTAAAGGAAGTGCTTAAAGGAAGTGCCTCTAACTAAGGGCTCACGTCCAGAGCATGTAATGTTTCCAAGTAGAGAAGGAATTAGTATATTTCATCAATATATAAGAGGTATTAGAGATAAAGTTAGTGAACTGCTAGTAGATGTTAACTCTGAAGTTATTGGTATATCAGAGCACCACTTAAATAATTTGATAATTCAGAGGCTTCCTTTACCAGGCTACAGATTAGCTGGCTGTTTCTCAAAGAGTTCCTTGCGGGGTGGGGGAGTGGCTCTGTACGTAAAAAAACAGTATTTCATTTGAATCCATAGAGGTATCACGACACTGCACTGAACAAATATTTGAAAGTGGTGTAGCATTAGTTGAATTTAGTGAAACTAAACTTCTAATTGCTGTTGTTTATGGGTCCCCTAACTCTGACTTCAGAGCATTTTTGCTTAAGCTATAGAGGGTTCTTCATTCACTTTGTACAAAGTACCAGAAAGTAGTTATGTGTGGTGACTTCAATATTACTTTTGTATATGATTGTGCAAGAAAAAGGATTTTGGTACATCTCCTAAATTCGTATGATCTGATGCAAACTGTGTTTTTCCAACTAGGTTGCGGGGGAACAGTAGCACAGTCATAGACAATATTTTTCTTCATTATTCATTACTAGATGGGCATTCTGTTAGTAAAAGGGTGAATGACCTTTCAGATCATGATGCACAAATTTTAACACTAAAAGGTTTTTGTATTCAAACCAATATCATATTTAATTAAAAACTGCGTAGGAAAGTTAATCCAACACCAATAGAGAGTTTTTTAAAACTTGTCATAGAACAAGAGTGGCAAGATGTTTATAGTGTCGGTAATATAGATGATAAATGCAATGCTTTCCATAACACATTTCTCATGCTCTTTGAGAGTTGTTTTCCATTAGAACATTCTAAATGGGGTACTAGCAATAATGAACAGCTCGGTTGGCTGACTAGTGGGATAAGGATATCATGTAGAACAAAGCGGGAATTATATCAAAATGTTAGAAGTAGTCACAGTCAAGCTACAGTAGCCCATTACAAACAGTATTATAAGGTGCTTAAAAATGTTATTAGCAAGGCAAAAAGTGTGTGGTATACAAATAGAATAGCTAATTCACAGGATAAAATTAAAGCCATATGGTCAGTTCTGAAGGAAGTGTCTGGTCAGCAGCACAAGGTCGATTATATAAAGTCAGTTCGCAGTAATAATATTTCTGTTACTGATAAATCAGATATATGTACAGTATTTAACAATCATTTTCTGATTATTGCTGGTGAATTAAGGGGCTCATGAAAAGTTCAATTTTTACTTTTTTGCGTTTTCTGAATCTGCAGACTATTACCTTTTAATAGATATATAATTTATTCAATTCCGAAGACTACAACTATCTTTAAATTTTTTTTGAAATGTGTTCTACATGGGCGTGACCCACTGTGGCACTGGTAAACTGCTGTCAAATGGTGTTATTATTAACGTCCGTGTTTATCAGGTACATTTTAGTGATGTGAGATAAAGTATGTGTTGTGGCTAACCGGTGATGGTTCAATATATATCGCTGGTGTGATTGTCGATTGTTTCATGTTTATATACTCTGTCGTTATCTCGAAAATATTCGTAATTAATTCTGTTTCTTGAGTCTCTGTTTTGTTGAAGTATAATAATGGGTAAAAGTAAAGTAATTAGAAATCCTCTGAAGGCTTTTAAGAAAAGGAGAAATGTTGGAAAGCCAAAGGTATGAGTTATTACTGTAAACAATAAAGACGATAACCAAGTAAGTGAACCTAACCTCTCAAGTACACCTGCCCATAGCCGTCAAAGTGGGAAAGAAAATACTTCACAGAAGAAGCTTGGTTCAATGAGTGAAAACTATGAATGTTTTATGGGCGAATCGGATGTGAATGAAATATTTGATATGTCGGTTCCCAAAGGAATTTTTTCAAACTGTGTAAGATGTATTCATTGTAGTGAAGTTGGTCTGGAACTCTCCATAATAAAGCACGTAGGACTTGCTAGTGAAATACAACTGAAATGTGATAAGTGTTCATACATGACCACCTTTTGGAACAGTGTTGCAGTAACTGCAACTGAAGAAAATGGTAGCAAAATCTACGAACACAACAACGAGCGATGCTTGCTTTAGACAAGGAACGCCTTCGGGCTGCAGACAGGGCTGTAAAGAGTCTAGAAATACAAGCAAGAGTAAACAGGAGGAGGAACAAGAGGAAGCTGGAGGAGGAGTTTGCAGAGGACGAAGATAATCCATCCTACGGACCTGGAATGCACTAAAAAGTTAATCCAATCTTTGTCGCTCGATTCCCAAAACTTTTATTTTCTCATACAAATTACATGCTTTCTAAGGATCTTCCAAACATATTTGTTTCAAACTTTCAGTAAATGTTACACAGTACCTTCTGCATAATTTAACACAGCCTTTTTCCAAAAAACTGTATATTTTTGAATATATAAATAAAAAATTGCAAAAAAATTTTGTGAATTTTCATTACAATTGAAAAAAAAATCATCTTTAATAACCAAACTAAAATTTTGTAAAATCCCTGTGTTTAGTTGTAGCCCATATTCCAATAAATAATCTGTAAAAAGTTCAACTTCCTACCCCAAATACTTAGTGAGGAAAGATGTAATTTATAAGCGTTATTTTAACATTGCAAGTATAGGGCGTTCCGGAGCCCCTTAAATAAAAATTTAGTTTCTACAGGTAATCATACAAATTTCTTAGCAAATGCCTTTCCAAGATTGACGTCTGAAATACACATCTGTGATACAGAATACAGGGAGATTGAGTCAATAATTAAATCACTGAAGGCTAAGGACTCTCATGTTTATGATGGAGTGTCTAGCAGAATATTACTGTGCTGTACACGTTAGCCCTGCATTTAGCCATATTTGTAATTTTTCCTTTAGGAATGATCAGTTTCCTTAGCGATTAAAGTACTCAGTAGTAAAGCCGATTCATAAAAAGGGAGAAAGGGATAATGTAGATAATTTTAGACCTATTTCTATGACATCAGTGTTTGCAAAAGTTATCGAAACGGCTGTGTATGTAAGGATAATTGATCATTTTATATCACACGATTTGCTATCAAATGTACAATTCGGCTTTAGAAGTCGTTTGACAACTGAAAATGCTATATTCACTTTTCTCTGTGAGGTACTGGATGGGCTAAATAAAAAGTTTCGAACGCTTGGCGTATTTTTTGATTTAACAAAGGCATTTGACTGTGTTGATCTCACAATATTGCTCCAGATGTTGGACCATTACGGAATAAAGGGAGTAGCTCACAATTGGTTCACCTCTTACTTTAGCAACAGGCAGCAAAAGGTCATTATTCACAGTGCTGATAACGGCTGTGATGTGGGATCTGAGTGGGGTAATGTCAAGTGGGGGGTGCCCCAGGGATCAGTGTTGGGGCCACTCCTGTTCCATATTTATATAAATTATATGCCCTCTAATATTATGGGTGACTAAAATATTTCTGTTTGCTGATGACACTAGCTTGGTACTAAAGGATGTTGTGTGCAACATTGACTCTGTTTCAAGTGGTGCAGTACATGACCTCAGTTCATGGCTTGTAGAAAATAAACTAGCGTTAAATCATAGTAAGTCTCAGTTTTTACAGTTTCTAACACACAATTCAATAAACCCTGACGTTTTAATCTCACAGAACGGGCATATGATTAGTGAAACTGCACAGTCCAAATTTCTAGGTGTTCAGATATATAGGAAGCTGTCGTGGGAAGGCCATGTTCAGGATCTTGTTCAAAGACTTGATACTGTCACTTTCACTATTCGAACGGTATCAAAAGTGAGTGATAGCTCGACACGTAAATTAGTCTACTTTGCTTATTTTCATTCACTTACGTTGTATGGTAGTATGTTTTGGGGTAATTCTTCCCATTCTACAAGGATATTTTTGGCTCAGAAACGGGCGGTTCGGGCAAAAAGTGGTGTGAGTTCGCGAACCTCTTGTCGACCTCTGTTCACGAGTCTGGGTATTTTGACATTGGCCTCTCAATATGTATATTCCTTATCGTCGTATTTCCAAGAATAAGCAGCTTTCACTCAGTTAATACTCGGCAGAAATCAATCCTCCATTTGGATCGGACTTCCTTAACTCTTGTGCAAAACGGTGTGCAGTATACTGCTGTATCCGTTTTCAATAAGCTGCCACACGAATTCCAAAATCTTAGCAGTAATCTACGCGCTTTCAAATCATGGGTCACTCCTTCTATTCTGTCGAGGAGTTCCTTGAAAAATTAAGCTTATTCTTATTGTATTGCTGATAGCGTTTACTTAAACTTGTGGACTAACTTTTTTTCAGGTTCATGAACATTTATTTTTATCTATTATTGCTTTTGTATTGTAAGTTCATGTACTGACACGTTCCATGACCTTGGAGATTTGCTCCTCAATTTGTTCCTATGGAACTTGTGTAAATAAATAAATAAACGCACTTAGGGGCCAACATACCAGATTAAGACACAATGACAATGATTGAAGAACAGTAGTGAAATAATAAGATATTTAAAGACTGCCGTAATAGGATGGCTGGGTATTTTTAAAGCGGTGATAATAATATGGTTAGATAGCACAGTTTAAAAACTCATGAAGAGCACTAAAATACGCTCGGAAAAACGCTGGAACAACGCCTGAACTTCATAGAAGAGACACCGTTAGAAACAGAGCACTGCACACTTTCAATAAAACTCGACGGGAACTGCCCTATAATATTAGACGAAAGGAAAAGTAGTTGCATAGAGCGAGAGAAGAGAATGGTGGGGATGGGAACTGAGGGCTAGTAAGAGGGAGCAGTCACTATGAGGTAGGGATGGGTGTTACGGGGACAGGAACAAAGGAATAGCTGGCTTTGGGATCTGTGAATTTGAAAGGAAAATGGAGTGGGGAGCGGCAAGGAAGAGGAAAAAGAGGTGTAGGTGTGGGAGGGTTGAGAGGAAGGGGAGGTAGCCTGTGGGGAGGTGGAGAGGGTGGGATAGCTTCAGAGTTCGTAGGAGGAGTATATTTTGGGGCTGAGTTCATGATCTGAGACAGGGAGATGGTTGAAATTTCTTTGGGAGAGGTGGAGGTGGAGGTATAAGTTGTGCAAGTAGATCATTGGTCGGATGTGTAGGTAGAGGCTTGGCAGCGACCTAGGATTAGAAAGAAGAGAGGACACAATAGGATTGCTGGAGGCGAGTGTGTAGATTGTGTAGAATATCTGGAGGTTTTCTATATGAATGAGGAGAGGCGTGAGTGTGATGGTAAAGGATTGTTGTGGGGAAAGGTATGCAGATACGGAGAGCGAGGTGGAAACAGTGGCATTCGAGAGTGTGGTGGGACTTACACAATTTGAGTGGGGCAGATATCCAGGCAACAATGGCATAGCAAAGGATGGTATGAATCAGGAATTTGTATGTGTGAAGGATAGTGGAGGGAGGTAGTCCCCATGTTTGAACCATTAGTGCTTTTAGTATAGTGTAGGCTTTCTGTAGGATTGTTAATGACTGAGGTTTCCGCATTAGGTGTTTTAGTGTGCTAGTGAACTGGATAGGACGGTCATAAATGATGAGGAAGAAGTAATAGGTATGGAAGGAGCAGATGGTGTGTCCTACAACTATTCAGGAGCCATTGATTACTAGAGAAGGTAAACTGATTGAGGTGGATTTGGAGGGATCTCTGGAACTTATAGAGTGTAGGATAGAGAGTGACGAAAGTCGTGTCATCAGCATACTGAAGGATTTAGATTGGAGGTGGTGGTTTGAGCACGCTAGCGGTGTATAAGAGGCGAAGGAGAGTGGAGAGAACGGAACCTTGGAGCACACCTGCTGTGAGGTGAATGGCACAGGAAACTGTGTTGTTAAGAATGACAAGAAACAGGCGACTGGACAGAAAGGATGCATAGTTGATTGGCAGTGCATAAGTCTGGAGTTTGGAAAGGAGACCTGTGTACCACATGTGGTCAAACGTTTCCTCTAGATCAAGGGAGACAAAGATAGCAGATTAACAATTTTTGAGCTGTTAGGATAAGATATGGGTGAGGGTAAGAGCTGGTCATCATCAGAGGAGGATTGACAGAAGCCACACTAGGTAGTAGGAAGAAGATACCATTGGTGCAAGTGGCTGTGTTTGTGTTGGGAGAGGATGAATTCAAATACCATGCTAAACACTAAGGTGAGGCATATGGGCAGTACAAGAAGGTATCAGAGGGGAAGGGGGGGGGGAGTTGGGGAACAGTAGGATTTTTTAGGTTTTCGATAGGTCAGGATGGTAGCTGCTGCAGAAGATAGTGATATACAGGGTGGCAAGGGCGATGAGGGAAGAGAGAGGCCATCCTTTGAGGTGTGGCCATAACCAGAGGATGTGTTTTGCATTCTGTGAAGTACTTGTTTCACGTCCTGTGGTGTGAATGAGTGGTTAATTCTGTATATGGTATGTTGTTCAAGTATTGGAAGCTGTAGGACAGGGTTGGGATGGTAGTATATGTATAAGAATAGTAGGTTACCGGAAGCAGTAAAAATAAGCATCGTCAGGAATGGAGAAGATGTCAGAAAGATAGGATGCAAAGTGATTGGCTTTGCTAAAGTCATCAGGTGATAGAATACTGTTATGTAGGGTTGGGTAGTGAGGGATGGGATGGGTGCCAGTAAGTCAGTGAAATGCTTGCCAGCACTTAGAGGTGTTAATAGAGAGTGCAGTATTGAGGCTGGTGCATGTCTGTCACCAGTCTTGGTATTCCTTGGCATAGAGTAAATTTCTAATGTGTTACTCTATCTACCAGTGGTATGTGAGTATGTCCTGGTCTAGAGTCAGTAGGAAAGAGTGATATAAGTGATGAGATTCATGGTGAGGGAGTATGGCCTGTGGTGGGGTAGAATGGCGATGAGGATATATGGCTTCAGTGGAGATTTGGGTGGATATAGGATCTGATGAGGTCTGCTGCAGGAAGCACGGGTGAGATCACTGGGTTGGTGGAACGTTATTCTTTCTGGTTGGTATAGAAATAGTCATAGACGGATTTTTGGATGGAGATTGGGATCGGGTGTATGGGAGAGGAGTAGGGTGTAGGATATGGTGAGGAGGATGGGTAGGTGGTCACTTCCAATTGGGTCGAGGACCTCTGCAGTGAGGCATCTAAGGAGGCTGGGAGTGCTCCGATGACTTCTGGGATGGCGTTGCTTTCAGGACGGGCGTGCTGTGGGGTTGGGACATTATCGTCTTGGGGGAGTCAATATACTGAAGCACCCACCAGCGTTCTGCAGGGGATCGACGTTGGACGTTGAGGTCAGTGGCAGTAATGAAGGTGGAAACTGCCTAGAGATTAAGTGACAAATGTTAAAGTCCCACCCATAAGAAATACATTTGATAGAAAGTATTCTAACTCCGAGTTACTGTATACTCAATATACATCTACACTCCGCAAGCCACCTGACGGTGCGTTGCAGAGGGAAATGTAGCAGATCACATTTTGCAGGAGCTCAGAGTTAACTGTACCCCCCCCCCCCCCCCCCCAGGAATGTGGTAGTAAGAATAGCTGACATTTATAAAGTAATGTTAAAAGTAACTGGTATAAGAAAAAAAACTGTAACTCCGATATCTGTTGCTCGAGAACAACTTTTTGGCGCACATCTACTACACATGGTGTTACAATGTCCGATAACGGTCGCACCAGGTAATCCCATACGAAAAGAAACAAGAGATAAACGCATGGAAGGAAAATATTTCTATGTGATACAGGAAACGAAGAAGGTAATGCACCCTTACGGCAAGAGAAAGAGGACCGAGTCTTGCAGTAGAGTATCCAATCCTAAAGGAGCAATAGGGGCGCTACTTGTTGTGCACTGCAGATCGGAACATTCTTGTGCGGGGTTAATTTGCCGTTTGAGGGCGGTGGCACGCCGCCCAGGGGTTTGCCGCGCTCAGATAAGCGCGCTCTATAGCGGCCAGGTGGGCCCAGGGGAAGCCCCGGGCCGGTCTGGCGATAGCAACGCCGCCAATCGGCCGCGCGCTGAGGCTGCGGCTGCGGCCAGACTGCGCCCCCGGGATTCGGCCATGCTCCGGCCTGTGTGCGCGCCGGGTAGCCGCTTCAGCCCGCATCGCCAAATACACGCCGCGCCGCTGCGCTGCGCGCACATAGCCGTATACACGGATTGCGTGTCGACTATGCGCCCGGCTCTCTCTACCATACACGCTGCAGCCTATCAAGGCACGCTATTACTGCACTTCCATTTGCATCTGCGACAATGTGTATTTGCAGTCTCCGTAGTGCAGCTGTAACTTCTTCGATCCCCTTTTCTGTAAACTTACTGCTACTGCCTCGGAAAAGTCACATCTAATAGTGACCAATGGTGTACCTCTTTTCGTTTTAACAGTGCTGTTCTATTTTGGGGTTCGTTCCTGGGACGTCAATAAAAGTGCTTGACGCAGTGGTGCGACTACATGAAATTTATACTTTTGGCTCTTTTACCATGACTGTTTTGTACTTTTGCTTAAAAATATTCGGAATTCTATGAAGAAGAAATATACATATAAAAATATATTGAATTCTAGTGGAACCAATAGTGTGGTACAGCTCCAGCCTACCGAGTCGTATCACATTGGTTTGATAGCAAACACAGAGCGAACGTAGAGATACGCTACTAGAACCCTTGTATTTCAGCATAACCCACATCAAATTGAAAGCAAATGGTTGTTGGACGTAACTGCGAGGCTCTGGAGGAAAGGCAACATTGTTCTCGCAATTACAGATAAAATTACAGATCGGTATTCAGTGTAAAACGGATGAAATCGGCTGCAACAAGCATTTACTTTTCGTAGGAATCATGGGAATTTGAGACGTTAAAGTATGTGCTTAATTAGTCGTTTTTCCGTTGCTCAGTGTGGAAAACGCAATAACATTTGTTTCCATGACCAAGCAGACAAACGGTTGTGCCTCGCATCTACCTCATGGCGAAATCTTCATGGATTCGCACTTTGCCCATGATATTGACCCGCTATGAAACAGTGTGAAGCAGACTGATTATTATCAAGAAACAATAATTAAAGAAACTTGGGAGACGAAGTACCATCTGCAACAACACCACTTGCCATTCCCATCGAAAACGTGATGAACGGAGGTGGTTGTAACAGCCAGACGTGTCATGTCTGGTCTTGTTTAGTTAATTACTTGTGTGTTCAGCAAACAATGTTCATGAAACAGACATCGGTGCCTGCCTGCAACGTCCCGTGGCGTTGCATGTTCAGGCAAAGGTCAGCGTTGACCCCAGAAAGCGCGCTCTCTCTATCAGTCTATAAATATTGTTACACTAAAATCTGTCCATTTACATGTGTTTGTTCAGTAAAAACGACTAATTACTTCTGTTCTATATTTCGTCTATGGTAAATCAAGAGTGTTAAGCAGAAACATTTAGGATATACTTCATTCGAAAAAAGTTACCCTATCTGTCAGTCTTTCTCGAACAGACTGTCAGACGGATATATAGTTGCGTATCTTACCTCTTTCTCTGCCTTACAGGGTTTCGTTAAAAAGTGTAATTTTTCTATCCGTTGTTGTACTTTTGAACGTCTGTCTTATCTTCAGACTTAGATGGGCTATTAACAACTAACATCATATGTCAATAAATATGCTGTAAGGCTGTAGTTACCATTTCCAGCTCCTTAAAGATAGGCCTGCAAGATTTATGTGAATGTTTAATTTTTTGAATAAGGATGAGTTTCCTTTCTATAGATGAGGATGTGACATGTTCATTTTACAAATCGTTGTTCTGTATTGCATCCATCGTGTGCTATTTTGCTTTATTTTCTCATCTATATTTGAAAAGTGATTACTAAAAATATCTGTCTCATACGAACTGTCTTTTACAGTGCTTCCGTCTCATTTAATAGAAATAATGTCGTATTTTATAGCTCCTCTCTTTGTCTCTCTTTCAACTGTGTTCTACATTGATGTCATTTTTATTTTCTGATCTGTCAACTTTAGACAAATTTGCATACTCCTGTATTATTTTACAACATTTCTTAATATGTTACAGTACTATTCATGATTTGAAAATATTTCCCTATCATTACTACTTTTGGTTATTTTGTAAAAGTCCTTTCTTCGTCATGGTGAGATTCTAATGCCTTTAAGTATCCAAGGTTTGTTGAATGACGTTTTATTGTTGTCTTTATTTATATTTTTAGGAAAACTCTTTCGCAAACGGAAAAAATCTCATAGAATTTTTGAGATGGCATTAGGTTCATTGTAAACTTCCTCGTAAATTTTCCATATGTTTTTCATTACCCTGCCCCACTGTATTCGTACAGTTTACTAAACTGCACATGGAACTGAACTACATAATGCGTGTAGCTGCACATTATGATCTGACAAGTCGTTTACAGCAGGATATGTATGAATCTCTTCAACTAATCATCATTGTACTAACAGACTATGTATAAGGCTACTACTGCCTTCAACAATTTAGTCGATAAATTTATACCTGACATGAATCTTCAATTGGCTGCCAGCACTTCTAGACACTTTTTATGTCAATACCTTCGAGAAATTTATGTTAAATCATCACTTGTTAATAATAATTTCTTTCTGTCTGCCAGACGACATACTAACCCATTAAAATAGTCCCTCAAGCCTCCCAGTCAGCTGTCGGAGACGGTATACTGTACCACATAAATATTGTATTTTCCTCTGTCAACCCACGAGAACATGCTTCTATAAACCGACCTATGCAGAATTTTCTTATTTACACATTTTTTATTGAGTTTAATGTGACAACTCCTCTTTTATATATCCTGTCTGTACATGAATATGCAGCTAATTAGTGTCAACTTGCATTAAGATAGCCTGTCTTCGTGGTTATACGGTGTTCAGAGAGACAAATGACATCAATTTCTTTCCAACTACAATAGTCCTGCAAAGAAATTAGCAACTGATTTACCAATATTTTACTCTCATAACATACAGATGAAGCAAGTGGGTTTCCCTTCCACTGGTTCATTATAAGATGAACTTGGAGTCTCTATCATTTTCTTTATTACTGTCTGTCTCAATTTTACATTTGACCTAAAGTAGACGTCTTCTCATCCGAACCTAGTAACCACCGGGATTTATATTCGTGTGCTGGTGCCCTCCCTCACCTCCCGCTTCACCCTAACGTGTTTTTGGTAACACATCTGCTACCTTATTCTTACCCATCCCAGCCAAGTGTAAGTTATGAGATGTATATCCCCATCCACCTACAGCAACTACTGGAACAGTATCAACATGCGATTTTGTATGCAACTAAAGAAGCCATTTCAGCTCCTTTTTTGGTAATGATCGAGTATTTGAGATCCTCACTGTGTCGGATTAAGGAAAAACATTGAAGTAATTTAGAAGTGTGCTGCTAGATTTGTTATTGGTAGGTTCTGTAAGCTCACGAGTATTATGTGCAGATGCTTCGTGAACTCAAATTGGATTACCTGGGACGAACAAGACGTTCGTTTCATGAAACGCCATGAGCCGTGGCTGGCTCATGTTATGCATTGGATTAAACCTTGGTTGCTATTCTGTGTTTAGTCTCCCGCGGTTTAGCGATTATGCTGTTATTCTCTCTGTCCACGAAGGCACCAGCGGTGAGTATCGATAGTCGCACCTTGTACTATCTTTGACCTGGCGCTTATAGTTTCCGGCTGTCCTGTGTGCGAGCAGTTGGTCGGTTGGAGTGGAGCAGCGAGGAAATCTCCGCCTTGCGTGGTTTGGCCGGGGCCGCTGGTGGGGTTTTCTCAATTATCATTTAAATAAATTTGCGGGGAGGTTACACCATTGAACTCCATGTTGTGTGCTGGTCGGGTGGAGTGGGAGTTGTTTTGTCGGTGGGTCCACTGACTGTCCATCGGTGGAGTTGCCTTCTGGTTTTCATCGGATCGAGAATAGTTGCGACGACTGCCTGTCTCACCCAAGTGAGCGTTAGTGTTTGAAATCCAGGTTGACCCTCGAAAACTTCTGAGCGCCTTTGGGTGTACTGAGTTTAATTATTTCTTGATCTTTGTATCTCTATGGCTTCTAGTCGATTTTTAAATTAAGGTTGTTTCGCTCTTAAGACGTAGGATTGTTTGGGCCTTCAGCCTAATTTAAAGAACTGTTTTAAGGAAGGCCTTTGGCCTTTTTAAAAATTTAATTTTGTTGAGTCTCAAGTGATGAGCCTTTTGCCGACATTTAAATTAAAGTTGTTTTGCTCTTAAGGTGTCAGATTTTTCGGACTTTCAGCCTAATTGAAAGAACTGCCTTTTATATTTTTGATTTTGGTTTGAATTTTAAGTTAATGGTTTTCAGCTGATTTTAAATAATTGGTCTTGCCCTTAAGGCATGAGACTGTATGGCGTATTCAGTCAGTTATTAAGTTCCAAAAGTTCTGTGTTTTTTTTATTTTCTTGGCTCTTATAATGTTTGGTCAAATAAATAAAACTGTATGTTCAAGTGAAACTGACAGCCGCTTATTTTGGCCACTTTCCACAATTTAAACTAGCTGTCCTGTCCTGCGGGCTTAGCAGGGCGTCTCACACTACTTATAAAATTCAAAGAAGAGGCACTTGTAGCTGACTGCAGAACAGTTGTACTGTCACCTACGTACACTTTGCTTAAGGACCGTGAAGTCAGGATAAGAGAAATTAAAGGTGGTACGCTTGCATTTTCAAGTTATCCCACGAGGAATCTCCTGTATTCAGGAACGATTATTCAAAGCAAAACTGTCTGTTGCAAATTGCCTCAAAAGTGTATATCGTAAGAGTTATGAGCACTACTACATCTTCGATACTGTGAAACAAATCAGTTCTGCTAAGAGCTCCTTGCTTTCCATACATTGAGAGATAGTAGTATGGACCAAAGCAAGGAAAAGAAGTCTATTAAACATCGACTCAAAAGTTCATGCCTTAATAGCTTGAAACCTTTTCGATTTTCCCTCTCATCTTTTACATAAATTTGATTTTTTCCCCTTTTCGTGTCTACTATAACAAAACACACCGGTGCGTGACAAGAGTAAATAAGGATGCAACAAAGTCTAACTAGCAACTTATAACACGTCTGCTGCGTATATATCTGGACACTGTAGTCTAACAGTGCTGCATCGCAGACCTGCCTGTGTCTTTCTGCACATCTGGAGTCCAAACGCACCAGCTTGTGAATTCTGAGTACGAAATTATCACGAAAATAATATGCGCATTGTCTGACATTGACTAAGCCTCTTAATGTATCACAAAGCCAAGAACATGATTACTAAACAAATTCACTTTCTACAAGACTTCAGTTATGAAAATGTTATCTTTAACATATACACAAAGACAAAGCGTATTTAGCCATAAGGGTGGAGTCATCTCTCGATATGTCCGCACGCTCCAGGTTCTATCTGCATTTTCCTCCAACAACGGTGGGTCCTAATCTCTGCTACCACACCTGGGTGAGAGTGAAGTCACGCTCCACCTTCAATAACTGTGAACTTCTCTCCTGTTTGAATGCCTTCTGTCAACAAATCAAAGTGGGAGCTTTACAGAATGATGTGTGCCGGTATTTTGCTTCTCTCCTTACTATTAAAATACGCAACCTTATCAGTCCTTACTTTTTTCCTTTGACTTCTAATGCCAATCTGAATCTGTTCAGCTAGGAGTGTTTTTTATTTGGGACACCTTTCGTATTCATCCGGCAGCATTCGCACCTTTCAGGAGAGCCTGCGCGCGCGGCACGATGACCGGCGATTCTTGGCCAACATCGCCCCAATCCGCAGCACTGGGGAGCCCACTCATGTTGGTCACTCGTGAATTAAGACCGAGAAGCTGAATTAAAACGTAAATATCCGTTATTTGGACCACACTGTGATTTTCATCCTCCTTATTCTAAATTATTCTCTTTACAGCTGTGTAGGATTATACTTGCTCAGTTCGAAGTGTTACAATGTGTAACAATTAATAGCTAATATCCATCTTCGTTCCTCGGCGATCTCCGATGCTGCAGTGGCTGTGAAAGAATTTGCGAGTATCTGCTAAACCAAAGTTTACTGCACCTTTCCGAGCTCTTGACGGTGTAGCTAATTTGGTAGTGCCAAGAGAAATTTAAAGTAATTCTTTCAGAATTAAATGTTTATTGTGGAGCACAGTTACTAAACTCTAACAAAACTGTCTCACAAAAACTGTCCAAAAACTGACACCCAGGTAGCCAATTCGCCACTCCTTATTAACAATTACTAGTTATGCCATCCATTATCAGAAACATAAAAGTTATGGGTTACAATAAAAAACACGCTGGTGTACACAGGCTGACATCACAGAATTATGTATTAGTTCGCTCCTTTCACTCTGCAACATAAAGTTTTATGTGGCTTTTAGTTTTTAGTACTGAAAGTTACAAAATGTATTCGATTACAATACCTTTTATGAAGTTACTTATACCATGAAGATTATTAGTTGGAAAATGTTTCTTGCATTTGTGTATGTTCATTCCATAAATACTAATTAAAAGCTAGTTTCACTTCTTCTGAAAGGCATTCTGATATTTCAAAATGAGATTTGCTTATGTTTTATACTGAATTATTGATTAGTAATAGTCATACCAGCACAGGGGTTTATGAATTCTTGCTAAAATGGAAACGAAATTAATGACAGAATTTGAATCAGTATAGTAAATTGAGTTCTAAAATGGCCAGACAAATGAGAAAGCCTGTAAGTGTGGCAGCCTGATACCTGAGATGAACACTTTACATCACACATATCGTAGTGTTCATACATTGGTACTTTTCATCAATCTCCTCTCCATCCACCTCCCTTGTAGATGCGAATCAAGTACGAAAATTCGTCAAAAATTAAACTTCAATTGAATTCAGTGAACATAAAATGTAACACTGAGTGTTGCAGACCAAATATCCAAGAACTATGAGTTCGTGCTCAAAGTGTAGCTTAACAAAAAGATTCAAATTTAAACTTCATCAATTTCTGCACCCTGTGAAAAAGAAATAAAAGAATCAGTTATACATAATTACAAAAAATATATACTTTATTGGCGTTATATGCTTCACTCATTGCTTGCAAAGATTCCAGCACATTTATGGTAACACCTTCTTCCAGTCTCTTTACAAGCCTCTGGTGCTCCTAGACATATAGCCTCTGTGTTCCATAATACCTCCAAATGTATAAATTTGATTTTTGAACACTGAGCACCAATCCAACATATATAACACAATGCACAAAGAAGAACTATTATAAACATCTTACCCTCAAATATTTAGATATAGTGCTTATATTAAATAGTCTACAATTAAATTATCATTACCCAAATATGACTTAACAGACAGTAACTCCCTAGAAAGATAAAATTTGGTCAGTTCTACAAATACAGGTGCATGTCTTCCCTAAATGACATATGTGGGTAGTTTGTACCTACTCAAATATCACCTCCAAGACAGAACACAAATTTAGGCACAGAGTAGATAGCATGATAATTTGGTTGTGTGTTCCTAGATGTAAGTTACTTGCAATTTCTTTGTGTGACTGTATATTCATTTGACATTATATTTACTCTCTCTGCAAAGTAGTGTGTACTCATAAAATACAGAGAAATTAAATTGGCTGGTTGCTGGGAGGGGACCAAATAGCGAGGACATCAGTCCTGAGAGAAATTAAGTAATGAAAATTTTGTTCAGTAAAAGAAATCGCTATACAGGCTCTGCAGAGTTGTGATCACGAAAGATGAGTAATATTGTGTAGGGACATGCTTTTGTGCAAGTTTTCCTTATATTGATATGTAATTAAAGTCCATATAATGACAAATCTATATGTCAAGCGTGAAAATTACATGATTAACAACTGTTAATCCAGTCATACGTGTCTGTAGGCCAGTGGAGCACTTTCCCACGAAAGGCAAAGGTCCCGAGTTCGAGTCTCGGTCCGGCACACAGTTTTAATCTGCAGGAAGTTTCAAGTAATAACTTTCAGGCACTTTCTATTCAGCCACCTCCTTTTCTAATCCAACAAAGTTACGGTACAGTAAGCCAAAAACTAGACATTACCTTAGCTCATACAAATTAAATCACCTTTCAAAATTCTTTATTTGTACTGTGTGAATAGCATTCACTGTGTCTGTAATAGATATCATCGTTTGACATAACACATTGAAAGTGTATACATTAATTCTCAATAGTAGACTTGCATTTCAACAACTATATGATCCCCCATAAATTATTCGTGTAAGACATGCAATTTCACACCCCTAAAATGCGATAAAAGTGAAATTTTAGTACACAAATGCATCTCTCGACTAACAGATCAAATAAAATGTGAGATTACAAGCAAGTCACTGAGGCTATGTGCACCTATACCACAGAAAAATGTAAAATGCAGGTGTAGTTCAATACCATAACACATACATCAAACTTCTCTAACCATCCTGGTCCTTCACCATTGATCTTCCAATACCCACATTGCCAATAATTCCTAAATACATGAAAGTAACAATGTGTGTGTCTGACAAGAGTGTTGGCTTAATGGGTTCACAAACTGCTATCACTCACATAATCCATTCTGTGTATTATTTAATACATCTTCGCACATATACTATGTTGTTGTTATTGTGGTCTTCAGTCCTGAGACTGGTTTAATGCAGCTCTCCATGCTACTCTATCCTGGGCAAGCTGCTTCATCTTCCAGTACCTACTGCACCCTACATACTTATTAGTCTACTTAGTGTATTCATCTCTTGGTCTCCCTCTTCGATTTTTACTCTCCACGCTGGCCTCCAATACTAAATTGGTGATCCCTCGATGTCTCAGAACGTGTCCTACCAACCGATCCCTTCTTCTAGTCAAGTTGTGCCACAAACTCCCCTTCTCCCCAATTCTATTCAATAAATTCTTATTAGTTATATGATTTACCCACCTAATGTTCAGCATTCTTCTGTAGCACAGCATTTCGAAAGCTTCTATTCTCTTCTTGTCTAAACTACTTATCGTCCACGTTTCACTTCCATACATGGCTACACTCCATACAAATACTTTAAGAAACGACTCCCTGACATTTAAATCTATACTTGATGTTAACAAATTTATCTTCTTCAGATACGCTTCCCTTGCCATTGCCAGTCTACATTTTATATCCTCTCTACTTCGACCATCATCAGTTATTTTGCTCCCCAAATAGCAAAACTCCTTTACTACTTTAAGTGTCTCATTTCTTAATCTAATTCCTTCAGCATCACCCGACTTCATTCGAATATATTCCATCATCCTCGTTATGATTTTGTTGATGTTCATCTTATATTCTCCTTTCAAGACACTGTCCATTCCGTTCAACTGCTCTTCCAAGTCCCTTGCTGTCTCTGACAAAATTACAATGTCATCAGCGAACCTCAAAGTTCTTATTTCTTCTCCATCGATTTTAATATCTTCTCCGAACTTTTCTTTTGTTTCCTTTATTGCTTGCTCAATATACAGATTGAATAACATCGGGGATAGCCTACAACCCTGTCTCACTCCCTTCCCAACCACTGCTTCCCTTTCACACGTCTCGACTCTTACAACTGCCATCTGGTTTCTGTACAAATTGTAAATAGCCTTTCGCTCCCTGTATTTTACCCCTGCCACCTTCAGAATTTGAAAGAGAGTATTCCAATCAACATTGTCAAAAGCTTTCTCTAAGTCTAAAAATGCTAGCAATGTAGGTTTGCCTTTCCTTAATCTTTCTTCTAAGATAAGTCGTAGGGTCAGTATTGCCTCACGTGTTCCAACATTTCTACGGAATCCAAACTGATCTTCCCCAAGGTTGGCTTCTACCAGTTTTTCCATTCGTCTGTAAAGAATTCACGTTAGTATTTTGCAGCTGTGACTTATTAAACTGATAGTTCGGTAATTTTCACATCTGTCAACACCTGCTTTCCTTGGGATTGGAATTATTATATTCTTCTTGAAGTCTGGGGATATTTTGCCTGTCTCATACATCTTGCTCACCAGATGGTAGAGTTTTGTCAGGACTGGCTCTCCCAAGGCTGTTGGTAGTTCTAATGGAAATTTGTTTGCTCCGGGGGCCTTGTTTCGACTCAGGTCTTTCAGTGCTCAGACAAACTCTTCACTCAGTATCATATCTCCCATTTCATCTTCATCTACATCCTCTTCCATTTCAATAATATTGTCCTGAAGTACATGGCCCTTGTATAGACCCTCTGTATACTCCTTCCACCTTTCTGCTTTCCCTTCTTTGCTTAGAACTGGATTTCCATCTGAGCTCTTGATATTCATACAAGTGGTTCTCTTTTCTCCAAAGGTCTCTTTAATTTTCCTGTAGGTAGTATCTATCTTACACCTAGTGAGATAAGCCTCTACATCCTTAAATTTTTCCTCTAACCATCCCTGCTTAGCCATTTTGCACTTCCTGTCGATATCATTTTTGAGATGTTTGTAATCCTTTTCGCCTGTTTCATTTACTGCATTTTTATATTTCCTCCTTTCATCAATTAAATTCAGTATTTCTTCTGTTACCCAAGGGTTTCTACTAGCCCTCGCCATTTTACCTATTTGATCCTCTGCTGCCTTCAATATTTCATCCCTCAAAGCTACCCATTCTTCTTCTACTGTATTTCTTTCCCCCATTCCTGTGCATTGTTCCCTTATGGTCTCCCTGAAACTCTGTACAACCTCTGGTTAGTCAGTTTATCCAGGTCCCATCTCCTTAAATTCCCACCTCTTTGCAGTTTCTTCAGTTTTAATCTACAGTTCATAACCAATAGATTGTGGTCAGAGACCACATCTGCACCTGGAAATGTCTTACAATTTAAAACCTGGTACCTAAATCTCTGTCTTACCATTATATAATCTATCTGCTACCTTTTAGTATCTGCAGGGTTCTTCCATGTATACAACCATCTTTCATGATTCTCGAACCAAGTGTTAGCTATGATTAAGTTTTGCTCTGCACAAAATTCTACCAGGCGGCTTCCTCTTTTATTTCTTAGCTCCAATCCATATTCATCTACTATATTTCCCTCTCTCCCTTTTCCTACTCTCGAATTCCAGTCACCCTTGACTACTGAATTTTCATCCCCCTTCACTACCTGAATAATTTCTTTTATCGCATCATACATTTCATCAATTTCTTCATCATCTGCAGAGCTAGTTGGCATATAAACTTGTACTACTGTAGTAGGGAAGGGCTTCGTGTCTAGCTTGGGCACAATAACGCATTCACAATGCTATGTGGATGAATCATGTTTTGTCAACAAGCTATTTTAGTAACATATTAGGGTATGTTAAAATCAATTTTCATTTGGTCATACTGCACAAAACATAGATCTCTTTCATGTGATGTGTTTGAGACATTTTATTGACAAACTCCAACTTCTTCCTAATAGTCTTCCAGACATTCATCATCTTGATGGCAAGAACTATAGTGTAAAGTAATACTGATCATGCTTATTGTGTATTCCAGACTTCATTTTTCCCTTACCAGCAGCACAGAAATCATGTTAAATAGAACGTATCCTAAGACAGAGGTGATGAACAAAACTATTATGTAGAGATACATGTAACAAAAGAAAAGAAACTAAATACATTTACAGGTATAATCTAGTATTTGTAATAAAAATTTAGTTTTTCCTCTTGTTAAATTAAGATTTGGTGCCAAATAATAGATTCTAACCTAATAATAACCTTGTTTACATCCACATTGTTAGTTAATCTAATTATGTTAATATTTTCCTGTGTAAACATTTCATAATTTAGTATCTTCCATAAAAATATCTATGTATGTTGCACATCATATTTATCTGTGTTTGCGACTTTCAGTTGTCACCTGAAGATAGGCTGAGAATCTGAAAACTTGTTCATGACCACTTCCATTAGGAAGTGTTATCCTTTTTAATAGTCAGTAGGTGTGTATTAGTTCAAAACAGTATCCATGTCCTTCTTACTTATTACAGCTTTGCCAAAAAATTATCCACAATTGAGTATAAAATTTGTAACATAAACATACAGCAAGATTCCCATTGTAATACAATGCTTATGTCCCATATAGTAATTATTTAATCAAAGCTCTCTTAGCTCTTAATAACACAAAGAAATATATATTTCAGCATCAAAAGTACTTCATAGTGTGGTTTTGTGTCTTAATATTGCTAGTACGACTGACTGACTTCAAGCACAAAATTCTGTGTGCATAGGTAGCTACTCACTTCAAAATAACTCAGCACGATTTAGTTTTAAAGACTAAGTTAATGTAGGTTACTTAGTGTGTACAATCGACTTCTCCTACAAACTCTTACAGTACCAAGTAAAATTTGTCTCACGTACATAATACTAACTGTGACATATATTTCAGTATACAGTCATGTAGCTGACGAACTCATAGACTGAAAATGAGATGAAATGAACACAAAAAGTAATTAATGTGTCAATACACAGCTTGAGACTCTTTGTATAAATAACAAATGATCTTTTGTTTCTGAGTAACTTTTCTATGTGACTTAAGCTTTTTTCCTTGTGGAAAATGAACATTATTCCACAGTATTTTTAAATGAAAATTGATATTCGCAAATCAGATATCAGCAGCAAGGACAGAGTATGAAAATAGTCAGAAAATAACTGTATCATCAGGAGGCTAAATTACAGACACAAATGGTACAGGGTTGATTCCCTAAAGGTTGCCACACTCTTAACGTGCAAAGAAAACACGTTTTCCTGAGGGAATAATGACACTGTTGTAAATTAAAAATCATATATCACACTTTACTTGTATCATAAAATAGTATATAAAAGTTTTCTGGCTTCTTCAGCCCACATCACATGAAAATTTAGACTCTCCTCTTTGGTTGTAGCTGTTAGGTGCATTACATTCCTTCTTGTTTTAGAGGATGAGGATCTGATATCACATGAAATGGCCCAATGCACATGTCCAAAAACTTTTTGAGTTCTTTACTAATTGCTTTATATCTGTTATTGGATTTCAAATGAACCAGGTCCCCAGTTCCGAAATGTGCTATTTTTACCTTTCTGTTATGTCTCTGTTTTCTTATACTATACTGTTGTTTCATGGTCCTCCTAAAAACCTCTTTCCTTTCCTGTGCTGTTAATATTTTACATTCAGAGACTTTATTATTACTTCATTGAAAACGATGTCACGTTTTTTCTACACTATTCCACAAAGAGAAAATCCAATAGCATAGTACCGCAAACTACGAGGGTCACTCCAAAAGACATGCACACAATTTTTTTAATCCATCTTTTATTCTACATGTTTGAAAGTCTTACAGTGTGTGGATACATCCTTTAGGAACAATATTTTCATTTCTCTACATAATTTCCATCCCTCTCATCTGCCTTCCGCCATCTTGGAACCAGCGCCTGTATACCCGCAAGGTAAAATTCTGGACCAACCTGTTGGAGCCACTGTTTGGCAGCGTGCACAAGGGAGTCATCGTCTTCAAACCTTGTTCCACGAAGAGAGTCTTTCAGTTTCCCAAATAAATGATACTCACATGGAGCCAGGTCAGGACTGTAAGGCGGGTGTTTCAGTGTTGTCCATCCTAGTTTTTTGATAGCTTCCATGGATTTTTGACTGACATGTGGCCGTGCATTTTCGTGCAACAGCAAAAAAATGCTTCCTGCTTTTGCCGATGTTCCCCTGTCTCAACACAGCGTGACAATTCCTTCACTATGATGCGTCTGTCAGCAGCCACTAATTCGTTAACTCTCTGCACATTGTCTGGAGTGTGTGCAGTACGAGGCCTGCCACTGCGAGAACAATCCTCAATTTTGCCGTGCCCGCTTTCACCATGTAACCTGCTTGCCCACCGACTAACTGTACTGCGATCGACAGCAGAATCTCCATACACCTTTTTCAACCTCTTGTGGATGTTTCCCACTCTCGTTTTCACAGCACAGGAATTCTGTGACAGCACGTTGATTCTGACGAACGTCAAGTGTAGCAACCATCTTGAAGACAGGCTGTGACCGCGCCGCTCACGGGAACAGGTTGAACTAATTTTGAAAACAAGCGGGAAGGATGTATCTAAACACTGTAAAACTTTCACACGTGCAGAATGAAAACTGTATTTTTACAAAAATAGTGTGGATTTCTTTTGGAGTGACCCTCATATTTAAAATGTCCTCAGTATCCCTTACATAGTCTATACATTCAGAAGTGATTTTCTTGATTTTCTCTTCGATATGTTATGAACAGTCTACCCATCTCCCACATACAGCTTTCTGTTGGCTTGTGCGACGGTACCTGGCAGTTACTACAGAGCGTAGACGCTCTTTCAAATTGCATCCCATATGAGCAAAACAGTTGCATCTTTACCTGTAGTTATTCGTACTTTAGGCACTTCTGCTATGCAGTGCTCTGTTTAGAAAGAATAGTTCAATATAGTTATAGAGCCGAGCAGCGCACGTCTGCTTTCATGCCCTGTTAATTCGCCCAACTAATTCGCCGCAAATAGTAACCTGTAGCGTGGCCCCACTGTCAGAGAGTCTGTGCATTGGCAAGAATTACGAAGTAATAAGATATAAAATAAAAGTTAAATGAATAATTTAATAACAAGGACTCCGTTCTAACGTCTGTAATTGATGTAGACGGCAGAGATTCGTGTTGAGTAAAAATTTATTCAAGAAAGGGCATCTGAAAAAACGGGACGTGGTCGTACGACATTCATTTAAAGTACAAACGAAAATACCCTTATCCCTTATCAAATGCAGTAAAGTTAGGTTGAGAGCGTTACGAGAACAGTAGGAAAATCTCCAAACATAATAGGCATCAAAGATCGAAGTCTATTTCGTGATCATAATAAATGAAATATTCACCAGCTCAAAATAGTTCAGAATTCAACATGATGATTCACAAATTAACACACACGATACAGAGAATAATAATTCATAAGCTGTCTGTTCTCAATTCCGTAATACGAGCGATTAAATTAGGGTAATATTCTGGAGCACAGTTGGACCTCTTGAAATATAAAGTTCCTTCAAATATTAGAGTAGCGTAGGGGTAATTCACCATGCAGAATCAGTCATCTATATGACTGAATTACGCACGTTAACATAGGCACGTCAGCCTTCTTCCAGCACTCCATATCAGGTGTCTGGAATCGCTCCACTGAGTATTTCCCTCGAAAAGTCCCACTCTCCACTAGACTCCGACAGTATTCCGCTGCTGCCTCCTTTTACATTGTCTGAAGGCCAACCCCATCAAAAATACATCATTCTTACAAGCTACAGACGTGATTTGATTCAAAATGACCACTTCCCGAATAAAACTAATATATTAAAACTATATTTAAATAAAGAAATAACATAAACATTCGGCTACACTCAGACCTTTTACAAGAAATATGAGTAATACTTGGTTCAAAAATAAATAAATAAACCAGCTTTGTGGTACAAATCACGATAAATGACGACAGACTGTTGTTACATACTGTTTTAACAATTATTTATGCTTTCTTGACGGAAGTGTCCTGTGGTTCTCTTTTAAATTGGGAAGTCTGCTAACACATGCGTTGGACCACTCTTAAATTATCACAGTTTTTTTAAGAGTACTCTGCGGTATCGCCCACTATCCTGTCGGCCGCTCCTTCAAACGCACGCGTCGCGTGTTACGGCACCACGTTTTGTACAGCTGTTATTGTGGCACAAGGGCACTACCACGAACGATTACATCTCTGCCAATAAGATGCAAGCATCAACTCTTCGGCGCTCCAGCAGTGGGTGTACTTAAGGTCGGACAATCACGCACACAGCCCATTTTGTGTGTTTGCGCAATTGTGCATATTTCGTAGTGACCAGGGTTCGAAATTTCTGAATACACATTGTATTGAAGAGTGACAGATTTATAAATCCTTTGCATCTGTATATACTTCTACATTCAGAACTGCTGTTAGGAACTTATGCTGAAAATACAACAACAAAGTTACATATTATTTTTAAACTTTGATATTAGGTGTACAATAAATAAATATCTGAATTATCTGTTCCTGCACAGCATCTGTTCCTCGCTCTTGTACATCTTTCTTTCTTTCACTGGTGCCACGTCCCGCGCTGACGCAGGGTTCGCATTGTTAGAAACGGATTTGGCAAGGGTAGTGGAAAGGGGTGGCTGGATGCCCTTCCTGCTGCCACCCTGTACCCCCCGGGACTGAATTAGTGTACCCCTGCTGTCTGCTTCTAGTGTAATTCATGGAATAGTGCGAACGTGTTCTGATGTCTGCGAGTCGTGTAATTGAGGCGGAAGTGGGGACCAGCCCGGTATTCACCTAGCGGGATGTGGCAAACCGCCTAAAAACCACATCCAGGCTAGCCGGCATGCCGACCGACGTCGGTAATCGGCCGGGCGGATTTGATCCGGGGCCAGCGCGCCTACCTGAGTCCAGGAAGCAGCGCATTAGCGCTCTCGGCTACCCTAGCGGGTTTGTTCGTCGCTCCTGTGGCCACTAAAAATCACACAGCGTACAGGAGTGTCTTAATAAACTAGCGACGAGGTAGAGGGACAGTGAGCTTTGGACAACAGAGTGGGACTTTTTTTCCTTCCATAGAACTCGTTTGTGTGTGTATGTACATGTGTTAAATTGAAATACAGAAGTTGAAACATTTAAGTTGAGGTATGTAAGGAATCACGGCAAACCAGGCAGAGCAACATCTAAGTGCTGAGCT
Source organism: Schistocerca piceifrons (assembly GCF_021461385.2). Classification (NCBI taxonomy): domain Eukaryota; kingdom Metazoa; phylum Arthropoda; class Insecta; order Orthoptera; family Acrididae; genus Schistocerca; species Schistocerca piceifrons. The sequence goes on along the minus strand of NC_060141.1, from coordinate 203,496,107 downwards.
GCGTCCAACATCTCTTGCTCAGTTTCGGGATCGACAATTAGCAGAACTGCGGTCATCAGTTTCTTGCATTTTACAAGTGCAAGCAGACCAGCTACAAAAGGCGCTAGAAGTTGAGAAGGAATTCAGTTGCCGCCTCCGCCCTTGCGCCAGTTCGATGAGATGAGGGAAACGTGAGAAGAATAACAACACAGCTGCATCAACATTTCGACGCCTACAAAATCACAGGTGAATCTCGTCGTGCATTTTTCTTTTCATGTACTGTTGTGTACACCTACCTCTGATAGTGAAATTATTTCCCATCAGTGGGCCCCAAACATGCTCTACGAGCTCATAGTTAGAGGATTAGACGACTTTTTTGAGAGTGAAATACACGTTGCCGCTGCACAGTATAAATTTTTCCGCACCCTACGTCGTATTGATCAGTCCTAGCCGGCCGGTGTGGCCGAGCGGTTCTAGGCGCTACAGTCTGGAACCGCGGGACCGCTACGGTCGCAGGTTCGAATCCTGCATCGGGCATGGATGTGTCTGATGTCCTTAGGTTAGTTAGGTTTAAGTAGTTCTAAGTTCTACTTAGATGTTGAGTCCTATAGTGCTCAGAGCCATTTGAACCATTTTCATCGGTCTTATAAAGAATGTTTTGCCTGATTTCAGGGCGTTACTAATGACTGTAAATACAATTGTGTCTGTGGCGCAGCTGGTCAGGGTGAAATGCTTTGTGATGCTATTATTAAGAATCTATCAGATTGGAGATTGAGGGCCGCAATTCTAAAGGCTCACAACTCTAGCCTCAGTGAAGTGCTTAAGGTTGTCGATGAGCGTGAAGTTCAAGATTTAGCTGAGAAAAGTTTCTGTCTACCAGTTATTGCTGAACTTCTAATAACCGTGCCCCAGCCATAACCCCGGTCCCAGCACTCGCTTGTCAACACCGCGTAAAGGATACCAGATTCATCGGAAGAACTGCTTCTTCAGACAAGCTGAATGGAAATTCTGTCGTCGCATGGGACGTACAAAACCGGCGTGCTTGCAGAAGATTATAAAGCCCTCTTCTGTTTCACAAGGGAGTAATTGAAAGCAAGAACAGATGGAAATCAGTGTCATTTCAAGTTCAGATTCTATGCCTGTGCAGAAAACGCACACACACGTTTAATGCGATTGCCACATACTTCAAGAAGGATGTCCCAATCATGAAATTCGAGAAACGACTTTAGTGCCCAGGACGAAACAGAGAAATTTTTTTTTTTTTTTTTTTTTTTTTTGCAACCCATAATGGACAATTTTATTCTGAGAACACACCGCAAACTGAGGAGGATGTTGCAACTTTGTAACCAGTCACTGCTTTTTCAACTTCATAAAGGAGCTTATAAGACTTTGCTTAATCTAGATACGTGTAAAAAAAATTGGCCAATCAGTTTTGCAAACAATAATGTCTGCATCTCACCACCTTTAACGGCGACAACATTTCACTGCTTCGAACGCGCCACTTCATTGCAAAATACAAAGACTCGATTAAGGAAGTGCCTTTCACTGTAGTTCAGTCACAGAAGAGTTCAAATATTCTTTTGGATTAGACATACAGGGCAATGTGCATGCCACTGACACAAAAGTTCCCCCTGCCGCAATTCAAAAACCTTGTAACTAGTATCAACGGTATTCTAGGATGTGCTAAAACTTTCCACCCTCAGTTATGCTGAAAGCTAATGCGCAACCTAAATCTTGCCTCTCACCCCTGTGGCGCATGCATTACATGACAACGTGGCTAGGGAAATTCAGAGACTGGAATCCGTAGGTGTCTTAAAGCCTATTTCAGCAAGACAGTGGGCACCACACCTAGTTGTCATTCATAAACCAGATGGGAAGATTCATCATTGGGATTTCAGACGCATGGTAAAGCTACAGACAGTTGTTGATTCCCACACACTTTCACGTATAGAGGAAATTCTTGACCATCTAGTGGGAGGGCAGGTCGTTACAAAAACTCAGTTTGTAAGACGGCAAGAACCGTGCCCCTTACATGAAGTCATTGAAGATCACCTAACTGACGCTGAGCGAACAGTAGGGCTGAACAAAAAATTGACTGACAAGGCACAGTGCATCTTATAGAGGGTATAGTATGGACGTATTGAAATAATTAATGCCGGGTGATGGTTTTAAAGTAATTCACACAACATGCAAACTTTGGGGAAACGCATCAATTTACTGGAGGCTAATTTATCCCAGGGAAGTACTCAGAATTGACCGTGGTCGCCGGGAGAGCAGCTAAGGGAAGCGACAATTGGCAGCTTAGGGCGGCTCAAGCTCTGAGAAAGCGGTAACGGGGCGCGGCCTCCAGCCGCCTTAAGATGAGTGACTGCATGGGTGGTTGACCCCAACCCTATGCTGGTGTACCGGGAAGCAGACGGAGAACTTGTACGCCTGTTGATCAATGTCCGTCATCCCGTTTGCAGTGAAACATACGGGAAAGCCGAGCAAATCTACGGTGGAGCGGTCAACAGAGGTCAAAATATGCGTGTTCGTGACTATAGCAATTTCACGATGAATTCACGGTCCACAGAGTCTGATGTAAATAAGGTGAAGAGGGCGAGAATGAAATACGCCGGCCTCCGATGGGAACGTAGGACCGAGGAATTTGAAGTACTCTCCTGGAAGTCAGAATTCCGGAAAACTTGGTGTTGTGCAGACTCTAACCTTGATGGGTGGCCTGGGAGGAGCTAAATAAGAGAAGTTGAGAGGAACGGAAATTTTGTGGGAATCTGTTCACTTCCCAGAGCAGGCATTGGTTGGAGCTGGGAAGCGACGCATAATTAACGCGACTTGAGCTGCAATTGGCGTAAGTGATTTTGCTGGAGAGGAAACCGAGGCGAAGAGCAGACTGTGAGAAGTCTCCCTAAAGGTCTTCCGTTCCCAGCTTGCCTAGAGTGCGGACGTGGCGTTCTTTACTCAGCTTGCATGAGAAAGAGTGAGCATCTCTGCGCGTTTAGGACTTAGCAAATGGAACGATTGAGCTTGGAGATAGTAAGTTTTGGTGCAGCTATGTACTGAGCAAGATAGTTAGGAGTGAATAGACGAGCACAGCCTTGCAGCACCACGAGGTCGGCCGACGTCCACACAACGACGCCGCTCCGCCACACTGTACTCGGTGATATTGCGCCCGCGCCGGCCACTGATTAATTTGCTGGATCACGTCGGCAAAGTTTCCCTGAGGATTTCATGGACCGTGTAATGTAGAATTCTTCTCGCATTTCGCATTACACCCAGGTCAGTCGATAGGAATTACTTTTGAGTTTTTGCGCTTTACTCCACGCAAACGCAATTTATTACCACTGCCTGAGGAGAGCCTTGTAATGCGATGATTGAAGGTCGGGAGTTTAAAAATAAATTGGTGCTAATTGACTGCATCTGTTTTCAATCAAGTAGTTGAAATCCCAAGTCACTTTCTTAATTAATTTTATGTTCGACATTTCCATCTGGTGTTCAATAGCTGAATATAACATGAATGTGCTACCCTTTTTAATTAAAAGTGGTCAATTCTGAATACATTAATGTCAACGCTGCCACCGCAGTTCAATGAGGAGTCACAGGGCCATATTACTTTTTTGCGTTATCCGATATTGCCGCAGTTTTCCACTCTTGTTGATCTGTTAGTCAATTAGTTGGGGTGAACACACGCCAAAACCAGCTAAGTGACGGGTGGGGTGTTACATGTGACTGACCCATGCCAGGATACGATACTTCGGGATTTTCTAGGAAGTAGTCTTAAAAATGGGAAACTTTTCCACGTGATCCATTGCTTAGCCATTTTTAATTTAAAAATGGGTAGCAGTAGTTACAAGAAGTTACATTGTCTCCGTCATGTGCTGTCCTTTCAAATTGACATTTATAGGTGCCTCTGCATTGTATTTCTGAGTTGTTGGAGTACTTATGATGTGCAGTGCCGTAATCAGCCGATGCTGAGCACACAGAATACAATCATTGGTACTAGTCTTTTTGGGGCCATTCTTTATGAACTGTTTGTCGGGTCATTGGTCACACCCAGTGTATCAATTTGTGTCCTGATATATGGTTTGTGTTATCTAATTATTGAGTGTAAGAGGTACCTGTGTTTTGAGTTTTCGTGTAACATAAAAGTGCAAATGATAACGAGGGGAAAAGCCAAGTCAACGGCAGAATATAATCAGACTGTTACTCTGGAGAACATGGGTGATGGTAGGGAAAGCTCTACCGATGAGCGTGACGAACGCGAGCTGCAACTTCCTGAAACAGCGTCTCACGACTGATTTAGTCCGCTGAATAGCAAGGACGTTGATTCAGGCAGTGATACTGAGGGCTCTGGGGACGCAGGGAGTACAGGAGTAATCCATAAGTATGGAAGATCCAGCCTAAGAAGCCAGAGTGTGTTGGAACAAAACAATGTCCGATCATTATCAAACGATTCATTCACAAGTGATCCGACGGGGAGCGGAGACGGTAGTTGTCTAGATATCGAAGGGTTCCTCAGAACAGAGGAGAAGAGTCGCATTTTCAACCACAAAAGAACGAGGATCAGAATGCGGCTACTCTCAAAAATATTACGGACCTGTTGCAACAGAAGCAAACGGTGAACTTACAGCAGAACGCCAACCTTAATGCCGAAATTAAAAAGGCGAATTCGGAGTTGAAAGAGCAAGTAAAAGAACAGGTAAAGAATCTCGGCGTCAAAATAGAGAAGGAGATTGCCATCACCAAACGAACGGCAATTGAAGCTAAATTAATTGCGAAAGGTGCAAGGAAAATAGCGAGAGAAACTCGGGACTCCACGCATAGCACGGCAAAAGTAGGAAAGGTCATGTTATCAAGGCTACAAAGCCGGATAAAACGTGTTGAAGAAAAGCAACAAGAGCAACCGGTCATAGGGCCTAAAAGATGTTGAAAGAGCAGGTGGCGATATTAAAAAGAAATTTAGAGGACGACTTAAAACGTATCATTACAGAGACAGCAGGAAAGGAGAAGGGTGTAATTACTGCGTCGACTGAACCGTCACTTGGCGGAACACAGATAACCGCTTTGCGGTGTGATAAAGTTGACACTATAAGCAACGGGAGCCACGCCTTCATTCACAGCTCTGAGGCAACGACCGAGATAAACACAGACAGCGCGCAGCAGTCCAGTGAGCACAATTGCTGTCAGTTGATTAGATGTACCGAACAACTGTCAAACATACAGAGGGGGAGAGATGGCGATAGCGTGTCGGAACGAATTAGTCCACGTCCCGAAATTCATACGAATCGTAAAAACGGTCGAAATGATAACTGGCATGATGACCGGTTTGACTACAGGCATTTTGTATCAGTCCGAAAGTTCCATCACTACAAGGACGAAGGTAATAGCTTGCATCCAAAAACTTTTATGGGACAATTCGAAATATCTTTGCCCCCATACTGGCCATTGATGTACAAGCTGGATTTTGTGTGCTCTCATATGGAGGGCGCGACCGCTGAGTGCAGAGAAATGTAGCGAAGACGAGCGTCTCGTTCAAAGAATTCAAAAATGGATTCGTGGGCAAGTATTGGTCTAAAGAAACCCAAGAAAGGATCAAACAAGAAATTATGATGTCCAGAGATATGGAAGGGGCAGGGTACCGGAGTCCGGTCAATTTTTTTAAAAATATGACGAAAAGGAACCAGTACCTAGACAACCCATGCAGCGGCGCGGAAATCATCAGATTATGCTACATGAAACTTCCCATCTCGTATCAACAATCACTTGCCAGTCGTTGTGGTAGCGATACTGAGGTATTTAAGGGCATTTTGCGCGAACTGGAATTCGCATTTCAAGAAGAACAGGCGCAGGAGAGACGCCGACAGCGTGAACAAAATAACAACCGTCGCAATAATAGACCCCAGTGGGATAGTAGGCCAGCACCGAACTACAACGGCCACAATCAAATAAGAGTAATGATAACTCGAAAAGAAGGTACACGGAAGAAGAGCGACACTCTCCGGTGCAACATAGTAAATCACAAAGGACCTGGGGCGGTAATCAGCAATCGGGAAGGAACAGGAATTATGGTTACCAAAATAACAACCAGGAAGAGGTCGAAGTCCGCCCTCCGAAGCCTGGTACATCCCACCTTAACGGGCAAGATTACGAATGACTAGACCAGATCGCGGACAGGAGTTGCAAAATGTCCGTAACCTCGGAACTAGTCAGTAACATAAACATTATCGAATACGAGGATGTCATCGAGTTACTCCTCGAAGAAAAGGAAAGGCAACAAAATAAAGAAATATACTCAGTAGTCAAAATCAAAATAGGTGACTTAACGGTGGCCGCTATAATTGATAGTGGAAGCCAGAGTTCAGCGATCTCAGAAGAGGTATTTAAGACATGTTAGAATGTGCTGAACCCACCGACTCTTGCCACACAAAAGACGAAGGTCAGGGGTGCATTACTTGGAAAGAGTATAGAAATATCTCAACAGACGCGTTTACAATTCGAATGTCAGGCACATCAGTTGACTGCTAATCTTTTTGTCATTCCTAAACTGTCCGCCGATATTATCATTGGTATGGATTTCCTATCAACGAACAAAGGCATAATCGATTTGAATCGGGGAGAAGTCACGTTAGGAGAGGGTGACAAAATCCATCTTCGTTTCGATGAACAGGCAATCCCAGGGCAGGTACAAAAGAGCTGTCTCAGACAACAGTTTCCAAACCAGGAGAAGTCAACAGGTGAAGCCGACGGCGGAAAGGACAATCGAGATAGTACTTCGAAAGAAGCACAGTTAGTAGAAATACATAAGGAAATAAGCGAGAAATTGCAGGGCATAAAGGTCATAAGAGACGCAGACCAAGAAGGGTTAGAAAATGTGCTAAGAAGGAATATTGAAGTTTTTCTCCCGAAGACGGGCTGCATAAAGGGCTGTCAATATAAATTTGACGTAACGGGACACAAACCGTTTCGAGTACCGCCGTACCCGATTCCGTGGTCGTACCGAGATCGTGTTTTCATCGAACTCCAGCGGATGCAGAAGGAGGATGTGATAGAGCCAGCCAAGTCACAATACAACAGCCCCATCAGGATCGTAGAAAAAAGGAACGGGGAAATTCGACTTGTGTTAGATTCCCGGCAGATCAATACGACCATAGTTCCGGAAACCGACAGACCCGAGAGGCTCGATGAGTTGCTCCAGAAATTCCATGGAGTTTCGGTGTTTTCCTCTCTGGATTTGAAATCCAGCTTCTGGCAAATCGAGTTGGATCCAGAATGTAGAAGGTACACTGCATTCATCGCATTTGGTAGATGCTATCAATTTAAGAGACTCCGCTTTGGCCTGAATATTTCGTCTGCAGCATTTATAAGAGGATTAGGAACAAGTTTGGATGAGGGGTTAAGGGAGAAAATAACATGTTACGTTCATGATATCCTCATTGCGGAAAAGACATGGGAATCTCACAACAACCTTCTGGGAGAAGTGATCTCCAAATTAAGAAAACATGGGGTGACGGTAAATATAAAAAAGTCCTGTTTTGGAGGAAGACAAGCACATTTTTTGGGTCAGGTCATCTCAGGGGAAGGAAATATGCCAGACCCAGAGCAGATTAGGGCAATCACAGAATTTGCAACGCCTACCACAAGGAAACAGGTGAGAGGCTTCTCGGTGTCGTGAATTTTTACAAAAAATTCATATTTATAGAGGCATTGGCGACACCACGACTGTGTCAATTAATCGGAATGAATGCGGCGTGGGTATGGGACAATGATGCAGAAAGCGAACTCAGTATGCTAAAATCAGCTCTGGTAAAGGCTCCGATTCTGTCACATCCTGATCTGGCGCATGACATCTGTATGGCCACGGATAGCGCGAAAACCGGGCTAGGCGTAATGGTCTTCCAAGAATATGATGAAGGTGGAGTAAAATTACACAAAACGATCGCGTTCGGGAGTTGGGTGCTGAGTAAAGCGAAAGGAACTACTCAGTAACCGAACTGGAGGCCCTAGCGATAGTGTGGGGGGTTCCAGAAGTCCAAGTACTTTTTATTCGGAGGTAAGACACATGTCTATACCGATCATAGAGCTCTGGAGTTCTTACTTACGGCCAAATTAACGCATGGGAGGCTTGCGAGATGAGTTGCTGTCCTCCAGGAATTCAATTTCACAATAGTCTAAGTGCCTGGACCCACAAATGTAACAGCGGATGCATTATCCCGTTCCCCTCTGGGGATAAGCGATTATCAGGCTGAAGAATTGGAACAAGAACATTTCTCCTTGTTCTATCTACGAAAAGTGGCATTTGAAAATTATATCACAGTGACAATGCGTGATATTGGGCGAGAACAAGACAAAGATCCTGTGCTGAGAGGAATAAAAGAAAAGTGGAAAGACAGAACGCAAGCCAGACTTAGGCAGCACTATCTGTTAAGAAAGGGGGTCCTGTTTTACAGAAGAAATCCGAGTGAGACGTTGTGGGTTGTGTGTGTGCCAGAGGAAGTAATAAACAAGCTCATCTGGTATACACATCTCAGTTATACTCACTTCGGACCCAGGAAGTGCTTCTTAAAACTAAAAAGCGTCTGTCACTTCAAAAACATGGAGAGATGAATACGCAAGGTTCTCGCGGTATGTAAGAAGTGTCAGAAGGCGAAAACAAGTACTGTAGCCATGCAGCCTCCGCTGTACCCCATCATTCCGGAGAAATTAAGACAAACAGCGGCGACGGACTTGATGGGTCCGTTACCAACCACACAAAAGGGTTATAGATACATCATGGTGGTCTTAGAATTAACGTCTAAGTACGTCACCCTGACACCATTGAAAAGAGCAACCGGGACAACGGTATGCAGGGCGCTACGTAAAGATTTCCTGGCACAGGTAGGGCCAGTAGAGTATATTTTGTCAGACAATGGGCCACGGTACAGGTCGGAGGTACGGAAGAGAACACTTGAAAGTCATGGAATTCAACCAGTTTTCATATCCCGCTTCCAACCCAGTTCTAATCCCACTGAAAGAACAATGAAGGATTTACGAAACCTTTGCAGATTGTACTGCAGTAAGAAGCACGCCACGTGCGACATCTTCATCAAAGATTTCCAGGAAGTAATTAATGAGATACCCCACAGCACCACACCGTTAGCTCCAATTACGGTACTTAAGAACCGGGACCCACCGGACAGGCTCCGTCAGTTAGTGGAGTTTCCTCCAAGAACACGTCAGCGGCATGGGACCGTCGTGGAGATAGCCCTGCAAAATATCCGACGTGCAGGCGAGAAGCGCAAAGCACGAGCAGATAAAAGGGCACGAGTACGACAACTTGTGGTTGGGGAAAAGGTACTCATTAAGGCACACCGGCTGCCAAACTAGCAAAGGAAGTTGTGCCACAAATTCTTCGCCGCGTATAGTGGGCCTGTGCACGTGCGGAGAATAGCGCATGCCAACGCATTGGAAGTAGAATCCATAAAAACAGGAAAATCACTGGGAGTGCATCCGATAGCACATGTAAAGGCATTTGTGGAATGATTAACTGCAGACTTTGCACATGGAATTGTAGTAAATATAGGCTTAGAATAAGGATTTTTGTTAAAGTGTCTTGTTTGTTCGTGTATATACTGATCTTAGTGGTAGAATGTCTCGTTTATATGGGCCGATATTTTGCGTTTTTATTATTAATAATATCTCGCCTCTCGATGTTGTGAAAGTAAAGTGCACTAGAGTATTTTGTAGAGACACATGATTAAAGAATGGAAAACAAATATTTCTGGGCGTACCCCTAGAAAAAGATTGATTAGAACTCTCTAAATTACAGAAAAGTTCCCCGTAATTGTATCTCCGTCATTGGAGAGCATATTTAAGGTAGCCAGTCCCGTAGGTCGTTACGAGGACGCACCGACGCATCTTGTATGCCCCTTAATACGTAAGAGGTGGACATCTATGCGCAGTTCCGTGAATTAGCGCACCCAGTGTATGTTAAAATGAACCGGATGTAATCATGTACAGAGCGAACAGCAGCAATGATACGCCAGAAATACTTGTTGACACTAAGATAGTGTAACAACTGCGAGTGTGAGCAGTGAGCTATATTTGTGTTGTGCCATTATGACATTGCTAATCCGAAACATGTTCACAAGCCTTATGAAACCATTCGTGACAAAAGGAGAAAACGGGAAGAAAATACAGGAGAGAAGAAGTGTCGCAATAGAACACGATAAAGGACGCTATCCAAACTTCCAACAAAAAACTTGGTAAGACTGACACATGTCTAAGTTTGTTTTGTTTTATGCATGTTCGCAGGCACAATAAGAGGGACGTCTGCCACATAGGGAATTAAGGAAAAAAACAAGATTAGAGATAAAAAGTAGTATAGTAAATATGTAGTCGAGTTGGCCAACACCGTGTTAGTCGTAGGAGTTGGTAGATAGAAATGGTGATGGGATCCTGCCCAGATTGTCTTGATTCCATATCCCTTGATTGTGTGTGGGTGTGAACGACTGTGAAACAAGTTGCCTTGTACATTTTTATGTTTATGTAAAAAAAAAGGTTCTGTTACATTTCTATTTTAATTGATCCTGAAGTTGAGTTACAAACAAGTAAAATTATTCCTTTTGTAATGAAACAAGTTCATTTTCGTAAAGCAAATGTAAAAAAAAAGTGTGGTATTGATGGTAAAACATGAGCACTTTCCATGTACTAAAATTAGTTGTCTTAGTGTGTTAAGGAGGCGTAACTGAGCAAGAGGGAGTTGAAGCTACGACACCTGATACACCCCACACGAGCTGACAAGGAACGAGGACGACAGCAATGAGGGGAGCACACAGCTGACGATGGTGATGGCATGCAGACCACGCCCTGAGTCGACGGGGACGGTAGTCAACTCAGCAGCCAAGGAGAGGTGACATCCAGCACCTCTGTGTACGACAAAGAGGTCGGTCCAGGTCTCTGTACACATTGCGGATCGGGGGTAGCAATGAAGAGGTCCAAGAAGGTTTCTATATTTGTTGCTCGCCACGTCAGGTGGAGCGACAGCCCAGCTGACATTTTGTGCCTAATGACACCAACTTTGAGGGCCTGAGCAAAAATGGGGTCTTGTCTTATCACGGTCCCTCCCTTGCCCTATAACGTCTATTGAAGGAGCAATGACCTGTGGCTGAGCCGCGAGAGGTCACCGATCATAGATGCGCCGATGGGGTCTTGTGCCTGTCGGACAAGATGTCAACAACGAGCTCTTAGGTGAGAGCCATCTTGCCTCAGAAGATGCGGGCGCCTGTGGCGCCATCTCCGTAATCGACGTCGCTCTCTTCTTAGCCGTTAGCCATCCCTCAACTTGCTGGTCAGAACTAATGTCACTTCCGATGCTGCAAGAAACTTGTGCCGCGTGTGAGAATGTGTCAGTGCGAAATCAAATGAATAACATGCGCCTCAATGAACGTACTCATTTGTTCTGTTTATGAATTATGTTATAAGAAGGTTATGATGTTATAAATGTGCCATTTGTTAAAACGTCATACATTTGTCATGCCATGTCTCTTTGTGTTAGAATAAGACTTCATACTTATACCTTGATACAAATACACAACAGTAGTTGCTCAATACGCGATGATTTTGTTATTTTGGTTGTTTCATAGACATGTATAAAAAAAGGAACATGTGTGTACACAATCCCAGACACTGGACTGGGCCAGACCTTGTTGAATTGTGTAAAGATAACACTTACACCATGCACAATATAAACGTCCAGAGACAGTGAGACACACAAAAAAAACCTTCATTTATAAAATATCAAACAAGCATTCACATATAATTGAATGAGAGCAACCACTATCAACTTCACAAAATGTTACACGAATATTGTTCATGTATGTTTTTAGTAATTTAAGTTGAGTGGGGATGGATAACTGAAAGTGAATGGACCTTAAGTTATAATTGCGGGTGTTGCCATTCAAATGGCAAGCACAGAGGTGCTTAAACATGGGTCTTTGCCCTTTGCGACCTGTGTCTTTGTGATATAATTGTAGTTTTCTTTTGAGTACTCTGACCAATAGATGTCTCAGGAATCGGCAGATATTAAAGTAAAATTAAGACTAAATAATGGCCACATCTTTACCAGTAAATCTAGTCATTGAAGGCACGTACCCTAGGAATGAGTGGGATTATGAATCAAAGAGGAGGCAGTTTTAATCAATCGCCCGTAACTACTCACGCGAACGGATTAAAAATACCAGTTATGGAGATATTAATTTTGTACCACAGGAGTCATCACCTGTACAACAAAATTGAAGAGAGGGGCTATGTAAGATGACAAGAACCATGGCCCTTACATGAAGTCATTAAAGATTACCTAACTCACATTGAGCGAACAGTAAGGCTTAACAAAAATATGACTGACAAGGCACAATGCAATTTGTAGAGGGTACAGTATAGACATAATGAAATAATTAATGTCGGGTGATGGTTTTTAGGTAATTCACACGACATGAAAACTTTGTGGAAACACAACGTGTCCTACCAACCGATCCCTTCTTCTAGTCAAGTTGTGCCACAAACTCCCCTTCTCCCCAATTCTATTCAATAAATTCTTATTAGTTATATGATTTACCCACCTAATGTTCAGCATTCTTCTGTAGCACAGCATTTCGAAAGCTTCTATTCTCTTCTTGTCTAAACTACTTATCGTCCACGTTTCACTTCCATACATGGCTACACTCCATACAAATACTTTAAGAAACGACTCCCTGACATTTAAATCTATACTTGATGTTAACAAATTTATCTTCTTCAGATACGCTTCCCTTGCCATTGCCAGTCTACATTTTATATCCTCTCTACTTCGACCATCATCAGTTATTTTGCTCCCCAAATAGCAAAACTCCTTTACTACTTTAAGTGTCTCATTTCTTAATCTAATTCCTTCAGCATCACCCGACTTCATTCGAATATATTCCATCATCCTCGTTATGATTTTGTTGATGTTCATCTTATATTCTCCTTTCAAGACACTGTCCATTCCGTTCAACTGCTCTTCCAAGTCCCTTGCTGTCTCTGACAAAATTACAATGTCATCAGCGAACCTCAAAGTTCTTATTTCTTCTCCATCGATTTTAATATCTTCTCCGAACTTTTCTTTTGTTTCCTTTATTGCTTGCTCAATATACAGATTGAATAACATCGGGGATAGCCTACAACCCTGTCTCACTCCCTTCCCAACCACTGCTTCCCTTTCACACGTCTCGACTCTTACAACTGCCATCTGGTTTCTGTACAAATTGTAAATAGCCTTTCGCTCCCTGTATTTTACCCCTGCCACCTTCAGAATTTGAAAGAGAGTATTCCAATCAACATTGTCAAAAGCTTTCTCTAAGTCTAAAAATGCTAGCAATGTAGGTTTGCCTTTCCTTAATCTTTCTTCTAAGATAAGTCGTAGGGTCAGTATTGCCTCACGTGTTCCAACATTTCTACGGAATCCAAACTGATCTTCCCCAAGGTTGGCTTCTACCAGTTTTTCCATTCGTCTGTAAAGAATTCACGTTAGTATTTTGCAGCTGTGACTTATTAAACTGATAGTTCGGTAATTTTCACATCTGTCAACACCTGCTTTCCTTGGGATTGGAATTATTATATTCTTCTTGAAGTCTGGGGATATTTTGCCTGTCTCATACATCTTGCTCACCAGATGGTAGAGTTTTGTCAGGACTGGCTCTCCCAAGGCTGTTGGTAGTTCTAATGGAAATTTGTTTGCTCCGGGGGCCTTGTTTCGACTCAGGTCTTTCAGTGCTCAGACAAACTCTTCACTCAGTATCATATCTCCCATTTCATCTTCATCTACATCCTCTTCCATTTCAATAATATTGTCCTGAAGTACATGGCCCTTGTATAGACCCTCTGTATACTCCTTCCACCTTTCTGCTTTCCCTTCTTTGCTTAGAACTGGATTTCCATCTGAGCTCTTGATATTCATACAAGTGGTTCTCTTTTCTCCAAAGGTCTCTTTAATTTTCCTGTAGGTAGTATCTATCTTACACCTAGTGAGATAAGCCTCTACATCCTTAAATTTTTCCTCTAACCATCCCTGCTTAGCCATTTTGCACTTCCTGTCGATATCATTTTTGAGATGTTTGTAATCCTTTTCGCCTGTTTCATTTACTGCATTTTTATATTTCCTCCTTTCATCAATTAAATTCAGTATTTCTTCTGTTACCCAAGGGTTTCTACTAGCCCTCGCCATTTTACCTATTTGATCCTCTGCTGCCTTCAATATTTCATCCCTCAAAGCTACCCATTCTTCTTCTACTGTATTTCTTTCCCCCATTCCTGTGCATTGTTCCCTTATGGTCTCCCTGAAACTCTGTACAACCTCTGGTTAGTCAGTTTATCCAGGTCCCATCTCCTTAAATTCCCACCTCTTTGCAGTTTCTTCAGTTTTAATCTACAGTTCATAACCAATAGATTGTGGTCAGAGACCACATCTGCACCTGGAAATGTCTTACAATTTAAAACCTGGTACCTAAATCTCTGTCTTACCATTATATAATCTATCTGCTACCTTTTAGTATCTGCAGGGTTCTTCCATGTATACAACCATCTTTCATGATTCTCGAACCAAGTGTTAGCTATGATTAAGTTTTGCTCTGCACAAAATTCTACCAGGCGGCTTCCTCTTTTATTTCTTAGCTCCAATCCATATTCATCTACTATATTTCCCTCTCTCCCTTTTCCTACTCTCGAATTCCAGTCACCCTTGACTACTGAATTTTCATCCCCCTTCACTACCTGAATAATTTCTTTTATCGCATCATACATTTCATCAATTTCTTCATCATCTGCAGAGCTAGTTGGCATATAAACTTGTACTACTGTAGTAGGGAAGGGCTTCGTGTCTAGCTTGGGCACAATAACGCATTCACAATGCTATGTGGATGAATCATGTTTTGTCAACAAGCTATTTTAGTAACATATTAGGGTATGTTAAAATCAATTTTCATTTGGTCATACTGCACAAAACATAGATCTCTTTCATGTGATGTGTTTGAGACATTTTATTGACAAACTCCAACTTCTTCCTAATAGTCTTCCAGACATTCATCATCTTGATGGCAAGAACTATAGTGTAAAGTAATACTGATCATGCTTATTGTGTATTCCAGACTTCATTTTTCCCTTACCAGCAGCACAGAAATCATGTTAAATAGAACGTATCCTAAGACAGAGGTGATGAACAAAACTATTATGTAGAGATACATGTAACAAAAGAAAAGAAACTAAATACATTTACAGGTATAATCTAGTATTTGTAATAAAAATTTAGTTTTTCCTCTTGTTAAATTAAGATTTGGTGCCAAATAATAGATTCTAACCTAATAATAACCTTGTTTACATCCACATTGTTAGTTAATCTAATTATGTTAATATTTTCCTGTGTAAACATTTCATAATTTAGTATCTTCCATAAAAATATCTATGTATGTTGCACATCATATTTATCTGTGTTTGCGACTTTCAGTTGTCACCTGAAGATAGGCTGAGAATCTGAAAACTTGTTCATGACCACTTCCATTAGGAAGTGTTATCCTTTTTAATAGTCAGTAGGTGTGTATTAGTTCAAAACAGTATCCATGTCCTTCTTACTTATTACAGCTTTGCCAAAAAATTATCCACAATTGAGTATAAAATTTGTAACATAAACATACAGCAAGATTCCCATTGTAATACAATGCTTATGTCCCATATAGTAATTATTTAATCAAAGCTCTCTTAGCTCTTAATAACACAAAGAAATATATATTTCAGCATCAAAAGTACTTCATAGTGTGGTTTTGTGTCTTAATATTGCTAGTACGACTGACTGACTTCAAGCACAAAATTCTGTGTGCATAGGTAGCTACTCACTTCAAAATAACTCAGCACGATTTAGTTTTAAAGACTAAGTTAATGTAGGTTACTTAGTGTGTACAATCGACTTCTCCTACAAACTCTTACAGTACCAAGTAAAATTTGTCTCACGTACATAATACTAACTGTGACATATATTTCAGTATACAGTCATGTAGCTGACGAACTCATAGACTGAAAATGAGATGAAATGAACACAAAAAGTAATTAATGTGTCAATACACAGCTTGAGACTCTTTGTATAAATAACAAATGATCTTTTGTTTCTGAGTAACTTTTCTATGTGACTTAAGCTTTTTTCCTTGTGGAAAATGAACATTATTCCACAGTATTTTTAAATGAAAATTGATATTCGCAAATCAGATATCAGCAGCAAGGACAGAGTATGAAAATAGTCAGAAAATAACTGTATCATCAGGAGGCTAAATTACAGACACAAATGGTACAGGGTTGATTCCCTAAAGGTTGCCACACTCTTAACGTGCAAAGAAAACACGTTTTCCTGAGGGAATAATGACACTGTTGTAAATTAAAAATCATATATCACACTTTACTTGTATCATAAAATAGTATATAAAAGTTTTCTGGCTTCTTCAGCCCACATCACATGAAAATTTAGACTCTCCTCTTTGGTTGTAGCTGTTAGGTGCATTACATTCCTTCTTGTTTTAGAGGATGAGGATCTGATATCACATGAAATGGCCCAATGCACATGTCCAAAAACTTTTTGAGTTCTTTACTAATTGCTTTATATCTGTTATTGGATTTCAAATGAACCAGGTCCCCAGTTCCGAAATGTGCTATTTTTACCTTTCTGTTATGTCTCTGTTTTCTTATACTATACTGTTGTTTCATGGTCCTCCTAAAAACCTCTTTCCTTTCCTGTGCTGTTAATATTTTACATTCAGAGACTTTATTATTACTTCATTGAAAACGATGTCACGTTTTTTCTACACTATTCCACAAAGAGAAAATCCAATAGCATAGTACCGCAAACTACGAGGGTCACTCCAAAAGACATGCACACAATTTTTTTAATCCATCTTTTATTCTACATGTTTGAAAGTCTTACAGTGTGTGGATACATCCTTTAGGAACAATATTTTCATTTCTCTACATAATTTCCATCCCTCTCATCTGCCTTCCGCCATCTTGGAACCAGCGCCTGTATACCCGCAAGGTAAAATTCTGGACCAACCTGTTGGAGCCACTGTTTGGCAGCGTGCACAAGGGAGTCATCGTCTTCAAACCTTGTTCCACGAAGAGAGTCTTTCAGTTTCCCAAATAAATGATACTCACATGGAGCCAGGTCAGGACTGTAAGGCGGGTGTTTCAGTGTTGTCCATCCTAGTTTTTTGATAGCTTCCATGGATTTTTGACTGACATGTGGCCGTGCATTTTCGTGCAACAGCAAAAAAATGCTTCCTGCTTTTGCCGATGTTCCCCTGTCTCAACACAGCGTGACAATTCCTTCACTATGATGCGTCTGTCAGCAGCCACTAATTCGTTAACTCTCTGCACATTGTCTGGAGTGTGTGCAGTACGAGGCCTGCCACTGCGAGAACAATCCTCAATTTTGCCGTGCCCGCTTTCACCATGTAACCTGCTTGCCCACCGACTAACTGTACTGCGATCGACAGCAGAATCTCCATACACCTTTTTCAACCTCTTGTGGATGTTTCCCACTCTCGTTTTCACAGCACAGGAATTCTGTGACAGCACGTTGATTCTGACGAACGTCAAGTGTAGCAACCATCTTGAAGACAGGCTGTGACCGCGCCGCTCACGGGAACAGGTTGAACTAATTTTGAAAACAAGCGGGAAGGATGTATCTAAACACTGTAAAACTTTCACACGTGCAGAATGAAAACTGTATTTTTACAAAAATAGTGTGGATTTCTTTTGGAGTGACCCTCATATTTAAAATGTCCTCAGTATCCCTTACATAGTCTATACATTCAGAAGTGATTTTCTTGATTTTCTCTTCGATATGTTATGAACAGTCTACCCATCTCCCACATACAGCTTTCTGTTGGCTTGTGCGACGGTACCTGGCAGTTACTACAGAGCGTAGACGCTCTTTCAAATTGCATCCCATATGAGCAAAACAGTTGCATCTTTACCTGTAGTTATTCGTACTTTAGGCACTTCTGCTATGCAGTGCTCTGTTTAGAAAGAATAGTTCAATATAGTTATAGAGCCGAGCAGCGCACGTCTGCTTTCATGCCCTGTTAATTCGCCCAACTAATTCGCCGCAAATAGTAACCTGTAGCGTGGCCCCACTGTCAGAGAGTCTGTGCATTGGCAAGAATTACGAAGTAATAAGATATAAAATAAAAGTTAAATGAATAATTTAATAACAAGGACTCCGTTCTAACGTCTGTAATTGATGTAGACGGCAGAGATTCGTGTTGAGTAAAAATTTATTCAAGAAAGGGCATCTGAAAAAACGGGACGTGGTCGTACGACATTCATTTAAAGTACAAACGAAAATACCCTTATCCCTTATCAAATGCAGTAAAGTTAGGTTGAGAGCGTTACGAGAACAGTAGGAAAATCTCCAAACATAATAGGCATCAAAGATCGAAGTCTATTTCGTGATCATAATAAATGAAATATTCACCAGCTCAAAATAGTTCAGAATTCAACATGATGATTCACAAATTAACACACACGATACAGAGAATAATAATTCATAAGCTGTCTGTTCTCAATTCCGTAATACGAGCGATTAAATTAGGGTAATATTCTGGAGCACAGTTGGACCTCTTGAAATATAAAGTTCCTTCAAATATTAGAGTAGCGTAGGGGTAATTCACCATGCAGAATCAGTCATCTATATGACTGAATTACGCACGTTAACATAGGCACGTCAGCCTTCTTCCAGCACTCCATATCAGGTGTCTGGAATCGCTCCACTGAGTATTTCCCTCGAAAAGTCCCACTCTCCACTAGACTCCGACAGTATTCCGCTGCTGCCTCCTTTTACATTGTCTGAAGGCCAACCCCATCAAAAATACATCATTCTTACAAGCTACAGACGTGATTTGATTCAAAATGACCACTTCCCGAATAAAACTAATATATTAAAACTATATTTAAATAAAGAAATAACATAAACATTCGGCTACACTCAGACCTTTTACAAGAAATATGAGTAATACTTGGTTCAAAAATAAATAAATAAACCAGCTTTGTGGTACAAATCACGATAAATGACGACAGACTGTTGTTACATACTGTTTTAACAATTATTTATGCTTTCTTGACGGAAGTGTCCTGTGGTTCTCTTTTAAATTGGGAAGTCTGCTAACACATGCGTTGGACCACTCTTAAATTATCACAGTTTTTTTAAGAGTACTCTGCGGTATCGCCCACTATCCTGTCGGCCGCTCCTTCAAACGCACGCGTCGCGTGTTACGGCACCACGTTTTGTACAGCTGTTATTGTGGCACAAGGGCACTACCACGAACGATTACATCTCTGCCAATAAGATGCAAGCATCAACTCTTCGGCGCTCCAGCAGTGGGTGTACTTAAGGTCGGACAATCACGCACACAGCCCATTTTGTGTGTTTGCGCAATTGTGCATATTTCGTAGTGACCAGGGTTCGAAATTTCTGAATACACATTGTATTGAAGAGTGACAGATTTATAAATCCTTTGCATCTGTATATACTTCTACATTCAGAACTGCTGTTAGGAACTTATGCTGAAAATACAACAACAAAGTTACATATTATTTTTAAACTTTGATATTAGGTGTACAATAAATAAATATCTGAATTATCTGTTCCTGCACAGCATCTGTTCCTCGCTCTTGTACATCTTTCTTTCTTTCACTGGTGCCACGTCCCGCGCTGACGCAGGGTTCGCATTGTTAGAAACGGATTTGGCAAGGGTAGTGGAAAGGGGTGGCTGGATGCCCTTCCTGCTGCCACCCTGTACCCCCCGGGACTGAATTAGTGTACCCCTGCTGTCTGCTTCTAGTGTAATTCATGGAATAGTGCGAACGTGTTCTGATGTCTGCGAGTCGTGTAATTGAGGCGGAAGTGGGGACCAGCCCGGTATTCACCTAGCGGGATGTGGCAAACCGCCTAAAAACCACATCCAGGCTAGCCGGCATGCCGACCGACGTCGGTAATCGGCCGGGCGGATTTGATCCGGGGCCAGCGCGCCTACCTGAGTCCAGGAAGCAGCGCATTAGCGCTCTCGGCTACCCTAGCGGGTTTGTTCGTCGCTCCTGTGGCCACTAAAAATCACACAGCGTACAGGAGTGTCTTAATAAACTAGCGACGAGGTAGAGGGACAGTGAGCTTTGGACAACAGAGTGGGACTTTTTTTCCTTCCATAGAACTCGTTTGTGTGTGTATGTACATGTGTTAAATTGAAATACAGAAGTTGAAACATTTAAGTTGAGGTATGTAAGGAATCACGGCAAACCAGGCAGAGCAACATCTAAGTGCTGAGCTGCGTCCAACATCTCTTGCTCAGTTTCGGGATCGACAATTAGCAGAACTGCGGTCATCAGTTTCTTGCATTTTACAAGTGCAAGCAGACCAGCTACAAAAGGCGCTAGAAGTTGAGAAGGAATTCAGTTGCCGCCTCCGCCCTTGCGCCAGTTCGATGAGATGAGGGAAACGTGGGAAGAATAACAACACAGCTGCATCAACATTTCGACACCTACAAAATCACAGGTGAATCTCGTCGTGCATTTTTCTTTTCATGTACTGTTGTGTACACCTACCTCTGATAGTGAAATTATTTCCCATCAGTGGGCCCCAAACATGCTCTACGAGCTCATAGTTAGAGGATTAGACGACTTTTTTGAGAGTGAAATACACGTTGCCGCTGCACAGTATAAATTTTTCCGCACCCTACGTCGTATTGATCAGTCCTAGCCGGCCGGTGTGGCCGAGCGGTTCTAGGCGCTACAGTCTGGAACCGCGGGACCGCTACGGTCGCAGGTTCGAATCCTGCATCGGGCATGGATGTGTCTGATGTCCTTAGGTTAGTTAGGTTTAAGTAGTTCTAAGTTCTACTTAGATGTTGAGTCCTATAGTGCTCAGAGCCATTTGAACCATTTTCATCGGTCTTATAAAGAATGTTTTGCCTGATTTCAGGGCGTTACTAATGACTGTAAATACAATTGTGTCTGTGGCGCAGCTGGTCAGGGTGAAATGCTTTGTGATGCTATTATTAAGAATCTATCAGATTGGAGATTGAGGGCCGCAATTCTAAAGGCTCACAACTCTAGCCTCAGTGAAGTGCTTAAGGTTGTCGATGAGCGTGAAGTTCAAGATTTAGCTGAGAAAAGTTTCTGTCTACCAGTTATTGCTGAACTTCTAATAACCGTGCCCCAGCCATAACCCCGGTCCCAGCACTCGCTTGTCAACACCGCGTAAAGGATACCAGATTCATCGGAAGAACTGCTTCTTCAGACAAGCTGAATGGAAATTCTGTCGTCGCATGGGACGTACAAAACCGGCGTGCTTGCAGAAGATTATAAAGCCCTCTTCTGTTTCACAAGGGAGTAATTGAAAGCAAGAACAGATGGAAATCAGTGTCATTTCAAGTTCAGATTCTATGCCTGTGCAGAAAACGCACACACACGTTTAATGCGATTGCCACATACTTCAAGAAGGATGTCCCAATCATGAAATTCGAGAAACGACTTTAGTGCCCAGGACGAAACAGAGAAATTTTTTTTTTTTTTTTTTTTTTTTTGCAACCCATAATGGACAATTTTATTCTGAGAACACACCGCAAACTGAGGAGGATGTTGCAACTTTGTAACCAGTCACTGCTTTTTCAACTTCATAAAGGAGCTTATAAGACTTTGCTTAATCTAGATACGTGTAAAAAAAATTGGCCAATCAGTTTTGCAAACAATAATGTCTGCATCTCACCACCTTTAACGGCGACAACATTTCACTGCTTCGAACGCGCCACTTCATTGCAAAATACAAAGACTCGATTAAGGAAGTGCCTTTCACTGTAGTTCAGTCACAGAAGAGTTCAAATATTCTTTTGGATTAGACATACAGGGCAATGTGCATGCCACTGACACAAAAGTTCCCCCTGCCGCAATTCAAAAACCTTGTAACTAGTATCAACGGTATTCTAGGATGTGCTAAAACTTTCCACCCTCAGTTATGCTGAAAGCTAATGCGCAACCTAAATCTTGCCTCTCACCCCTGTGGCGCATGCATTACATGACAACGTGGCTAGGGAAATTCAGAGACTGGAATCCGTAGGTGTCTTAAAGCCTATTTCAGCAAGACAGTGGGCACCACACCTAGTTGTCATTCATAAACCAGATGGGAAGATTCATCATTGGGATTTCAGACGCATGGTAAAGCTACAGACAGTTGTTGATTCCCACACACTTTCACGTATAGAGGAAATTCTTGACCATCTAGTGGGAGGGCAGGTCGTTACAAAAACTCAGTTTGTAAGACGGCAAGAACCGTGCCCCTTACATGAAGTCATTGAAGATCACCTAACTGACGCTGAGCGAACAGTAGGGCTGAACAAAAAATTGACTGACAAGGCACAGTGCATCTTATAGAGGGTATAGTATGGACGTATTGAAATAATTAATGCCGGGTGATGGTTTTAAAGTAATTCACACAACATGCAAACTTTGGGGAAACGCATCAATTTACTGGAGGCTAATTTATCCCAGGGAAGTACTCAGAATTGACCGTGGTCGCCGGGAGAGCAGCTAAGGGAAGCGACAATTGGCAGCTTAGGGCGGCTCAAGCTCTGAGAAAGCGGTAACGGGGCGCGGCCTCCAGCCGCCTTAAGATGAGTGACTGCATGGGTGGTTGACCCCAACCCTATGCTGGTGTACCGGGAAGCAGACGGAGAACTTGTACGACTGTTGATCAATGTCCGTCATCCCGTTTGCAGTGAAACATACGGGAAAGCCGAGCAAATCTACGGTGGAGCGGTCAACAGAGGTCAAAATATGCGTGTTCGTGACTATAGCAATTTCACGATGAATTCACGGTCCACAGAGTCTGATGTAAATAAGGTGAAGAGGGCGAGAATGAAATACGCCGGCCTCCGATGGGAACGTAGGACCGAGGAATTTGAAGTACTCTCCTGGAAGTCAGAATTCCGGAAAACTTGGTGTTGTGCAGACTCTAACCTTGATGGGTGGCCTGGGAGGAGCTAAATAAGAGAAGTTGAGAGGAACGGAAATTTTGTGGGAATCTGTTCACTTCCCAGAGCAGGCATTGGTTGGAGCTGGGAAGCGACGCATAATTAACGCGACTTGAGCTGCAATTGGCGTAAGTGATTTTGCTGGAGAGGAAACCGAGGCGAAGAGCAGACTGTGAGAAGTCTCCCTAAAGGTCTTCCGTTCCCAGCTTGCCTAGAGTGCGGACGTGGCGTTCTTTACTCAGCTTGCATGAGAAAGAGTGAGCATCTCTGCGCGTTTAGGACTTAGCAAATGGAACGATTGAGCTTGGAGATAGTAAGTTTTGGTGCAGCTATGTACTGAGCAAGATAGTTAGGAGTGAATAGACGAGCACAGCCTTGCAGCACCACGAGGTCGGCCGACGTCCACACAACGACGCCGCTCCGCCACACTGTACTCGGTGATATTGCGCCCGCGCCGGCCACTGATTAATTTGCTGGATCACGTCGGCAAAGTTTCCCTGAGGATTTCATGGACCGTGTAATGTAGAATTCTTCTCGCATTTCGCATTACACCCAGGTCAGTCGATAGGAATTACTTTTGAGTTTTTGCGCTTTACTCCACGCAAACGCAATTTATTACCACTGCCTGAGGAGAGCCTTGTAATGCGATGATTGAAGGTCGGGAGTTTAAAAATAAATTGGTGCTAATTGACTGCATCTGTTTTCAATCAAGTAGTTGAAATCCCAAGTCACTTTCTTAATTAATTTTATGTTCGACATTTCCATCTGGTGTTCAATAGCTGAATATAACATGAATGTGCTACCCTTTTTAATTAAAAGTGGTCAATTCTGAATACATTAATGTCAACGCTGCCACCGCAGTTCAATGAGGAGTCACAGGGCCATATTACTTTTTTGCGTTATCCGATATTGCCGCAGTTTTCCACTCTTGTTGATCTGTTAGTCAATTAGTTGGGGTGAACACACGCCAAAACCAGCTAAGTGACGGGTGGGGTGTTACATGTGACTGACCCATGCCAGGATACGATACTTCGGGATTTTCTAGGAAGTAGTCTTAAAAATGGGAAACTTTTCCACGTGATCCATTGCTTAGCCATTTTTAATTTAAAAATGGGTAGCAGTAGTTACAAGAAGTTACATTGTCTCCGTCATGTGCTGTCCTTTCAAATTGACATTTATAGGTGCCTCTGCATTGTATTTCTGAGTTGTTGGAGTACTTATGATGTGCAGTGCCGTAATCAGCCGATGCTGAGCACACAGAATACAATCATTGGTACTAGTCTTTTTGGGGCCATTCTTTATGAACTGTTTGTCGGGTCATTGGTCACACCCAGTGTATCAATTTGTGTCCTGATATATGGTTTGTGTTATCTAATTATTGAGTGTAAGAGGTACCTGTGTTTTGAGTTTTCGTGTAACATAAAAGTGCAAATGATAACGAGGGGAAAAGCCAAGTCAACGGCAGAATATAATCAGACTGTTACTCTGGAGAACATGGGTGATGGTAGGGAAAGCTCTACCGATGAGCGTGACGAACGCGAGCTGCAACTTCCTGAAACAGCGTCTCACGACTGATTTAGTCCGCTGAATAGCAAGGACGTTGATTCAGGCAGTGATACTGAGGGCTCTGGGGACGCAGGGAGTACAGGAGTAATCCATAAGTATGGAAGATCCAGCCTAAGAAGCCAGAGTGTGTTGGAACAAAACAATGTCCGATCATTATCAAACGATTCATTCACAAGTGATCCGACGGGGAGCGGAGACGGTAGTTGTCTAGATATCGAAGGGTTCCTCAGAACAGAGGAGAAGAGTCGCATTTTCAACCACAAAAGAACGAGGATCAGAATGCGGCTACTCTCAAAAATATTACGGACCTGTTGCAACAGAAGCAAACGGTGAACTTACAGCAGAACGCCAACCTTAATGCCGAAATTAAAAAGGCGAATTCGGAGTTGAAAGAGCAAGTAAAAGAACAGGTAAAGAATCTCGGCGTCAAAATAGAGAAGGAGATTGCCATCACCAAACGAACGGCAATTGAAGCTAAATTAATTGCGAAAGGTGCAAGGAAAATAGCGAGAGAAACTCGGGACTCCACGCATAGCACGGCAAAAGTAGGAAAGGTCATGTTATCAAGGCTACAAAGCCGGATAAAACGTGTTGAAGAAAAGCAACAAGAGCAACCGGTCATAGGGCCTAAAAGATGTTGAAAGAGCAGGTGGCGATATTAAAAAGAAATTTAGAGGACGACTTAAAACGTATCATTACAGAGACAGCAGGAAAGGAGAAGGGTGTAATTACTGCGTCGACTGAACCGTCACTTGGCGGAACACAGATAACCGCTTTGCGGTGTGATAAAGTTGACACTATAAGCAACGGGAGCCACGCCTTCATTCACAGCTCTGAGGCAACGACCGAGATAAACACAGACAGCGCGCAGCAGTCCAGTGAGCACAATTGCTGTCAGTTGATTAGATGTACCGAACAACTGTCAAACATACAGAGGGGGAGAGATGGCGATAGCGTGTCGGAACGAATTAGTCCACGTCCCGAAATTCATACGAATCGTAAAAACGGTCGAAATGATAACTGGCATGATGACCGGTTTGACTACAGGCATTTTGTATCAGTCCGAAAGTTCCATCACTACAAGGACGAAGGTAATAGCTTGCATCCAAAAACTTTTATGGGACAATTCGAAATATCTTTGCCCCCATACTGGCCATTGATGTACAAGCTGGATTTTGTGTGCTCTCATATGGAGGGCGCGACCGCTGAGTGCAGAGAAATGTAGCGAAGACGAGCGTCTCGTTCAAAGAATTCAAAAATGGATTCGTGGGCAAGTATTGGTCTAAAGAAACCCAAGAAAGGATCAAACAAGAAATTATGATGTCCAGAGATATGGAAGGGGCAGGGTACCGGAGTCCGGTCAATTTTTTTAAAAATATGACGAAAAGGAACCAGTACCTAGACAACCCATGTAGCGGCGCGGAAATCATCAGATTATGCTACATGAAACTTCCCATCTCGTATCAACAATCACTTGCCAGTCGTTGTGGTAGCGATACTGAGGTATTTAAGGGCATTTTGCGCGAACTGGAATTCGCATTTCAAGAAGAACAGGCGCAGGAGAGACGCCGACAGCGTGAACAAAATAACAACCGTCGCAATAATAGACCCCAGTGGGATAGTAGGCCAGCACCGAACTACAACGGCCACAATCAAATAAGAGTAATGATAACTCGAAAAGAAGGTACACGGAAGAAGAGCGACACTCTCCGGTGCAACATAGTAAATCACAAAGGACCTGGGGCGGTAATCAGCAATCGGGAAGGAACAGGAATTATGGTTACCAAAATAACAACCAGGAAGAGGTCGAAGTCCGCCCTCCGAAGCCTGGTACATCCCACCTTAACGGGCAAGATTACGAATGACTAGACCAGATCGCGGACAGGAGTTGCAAAATGTCCGTAACCTCGGAACTAGTCAGTAACATAAACATTATCGAATACGAGGATGTCATCGAGTTACTCCTCGAAGAAAAGGAAAGGCAACAAAATAAAGAAATATACTCAGTAGTCAAAATCAAAATAGGTGACTTAACGGTGGCCGCTATAATTGATAGTGGAAGCCAGAGTTCAGCGATCTCAGAAGAGGTATTTAAGACATGTTAGAATGTGCTGAACCCACCGACTCTTGCCACACAAAAGACGAAGGTCAGGGGTGCATTACTTGGAAAGAGTATAGAAATATCTCAACAGACGCGTTTACAATTCGAATGTCAGGCACATCAGTTGACTGCTAATCTTTTTGTCATTCCTAAACTGTCCGCCGATATTATCATTGGTATGGATTTCCTATCAACGAACAAAGGCATAATCGATTTGAATCGGGGAGAAGTCACGTTAGGAGAGGGTGACAAAATCCATCTTCGTTTCGATGAACAGGCAATCCCAGGGCAGGTACAAAAGAGCTGTCTCAGACAACAGTTTCCAAACCAGGAGAAGTCAACAGGTGAAGCCGACGGCGGAAAGGACAATCGAGATAGTATTCGAAAGAAGCACAGTTAGTAGAAATACATAAGGAAATAAGCGAGAAATTGCAGGGCATAAAGGTCATAAGAGACGCAGACCAAGAAGGGTTAGAAAATGTGCTAAGAAGGAATATTGAAGTTTTTCTCCCGAAGACGGGCTGCATAAAGGGCTGTCAATATAAATTTGACGTAACGGGACACAAACCGTTTCGAGTACCGCCGTACCCGATTCCGTGGTCGTACCGAGATCGTGTTTTCATCGAACTCCAGCGGATGCAGAAGGAGGATGTGATAGAGCCAGCCAAGTCACAATACAACAGCCCCATCAGGATCGTAGAAAAAAGGAACGGGGAAATTCGACTTGTGTTAGATTCCCGGCAGATCAATACGACCATAGTTCCGGAAACCGACAGACCCGAGAGGCTCGATGAGTTGCTCCAGAAATTCCATGGAGTTTCGGTGTTTTCCTCTCTGGATTTGAAATCCAGCTTCTGGCAAATCGAGTTGGATCCAGAATGTAGAAGGTACACTGCATTCATCGCATTTGGTAGATGCTATCAATTTAAGAGACTCCGCTTTGGCCTGAATATTTCGTCTGCAGCATTTATAAGAGGATTAGGAACAAGTTTGGATGAGGGGTTAAGGGAGAAAATAACATGTTACGTTCATGATATCCTCATTGCGGAAAAGACATGGGAATCTCACAACAACCTTCTGGGAGAAGTGATCTCCAAATTAAGAAAACATGGGGTGACGGTAAATATAAAAAAGTCCTGTTTTGGAGGAAGACAAGCACATTTTTTGGGTCAGGTCATCTCAGGGGAAGGAAATATGCCAGACCCAGAGCAGATTAGGGCAATCACAGAATTTGCAACGCCTACCACAAGGAAACAGGTGAGAGGCTTCTCGGTGTCGTGAATTTTTACAAAAAATTCATATTTATAGAGGCATTGGCGACACCACGACTGTGTCAATTAATCGGAATGAATGCGGCGTGGGTATGGGACAATGATGCAGAAAGCGAACTCAGTATGCTAAAATCAGCTCTGGTAAAGGCTCCGATTCTGTCACATCCTGATCTGGCGCATGACATCTGTATGGCCACGGATAGCGCGAAAACCGGGCTAGGCGTAATGGTCTTCCAAGAATATGATGAAGGTGGAGTAAAATTACACAAAACGATCGCGTTCGGGAGTTGGGTGCTGAGTAAAGCGAAAGGAACTACTCAGTAACCGAACTGGAGGCCCTAGCGATAGTGTGGGGGGTTCCAGAAGTCCAAGTACTTTTTATTCGGAGGTAAGACACATGTCTATACCGATCATAGAGCTCTGGAGTTCTTACTTACGGCCAAATTAACGCATGGGAGGCTTGCGAGATGAGTTGCTGTCCTCCAGGAATTCAATTTCACAATAGTCTAAGTGCCTGGACCCACAAATGTAACAGCGGATGCATTATCCCGTTCCCCTCTGGGGATAAGCGATTATCAGGCTGAAGAATTGGAACAAGAACATTTCTCCTTGTTCTATCTACGAAAAGTGGCATTTGAAAATTATATCACAGTGACAATGCGTGATATTGGGCGAGAACAAGACAAAGATCCTGTGCTGAGAGGAATAAAAGAAAAGTGGAAAGACAGAACGCAAGCCAGACTTAGGCAGCACTATCTGTTAAGAAAGGGGGTCCTGTTTTACAGAAGAAATCCGAGTGAGACGTTGTGGGTTGTGTGTGTGCCAGAGGAAGTAATAAACAAGCTCATCTGGTATACACATCTCAGTTATACTCACTTCGGACCCAGGAAGTGCTTCTTAAAACTAAAAAGCGTCTGTCACTTCAAAAACATGGAGAGATGAATACGCAAGGTTCTCGCGGTATGTAAGAAGTGTCAGAAGGCGAAAACAAGTACTGTAGCCATGCAGCCTCCGCTGTACCCCATCATTCCGGAGAAATTAAGACAAACAGCGGCGACGGACTTGATGGGTCCGTTACCAACCACACAAAAGGGTTATAGATACATCATGGTGGTCTTAGAATTAACGTCTAAGTACGTCACCCTGACACCATTGAAAAGAGCAACCGGGACAACGGTATGCAGGGCGCTACGTAAAGATTTCCTGGCACAGGTAGGGCCAGTAGAGTATATTTTGTCAGACAATGGGCCACGGTACAGGTCGGAGGTACGGAAGAGAACACTTGAAAGTCATGGAATTCAACCAGTTTTCATATCCCGCTTCCAACCCAGTTCTAATCCCACTGAAAGAACAATGAAGGATTTACGAAACCTTTGCAGATTGTACTGCAGTAAGAAGCACGCCACGTGCGACATCTTCATCAAAGATTTCCAGGAAGTAATTAATGAGATACCCCACAGCACCACACCGTTAGCTCCAATTACGGTACTTAAGAACCGGGACCCACCGGACAGGCTCCGTCAGTTAGTGGAGTTTCCTCCAAGAACACGTCAGCGGCATGGGACCGTCGTGGAGATAGCCCTGCAAAATATCCGACGTGCAGGCGAGAAGCGCAAAGCACGAGCAGATAAAAGGGCACGAGTACGACAACTTGTGGTTGGGGAAAAGGTACTCATTAAGGCACACCGGCTGCCAAACTAGCAAAGGAAGTTGTGCCACAAATTCTTCGCCGCGTATAGTGGGCCTGTGCACGTGCGGAGAATAGCGCATGCCAACGCATTGGAAGTAGAATCCATAAAAACAGGAAAATCACTGGGAGTGCATCCGATAGCACATGTAAAGGCATTTGTGGAATGATTAACTGCAGACTTTGCACATGGAATTGTAGTAAATATAGGCTTAGAATAAGGATTTTTGTTAAAGTGTCTTGTTTGTTCGTGTATATACTGATCTTAGTGGTAGAATGTCTCGTTTATATGGGCCGATATTTTGCGTTTTTATTATTAATAATATCTCGCCTCTCGATGTTGTGAAAGTAAAGTGCACTAGAGTATTTTGTAGAGACACATGATTAAAGAATGGAAAACAAATATTTCTGGGCGTACCCCTAGAAAAAGATTGATTAGAACTCTCTAAATTACAGAAAAGTTCCCCGTAATTGTATCTCCGTCATTGGAGAGCATATTTAAGGTAGCCAGTCCCGTAGGTCGTTACGAGGACGCACCGACGCATCTTGTATGCCCCTTAATACGTAAGAGGTGGACATCTATGCGCAGTTCCGTGAATTAGCGCACCCAGTGTATGTTAAAATGAACCGGATGTAATCATGTACAGAGCGAACAGCAGCAATGATACGCCAGAAATACTTGTTGACACTAAGATAGTGTAACAACTGCGAGTGTGAGCAGTGAGCTATATTTGTGTTGTGCCATTATGACATTGCTAATCCGAAACATGTTCACAAGCCTTATGAAACCATTCGTGACAAAAGGAGAAAACGGGAAGAAAATACAGGAGAGAAGAAGTGTCGCAATAGAACACGATAAAGGACGCTATCCAAACTTCCAACAAAAAACTTGGTAAGACTGACACATGTCTAAGTTTGTTTTGTTTTATGCATGTTCGCAGGCACAATAAGAGGGACGTCTGCCACATAGGGAATTAAGGAAAAAAACAAGATTAGAGATAAAAAGTAGTATAGTAAATATGTAGTCGAGTTGGCCAACACCGTGTTAGTCGTAGGAGTTGGTAGATAGAAATGGTGATGGGATCCTGCCCAGATTGTCTTGATTCCATATCCCTTGATTGTGTGTGGGTGTGAACGACTGTGAAACAAGTTGCCTTGTACATTTTTATGTTTATGTAAAAAAAAAGGTTCTGTTACATTTCTATTTTAATTGATCCTGAAGTTGAGTTACAAACAAGTAAAATTATTCCTTTTGTAATGAAACAAGTTCATTTTCGTAAAGCAAATGTAAAAAAAAAGTGTGGTATTGATGGTAAAACATGAGCACTTTCCATGTACTAAAATTAGTTGTCTTAGTGTGTTAAGGAGGCGTAACTGAGCAAGAGGGAGTTGAAGCTACGACACCTGATACACCCCACACGAGCTGACAAGGAACGAGGACGACAGCAATGAGGGGAGCACACAGCTGACGATGGTGATGGCATGCAGACCACGCCCTGAGTCGACGGGGACGGTAGTCAACTCAGCAGCCAAGGAGAGGTGACATCCAGCACCTCTGTGTACGACAAAGAGGTCGGTCCAGGTCTCTGTACACATTGCGGATCGGGGGTAGCAATGAAGAGGTCCAAGAAGGTTTCTATATTTGTTGCTCGCCACGTCAGGTGGAGCGACAGCCCAGCTGACATTTTGTGCCTAATGACACCAACTTTGAGGGCCTGAGCAAAAATGGGGTCTTGTCTTATCACGGTCCCTCCCTTGCCCTATAACGTCTATTGAAGGAGCAATGACCTGTGGCTGAGCCGCGAGAGGTCACCGATCATAGATGCGCCGATGGGGTCTTGTGCCTGTCGGACAAGATGTC
Source organism: Schistocerca piceifrons (assembly GCF_021461385.2). Taxonomy (NCBI): domain Eukaryota; kingdom Metazoa; phylum Arthropoda; class Insecta; order Orthoptera; family Acrididae; genus Schistocerca; species Schistocerca piceifrons. The sequence continues at coordinate 203,464,594 of NC_060141.1, read as the reverse complement.
AACAACGAGCTCTTAGGTGAGAGCCATCTTGCCTCAGAAGATGCGGGCGCCTGTGGCGCCATCTCCGTAATCGACGTCGCTCTCTTCTTAGCCGTTAGCCATCCCTCAACTTGCTGGTCAGAACTAATGTCACTTCCGATGCTGCAAGAAACTTGTGCCGCGTGTGAGAATGTGTCAGTGCGAAATCAAATGAATAACATGCGCCTCAATGAACGTACTCATTTGTTCTGTTTATGAATTATGTTATAAGAAGGTTATGATGTTATAAATGTGCCATTTGTTAAAACGTCATACATTTGTCATGCCATGTCTCTTTGTGTTAGAATAAGACTTCATACTTATACCTTGATACAAATACACAACAGTAGTTGCTCAATACGCGATGATTTTGTTATTTTGGTTGTTTCATAGACATGTATAAAAAAAGGAACATGTGTGTACACAATCCCAGACACTGGACTGGGCCAGACCTTGTTGAATTGTGTAAAGATAACACTTACACCATGCACAATATAAACGTCCAGAGACAGTGAGACACACAAAAAAAACCTTCATTTATAAAATATCAAACAAGCATTCACATATAATTGAATGAGAGCAACCACTATCAACTTCACAAAATGTTACACGAATATTGTTCATGTATGTTTTTAGTAATTTAAGTTGAGTGGGGATGGATAACTGAAAGTGAATGGACCTTAAGTTATAATTGCGGGTGTTGCCATTCAAATGGCAAGCACAGAGGTGCTTAAACATGGGTCTTTGCCCTTTGCGACCTGTGTCTTTGTGATATAATTGTAGTTTTCTTTTGAGTACTCTGACCAATAGATGTCTCAGGAATCGGCAGATATTAAAGTAAAATTAAGACTAAATAATGGCCACATCTTTACCAGTAAATCTAGTCATTGAAGGCACGTACCCTAGGAATGAGTGGGATTATGAATCAAAGAGGAGGCAGTTTTAATCAATCGCCCGTAACTACTCACGCGAACGGATTAAAAATACCAGTTATGGAGATATTAATTTTGTACCACAGGAGTCATCACCTGTACAACAAAATTGAAGAGAGGGGCTATGTAAGATGACAAGAACCATGGCCCTTACATGAAGTCATTAAAGATTACCTAACTCACATTGAGCGAACAGTAAGGCTTAACAAAAATATGACTGACAAGGCACAATGCAATTTGTAGAGGGTACAGTATAGACATAATGAAATAATTAATGTCGGGTGATGGTTTTTAGGTAATTCACACGACATGAAAACTTTGTGGAAACACAACGTTTTACTGGAGGGTAGTATATCCCAGGCAAGTACTCAGAATTGACCGTGGTCGCCGGGGGACTGTCTAAGGGAAGCGACAATTGGCAGCTTAGGGCAGCTCTAGCTCTGAGAAAGCGATAACATGGCGCGGCCTACAGCCACCTTAAGATGAGTGACAGCATGGGTGGTTGACCCCGACCCCATGCTGGTGTACCGGGAAGCAGACGGAGAACTTGTAGACCTGTTGATAAATGTCCGTCGTCCCGTTTCCAGTGAAACATGCGAGAAAGCCACGTAAAACTACGGAGGAGCGGTCAACAGAGGTCAAAATATGCGTGTTCGTGACTATAGCAACGTCACACTGAATTCACGGTCCACAGTCTGAACTAAATCAGTTGAAGAGCGCCAGAATGAAATACGCCAGCCTCCAATGGGAACGTAGGACCAAGGAATTTGAAGTACCCTCCTGGGAGTCAGAATTCCGGAAAACTTGGTGTTGTGCAGACGCTAACCTTGATAGGTGGCCTGGGAGGAGCTAAATAAGGGAAGTTGAGAGGAAGGGAAATTTTGTGGGAATATATTCGCTTCCCAGAGCAGGCATTGGTCAGCACTGGGAAGCGACGCATAATTATTGCGACTTGTGCTGCAATTGGCGTAAGTGATTTTGCTGGAGGGGAAACCGAAGCGAAGAGCAGACTGTGAGAAGGCTCCCTAGAGATCTTCTGTTCCCAGCTTGCCCAGAGTGCGAACGTGGCGTTCTTTACTCAGCTTGCCTGAGAAAGAGTGAGCATCTCTGCAGTTTAGGACTTAGCAAATGGAACAATTGAGCTTGGAGGTAGAAAGTTTTGGTTCAGCTATGTACTGAGCAAGATAGCTAGGAGTGAGTAGAAGAGTGCAGCCTTGCAGCACCACGAGGTGGGCCAACGTCCACACGCCGACGACGTTCTGCCACACTGTATTCAATGGTATTGCGCCTGCTCTGGCCACTGATTAATTTGTTGGATCACGTCGGCAAAGTTTCCACAAGGATTTCATGGGCCGTGTATTGTAGAATTCTTTTCGCACTTCACATTATGCCTGGGTCAGTCGATAGGAATTACTTTTGAGTTGTCGCGCTTTACTCCACGCAAACGCAATTTGTTACCACTGCCTGATAGTAGAGCCTTGTAATGAGATAATTGAAGGTCGGGAGTTAAAAAATAAATTTGTGCTTATCGACTGCATCTGTTTTCAATCAAGTAGTTTAAATCCCAGTCACTTTCTTAATTAATTTTATGTTCAACATTTGCATCTGGTGTTCAATAGCTGAATATAACATCAATGTGCACCCATTTTTAATTAAATGTGATCAATTCTGAATAAATTAATGTCAACACTGCCACCACAGTTCAATCAGGAGTCACAAGGCCATATTACTTTTTTGCGTTATCCAATATTGCGGCAGTTTTGCACTCTGTTGATCTGTTAGTCAATTAGTTGGGGTGAACACACGCCAAAACCAGCTAAGTGACGGGTGTGGTGTTACTAGTTATCACTGGGCGAAGAGACAAAGAAAATTTTGGTTGTACATACTCAATGTCGGATTGTTTGAATATCAATGCTTATCTTTTGGAAGTGCTTCTGCACATGCGTCGATCCAAAACTTAGGAAATTTGTGGTAAGATCTTATGGGACCAAACTACTTAGGTCACTGGTCTCTAACGCTACACAATACTTAACCTAACTTAAACTAACTTAAGGTATAATTCTCTTGACGACGTAATCGTGTTTGCACAAACAATGAAACAGCTCGTTAAAAATTTAGACTGCGTTTTTCAAGTTCTGACTGAGGCGGGATTCAAATGTTCCTTGCAGAAAGGTTCTTCAGTGCCATTTAACACGCAATCATCGACGTTAAAGATGCTTGTCCTTTAACATTTGCAAGCAGTTGAGCAATTTCCGTCTCCTAAGAATTTGTGAATTGTAAGCTTGTCTCACTACATAAAGTTCATTTCTAATGCTGTGCAAATTGTCATGCCTCTACATCTTCTCAGAGGTAAAAATGTTCTGTTCCATTGCATAAAAAACTGTGACCAAGCTTTCCAAAGACGGAAAAATTCATTGCTTTGTCATCTTTGTCTTACGCACTAAGATTCCTTAAACCATTTGTGCTTGCAGACGATGCCTCGCGTTATGGCGTTGGAGCCATTGGAGCAATTCCAACCAACATAATTGGGAAAACGCAACTCCCCATCGCACTTGCTTTCAAAACTTTGAACAGTTCAGATTAATTGCAGTCAGCTGGAGAAGGAAGTCTTAGCTAAAATTTCAACTGTCTGCCCGGCAGAAAATTTTTCCTGGTCACAGACCATAAGCCTTTGACTTCACTGTTTGATCTGTCGAAACAAGTTCCCGATGAACAGCGGAAAAGCTTGAACGTTGTTAACTATTGTTGTGATGTTACCATTATAAAACTCTGTACCAGTGCAACGTGCAGACGATGACACATTATGTCGTTTACCTGTCGCACACAGGAAGCATCCGACTCTCTGAAAGCTTCTTGATTACATATTGCTTTTTATGTTTCGCAAGCACTGGATTCTTTACCTATTGATTCAAGGCGGATCGCACAAACCATGGAGCATGACTAGTCACTATGATTGCTGAAAAGTTACATTTACAAATCCTTCGCTGGCTGCGCTCCCGGAAGCGCATTCCCCATCCGTTAGCAGGAAGATACTTCGTATGCCACAACACTTTATTTCTTCTGATTCGCCTTCAAGTACCTAACTAACATACAAGAGTGTTAAGCGTCGCATCTTTGCAACAGCAGGTGTTAATTAATGTACAGTCATGCTCAAAAGTATCCGAACGACCTGAACTGCATTTCGTCTGATTCGCATGCAACTCACATGACGCAGCTGTCTAGCAGGTCCTCTAATCGCTCCTTGGTACAGTCGTTCGACTATTGAAAATGGTTTCAACAAGTCATCACTAGAAAACACTGCTGTATATCGCAATAACTCAAGATGTAAAGTATTACCACGATACTACAAATATCAGGGAACACCTTATCACAGATAAGACTGTCCTTAAGGCTTGTAAGTTCACATTTATTGTAATAAATGACATACCAGAAATGTTATCACTCTCATTATTACGTCAGATAGGTAATGCACGTAGTAAGTTCGTCGCATTCATGATTTCCTCTTCAAAGTAACATACCGTACTTGTAATTTAACACAAAATGACATTAAAAATTTAAGTTATTCACGAACAGCTAGTTGAGAATATGAATGAACTTCAAATGACACGACGATCCGTCTCGTCCTGCATATGGAATCAAACCCAGGTCATGCAAACTAAGATTTCATGACTGACGGAAACTAACAGCCATTCCTGACTAGGCATACAGAGAGTGATATACCTCGATTTTACACAGTATCAGTTAGCAAATATCAAATTTAAATTACATAATATAAACATTTTTAACGGACGCCAATTCCTATCCAGCATCTATTGTCCTTGTTAAAAAACTACGAGAGATGTTAAATATTGCTTCTTCACAAGTAACTTACTTGAAATGCCGTGAGGTAAAGCTTTGTGTTGGACAGCGATTCGAACCCAGAACCTAATCGGATTGTTATCGAAGCAACATTAACTGTGACATATCGGATTTTTTCGGCAGTAGCTAGATGTTTTAACTGAAATGACTAGACGAAACATGAATTTTTTCCTTCCCAGGACTCCAACCCGGCACCTATCCCTGTTATATTCTAGAGAAAAGGAACGTTAAATATGAGTTTGTTACACCAGCAGCGACATGTGAGCATGTTTGAACTAGAAATAACATGACAAAGAGTTCACTACTAACTGGGAATCGAACCCCAGACATATCGTTGTTGACTATACACAAACAGACGCCAGCTACCGAATTTTTCTCCACCAGCAATTAGGAATAACACCCTTGAGCTTACAGTGATCTCGGAAATAGTTGTATATCTCAGTGGCAGTCAAAAACGTCAGATTTCGTTAGTGTTCACAACGAATGAAAATGCATTAAAAGTATTATTATTATCAAACACAGATAGGTTTTCTCATGCTAGAGCTTGATAGTTCATAATGAAAACCTTTTTGCCGGGCCAGGATTCGAACTCATTCACGCACAATATGTGGAGATGTTGAGGAATTTGCACTTTGAACAAACAACAAATGGTAGTCGAGCTGTATTGTCACGAAGGGATCAAATTCCGCTTTAAGTGAGGTCTGAGTTGCATTCCCAGTTCAGAACGATTTTTATCGACATACAGAAGCTCAAATAAAAGATGGAATAAGTGTCCTGTGCTCCTCCAAAGAGTTTGTTTCGTCACTAGAAATAAATAACTAGTATAAGAAAGGATACTGGTGATAGTTTCTACACGTCGCCACTCCTGACTTTATTCTGGTTCAACCTAACCTCTACTTGGTAGAGAAGGAATATCACGTTTAATGTGAATTTCAGACCATTACACCTTTTTTCACTTGGTGCAGCCAGAAGCGAATAGAACCTGTCTCTCCCTGTAAAAAGCATTGGCAGAAGTTGGAGTCGAACCTAGACCGTCAATATAGGAACCTATCATCGATCCAACAGACCACCAAACTCTCTCCTCTTTGATTCATTTTTCTATCATAACACCTATGTGGCACACTCGATGAGAATTCTGACACACAGGCTCCCTGTAGTGGTTTGTAGCATGTTCAGCACATTCATTTACTTGGTTGACCGAATCGCCATGAACTAGCTGCCTCGGCTATCCACTGCATACATTCGACTCTGTTTTGTAACCACCGAAGTAAAATAACGTAACTGTCACCTACACAGAACTGCCAACCGTGTAGCATGCAGAAATTTAAACAGGAAGTGTTCCTTTGCGTTTCAGCTACTCTGTTGTGCTTTCTGTTTGTTGAAACCGTCGTGTAGTGCAAAAGCAAAGCTGTAAGTGCCTGTCTTTCAGTTGTCTAGATCCGGCCATACGCATTATCTCACAACACTGTGGAATGCGGAACTTCTGGAGGAAATGTTGTTGACTTCTAGAGCTCCTGTCGATACGAGACAGCTAGTAGCTTAATGGTAAGCACCACGCACTGTAGATAAGATGTCGTGAGTTCTATTACATTCCTTGCTGCACTTTTTAAAACTTTATTTTGCTGTCTGCTGAAGTTATCAATTTAATGGAACCTTGAACAAAATTCCCTTCACTTCTCAACCCAAAACAGTCGCATGTGGAAAAAGATCTAACTCCTGAGACAATTTGTTGTTTTCAGGTTTAATAGACGGCCAGGCAGCAGATGCATCTCGAAAGCTTTTGTGTTATTTATGGGGAGAGCGCATTGTGCCAAAAAAATCATAAAAGTATATTCTACATTAGCTGTCGTCTGATAGTGGCATTTTATTCTTCTTCAAACCTTGTATGGCAGCTTTAACTCAGAACAAGGTTTCTACATGCATATAATCAATAAACTGTATGTGCATTATCAGACTGTTATAGATAACATCATAGAATCCGCATATATCGTTGATGATTAATTTCTCTCTCATGTTTAGTATTGTTTTAACAACACTAAAAGAAACGTTACGAAAATTGTGCACTGTAGTATAAGAAATGAAATAAAACTACCCACGATAACCTTACGACGAAAGTCTGTTTTAATAAAACAGTATCTGTAGGCAAGCGTGCCTCTATCGGCACGAATCAGTAAAATACTACTCACTTAGATTTCGATTGCGTCTGTGTTTAATTGATACGCTGTTTCATACTCAGCAGGTATGCAAATGTGGCATTTCATAAATACAGTTATGTATTCCTAGAAACCCTAAATTTGCTTGGCAGCAGCGGAAAGAGGCGTTACCTGGTGTGCAGCATTGTAAGTTTTTCACCATTGCACTATGAGCTGAAAGTATTTTCTTGCGATTTGCTTATCAATTCATTTCCTTCACATTTATCACCCTGGCATGTGAGTCTTAAGTGAAGAATAATATTGAAATTCGTATCGTTGACGGTCGATTCGTATTTGTTCAGAGACGCTTGTATTGTGAAGCAGCTTGACAATGAGAAAGCCGAGATCTATGACCATTAACACAACTTACTGAGTAGAGCTACGATGAGGATTTCATGTGTGAAGGTTTTCTTCTGATTTCATTACAGAATTTTTTATGGTAATTCGCAGCTCAATAAAATAAACCACAAACAAAAATGCTCGCACACGCTGGCCCCTGCCACGATTAGATCTGACGCCTCTTTGAACAGTTGCAACAAGAGACACGGGCGGTACCACTGGCCTACGGACACACTGCTGCCAGCATCCCATTCTCATCACGGTATTGGTCGCTCAGCCTGATAACACACCGTGAAAGATAATAAAAGTTGTCACTTACGTGAAGAATAGCATTTCTTTAGCCAAAAAATTGAATTTTCTGTCTCAGTGTCTTAGTTTACATGAGGAATATATAGCATGAGTCATTCAAATGGAAAGGGAATATCAACTGAATTTAGCGAGTCAGTTCAGTAACATACGCGGAAGTGATTGCACTGTCACGGTGTTGCCAAATGTTTATGACGATGTTGCCAATTCTCAGCTGTGCTAGGAACAGCTCTGAAGCCTTATAGGAGGAGAATTCTGTACTCGTCTCATAGCAGGATACGGAGAGGAGGCGAGGGGTTTGGTTGATATGCAGCATTTTCTCCTACCAGTTGTGTCAAACATTCAGGTGTATAATCTTCCATCACGATTACAGTTTCCCACAAAATATTTACGAATAAAACACTTACCTTGTTACTTTGTGACAAAAGATTATTTCAGTACAATAAAAAGTCTTTTTGAAATCAACTTTGCCCACCTGTCACGAAAAGTAAGATAACAAACACTTTGCACCTCGAAATCGATTGCATCTATTTGCAGTCTTGTGATCATACAAGTTGAATTTCATGAACTGCACGAAAATGTAGAAAAATGTTGGTGCAAATGGAAGCTGTAAGAAATACTGTTAACCAATTATTCTGTAGCACATAATAATCAATTCACTCGAAAATTCAGAAGAGGAGAAACTAAAAATTATGCCCATTAAGACAGAAACTAAAGTTCAGATGCGGGCACTGTGCAAATCTGCGCTTTTCACCTTCAGATCTATACAAATAATGTATACTAACCAGCGCATCCATTGCTCTCGTAATGTTTCCCTCTTGTTTAGTCTTCTGATGATGAACTGGATCCACACCCATGAGTCTGGTTGTTTCTTTGTATCCTTCCATCTACTATATTTGTGTGCTATTGTTCGGTGTTCAAAAAGCAAAATATTATGCCTGCTCCAACGAGGTATTAGAACGAGGTGGCAATAAGGCTAACGAAATATAATCAAAACACAGTGAAACGCCAATTTGTTGTCGTCATGGTGTTAAGTTGACAGAAATAGTTGTGTGTTATTGCCTGCATCACCGGCATCCCGTTGTCGTCTTCTCTTATTGCGATTTTCGTATTACCCTGAACACAAGACGCCGAGATAAATGTATATACTCTCCGTGACAAACCATCCCACGTTTCATTCATCCGGATCCGTTCGTTAAGTGCATCAGCGGCAATGAGTGATAGGAAAGCTGTTGTGACGTGATGAATAACAATAACAATGGTAATAATAACAAATCAATAATCAAGGATGTTTATTGCATTACAGACGATTAACAAAATAACCAAGAAAAGCTGTGTGTTTAATTGGCGTACTGCATAGGTGTTCTTACCACTTCGTTACTGAATTCTGTTCTGGTTGTTTGCAGGAGAAAAGAAAGAACCCTGTAGCCATACATATCGCTAGTAGAACGCGATATTACCTATCAACTATCCGTGCTTTACATCACGAGACGAACATGGCGTCACTGAGCTGATATTTGAAATATATTTCTGTTTTCTCTCTCTCTCTCTCTCTCTCTCTCTCTTTATTTTATTTTTTTGAGGAAAGCTTCGAGAAGCGCGAATAATAATCAATTAGGCATATAACCTGTTAACTTTTATTTTCGTCGTGATACATAATGCCAAAATACAACTTTTAAGTGTATTGTTGCGTAATTCCAGTTATTGACAGTCTATTCGTGAGCTTGCTCGCTTTCAGTGGGGTGAAACGTATCACAGAAGCAAGCAAAACACAAATATTTCTTGCACCATGCGCAACACACAAACGAGATCTCGCTGCACTGACGTGTTGTCCGATATATTGCAAGGAAAACATCTGATTCATGTTGCTAAATATAGCTCCATCAGATATCAATGTGGATGCGTACTAAGGGTCTAAAAGTATATCTTGAAATACGCAGAAAGTCACGTAGAGGTATTCGGCTGAAACATATCCATGACCAAGATTGTAACTGGGGTCGACAGCATCGTCGTCTACCACCTTGACAACTCGAATGGTGACAGTGCTCGGCCGGTTACTTATGTTTACTGGTATCAAAGCTACAGCATGAAAATACAAGAATGTTAATAACCCGAAGATCAGTAATTTTGAAACCCATAGAAAGTAAAGCAGTTATCAGTTGGAAAAGTGGTTGGAACACCACAGTGCTTTAATAGGCACTGTCTTGTTGGAGGTGGTATGTCGTTGCTTTCCTCCGACCTTTGAGTTGACTTACCTACCCAGTTAACAGGGGGACCTACAGTTTAACGTGGCTTTCGGACCACAGTGCAACTCGGCATTTTCCACATCAGCGAACACTGCCCGAGGGGAAATAAGTGTAAAATGGCGCATAAATGTCGTGGGACTGAGGAGGCAGCGAACCTGAGACCTTCGTATCCGTAGTCTTGCTCTTTATCACCTTGCCACCAAGCAGCCAACAGAAGGGTTTCTGCTTGGCATTAAAATTATAATCTCTCGTTTGTGCCTGCGTTGGCACTTGCGTGTCCCTTAGGAGACCTTATTTTTGGGATTACCCTCGTATACGTGTGTTTAAACGCCTTCCAATGCTCACTCAAGGAAGACAAGGATACACAGTCTAGTTTCAGTATTACAAATACTCCTCAGTTTGTGGATGAACGCAGACTTAGGTTGATAATCGTTTTGAATATTTAGCAGTACTGTACTCATTGGTCTTAAACTCGTTTTCAGCCAATGATTCCCACAGCTACAGGGACACCACTTGTGATATCTCTTAGACAAAATACTTACACAGTGCTATCAGACGAAAAGATCAACCTGACACAAACTGTGGGAAGTTTGTTTTACAACATTCTTACCTGGATAAAGAGCTCTTCCTGTTTGAGATATCTGTGAACGTTAAGAAGACTCTAAATTCCTTCAGCTACGCCAATGTTTAAAGAAATTGTCTTAACGGCACTAAATCTTGGTTTATGAATCGTTTACCGGCCGTACTCTGCCGCATCATTTCGCTGGTTGGAAGGCAGAAGGGTTATTGACAAATTTCACAGAAGGAAAAGGGGGACGAAATGTCTCCCACTCGAAGGTCATGTTGTTTCATTTAAATGATTGCAAAATCAGGTAAAACGAACAGTAAGGTTCTCAGTATAAGTACATTACTGTTGTCAATATGATGTTGCACCGTCCAGGGCCTGTAATGATAAATGGGCTGTTTAGATCAGGCATATTGTATACAGAAGTGGAAGAGAGAGCACCACTAAATTCTACGTACAATCCGTATGCATTGCATACACACAGAAATTACTGTTACAGTGTACTTATGGAGCCCAATGAGTGAATTGCATATTTTCCGGTGAGAAAGAGCTCTGGCAAACAGTCTTCGCTACATTAGGCTACTTAAATTGGTGTCACTCTGAGCTAGAGTTTATGGTCAGCGACTAAGTGTAAGGACAATGAGTCGGATGCGGGTTTTGCAACTGTAAAATACTTTCCTACATTATAGAAGCGAATATTAAATTTGAACCAATACCGCGAAAATTTAGGACTTGGATAGCTTAGAATGAAAATCTTTCTGCTTATTGCAAAGAAAAACAATTGATTTTCTAAAACAATCTCTGCCATGCACAACGTGAAACATGTCACGTCGACCAAATCATATGGAAGAACTGACAGCGTCGTATATTGGAAGGCAGTAAGATCCCTTGGCTTTTAGTTTAGCGGTATTCGACAGCCATTTCTAGGGGCAAGTAAATGAAGAAAGGCAGCGCGGTTTCGTTATCAAGTAACGTCTTCATCAATTATTTTAGTTTTAATGTGATCTACGAGTAATGTCTGATGTTTGATATTAACATGAAAAGGATTCCGTAGACAGGGAAAGAACCTGTTCTTAGGCAACTACTTCTATAATGACCAAAAGGCCTTAAATGATCTTCAAGCATATGTGTTCCAGCAGCGCTATGAAGAAAATGATTGTAATAATGACGGTAATAATCGAATTATCTGGTAACTTCACACTTCACAGTGGATTTTCTCTAAGTAACAAATTTCCTGAATTAGTGAGAATTTCAGAATGGTTTCACATAGAGGCTATAACGCCTAGAAGTGTCTTTACATCCCGCTAACATGAGAATAGCATGATCTCCACGTCAGAAGCTTGCTTCTACTTAACCTTTTAGTAGACTCGCATTTTTTTCAACGTGATTAATTTTGTAAGCTAAGCACATCATCCGTTACTGCACACTCCTGGGGCTGGGAAATGTGGCTACAATTGTCTGGTGGAACGAACTATCACAAGTGCAATGCGTGTGTTCAGGCATTTACTTTTAAGAGGCACAAACAGATTTACTTTACCTCTGATAATCTCAAGAGAAAGATGTTATAATCCGGAATCCACATTAAACATCACGTTCCTCCTTTCCCAACTGGACAGAGCTGGTTTACGTTGGGAAATGACATAGGTGGAGGTCATGGTAAACAGAAATACTGTCGCCATTAAACTTACTTACATTAGAAAACTTTGCTTTGCTATTATTTTACTTGTACTTGATTGAACTAGAGACGTTGAAAAATTTGGTTCTGGACTGTGATACGAATTCGTATCTCCTCTTTCGAGGATATGAATCTCTCTGAACAGGATAGTTCAATCATTTCGTTCCTTTTCCCAAGACTGCAATCTTCTCTAGCTCTCCTACAAAGGTAAGTATATGGGTCCGAATCCTGATCCAGTACAAAAATATTCATTACTTCACTTCAAGCCCCATCACGCGCACACCGGCCTGCTAGTGAAAATTAAAGTGCATTTTTAATGTCTGTTCATGTGTTTCCAACAATTTCTGGCCAAACACGCTGACATCTTACTGATGGTGAGTAAGAAATTGATACTTCAGCTATATTCGTAGACGATAAAGAAGAACGATAGGAGAGCGGTTCGATTGTCGCTCAGGCACAAAAAATTGTATCCTTATTTAAGATTCAAACGCCTAGCAGCTGGTAAGAAAAGCCGATAGATAACATTTGATTTTACTTAGTTAACAATCCGATTACGTGTTGGGTTCGTATCTCAGTCACAGTACTTCACATCATGCGCTTCATCTTTAAATGCATACACACTTTGATTCTTCTGAATTGAGGTATATCAGACACGTTTCGTGGTTAGCTAACAGGGATGAAAGAGTCTTGATAGGGAGTCCCGGTTTATTGCAAAAACTGTCGTCTTATATTTTCAAGTTTAGATTTGGTAACTGATATTGGCGAAAATTTCGGTAATTCATGACACATCATGGCTAATCAGCAATACGATATAATTATATTATATTAGATTAATACTTGTTCCATGCCTCGGGCATAGGTGTGTATGATGTCCTTAGGTTAGTTAGGTTTAAGTAGTTCTAAGTTCTAGGGGACTGATGACCTCAGAAGTTAAGTCCCATAGTACTCAGAGCCATTTGCACCATTTGAATACTTGTTCCATACATCATGAATACGACATTTCGTAATGAAGTGGAACGTGTCATTTAAATGACAGATTTCTTTACATACCAGTATTCAATTTCTGTATAACGATTTTTACCCTTTCTCTCACTGTTTTTTATTTCTCTCTCCCTCTCTCTCTCTCTCTCTCTCTCTCTCTCTCTCACACACACACACACACACACACATACACACACATTATCTTTTTATTTTTGTTTGTTTGTTGTGCTCTAGTAACGGCGTGACACAAAAACGTCCGTGAATGAGTTTCTTAGTTTTGAGTACAGTTACGAAAGAAATATAAAAACAACTATGAGAACTACTGATTTATGATGCTTACGTAACAGTCAATTCGGAGTATTATTCGTAACTACGCTCCAGTCCCTAAATCTAGTTACAGAAATGTGAATCAGACGCATTACGTATTTCAGGCCGTAGCAGCCGCGACTTGGAGACACCAGCTATGGTCACTTCCCAGCCTGGTGTAGGATCACATCGGTTCGTTTTCTTCCCGCTGGTACTGTAACTGAGATTTGGCAACAAGGCAAGGAATGTTTGGAAACACTGTGATCGACGGGTTACATCCTGGTGTGCACACAATTAAGCCTCAAATTTCACTTGATTTTTCCTGTCATTTCCATTGAATAATATGAGTTATTTTCATTTGAGGTGTAACAGAAGATTGTAAATTGACAGTTGTCAGCCCAGGATAGTCGCTGCACGTGGAAATCGCAACTAATATCGTCCTTGAAATAGCGGTTTACGAGCTCTAGCCACTACTGAACTTGTAAGAAGGAGGCACAACGTGCAACTCTTCGCTATCTACGGGGTGACGTGATGACCGGCGGAACTCTGTCTGTTATGGTTCGCGGTTCCAGTCTCGCTAAGTGCAACGTTTTTATCCCTTCTGTGAAAGAGCTACAAGCAGTCAGATCAAAGATCGATAAGCAAATTCCAAGAAAATCCATTCAGCTCATAGTGCAATGGTGAAAAACTTACAATGCTGCACAACGGGTAACGCCTCTTTCCGCTGCTGCCAAGCAAATTTTGGGTTTCTAGGAATACATAACTGTATTTATGAAATGCCACATTTGCATACCTGCTGAGTATGAAACAGCGTATCAATTAAACACAGACGCAATCAAAATCTAAGTGAGTAGTATTTTACTAATTCGTGCCGATAGAGGCACGCTTGTGTACAGATACTGTTTTATTAAAACAGACTTTCGTCGTAAGGTTATCGTGGGTAGTTTTATTTCATTTCTTATACTACAGTGCACAATTTTCGTAACGTTTCTTTTAGTGTTGTTAAAACAATACTAAACATGAGAGAGAAATTAATCATGCTTACCATTACGCTACTAGCTGTCTCGTATCGACAGGAGCTCTAGAAGTCAACAGCATTTCCTTCAGAACTTCCGCATTCCACAGTGTTGTGAGATAATGCGTATGGCCGGATCTAGACAACTGAAAGACAGGCACTTACAGCTTTGCTTTTGCACTACACGACGGTTTCAACAAAAAGATAGCGCAATAGAGTAGCCAAAACACGAAGGAACACTTCCTGTTCAAATTTATTCATGCTACATTGTTTGCAGTTCTGTGTAGGTGACAATTACATTATTTTATTTCGTTGATTGCAGAATAGAGTCAAATGTATGCATTGGATAGCCGAGCCAGCTAGTTCATGGCGATTCGGCCAACCAAGTAAATGAATGTGATGAACATGCTACAGACCACTACAAGGAGCCCGTGAGTCAGAATTCTCATCGAGTGTGCTGCATGGGTGTTATGATAGAAAAATGAGTCGCAGCATATACTAATTTGCTGTTCTGTTGGGTCGATGAGAGGTTCATATACTGACGGTCTAGGTTCGATTCCAACTTCTGCCAATGCTTTTTGACAGGGAGAGACAGATTCTATTCGCTTCTGGCTGCACCAAGTGAAGAAGGTATAATGGTCTGAAATTCACATTCCTTCTCTACCAAGTAGACGTTAGGTTGAACCAGAATAAAGTCAGGAGTGGCGACATGTAGAAACTCTACCACAATTATCCTTTCTTATCTAGTTATTTATTTCTAGTGACGAAACAAACGCTATGAAGGGTCACAGGACACTTAAATCCATCTTTTATTTGAGCTTCTGTATGTCGATAAAAATCGTTCTGAACTGGGAATGCAACTCAGACCGCACTTAACGCGGAATTTGATCCCTCCGTGACAATACAGCTCGACTACGATTTGTAGCTTGTTCAAAACTGCAGATTCCGCATCATCTCCACATATTGCGCGAGAATCAGTTCGAATCCTGGCCTGGCAAAAAGGTTTTCATTATGAATTATCAAGTTCTAGCATGAGAACACCTGTCTGTGGTTGATAATAATAATAGTTTTAATGCACTTTCATTCGTTGTTAACACTAACGATATCCGACGTTTTTGACTACCAGTGAGACATACAACTATATCCGATACCACTGTAAGCTCATGGATGTTATTCCGAGTTGCTGGTGGAGAAAAATTCGGTAGCTGGCGTCTGTTTGTGTATAGTCAACAACGATATGTGTGGGGTTCGATTCCCAGTCAGCACTGAACACTTTGTCATATTATTTCTTGTTCAAACATGCTCACATGTCGCTGCTGGTGTAACAAACTCATATTTAATGTTCGTTTTCTCTAGAAAATAACAGGGATTGGTGCCGGGTTGGAGTCCTGGGAAGGAAAAAATTCATGTTTCGTCTCGTCATTTCAGTTAAAACTAGCTAGTACCGAAAAAATCCGATATGTCACAGTTGATTGTGCTTCGATAACAATCCGATTAGGTTCTGGGTTCGAATTGCAGTTCAACACAAAGCTTTACCTCACGGCATTTCAAGTAAGTTACTTGTGAAGAAGCAATATTTAACATCTCTCGTTGTTCCGGGTAGTAATTGGCGTTCGTTAAAAATGTTTATGTTATGTAATTTAAATTTGATATTTGCTAACTGATACTGTGTAAAATCGAGGTATATCACTCTCTGTATGCCTAGTCAGGAATGACTGTTAGTTTTCGTCAGTCATGAAATCTTAGTCTGCATGACCTGGGTTTGATTTCATATACAGGACGAGACGGATCGTCGTGCTATTTGAAGTTCACTCATATTCTCAACTAGCTGCTCATGAATAACTTAAATTTTTAATGTCATTTTGTGTTAAATTACAAGGACGGTATGTTACTTTGAAGAGGATATCATGAATACGACGAACTTACTATGTGCATTACCTATCTGACGTAATAATGAGAGTGATAACATTTCAGGTATGTCATTTATTGCAATAAATGTGAACTTACAAGCCTTAAGGACAGTCTTATCTGTGATAAGGTGTTCCCTGATATTTGTAGTACCGTGGTATTGCATTACATCTTGAGTTATTGCGATATAAAGCAGTATTTTCTAGTGGTGACTTGTTGGAACCATTTTCAATAGTCAAACGATTGTACCAAGGATCGATTAGAGGACCTGCTAGACAGCTGCGTTATGTGGGTTGCATGCGAATCAGGCGAAATGCAGTTCAGGTCGTTCGGATACTTTTGAGCATGACTGTACATAGAGGACCTTAGGGAACAGTTAGCAATAAGCATCTGGCGTGCCAACATTGTTAGTGGCTTGAGTTAGATGAGGAAATAGAATGTGTGATGGGTCAGTGTCGCGTTTGTGAAATCAGATCACTCAATCGTATCACGTCACTACTTTTACCTGTCGTAATACCTTTTCGGTGTGACCCGATTTTAGACAAAGTGCAGAAGGCGTAGCTGAATTAATTTGTACTTAGCTTTTTAATGTTTTTCAAGTTTTGGGCGATGTCTCGCAGGCTGCTGCTGTTTCTTGTGCAAGTTTATAAAAACAGGTTCTTGTAAGAGGTCTATCGTTTGTCCTTAAATAAAATATCTTTGCTATGATATTATTTTCCACCAGATTGTTTTCTTACACATTTTGATACACTTTCAGTATTGCTTACAATATTCACAAGTATCAGTGATAACAACAGTTTTTAGAGTGACCCTCACGACACATCCACTGCCTTCCATCCCTGAAAATCAGGTGTGTTGTCTGCCTTGAGACGTCAAAAACCTAATAAAACCTCAAGGTTCAGACTGGAGTAGCTATTCTGGCTTTTTTACGTGTTTCTAACATAGGTTAATACTGTTACAAAAACTGGCAAAATGTTAAACTTACAGGTAGAAAATAATACTTACAGTAACTATTGGTGATTATTTACGGGAAAATGATGTTCACATTGTTTTGAAAATGGTACACTTAATTTGACTTGGAAGTGTTTTCCACTCTGATTCTCAAAAAAGTGCTTTGCAGTTTTCTGTTTTTCTACAAATAGGTTACATCCATTTTATGTTCCATATCAGGATTTACAAATAATTAAAGTAATTTAGATGTGAACAGCATTGTGAATTAACATGGCTATTTTATGATGTTAACGTTCTGGAAAAACATCAGTTACCTTATTTTCTGTTGCACCTTCGTCGTTAGGCTCAAACAAGTCTACAAATTCAATGTCCTTCTAAGTTACCCCAAAGGCCTTGATTGAATAACTTGTATAAATTCCCTTCTTCTAAACAACACTCATCTCGTAATGTTTCATCATTATTTAGGCTTTGGAAATGTTCTTTTGACTAACCACTCCAAAATCTTTCATCTACTACTTCTTTATTTAACTAAACAATTTTAACTAATCTGTTTATATTTCCTTTCTTACATTATCACAGTTCTGAGCTAAGTCTTCCACTAAAAAATTAGTTACCAGATGGGAGGGGGGACTTCCCATAACGATTAATAGCCTATCTAATCTTTATAGCTTCCTTGAAGACAGAATCCCAAAAGAGTCTTCACATCACTGTAGTTCATGGAATGCCCTGTATCAATACAGTATTCGGCCACAACTGACTTGTCTAGCGTGTTGTTTGACCTATGTATGACTTCTCACAAATTCCACAAGGAATCTCATACAAACCCGCTTTACGAAGCTATAAACCGTCCTTAACAGAGCCGAGTAAAGCTGCAGTCTTCGTGGACGGCCGGAAGATCACCTTATCACCGTGTTTCTCGAGAATACGGCCTGTCTTCGAGGAAAGAGCATCCACATAGGGCAGAAAGATACGTGGTTTACTTAGTTCTGGTGCATATCGGCTAATCAACAAAGATTTAACCAACAAGGTGACGATACGGACTGCTGGCTTGCTGAACGTATCATCACTACCAAGGGAAGTAGTAAAAAGTTTAAAGTGCGAGGTGCAGTACCACTGACATTTTATGGGCTTCCTAAAGTTCACAAGATGAGTAAGGATGAGTATTTAGAGGATCTGTCTATGAGGCCTATAACGAGCACTGTTGGTTCACCAACGTATTTTTCTGTACAAATATTTAGCTTCCATTTGAAAACGATTGGGAGGAAATTGTGGTCACCACATTCGTAATTCTATGAATTTTATTAAGGGACTCAGCAATGTCAAGGTAAATAGTGTGGATGATCTCGTTAGTTTTGACGTGGTATCACTATATATCACGGTACCTTTAAAGGACTCTTTATCTCTTATCGGCCAACATTTTGATAGTAGCATCACGGCCTTATTTGAACATGTGCTTTTGTCATCTTATTTTCAGTTTAATGGTGATTTTATGGGTAGATTGATGGAGTTGCTATTGTAAGCCTCCCCACTCTGGTAGCTAATTTATTCTTGGAATACTTCGAGGACATGACACTGGACTCAGCATGTTTGAAACCAAAGGTCTTCTAGAGGAACGTGGACGACACATTCGTAGTATGGCCGCACGGGATGGATGAATTACATCTATTTATTCAACATTTGAATTCTATCGATGCTAGTATCAAATTTACTGTGGAAATATAAAAAGACTGCTGCCTCCCCTTTTTGGATGTTTTCGTTCGACGTAAAGCTGATGGAACATTACGACTTGCCCTATATCGTAAACCTACACATGTAAAATATATCTACGTGCCAATAGCTGCTATCACCCTTCACAGACCACAGGTGTCCTTAAGACGTTAGTACATAGGGCGCATAGTATATCCGATAAAGACAATTTGCAAGAATAGCTCACGTACCTCATGAGCATTTTTAAAGCGGATCGATTTTCTCCGCATGTAAAACCTAGAATGCAGGTATGTCATGGGGAAGAAGATAGTAATTCCTGCAGATCAAGTGATTTTTTGCCCTAGGTGGGGTGCCCTTTCCTCGAAGATAGGCCGTATTCTCGAGAAACATTGTGTTAAGGCGATCTTCCGGACTCTGACGAAAATTGCAGCTTTACTCGGCTCTGTAAAAGACGATTTATTGCTTCGTAAAGCTGATGTGAATTAGATTCCTTGCGGCATTGTGAGAAATCATACACAGGTCAAACAACATGCACCGTTCATGAGAGATGTGTGGAACATCGAAGATACACACACTTATCACACCCAGACAAGAGAGCTGTGACCGGACTTTACATTCAGACAAGGAGTTCCATGAACTACAGTGAAGTGAAGATTCTAACATCCACCTCTTCATCTTGCGATTCTGTCTTCAAGGATGCTACAGAAATTAGATTAGCTAATAATTTAATAAATTGAGATAATTGTTTTAATTTGGACAAAGCATGGAATCCGGATCTTGGGATGATTAAACTGCAGAGAAGCCGTCATGGTGGCATCGCCGTCGGACACACAGGTTGATTATAATTAAAGTTAAACACTGTACAAATAACATCACTGATCAGAACTACGTTAAACTGCAGCGGAATATTATCGGAGAAGGAGAAATCGTAAGGCGGAAGAAAAAAGAATAGTGTGAAAATTGATCAATAGATTTCGCTGTATGTGTCAGAATACGTAAATGAAAACACCTGTTATGCACACGACCCACTGAATTTGGTATGAACACGCCGGGTGCACGGTTTTACTCCTTTCGAGTATGCGACGTTCGCAATGGATGTCTCAGTGCGGGATCGCGCTCTGCTTGCAAAGCTGTATTACAAGAGTGATGACTGTGCACACGTCGCTCTGCAGAAGTTCCGGACTCTGAAGGGCTTGAAAAATGGCATGTGTCCGGTGACTGCCGTGGGTCTGGAGAAAACGATTCGGAAATTCGAAAAGACGGGCTCTTTTGGTGCGCAACCTGGTAGAGGGAGGAAACGAATTGATTCGGCGTCAGTGGAAGCAGTGGCCAGAGCAATGCAGGAGAAGACGACTGGTGATGTGTAAACGTGAAGTGCACGGAGAATTGCCCGAACATTGGACATGCCCGTGAGCACGGTGCTTAAAATCCTACGAAACACCCTTCTTTGCTATCCATTCAAAATTACCCATGTGCACGAGTTACTTCTTGTTGGCCTACCAGCAAAAGAGAGTTTTGCTACAGAATTCCTTGCTGGCATGGAGGTGGACAAAGATTGGCCGTGGAAGATTTTGTGGACAGGCCATGTCAATACACAGAATTGTCGAATATGGGCAACGGCAAATCCACAATCTAATCAACCAGTGCAGGTTTACGGCATCATTTATCATAGGGCCATATCCACGTCATTCCAGATCTCCAACAGCGTGAAAGTGTGGTTGGGATAATTGTTATGCAAGATGGCGCACCACCGCACATTGCAAATCCAGTTAAGCAGCTCCTGGAGCACCATTTTCAAATGCTAGAATTATCAACCGCCATTTCCCTACAACCTGGCCGTTCGGATCACCTGATCTTAATCCGTGTGATTTCTGGTTCAAATGGCTCTGAGCACTATGGATCTTAACATCTGAGGTCATCAGTCCCCTAGAACTTAGAACTACTTAAACCTAACTAACCTAAGGACATCACACACATGCATACCCGAGGCAGGATCCGAACCTGCGACCGTAGCGGTCGCGTGGTTCCAGACTGAAGCGCCTAGAACCGCTCGTCCACGGTGGCCGGGAGACTTCTGGCTGTGGGGCTATCTGAAAGATTTTGTGTTCAGTGCTCCGATTGTTAACGTACTTGCATTGAAGGTATGCATTGCGCAACACATTCTGAACGTGAGCCCGGAAACACTTCGAACACTGTGTAACATCCTGTTTCTCTGTTTCAACTTGTTGCAGAAAACTGTGGACAGCATATTGAACATGGTTTGCGCCAGTCACACGGAAATTAATAATCCGATTTGAATTTGATTGATATTATTTATGCAGATTTGGACTGCAGGACAGTTAAAAATCGATGTGATTGATGCTTTTTATGCCTTTTTTGGCCTCAGGACAATTAAAATCCCATTTTTCCCATCCGATGTGATATGACCTTGTCGTGGTGGATGGGCTTACGTGACTAAGAGTATCACACCTGTACACCCAGGCACACTGAGTAGTACGGTTTGTTTAACGTTAAACGTACACCTTGGGCATTGTTGTATGATTCATTCGTCATTTGTATTTGACCACTATTAAATTACGAAACTTACAGCGCCATCTATTGCTACATTTTGTAACTACTTATTTTTCTTCTGCCATAGCTTTTCCCCCTTCTCCGATAATTTTCTGTTGCAAATGACGTCATTCTGACCAGTGGTGTTATTTCTAGAGCTTTCTGAATGTTTAATTATAATCACCCTGTACATCGACAAGGGAATCGAATGTCCGTACGTACTCGTTCGCCACAGGCGGCGCGTGCGTAAACGTATATCTTTCCTGCGGAGTAACGCCTGTAACTCGCAGGCGCGTACCTCCGCACTAGAGTATATAAAGCTTCACTTGACGTTATGTACCTGTATTTTCAATTTAATGCTTGCACATGTTGATTGATTTCGAGAGCATCGAGCATTTTCGCTGTCATTTACCATACCGTTTCTTTAGATCTGATGTGGATAAATTTATTATTATTGTAGAAAGAAGCTCATAATTTACTGTTTAATAAATGTATTTGCTTGTCGTTCATCTGAACTACTACACGAAGAGAGTGACATGTACCACTGGGCTTTTCACCGTCTGAACTTCAGTTTCATTGGTAAATTGCTTGAAAACCTGCTGCAGAGGATGAGATAGGTTTAGCATTGTACTCCTACGCACAATTTGTGGTCGTGTTAGCTCTAGTGCCAGCGTTTTCAAGTACTGTCTCCTAGTAATAATCACATTTGTAATCTTGTTATATATTATTTGTGTTTATGCCAGTAACATTTAAAATCGAAAAAAAGTAATCTAGTGACCACCTAAATGCTACTCGAGCCATGGAATATTCTTCTTTCAATTGATCCACCACATAGACACCTCCTTTTGTCCGATTATAATACGTGATGATTTCAGGTTTTGCGTGTTCCCCAGTTGATGGACCAATCTGATAATTGTCATAGAGTGTCCTTATTATAAGCAGAATTTTTTTCTTTTGATATATAGGAAGCCAGAACCTTGTCCTCATGGAAACCTAAGATTCTGCTGGGTGTTGGTCTCATTTTAGTATCCAGAACCAAGGAGGGATTTCTATTTTATTCTTCCTGAGAGTACCGACTAAAGTTGTTCGTTTGCTCATCAATTCAGCGGCCAATGGAATCGAGAAGAATTAATTATCAGTCGTTACATTTCTACCCACGCATAATGCATCTTGTGATAATCAATTCACAGCAACAGATGCTGTGTTATAGAATTTGTATCGGACCATTTGGTTGCTTGCCTGGGTAAATTTCTACATAACTTGTTTAAAAGGAATATGAGTCACATAAAGCATACACCTTGATTCCGCACTTGGCCGGTTTATTTGCTATGTACATGCGGAATTTACAGCGGCCTCGAAATGCTTCTATCATTTCATCACGTGTTACATTCTCTCCTATCCGATAATTCGATCGATACTTATCGACAAAGGAATCAAATAATTTAAGAATTGTGGCGAGATTTTCATACTTAGACCTCTCTCAGCGGGTCTGAATATCGTCATGCCTTACAGTTGCCATTAGAAAAAGAAATCCAGTATTGCTCATAACGGCTCCAGAAATATCATGAGTTGTGCTGTCTTTGTCGCACATTTCCTGCACATTCAAATAACGCATTTTTTATACGAGCCATGTATAAAATGCCAATAAAATCTTTCAGTTCTATAATATCAGTCTCTTTACAGTTCCTCTCACTTGAAAGTCGAGCCTTGATTTTTCTAATGTGAATATTCGTATAAGTTACTATGTCAGTCAGCATTTCTTCACTTACAAAAAGAAGAAAACAGTCTACAATACCTTTGGCGTCTTTTTCAGCAGCTTTTAACTCTTGTCTACCAATAATAATATTGTGAGATGTTGTCCTCACATTGGAACGTCCTGCCTTGTAACTCCACTTCGTTTGTTTGTTTGTGCCTATGTAAAATAACTGACCTCGCACTTGGACGGAAGACATTTCCACCTCATCTTCATCTGATGACTAGAAGATCTAGGTCGTCTTCTTCCAGCCACGCCAAAATTCTTTCTTATAATCTATCATCCATCTATAGAAATACAAAATAATGATAGTTTACTCATTATATAGATAATTAGTTATCGTAAATAATTAAAAAACACAACCAAAGCGAGAGCAATGCACATAAAATGACATTTTAAGAAACATGAATAACAAAAAATATATACCTACGTCGACACTGGTACGACAGCAAAATGCCACACGGCGATGATCGGCCCAACCTATTGGTATCTGTGAGAGACACCCGCGTACTGGAGCAATGACAACAGTTTGCACGGGTCGGGGGACGTACAAAACCCAGCTACCGAGCGAACGAGAACGCTGAAAGTATTGCTGACAAAATGCTGATTGTTTTAAAATTTATGTAAGCGAAGTGCTCATAGCGCGAGTGCTCCCGGGTTAATGGTCGGACAACATGTGCCGATATAGCAGTGGAAAAAATATTTCAATTGCGCCGCAGTACACCCGATGGACGAGAGTGGCATTAATGTTGCAACACATTTTCATTCAAATGTTTTGCAAATTCCCCTCTTCATTGTTTTCACTTTGGCCTAGCTCTCTTAGATTATGATCTGAGTGGTCTACATGTGACTGGTCAAGTGACACTGTTTCTGTATTTGCTTGCAGAAAGTGTACCATCTCTTCATCTGGTTCTTGTTTATTTCGTCAACCGGAGTCAATATATTAAAAAAAAAAAAAAAAAACCTCATTCTTCCAATACACTGGTAATAAAGTATGTTCTAAATTGTAATAGTTTCCACAATCACAATACCAACTTGAGAAATAAAAGTCATAAATGTACTTAACTTAGCTGCCACTTTACAGCAGCTGATTCCTGAGTCTGGCGTCGATCTCATTTTTCAATTCAATGTCCCATCCATCTTGAATTTGTGGCACACGTGACAAGTATGGAGGCGACATCCATCATATAACTTATGTTGTGTCATAAGGTTCTATGCCACTGATGTAAAACTCTAAATACCTTTTTCTGCAAGAGGGGTATTCATATTCACACTTTAGAATCATGGTCGCAGCATCACGTCTAACGTTTTTGATAGAGAACAAACAATGTATTTACCTTAATGGTGTTCAAAAGTCATAATATATATATATATCAGTTCATGACATCCGGTTTTACAAATTTACTGTCTCTGATTGACACACATCCAGATCATTCGCTCTCAAAACTCCGCCATCTCTCTCCCCACATCCACCACTGCTGCCGACTCACCTCCAACTGCGCAACGCTACGCGTTGTTAACGGCCAACTGCCCAACACTACAATAGCAGTTTCGAACAATGCAAACCAGCCACAGACTGCACACAGCACAGTGAGTGATTTTCATATAGAGCGCTACATGGCGTTACCAACATAAAAACCTAAACAGCCTACTTACAAGTTCTTAAAGCAACGCTGGAAATATGTCCACTTCCTACTGTCCTTGACACCCAAGTGCCTTGAGATGCCAAAGACCTCATGAAATCTCGAGGTCCTGGCTGGGGTTATTCTGGCTTTTGTTTACAAGCCTTTGACACAGGTAAACAGTTACAAAAATTGGAAACATGTTAAACTTACAAATTGATAATAATGCTGTAACTACTGGTATTTATTTACGGGAATATGATGTTTATATTGTGTTGACAATGATATACTTAATTTGTGTTCGGTGTGTTTCCCACTCTGATTCTCAAACAGATGTTTTGCAGTTTTTCTACTAGTACCTTACATGTGTTTTATGTTCCATCAAGATTTACAAATAATAAAAGTAATTTGGGTATGAACAGTTTCGTGTATCAATGATGCTTTCTAATTCAAAATTGCAACGCAATTTTCGTATTTCAAATTTAGCTAATTTCTATTTGGAATAAAACTGACTAAAACTAGGAAGGATTTCAGTGTACTTGTTTCCTACGTTTTTAGATGAGACATAAAAATCCAAAAGGTACTTTAACTGTTTATTTAACTTTCGAACACAATTTGTAATTTTCGTCTTTTAGTTTATTACTGAAATTAATATGCCTATTTCTATGACGTTGACATTCAAAGGTTTATTTACATGTAATTTGCGTTCTGTCTATTTCAGAATTTATGTTTCCTGGATAATTGTGTAATTGCATATTAGGTTGTAAGTCTACAGTGAAGATAATTGTTGATAATCTGTGAAATGTGTATTATATTTCTTGCCTATGGAACTTATAGGGTTTTTTCAAATGTTATCTGTCGAAATATTTTGTGAACAGGTAGAATAGATTGTATAGGTGAACTAGAAAGTTTTACTGAATGTACCGATACCATCTACAGCAGCAGGAAATATTTTCTTGGACATATTCTGATACGCCATGGCAACGCCTCCTCATACACTTTGCCAGCAGATTTTGGCATACGCGGTGGTTGATTGTCATTGATATTTCTCGGAAATATTCTTTTGTTGTCCAGATCCATTCGATGACTGCCGCCAGCCTTACAGAGATAGTTTATTCTGTATTTTCCCTCGAAGGCTTTACCACAAGCTAATGTGTCTCACAAGGAGCCACCTTTTTTTTCTAGGAAGTTTGCACAATTTTGTTAACACAATAGATTACAGCACTAATACCATCATCTGAGGGCCATATCGAAAGTTTCCTTTGAACGTGCAAGAAGCAGATGTCAAAACTTCGAGCTTACCATTCACGTGAAGATGCCTTACTCATGTTTCTGAGTCCATACCGTACTTTGCTTGCGCCTGGCAATTCACCGACAGAACGTCTGCGTGGGAGGTGCCATCGAACCTTGCTGGATTAGTTCCATTCTTACCGCTCAGCTCCAGCTTCAGTCTTCGACAAGAGGTTTCACACGCACGTCAGAATTCAATATCGACTGTACAAAAAGTCACGTTTATGGGAATCCGGCTTTGTTCTCAGATCAGCTGTCAGAAAGCAGCATACTATTGGCGACAGCGCAGGCAGGCATCGGCGCCACCAAAGTCAGCTACGGCTGCCCTAGATCAACGTGTTTCAGATTTCTTAACCACACAACGTTTAGTTGCCGTGACACAGCCACATCCATACGCCCCAACGCAGCCTTCTGCGTAGCTTACTGACCGGGCGCCTCCATCCGTGGTAGTCTCAGCGACAGAAGTCCGCGCCTGCCCACCTGCGACGCCGTTGCCGCCAACGCCGCAGGTCGTGTCTCCCATGGACATCGACGCCGTCTTCGTCGGCCTAGTCGCCGGCACCCGCTGGACCACCTTCCATGCTCCTACCTGTGCCGTTGGTTGCGCCCTTCACTTGGGTTTCCGGGACAGTTTCCCTGGCGCTCGAAAGACGCATCTATGGACGCGGGTTGGTCCGCTCTGACCCTACCCGAGCAACCAGCCTCACCAGTAGCCGCAGCAGAGGCCTTCCCCTTACCATCGAAGTTGGGTTTCGGGTTCCGCTGAATAGGTCAGGTGTCTGCTATACGCAGGAGGCGGCTACATAGGTAGCAGGGGGCTGTGTGGCATGGACTGGGCGGTTTTTTGGGTTAGAGGGTCTCGGGAAAACACAAGAATGGCTTCAGTCACAAAAGGTGCAGGCTGAACATAGGAAGGACGTAGATACAGGAACCATTGGTGTAACAGTTCTAAATTGTCGTAGCTATGTTGGGAAAGTACCAGAGCTCCAAGCGCTAATAGAAAGCACTGATGCTCAAATCGTTATAGGCACTGAAAGCTGGCTAAAGCCGGATATAAGCTCAGCCGAAAGAACCTAACTGTGTTCCGAAAAGATAGGCTGAACACGGTTGGCGTTTGCGTGTTTGTTGCTGTCACAAGTAGTTTAACTTGTCGCGAAATTGAAGTAGATACTTCCTGTGAGTTAGTATGGGCAGAGGTCATCGTTGGCAACCGGAGTAAAATAATAGTTGGATCCTTTTACCGACCTCCCAGTTCAGATGATACAGTTGCTGAAAGGTTCAAAGAAAACTTTAGGTTGATTTCTAACTCGTACCCGACTCATACGATAATAGTTGGAGGTGACTCTAATTTACTCTTGAGATATTGGCGAAAATACATGTTTAATTCGGAGATATGCATAAAATATCATCCGAAATTGTGCTAAACGCATTCTCTGAAACTTATTTCGAGCAGTTAGTTCATGAGCCCACGCGAATAGTAAACGGTTGGGAAAACGCACTTGACCTGTTAACAACAAATAACTCTGAGGTAATAACGAGCATCAAAACCGATATAGGGATTAGTGAACACAGGGTTGTCGTAGCGAGATTGAATATTGTAATCCCCAAAACCTCGAAACATAAGCGAAAAATATACCTATTTAAAACAGCAGATAAAAATTCTTTTGACGCCTTCCTGAGAGACAATTTTCACTCATTCCAAATGAATAATATAAGTGTAGACCAGATGTGGCTTAAATGCAAGGAAATAGTATAGGCAGCAATCGAGAGAATTTTACAAATAAATTAACAAACGACGAAGCTGATCCTCCTTGGTACACAAAACGGGTTAGAACACTGTTTCAGAAACAACGAAATAAACATGACAAATTTAAGCAGACGCAAAATCCCCAAGATTGTCGATCTCTTACAGAAGCTCGAAATTTAGCGCGGACTTTCATGCGAGATGCCTATAACAGTTTCCACAACGAAACTTTCTCTCGAAAACTGGCAGAAAATCCAAAGTGATTCTGGTCGTACGTGGAGTATGCTAACGACAAGAAACAATCAATTCCTTTTCTTCGCGATAGCAATGGAGATACTGTCGAAGACAGTGCTGCCAAAACAGAGTCACTAAACACAGCCTTCCGAAATGCTTTTACAAAAGAAGACGAAGTAAATACTCCAGAATTCGAATCGAGAACAGCTGCCAACATGAGCTACGTAGAAGTAAATATGCTTGGAGTAGTGAAGCAACTTAAATTACTTAATAAAAGCAAGTCTTATGGTCCAGACTGTATACCAATTAGGTTCCTTTCGGAGTATGCTAATGCATTAGCTCCATACTTAACAATCATATACAACCGTTCGCTCGACGAAAGAGCCGTAACCAAAGACTGTAAAGTTGCACAGGTCACACCAATATGCAAGAAAGGTAGTAGGAGTAATCCACTAAATTACAGGCCCATATCGTTAACGTCGATATGCAGCAGGATTTTAGAACATATATTGAGTTCGAACATTATGAATTACCTCGAAGAAAACGGTCTATTGACACACAGTCAACATAGGTTTAGAAAACATCGTTCCTGTGAAACAAAACTAGCTCTTTATTCACATGAAGTGCTGAGTGCTATTGACAAGGGATTTCAGATCGATTCCGTATTTCTGGGTTTCCGGAAGGCTTCTGACACTTTACCACACAAGCGCTCGTAGTGAAATTACGTGCTTATGGAACATCGTCTCAGTTATGTGGCTGGATTTGTGATTTCCTATCAGAGATGTCACAGTTCGTAGTAATTGACGGAAAGTCATCGAGTAAAACAGAAGTGATTACTGGCGTTCCCCAAGGTAGTGTTATAGGCCCTTTGTTGTTCCTTATCTATATAAACGATTTGGGAGACAATCTGAGCAGCCGTCTTCGGTTGTTTGCAGATGACGCTGTCGTTTATCGACTAATAATCTCATCAGAAGATCAAAACAAACTGCAAAATGATTTAGAAAAGATAGCGGAATGGTGCGAAAAGTGGCAGTTGACCCTAAATATCGAAAAATGTGAGGTCATCCACGTGAGTGCTAAAAGGAACTCGTTAAAATTCGGTTACACGATAAATCAGTCTGATCTAAAAGCCGTAAATTCAATTAAATACCTAGGTATTACAATTACGAACAACTGAAACTGGAAGGAACACATAGAAAATGTTGTGGGGAAGGCTAACCAAGACTGCGTTTTATTGGCTGGACATTTAGAAAATGTAACAGACCTACTAAGGAGACTGCCTAGATTACGCTTGTCCGTCCTCTCTTAGAATACTGCTGCGCGGTGTGGGATCCATATCAGATAGGGCAGACAGAGTACATCGAAAAAGTTCAAAGAAAGGCAGCACGTTTTGTATTATCGCGAAATATGGGAGAGGGTGTCATAACAATGATACAGGATTTGTGATGGAGATTATTAAAAGAAAGGCGTTTTTCGTTGGGACGGAATCTTCTCATGAAATTCCAATCACCAACTTTCTCCTCCGAATGCTAAAATATTTTGTTGGCACCGACCTGCATAGGGAGGAGCGATCACCACGATAAAATAAGGGAAATCAGAGCTCGTACGGAAATGTATATGTGTTCATTCTTTCTGCGCACTATACAAGATTGGAATAACAGAGGATTGTGAAGGTGGTTCGAAGAACCCTCTGCCAGGCACTTAAATGTGACTTGCAGAATATCCATGTAGATGTAGAAGTAGGTGAAGTTGGCGGCAGGGATGCGGGATCGCTCGCTATCCGGTAAGCCGCACTTTGGAATACACCCGCCACCAGTTACGCTGCTGCGTTTCGTACAGCCGCCACCGCGGTACAAGGGCGCTACCACGAGCGATTACGCCTCTGCCAGTGAGATGCAAGCGCCCCTCTCCGGAGCTCCAGCGGCCTGCGTACTTAAGTTCGAACATTCATGCACAAAGAGCACTTTCTGTGTTAACCAGTGGATTAACATTAGCAGACTCTCATTGTGGCCAGGGCTCTACATCTTCTGAATACACATTGTATTGAAGAGTGACAAATTCATAAATCTCTTTTATCTGTGTATATTCTATACTCAAATGTACTGTCAGCAACTGACGCTGCGGAAACAGCAACAAAGTTATCTATTATTTTTATTATATGATATTAAATGTGGAACAAATTAATATCTGAATTCTCCGTTGATGGGCAGCATCTGTTCCTCGCTCCTCTATCCAATAAAGAACCACACAGCGTGCAAGAAAGTCATAATCACTTCAAATCAATATCTGAATAATGTCACTGGTAGGATAGTAAACTGTTTATTAAATAAAACGACTAGTACGGCAAAATATGAGGTACTGATGCTGTGCTCATTTGCTGTGTAAAAGTGGAGAACACGATGTTCTGACAAACCCATACATAATAACAAAGATATAAAAGATAAAACAAGTCAAGAGATAAAACAGATACAGATATGTAGCTTTCAGAGATAACTATAGTGCAATGCTATCATCTCACATGTCGTTTACTGAAATCGCATGAAGCAGTTGTCAGTTCAGATGTTCATTGTGTAAATGTTTACTGACTGTGAAACATTAACTTCTGTACTTTTAAAGATACCGTACTGAAATGTTTTTGTGTCATTGGATGCGCCTTATTTTTCTGAGATCGCAGTTGTATTCAGTTCTGCTGTAATATTTGATTAAATTGTTATACACTGTGAAAGAGCTCTAAGAATCAATCTTTTAGCTTTTCTGTCACTCATCCATGTCTTGGATCATTTTCTGTCCTCTTAAGCGACCGCCCGTTATCCCCATCTATCAGGCACTGAACGCCCTCCCCAGTGGAATTGACCCATTCAAAAACAGGGAAGCAGGAGAGAACTGTTTTATAGCATAGGTAGAACACTTGATTGAGCTCCACATTTAAAATTCTCTGCCCATATTTCCACAAGAAAACGCGTCTCTTCTGCTGTGAAATTTGTTCGTCACCATAAATCAAATAACATTTTATCATTTCCCTACGATTTTACAGCGTCCAATTAGAAACCTTAAAACTGATACTACCCTATGTAGAAATCGCTCATTCAGCTTTCTTTTTCACTCAGAGATCAGGTGGATCATAAATCCAGTTATGTTCACTCTTATTCGCACTACAATACGATTTATCTCCAGATTTTATTCTCATAAATATATTACGAACTTACTCCCATAACTCAAAACCCTTTCTAAATGCCATATACAATAGAATTACGCCACGTAATATATCACCAAAACGTGCCTAATACTTTGCACGTTACAAAATGTTTTACTTCCACAAGAAGTTAATTATTTATGAGCTCTGATGACCTCCATGAACCAAATTTTGCGCAAACAGTAATTACAAATGATCTACACATATTACACGAAAAATCCATCGAAAATACTGCAAGTAACACCTTTAAATAACCCCTTTAAATTTCCCCAAAAACTCTTACATACAGCACACTTTATTTCTCAAATTCACGAAGTTAATGCTTTACACAAGTGGTAACTATTTTGACGTTCTGGAACCCATTCCCCTGTCTACTGTTCCCAATATGTTGCTTGGATTTTAACACCTGTTCAACTTTCTCAGTAAAATCTAAAAACTCGTCGACGGAATTTGTCAGACTGCGGAAAAGATCCTGTTGTAAAAATACGCCGGCCCCCTTGTGGCCGAGCGGTTCTAGGCGCTACAGTCTGGATTTGCGTGACCACTACGGTCGCAGCGTCGTAATCTCTGTCAACATTCCCTGCAGACGGATTATATGGGCTTACTTAGCCAGTTCACACACACAAAAATCCCAGATACTCTCACTTCCGTGTTTGAACCTTGGTCCGTTTGGGTAAGGAACGCATTCTGAAGTCGGTTTGCTTTGCTTCGCTCCACAACTTTTTCAGGAAACACCTCTCAAGCACTTCGTGTTTAAAAAAAAAAGAAGTACACATTAAATTTGCCGATGATTGTGCATTGCGCACAAGACGTCTTTTCACAAATTTGATTTTTGGTTTTTTCGACACTCCTCATACAAAACTATTTCTCCATGCAGAAATAAAATCGAAAGGATGGCGTTTTCCATCTGTGGAAAACACTTTGTAGTTCCTGAGTTAACACATGGAGCACCTATCGCACCAGCAGCCTGATACACTGCTAAAGAATTTAATTCTTCTCTCATTTCTTTAAACTGCTGTTTATGCTAGACGGTTCCTTCTTTAATCTTTATTCAAAATGTTCTCTGTCTTTAAGCACCTTCTGCTACTTTATCTGACAAATTGGTTGCAGACTAACTGGTCAGGTTTTCAATCGCATTTTGCGTCAGCATACAATTCTTAACATTGCCACCCAGCTCGTTCTGTATCTTTCACAATGTGTGCTCATATCTTTTTCAAGAGTGTCGACTGTCTTGTTAATTAGCCCAGCCTGTTCAGGAATATTGCTATGTCTGCCTTTATAGCTTCTAGCGTTAAAAGGTTTTGCTTTTCACATTTAACCAAATATAACATTGATGATGATAATTTATGGCAATGTTTGCCGACAAGATAAAGAATGCAACCTTTAACACTAGATTGCATACTCACGGCAGTTCTCCTTGGCCGTTTTTTTTTTTTTTTTTTTTTTTTGGTACGACTTGGAAAGAGAGAAAAATTAATGAATGATCGCCGATGCGTCGGTTCTCGATTGTGTTCAGGAGACGTACAGATTGATTGCGCGAAAATAGTTTCTCAAATGACCTCTTAACCCGGATTGCTTTCACGCAATCAGACTCTTCAATGAAATTACCTAAGGGACCTATTTGAATAATAAAAAAGATTGGAAATGAATGCAAAACAGTGAAATTTTGTAAAAAAAGTTGTCAGATCGGAAATTGAACACATTAATGGTCTCCCAAATACAATCGAGACACCGCGATAAAGAGCGATCCTGTAACAAAGTTCATTTAAACATAAACATTTTTTGTGGTTAATTTAAAGAAAAGAATAAGCATAGATTTTCTGTACAGTGAAGCATCAATATATTCTCAAAGAACAAAGGCGTTAAACTATAAACATTAACAAATTTACAATGAATACAAAACTTACATTTTTATGTTTTTCTCATACATGGAGCGGTCCAACAATCGCTGCTTTTGTATGTGTGATATTTTGTAAAAATTAAATGTCATGGCGTGCGCGTAAGTATTTTTTTATCGTCACAAGGTTTACAAAAGCGTTTTTTTTCTTGGTGATAACGTGGTTTTTCACACTAAATGAAATATAACTTGTAGCGGTGCTACGCAACACGTCTTAACAAGTCGGTGACCAAACATCAAAGGTAATGAAGTACATGTTAACATATCGGCGACCAGAAGTACAACTAACCATAAAGACTCTAGAATTTTCTTAACAAATGATAAATTGTTCTTTCTTCTGTTTCGCAGCTTCTTGCTAACAAGCGCTGCGGCAATGATTTTAAATATCTGCGCCCAGCGAGTCATAGTGTTTAAAAGTACCGTTTAAACGCTGGCCGCGCGTCTTCGTATAGGCGCACGTTATAAACAGATTTCGTTTCTTTACTCTCGCGTTGTCATGCTTAGTATCATTACAAACTACAGCTCGACGGCTGTCCTTTTCTCATATGCAAAATGTCTGAAATCCAATAATATCACAAGCTTCTAATTTTAACTCAGTCATCCATTCAGCATCTACTTTAATGTTTTTCACCTCAGGTTTCATTGTTTCTGCTACACTTGTCTCTTTTGAAACTCTCTCTTCTTTTACTGGTCCTATCTCTGTAACCAACACCCCCACTTTACAGTTCAAGTTTGTTAGAATTTCAATTAACCACCCCATTGATTCACTACCAGTTACATCTGACTTCTCTGATTTTAGACGATCTGTCCCACTGGTGCTGTCCATATCAACACTAACACGATCACATTTGGGACTAACTTGTCCGTACCATCTTGCTTAAGTGACGGTCAACAGCAAGTACAAATTTTGGAAAA
Organism: Schistocerca piceifrons; assembly: GCF_021461385.2. NCBI lineage: Eukaryota > Metazoa > Arthropoda > Insecta > Orthoptera > Acrididae > Schistocerca > Schistocerca piceifrons. Next base: position 203,430,397 of record NC_060141.1, on the reverse strand, counting down.
TGCGTAACACTGTGCTGTTTGTAATAATGGTAACTTATTTTGCTGTCGGTTTCGGTTCTCAGCCCACATCAATGGCAGGAAAATTGTCACAGATGTATAACATGTCACGCATGCTTTAACATAAGTTACCACACAAAACCATAATTGCCAAGAAAAATAAAAAATTCTGATAACGTTAAAATATGATGGCACATTAAATGCACTTTAACCTTGACACAATTTTTGATTAAGGTTAAAGTGCACATAATGTGCCATCATATTTTAACCTTGTCCCTTTTTTTATTTTTCTTTGCAATTATGGTTTTCTGTGGTAACTTATGTTGTAAGGAGGCTGTTTAGGTTTTTATGTTGGTAACGCCATGAAGCGCTCTGTATGAAAATCACTGACTATGCTTTCTGCAGTCTGTGGCTGGCTGGACTCATTGTTAGAATATTCGCTTATGTAGTGTTGGGCAGTTGGATAGGAACACCGCGTAGCGTTGGGCAGTTGGAGGTGAGCCGCCAGCAGTGGTGGATGTGGGGAGAGATATGGCAGAGTTTTGAGAGCGGAGGATCTAGACGCGTGTCCGTCAGAAAAAGGAAATTTGTAAGACTGGATGTCATGGACTGATATATATATATTATGACTTTTGAACACTATTAAGGTAAATACATTGTTTGTTCTCTATCAGAATCTTTCATTTGCTAACTATGCCTATCAGTAGTTAGTACCTTCAGTAGTTAGAATCTTATATTTAGCTGGCAATATTGGCGCTCGCTGTATTGCAGTAGTTCGAGTAACGAAGATTTTTGTGAGGTAAGTGATTCATGGAAGGTATAAGTTATTGTTAGTGCCATTCTTTAAAAAAAAAAAAAAAAAAAAAAAAAAAAAAAATTGAATCTGTGTTAGTTTTGTGAAGATCAGAATAAGTAAATAGAGAAATGTCTGAGAACGTTCAGGTTTGCTCACCTGTTTGAAAATCAAATAACGTAAGAGGTTTTTATAATTTTTCTAAGGGCACATTACAATGTCAATGCATGTATGGAATGTGACACATCTGTGACAATTTTCCTGCCGTTGATGAGCATTCGGACACGAAACCGGTAGTAAATTAAAATATCATTATTACAGAGAGCACAGGTTTAAGCATTTTCTGAAATCTGTGTTTGCTGTTGATCCACTACCATTATCTGGAACACACATGTTGGGCGACTGCTTGATCGTTCGAAGCTCCATTACTGAAGGTAATTCTGTGGATTCACACATACTAACGCTGTCAGTGCCAGTACTCAACTTATTGGCGAAGCGGGCTGCTTCTGCTGTACTGCTGCTGTCTGAAGTGTCGGTGCTGATGGGCTCGAAGTCGCAGCCGCTGGACCGCGTTGCCGTGGCCGCCAATGCCACCACGTCGCCGTCGAGGTCTCCGCTGCAGGCTCGAACTCAGCACGCCTCTGCGTAGCTTGCTTCTTCTTTCTTGAAGTTCCGCGTCCAATTACCCCACAGCTAGCTTTGATACTGACTCTTACGTCAACTACTGCAAAATCTCATGCTCAGAGTCCACATGCAGACTGTACGCCATGCAATACTTTTGGAGCCTGGACCACAGAATACTGTAAATTATTAGAATTACAACTGCAATTCTCAAGGAATTACACTCATAACCCGGACAAGAAAACCCCAGTTGCTACGGTACCTAACGGATACTGCTGAGTGTTGATGATTTTCCAAACAGCATCTCATATGAGCAAACAAGTGGCATCTTTACCGGTGATTACTTGTATGTTAGGTACTTGCGCTATGCACGGCTCTGTCTGAAAAGAACAGTTAGATGTATTCGTAGGGTCTGCTATCATGTCCTGCAGCTAATTCGCTGCAAATAGTAACCTGCAGCTGTGATTCTGCAGTCAAATAGAAGTGCGAGTTAATACGCAGGAATACAAAATAAAAGTTAAACTAACAATTTAATAACAAGGGTTTTATTTTAACATTTGTAGTTGATGTAGACGACAGGGGGTTACGTTGAATAATGTTTATTGAAGAAAGTGTAAAGGTTTCACCACCCTGCTGGAGCAAATGTAATCTCGATATACTGCTCACATGCTAGAACGACAATTCACAGGCGCTGCCTGAGACATAAAATATCTTTGGCCCTGCCAAAACAGAGCTGCAATGGAGTCGCAGGTCAGAGGAGTCTCTGCCGCAGTTGCAGACGCTCGCTGCCACAGTGCAGTTGTAGTCTTTCGCTGGTACAGCGCAGTTTACAGTTAGTAGTTGTTAAAGTCACAGTACAGAACAAATTGTATAATTTTATTATATGGAACTGAATGGTAATTGTGATCACCCGCAGAGCTAAATTATACTATGGAATGAGATGATGATAAACAAGTAAATAATTGTTAATATACTGAAAAGTCAACAGTGTAATTAAGTCAACCACCTATTGTAAGACATTATTTTTATTGGCATGCGCGTAGTTAAGTCACTTGTCTGAGATGTTAATGTGAATTTGCTTCAATCTTTTATTTTGTGATTCGTCAGCACCAGTTGACCCAGATTTGTAACATGTTCGGTTTTCCCGTGTGATGGCTTATAGATCCTTATCAATAACGTAAATAATTTCAGAATGTAATTGTTTTTAACAGGTAACTGTAAAAGTATAATTCCCCCTTAAGTCATTGCTAGTCCCTATCCCGTCATTTATCTAAATTAAAATATTCCTGAATTTTTCAGGTCATAGTCATGTGCTCTTTAGTAATCAGACGACCAGCTGTGCAGCTGTGTCTCTAAGTAAAGTCAGTTTTTCTAGTGATTCAGATTTCAGACAAATGTTATCAAGTATTAGCAGATAGGCCAGCATTGCACTATGCTGTGCCATTTACGAGCAGATATATAGACAGCGTTATCCGGCGACACGACAACGAGGCAAGAATTTTTCAGTTTATTTCTCACGGACAGATTTAAATTGATTTCACAGGGCCATGGCGCAGCGCTGCTTACGTCAAAGTATATCAGTTTTTCACGCGATAAGATCTATCAGTTTTCACACGTCAGAATTTCATTATTTTTATATTTTTTGTTTGTACAGGAAGGTTACAGAAGGGCATCTGAAAAAACTGGAAATGGTCCTGTGACACTGAATTGAAACACAGACAAAAATATCCTTGCAAAATACAGTGAAGTTACCAAGTTACCTTTAGAGCGTTACACAAATGGTAGCCAAGTCCCCCAAAAAAATTATCAAAGACATGCGAAAACTAAGTTCATTTCGTGATCACAGTACATGAAATAATCATCAGCTCAAAACAGTTCATATTTCAGCATAATTATTCACCAATTGGCACACAATATAGAGAATAATAACTCATACTCTGTCTATTCTCAGTACCGTAACAAAAGAGGAAAAATTAGAGTCTTATTCTGGAGCATAGTTAGAGCTCTCAAAATATAAAGTCCCTTTAAATATTAGAGTATAGTAGCGGCCAGTTACCATCCAGAACCAGTCACCTATGTGACTGAGTCAAGTACGTTAACATAGGCAGGTCTGCCTTCTTCCGGAACTCGATATCAAGTGTCTGGCATGGGTCTCTTGGGCTCCCTGTCTGCATTTCACTCTTGCAATGTGCTGCCACTTTCTGCTTTTCCCCACCAAAAATATATCGTTGTTACATGCCATGAATATGATGTGATTCAACATGACCACTTCCTGAACCTAACTAATATATTACAACAATATTTAAACACATAAATATCATAAATGTCCAGTTACATTCAGATCATTTACAAGAAGTGTAAGTAATAGTTAGTTCATATATAAATTAACCGGCATTCTTCCACAAGTGTCCTCACTGTAACTGACCACAGACGATTGTCAAATGTTGTACAAACAGTTTTATGTCTTCTTGACAAAAGTGTCTTTTGGTTCCCTTTCAGTTTAGGTGTCCGCTAACACGCTCGGCTGGCCCCTTTAAAGATCATCTGAATAAAATTACTAGCAAAATATTAAACTTTTCAGTAAGTGAAACCACAAGTCTTACAAAATATGAAGTCCAGTATTGATTCTGTGTTCATTTTTTGTGTAAGTGTGCAAAATACGTTGTTCTAACAAAATTTTGTGTAGTAAAAAAGGTGTAAAAGACGTATTAAATCAAGAAACAAAATAGCTGCAGATACATAGCATTCGGAGATGATAACGAAAGTGCAATGCCATCATCTCAGGTAACATTTCTTAGAATCTCATAAACCAATCAAATGTTGTTATAACAGGTGGTCATTGTGTAAATGTTTTTTTACTGTAATATATAAACTTACGTACTTGAAAAGATATTGAGATATTGCTGTGATACTGGACGCCCCTCGCTTTCCTAAGACCGCAGATGTAACAGATTTGGATTAGTATTTTATTAAATTATTGTAGACTCTCAATGAGCTGTACGAAACCAGCTTCCAGCTTGTCTGACATTGTCATTTCTTGGAGCATTGTCTGTCCTCTTTAAGTGACCACCTGTCATCAAAATTTCCCCGTACTGGGAATTTCCCCAATCTGGCCCTTTGCTGAACTCTGTACCTGGCTGTCCTGTACCGTCACCTATCTGGAAGCCGGAACTAACGTGACAGACCCTAAGGGTAAAGAAACGTGAAGTCTGTGTAAGAATTTTCTGTCCTGTCACATAATAGTTTCTTTATCTCCTCAAAGGCTTGCTGACTATTTGCATCCGAAATCCTCATACTGCTTTTCTTAAGAAAATTATTGAAGCATGGTACATTAACCTTTTCAGTCTCGAGCCAATACAAAAAGTGCAGGTGGGCTACTGTCGTGTTAATGTTACTTAACAATGAATGACTCTCAAAAAATGTATGACACCATAGCGAATTTTTTGTGGATGTTATCATATATCATTCCCAGGGCTTACGTAGGACAATTATACACACAATGTTGCAGGTCCATTCTGCTTTATTAAGAAAACTGAAACATTACACATATACATTATACATACTTCTCAGATTTGCTTTAGATTTCAAGACAGGTCAAAACACACACCTGGGATCAAAACCTTCAGCTTTCGTAAACAAACAGTTCAAAACGTTTTAACAAAATTACCATAGCAAAATTATTCAAAACACATGGATCAGTATTAAGTTAACACTACTTGTCCTAATTTAATTTTATTCTTTGCGGAATGTGTAAAGCAATCCCTTTAAGTAATGAAGCAAAAGGAACACTTTGCACAGCTCACATCATACAGAGTTAAGGCCACTGCAACCCTCTACCCAGCATTTTTATCTGTTCGTCTGTACGTGATAGTAAACCCTGGTAATCAAGCTAAAAAAAAATTAACTCCACTTCCACTGGCATTTAGTCCTGTGGTATCGCGTATGACACCCAAAACTATAAAGCTTATAAATCCCTTATAACATCAAATTATAGTTAGCCAGTAACTGAGTAACGTCTTTACAGCTTTAATATGTTAATAAAGCATTGTAAGTAGAAAAAAAAGGTCTGAAGCTTTATTTCCTTCAGACATGCCATGCAGTTGGAGAATTCGAAGTTTGCAGTCAGTGCAACCACCCTAGACTGCTCTGCAGAAAGATGAACAAGTGACCTATGGAAAATGTGACATTTATCGCTGATGATACCAGAGGCCAGAAAAGGTTCAGCTGCATATGTGCTGATGAAAATATAAAAACTGGAAGTATCATATATAATAACTCAGGGCTGAAGAGGTCAAAAGCTTATGTCTTTACATATTTCCTGTAGAAATTGCTTAACCAAAAAAATGACGGTAACTCATTTGTATTTCAAGATCTACAAAATTTTGCTATGGGCAAGATCTTCTCTTTATAGAGCAAAATTTCATCCTCTGATATGAAATTTTCCAGAATTTTATTTTAATCACTGCAGACTTACACTTTTCTGATTTTAAGGTCATTCCCGCTTTTCTGAATTTCTATCCCATTTCTCTTAAAATATTCAAATATTCCTTCCAACGTTTTCCCAGGCACAAGTATGTTACCTATGTACACACTTAATTGATGTAACAATTTCCTCTTCAACACGTGATCAAAAGCTGTAATGAATTCAATCACACACAGATTTACCCAAAACGTACTAAGTAATATTGAAAATATTTCCCTACCTACAAAAAGCGTGACATATCGGAAATGTTCCCGAATTTATTTAGAAGCTCATGTATATACTGCGGATAGTGTGTTTCTCTCTGCAAATATTTATTTAAATGTTTGGAATCAAGTACATTTTTCATGTCCCCCATCTGCTTTTTAAACAATAACCAATGGATTATTGTAATTACTACAGACCCTTTCCATGACCACACGGATCTTCATTTTCTGTAGTTCCCTCTCGACATCACCTCTCTTTGAAATTTGACAGCCTTGTACAAAGAGTACACTACCAATTTCAAACTGTAGCCGTACTTGAAAATTTACTGTTTTACTGTGCCTTTCAGTAGCTCCCTCAATCATCAGACCAACATTAGGACTCAGTAAATTTCTTACCGTATTGAATTGTGCCTCTCCATTACTCAGAAATTCTACACATCGGTCTGTTAATGTCCACCAAACAAATCACTTTTAACAAAGATGTAAGGACACCCCACCGTCTCAACCTATTTTCCAAATAACAAATCAATTTCTACCTATTTATAGCATACCACCCTCATCTTGGTTAATAGAAAATAGTTGCAAACCTCCTACAGACACATTAGGTTTCCCTAAACTGCTTTCATTTTGCTCTTTCCAACATTCTGGATGTATTTCATGGCAAACCCCTTCTGTTTCTCAACAACATTGACATCATTATCCACATTTCTGAAATGATCCCAAGTAACTTTTAAACTCTCTTCATCAGTGAAGTTAATCTTTCATCCTCTTTACTATTAGTGCCCCTTGCTTCTCTGAAATCCACCTGCAACATCTAATCTTCTTGTGTTTCTCTGTCATATGCATCACCCCGAATTGAACCATAATCCTTTTTTGTATCATCATTTCCCTTCAAAATAACATTTTTAATTCCTGCATAAATCATTCCATGTAACTGATCATTAAAAATAGTCTAATTTCTCAAATCATCATCACTGCTGTCTATAACACAAGCACTTATAACATCACAAAATTCCTCAGTATTACTTTTACAAATTACTGCAACATCATCAATCTCCTCAGCCTCCCTTACCGTAGAATCATTGTGTCTCCTCAGCCTCAGCGCTATGGGTACATCTCTCAGTTTACATTTTTGGTACAAGATCACCAGACTAACTAGTTTCAACACCAAAGCAAACAGATTCACTCACGCTTCCTATACCTTCATCACTCATCAATTTGTTTCTGCCTGAAAGATCAAAATTAACATCAAATCTTTCTCTCCACATTCTTACTATTCTCTATGAAAAGTGTCTGCGTCAAATCTACGTTCTCATCTTTTCTCAGTTTGTAAATCTCTCATACTGTATTCACAAAAATTCATTGCTCCCCAAAACTTTTGACGAAATCATAATATGTCCACCTGGTGAGTCCCCATGCCATTGAATCTGTGGGATTTCACATTGCCTCCTCTAATCATTCTGTGTTTTGCCTGAGTCTAATAATTGATGGGTGAGGTGACATTTCCTGGTAATTGCCTCTGTTGCTTTGTCTGAAGTTATATTCCCTATTCTGTCCCCCCCTATGGGGTTTTCCTGTTATCTATTTCTCTGTTTCGATTCCTACCTCTATCACTATTCTCATCTCTGTCCCATTTCCTCTCCCATGACACTCATTTCTTAAGTTATTCCTATTTCTCCATATGTAGTTATCCATATTATTTGATTCAATCCATTTTGTTGATAATTGTTATTCCCACTAAAGTTACTGTCTTGATTTTCATTTCATTGTAAGTGTCTGTCAATTTTATTCGTGTATTTTTGGAATTCCTCTACAGGTTCATTCAGTCCATTCACAAGACCCCACTGCACTCTACTTTTCAAGGTCTCAGTCCGAGTGAGTACATCAAATGGTTTGTTTAAATGGATTAGTCTCGTAAGCTATTTTTTTTACGAAATGCTTTCATACTTACCTGCCCCTCACTTTGAATTGACCCATTCAAAAATTCACTCTTCATTCCTGTTTCCACTGTTTCTGACCAAATTTTTATAAAACAACACCTCTCAAATTCCTCATAAGACATTTTAGAATTGATATTTTGTTATGCCCGTGATAGTGCCTCCATATCTAAAAATTTCCTTACACAGTTTATTTTCAAATTATCAGTCATACCAGCTACAAAGATTTACATACAATGGTGTAAAGAAATTACAGGGTGAGTTTTAATGTCACCTGGAAAACGCTTAATTGAAATGTTACTCCACAAGCCAACAGAGGTATTGCTGAGGCTTTTAGCTACAAAATTTTTCTGCAACCCTGTAAATTTCTTTTTCACACTATTGATTTTGCATCTGTATTGGTAGTTACAAGTTATTCTACGTTCGTGAGTTTGGAGTCTAGCTCCAGTACACTGTTGTTACAGAGGTCTTCTAATTTTTTTAAATTTAAATTCTGAGCCTGACTTGTTATTTATTACATGATTCAGTGCATTACATCTGTCTAATACATTCTTCGGAAATCCTTTCAGACTGTTCAGTATGCCCAATTACCGTGTTCAGTTCTGTTTCGAGAGTACCAAATTTGTTCTTGCACATGCAACTCAAGCACCAACTTGTTTCTGAACAGTTTCCACCTCATTTTTAAGCTTTGTGATTTCATTTTCATGTGATAGTTATAGTTTTGTTTTCTAACTGTGTTTTGAAGTCTTTCAAAGTATTGTTTGTTTCAGCAATTTGGCCACCTGATGTGCTTGTTAATGTACTAGAAGTTTTGGTAACTTTTCCACCTAGCATTAGGTGAAGTACTAGACGTTTCAGCTAACAAGCTTGACAACAATTCTACATTTCCACTGTTCGATCCCACAACACCTGTTTCGTCAAACCAAGGAATGGCGAACGAGTACTCACATTAATATTGCCTGCTGTTTCATTGTCATGAACCTTGTTCTGAGCTGCCTCACTGCTTCCTTCGGTTTCGTTTTATTATCGGTGACGCTGATATTTTTAATCGAAACATCATCTGTTACCCCTTCCTTATTTTCTAATTGCACACTGTATTGGATACTAGTACTCGTCATATTAATAGACAAAGACAGTTCTACACACTTTAACTGAAAGTTTCAGATCTGACTAAAACTCTAGTTTTCGCACAATAAAAGCACTTTTCTCAGTTGTCCGTGACGATGTAATTACATGCCACAAACATCAGTTCGTTCTCTGTGTCTACTTTTCAGTTATAGTATCTTTATTCTACTTATTGCGACAGTATATATAGTCAGTGCTTTGTTCTACAAAAATGGTTAAAATGGCTCTGAGCACTATGCGACATAACTTCTGAGGTCATCAGTCGCCTAGAACTTAGAAATAATTAAACCTAACTAACGTAAGGACATCACACACATCCATGCCCGAGACATGATTCGAACCTGCGACCGGAGCGGTCGCTCGGCTCCGGACTGTAGCGCCTAGAACCGCACGGCCACTCCGGCCGGCCTTTGTTCTACATCGTCCATTGTATCAGCGTCAGTTATTGCATAAATTATCCTGTAAATTATATTTGCAAAACCTCATTAGCAGTGCAGCTACAATCTCAGTATTCTCCATCACAACTGAAGCGTTACAGAGTGTAACAATTATTAGGAAATACTCATATTCGTTTCCTGGCGATCTCCGATGCTGCAGTGGCTGTAAAAGAATTTGCGAGTATCTGCTCCACCAAAATTTGCTGCACCTTCAATATTTCTTGACAGTGTAGTTAATGATTTGGTTGCGGCAAAAATAATGTCAAGGCATAGAGACTGATACGGCTTTCTCTCTCAGAACTGCATGTTTTTTGTGTAGTACAGTTACAAAAATAACAGAAGTGGCTCACAAAAACTGGTGGAAAACTGTGTCTCTGGTGTCTAATTCGCCAATCCTTACTAACAGCGGGCTGAGGTGGCCAAGCGGTTCTAGGCGCTACAGTCTGGAACCGCACGACCGCTACTGTCGCAGGTGCGAATCCTGCCTCGGGCATGGATGTGTGTGATACTCTTAGGTTAGTTAGGCTTAAGTAGTTCTACGTTCTAGGGGACTAATGACGTTAGATGTTAAGTCAGTGCTCAGAGCCATTTGAACCATTTGAACCTTACCAACAATTACTGGTTACATCATCCAGTATAAGAAAGAGAACATTTATATATTACAATCAGGAACACTCTGGTGCCCACAGGCTGACATCGCGGAATTATGTATTACTTCGCTTCTCATACACTGCAACATAAAGACTGAGAAAGTTTTTAGGTTTAGTATAGAAATTCGTAAAATATATTGGATGACAGTGTTTTTTATGAAGTTCCTTGTATCACGAAGATTATTAATTGGAAAATATTCCTAATATTTTGTATGTGTTCATTACATAAATACTAACGAAAAGCTAGTTTCGCTTTTTCTGAGTATTCTGGAATTACAAAACGTGTTCATTACATAAATACTAACGAAAAGTTACTTTCACTTCTTCTTACTCCGGAATTACAAAATGAGAATTGTTTATGTACCATATTCAAGTATCGATTAGTAACAGTCGAATCAGTTCAGAGGTTTATGTACCCTTACTAAAGTGGAAAAGAAATTAATGACAGAATCTGAATCAGTATAATAAAATGACCAGGTAAATGAAGAAGATGGTTACAAAATTTAGACAACCATGTAAATGTGTCAACCTGACACCGAAGGTTAATACTTCAGTACTTGATATTATGCATATCCTAACGATCAAATATTTGTGTGTTTCAAATTCTAGTTCAACTATTACTATTTTCCCAGTCCTGGGCGAAGAATAGAACGAGCACGGACAGTTTACAGCCATGTAAGTGTCACACCTCACTCTACTCCTCCTGTTTTTAATACTTTCGTGAATTTTAATACAACAGTGCTGCATCCTTTTCCTTTTATGCAGATATATTGCGTTTTCTTTCCTAGTTCGTTACACTAGTAATTGTTCTATACTTTTGCAGCCAAGGTGTCAGCCTTTCTCATTTAATTTAGTAGTTGCCATAGCAAGTAACTGTTTTATAGACTTGAAACAAGTACTAATACATTGAATTATGGTTAATTTTTGCACTATATTCACTTTTATTTGGCACCACATAACACGTCAAGTCACACCTCACCATACTATTTCATGCACTAGTATTGATATAATAATCGGAAGGACACCAGGTGGTGCGACTCATATATCCAACTTCAGGACTACTATTACACATGTAACCAAGAAGAATACTGGAAACTTCACATCCATGGTGACTTAGCCTCCTCAATCGTAACTTCCGTTGGTTGCTCCAACAGATACCTCTTCGGTCACTTAGTCAACTGGGGGCGAGCCTTACAATTCTGACTGCCACTCGTGCAATGACACCTGAAGTCCACCGATGGCCTCACAGCACACCAGGAAGGATTTTCGACCTAGATCGAAATTTCTCTGATAGATTTATTGCTTTTTGGGCAAATAATTCCTAAGAACCTTCAACATCGCAGCGCGTCAGCAGTCGTTGGTTAATATATTAAAAACTAAAAACCCGCCTTGATTGCGATAAAAGCACTTAGTGTTAACCCAGGTTTCGGCGTAGATAACTACACCTTCTTCAGAACAACAATAAAACCCACAAGTGCCTAAGAAGACCTCTGTCAATGATTAAAAGAACACCATAGCTATACATTTATAAACGAAAAAGAAAAGGAAAACACAAACAGGAGATATGTACAAAGTCAAAACCACTACTTAACTTAATGGCGTACGTTCCACCTCACACCGGCCTATGTTCGATGGGCCATGACCCGCCATAAACTCCTTTTCTTAAGCCGAAACTTGGGTTAACACTAGGTGCTTTTATCGCAATCGAGGCGGGTTTTTAGTTTTTTAATAAAATAATTCCTACGTACCTTCATCAGGACAAGGAAAACATTGGAAGCTTCCCGTTATTAAACGTCTGGTCTCTTTCTACTAGTGACTACTCCCCTGGATTCCAGACTCGTCTGTGGCATTTACCATACCGGCATTCTTTTCTTGAGTAAATGCCTCACTTCCGTAGTATGTGGACTATCTGCGCTAGCGGGATAGAAATAAGGAAAACAAGTCCGAAAACAATTTATTGGACTAACCAAACGAAACAATAATAGGATCTCCCAAAGAACAATCGACTCGATCCCAACTGCGGATCGACGCAAATACAAAATAACAAATAACGATAATAATAACAGAAAAGACCCATCTCCTCACGGGGAGCGAACACAATAAACAACGTCAAGAGGTTCGTTGACTATACCAATTCTATCAACAAGAGATCGGCCAGCTAGAAGAGGCGTGTGGCCATGGCTGCCGGGGCGGCAGCTCTGTAGCCTTCCAAGCGATGCGTCGAACTGCCTTTTGCCAGCAGTGCTCCACCTTATATAAAGCCCGTTGGAGGATGTATCTGTCGAAACTATTTGAGATCACGTGCCTGGCGTATCAGAGTTGTTCTTGGGCTAGCTGCGACCTCTGGTGAAGCTGTTCTGCAGGCTCCGTGAACGGGTAGCGGTCCCTAGCGGCCGCTGGTGGAGACCTGGTGTTGTATTGTGTTATGGCCGTCGATAAGTGTTTCTGTTGACAATACAGACGACGTAGGTTTTACTGGTGAATATACGCCCTGTTATGTTGGCTTCCCGTGTAGTTGGACGTGAAGTGGGATGCCGATGCGGTAGGCGCTACGATTTATGAAGTTTGCGGCCACAGCAGTATGCTTAACAGTTTTTTAATTAGTTTATTCCTCATTTTTCCATCCCTTTACTGAACTTCTCTGGCACCTATGGCTGCTCAGTCTTTGTTTTACTTTTGCCAGCTTATAAATAAGCACACTAGAAAAACTTACCATTATTCTGGCGCTTCATGCCTCTCAGCCCTCGTTGCACTTTGAGGAGTTTGTAACTAACTAAAAATAAAAGTAAACCGTATTCTGGTGCTTTACGTAGGTCCGTCCACTGGTTAACCAAATATGACTTGCTCATGTCTGCTACTTCACGTCATTCTGTCGTTCTATGCCCCACAGTCTTAGCCTGAATGTAGAATATTTACAATTCAGTCACTTATCTATGCTACCCAATACTTGTCACCTTGACATAGTTCTCACTCTCCCACATGTTCCGACTTCTGACTGAAACTGAAGTTGCAACTTATCTTCCATTTCAACTTTTTACTCGTTCAGATTCTTTGAATTGACAACCAAAACTGTTGTTCATATATAAAAATTTGGAGTATTGCTTCCCATAGCCGGCTTCCCTAGTATTACATTTGGTTGTTACCTTACTTACATCAAGTAACTTTCCTTATACTGCACAAATTTACTTACAGGGCTTTACCCCTGGTACTCTGTTTCCCCTGCTACCTTCACAACGTTTTATGAGATTCTCCGATTACTTCGAATTTTTTTCTGTCGTTTATACCATTTCTCTGTCCCTTATTTCCTGAACTTTCTTCGTTTTATAAACATGCTCAGCAAATACATACACTTGTGAATAAAGTAAGAGAGAAAAAGAAGCGAACAAGAAACTTAGGTTGGCACATATAAATCACAGGGAATCCCTTATGATTTTGCATTTGAACAACTTATCATCCACTGTCGCGTATTCATCTGCCTCCCATTTGTTTGTGACTGATTCCAATAACACCTCCGACGATTTTCTGCTACTCTTTGAATTTACTCTCAACACACATTGGTTTATATTCCGTATTTCTTTGTTACAATTACTCAAGGATCTTCTCTTAAGTTCAGAGGTTCCCCGAACTGTCTCCTTATGATGACAAAAGGTATCATGTTCGCCTTTCCTTCGATATACAATTTCAAATATAAAAGTCAAGATTTACCTCAGAATTAAATACATTCAGAAGGTTGACTCAATAATCAGGTTGACAGCAAGTTTCGGAATAATCAGAAACTTATGCTCTATGACAACTTCCTTGAAATACACTGGTAGGGTGACTTCCTACTGTGTTGAGTTGGACAAACCCCCTACATTTCATAGATTTTAACATTTGAGGTCGGAAACATTTCCATGTACGTTTTGGCAGGCAGCAGTGCAAAATATTCTTTTGAAACTGCAGACATTTCCGAACCACTGTTTATTAGTAACTCACTATCCAAACCTCCTACTGTTATTTTTCCAACAGATCTTACGTAAACTAGTGTGCATATTGGTTCTGCTTCATGAAACAAATCTTTAATCACGCCATTCCCGTCAAGCTCTGGCATCGCTAACAAATTCGGTTTCCTTCCTATAGGCAGACGTACAAAATCTCAAGGCATTCTGTCATAAGGCGACAGGTCATAAATGTACTTGGCTTAGTCCCACTTGGCCTCAGAGTGTAACAGATCTGCAAAATCGTTATCCAGTCTTAACGGCAGCTCGTAGTTGGAATCTCGACTGAATACGAATTTATAAATAAATTCGCCCTCCTCCAAAGATACATTTGTGTTTTCGAACGCCGTTGCTTGTTTCAGGTTTATCGCTTGCGTTTCGGAAATATCTGCAATCTTGTTTTCTTTGATAGGCTGTTCTACCATTCAAAGTTCCCATTCTTGCCTGCTCAGGGAACTGTTAACCTCTATTGTTGCTGTTACAATGCGTCTGTGTTCATTAAAAAAGTAATGCGACCGCGCTTATATCCAAGGTACCTATTATGTCAATAGTACCATGATTGCTGGAACTCCAGCTTCTGTGGTCAAGCCTCCTCGCCTATCCAGCTTGCTCCTCAGCCAGGCCAGTCAGCGAGCCTTCTCTCCCCACCAAGCGTTTCTCTGCGCTGCCAAGGTCGCCGGTGCATACCCTGTACTTATCATTACATGCCAGTTTTCGCCTTAAGCTTGGGGCTTAAGAACTTATTGTGTCTGGCCAATCCCGCACGGAGACACTATTTACTTTAACAGATCTTCTGTGACAGATTCATTGCCATATTCCACATTGTCATTACTATGGCTGCAACTATGGCGTCAGTTGTGTCGTTCCGCGCTGTGGCCACGTCCGCACATCACACGTGCTGAACTGGAACTTTCCTGCAGACCCGTTTTACATTTGGCCGTCCTCTCTAATTACTATGCTGGCTTTAAACTCTTTCTAGGAAATGCACGTGATTATCGTAATTGTCTCCCTTTGCTGCCGCCAATTAAAGCTAAATATGAAGTAACAACATTCATTCTACAGCCACAGCAAACAATTATATATCCATGCGTCCGTCCATATAGTTAATATGTTTCCACTAGTATTCACAGAACCGTTTCACTTGACTGCGATCTGGTTGGTACTTGTTACACCTCCACAAATCTACTAGTCATTCTTACTGTATTTCCGCCAAACCAATACTTTTTCGAGAACATAGTCATCAACTCTTGTAAATTATTGCACTCGGTAGTTACATCACCCAACTAACAGCGTCATCTCTGGATTTACCTGCTACAAAAGAAATTTGTTCCTGAGCAGACCAGGATACGGGTAGCACATCCACAAATTCTTGTAGGGGTAGTTTTAGATGCAAATTTCCATGCAGATTGAAATAACTAAATTTACGACATTGTGTAAGTCTAGCTTCCGCTGAAATAGTAGGTGAATGTTGTAACGCAGTTTGTGGCAACCTTGAATTTCCTTATCAGTTTTTACAAACATCATTATGGATTTATTGTGCACCTGCTTCACTGTTTGAAAAATGGACGTGCTGTGTGCTTTGTGCACAACAAGTGTATCATCTCATTAACATGATCACCAAATTTAATACTTTTCTGTATTACCAATATCATTTAATGTTTGGTTTGCTTGCTCATATTCTGGATACCTTTGTGCAATCTGCTCAATGAAAGTCTTTGCTCCACTCCCTTACCTCATACATTCAAATTTTTGTGCGCTTCTTTAAGATCTGAGCCCACCTTTGAAACCACTGTTTTCAGCTTTTCATCATCCTCCTGCTGTAATTCTATTTGGCACTGGGAAATTTTTTTTTTCTGTGTTACGCCTTACATTCGATTTTAAGTTGGAAGTTTCTTCGAACACATGATAATTTACTGCTTCATTTTCCTTATTTATTTCTGTCTGGAATTCCATCTTGAGAGTTCCTACCCCTTCCATCACTGACAATAGCAAAACATCTACATCTACAAACATACTCCGAAATCCACCATACGGTGCGTGGCGGAGGGTACCTCGTACCACAACTAGCATCTTCTCTCCCTGTTCCACACCAAAACAGAACGAGGGAAAAATGACTGCCTATATGCCTCCGTACGAGCCTTAATCTCTCTTATCTTATCTTTGTGGTCTTTCCGCGAAATATAAGTTGGCGGCAGTGAAATTGTACTGCAGTCATCCTCAAATGCTTGTTCTCTAAATTTCCTCAGTAGCGATTCACGAAAAGAACGCCTCCTTTCCTCCAGAGACTCCCACTCGAGTTCCTCAAGCATTTCTGTAACACTCGCGTGATGATCAAACCTACCACTAACAAATCTAGCAGCCCGCCTCTGAATTGCTTCTATTTCCTCCTTCAATACGACCTGATAGGGATCCCAAACGCTCGAGCAGTACTCAAGAATAGGTCGTATTAGTGTTTTATAAGCGGTCTCCTTTACAGATGAACCACATCTTCCCAAAATTCTACCAATGAACCGAATACGACTATCCGCCTTCCCCTCAACTGCCATTACATGCTTGTCCCACTTCATATCGCTCTGCAATGTTACGCCCAAATATTTAATCGACGTGACTGTGTCAAGCGCTACGCTACTAATGGAGTACTTAAACATTACGGGATACTTTTTCCTATTCACCTGCATTAATTTACATTTATCTATATTTAGAGTTAGCTGCCATTCTTTACACCAATCACAAATCCTGTCCAAGTCATCTTGTATCCTCCTGCAGTCACTGCCTATCCGGCTCTAACTCTGCAGTCAACTGTACCTCCACTTCGTCTGTCATTACTTGAGTATCGCCAATGCCTACAAGCAGTGAATCGCTCAAACTACTGTCCAGTGATTCCACTTTCAATTGTTCTGACTATACCATATTTGTAAATTTTAATCCCATTTACTCCACATCCAAATTTTGTGGTGAGGGTAGTTCTTTCTTGATCCTATCCATGACAATTGTACGTTCTATTTCCTCCGCTTGTATTTCAGAGGCGGTCATACTGTTTTGTAAAGTTACTACCGGGTCCAACAGTTTACAAACTGAATAAGGGAGCTCAGCTTCTAATGTGGCCGTCTTGTCTTCCGCCGCTGCTCCCGCTGCCCCGTGGCTCTGGCTGCTCTGCCGTGCCACGCCGCGCTCACTGGGCGACGCCCACACGCCGGTCGGCCGGCTGGGACAACCAGTGACCGCAGTACGGCGATCCTCTCTGCTTCGGTTTATTACACTCTCGCTTTCCTCGCCACAAGTCAGATGCCTTTCCAGCCCCTGCTGCTACTGCTCAGTGTCGCGTACCTCTACTTACACTATACTATTTTAAGACATTCTAACTACTTTCTCCGTACTATCGCATATCTTTATAATAGCAAAATGCACTAACTTGAAACTGTATTTCACTTTTGCTACAGCAATATCCTAGCCTTTTCCCAGACGTATATGCACCTATTTGTGACCTATTCTATTTCCCCTCCCGTATTTCAAGTGAATTTCGCTTGTTCCTTTTTTCATGTCTACCAAAGTAAAATTCAGCGGTATGTGACGAGAGGAAATAACGATGTTACCAATTGTAACCATCAGTGTTTAATATGTCTACGGTCTGTATCAGTGATTTGCTTAAATCGTTTCAGGCAAATGCCAGGATGGTGCCTTCGAAAGGGCACGGCCGATTTCTTTCTCTATCCTTCTATAATCCGAGCTAGTGCTCCGTCTCTAATGACCTCGTTGTCAACGGGACGTTAAACACTAATCTCCTCTGCCTCTTTCAGAGCACCGTAGTCTAAGTCCTCCCTGATAGCTGAGTGGTCAGCGTGACGGATTGCCGTCCTACGGGCCTGGGTTCGATTCCTGGCTAGGTCGGAGATTTTCTCCACTCAGGGACTGAGAGTTGTGTTGTCTCCATCATCATTTCATCCCCATCCGGCGCGCAGGTCTCCCAATGTGGAGTCGCATGTAATAAGACCTGCACCAAGGCGGACGGACCTGCCCCGTAAGGGGCTTTCCAGCCAATGACGCCTAAAGCTCATTTCCATTTACCGTAGTCTACCAGTCCTGCGAGATTCAAGTGCTTTGCTGACCTACTTTTGTCTTTCTGCTAATTTGATGTCCAGACGCACCATGCGTGTCGCCACTATCAGTGATTGCAGACCGAGCGCCGCCACACGGCAGGTCTAGAGAGCCTTCCTAGCACTCGCCCCAGTTGTACAACTGACTCTGCTAGCGATGGTTCACTGACAAAATACGCCGTCATTTGCCGAGGCGATAGTTTAGCATAGCCTTCAGCTACGTCATTTGCTATGAACTAGCAAGGCGCCATTATCAGTTACTATTGATAGTGATTCATGTACCGTCAAGACCGACGTTCTTCATTAACGGATTAAAGTTAAGTATTCCACTAGTTACGTCCGTTTTTCTAAATTCTAATTTCCTTGACCTGTTCCAGACCTCACGCCAGCCTGCGTGAGCTAAAACGCGTGGCTTTCGGCCTCCTCTAGTAACCCGGTGTTGGCTCTCATGCCAACCAAAACAAATTGTTGTGCCTTCTACTGCACGTAAGCTGTCTTGCGTATCAGTAGTTTCGGGCTGAGATGCAAAAGTTACGGATGCAAGCGCACTATGAATTTTGATCGAAGCAGCTGGAACATTGTGCCGTTGCTACAACGAATGAATACCTATGTAATTGGACGATATTGGTCCTCAAAAATCTGTCAAGATTTTATCAGGTATGTCTGCATTTTACTTACGATTGTAACTATTTCCTCAGAAAATAATTTTTTAGTACTTTCGTACTCAGAATTCACAGGATGATGTGTAACGTGCTTTTAGCTGTCCTGAGGGTAATTTAGGCAAATCTGACGTATACTAACGGACCGCGGCCGATTTAAAGCCTACCACTTAGCAAGTGTGGTGTCTGGCGCTGACACCACATTCCTCCCCCGCAAATCGGCGTACGGTTGTGGCATAAGGCTTCCGCCCGCCGTGGGGAGGACCCCATGTTGACGTGTGCGACGAGGTGTGGAGCCTAACAACAGATGAAGCTGTGCCACCCGCACCCTGCCATTCGGACCGCGGGGAGGTAGGAAACGCCTGAAAACCTGCTCCAGGGTGCACCCCAACATGCGGTGTATGCGCCCGCAGAGAGACAGGAGGGGCCGAAGGGTCGACCTCCATCGGGCTGGGGCACCCGACGGGCGAAGACGACATATGGTCCGGAGAGGGCAAGAGTTCCATGTCGGAGGACAACTGGTCACGGGAAGCGATCGGCAGCGCGTGACCCAGGGACACGACCGGCGGTTGCAGCGACGCGTCCCCAGCGGGCGTCGCCGGCGGGAGAACAGGCGGTGGCTGCGGCACGTTGCCATGGGGCAACATGGAAGGTAGCGTCGGTAACACCTGGGGCTGAAGCGAGCCAGTAGATGGGTCCACAGGGTGCTGACCGGACGGCACCGTCGCTGAAAGCAGACGGCGAGCGGGAGATCCCATGCGACGACAGAGGCGCAGCTGGTTGAGATGCCTGCTCACCTCACCAGAGGCCCCCCAAAACCAGATACATAGCGCGACCGAGGCAGCGAAGAAGGCGCCCTTCGAGCCAACCCCGTGAACCTCGGTAGTGACGGTAGTAGACAACGTCGCCTGGAGCAAAAGCAGGTGTCTGCCGCTGCACAGGAACCTGAGGCGGCGGATGTAGCAAAGACATCAAGGATCGATGATGACGACCGTGGGGCAACTAAGCCAGCGAGCGACCATCTCGGGGCTGAGAGCGATACGAGGGCAAAAAGAGCAATAACGCGTCCTCCCGAGAATGCGACTCCTTTAACTTCAACGTCTGTGACTTGAAAGCCCTGACCAATCGTTCATCGGCACCGTGGCGAAAACGGCGCGGACATCAGATGTTGAATACCATTGGCCTTGCAGAATGACTGAAATTCTGCGGACATGAATTGTGGGCCATTGTCGGAAACAATAGTCTGTGGAAGACCTTCAATGCAAAAGATAGCAGACAACGCGTGGATGGTGGCAGATGACGTCGTGGAAGACATCCGGACAACAAAAGGAAAATTACTGAATGAATCTACCACAACCAACCATCGAGCATTCCAGAATGGACCAGCAAAATCGATGTGTAAGCGTTCCCAAGGGGAAGTGGCTCTTGGCCATGCAAAGAATTTCCGCAGTGGTGCTGATTGTTGTTCGGCACACACCATGCAAGAAGAGCACATATTCGTAATCGCGGCATCGATTCCGAACCAAGTACAGTGCTGACGAGCACATTGTTTCGTTCTCACTATACCCCAAAGTCCTTGGTGGAGAAGCTGTAAGAAAGAGGACTGTAACGAACGGGGGACCACGACCCTGGACTGATCATTATCAGAACGCAACAGCAAAACACCACGTCGAACAAAAAGTCTCTCCTTGTGAGCAAAAAATCGGCGAACCAACGGGTCCCCCATCCGTGACTTTGGCAAGGGCCATTGCGTAGCAACAAAACGCAGAACGGTAGCAAGGACAGGGTCGGCAGCTGTGGCTGTAGCTACACGACGAAAATCAATCGGAAACGATTCGACCACATCATCGGTTTCCGAATCAATGAACATGCAAGCAAGTTTGGAGGAATCGAATGCTCTATCCTCAGCAACAGGCAAACGGGACAACGCATCGGCGTTTCCGTGTTTAGCAGTGGACCGATACAAGATATCGTAGCGGTACTGGGAGAGGAAAATAGACCAGCGAATGAATTTCTGTGCTGTACGTGGAGATACGGATGAAAAAGCGATGTCAAAGGTTTGTGGTCTGTGATGATGGTAAAGTGACGACCATACAAGAAATCATGAAACGTTGTAACGCCAAATACGAGAGCCAATGCTTCTTTCTCGATCTGTGAATAATTTCTTTGCGCAGACGAGAGCAATTTGGACGCAAAGGCAATGGGGCGATCGTGCGATCCATCTTTTTGCGAAAGCACAGCACGGATCCCGAAATCCGATGCATCCACCATCAACAAAAGGGGCTTCTGGGGATCGAATGGCGTAAGGCAAGTATTGGTAGATATTGCTGAAACAATGCAGGGGCGGATGCACACCTGAATGGCAGTCGTTTGAATCGATACAAACCAAGATGCGTGTTAACCACCAAATAACGCTGGGATTCTTCGTCCACTGGTATTTGCAAGTACACATCTGCTAGGTCCAACTTCGAAAAATATTTACCCGGGCACAGTTTGTCAAAAAGATCTTCTGGGCAGGGTAAAGGAAAAGTTGCAATCACTAGTTGTGGACTCACTGTTGCCTTGAAGTCCACACAAAGTCTCAATTTTCTGGAAGGTTTTGGCAAAATTACTAAGGGTGATGCCCAGAGAGAAGCCTGCACACGTTCAATTACACCTTGTGATTCCAAATCGTGTAATGTTTTTGCGACCTCATCACGCAATGCGTGGGGAACATTGCGCGCTCTGAAAAATTTCGGTTGCGCATTTACTTTCAGTTCCAAATGTGCTTTGTAGTTCTTAGCGCAACCGAGGCTTGGTGCAAAAATGTCTGCAAATTCTTCACATAAACGAGAAACACTGTCTGAAGGCACAGTCTGGTTCACTGATAGGACCTGATTTACTATAGACAAGTTAAATAACTGAAATAAATCGAAACCAAACAAGTTCACTGCAGAAGAAGAACGAAGGACGTAAAATGACACAAGTTTTGTTTGTCCTTTGTATGTTGCAAGAAGGCTGCACTGTCCTAACACAGGGATATCTTGACCTGAATAACTACACTCCTGGAAATTGAAATAAGAACACCGTGAATTCATTGTCCCAGGAAGGGGAAACTTTATTGACACATTCCTGGGGTCAGATACATCACATGATCACACTGACAGAACCACAGGCACATAGACACAGGCAACAGAGCATGCACAATGTCGGCCCTAGTACAGTGTATATCCACCTTTCGCAGCAATGCAGGCTGCTATTCTCCCATGGAGACGATCGTAGAGATGCTGGATGTAGTCCTGTGGAACGGCTTGCCATGCCATTTCCACCTGGCGCCTCAGCTGGACCAGCGTTCGTGCTGGACGTGCAGACCGCGTGAGACGACGCTTCATCCAGTCCCAAACATGCTCAATGGGGGACAGATCCGGAGATCTTGCTGGCCAGGGTAGTTGACTTACACCTTCTAGAGCACGTTGGGTGGCATGGGATACATGCGGACATGCATTGTCCTGTTGGAGCAGCAAGTTCCCTTGTCGGTCTAGGAATGGTGGAACGATGGGTTCGATGACGGTTTGGATGTACCGTGCACTATTCAGTGTCCCCTCGACGATCACCAGTGGTGTACGGCCAGTGTAGGAGATCGCTCCCCACACCATGATGCCGGGTGTTGGCCCTGTGTGCCTCGGTCGTATGCAGTCCTGATTGTGGCGCTCACCTGCACGGCGCCAAACACGCATACGACCATCATTGGCACCAAGGCAGAAGCGACTCTCATCGCTGAAGACGACACGTCTCCATTCGTCCCTCCATTCACGCCTGTCGCGACACCACTGGAGGCGGGCTGCACGATGTTGGGGCGTGAGCGGAAGACGGCCTAACGGTGAGCGGGACTGTAGCCCAGCTTCATGGAGACGGTTGCGAATGGTCCTCGCCGATACCCCAGGAGCAACAGTGTCCCTAATTTGCTGGGAAGTGGCGGTGCGGTCCCCTACAGCACTGCGTAGGATCCTACGGTCTTGGCGTGCATCCGTGCGTCGCTGCGGTCCGGTCCCAGGTCGACGGGCACGTGCACCTTCCGCCGACCACTGACGACAACATCGATGTACTGTGGAGACCTCACGCCCCACGTGTTAAGCAATTCGGCGGTACGTCCACCCGGCCTCCCACATGCCCACTATACGCCCTCGCTCAAAGTCCGTCAACTGCACATACGGTTCACGTCCATGCTGTCGCGGCATGCTAGCAGTGTTAAAGACTGCGATGGAGCTCCGTATGCCACGGCAAACTGGCTGACACTGACGGCGGCAGTGCACAAATGCTGCGCAGCTAGCGCCATTCGACGGCCAACACCGCGGTTCCTGGTGTGTCCGCTGTGCCGTGCGTGTGATCATTGCTTGTACAGCCCTCTCGCAGTGTCCGGAGCAAGTGTGGTGGGTCTGACACACCGGTGTGAATGTGTTCTTTTTTCCATTTCCAGGAGTGTAGTTGACTTAATATTTGCAGCACGCAACGGAGGTGTGCCCAGCCGTTTGTGCGTGTCTTGATTGATAAGCAAAACTGCAGCTCCGGTATCAAGCTGGAATGGTATCACTTTGCCGTTAATGTCCAAGTCTACAAAAAGTTTATTGTCCTGCTGACGACAAGAACGACTGTCTCGTGCAACGTGATCTGGCACTGGTACAAAATCACTTGCGACTTGACGGGATTTCTGGTGATGTCGACGCACACTATTTGTGGAACGAACACAGTCACTGTTAGAGAGAGTAGCACTGAGCGGAGTGGAATGAACTACACGAATTTCCATGGGCGAAGTTTCACAAGCCTCAGTATCCTTGGTTCGAAATCGGCGCAAAGCAAAGGGCATGGAATGGTTGTAAGTTTCCGATCTGGGCTTTTACTGGCAAACACTCTGAACATGTCCTTTTTTATTACAGAAAAACCAAATAGCCTGTCGTGACAGGCAATTCTCATGCGAATGTCTAGTAGCACACCGCGGGCATGATTTTAGCACTGCATTTGCGTGCCTGCGCGGCACACGTGGCTGAGAGCCTGGCGGCAGTGGCGCGGCCGGGCGCGAGGGCTGTTTACTGCTCCGTGCAGCTCGCCTGGCGGGCCGGTTAACCTGACACACGGCTGGTGAAGTTGCAAATGATTCCTGAACAAAGTCAAGTGTGTCCTGCCGATCCAGAATGTCCATCACTTGTTGAAGGGAGGGATTGACTACTTTCAAAATCTGTTCTCGTAACATCAGAAACGTTCTGTGCAATTGCATCACGTACCATAGTATCTGAATAAGCGAGTCCACATTTGCACTCAAAACCACAATCCCTAGTAAGGCCTTGCAAGTTTGCAACCAACTCCCGATTAGTCTGACCTGCCGTACGTTTTGTACGAAAGAAGGTATACCTTTTTGCAACTACATTGACTGATTCTTTGAAATATGCATCTAATGCAGACAAAATTTCGTCGTAGGACAGAGTTGCTACATCGCGTCGGGGAAATAATTTGACTATCACACGGTATGTTTGTATGCCGACCAACGCAAACAAAAAAGGCTGCCGCTTGTTACCTTGAATTCTGTAGGTGGCGAGATGGAATCCAATTTGGCGGAACCACTCCGTCCAGCTTTCCATTGCAGCATCAAAAGGACGAAAAGTTGGTGCAACAGCGTGTTGTGGCGGTGTCAGCGATGGAGCGGCGGCTGCCGCATCGTTTTGCATTGCCCGTTGACCCTGGACGAGCTGTCCAAGGGTATCCAGTGAGGCCTGCGTCTGCTGATTCTGTAAGCGATAAAATTTGGACAGTACACGTGGGGATTGTGGCGAAGCCATTACACAAGTGAAGCAGGGCAATATCGATAAGAACGCGGTTTTTCCTCGTCACCAATGTTTTGGTTGGCAGGAGAGCCAACACCGGGCTACTAGAGGAGGCCGAAAGGCACGCATTTTAGCTCACGCAGGCTGGCGTGAGGTCTGGAACAGGACAAGGAAATTAGAATTTAGGAAAACGGACGTAGCTGGTGGAATACTTAACTTTAATCCGTTAATGAAGAACGTCGGTCTTGACGGTACATGAATCAATATCAATAGTAACTGATAATGGCGCCTTGTTAGGTCGTAGCAAATGACGTAGCTGAAGGCTATGCTAAACTATCGTCTCGGCAAATGACAGCGTATTTTGTCAGTGAACTATCGCTAGCAAAGTCGGTTGTACAAGGAGGAAGTCTCTCTAGACCTGCCGTGTGGCGGCGCTCGGTCTGCAATCACTGATAGTGGCGACACGCGGGTCCCACGTGTACTAACGGACCGCGGCCGATTTAAGGGCTACCACCTAGCAAGTGTGGTGTCTGGCGGTGACACCACACAATTATCTCCCACCATTCTACTCTGTTTAAAACTGCATCTGCCACCCGGGTCTTCCTACCACATCCCATTAGGATAATTTTTGAAATGGTGGCACTCTCTCAAGGAAAACAAATTAAGCTGAAATCTCTCCCTGTCGCAACCAAATGGTCATACACAACACTGAGACAGCACACATTGGGAAAGGCAAAGCCAGTCAGCTTACTTCCTTGCATTGTAGCAATAACGTGACGACTGGTGAAAGCTATGCACATTGTCTGATGTAGTCTAAGCCTGTGAGTCTATCACAAAACAAAAAACATGATCACTAAACAAATTAGATTCCTACGTGTGTGTTCACATGTGTGTGAATTCCTAAGAGACCAAATTGCTGAGGTGATCGGTCCCTAGACTTACACACTACTTAAACTAAGCTAAACTAACTTACACTGAAACAACACACACACCCATGCCCAAGGAAGGACTCGAACCTCCGATGGGAGGGGCTGCACAGTCCGTGACATGGCTCCTCGAACTGAACGGTCACTCCGCGTGGCTCACTTCCTACGGGAATTGACTTATGAAAATATTATCTGTATGATATGCGCAAAGAAAAGGAGTATTTTTCAATAACTGTGCAGCCGTCTCTCTATACGTCGGCACGTTCCACGTTCTGGCAGCATTTTCCTCGGACAATGGCGGGTCCTACTCTCTGAGTCCATACCAAGGCGAAAATGACATCATGATACCACTGCAAATAACTGTGAATGTTTCTGATATTAAAATACCTTCTGTCGATAGCTCAAAATACCTCTCCGTACTATTACAATCCGAAACCTTATTGAGCCCTACATTTTCTCTGACTTTTAACGCCGCTCTGAATTCTTTCGACGATTCGGAAACAAGGGGTGTCTGCTAGTTTAAACTACGCAGTAATTTTGGTTACGACGTCTTTCGTATCCATCCACCAGCTTCGAACCTTCCAGCAGCGGTGGCTGCGCACGCACTCCGATGGCTTGCGATTGTCGGCCAACACCGCCCCACTCCGCGGCACTGAAAAGAGCCCACTCGCGTCGGTCACTAGTGAATTAACATCGACAAGCTGAACTTGAAACTTAAATATCTCGTGACCCATTATTCACATCACGTTGCAATTTTCACCTCCATTAAGGGTGGTAGGACGTCAAACGTGCCGACTTATAGCAGGAGAGGCACCACAGGACATTTTAATTTCCACTGTCTATACTTTTACAAATAATTTCATAAAAATTTGTCAGCATGACCAAAAAGTATTCAGGATTCACACTGATAGCAGTGGACGTTGAAAAACATAACAAGAGCAATTTGTTTTATATGTGAA
The DNA here is from genome assembly GCF_021461385.2 of Schistocerca piceifrons. Lineage (NCBI taxonomy): Eukaryota > Metazoa > Arthropoda > Insecta > Orthoptera > Acrididae > Schistocerca > Schistocerca piceifrons. Next base: position 203,403,741 of record NC_060141.1, on the reverse strand, counting down.
ATTCGACCATTTTTCCGTTACCATTGGCTGCATCAATTGCTTTAGGTGCACTTTTCTTCATAAGTAAGAGAGATTCTTCAATGAATTTTCACAGAATACAAATCATACTTAAAGGAGTGCGAACTCTTGAATTTATTTAATTTATGAAAATATGACTGAGTTATTACATTTTAAACTTCATGTTTAGAAAAATCTCAAATTTTATAGTTAATTATCCCAATTCTTATCACCATTTTTAATAGATTTGGAAAATTCTAGAGTTTTGCATTAAGGTTCAAAATGGTTCAAATGGCTCTGAGCACTATGGGACTTAACATCTGAGGTCATCAGTCCCCTATAACTTAGAACTACTTAAAGCTAAATAACCTAAGAACATCACACACATCCATGCCCGAGGCAGGATTCGAACCTGCGACCATAGCGGTCGCGCAGTTACAGACTGAAGCGCCCAGAACCGCTCGGCCACACCGGTCGGCTATGCATTAAGGAGTTTGTGTTTAATAAGCATACCAAGTTTGACAGTAATAGGTTAATTATTTTGGATGCTACATGTACCTAAGTACAGACAATTGCGTTTTGCAGAAAATGGCCGTTAAATTTTCTACTTGTACTTGGCATAGTTTTAGAACTGTCCAGCACCATAAGTAGGTTCTTTTTCGTTTCCAATATCAGTTTCCTTCCTCTTCACATTCCTGTGATGCACTCTTCTTGATTTTCTGACCTCCAAAAATGATTTATCTGCTTTCACTACACGCTCTCTGTCTATGGCATACAAAGCTTTGATAAAGTGCACTCCAGGCTTAATTCCCATTTTCTCTAATAAAAATTTCCTGCTTTGCACACGGTCATTAAAACATGAAACTTCATCATAAACACCAATAGGAAGTGCATTTCTGTCCACAAAAACGGTTTTTGGCAATCTTTCCCATACACATTGGTTTAAACTTTCATTTGGGTTTTTGGTACCACAATGAAGGCGTTTCTTCAATAAGTTTTCATTTGCAAGGTCCCTGAATATAGGTTTGATGGCTTCCATTACAGCAGTTGGTAGAGAATTCCTATGATGATATTCTTCACCACCAACAATTGACCTTTGGTAGCCACACCATGATTCACTTCCTTTTGGGCATAAGTTGTGGATAGGGTTATTGTCTGTGGACATTTTGTGGAAGTATAAGGTCCAAACTGCTTGCTCATATTTTTCAAGTCCCCTGTGTTCTTTCTTTTTGCCAAGCCATAATATATCTGTAGCTGTCAATTTCTGCATCCGTCAGTCGCCCTCTCCCTTTTATTCCCTTCCCATCAGATTATTTTTTTCCTGACAAATCTTGTCTCAGCCTTCTAAGTCTAGTGCCAAGTCTTTTCTGTACATGTCCCACACATTCTAACTCCTGCACAGTAGTCTCAGCTCCATGTGGCACACTTTTGAACCTCAAGGAAAGCTTTACTGTCACCATCACCAAGGTACTTCACATAACCCAGGCTACGGGAGACAGCAGAGCTGGTAAACAAGCTTACAACTCCCTGCACTTCCATACCTCCACTTGGGCCTTTATACTTCGTATTACATACATGATCTGCAATCCCTTTCACACAACTATGACAAAATTTACTCAGCAGTCCAACATCTAGTACCTTACCAGTGTCAACAGATGTTGCTGTTACAACACCATTCAATGAAGTGTGCCCTCTTTTTTACTAGGTACCATCAAAAGCAGCCAATATGTCCCTGTCACCATCATTTTCGACAATAGATTCTTCTGTAGCACTTTTCATTGAAGATTCTGCAACTTCTTTTACAGCCTCAATCAGTAAGCCATAATACCACTCAAACTTTGATGGAGGAGGAGGAAGATCCATCACTGCACAAAATGTTCTTGCTGCCTTCTGTCCCCTACCAATACAGCGCATGCAATATGCTACCCTCAAATTCACATCATAACATTTGTTTGCGATTTTAGATGTCACGCAAGACGCACCAACGTTGCATTTGCTTCATATCACAGATAAGTTCGCAGCAAGGCCTTTCCTAGCACTCTTATCTTCCACCAAAGAAACACACTGAACACCAAAGCAATGCTTGCACATAACGTTGTCCAGAATTAATTGTGGCAGTATGTTAACATCAGCGATAATTTTACATGAACCTTCGGATTCACAGCCTCCATTTTCATTAGCACCAAAAACAAGTTTCCTTCTAGAAGCACTCGGTGGTGAATTGTTTACTGGCTCTGAGAGGTTGCAGTCTTGAGCCACTGGTGTAACATTTGTTGTAACAGCCTTTACTGTGTATCTGCTGCCGTGGTGACGTTGTTTACGGTTGAAGCAACAAATACTAGGCATCTTGTGCGATAATATGCCACAAACGAACACAAAACAACCCAGAAAAATGAAAATTGTGTCGAAGATCACAGCACCACACTGCATGCCTTTCAAAACATGGAACAAACAAAACCAGCGATCAAAACAATGCATGTCGATAGCAGCAGAGAAAGTATCGATATCGATAGTCCTTTGTTTCACGTATGACTATATTTGGCGAAAATATTACATTCGAGTTCTACAGAGCGAAATACACTTAGGTATGACAGAAGAATGCTGTGAAGAGGAACGTGGCGCTGCACCTTCATACACTTAAGACCAAATTACGTACCTTATAACTCTTCAAATATATACGTTTTATAGATCAAATTATTCAGGAAGATGTGAGCTACAAAATAAGCATATTTTTGAAAAGTCAATTTTTTTTTAATTTTTGACCTAACAAAATTCGTTTTCCAAGTGCATGGGCTTGTACTTGCTCAGTTCTTTAATTTTCTGAATTAACCAAATCACGGACGATGACTGCAACGAGCGTGTGCAGTGCCATATCAGTGCCACATGTCAAGCTATGAGCACTGGTTCATCTTCGCTGTTGAGAGAAACACTTCTTCTATTGAAAACCAGTTCATTCTTAACTTACCTATTTCCTAGCCTATGTTTACTAGACAGCTCTTTCTTGTTCTGGTCCATAGCACCTCCTCCCAAAATATGGAAAGCTAAGAGCTTTCAGTAGTGCTGGGTTTCTTCACGATATAGAATATGAAGAAACACGCATAGTTCGTAAGGTATATATTTTAGAGCCCACGTTTATTAGCCTTTCTTGCTTCGATTGACCATTTCTGGCATATCCCTGAATATTGAGTAATCCCGCTGGTGCACGCTGTAGACAGTCTGATTTTACTAACTCCATTTGTTTGTGGGACAGGCATACGTTGTACGGTGGTTTGAGGAGTATGTATATGGATGAGGATCCCGCCTTATTTAGCTTCAATGACCACATCCCAACCAACCAATATCGTTTCAGCTTTGACTGGCCATAGCAAAGTAACAGTTATCCAAAAATATTGCAATTCACGTTCGAGTATTATGAATAATCTTTTTATCAACAGGCAGACTGGCTTTACACGTACAGAAGGGGTAGACAGTATAGTGCTGTAGGTAATACTACTCACTGAGTGTCTCTGGAATCTAACGCGGCGTGGCTTCTAGATCGTGCATCACCGGCCAACGACATCTGTCACTTTTTGAATTACCACGTCTTGACTCTTGCCACGGAGTGAGCTTCGTTTACTTGTGCCATTCTTCGACGAATTTCCGTTGCCCGCACTGCTTCCGCTGTAAGGAAATGCACTGCACTCCGTTTGATCTTCTTTTGAAGCCTCCCTATACCTTTTCTCGGCAGTGCTGAGTGCAGCGGACTACAGACGCCTGCTCTCTCTGTCGACAAGTTAGTACGCGCCAGTGTCCCTCTAGCGACGAGTTTGGGGCCTCTACTCTCACATTGGACAACGCCTTCTTCCGTAATCAGTGATTTACAAGTCCATTCGGTGGTTTCTATTTTAGAACCTTCGGCTCGTTTCTTTTCAATGCACATTGTAACATCGGGATAATGTCCTTAAGCGAGGTAGAAGAACCAAGAAAATGTGATACCTGGATAGCCATAGAGGGTACAAGCAATAATCCACGCAAACAGCACGTCCAGTAGGTTAATCACAGCGCCATCTCACACAAAGCAGAGCAACAAGTGCGAAATTTTCACGCTCGGAGATACTAGGTGCGAAAGCGCGCACGCAAGAGCGCTATGCGTTTAATGCCTCATTACGTTGTCTCCACCCTTAGGAGTCTTTTGTAGGATAACGTATAGCCACGCAAAGAATGAAACCCGAGGGAGGAGGATGTAAAGGAGAATGTTGTGCCGTACCAAGAGAACTGCAAATATTTGTTTAGTCGCCTAATCCCCAGCATTCATCTGTAACACCACATTTCAAAAGCTTTACTGTCTTCTTATCAGCGCTGTTCACTGTCCTTGTTTTACTTCTCTACGACGCCATGCTCCAGAGAACTACACTGCGCCACAAAGTTAAAGAATCACTTTTCGGAAACCCCGTAATTGTATCTCCCTGCGACGTATAAATTTGGCTCAAAAGTGCCTACAAACTTCCTCTGTAGTGTTGTAGGAGGGTGGCACAATGCGACGTCACCCTCAGGCTAGGTGACATTTCAGACTCAAAGAAAAGGCCACAGCTCAGTAATTAAAGTGAGCTGTAATATGTGTTAATGATGTCATATTGGCACCAGATTTCACCACAATTCTGCTCAACGCCCGTGTATACTTGTCACACCCCTTTTGTTGAAGCACTCTCGATGGAAGGTCAGAACCTCCAGCCTCAGCTCTGAAATCATGCGGTTTTCTTTCGGATGGCCGAGGAAATCGTTTCAACCACACCGCCACTCAGAATCGACACGGAAAAGCCTGACGGGGTGGTATAATAACTGTCGATGAAACCAGCCCGTCTCTGGATGCGTTGATTCCAACCAACTTCGCAGTCGAAAGAGACGCAGTGCATTGACCAGTACGAGGGCGTCCTTAATAAATTTGGCCACACTTGCTACTCACGGCATTTCAACTCTACTCCATGGACATTACGAGGCTGCAAACTCACTTAACTTGACTGCAGGCCTATGGATGGTAGGGTAACAGCAATTTTTGTTGTGGTCTCCAGGGTAGAACCACAAGGAACTGTTCAAAACCATTCGACGAAATTTGGATGCGAAACGGTAACGTGTTACTTGTTCTACGTTTTCTCATCCCTCCTTCTTCGCGCCGTCCTGTGGAGTGATCACAAAGGAGGAGGGGGAGGGGAGGCGGGCTGGAAGCTGTTCGACATTGACACATCCCTGAATAAAGTAGCAAAGTGTCCCTCTAAGACAGTCCTGTTCGACAATACCCCCAGAGCAACCAACTCACTTTTATCGTGCACACTAGAAACGTATCTGTTAGAAACTTAAACACTAATAACATTAAGCCTTGCAGGTGCTTTATCGCCTGAAGATAGGCAACCCCCACCTAAAGTTGTCGGAAAGGTTGCCTAAGCATCAGGTGCTAGAGCAGTCAGGCTGCTGAATTGGTGTCGACGTTTCTGACAATTACATTTTTATCATGCTCAAGAAAGATTTGTGGGTAAAACGATCTGAATTGTGAACCCCCCTCCCCCTTTTCCCCGTGATCACGCTACAGGAGAGCGTGAGAAAGGGGGCATGAGAAAGTATAAAAACACGTTACTGCTTCAGATCACGTTCAAATTTCGTCGAAGGGTAGTCACCAAATACTTCAAAGTGCAAGATAACGTTCAGTGGGGTTGTAGCCCTGTGGTGCTTTCAGAGTAGGGTTCGAAAGCTCAGGGGATGGCAGTAGTGGCCTAATTTGTTAAGAACGTCGCCCTGTTGCTCAATAGAATTATCGTTTCCGATCGCGAAAGGTGTGAGATTCAACGTTTTAAGAGAAGTTTTGGTTCCATTGACGCTCTTAATGAAACCCCCACACGCATTTGCGTAAGGATTGTGAGCTGCGACGTTTCTGAAGTGTTTTCTTCGACCACTTGTACGGAAACTGATATCAATGCTGGTTGTCGCGGTTCTGAAATTCATCGCACAGACATAAAGAAGGAGGTGAAATGTGGGGAACAGGCAGTGTGACGACCATGTCATCGCGACACATGTACGTGGTGGCATTTGGCAGAATTGTGGTGCATTTTGTTATCGATGTAACATCATTAACCCACCTTACAGCTCACTAGAGCTTCTGAGCTCTGGGTTTTTCGTGGTTTGTATCGAACTTTCTACAACTACATCCACATAGGCATGTACGCGATTACTCTGCAACTGACAATTACGTGTCTGGAAAGAGGTCGTCGGACCAACTTAAAGCAATTTTTCTACCGTTCCACTCTCGGACAGCGAACGGGAAAAACCAAGACTTAGATATTTCTGTTAGAGCTCTGAGTTTTGTTATTGTGCTATGGTGATCATTTCTCCCTATATAAATAGGCGCAAACAAAATTTTTTACACTCCGAGGTGAGAGTTGGTGATTGAAATCTCGTAAGAAGATCCTGCCACAACGTAAATCGTCTTTGTGTTAATAATTGCCACCCAAATTCTCGTATCATATCCGTGGTGCTCTCTCCCCTATGTCGCGAGAGTACCAAACAAGCTGCCATTCTTTGAACTTTCGCGATATCCCTCGTCGATCCTATCTGATGCACAGCATTACTCCAGAAGAGGATGTACTAGTGTAGTATAGGCAATCTCTTTACACGACCTGTTGAATTTTCTCAGTGTTCTGCCAATAAGTCGAAGACTTTTAACTGCTTTACCCACAATATTATCTATTTGATCGTTCCAACTTAAGTTATTCGTAGTCGTAATTCCTAAGTATTTGATTGAATTTACAGCCTTTAAATTTATCGTGTAATCGAAATTTAGCGGATTCCGTTTCGTACTCACACTTTTAGCTATTTAGGGTCAATTTCCGCTTTTCGCACCAAACAGATATCTTGCCTAACTCGTTTTGGAATTTGTTTTGATTCTTAATGACTTAATATGATAGTAAATGGCAACTTCATCTGCAAGCAATCTAAGAGTGCCACTCAGATTGTCTCCTAAATTCCTTACGTAGATCAGGAAGAACAGAGGGCCTACCCCACTTCCTTGGGAACACAAGATATTATTTCTGTTTTACTCGATGACTCTCCGTCAGTTATTTCTAGATGTGACCTTTCTGAAAGAAAGTCACGAATCCAATTGCACAACTGAGATGATAGTGTACAGCCACGCAATTTGAATAGGAGTCGCTTATGAAGTACGGTGTCAAAAGCCTGGAAATCAAAAAATAAGGAATCAATTTGACAACGTCCGCCGATAGCACTCATTACCTCGTGAGAATAAAGAGCTAGTTGTGTTTTACAAGAACGATATTTTCTGAATCCCTGTTGGAGATTTGTCAATAAATCGTTTTCTTCGAGATAATTCAAAAAAATGTTCAAATGTGTGTGAAATCTTATGGGACTTAACTGCTAAGGTCATCAGTCCCTAAGCTTACACACTACTTAACCTAAATCATCCTAATGACAAACACACACACCCATGCCCGAGGGAGGACTCGAACCTCCACCGAGACCAGCCGCACAGTCCATGACTGCAGCGCCATAGACCGCTCGGCTAATCCCGCGGGCGATAGATTCGTGACGTTCGAATACAGTAACTGTTCCAAAAATCCTGCTGTAGATCAACGTTAGCGATATGGGTCTGTAATTCAGCGGATTACTACTATTTCCTTTCTTAGGTATTGGTATGACTAGTGTAGCTTTCCGGTCCTTAGGTTAGGATCTTTCAGAGAGCGGTCGGTTTTCTATGATTGCGGAATATAGATCTATTGTATCACCATACTCTGAGAGACACTTGACTGGTATGTAATCAGGACCGGGGACCTTGCCTTTGTTAAGTGATTTAAGCTGCTTTGCTACTTCTTAGTTACTCATTATTTTTTCGATTACCGAAATATTTACTTCTTGCGTTTGAAGCGTCGCATGGGTGACGTCGCAGGTCGCCATCCTTTCGCACCGTAACAGAGGAAGGTTTAGGCACTTTTGAGGCAAAATTCAAACTTGTGCGCTGCAGTGGGAGACTATTACGTGCTTTCGAAACAAGTGATCCTTTAAGTTTGTTGCACATTGCGCTTTCACAGTAAAATATTTTTTTAATGAACAGAGCAACATGTCTTGCAACAACAATTTGAAATTTCACATTGTCTTAACTTCTCCTGTTATTTAGGTGCTATTCACACTGTGCAGATGCGATGTACGACATGATATGCGATGCAACTCGTCATGCGACGCAGAAGCAACCGGCAACGTCGGAGTTCTTAGAAACATATAGTGCAATCGAAATTATTTCTTAGCTGACACTTCAAGCGCTGGAGCTGTCTCCCTAAAATAAGAGAGCTCAGTGTTACACACGAACTGTTTGCCACAATAAAGGGTCCGTTCAGTTCCCTTTCTCTTTCCGGCATTTTTTCTTTCTTTTTGTGAGTTTATAGCCCGGTACCTGGGCTGAACCATGTACCATGCCGTTGGTGGGGACGCTTGCGGGCCTCAGCGATACAGATGGCCGTACCGTAGGTGCAACCACAACGAAGGGGTATCTGCTGAGAGGCCAGACAGGCGTGTGGTTCCTGAAGAGGGGCAGCAGCCTTTTCAGTAGTTGCAGGGGCAACAGTCTGGATGATTGACTGACCTGACCCTGTAACACTAACCAAAACGGCCTTGCTGTGCTGGTACTGTGAACGGCTGAAAGCAAGGGGAAACTACAGCTGTAATTTTTCCCGAGTACATGCAGCTTCATTGTATGATTAAACGATGATGGCGTCCTCTTAGGTAAAATATTCCGGAGGTAAAACAGTCCCCCATTTGGATCTCCGGGCGGGGACTACTCAAGAGGACGGCGTTATCAGGAGAAAGAAAACTGGCGTTCTGCAGATCGGGGCGTGGAATGTCAGATCCCTTAATCGGGCAGGTTGGTTAGAAAACCTAAAAAGGGAAATGGATAGGTTAAAGTTAGATATAGTGGGATTTAGTGAAGTTCGGTGGCAGGAGGAACAAGACACTTGGTCAGGTGAATACAGGGTTATAAATACAAAATCAAATAGGGGTAATGCAGGAATACGTTTAATGATGAATGAAAAAAACAGGAGCGCGGATAAGCTACTACAAACAGCATAGTGAACGCATTATTGTGGCCAAGATAGACACGAAGCCCATGCCTACTACAGTAGTACAAGTTTATATGCCAACTAGCCCTGCAGATGATGAAGAAATTGATGAAATGTATGATGAAATAAAAGAAATTATTCAGGTAGTGAAGGGAGACGAAAATTTAATAGTCATGGGTGACTGGAATTCAAGAGTAGTAAAAGGGAGAGAGGGAAACATACTAGGTGAATATGGATTGGGGGAAAGAAATGAAAGAGGAAGCCGTCTGGTAGAGTTTTGCACAGAGCATAACTTAATCATAGCTAACACTTGGTTCAACAATCATAAACGAAGATTGTACACATGGAAGAATCCTGGAAATACTAGAAGGTATCAGATAGATTATATAATCATAAAACAGAGATTTAGGTTCAAAAAAATGGTTCAAATGGCTCTGAGAACTATGCGACTTAACATCTGTGGTCATCAGTCCCCTACAACGTAGAACTACTTTGACCTAATTAACCTAAGGACATCACACACATCCATGCCCGAGGCAGGATTCGAACCTGCGACCGTAGCGGTCACACGGTTTCAGACTGAAGCGCCTAGAACCGCACGGCCACACAGAGATTTAGGAACCAGGTACTAAATTGTAAGAAACTTCCAGGGGCACATGTGGACTCTGACCATAATCTTTTGGTTATGAGCTGTAGATTAAAACTGAAGAAACTGCAAAAAGGTGGAAATTTAAGGAGATGGGACCTGGACAGACTGATAAAACCAGAGGTTGTACAGAGCTTCAGGGAGTGCATAAGGGAACAATGCACAGGAATGGGGGGAAAAATACAGTAGAAGAAGAAAGGGTAGCTCTGAGGGATGAAGTAGTGAAGGCAGCAGAGGATCAAGTAGGTAAAAAGACGATGCCTAGTAGAAATACTTTGGTAACTGAATATATATTGAATTTAATTGATGAAAGGGGAAAATATAAAAATGCAGTAAATGAAGCAGGCGACAAGGAATACAAACGTCTCAAAAATGAGATCGACAGGAAGCGCAAAATGGCTAAGCAGGGATGGCTAGAGGACAAATGTAAGGATGTAGAGGCTTATCTCACTAGGGGTAAGATAGAAACTGCCTACAGGAAAATTAAAGAGACCTTTGGAGAAAAGAGAACCACCTGTATGAATATCAAGAGCTCAGATGGAAACCCAGTTCTAAGCAAAGAAGGGAAAGCAGAAAGGTGGAAGGAGTATAAAAAGGTTCTATACAAGGGCGACGTACTTGAGGACAATATTCTGGAAATGGAAGAGAATTAGATGAAGACAAAATGGGAGATATAATGCTGCGTGAAGAGTTTGACAGAGTACTGAAAGACCTGAGTCGAAACAAGGCCTTTAGAACTATTGACGGCCTTGGGAGAACCAGTCCTGACAAAACTATACCATCTGGTGAGCAAGATGTATGAGACAGGCGAAATACCCTCAGACTTCAAGAAGAATATATTAATTCCAATGCCAAAGAAAGCAGGTGTTGACAGATGTGAAACCGAACAATCAGTTTAATAAGCCACAGCTGCAAAATACTAACGCGAATTCTTTTCAGACGAATGGCAAAACTAGTAGAAGCCAACCTTGGGGAAGACCAGTTTGGATTCCGTAGAAATATTGGAACACGTGAGGCAATACTGAACCTACGACGTATCTTAGAAGAAAGGTTAAGGAAAGGCAAACCTACGTTTCTAGCATTGGTAGACTCAGAGAAAGCTTTTGACGATGTTGACTGGAATACACTCTTTCATATTCTAAAGGTGGCAGGGGTAAAATACAGGGAGCGAAAGGCTATTTACAATTTGTCAGAAACCAGATGGCAGTTATAAGAGTCGAGGGACATGAAAGGGAAGCAGTGGTTGGGAAGGGAGTGAGACAGGATTGTAGCCTCTCGCCGATGTTATTCAATCTGTATATTGAGCAGGCAGTAAAGGAAACAAAATAAAAATTCGAAGTGGGTATTAAAATCCATGGAGAAGGAATAAAAACTCGGAGGTTCGCCAATGACTCTGTAATTCTGTCAGAGACAGCAAAGGACTTGGAAGAGCAGTTGAATGGAATGGACATTGTCTCGAAAGGAGGATATAAGATGAACATCAATGGCATTATTCGTGTTGCGGGCAGAACACCCGTCTGAGAATATGCGCAAATCTTTTACACATCTAAGAGTATCGTTCAACTATTCAAAAATAAATGTACCTCATCAGGTCCTTTAGCTATTCGAAAAATTCATGTTACCAACAGCTGATGGCAATGACACACACTAGCAATAAAAAGTTACGTTGAGAAATTCCGCAAGTCAGTGACTAGCTGAGTTTCCAGAACCAAAGGAAATATTTACGATCCACTCATGGGCACTGTATACAGTACGCCTGTCCGGTTTCTACACGTTCTGATATATCTCCCCTTCAGCTGTAATTTTGTCATATAAAGAGGAACTGGGTCAGCCGATTCATTTAGCATTTACTGACACCTAAGCAGAGCTTGTGGAGCGAACTTACGAGGGGAAAATTTGTGGTAATTAACTGATAGAAAATACATCAATGTAGTCGAATCAAGTCGGGTGATGCTGAGGGAAATAGATTTAAGTGTCAGGAAGTCATTTCTGAAAGTATTTGTATTGAGTGTAGCCAAGTATGGAAGTGAAACATGGACGATAAATAGTTTGAACAAGACGAGAATAGAAGTTTTCGAAATGTGGTGCTACAGAAGAATGCTGAAGATTAGATGGGTAGATCACATAACTAATGAGGAGGTATTGAATAGAATTGGGGAGAAGAGGAGTTTGTGGCACAACTTGACTAGAAGAAGGGACCGGTTGGTAGGACATGTTCTGAGGCATCAAGGGATCACAAATTTAGCATTGGAGGGCAGCGTGGAGGGTAAAAATCGTAGTGGGAGACCAAGAGATGAATACATTAAACAGATTCAGAAGGATGTAGGTTGCAGTAAGTACTGAGAGATGAAGAAGCTTGCACAGGATAGAGCAGCATGGAGAGCTGCATCAAACCAGTCTCAGGCCTGAAGACCACAACAACACCTGTGGCTGACCCAGTTATTCCGCATTTCATCGGACAACCACGTTTCCCACACAGAGCTAACGATGCAATACTGGATCTTTTCGTACATGACGCGATTCGGCGTCAAGTACTGAGCTATTATCATCAAAGCGAATAGCCTTCAGTAGATGAGCTTCATACAACATTGCATGAGGCCGTCCTTTTGAAGGAAGCAGATCGTCGTTACAACTGATTCTATAGAGGAATAAACATAAAACCGTTTTGTGAAGTGATGACGTAACACAAGGGTAAATTACTGTCCTGACATGCAGGAGGTCTTAGGTTCAAATCTCGTCAGGTGATATAATACTTTTCATTTGGAAAGTTTTATCAAAATCACTCTGATTATTATTATTATTATTATTATTAACGAGTCAAATGTAGCTTTTTTTGTTTTAAAACTTTTGTCGCATCATTTTCATCATTGTACTAACTTCTTTATTTTCTGTTGCTATCATTCTTCTTTCGTTTGGTATCTGTCTGCGTCGCCTACAATCTATAAGAGCGCAAACCGGCATCGCAAACGGGTCGGCATCGCGGTAGCTCGTGTAGCCACTTGTTGGGATAGTTTCAGGCAACCGATGAAAGCGTGAAGCTACAGTTCGCCTTTAGCGCTGAGTCGGACATTTTTCTATCTTGAGTTTTCTCTGTAGACGTTAGCTTTAACTGCCTTGAACGAAGCAAGAATGACTAATAGTCCCGCCGTAAGTTGTTGCCCGCTGTGTTCTCTGATACAATGCAGATCACGAGGTTGTGGTTAGGTTAGGCATGAGTGTACATTCAGAGCACAAAGCTCACCGTCTGCCGCATTTCAGTCATGAGTCGATTAAAATCAGCTGCGGACAAAGCATCTCGTATTCCCGCAATAACTGAGGGTAAGCGCTTCCAACATTGCTCCGCGTTAGATGAAGTTAAGTGAACGTCCCTGTTTGATTGTCGTCTTTAATCGAATGGCAGCCGATGTGGCAATACTGTAACAAGATGTCAACGGTCAAGTAATATTAATCGGATTATAGTGAAAGCGACTTTACTGATTCACAGCGATATGTCTGTCGTATCACCCGGCGGGGCATGGGGTGCTGGTCGCCCCAGGTAACGCGTATCGTACGCTACACTGCGGGGGAAATTTCGACATTCGATGTGTCTAAAAAATTGTGTTTTTGTAGATGAAGTGAAGCTACATCCGTGTCTGCATTAGTTTATCCGTAAATTTTTGCGTAAAAACTTAATAACCAATTTGTGGAATTCACGAATGTGTTTTGCTATGCAGTCTTTCTCGTTTGATGTTGAACAAACGGTTCGGGAAAAAATTAATTTTTCAGCTCTTATAGTCTGACATCATTGATAGTGAACTAGTTTTCTTTTCGCTATTACCGTTAGATATCGTGATACTTCGTAAATAAGTTAAACAACGTGCATATTTTGAAAAGCTTGTAATGAAGAATGTAGTCGCTGGTAATTTCACGTTTGCTGCATATGAAATGTAGCTAACTATCATACCCAAATTTTTTTTTAACGATGGAAGGAGAGCGATACCTCTTTCCCTTCTCGATAAAGTACATGAGTTACTTTTAACGTCATTCACACATTTTCAACAACTTTTCTTATTGTAATTCTTAGTTTCTCAGGAGGAACACCAACTCGAAAATTCATGTGGTCATTTATGACAGTAATTGACACTAGTTGCTAAATTAGAAACTGTTTTAACTCATTCTGTAGAATTAGTGTTTAGTTTCGCGTTGAGAGAGCTAATGAGAAACCACAGCTAAAATGTGTTTCATGTTTATAGCATCGTACGGGTGCACCGAGTAGTGTAGTTTAGTGTTGTTTTTTGAGATTTACATAATGATGGTAGCTCATGATTGTAGCTCTACAACAGCGTCCACCTCAGATGAGCTCATGATTGTAGTTCCTCAATAATGTCCTATTCAGAAGATCTCCTGACAGCAACTGAAACTGAACCAGAAAATTGATTAGTGCTGTCTTGTTTCTTGTTGTATGGCGAGTTGCATCCCCCTTGTATCATCCCAGTAGGAACATGAGTGATGCATCGATAAGTGTCGAGTCGCGCCAACTTTATTGCGACGTATAATATCGGATATGATGTCGTCTCAGTGTGAGCTGCGTATAACTTTTCCTGCCAGATGTCAGAAGTCGTCTCTTAGCGTTCCTCGCCTAAGTCTCCTTGCACATAATTCGGCCATACTGCATCAACATTACTTTGCTTTCATGAAGTTCATTTCGTAACATTATTTTCAAGACATTATCCCCCTAATTCAAGTAATTCTAATATTTCAAGGTTCTATCGCGACTCTGAGTGAAGTAAATAAAGCATAAAAGACAGCTTCCGGATTAGATAAATTGCTAGTCACCTTCTAAGGTAATAGCATCACAGAACAGTTGCTGATTGGTTAGCCAAATATTTAAGCATCTGATGGAGTTAAGTTTCCCATGCGTCGTACTTTCCTTTGCACTAAAATGTCTAGCAGAAAGGTTGAATCAAATTGAGCGTCACTATTTTTACACGACTAATGCGTAATTACTTCTGATGACGTTACAAGTATTTTGGACAGCTTTACAGAGTTGCTATGGAAAGTTCTATTTCAGACTGGGTAGCAAATTTATATAAGAAGGAGCTTACAGTTTCGAAACTGAGGTCTAAGTTAGCAAACACGTACCTACCACGATCTGTTGGAGGCATCTGAACTCTGTCTTACCATAATACACGACAGAATATTATTTCTGCCTCATTTTAATGGACTATACAGTTTCAAGGAATAAGGCTGGATCTTTGGTGCGTTATGTTTATCATACGCACAGCCATACGCAGCCATACTTGTGACAGCAAAACTGGCACCTTATTTGCAGAGTATCAGCGTTTTAAAACTTTGTCTCATATTAACCGTATGCCTGATTCTGACATCTTCGGAGCAATCGAAGAAAGATAAATTATTGCTGATGAACAGCTTCCACTAATTACAGCTTATTGGTGCATAATTCCAGCTCACTCCTTCCTATGGGCTCATATCTTTCGATCGAACGACCGAATTCCAAAATGTTGGGAAGTGTGAAGCAACTGCAGAGAAGCTATTCCTAATACAAAACCACGCTCCGCCAAGGCAGTGTAACACATTGGAATACAGGAGACCGCGCATTTCAGTGCGGAATTTTTGTTATGTTTTTGTGACCTAAGAACTGCAGGGACCATTAAAGTCATGACAGAGAGGCAGCGTTGCCATTTTCGTTGACATTATATTAGATCCGAGTATCTCATTCATCAGTCATTTGCGACAAGGTGACTTTGTATTACTATGACTGTTTATTTCCAGCTGCCACTCGAAATCACGCTACGACCCTCAGTTCCACCAATGATTTCAGATTTTTGAATGGTGTATGGTCATCAGTGCCATCAATAGCTCGTTTGCAGGAAACTTTATAGGATACTGTGCGCAGACTCCCTGTGACCTTTAACTGCATTTCACAGCTACGTAGCTGTCTATTTAATCGTCCCTTTACTGGTCTCGTATTCCAAAAGCCGCCACATTATTTGGTTTATGCTGTGTGGCAGACATGTTCAAACTGTTGTGCTAGGTTAACATCACCGGTGTATGCATTAAATTCCGGACCTCACACTGTTCGGTGCCGCGAACTGCTGCCATTGCGTCACCGTAAACAGCGTCCGGCCACTGGAGACAATTGATGGCTGTTTGGTACGACGCCGCCCGCAGACCCCGTAGCGGTATTGTTGTACTACGTTTCAAACAAGCCTTGCGTCCGTATTCACTATTTCAACTGGCTGCTTCCTGATCGATTAGTGCACGAAACAGCAGACATGTTGTTACAACTCATTCTGATGGAAAACACGAACTACCCAGTTTACCTCTCAATTACTTGTTCGCAGATACTTGCGTTTTGTTATTACTCACTACGCGTTGAACGTTGAGTAACGTATACGTAACATTCCTGACAACCAAAATGAATAGTTCTAGAAAAGGTGAAGTCACTAATCATACATGAGTGCTTGAAAAACTTGAAATGAAATATTAAAACGTAATACTCCAGTCCAGAGTCTCAAAATATCTAGCGAAGATACGTGTACAAATTGCAACCATACTCTTTGTAATGTTTTTAGCATATTTTTGTAGTCCCTTTATCCAGAAATCAAGTCACCTTTCAGGCTCATTATGAGATTCGACCACACTCGTAGGTTGTATGGAATGTAATAGAGTGAAAATGCTAGATTCTATTTCTTGCACTAATCTGAAGAATTTACCTGAATTCAGCCATTACATTATCAGTCAGGGAATTTTTTGAATTGGTTGTTTGTGAACCCCCATAGGTTACGTATCTAAAGCTATGAGAAAAAAGATCAGGCTGATTGCTGAATAAACTAGTAAGTTCTTGTAAACTGTTTGGCCTCTTAGAGTTAATACTTACGGAAAGGCATCACGGAAGTCTGATATGAACTTTAGTTACATATTAAATTCCACTATGGATAAGTTTAAAACTGTTTGACTTACAGCATTTTAAAACTAAATTAACGTTTTATTGTTATCTTAAACAAACAAACAAAATTCACTATCTGAGGATTTACTGATGTCTGTATCAACTTCATTTGATCAAAAAAAGTGATGAACATTTATTGTACCTGTAAACCGCTCCTAACATTCAGAGGAACAATAATTTAATACATAATGATACATAGAATATCTTTGATAACTGAAAACGAAAACAAAAATTCTCAATTCGCGCCTTGTTCGTGGTGCTCCTATTATATATATTATTTAAAAAAAACGCTTAATTTCTTCCTCATTAGACAGGTATCCCTCTACGTTCCAAGATTATCCATTTTCTCGAGTAAGGAAGATGGCCGTATTTTGATATTTTAAATGATACTTTCTGATCTCGAGGCACATTTATACAGTGGGATTCATTATACGAGGCCGTTTTCTTGAATAAAGGAGCCCACTAGGTTTTGTAAACAACAACATCACTAAGGTCTACAACGTTAACTGTGAATCTATTGTTCCTGGATGCATTAGTAATCACTGGTACATATTCCATCACTGTGTGTACCCTATCATATTTCCTGATCCTTGTCCTGATTACAGGAAAGTCTCTGTTACAAAGAAGGGAGGAATGACCTCTCAATGGAAAGTACTGAGTTCTGACAAGTGCATGAAACATTCTCACAATGGCATTATTCCTGTTGCGGGCAGAACACCCGTCTGAGAATATGCGCAAATCTTTTACACATCGAAGAGTATCGTTCAACTATTCAAAAATAAATGTACCTCATCAGGTCCTTTAGCTATTCGTAAAATTCATGTTACCAACAGCTGATGGCAATGACACACACTAGCAATAAAAAGTTACGTTGAGAAATTCCGCAAGTCAGTGACTAGCTGAGTTTTCAGAACCAAAGGAAATATTTACGATCCACCCATGGGCACTGTATACAGTACGCCTGTCCGGTTTCTACACGTTCTGATATATCTCCCCTTCAGCTGTAATTTTGTCATATAAAGAGGAACTGGGTCAGCCGATTCATTTAGCATTTACTGACACCTAAGCAGAGCTTGTGAAGCGAACTTACGAGGTGAAAATTTGTGGTAATTAAATGATAGAAAACACATCTTAGAAAAATGTTCCAAGTATAAGCTTATGACGCAATACGTACGGTATATTATTTAATAGTTTAAAATATTACAACAGAATTTGTGATTTAGTGAACTGATAAGATTAAAAAATGAAAAGAATTGAAATCATTAAGGCAGTCAACACGATTTATTAGCATCGCTATAAGTAACAATTTTCTTTTAAATAAAAGAAAAGAAAAAGCTAGGTTTCACGTCCACGTAAAAATCAGCGTTTGTACTTAAAAACAACTTAGTAACTCTAAGCAAGGTAACAAAATGAATGTATGAGCCTCTCAAATTTTACCTGTGTCTAACTGAGATGCAATCGTTTTGCACATAAACTTGGTTAAAGTGGAAGTTTTAAATACTTTTATTGGCTGATTGGCTTGCCTCTACCGTTCATACTAATGAAGATTCGGATGTCATTCCTTCATAATTTAGTTGTCATAAAATATCGCTTTCAATACTGTGCGAAGTCAAAACGTTGTGCCTGGTTTGTAACACGGACAGACGAAAACCGATATTTATCAACTTCACTTTCATTAATGATCTTTACCCATTGATATTTATGGTCATAAGTGATAGGTACCTTCTTAGGGCCATCTCCTTGTTAAGGAAACAATCCTAGTTAGGATGCAATGAGTTAATGAATAAATCAGTTTTCAGCGAAGTAGAACTCGTTTGAAACTGGTAAGATTTCACCTACGACTCATTTGAAAAGCCTTAGAGATTAGCAAATAGTCGCACACATATAATCAGGTAACACTAAGTGGTGGTTGTTGATTAAATTTATATGAGACGTCCACTGAAACGTTTAGTCATATAGGACCGTGTGGATAAATGAAATCAAGGTAATTACGATTATAGTAATAGTTTTTTAATAAAAGTATTTTTCCATTTTAAATTTTTCTGTTGCGAGCCTCTTTCTGGTGTAGCCCCCTAGGCAATGGCCGGCGTAGCTTACATTTGCATCGTAGCAGTGTGCATCGTGTAGTATTAAGTACAATGTTCCTGTAAGTAGAGTGTTTTCAAGTCTTTGCATCAAACCTCTAGAGGTGATAGATCACGTCATGGGGAACAGCTTTTGTCAGAGGCAAAATATTCAGCGATGCTTTCCGGCGTCTTTTACGAGCTACTGTACCCCTGAGGGAGAGTAGGGCATAGACACTATGCTGCATGGGCATGCAGTGTGAGTTGCCTATAATCCTATAATCTGCTTCGTATTAGAGGGCAAAATTAAAGTTTCTGATTAGCTTCTAAAATATCTTTCTCCGTTTAGAGGCATTCTTAAGGCTTTGAAAATCACTCTATCAATTTACGAGTTTAGTCAGCATGACGATGCAGCACAATGTAGTTAGTGCACTCTGTGCGTTCGGTGAAATATAGTCGTCTCAGGATCGACAAATTCAATAAAATGAGGCCTCGCGTTACCGGGAAGCGTCAGCAACCATTTTGTGTCTATCAAAGGTTGTTCCCATAACGCTATCTATTACCCCTAGACGTTTCACGCAAAGACTTCGAAACACTCTGTGTAGCTACCATCTCATGACGAGATCTCAGTGCCTCGAAATCTGAATAATGTGACGTTAACATGTTTAATAATCACATAAAATAAATCGCTATTTCCACGCAAATCAACAGCTGTTTAAATATAATTACAATGTTCAGTTTTCAAAAAATATATGTTACGTTTATTCGAAATGTATGTTGACGTAATGCAAGAACATCAATAACAGTGTTTGCCTTACCAGACACCATAGAAAAATTATTGCGACGCAAGTGGGAAAGCAGCAACGAATGAAGATTATGGTTTAAACTGTACTACACAAAAAATTTTTTGCAGCTCAAGTGCGAAAGCAGCAAGGAATGAAGGTTAAGGTTTAACCTGTCGTCAGCGATAACCCAATAGAGGTATATCACATACTTAGATGGAAAAGATGAGTTTGAATACGCGTCGTGTTCTTTTTTTAAAAAAAAACATCCGTGTATTCTCTTTCAGTGATTGGGTGAAACTAGGGGACACCTATACCTAGAAGTCTCGTGCGGATTTCAGCCTCACTCCCCTGAATGAGAGTACAGTTTCTTGTCACTGCAACAGGAGCTATCGTTACGTAGTTGCCATACGCAAACAAGCAGATCGATGGCATTTATAAAAGTAAAACGACTGTCGTATGTGTAAGCTTCTGCAGTAAATGTAGCCCAAATTTACCTCCAACTCTATGAAAAATCTACGTACTACCAAAACTATGTACTCATAGACGGTTATCCAACTTAAACTCCTATGCGAACCTTTAGCTAAACAGAACCTAGTCTCAATTGGAAAGAAACTCGTATGAATTCAACTTGTCTAGAAAATAGATGCGCAACTTAAGTCAAACAATTAACTGGCCCTAATCAAAATTTCCACTCACCTCGCGTGTTCACAACATTGTTGCTGATTTCTAGAAAGCAAAACAGCAAACAGCAAGCAGGCAGCTGCTAAGCTATATCTCTATTTTTAAATAAAATATTCAAACTATTGCGTACCAAGTGGTGTAATGAAGTAATGAGTAATGGTATATCTTCTTTGAACAGAGGAATGCAGAGAGTAAACATTCCAAGACAACGATTTTAAAATGAAGTATATATATTATAAAAGGCAGAGAAAAAATCGCGTGATTTTCACACATAACACTGGTGTGAATAATATCGCACTTAATAAAGTGGACAATGATTTGAAATGGGTACCATGATAACAGAGAGTTTCTATTATAACTAACTGCTTAATGAGTTGATATGTTAATGCATGACTCAGGGATGTGTGGTGGTCCTTCTCTCAGCTCTGAGGAAGTTAACTAACCGACAAAAATTATTCTGACATACTAGATGCACAGTGCTGCGGTCTTACGTCAAACTTCTTAAAAATTAATAACGTTGTTCAAAATTTAAATTCTTTTCGCTTTCCATTAAATACATCATATTCATTATTTCTGCCCACTACAATAAATCTTTCTTCATCTAACAGATAAAGTCACTAGTCAACACAGCACTACTGAATAGGTCCATCACCTACCCCACTTCGAAAAAATGTTCAAATATGTGTGAATTCCTAAGGGAGGAAACTGCGTATGTCATCGGTCCCTAGACTTACAATCTACTTAAACTAACTTAAACTAACTTATATTAAGAACGACACACACACTCCCATGCCCGTGGGAGGACTCGAACCTCCGCCGGGAGTGTCCGTGCAGTCCGTGACATGGCGCCTCAAACCTCGCGGCCCCACACTTCAACTAAGAATGAATGAGGCGAAGACTGCGTCACAGCAAGACCAAAGATGGTCAAACAGTAACATAACTTGCTCTCTCTTTCTGACATGTACATCAATAACTTAAAAAAAATCAAAGCGACATGCCCACGTGACATGTGTTTATATGCAGCAATACAGAGATTCCATTATACTCGTACCACGTTTGCGGATTAATACGTACTAGGAGAGAAAAAAGGGATCTAGCTAAGCCTATTAGTTCGTTAATTGAACAATGAATGTGGAATTACGCAGAAAAAGCATAGACTGAATGACGTGATATAAGAATACACTGAAATATTACGAAGATACTAGAAAAACACGGATCCACGGGACAGATGATCTTTTGTAAGACTTTGCAGTACATCAGGACGGTGGTGAGGATTTTGAACGCCGTGGGCGGGCCCACCGCGGCGCACCTAATCTGCAAGTTCGTATACCTGGTTCCCATTGCACTGAGCGGAGACCCCCCGAATGATTTACTAGCTTCTGTTTTAGGATGGATGTTGTTAAATTTACTAGGTACTGTCCTGATACATTGTTGTAGGTTTCACTGAGGATAGTTGCCAATAAAATTGAGGAGACAGCATGCCATGCGTCGACTTTATTATCATTAACTTCTACCCCGCTTCTAATGATAACCGGGCATTATCTTTATCCCGAAGAGAATGTATTATTTTAATTGAATGAATTTCCATATTACTGACTGCATTCACTGAAGGTCCAGTTCTGCATACATTTCTCGTGCTTTTTTATTCTTCTTTCCGTTGCATTCATCATTGACTGATTTTTATGCTAATATGTAGTTTCACGCTGTAGACGTTAAAATATATGTCATTGACACATTATCATATCAAAAGCAAGATATATCTGACCGCCATGTGACGTATAAACTGTCTGATCGCTTGTCACATCTGGATCCTTCCATCTGCCCACAAAAGTAACCGGAATAAAAGTCATTTTCTGGGAAAATTTGAGATAGCTCCATGGAGTGGAGTTCAACATCAAAATCATCATTATTACATCTTCAAAGGGGTGCAAGCCATCCGTCCAACTTTTCCTTGCACTTCGAATATATTTTTTGTCTGTTGGTCGGTATTCATTAGCTTGTTTTTGTAACGCCTCATAGCCCATTATAACAACGTGGGTGTGTCGATATTACCAGTATTCTTCTATTTTTTCTAGTAGTGAGAAGATCTTCAGTTTTATGCAGATGTAACCTAATCTGCTGGAGACGATGACTCCTTTCATTTCCCTACAGTGAAATCGCTAGCGTTCATAATCCATATATGGGACCAATATTTGCAATAGCCTTCTTTCATCTCAGTTCAATTAAAGGATGATGATATAATGTTTACAGTTTTCGCTATGAAAATATTTAAAGAGTTTTGTATATTTATGCCTGTGCCAAAAGTATATGAAAGACAAACCCACTTTACGCTCACTCTGCCCATTTTCATCTTCATTAACCATCCTCATCAGTAATTGTTTAAGAGTCGTTTCATAATGCATTACTACGAAAGACGG
This sequence comes from Schistocerca piceifrons, assembly GCF_021461385.2. NCBI lineage: Eukaryota > Metazoa > Arthropoda > Insecta > Orthoptera > Acrididae > Schistocerca > Schistocerca piceifrons. Next base: position 203,381,111 of record NC_060141.1, on the reverse strand, counting down.
TAATGTTCAGTAAATTCATCATATCAGGTAATATCTGAACATCACTTCTTGCGTATCCTCTTACCAACTGTGGTATTAACAAGTTACTTCTGTTCTGATTTACATTAAATTTGAGATTAATATACTCATGTTAAGAAAAGACAGAACACCTTGAACGAAACGTGATAGAATGTTTATATTCACAGGACATGTACATTAGTATGTTCCGCATAAATGATTAGCATTTCAGTCACTTCGGTCAGGCACGTGCCCGTCATGGGGAGTGATAACTTTTGCCATCCATTGTGGCATCGACGCTTATAAGGAGCCAGTTGCGTCCTGTGGTACAACCATTCTTGCTGCATTTAGCTGGTTTCAAAGCTCATCTGCGATGGTTGACATTGGATCACAGCGCTGCACCCGTCGTTTCACCATATCCCGCACATTTTCGGTAGGCAACAAGACTGGTGATATGGTGGGCCGGGGCAAAAGGCTGACATCATGTAACACCAAGAACGCACATGCTCGCGCAGTACCATGCGGTCGAGCATCGACTTGCTGAAAAATGGCGTCTGGGGTGCTGTGCAGAAAGGGTGTGGCTACGGATCGCAGGATGTCACTCACGTACGTCACACTGGTCACAGTGCCCTGGTCACGCACAGACTGTGATTTTTAGTTGTACCCAATAGCAGCCCACACCATAAGGCCTTAAGTAGTCTCGTTTGAATTCAGTCACTATGATGCCGCTCCGCCTAACTGCGGTGAACCAAAATGCGGTCATCATTTCCAAACAAACAGAACCTGGATTAGTACTGAAACACTATCTGACGCCATTCCTGTCCCCAGTGACGTCGTCCTATACCCCATTGCCGTCTAGCACGTTTCTGGATATCCGGCAAAGGCGAGCGGAGAAGTGTACGACTAGCACATAGCCCATGCCGTAAGAAACGTAGACGGACTGTCACCCCTGATAGTATACGATGTGTTACACTGTTCGACTGTTGCGCCAGAGCCGAGGAGAACGCAGATCTGTCCTGTACTGCCATTCGGGTGAGGAATTGATCTTTTCGTGGAGTGCTGTGGGTGGTGCGAGCTGACCCATCTTGTCGTGTTCTACGTCTTCCGTGAACCATTCTACATACACCCGTTGCACTGCCGAAACTCTTCGTCCCACACGAGAGCACTTTCGCGGATGAATGCATCACATTCTCTCATGCCAATAATGCGCCCTTTTTCAAACCCACTTATCTGACGGTATGGTTTGCATGTACATCTGTGAGGCATCCTGCACGTCTGCTCAATTCACACTGAGGCATTACCTTCAGTTTATAGCGACAACGAGAGCTGCAGGCACCTTTTACCGGTAGGTAGTGTTGGGCCGCGATAACGATGATGACCTCGAAGCCGTTCACCGACATGGTTTAAATGTTGATCATTTATGCAGGACGTCCATTTTTTCTAAACTTAAGTTTATGTACGAAAAACACTTCACATTTCTTATCACAAGATATATATGACTTCTAATCGTGGTCTTCCAGAAACTACTGCCTACTGCAGAAGCTATGCAACACACTGACTTGCCGGCCGGAGTGACCGAGCGGTTCTAGGCGCTACAGTCTGGAGCCGCGCGATCGCTACGGTCGCAGATTCGAATCCTGCCTCGGGCATGGACATGTGTAATGTCCTTAGGTTAGTTAGGTTTAAGTAGTTCGAAGTTCTATGGGACTGATGACCTCAGAAGTTATATCCCATAGTGCTCAGAGCCATTTTGAACACACTGACTTATTGGCCGTAATCGAAGCGCTTCCCCTTCATCATTTCTCTGTTGTCAGCTCGTTTCTCCATACTTCAAACTTTTTAATTGTTTTAAATCACACATTTGTCGAGACTGTAGCCGATATCTACCGTTAGAATTTCCACTTGTAATAGCTAACTTTGAACAAGGCTAGCTGGAAACTAGCGATTTTGAAATATCTGCAGTTCTTAAACAGAAATGACTTGGACTTTTCTGAAATATCTGCTGGGTTAATACTTTTTTGATATCACTACTTAACTATCGAATACAGACTCTCGTGTCATTCTTTCGATTCAAATTTCGATTATTTACAAGAGCAATGAAAATAGAGGGTCTTAAGCATGTTAGTCACTGTACTATTGAATCAAGTGACTTCACGAGCATTTTGTCCTTCGACGAAGAGACGAAGGAGCCAACAACTTTAATTTCATGTCGCTTAACAAATAAACACTTTTTGCATTTGCATGTAACCACCCATGAACTGATCAAGACAGAATTAGGTCTTAGTCTAAGGACAGTCTTGGGTTCGGTCAAACACAGGCAGTAAACGTCCGGCAATATTTTAAACATTCAGTCCATGAATGCAACTTGATCAACACTCTGTTACAAATTCAAGAAATAAATGAAGCCGTCTCACCTCTTACTTTGGCAGAGACTGAACAAACAGCACCCGTTCGTCAGTGCTGGGCAGCTCTATTGCGCAACACAGAATAATAGAGGCACCACCCACCCGATCTCCTTCCCTCTCGTTTTCAATACATGGATTGATTATTTCAGAAACATGTTATCCGACGTCATCGTAAGTTGTACTGAACAGTATTAGCGCTAAATTCTATTACTGTACTACACTTCGCCCGCATGTGGCAGCTTACCCGGCGTGTCCGATGTCTAGGCCTGCTTGTACAGAAGTCTATAAGCACGCGCCAACCTCAACGCTGCTTTTTAACAACCAGCTCCCCAGTCGTACCTGACAACCTTCACACATTTTTAAAAGGGCTACAGGCTTCAGAGACTGATCACGAATTTTGAAAGTATATTAGCTTGTGATATTAGGGGCACTGAGTCCGCTATGTAAAGTAATAAAAAATAATGGACTAGGTTCAGCAAGATATTCCTGGGAAGTTGCAGTGTAGTGGTCGGGGCAAATAGGTAAGCAGAAGCTGGGCAGTGTGCCCCATGTTGCTATGGTGAGCCGTGAATGGAGGTAGGGAAGCCTTACACAGGCTGCAGTGATTTTGCATCTTAGAAAATCCCGAGGTAGGAATGAAGGAATTTCCTCAGTATGCTTTTAGAACGATAGCAATGATACTAGGACCTGACATTGTTAAATCTTGAAACTGACAACAATCACTGGAAACATAAACCAAGTCCAAACATGCCATCAGAAATCAGACACATCATTGAACTTGAGGTAGTGGAACGAGCCCACTAAAATGACTACTGTGTCTATATGGTCAACATTAACAAAGTTTTCTACATTTATATATGAAATTGTAAAGACATTAATAAGAATAGTTACTGACAATCAAGACAATATGAATAAGCATTCGACATTCAGTTGGACTGTCTCGAAGCCAGCAATGGAATGATTATTTTCGTAATGTTGTTTAACAGATCAACAAATGTTACCCTGTAATGACAAAACAAAGGTTTGTTCACATACATACGAAAGATTATCACCAGTATGAACGATTTATCCTGGTTTTCCATTAACCTGACGTTATTTAGTGAGAATTCTGATAATATAATGCTTGTAAGATGTTCATTTGAGTAGCATGTTGCTGCGGGGTCTGGATGAATAAAGCTGTCATTTTGAAATTTGGGTGCTTCAGTTCGGAACTTAAAAATATTTTGCAACCCTGACCGCCAGAAGTCGTAGACTCTTCGTTGGGCTATCAGTAAATCAACTTTCTGCTGTGGTGATTTTATTTATATAAAGAGTTGAGGTTTTAACATTTTGCTGCTACTGAAGTGGATTGATGGACAGTAAGATGCCTTAGTTTGAGATCATCATTGATCACTAACGCTAACGTTCCACTGCAAAATTCATCAAATCTTGCTTTTACATTTCTATTTTGTTAAGAAACTACTTGTGGAACGCCACCACTCGCAACAGATTTCTATTTCATTTGGGTTAACGCTTGGTAAATACAAGACCTTTGTTTGCTGGCCACATTGGTATCCTACAGGATCTAATTCCGAATAATTTTTCTATCACTATTCACAGCTATTTAATAATTTACTTATATGTTGACTAACGTGTCTGCGATAAATTAAGGGACCTCATGAATGATACTTGTTTGTAAGGGCTTAGAGCAACACAACATGACCGAACAACTCTTTTACAGACGAGCTACACTCAATTGTAAGGGCATGTACTCCCAAGATAGCCATAAATTAATACTAATGGTGATTAATTTCATATGTTTAGTTTGTTACAAAGTACCAATCGGAATGTGATCTTAGTTTCACGTTTTTCAGATCCTTATATGGTCAGATAAATCGTGAAATGCGGAGAACAGTTGCACAATTATCGCAAGAAATTCTAAAATACACTCAGTGAATGCATATTACAATGGTAAATTGTTAAATGTCATTAGTAAATATAAAATATTACTCCTCTGTGTTTTTGACAATGTATGTACATAATATATCGTTGTATAGAATTTCATTTGGTTCTCTACACGTCAGGATCTACGTGTATTCTTCTGACCTTGCCACTTTTCTGTAATAAACTTGCTAGCTTTCTAATTATGTCACCGTCGTATTCATATGTAATGTTGCAGCCACGGTAAATTAAGTTTGTATTTGCTCAAGACAGGTACCATATAAACACAATTTCCATCTTCTTATTTATTTTCTCATCAAAATTAATATTCTTGTTTTAGTTTTCTAGTTGTCACGTAATACGTCTTCATTATGTTTATCAGTCGTTGTACAACATTTTTCCTAGCAGAAGGTAGTGATCCCAATGATGCATAAAGAACACAGTCAGTCTCTCGCTCTCTGTCTTCGTATCGCTTTCTTCCTCTTTCTCTCTCTCTCTCTCTCTCTCTCTCTCTCTCTCTCTCTCTCTCTCTCTTCATCCCTCCCCCTCTGCTAATGTAATCCGAAAAGAGAATGTGAGATTTATAAAATTCTAAGCACTCTACACTATTTAAAATTTAAAGATACGTCCACTTCTGTCCGCTAATCGGCATCTCCCTCTCTTTCCTCTCGGGTAACATTAGAGAGAGACAGAGAGAGAGAGAGAGAGAGAGCAAGCGTGCCAGTCGCTAATTAGCCAATTGAGTGGAGGTAGCTTTAATTGTTTCAATCGCTTTGAGTCCTTAGAAATTAATAACTTCATCTATAGACGTACTCAAGGGCGTAAGTAGGTCCAGTTCTTATGTCTGTGTAATGTCAAAAACCAGTGTATGAAAGGATATGGTTAAGCTCAATAAGAGCCCTTAGTGAAAACTGCAGATGGAAAAGCCTCAATCACTTAGTTTATGTACAGGTATACACTGAGTGCGAAAGATTTTGCATGGAACTGTGCAGCTAGACTGTGTAGGGCACGAATATGCATAGTACACAACTTTCAAGGAAAATCTTTTACAAAATCGTTGTAACGTTAATTTAACACAGAATTATTTACTATCCCAGAGGTAAAATGTCATCTGAGTGGTCCACAATCAGCCTAACATCCGTCATGAGTCTTACTAAAATGTAAACTACCAGATTACTGCAAATGTCTCTCCACATATCTTAGACCCTATATCACGGTTGCCAACATCACTTTATGTTGGAAACCACTTGGAATGAGTGCTTTCAAACATCAGAAATTTCTTAAGAACCCTGATTAGTTCGTGAAACGAAGTCAGACCAGAAATTTGAAAACATAGGACACATCTAAACAGATAGACTTACAAATGTATTTTATCAGTAAATGTCATATAGATAGTTCTTGGTTCTGTGGTTAAATATGTTGATATGTTTTATATCAACTAGCAATCACAAATTAATAAATGAAATATTTGGTAAAACACACATATATACTGAAGCGCCAAAGAAACTGGTATAGGCATGTTTATTCAAATACAGATATATGTAAACAAGAAGAATATGGCGCTGCAGTCGGCAACGCCTATATAAGACAACAAGTGTCTGGCGCAGTTGTTAGATCGTTTACTCCTGCTACAATAGCAGGTTACCAAGATTTAAGTGGGTTTGAACGTCATGTTATAGTCGGCACTCGAGGGATGAAGTGGCGATTTTGCCGTACGACCAGTTCACGAGAGTACCGTGAATATCTGGAATCCGGTAACACATTAAGTCTCCGACATCGCTGTGGCCAGAAAAAGATCTTGCAAGAACGGGATCAACGGCGACTGAAGAGAATACTTCAACGTGACAGAAGTGCAACCCTTCCGCAGATTGCTGCAGATTTAAATGCTTGGACATCAACAAGTGTCAGAGCGCGAACCATTCAACGAAATATCACCGATATGTGTTTTCGGAGCGCAAGGCCGTCGATGACTGCACGACACGAAGCTTTACGCCTCGCCTGTGCTCGTAAACACCGACATGTTGCCTGGTCGGAAGAGCGTCGTTTCAAATTGTATCTACTAGATGGACATGTACGAGCATGGAGACAACCTCACGATTCAATGGACCCTGAATATCAGCAGGGGACTGTTTAAGCTGGTGGGGGTTCTGTAATGGTGTATGGCGTGTGGAACCGGAGTGATATGGGACCCCTGATACGTCTAGATACGACTGTGACAGGTAACACGTACGTATGCGTCCTGTCTGATCATCTGCACCCATTCATTTCCGTTGTGCATTCCGATGGACTTGGGCTGTTTCAGCAGGACAAAGCAACACCCCACAATTCCAGAGTGCTCCAAGAACACTCTTCTGAGTTTAAATACTTCCGCTGGCTCGGACATGAACATTATTGAGCATTTCTGGAATGCCTTGCAAGAGGCTCTTCAGAAGATATCCACCCCGTCGCTCTCGTACGGATTTATGGAATATGTCAAAAAAAGTTTTGCATCACCCCGGTTCCAAGAACTCCAGAAGATAGACGTTCACTGTGGATATAGTATCGCAGACACAGACACAGTCCCAAAGATGTAAACAAACATGCAACTATGCATGAGCAGCGCCTATTAGACAGGGGGAGGGGGGTGTCCGACAGCCGATCACTTTCGCATTCCACCATGAAGGAGGTACACAGCTCGTGTTGTCTGTAGTTCAGTCATGCCTAGACGTCAATACCGCCGTTCGATCGCGTCTGCATTGTTCCTTTGTGCCAAGGGAAGTGTGCAAGCGTCTCGGAGTGAACCAAATCGATATTGTTCGGACATGAAGGAGATACAGAAAGACAGAAACGGTCGATGACATGCCTTGCTGAGGCCGCCCAACGGCTACTACTGTAGTGGATGACCGCTAGCTACAGTTGATGGTTCGGAGAAACCCTGACAGAAACGCCACCATGTTGAATAATGCTTTTCGTTCCAACCACAGGACGTCGTGTAACGACCCCAACTGTGCCCAATGGGCTGCATGATGTGCAGTTTCACTCCCAACATCCATGGCGATGTACATCTAGCAACCACGACACCATGCAGCGTGGTACAGAAGGGCCCAACAATATGCCGAATGGATCGCTCATGATTGGCATCACGTTCTCTTCACCGATGAGGGTTGTATATCCCTTCCATCAGACAATGAACCCTATCGAACATGCCTGGGATAGATTGAAAAGGGCTCCTTATGGACGACGTAACCCACCAACCACTCTGAGGGATCTAAGCCGAATCGTCGTTGAGGAGTGGGACAATCTGGACTAACAGTGTCTGATGAACTTGTGGATAGTAGGCCACGACGAATACAGGCGTGCAAGAGGACGTGCTACTGGGTATTAGAGGGACCGGTGTGTACAACAATCAGGACCACCACCTCTAAATGTCTCGCTGTATGGTGGTACAACATGCAAAGTGTGGTTTTCATGAGCAACGATAAGGGCGGAAATGATGTTTATGTTGATCTCTATTCCAGTTTTCAGTACAGGTGGCGGAACTCTCGGAACAGAGATGATGCAAAACTTTTCTTGATGTGTGTGTAATGAAAATAGAAGATACAGTTAACTTAAAAACAAGACAAACGCAAGGATCATTTTCCTTCGCTAAAAATGCCCGAATCATTGCTGTGCGGTGCGAAATACACAGAGCAAAAAAGAAAAAGAAATGCGTCTCTTGAAACCAATTGTTCCCATTGCGATTCATGAGTTTGAAATTTGGCACTGAAGTGCCTACAACCTCCCTGTGTAGTGTGTAATGGTGCAACAGCGTCGCGTCCTGTCACGTCACACTCCGGCTCGGCAAAGTTTCAAACATATTAGCGACGCTACAAGCGGAAAAAAACCACATCTCAGAAGTTCATAGGAAGTGTAAGATGAATTAATTACGTCATATTGGCTCTAAATTTCACTACAGTTCTGGACGTGCACACGATGTGAAGGTTATCATGCCCCTTTCACCAACAATTAACCCCTTCTTTTGACACCTCTGCGATGGAGATCAGAATGACAACATCCAGCACTGACAAGCCGTCAGGCCGAGAAAAACATTTCAGACACACCGCCACTCAGAAATGACACGAAAAGCTGTCAGGGATGGAGGGCGTAGAAGTCTTTTCCTACTCTTAGGAACTAGAGCAGCCAAGAGGCAGGTGTCGATGACTCTGCCCGGTACCTCTTTTATGTGCTGAACAAACGTCCGTGGATTATACCAAGAGTGTTGCCGTACTGCTGGTTCTTAGAGGGATCCTGTGCCATTTTATTCATGCATATTTCAGTGTTGCGCCCTCTGTGATCACCGTACAGGAGGACGTGAAACGACAGGGCTGAAAAATCATAAGCACACTTTCTTGCATCTGATCACGTTCAAATTTCGCGGAATGGTTTTCAACGGTCCCTTGTGGTTTCACCGCGCATACAAAAGCAAAAGCAGCTGTCGCACTACGCTGAAGGGTACAGATCACTTTGAATGGGGTTGCTGCAACACGATGTCCTTATAGTAGCGTTGACTCATCAAGAGGGTGTAAGCAGGGTCGAATGTTGTCAGGATCGTTGTCCTGTTGCTCGCCGTACCGTCAACTGTTGTTTCCGACTGTAACACGTGTGGGACTCAGTCCCCCAAGGGAATGCGTGGTTTCATTCACGCCCTTTACGCCATCTCCTGATGTCTTTTTGTGTCGATTCCGAAGAGGTGTATTCAAAATGTTTTCCTCAACCACTCATAAGAAAACCGAGTGGTTTCATTGCTGGATGTCTCAGTTCTGATGTCCATTGCAGAGGCGTTAAAAGAAGGGGTGAAATGTTGATAAGAGGGGCTCTGATGAACTTCCCAGCGTATGCACATCCACGATGGCGTTGTGCAGAATTGTGGTGACATATGGTGCCAGCGTGACATCATTAACCCACTAAGCATTTCACAACTTCTGAGCTCTGGTCTTTTACCACATTTGCTGTCTGAAGCACTGTCGGACTCAGGGGTGACATTGCGTGCCGCCACGCTGTTGCACCATTAAAAAGGAAGATTGTAGGTACTTTTCACCTAATTTTTAAAATTATGCGTTGGAATGGGAGACTGTTACGGGGTTTAGGAAAAATGAAAATTTAATTTTCTTCCGCAGTGTGCATATGTTGTCACTGAAGCCAAAAATGGCGCAGTGAGCACCACAAACTAATTTAACGATTTTTTCGGTATCTTATGACATAAACTATAAATAACACATTAGCTATATGTTGTTATACCCATAGGGGCATTGCCACTTACATAGCATTTCAATTCCATCTTGTTGTTTTTGATTAAATGCTGCACATTGCATCAGTATCCAAATTAAGGGTAACTTAAAATCATTCATGTTGAGGAGGGCTGCTTCTTTGTTCTTTAAGAAATGCTGATTATAAGGAACGAGACCTTCTGACTTCTGTAAGGGAATGGTACAATGGTCAGGCTCGGAATTTTTGAAAATGATCAGACAACAGTAAGTAATGAGATGGTAGAAGTAGGTAATAAGGAATTTAAGGAGACCAGGCTGAATGAAATTCAGTTTCTCATGATGTAATAGTAGTTGGTATATCCAAATATTGGCCAACTTTGACCTTGAACTGACCTACAAAGTCTTCATGTGCTCATCACATTCTCATTATGGTCATGCATGATGTCGTCAATAAGCTTGAACTTCTGGTCTCATCACCCTTATCAATCAATATAAGCAATTAAACAATCGATGAGTAAATAAAATAAATAAACTAAACTTTAAAAAGATCCATCGGTCTCCGCTGCACATTATACCCCATTCTCTCTGTTTCCCAGCTCTCCCCACCCCCTTTCTTTCTCCCACTGCCGCGCGGGGTAGCTGCGCTGTCTAACGCGGCTTGTCACGGTCCGCACGCCTGCCCCGTCGGAGGTTCGAGTCCTCCCTCGAGCATGGGTGCGTGTGTGTTGTCCATAGGGTAGGTTAGTTTAAGTTAGATTAAGTAGTGTGTAAGCTTAGGGACCGGTGACTTAAGCAGTTTGATCCCATATGATCTTACCACAAATTTACAATGTTTACCTTCTTCCACCACCCTCCCTGCCAGTTGTAGCGCAGTGTAAGTAATGAAATAGCCAATCAAAACATCCAAGCTGGTGGAACTATCCCATCTGTAGTAATGGAAAATTACCTCTTCCCTCGCCTTCCTACCTCCTGCCTCTATCGCATCAAAAAAATCCAAGACATGGGACTAATTCAATTATGCTTCATGTTATAGACCCCTCTCCCCATCTCCAACCAATTACACTATTGTATGAATCAGTAATCAGGATGAGTTAGGAGGGGGGTGGGGCGGCTAGTTCAGTTGTGCTTATTCCCGCACTCTATTCCTCTCCTCTTCTCAACCACTCAGAGCATAATATTAAAATGATGCATAAAAATGGCACCAAGGAGGATTATTCCTGTCCTGATTCCGTAAAATTGCATAAAGATACACAGCGTAATGTTCCAGCTCCATTCACTCTACTCCAACTGGAGCCTAATACTTTCACAGTTATGAAAGTAAAAGAGCTAGTCACAATGAAGCCCTTATCTTACCTGTGCTCAGGAGTATCTGGACGATTTGAAATATTTATCAAAAATACTAAGTTTGCAATATTTATGCAGGTAAAATACCTCAATTATGAAAAAATAAGGTCAACTGTGTTTTCATTACTGACTTTAAAAAATTGTTCATGATTCACCAGACAGCTATGTGTTTTCGTTGGAAGCTATATATAATTCACTATGGAACGCTGGAATAAGTATATAATATATGACATTATCATACTCTCTCTCAAATCAATAATAAGCAGCTGCTGAAGATGAGTTTAATTTAAAATTTAATTCCACGAACAATGAAAGACGCGAAATAAAAACAACTGCTTACTGTCAACAGCAGCGGGTGCACTGGTATTGACATTAAAGTTCGGTCTATGCATCATACTTGGTGTGTGACACACCAGAACCTGTAGTTAATTTGTTTTCAGATCTATGATACTTGTCAAATGCCACAATATTCTTTCCAAGTCTGCTAACTTTATGAGAAACACAAAGAAGTGCAACGTTTATACCAAATTGGCGTCAAAAACATAAATGGGAACTCTAAATTAACTACCTCAACGCTGTTTTCATGGCTAAAGACATGTGGCCTGCTAAACAGCCAGGTAACTTTTTTGTGGAATATGAGAACAAGTATACAGCATACTGCTCATCCAAAGTTGAAAACCGAAATGGTTGTAAAAATGATGATGTTTGGTAATGATTGTAAAACACACTGTACATAATTAACCAAGAACCAGTGCTTGCTTGTGGAATGAATTAGTAATATTTACTTGACAATGATGAGTTTTACTTTCAAAACTATTCTGTAAAAGTTAAAACACGTGAACTACTATTCTTAAAGCTATTGTTGCTTGTCTTTGCCAACACACGGCAGCATTCGATCTGAGTACCACACTTGGTTTAAGACACAACAGGCCCTAATATTAAACTAGTGTGATTCTTTCATGTTGAAGTGTCTACAGAAATGCGTCAGCTGTGATAGAAAGTGTAATGCTTACACTACAACAGTAATTAAACATGTGAAATGTATTCAGTCCGGAGATGTATACGGCCATCATCTAACTTTTTCAACACCAATTTAAAAGGAGAGTGAAATTAATACGTCACTATAAATAATGAAATCTATCTCACTTAATATAAATATTTGTACAAACTGCTGCAATCGGATATTTGACTGGAATCAACTACACAAATATCTAACAGAAATATCACCATGCATAACATTATTTTAGGAAGGAAGAAGGTGTTTTAGCACGATATATCTGTTAACCTTCAGAACGACTTGGTTTTTTATACATACTCACGAGACCCCCAGTCATAGAGACAGAGATGTGACACTCCCAGAGTCGATGGCAAAATCGATAACTGACAAACAAATATCTTTGAGGAAATTATTTACAATTTATTTTATTGTCCGTAAGATTTCACACATTTTGGAAACACACTTTAGCTTTAGATTAAATACTATGTCCTCCTACAACATTTCATCAAAGTAAATCATTGCTACCGTCTCCTCTGACGGCCCATACAGAAGTGTCCTTCTCGTTTCTCCATTTCACCCAAGAACATTTCCAGTCCTGGCATTCCACAGTGACATACCGCTCCCGCCAATAAAGGCCTGAGATACCCTGAGAAAAAGCACAAATTTTTTACATTGACATAAATTTCACAAATTGGACAACTATTTTAAGACTGCAAATCCAAAGAACTAAACGTATATTTGAAATAAGAGCTTGCTTGCTAATGTTTCCAATATTCTTAAATTCAACGCTTTGACTTACATAAATACATATGAATCTAGCACACATACACACACACACACACACACACACACACACACACACAATAAAGAAAGAGCAGTTATCCCAGAAAAAATGGAATAGTCAGCAAAAAGACGTCACACTACTTCACTTTGTTGTGTGAATGTTGAGGACTCATTTGGCTCGACACATCTACGTAATACAATACTTACAATGCTCATTATGCAGGAACTGAAGAATTTATTGTAATTTCGTTTGTTACAGTAACAGCTATGGTGCTTTGCTATTGTGCGACATCTGGTTGATCATCGTTTAACATTTAACATTTGAATATCTGTATCAGATTTATTAATATTTCTGTAATATGAATGTTCTGTGTTTTTGTTGATAAAATTTTTGTTGACCTTCATTATACGTGTCGCATTTGATATGCCTGGATTGACCCTACCATTTTTTCTTGAATAATTGCAGATCATTAAAGAAATTCCATTTTCAGTAAGTCTTAAGATCTTTCTAGCTTCCAGGTACACTCACTTGAGAACAGGCAGCCTGCCGACACTACTTCCGCGGTATCAGGGTAAAACGCGCAGGGTACCCGCGTTCGTCTTCTCTTTGTCGCTCGCTGATCATTCGTTCTTGCCAGAGGAACTGCCAGCCGACACCCTGAGTCCAAAGCTCCTGCTTGCAGATTAACTAGTAACTTAGATTTAAAATAATTTCTCAACCTGCGATTTACCCCGCATACGCGTCTTTGTATAATGGCGTGTGAAGGGATTATGGATGTGCTGTACCAGTGCCATGATGAGCGTGGAATTTGGAGTGATTTTGCAGTCTCAACATTCTTTATCCTGCAAGACTTCCGTACAGTGGTGGTTGTCAGCGTCTCGGTGGCGTGTGTGTGCAGCCCACCAATACGGCCGACTTTGGTATTGCAGCATCCTGTGCCAGCAGTATTCTAGCATCTAACTGCGGGATTTGGTACGTGGCTTACATGCATGACCCTCGATGGTTTGCAGAATCAGGATTGCAGTCGCTGCTGCAAACAAAATTTTCACATTTGGCAACATATAAAGGACCTTAATAATTTTCTTCTCATTGATACATATTGTTTTTGTTGTTGTGGTCTTCAGTCCTGAGACTGGTTTGATGCAACTCTCCAAGCTTCTTCATCTCCCAGTATATACTGCAGCCTACATCCTTCTGAATCTGCTTAGTGTATTCATCTCTTGGTCGCCCTCTACGATTTTTACCCTCCACATTACCCTCCAATACTAAATGGGTGATCTCTTGATGCTTCAGAACGTGTACTACAAACCGATCCCTTCTTCTAGTCAAGTTGTGCCACAAACTCCTCCCCAATCCTATTCAATACATCCTCATTAGTTATGTGATCTACCCATCTAATCTTCAGCATTCTTCTTTAGCAGCACATTTCGAAAGTTTCTATTCTCTTCTTGTCCAAACTATTTACCGTCCATGTTTCACTTCCATATATGGCTACACTCCATACAAATACTTTCAGAAACGACTTCCTGACACTTAAATCAATACTCGATGTTAACAAATTTCTCTTCTTCAGAAACGCTTTCCTTGCCATTGCCAGTCTACATTTTATATCCTCTCTACTTCTACCATCATCAGTTATTTTGCTCTCCAAATAGCAAAACTCCTTTACTACTTTAAGTGTGTCATTTCCTAATCTAATTCCCTCAGCAGCACCCAATTTAATTCGACTACATTCCATTATCCTCGTTTTGCTTTTGTTGATGTTCATCTTATACCCTCCCTTCAAGACACGGTCCATTCCGTTCAACAGCTCTTCCAAGTCCTTTGCTGTCTCTGACAGAATTACAATGTCATCGGCGAACCCTAATGTTTTTATTTCTTCTCCATGGATTTTAATACCTACTCCGAATTTTTCTTTTGTTTCCTTTATTGCTTGCTCAATATACAGACTGAATAACATCGGGGAGAGGCTACCATCCGGTCTCACTCCCTTCCCAACCACTGCTTCCCTTTCATAACTGTCATCTGGTTTCTGTACAAATTGTAAATAGCCTTTCGCTCCCTGTATTTGATCCCCGCCACCTTCAGAATTTGAAAGAGAGTTTTCCAGTCAACATTGTCAAAAGCTTTCTCCAAGTCTACAAATGCTAGAAACGTAGGCTTGCCTTTTCTTAATCTAGCTTCTAAGATAAGTCGTAGGGTCAGTATTGCCTCACGTGTTCCCATATTTCTACGGAATCCAAACTGATCTTCCACTAGGTAGGCTTCTACCAGTTTTTCCATTCGTCTGAAAAGAATTCGCGTCATTAAACTGCAGTTGTGAGCTATTAAAATGATAGTTCGGTATTTTTCACATCTGTCAACACCTGCTTCCTTTGGGATTGGAATTATTACACTCCTGGAAATGGAAAAAAGAACACATTGACACCGGTGTGTCAGACCCACCATACTTGCTCCGGACACTGCGAGAGGGCTGTACAAGCAATGATCACACGCACGGCACAGCGGACACACCAGGAACCGCGGTGTTGGCCGTCGAATGGCGCTAGCTGCGCAGCATTTGTGCACCGCCTCCGTCAGTGTCAGGCAGTTTGCCGTGGCATACGGAGCTCCATCGCAGTCTTTAACACTGGTAGCATGCCGCGACAGCGTGGACGTGAACCGTATGTGCAGTTGACGGATTTTGAGCGAGGGCGTATAGTGGGCATGCGGGAGGCCGGGTGGACGTACCGCCGAATTGCTCAACACGTGGGGCGTGAGGTCTCCACAGTACATCGATGTTGTCGCCAGTGGTCGGCGGAAGGTGCACGTGCCCGTCGATCTGGGACCGGACCACAGCGACGCACGGATGCACGCCAAGACCGTAGGATCCTACGCAGTGCCGTAGGGGACCGCATCGCCACTTCCCAGCAAATTAGGGACACTGTTGCTCCTGGGGTATCGGCGAGGACCATTCGCAACCGTCTCCATGAAGCTGGGCTACGGTCCCGCACACCGTTAGGCCGTCTTCCGCTCACGCCCTAACATCGTGCAGCCCGCCTCCAGTGGTGTCGCGACAGGCGTGAATGGAGGGACGAATGGAGACGTGTCGTCTTCAGCGATGAGAGTCGCTTCTGCCTTGGTGCCAATGATGATCGTATGCGTGTTTGGCGCCGTGCAGGTGAGCGCCACAATCAGGACTGCATACGACCGAGGCACACAGGGCCAACACCCGGCATCATGGTGTGAGGAGCGATCTCCTACACTGGCCGTACACCACTGGTGATCGTCGAGGGGACACTGAATAGTGCACGGTACATCCAAACCGTCATCGAACCCATCGTTCTACCATTCCTAGACCGGCAAGGGAATTTGCTGTTCCATCAGGACAAATGCACGTCCGCATGTATCCCGTGCCACCCAACGTGCTCTAGAAGGTGTAAGTCAACTACCCTGGCCAGCAAGATCTCCGGATCTGACCCCCATTGAGCATGTTTGGGACTGGATGAAGCGTCGTCTCACGCGGTCTGCACGTCCAGCACGAACGCTGGTCCAACTGAGGCGCCAGGTGGAAATGGCATGGCAAGCCGTTCCACAGGACTACATCCAGCATCTCTACGATCGTCTCCATGGGAGAATAGCAGCCTGCATTGCTGCGAAAGGTGGATATACACTGTACTAGTGCCGACATTGTGCATGCTCTGTTGCCTGTGTCTATGTGCCTGTGGTTCTGTCAGTTTGATCATGTGATGTATCTGACCCCAGGAATGTGTCAATAAAGTTTCCCCTTCCTGGGACAATGAATTCACGGTGTTCTTATTTCAATTTCCAGGAGTGTATATTCTTCTTTAAGTCTGAGTGTATTTCGCCTGTCTCATACATTTTGCTCACCAGATGGTAGAGTTTTGTCAGGACTGGCTCTCCAAAGGCTGTCAGTAGTTCTGATGGAATGTTGTCTACTCCCAGGGACTTGTTTCGACTCAGCTCCTGTAACTCTGGAAGACTATTATAATTTTAATTTTATAAGGAGCATTTAGACGGAGGTGACGATCTTCAAGACGGCGCTGCTCAACAATAGAGGTACGTGAATGTGTTCGTCTCTTTCCCTTCGTGGCTGCCGAAGTCAATTTCACTAGATTTGCCGCGACATTCACAACCTGCAAACTTTCTTTTCATTTAATTACGAAGTCCGATTATTTGCTTTCTTTGATGAATAAATGCGTTTTAACCACAATTCTTTTTATCCAGGTCACGGGGAATAATAGTATTTAGAACGTACGTGCCTGTTTCCCGATCGTACGTTCGGATACATTTCAGCGTGCACCAACGTAACTATGATTATGACCCGTTTCCTTTACAGTATTAATTCTTATTTTGAACCACTTACTCGTGAATGTACATGCCCTCTAATTTTGTATAGTCAGTTGGGTGTATTCCTCAATAACATTACTTTTAATGTTCAGTGGCTTAGTTATCAAAATTGTTCTTTGCTTGTGTCGCAACGGCGCTTTACGTGAAATATTTACTACGCGACATTCATATTAACTCTCATTTCAAAATTACGACACTGGCTGACTAAGCTTCTACCAATTTTAACAGGGCGGTTACAAACAGAATTTCCACATCATAAAATGCGCTGTAAGCTTCATCTGTAGAGCCTACAACCAATTACAACTAGTGCTAATTTATAATTATGGAATCTATAGATTACTTTACACACACACACGTACGGAAACGACCTCCTTAATAGCTGCTGCTCGTCCCCTTATCCTCAGTTGCTGTTTTCGTCGAATGTTTCAAATATTTATATGTTGTGGTCTTCAGTCCGGAAGCCGGCCGGAGTGGCGGAGCGGTTCTAGGCGCTACAGTCGGGAAACGCGCGACCGATACGGCCGCAGGTTCGAATCCTGCCTCGGGCATGGATGTGTGTGATGTCGTTAGGTTAGTTAGGTTTAAGTAGTTCTAAGTTCTAGGAGACTGATGACCTCAGCAGTTAAGTCCCATAGTGATCAGAGCCATTTCAGTACGGAAACTAGTTTCATATAGCTCATCTTGCTAATTTATCCTCTGCAAGCCTCTTCATCTCCGAATAATAACTGCGACGAACATCCATTTGAACCTGCTTTCTGTGTTCGTCTCTTGCTATCCTTTCACATACTTTAAAATCCCCCCCCCCCCTCCTGTCATCCACGCTTTTTCCTCCATTACTAAGTCGATGATTACTTGATGTCTGAGAATTTTTCCTATCAACCTGTTTACACACAAAATTTTATACAGAACACCCTGAATTAACTATATACTCGTAATCGCAACATCTTCTCAATATGAAATAAATACGATGGTATGCTGAAAAGGATGCCTCCGAATTTTTAGGGGAAAGCTCTTAAGGCTTTAAAAATAAAGCAAAAACGCTACGAACATTCTACATTTTTCTTTTTCGTGTCTACGCATTTGCAGCCATCTGTCGCCAGAGGCCTCCTAACTGTGGCGTATAACATGCACTGCATGCCATTATTACGTCACTGCGTGAGAAACAACGAGCTGTAAACGAGTTTAGTATTCGAAGAAGTCGTCCACACATGGAGCACCTCTCTTCAACCTAACAGTGCCAGACCTCTCCGACTCGACATCATCCGAGTTTCATCTGTTTCCAAAACTTAAAAAACACCTTCGAAGACTTCACTTTGACAGTGACGAAGCGGTGTAAGAAGAGATGAGGTTATGGATCCGTCAACAGTGTCAAAAATTGTAGAATGACGGTATCAACGAACTGTTCACTTGCAGAGAGAAATGTGTTCGTCGCCAGGGTGACTTTGTTGAGAAATAAATAAGCGGACACGAAGAATAAAGAAGTAGAATGTCGATATCGATTGTTTTATTTAAAATCCCTTAAGAGCCCTCACATAAAACATTCTGAGGCACTACTTTTTAGCACGCCCTAGCATTAACGGGACTTTAAACTCAAAAATCCCAATATACTGATAAATTACAGAATGAGTGACCAGTAAGATACTTTCTAGCATTTTTGTTCGACTCTCGCGTAAAAAATACCACTCATAGTTATCTTCTTGAAAATGAAGCATCTCATCCACAGAGGGAGGACAAAGAGACGGAAAGCTCTCATCCAGAGGATGTTTCTTGGTTGATTCCAGACTTTAAGAAATGTGTGAGGATGCCACGCTTTTGCAGACATATAGCCTAACAGCGATGGACAAAACACTATTACATGAGAATCTTACAGCACTGGAAGCTGACAATATTAGCTACGATATGCTCTGAGCACCTTCCACAAATGATGAAGGAACAATTAGTTAATATCCTGAATAGAGAATGTTATCAATTAACTTAAAAAGACACTGTGAACAATGAGGGGGAGGGGGCTGTGGAGTTGAGGAATGTGGCAGAAGAAGCAACAATAAAGGGAAACATTATACAGCGATATTCCCTGTACTTCCGACAACTGGTTGGTATATGAAGCAAACCGTGTCAAAATGATTCCATACAATAATTGCACAAATTAAATTCAGTCATGATCGTTAAAGCAAAAGACACTTACATCACTTCGAAATCGACAACACTCTTTGCACTTATGAAGAAGAACAAGAAGGCACGTACCACATAATATTAGGATGTTCCAAAAAAACACACATGACAGACCGGATATTAAACGAAGACAGTGTTATGGGGTACAAAGGACCCTACTGCGTTGCCAGTCTTTTCGGAACAACGGACGTTAAAGTGTATAAATTTATGTAGACAGCTCTCTAGTATATAGGAATCTGCATTTGTTTTTCTGGAAACAGTGATAGGTACTCTTGACTCGGAGGATACCCCAACATCAGACCACATTCAGAGCCGAAACGAAGAAATGCATTGCCTGGTGGACGGATTCCATATTGAAGTAACCTGTTTATATGTCTGTATGTAGGCAGCACTATATACAGTATTAATATCGCTGACAGCGCTTTGCGTCCTCAGTAAGAGACTCCGTAGCTGGACGGATTAGCAGTTAGCAGTTAGCGAGTGGACGGGTTGGACATGTGTCCTTCGTGGAGACTCAGTGTTGGTAGGACATGGATTGTAAAATGAGGATGGATGTAGTTGGTAATGGTTGGGTACTGGAATTGTTGACAACTAAATAATTTTTGGAATTGGATGTCGCATGAATAAGGTAAAATCTGCTAAATACATTGTGTGCTCTTCAACAAAACCTTTCTTTTGGTAACCATATGCCTCCTAGTATTTATCCTTTACACTATATTTCCTGGTGTTCAAACATTCTGGTCCTGCTTCGCCTCTTAAGAGTTATTCATACAGTTGGTTTCCTTAAGAATGTCTACAGAGCCCCATGCCCTGCTCCTTACCTCAAACGCCGTGTAATTCATTTCATTACTAATCTTAATGCTCAGTAACTTCCAACTCTCTGTTTCCAAAATTAGAAGCTAAAGTAAATCAATCAGCCTTAATACTACCCCCTCATGAATTCATCTTCCACTGCTGCCTTTATGCTTGGGGTATCAAATCCATTGGTATTAGAACGATGGCTCGATCTGAACTCAGTCTTGTTCTTCGTCTTCTATACACCGAAACAAGGACTACGCTAAGCAGACCTAGTGTTTCTGCGGTGGTTGGTATGACAGCAGCCAATGTTATCCGCTGGTTCAGAAGCGTGTTTATTGACTGCACTATTTCCGGCCCTAGAGTTTGATTGACGCTGGTTAGATATGCGACAGGTAACCGTTCCATGGGCTACTATGACGAACACAAAGGAGGGTGCGATGTATTCAACTGAGTTAACCCCAATATCGTGGCGAGCAGATGAAAAGTAGGTCCGTTATCTCGCACGGTTTTCCATTTAGTAACAAACCACTCCAGTTTAATTGTACCATCTTTGTAGACGTAAGCTTTCTCTGCTGAAAACCTACGATCATTTTGTCAAAGGTAGAGCAAAACCAATGCACATCGACCTCCTGAAATTACAATTCCGACTCGACCAGTTCTCAATTGCATCCTCTGACCTCCTTTAGTCCCATTAGCAACCATTTTGTCACTACTACTTGCCTATCTAAGACTTCTACTTTGGTTTATAGTTCCCAGTTATTCTGATTAACTGCTTCTTCTGTAGCTCTGGCATACTGAGTTACTTCTCAACTCAGTTGTTGTAATAGTCGTATATTATTCAATAAATACTTGTCTAAAGTTCCAATCTGTGCCTATCATTCACGGCTCTCGTTTCCCCACTGCTTAACATCTGCTACAGTGTCATTCACCCTTCGAATGTCTTCCTCATCAGCAGTGCTAAATATTGTTTTCATAAGCTGACCTCCAGCGTCGCTCCAGCCCCTCTTCCTTCGCTTATGTGGAAGTACTCTCGGTACTTGGTTCACCTCATCCCTTAATTTCTCGTACACTCCATGTTCTCTTCCACATGTCCTGGCAGTTCCTTTGAGTATCTCGTGCCTTCATTTCCCTGACGGAATTTGCCGAATGCTTCTTCCAGTCTTCTCACATTGTTACGAATCTCCCACGCGTTGAATACCACCTGTATAACCTAGCGATGACTGGTGATCACTACATCTTTCTGCTTGGCCAACAGCATTCGTCCTTCCGGGTGCTGGTTCCGTAACGCTTCCATCCCGATGAAGATCAGTGGTCCTGCTATGAACCACATCATCTTGCTTTCCCTCCATCTCATCTATAGGCAGGTATACCTATTGATTTCCTCCCAAGTAAATTCATTGCTGCTCCGCTGCTGTTTATACTAATCACACTAAATGAATACCGAGCCCAAAAAAATATTAGGTGTCCATCTCCTAGGCCTTAATCCATACGAGTTCCTCGTTACCATTTCATTCACAACCTATTGTTTACCTTTTTCTCTATCTTTCTCCTCACTCTCCCTTCCCAGGCCACATCTTCTATCCCTGGAATAACGCTGGACTCCCTTGAACAGGTTTCAACCGCCCTACAACCACAACTGTCGTTCTTTTTGGTAACGGAATCTTAACATTTCCTTGACTCACATTACACCAACTGAGATTTCTATTGTGAGTGAATCAACGTATTATCCAAGCATCTTGTCGATTGTCCTATGCACTCTTCCATTAGCTTGTGGGTACAGCTAGATACAGGCTCCCAGGTAGATGCTATTTTTCTTGACTTCCGGAAGGCGTTCGATACAGTTCCGCACTAGCGCCTGATAAACGAAGTAAGAGCCGACGGAATATCAGACCAGCTGTGTGGCTGGATTGAAGAGTTTTTAGCAAACAGAACACAGCATGTTGTTATCAATGGAGAGACGCCTACAGACGTTAAAGTAACCTCTGGCGTGCCACAGGGGAGTGTTATGGGACCATTGATTTTCACAACATATATAAATGACCTAGTAGATAGTGTCGGAAGTCCCATGCGGCTTTTCGCGGATGATGCTGTAGTATACAGAGAAGTTGCAGCATTAGAAAATTGTAGCGAAATGCAGGAAGATCTGCAGCGGATAGGCACTTGGTGCAGGGAGTGGCAACTGACCCTTAACATAGACAAATGTAATGTATTGCGAATACATAGAAAGAAGGATCCTTTATTGTATGATTATATGATAACGGAACAAACACTGGTAGCAGTTACTTCTGTAAAATATCTGGGAGTATGCGTGCGGAACGATTTGAAGTGGAATGGTCATATAAAATTAATTGTTGGTAAGGCGGGTACCAGGTTGAGATTCATTTGGAGAGTCCTTAGAAAATGTAGTCCATCAACAAAGGAGGTGGCTTACAAATCACTCGTTCGACCTATACTTGAGTATTGCTCATCAGTGTGGGATCCGTACCAGATCGGGTTGACGGAGGAGATAGAGAGGATCCAAAGAAGAGCGGCGCGTTTCGTCACAGGGTTATTTGGTAAGGGTGATAGCGTTACGGAGATGTTTAACGAACTCAAGTGGCAGACTCTGCAAGAGAGGCGCTCTGCATCGCGGTGTAGCTTGCTCGCCAGGTTTCGAGAGGGTGCGTTTCTGGATGAGGTATCGGATATATTGCTTCCCCTTACTTATGCCTCCCGAGGAGATCACGAATGTAAAATTAGAGAGATTAGAGCGCGCACGGAGGCTTTCAGACAGTCGTTCTTCCCGCGAACCATACGCGACTGGAACAGGAAAGGGAGGTAATGACAGTGGCACGTATAGTACCCTCCGCCACACACCGTTGGGTGGCTTGCGGAGTATAAATGTAGATGTAGATGTACATGTAGAACTCGTCCTTAACTTCTCCACATTCAATAACTTGCACAATTCCTTGAATAGATCTGACATGAAGGTCGTTCCCCAGTCTGTTACTATTATTTCAGGCACTTCAGATTGTAGACATAATTATTTACAAGTGCTTGTGCCACTGCTGCTGCCTGCTGGTATAGCATCGCGACCGTCTTCAAAAATAATCTATGATTGCATTGTTTATTTGCTCCCTCCAGGTGTTTTATTTGATGGACCTAAAACGTCAGTCCCTAGAAATTGATTATGTATCACTTCAAAACCAAATTCACGTCAACCTACTAGAAGAATACTTTAACCCCAACAAGCATTTTATGGTGCACGACCTGTTGTTACTCTAAACTTTTTACTGTAGACATAATATTTGAAATATGTGATTCCATAAATGAGGCTTAACATCTCTTTCTCCATGGTTTGCGGTAAACTGGTGATTTGTTTCCCGTCCCTTTGATATGCAGTACTGTGTAATAAGCACAGCTGGTAATGGTCCTTTTGGAAAAAAATCCTTAAATTCCAAAAGTAGTTTCTCCATCCATTCCCTATTGTTTCCCTCTAGATGCTTCCTTCCTCCATGATATCCATAAACTGAATAACAATCTCTTTATTAATCCTACATCATCTGCAATAAACTCATCTATAAAGGCAGGCACCTTCATTTCACAATTTATTTCTTGTATGCATACAGTACCTCTTTTAACTAAGCTACCCGCCTGATCTAATATTTAATTCTCTTGTAACTGTTACACCACACATAAAATTCAGCACTGGCCAAAAGTGATTTCCCAGTACCCTTAGCCACACAATCGTATGCATCAAGTTTTAGTGTGATCGTTCAGGGTATAATCGATTTGTCTGTCATGACAGACCCCCATCACAACATCGCTACACTGGCAATGGCTTCACCGTGTGAGGTAACAGGCAAGTTGTGGCGCCCTGACAATATTCAGAGTTCGGAGTTGGCAGTGCTCATTGTGCGTTCTTCGATCACTGCTGACGTCAGAAACCGCAGGTGGGAGGGGGGGGGGGAGGGTGTTTGGTTGCTATTGGCAAGTGATCAGTCAAGGACTGTAGTATGCGACAGATGTTCAGTTGTATTACAGTGACAATGGGAACATAATGCCTAAGTCGAAAACATGGAAGGACAAGAGGACAGGTGCAACTCATTCTTTACCATGGGCTACAATAAGAAGAATTAATGCTTCAAGAACAGCTACATCTGCGATACGTGCTGCTAGTGATGCAGGTGAAGTGCTTGACGCCATTGTTGATCTGTTTTCTAATTTAGACGACGAACCACAAGAGCTGCGGCACATTATTCAAGAAGCATATGATACTAGTGAATTAAACACTCCACTTATTGAGAAAACAGATAAGCATTTTGGAATAAACCGAAAAGCTGAAGAAGATCTTCGTCCTGATTCAGGAGAACGTAAACAACAACGTGAAGAAACTCCAGTTAACGAAGTAGAAATGGCTGAAGAACGTTCTGCACAAATTCGTTCTTTGAATAATAATAGTATTACTGATGGTGGTACAAACAGTGTGGATCAATCTTCAACGTTTTTTATGTGGAAAAGTTGAAAATGGTGATATACATTTTGTTAATACTCATCTGTTTCAAGTATGGGGTTTTGGACATAGTTGGCAAGATGTTAAAGATGCTCAAGGAAATGTTTATGCTAATCGTTATGTAATGTCTGCAGCTCAATGGTATTATAATCAGTTCAGTCAATTTTTATCTAAAGTTCAATTTCATAGTTAACTTGATTATTGTTATGTTAAATCTATTTCTATTGATGTATTAGTTGTTGGATTAGAAGCTTCATTTTCCACAAGTAGTACATTATGTGGATTGGGATCCATAACACATATACCATTTATTATGTATAATAAAGGTGGAAATTTAGCTGTTGCTCATGAAATAGTTTAAATAAATAGTACAGCTACTAATCTAATGTTAATTAGTGGTATCAAAGGAAAAAAAGATTTAACAAAAACTACGTGGGGCGATGGATATAACGATTATCCTTCCTGAACAACATTAGTACATAATTGGCCTAAATATGATATGCTTCTTCAATAATGTCCCACAGTTCTTGTAGTTCATCGTCTAAATTAGAAAACAGATCAACAACGGCGTCAAGCACCTCATCTGCATCACCAGCAGCACATGTCACAGATGTAGCTGCTCTTGAAGCATTAATTCTTCTTTTTGCAGCCCAAGGTAAAGGACGAGTTGCACATGTCTCTTTGTTCTTCCTTGATTTCGACTTAGGCATTATGTTCCCATTGTCACAGCAATACAACTGAACATCTGTTGTATGCTACAGTCCTTTTATACCTATATCTATTTGGATAGCCTTGACTGATCTCTTGGCAACAGCAACCCATGACCCCCCTGTACTTCGAACACCGTGACTCAAGCAGCCCAGAATTTGATAACCAGTACACAGCTTTATCTGGACAGTTTAAATCCAGACAAAATTATGGAAAAAAAGTACACGTCTTCAGAACTAGTTAATATTGTAGAAAATCATGTTACTGTTCCAATTAATAAGATACAAAATACATTATTTTGGAGAAATAATATTTCTTTACGTACCTTAAATGATAAGAATTTTTCAAATGATGTGAAACATATTCAAATTTTGTTAACTGATTTTTCTTTATGGTAATTATATAACTATCTTTTGAAAGCAAAGGAAATGTAATTTCAAGCATATGCACAAGTTTGATTCATATTATTTCAATGAAAAAGAATCTTTAGATATAAGTAAACATTTGTTAGAATATCAATTTGGAGGTGATTGGGATATTATTTATGATTTTATATGTACATTCTATAATGTATTAAACAAAACAAATGGAAAACGGTAATGTATTCAGTTAATAGGTTCACCAAATAGTTTTAAATCTACGTTTGCTCGTGTAATAGCAAGTGCTATGATTAATACAGGACAGTGTAATAAAAATAATAAACATATTACGTTTGGGTTAATGGAATGCGCTAATAAACGTTTAATATGTATGGATGATCCCAGTTTTGATGCAGGATCATTTGAACAATTAAAATGCATTTTTAGTGGAGATCCTACTAATATTCAAATAAAGTTTGAAGGAGATTTTACTTTGGATAAAACTCCTGTATTTGTATGTTCTAATATTGAATATTGCAAAGGAGATGTATGGGAACAAAGGATTTGTAAATATTATTGGACTGCATGGGATATAAAATTAGAAAAACAATTAAATCCATTTTCTTTGTACAATTTTCTTATTGAATGTGAACTTTTACAAAAATAATACATATTTCTTATCTTAAATCTATAACATCCTTTTCACCTAAAATCGGTGATCTATTACGATCACAGTTCCAACCTTTTTTCTTTATTTTTTGGTATATTTAAATTACTAGTTACACATGCAGAGGTCCCAGGTAATATATCAGTGCTGTAGATTGCATTAGAGTCAAAACAAACACCTCTAAAATTATCTACAAAAGATTTAGTAGAAGAAGTCATTCACATTTCGTATGCGTGACTTAATATAAGTGTGTGAGAATTATATGTTTCATAATTAGCATCTATAGTAATTCTAGTTATTTGAATTACCATTTTAGCGTTCACAAATGAATTTCCTTCTGCAGGCCGAGCGCGTGGTGCCAGACAAGAGGGGTAGCCCCAGCGATGGTCCATGAACGAGACATGCTGGGAGTGCCAAAGATGGCGGACTCTGTGAAACCTTAATGGCAGACAATTCACAGTTCATATCGAAATTAATATGAATCATGATACCTCAAAAAGAAATTGTACAATACCATTATTTGCACATCGATTTTGATGGTGTAATCAGATGTTCAATATCTTATTTAGTTTAAAGTATGATATCTGACGATAAATTATGCAAGTAACACCCAGCAACGAATTTCCAAAATCTAAACGGTTCATCCTATTTTGTACATCGATGTGCCTTTAGAAAGTTAACAGCGTAAACCTAAATTGGTAAAAATTCCAGGTATGTAACTGGAATAGTACATGAGTTATTGGAGGTCAAAGTGGCCAATTACTACCGATCGCGTCAGGCCATAAGTACCCCACAGTTACACGAGAAAATGGTAGCATCATGCTTATAAATATATTTATTCATCTGTGTCTTTGTTTATATCCGATACATACTATTCATGAAGGAACTGGTTAAATATTTACTGTGTTTTAGAAAGCACAGAGACATTAGGCTACTGGCCTAGCTTTTGTTTCTGTTACTTTGTTATATGTTTATTTGATTTGTTTATGTATTCAATATTGTGTGTTAGGTCATGTTTATGATCCAGCCACAGAAATATTTATTTAATTTCAATTTATTTAAACGTAAATCCAGTATTTCAAATGTTTTTCATTATTTTTGTGTGTATGGATTGGCTTGGTGACATGGAGGGAGAGCTCTAGCTATCACAATGCTCGTTACTACGGTAGGCAACTTTTGAAGTCAATGGAGAGAAGGTACGGGAGAGGACACAGGGGAGTGCTGGAAGGGAAAGAGCGACGGCGGTCGCAGGAACTACGTTGGAGAGTGGAGTTTTGCGCATGGCCGCGGGAGATTTCGTAGTGCCGGCTTTTGCACTTGAGATTTCCGTGGCTTCTGCAGTGAAGACGTAGTATGCGTTTAGAAGTGAATATCTCGTGAGCTATGTTGTTGTTCATAACTAATTACGTGAAGTAATAATCTATTGTTTCCCTGTTATTCAACTTATATTTTATTTAATTGCTGGACCATCGACACTAGTAAGTGTTTTACAGTAATGAAGGGCACTCTTAAAGGTAATTCTGCTATCGTACTCATCATTTAAAGTCGTTAAAAATAGTACCTGCATATTTTATTTAATTGCAATCTTTCATTTATAAAAGTTACATTCAAAATTCGCACTTGCCGAGTGATAGGAACTTTCGATCATTAGATTCATATACATATTCATATTGTATAATCTAGACTCAGCAGTATTTGGCTTGTAATGCGGCAACTACGTATCCCAGCCCCTAGACATCGAAACCAGCCAAAACTTTTAATATTTCAACTCTGAGTCGGAGGGTGCGTAGTTAAGGGTCACCATCATTTCATTTTTATTTGAAAGGCAGCAACTGGAGGTTTCTCGTCCGGGATAGGGATTCTGCAAAGTGGTAATTCCTTTGCTCTCTGTTATTCAGCGTACTATGCGAAGTGTAAAAACCTTTGAAAAACCAGTAGAGATTTCTGTAGAGTGGAGCTCTTACAAAACACAGTGTGGGTTCGGTTTTTTCCGCAAATGGGTTTCTAGAAATAGTGAAACTGCGCAGTAATTTTCACAACTAACACACGCTATCGATAGAGGTACTAATCTATCACGTTAAAGGTAATTTGCGTGGGGGTTCAGAGTCTAAATAAGTTGCGTGCACGGAACAGTAGCGGTTCGTTCGTTTAACAAATAGCAGCATCGGAGACGGTTGGAACACACTGTAACCAACAGCAGCTACAGTTACATCAGGCGATTTCTCCAGTGGCGGACGCAGATCAACAGAAGAACGACGGCAGCATCTTCGAGTACTCCAGGGCAGACTTGAGTGTCGTCTTCCACTACAACCGATGGCATCACCACGGCAGAGGGAACAATCTCAAATCAGCTAAGTGCCTGCGCAAATAGTGAGATAGTGTTTAACTCCGATGTTCAAGCTCCACTTATAGATATCGCAAGTATAAAACAGTCACCTAGTATGTGTAATTCTCAAAATGGAAATGAGCCGCTTAGTCCGAAAACAGAGCGCGTAAGTGTAACTAGTAGGAATCAGGGAAGGGGAATGAATGTGGGGAGACATGATGTATCAGCTAATGCAAATGATCCAGGAATTGGGAAATAATATGAATACAATGGCAAGTAATATCAGTACAATTCGGATAGATATGGGTACAATGCGAACTGAAATAGGTTCCGCTGTGAGAGAGGAAGTTGAAATAACTTTGGGTAACCTTGAAAAAGCGATTGTTGATAAATTAAAATGTGTCCTAGTGGATATGGGGAAAATTATAGACTAAGTTGTAATAATAAAATCTAAAATGGAATCAGTGGAAAAAGATCTTGGGGAAAAAATAGATAAGATACAGGCGGAATTTTGGCGCAGGATAAGCGACTGTACAAAAGCGCAAGAGGCTCATAAAAGCGATGTAAATTTAGCAGTTAGTGGCATCGCTAATTGTGTGTGTGAGGGGAAGAAAGAAGTGGGCAAAATTAAAGGTAAAATAGATTCCAGTATCACTAGTGAAAATGCATTTAAAAAACAAATGCGACGGATAAAAAGTAATTTGAATTCCTTAGCCTCCCAACAGGTCACGCCGGTTATAAATATCCGTTGGGCAAATACCGGATCTGTGAAATGTTACACAGATGACGGAAGATATTACCCAGTAAATTTCTCGGCTGCGTGTAGGCACTCTTTTGTTCGCGGTATGTCGGACGAAGCGAAAATAAAATACGTTAAACGGTATTTGGAGGGAGACCCACAGTCTTGGGCCAATGTTAAATGTAATTCTCGCGAATCTAATGGAGTGTTTGAAAAGTGTTTTATGAATAAATTTTGGATCGAGCAAAAACAGACGCAGATCCAAAATGAAATTTTAAACGGGCCGAGTTACAGGTACGGTAATGGGACGATGAGAGATTTTTGCAAGCGCGAACTTTTCGAATTTATGCATGTGAAACATCCGTTGTGGATTTTAATGGAAATCACTACTAACTGAAATATTTTTCCATCAAGTTCCACCCTATGTTGCCGAAGATCGATTATGGCATAATGCAGACATAAGCAATCTAATCCTAAAATCATGTCGTATTCCTGACTCACATGTGGCACAATCTCTACACATTCTTGAAATTGAACTGTATCCAGAAAAACGACTATGTCCACCAATCCTGATGGTTTGAGATTTTTATCACCCCATCCACGGAGTCTGTGCCGTGGTCCACATGGTTGCTTACATTTCAACAGATCACTTCTGACTACCGACACATGCCTCCCTGTCAACAATAATATCCTGCAACCTTTTTCTCCTCATCCCACCTAGTCACTCAGCTCCTTCGTCAACTGCCCCAAACCAAAGATATCCTTCTCCTCCGAAGCTACCCTTAAGGACTTCGCCATGGCCCAGGCAAGAGCCTGTTTTTGGCCTATGAGAGGTATTTCATTATCATCAAACCATCCGGACAAGTCCAGTGAGCCGCCTGGCTGCGACCCTGTTTTTCACACGATGTGGGAACAGCAATCTACCAGTTATGGACACTGTCACGAAAGAAATCAAAGGAAGCAGAAAACGAAGATCTCAATGTTTTTTCTTTTGCTGATGACATAGCCGTTTGGAGAAAGACGTAAATGGAGGTTCAGAGGAGATTACATTACTGCAATGGAAAATCGGAAGAGTTCAACTTGACTGTGAGCAAGAACAGGACAGTGGCAATCAAGATGAATGGGACACCCACTCCTTGCAACATTATAATCTACGGAGAGAAAATTCAAAGTGTGAAAAGTTTTAGCTATCCATCTCAGGTACTGGAAGTGCCAAACTATAAATCTGAAACATAAAAGCGAAAGGATTTAGTTCATTCCATCAAGTACGAAACCTAATGTGGGACAAGGGAGTCCATCTAATAGTGACACAGAGAATCTTTAAAAATTATCTACTATGAAGCTTGACATATATTTTGGAGACCCATTCCTTAGGTCAGCTCTATAATAAACCGGGAGAGACTGAAACAGATATGGATGTATCATAACAGACCTGCAGGTGACCTCGACCAAGGAGGAAAGAATGAGTGCTGTGAGAATGCAGTGGTAAGGTCATATGAAGTGAATGCAGATGACTCGAACTCCATGTCAGTATTTGGAGATGAAGGTAAAAGGCAAATGACAGACTGGGCGACCTAGGAAGAGATGAGCAGACCAGGTTAATGAAGATCTGAAAAGGAGAGTAGTAAAGTGCGATAGAGTGGAGAGAGAGAGAAAAGCTACAGGACCGAAATCAATAGCGGTATATCGTACACGAAGTTCCTACCCATCCCACTGGAAGAAAATCCTGATGGTGATGAAGATGATAGTGTACTTGTGTGTGTGCAGGATTTTCTCTCAAACTCCTGGATCGATTACAACCAAATCTAGCACAAAAACAGCAGAAATCATGAGTATCAGCACTGTGGGGTCTATAACCTCCTAGCTCCGACAGGAGCATAGATATGGACAGAAACGTACTTTTTCCACCCCTGGTGTACAGGCTGCCCTACATAAGAGGCATGTTGCTTTGGAGTAGTACCGGTCTGTTTTAACTAACTGCTTTGCCAGGTGGCCTCTACGTCATGGTCAAATAAATTATTTCCAAGCACCTGATTTGTAACTTGCCCTGCGTGACAGGGGTGTTACCTGAATGGGATCGTCCTGCTTTACTGAACTGTATTGCATGGGCTACACTTGGTAATGATCATGGCTGGGAACCGATTGAGGATGTGGTTTGACGAGGGGATGGACAGAGAGAGGGGCTGGAGGAGAGGGAGATGCATGAGGTAGATGGCATATCTAGAGGGGTGATGGGAAGGTGAGAAAGGAAGATGGGAAGATGGGAGTGAGAGGGGAGGACGTTAAGGGGAGTTGGAACGCCCTTCCCCGACAATTTTAAATTTAGCGACTTGGCTTCCCTGTATTTCAGAAACCACTATAGCCATTGACATGAAACTTTTACAGGACAGTAAACTGTATGGTCTGAGTCTACTGAGCTACAACAATTGCATTTCGACCACTGCTGTCGGAAATACAAGTTTTTAATTAAAATTTTGTGTATTTTTTGGTTCGTTATCGTCAGTAATTTTAATTATGCATTATATTACGTTCTCCTTCTAGTTCATTAGATCAGGATATGTATGTTATTATTCCTTGAAAATTTCAATACTCTACTCGAAGTGGTTTCTGAGATTAAGGAAAAATGCAACAGAAAATGTTAATTTTCAGGAACGTCTTCTAAAGTTTCCGAAGACTGTAACTCACTTAATATATGATTAATTTTTAGTCACTCAGAAGCACCCTGCACCATACTGTATATCATCCTCTTGATCATTTTCAGAGTTTTTTCTTCTTTTCTTTTTTCTGGACTCCTTAGTGGCAAACTTGGGTGCATACTCGGCTTTATCAATGCGAACCTTGTCCATTCGTTCAAGTTCTCTGATGCAGTTTACTCAAGGATTAATTCCCATATGCTGTAGTACTTTCACCCTACCAATGTTGCCACCATTAACAGCAATAACAGCATCACTGACCCCCCAGTTTAGTGTCTTCATTCCAACAAAAACGCTTTTTGGCAAGCGAGTCCTTATAAGACTATAGAACGACTCATTGGAATTTTGAGTCTGACCATGCAGACACTTCTTCAGTAATTCAGGATTTGCCAGGTCTCTGTAAATAGTTTTTATGATATCCATGACTGCTGCTAGGATGGAATTTTCATGGCTGTATGAACTGTTTGAGTACTGGGCATTGTGGTAATTGCACCATGAATCAGGTCCAGGAGGGCAAAGGTGGTGTACTGGTTTTTCATCAGTTGACGGTCTGTGGTAGAAGTTTGCTCTTACTGCCTACTTCATTTTCAACGTATCCTATGTGTTATTTCTAATGGCCATCCCATAATACTGCAGTAGTTCATCAATCATTTTGTCTGTCAGCCTGCCTCTTATGGTTTTACCATCCGAAAGTTTCTTGTCTCTCAAACTTTGTTTCAACTGCATCAACCTGGTGTCCATCCTCTGCTGGACATGACTTAATTTAACCTTTATAACACAGCAATCCACAGCCTTCTAAATAAGATGTTACCGTTTTTATTAGATCTTGAAGTAATGATCGTAAAATTTTTTGCATTTTCAACCAGTGTAGATGATATTTTTAAAATAACGTACTTCCTGTTTTAGTTTTTAAGTGATGTGTCTATCATTTTATTCAGAAAACTGCAAATTTTATAATAAGATAAAAATACGAAAATCCCCTGGGTCAGAGGGAGGGAGCAGGCGGACATGAGGAGAGAGGTGGAGGAAATGGACAAAGAGAGTGTGAGGAGGAGATGAGACATAGAGATCGGGGAAAAGGAAACAGTAACAAAATGGTTCAAATGGCTGTGGGCACTATGGGACTCAACTGCAGTGGTCATAAGTCCCCTAGAACTGAGAACTACTTAAACCTAACTAACCTAAGGACATCACATACATCCATGCCCGTGGCAGGATTCGAACCTGCGGCCGCAGCGGTCGTGCGGTTCCAGACTGTAGCGCCTTTAACCGCTCGGCCACTCCGGCCGGCGGAAACAGTAACACACCAAGTACTTGTTCATATTGTTCGTGCAGGTAAAGAAGTCATCAGTAACACTCCTGGTGCTATTTCAATTTGGTGGAATTTATAAATGGACGTGGGAGGCCGCGAATTTCAGAGGATGCCGACCTCGGTCATGTTCTAAATGTCTTTCGAAATGTTGGGAACTGATGTATGACTAATTTTCACTTTTTTCACTGTCACCTCGATTGTGAAACACACTTATAATGCAATTACCTCTTACAGAGAAATGGTCTGCCACTTAATTCTTCGATATTCAGACTAGTCTGACCACACTGGCTGCATTTGAGCCGCCTAACCACTGTGTCATGTGTTGCCGTACACACTCACCGGCGCATTATGGACTGTAGTACCGTTATTCCACTTCATATGTATCAGACATGTAACTGCAACATACAAAAAATTAAGCAATTAACCGAAAGTTTTTGACGTCATTGTTAAAAGTTTATGGCTGCCTACCCTATTTTCTTACTGGAAAGACTTGTCGCGTACGACAGTCCCATCGTCCGAGCGAAGTTATCAAGTTCTATTTAAAGTGTTGAACTGCTGTATCGACAGCGCGGGGTTTACCAAGTGCTTTGTGTGGAAAAGGTGGCGCTGTGACGCGATGCTGATGGAAGTTTTGGCAGCTTGCGTCGACACGCGCCTCCAGCCGGCGGTCATTAACTCACTTCAAAGTAATCGAACAACTGTGGGCGGGAACACGAGGTCCCGCCCACGCTTCTGAAGTTTAACGCTGTAGATTAATCTTGCATCGCGCGACACAGTACCACATAAGCTGATCAAAAAACCGTTATTATCTTGCAGAGTTTAATCAGAATTGCCGCTAACTTTTGAAACTCGGTTTCCCAGTAGGTCGTTACAAACTTTAGTAGGTCTTCTACCTGCCAAGAATACACTGTGCAAATGGTTTGTCGAGTTTCTATTTGCTAGCCTAAAAATTGCAACACGATGGGATTCGCCTAAGTGGTATGTAGTCGTACATTATGCTTGGCTATGGAAATATATTAGTTCTCCAGCGCCATCGTACAGTGTATGTAGAAACAACGTCATTTAAATTCTTGACACACTGCCATAATAAAGTTAGTACACCCTTTTAGAGGTTTCCAGTTAACTGAAGATTTATTGTTTAGACGGTGCATATATAGTAAATGAAATGATTACAATAACATAGGAACAGCACAAGCGGTTCTGAGGTACCAGGTATCGACATATGCTGAAACACCGTACCAGTATGTGGTGTGGTCTCCAGAGGCGGCAATGCAGGCGCTAACTCTGCCATCCAGTCGTTCGTGCAGACGGCGAATAGTATCCTGGAATACGTAAAGCCACACCCGCTCTACCTGCTCATGTAGTACCGTATGAGCTGTTGGCTGACGAGCCGCACGAGTCACTTCTCGTCCTGTCATATCCCACACGTCCGAAGATCGCACTGGCACGTCCCGCATGTCTTGCGGAGCACGTTGAGTTTTGCAAGCAGTGCGTGGTCGAGTATTATCCCGTTGGAACAACATCACCTTCCTGTTGCAAGAACGGCAAAGAACTGACCTAACAAGATTCTACACTCCTGGAAATGGAAAAAAGAACACATTGACACCGGTGTGTCAGACCCACCATACTTGCTCCGGACACTGCGAGAGGGCTGTACAAGCAATGATCACACGCTCGGCACAGCTGACACACCAGGAACCGCGGTGTTGGCCGTCGAATGGCGCTAGCTGCGCAGCATTTGTGCACCGCTGCCGTCAGTGTCAGCCAGTTTGCCGTGGCATACGGAGCTCCATCGCAGTCTTTAACACTGGTAGCATGCCGCGACAGCGTGGACGTGAACCGTATGTGCAGTTGACGGACTTTGAGCGAGGGCGTATAGTGGGCATGCGGGAGGCCTGGTGGACGTACCGCCGAATTGCTCAACACGTGGGGCGTGAGGTCTACACAGTACATCGATGTTGTCGCCAGTGGTCGGCGGAAGGTGCACGTGCCCGTCGACCTGGGACCGGACCGCAGTGACGCACGGATGCACGCCAAGACCGTAGGATCCTACGCAGTGCCGTAGGGGACCGCACCGCCACTTCCCAGCAAATTAGGGACACTGTTGCTCCTGGGGTATCGGCGAGGACCATTCGCAACCGTCTCCATGAAGCTGGGCTACGGTCCCGCACACCGTTAGGCCATGTTCCGCTCACGCCCCAACATCGTGCAGCCCGCCTCCAGTGGTGTCGCGACAGGCGTGAATGGAGGGACGAATGGAGACGTGTCGTCTTCAGCGATGAGAGTCGCTTCTGCCTTGGTGCCAATGATGGTCGTATGCGTGTTTGGCGCCGTGCAGGTGAGCGCCACAATCAGGACTGCATACGACCGAGGCACACAGGGCCAACACCCGGCATCATGGTGTGGGGAGCGATCTCCTACACTGGCCGTACACCACTGGTGATCGTCGAGGGGACACTGAATAGTGCACGGTACATCCAAACCGTCATCGAACCCATCGTTCTACCATTCCTAGACCGGCAAGGGAACTTGCTGTTCCAACAGGACAATGCACGTCCGCATGTATCCCGTGCCACCCAACGTGCTCTAGAAGGTGTAAGTCAACTACCCTGGCCAGCAAGATCTCCGGATCTGTCCCCCATTGAGCATGTTTGGGACTGGATGAAGCGTCGTCTCACGCGGTCTGCACGTCCAGCACGAACGCTGGTCCAACTGAGGCGCCAGGTGGAAATGGCATGGCAAGCCGTTCCACAGGACTACATCCAGCATCTCTACGATCGTCTCCGTGGGAGAATAACAGCCTGCATTGCTGCGAAAGGTGGATATACACTGTACTAGTGCCGACATTGTGCATTCTCTGTTGCCTGTGTCTATGTGCCTGTGGTTCTGTCAGTGTGATCATGTGATGTATCTGACCCCAGGAATGTGTCAATAAAGTTTCCCCTTCCTGGGACAATGAATTCACGGTGTTCTTATTTCAATTTCCAGGAGTGTACATGTACCGAACGTTGTGTAAGCGTCCTCCCGAGGAACACCAAGGAGAACGAGAGTTGTAACTTAGCGCACCCTAGACCAAGCAGACGGCGCTAGTGTGTTTTGGACGAAAGCACTCTACGAGACAGCACACATCGTGTCTACAACACAAGCGCAAACGAGCATCATTTGCGTGCAAGTAGAATCGGCTTTCATCGTTGAAGACCACGGCGCACCATTGCATCTTTCCAGTGATTCTCTGACAGCACCGGTTGAGCCGTGAACGTCGATGCTGTGACATGAGTGAATGACGGGCTATAGGTGTGCGCGAGCGTAGTCCCACGGCTAGTAAACGGTTTACAACAGTTCTTGTTGGCCCTTCACCTGTGCTGTGGTACCTGCACGACCTGTCTCTGGTGCGCTTACAGTGCGGCGTTCCTGGCAGTCTTCTGTGCCGCTTGAACTTCCAGTATCTTGTCTGCGGGTATGAGATTGTTCACGTGACCACTGATACTAGCATCGTTGCACAGCTGACGCTACACCTTCAGCTTGTAGGTACTTCTCCGAAAGGGCAATCCTGCCACTCGGAAAGCCAAATTTGACCCCATTCAATCTCGTTCAGTTGGCTGTACGAAGCTCGAGCGCATCTTCGAGGCATGTTCGGCCGCTTGCTTTACACGTTTACACCTCACTGAGCCTTCAGGCTGTGAGGGTTCCCTGTTAAAAGGGAGACACGGTTGGCACTCTGATAGCTATGCCACTATCTGTTGGCGGATCACGTTGAAACCCTTATCAGAACATCTACTGTTCGCCAGGTGGCATATGCCGCAATCAGATCAAAATCGACATCACCTTCCCAGGTGTGCATTTTTTTGAGCAGTGTATCAGGAAAGATTACACAGCCACTTTCTGATTGTAACTGTAGTCTATCAAGATTGCGGGTCATCATTGTGCGTTATTGCTGGTGGCGTTTCATCTACATCTACATCTACATTTATACTCCGCAAGCCATCCAACGGTGTGAGGAGGAGGGCAGTTTACGTGCCGCTTTCATTACCTCCCTTTCCTGTTCCAGTCTCGTATGGTTCGCGGGAAGAGCGACTGCTGGATAGCCTCCGTGCGCGCTCGAATATCTCTAATTTTACATTAGTGATCTCCTAGGAAGCTATAAGTAGGGGGAAGCAATATATTCGATACCTCATCCAGAAACGCACCCTCTCGAAACCTGGCGAGCAAGCTACACCACTATGCAGAGCGCCTCTCTTGCAGAGTCTGCCACTTGAGTTTGCTAAACATCTCCGTAACGCTATCACCCTTACCTAATAACCCTGTGACGAAACGCGCCGCTCTTCTTTGGATCTTCTCTATCTACTCTGTCGACATGACCTGATACGGATCCCACACTGATGAGCAATACTCAAGTATAGGTCGATCGAGTGTTTTGCAAGCCACCTCCTATGTTGATGGACTACATTGTCCAAGGACTCTCTCAATGAACCACAACTTGGCACCCGCCTTACCAACAATTAATTTTATATGATCATTCCACTTCAAATCGTTCCGTACACATAGTCCCAGATATTTTACAGAAGTAACTGCTACCAGTGTTTGTTCCGCTATCATATAATCATACAATAAAGGATCCTTCTTTCTATGTATTCGTAATACATTGCTTTTGTCTATGTTAAGGATCAGTCGCCACTCCCTGCACCAAGTGCGTATCCGCTGCAGATCCTGCTGCATTTCGCTGCAATTTTCTAATGCTGCAACTTCTCCGTATACTACAGCATCATCCGCGAAAAGCCGCATGGAATTTCCGACACTATCTACCAAGTCATTTATATATATTGTGAAAAGCAATGGTCCCATAACAGTCCCCTGTGACACGCCAGAGGTTACTTTAACGTCTGTAGACGTCTCTCCATTGAGAACAACATGCTGTGTACTGTTTGCTAAAAACTCTTCAATCCAGCCACACAGCTGGTGTGTTATTCCGTAGGCTCTTACTTTGTTTATCAGGCGCTAGTGCGGAACTGTATCGAACGCCTTCCGGAAGTCAAGGAAAATGGCATCTAGATGGGAACCTGCATCAAATATTTCCTGGGTCTCATGAAGGTGGGTCTCACCCGATCGCTGTTTCTGGAATCCATGTTGATTCCTACAGAGTAGATTCTGTGTTTCCAGAAATGACATGTTCTAAAATTCTACAACAGATCGACGTCAGAGATATAGGCCTATAGTTCTGTGCATATGCTCGACGACCCTCCTTGAAAACTGGAACTACCTGTGCTCTTTTCCAATCATTTGGAACCTTCCGTTCCTCTAGTGACTTGCGGTACACGGCTGTTAGAGGGGGGGGGGGGGGGGGGGCAAGTTCTTCCGCGTACTCTATGTCGAATCCAATTGGTATGCCGTCAGGTCCAGTGGACTTTCCTCTGTTGAGTGACTTCAGTTGCTTTTCTATTTCTTGGAATCGAACCGATGGCTTCAAGAGGACATTACTCAGCGCCCTATAGCAGCGCCAAACACTACTAGTGCCCGAAAGGTCAAGCACCTTATTCGCTGCGCTGTCTAAGATATTACAACCATGTTACGTACCTTGAGTCGAGATCTTTGCTGCTTATCTGCATATATCTGTACAGACATCACAGCAACACCTGACGTGGCTTGGAGTTGCGCCGAACGTCAATACTGAACGTAGGAGTGGCACCACATCGTGCTTCTACGGGATTTCAGCTTCTGCTTACAACATCACGTTGGATTTAACCGTTTTTGGAGGCTGCCAGATTGTATTCGTCATCGTCGTCTGGGCCATGCTCCTACTGCGATGCTATGGAGTGGCGTTAGGTACACAACACATTCACCTATGCTTCACATAACCATCAAATAGAACAGCAGGCGTCACATTTCAGATGTGTTAAAGTGGCACTTCTGAACTCTCTGTGATGGCATGCCAGTATCTCTTATCAAAACTCAGTTCCATTCGATACCAGTCCGGCTAGAGACGGGTTCTTGGATTAAATTTTGTGCGCTGTGTACACCATAATATCGACAACTGTAGTCATGTATTCTTAAGACTGTACTGTATACAAACAAGAAGTAAAGTTTAGTTATTTAGGTGTATTTCGAAGCGGTGCGTTTCCTCCTAGACAGTGTGCGGACAAGTGAGTTGCATACAAGGCTTTCAACAATGGCAGAGGTTCTGGTATCACATGCGTAATGGCACTTCAAGCTAACAAAATGAATTGTAGCTTTGCAAAATGCATATTTTTACATTAATTACATAATAAATTATATAAATGAAATTCCCTGAATCCAGGGGAGAGAAGGGATCCTGAAAAAGAAGACATAATACATTTTGTGTAAGTCAAATATCACAGGAAAACATATTAATGAAATAATAGGACAATACTAATAGGAGCTATAGCTTTAGAAACATAGTTTTTGAAACTGTGTATGCAGAGGATGACCCGAGACGGTGAACCCTTTTGCTTACTTGTACCTTAAGAGCAAGTACTGGACACCGACGCTGTGTCCAACATACGGGTCGCACAGAAAAATCTTTTTTAATTTTATCATGTATTATAATTTCTGACGCTGCCAATTTAGGTCGAAATGTCATGTTTTTCTTCTTATACATTTATACAATGACAGAAAAATGTGTAAACGCCAAGGAGGAGTTGTGGGACGTAAACCAAAGTTGGTAGTCATGTTTCTACAACTGAAAGGTGATATCTATTAAAATTTCGCCCAAGTAGCATAAGTGTGGCGCTACTAACGCCGTTATAAGAGTGTATATCAGGTTTGCTTTAAATACACACGGCAGCGGTTATGAACATTAATTACCTTTGAGATTGGATGTGGTGAATGGATGTTAACCAAGAGTGCCTTTAAGGCGACAAGGATTCCATTATCAACAGCTCACTGACAAGAGGAAGGGCTCAGACACGGCCAACCTAATCGGCTCAGATTTGGCAGGGTGCCCGTGTGCAACACCCCCGCAATTTTGAGAAAATCGCCCCTAAAGGTTATGACGAGCAATGAACTCAAAATTGGAGGGATCGATAGATAATTGTAAATAGAGAATTTTTCATCATCAGGTATGGGGTCCGCAAACGCAAACTTTTCAAGAAATCGACTAAAGAAACATTTACAACTGTCGCTTCTGTACCCAAATGGCACACGCTTTTCGCCGACAGCGCCGATAACGCCGGCACGGTTGCTCTGCGTGTTCGGTCAGAGGGTTA
Organism: Schistocerca piceifrons; assembly: GCF_021461385.2. Taxonomy (NCBI): domain Eukaryota; kingdom Metazoa; phylum Arthropoda; class Insecta; order Orthoptera; family Acrididae; genus Schistocerca; species Schistocerca piceifrons. The sequence goes on along the minus strand of NC_060141.1, from coordinate 203,340,603 downwards.
GCTGCACTCTGTAATAAAAATCTGAGTTAATCGAGCAACAACGAACATAAACGGGTGTCTCGCGACGTCCGCATCGAGCAAATACAACGAACGAAAACGAACAAAATGAGATTAAAAAGGAAAAAAATAGCGCAACGACTAAGGTACCTGACTGGGAATCGGAGAACCCGCGTTCGAATCTCGAAGAAACCTAGCGGATGTTACTCTTTTCGTTTGTATTTTTCCATATCTCAATTGATAGGGATAGGAGGGTTAATAAGGTAAGTAAATCAATAAGGAATGATAAGGATAAGGTAGGCAAACTAATTTCCCGAACGCCGTAAGTTAGTAAAGTATTAAACTTTGAAGCCTTGTCACATGAAAACAACTACGAGTAAGAGTGCTTCGTAATTCCTCACGAGGTATCACAGATAGCCAACCGCGCGACGCTTGTTTACAGCGAGCCACGGGACAGAATGCATGCGGGGAGAGTTATGTTGTCCCGGTTGCCTCTTCGTCATATCATACTTGTGAACCTGGAAGAGTGAAGGTATCCAGCACGAGCCTTATAGAAGTAAATCGGAAAGAGTTGATTTCCGTCATTACGCTGCCGCGAACCTCACGGATACATGTAGTGATTGTTCCATCATTAATGTGCCGAATGAAATAATTTTTGTGAATGAATACAATGTTATTCCGTAAGTGAAACGTGACGAGTACTGTATGTAGCCGGCCGCGGTGGTCTAGCGGTTCTGGCGCTGCAGTCTGGAACCGCAGGACTGCTACGGTCGCAGGTTCGAATCCTGCCTCGGGCATGGGTGTGTGTGATGCCCTTAGGTTAGTTAGGTTTAAGTAGTTCTAAGTTCTAGGGGACTTATGACCTAAGTAGTTGAGTCCCATAGTGCTCAGAGCCATTTGAACCATTTTGAACTGTATGTAGTTTGTAGTAAGTAGCTTGTCTGTTTACACCGTAGTAACTAGTTATTATTTGTTGTATCTATCAGGTGCAAAATCTGAGTAATGGAGGATGTACACCCTTCTACTTGCGCTGTAATACCGGGTGATCAAAAAGTCCGTATAAATTTGAAAACTTAATAAACCACAGAATAACGTAGATAGAGAGGTAAAAATTGACACACACATGCTTGGAATGACATGGGGTTTTATTAGAACAAAAAAAAGCACCCCATATCGCTAGACGCGTGAAAGATCTCTTGCGCGTCGTTTGGTATGATCGTGTGCTCAGCCGCTACTTTCGTCATGCATGACCTCCCAGGTCCCCAGACCTCAGTCCGTGCGATTATTGCCTTTGGGGTTGCCTGAAGTCGCAAGTGTATCGTGATCGACCGACATCTCTAGGGATGCGGAAAGACAACATCCGACGCCAATGCCTAACCATAACTCCGAACATGCTTTACAATGCAACATTATTCCTCGACTACAGCTATTGTTGAGGAATGATGGTGGACATATTGAGCATTTTCTGTAAAGAACATCATCTTTGCTTTGCCTTACTTTGTTATGCTAATTATTGCTATTCTGATGAGATGAAGCGCCATCTGTCGCACATTTTTTGAACGTTTGTATTTTTTTTGGTTCTATAAAACCCCATGTCATTCCAAGCATGTGTGTCAATTTGTGCCGAGCGGTCTAAGGCGCAGCAGTCATGGACAGTGTGGCTGGTCCCAGCGGAGGTTCGAGTCCTCCCTCGGGCATGGGTGTGAGTGTTTGTCCTTAGGATAATTAAGGTTAAGTAGTGTGTAAGCTTAGGGACTGATAACCTTAGCAGTTAAGTCCCATAAGATTTCACACACATTTGAAAATTTTTTGTCAATTTGTACCTCTCTATCTACATTATTCCGTGATTTATTCAGTTTTCAATTATATACTGACTTTTTGATCATCCGGTATATAATTGGGAGCCTGTCACAGACGATGGCAAGCGGGAAGTTACCGTCGCTGTGTTTTGGTTTATACAAGTGTTGCAATACAGATGCATTATCAATGCACTACTGGAAGCAGCCAGGTCTGTTTCTCGGCGTTCCAGATTGATAGGAGCGGCTATCGTCGAGAGATTTTTGGAGCTGACGAACGAAATAATTTTTCTTAATACTGAAGTACTATACCATGAAGACGAAGCAGAAGGTGATTCAGTGGAAGATATCCTTACTAGTGAATCGCAAAATGGTCATAATACTTCGGAAATCTCCACGTCACTGGGAATATGTGCTTCATCTGTTCCCGATGAGTGTTACGAACCGGTTACTAAACGATTTAACTACAGGGCTATACCCCTTGAAGTAAAATTTTAGGCAGTAGCGCTAGCCAGGAATCATCCAAATTGGAAATTACAAACACTGCAAAAGAATGGAGCATCAATTGCCCTGAAAAGGAAGAAGGACTTGAAATTGTGGGAAAGTGATATTGTTAAAGGAGGAACAAGATACGACAAATACCAGGCGATAAGTAAGTGGACATACGATCGATTTGTCGAACCTCGTTGACGTAACGAGAATGTAACAACGAGAATACTTCAGGAGTGGGCTGCAGGTGCAGCTCTTCAGTATACGGCCAACAAGGATTTTACGTTTGCTGCATCATTATCTTGGGCAAGAAATTTCAAACCGGAGTATAAAATTCGTCAACGGCACGTCACTAAATACGTCTCTCATAAGGAGGTACAAAATATAGAAGATATACAGAAAGTGGCGGCTCTTTTCAACAGGCAAACGGCGTCATATATGACCGGTTTTAATTGTGATTACGTGATCAACACCGATCAAACATGATGCGAGTATCGGGTGAACATTCGACGCACTTTATCGCATAAGGGAGAAAAACGAACCCTTATCGCAGTTGATAGTAAAGGCATACTAAGACATTCGTACACGGAGCAATATGCCATTACAGCGTCTGGAAAAGTATTGCCTAAGGTTTTCCTATGTTTACAAGAAACGAATGTTACATTTGGTCCTTGGGTTATAGAAGAGGTCAATCGTCTAACCGACTCGTTGAAAAATGTTTACATTACCTGCTCCAAACTGACGAATGTGATTTACAGAACATTTTTTGCGAATGTTTTGAAACCATACGTTTCTGATAACAAGTTTTGTCTAGTATTGGATTCCTGGAGGCAACAAAGTAATACTACAAAATATGACACAATATTTATAGATGGCGAGGGTCAGCCGACGTGCACAGTAAAAGTAATACCGCCAAACTGCACACCTGTGTGCCAGCCGTGTGAGGTTTATTTCTATCGCCAGGTTAAAAACTTTATTTCCAGGCTTCAGAATTGAATTGTGCTTCTGGAAACCCAGCGGGAATTGCGCAACCGCACGGATGCAATAACTATTTACAGCATAATTCATAACCAACTTTCAGCACCGATTTTTCAGGCAATGATATCGTATGCGTGGTACGCTTCAAAATTAATTCCCGAAAAAGACATATTTTTAAATGTAAACCAAGTTTGTTTTCCGGCGACTCTTCTGAAGGAACAGAGTAGTTATGGAAAGATTCCATTCATTACATGTTCTTGGTGCCGTGAGTACATTTGTTTCAAATTTTTATATGACAAGCACCATCCATCTATTTGTTCGGCGAAAAGTGAGGACACGTAACAGTGACTGGAAGAGCCATTGTAATGTGACTTGGAGTAACATTTTAGTTGTTTACTACCCCAAGAGGTTTGAGAAATTTATTTGCCTACCTTATTATTATCATTCCTTATTGATTTACTTACTTTATTAACCCACCTGTCCCTATCAATCGAGATATGGAAAAATACAAACGAAAACAATAGCATCCACTAGGTTCCTTCGAGATTCGAACCCGGGTTCTCCTATTCCCAGACAGTTACCTTTTTTTAATTTCATTTTGTTCCATTTTGTTCGTTGCATCTGCTAGGGGCGGACGTCGTAAGACATCCGTTTAAGTTCGTTGGTGATCGATTAACTCAGTTTTTTTTATTGCAGAGGGAGCTAACCCTCTGACCGAACACGCTGAGCTACCGTGCCGGCTTTTTTTTTCGATTTTGTTCGTTGTATCTGCTCGGGGCGGACGTCGCAAGACACCCGTTTCAGTTCGTCGTTTATCCATTAACTCAGTTTTTTTTTATTACAGAGGGCTGCTAACCCTCTGACCGAACACGCTGAGCTACCGTGCCGGCTATTGATGATGAAAAATGTGGTGTCACCGCCAGACACCACACTTGCTAGGTGGTAGTTTAAATCGGCCGCGGTCCATGTAGTACATGTCGGACCCGCGTGTCGCCACTGTGATCGCAGACCTAGCGCCACCACCAAGGCAGGTCTCGTGATACGAGAGTGGACTCGACCCCAGTTGTACGAGAACCAAGCTACCGCCCAGTTGTACGCGAACCTAGCTATCGCCCAGTTGTACGAAGCCTTTCTCTCTCATTAGCCGAGAGACAGAATAGCCATCAGAAGTTAATGGCTACGAACTAACAAGGAGCCATTTGTAGCAGTGCCTATAGCTTCGAGTATTCAAGAGAGATGTATTCCAAGGAATCAATAAAAGTTAAGTAAAAAGCATCTACATACTTTTCTTCTTATTCATTCATAAGTTCTCATGTTCCAGACTTCACGCCCGTCTGCGTTATGCCGTGCGTGCACTATCGGCTACAGCTTTAGTTTAGCATTCCCTTTCAGCAATCAACATCACGGTGTCGGTCCAGCTACCGACACTACAAAAAATGCTCTATTTCCAATTATCTATCGATCCCGCCAATTTTGAGTCCATTGCTCTTCATAACTTTTAGGGGCGATTTTCTCAAAAACGCGGGGCGTTGACCCAAAATATCGTAGATTCCTACGTTCTCGACGTATGGTCGTGGCGCATAGCACTGCATCTGCAGCAGCAATCTGAGCAGCAGTTGGCGGCGCAGTGACACGAAAAACTGTTACAAATCGATTGTTTCAAGAAAATCTCTGAGCCATACGACCTGTAAAGTGCATTTCAACGACCCCAAATCACCGCCACTTGCAACTTTACTGGTGTAAAGCGAGAGCTCATTGGATGACAGGGTGGAGATCTGTGTTGTTTCGCCGGCCGGTTTGGCCGAGCGGTTCTAGGCGCTACAGTCTGGAACCGCCCGACCGCTACGGTCACAGGTTCGAATCCTGCCTCGGGCATGGATGTGTGTGATGTCCTTAGGTTAGTTAGGTTTAAGTAGTTCCAAGTTCTAGGGGACTGATGACCTCAGAAGTTAAGTCCCATAGTGCTCAGAGCCATTTGACCCATTTTGTGTTGTTTCCTGGTGAAAGTTGGTCCTGCTTCAGTGCCAGGGATGATCGTGTGTTGGTTAAAAGGAGGCTAGTTGAGGGCCTGCAACCAACATTTCAGCGTGCTATACACACTGGATCTTGATATGGAGTTGCAGTGTCGGATGCGATTTCGTATGATAGCAGGAGCACTCTCGCGACTATCCGACGTAACCCGGCTGCATATTTTACATCAGTCCAGTAATTCGACCTGTTGTGCTGCCATTCATGAACAGCATTCCAGGGGCTGTTTATCAACAGGATAACGTTTGCCCACGCATCGCTATCGTGACCCAGTGCTCTACGGAGTGTCGACATGTTCCCTTGGCGTGCTCGATCAGCAGATCTGTCTCCAAGCGAGTGAATATGGGACGTCATCGGACGACAACTTCAGTGTCATCCACAAACTGCATTAAAAGTCGCGATTTATGTCCGCCATAATATCAAGACGATTATGATTGGTTGATTTGGGGCAAGGAGACCAAACAGAGCGATTATTGGTCCCATCGGTTTAGGGAAGGATGGGGAAGTAAGTCGGCCGTGCTCTTTGAAAGAAACCACCCCAGCACATAATTGAAGCGATTTAGGGAAATCACAGAAAATCTAAATCAGGTTGGCCGGACGCGGGTATGAACCGTCGTCCTCCCGAATGCAAGTCCATTGTGCTAGCCACTGTGCCACCTCGCTCGGTAAGACAATTATGTGGTCTTACAATGACATTTGAAACGTGGCAAGCACTTTGCGTACCGGTTTGATTAATAATTATAAAGTATTTATCATTCTGAGGCTGACAGCACGGAAATAAGCAACAGAAACGTTAATTAAATCAAGAAACACGGAAAATTAGATGGTGTTCGAACCTACAAGGGGCGGCAAGCACTGGCGTCCCACAGTGACCGCTGGCTGATATGGTACGGCCTCAGGCGGTTCGACGCCACGTGTGAGTTGGGGGGTTACTTTTCCATGTTCTCCAGATTTATTTTGAAGATTAATTACAGTCGCTTGTAGAAAGCGAAGGCCACTGGAAGCAATCTCTAGCCTTGTAGCGCTCCTCTATGAATTTTCATTTTCCTTAGTGTTCGAATTTATCTGTCTTTCTAATCCTTCCATATTTTACCTCCAAGTATTTCTCTCCGTGGTGGCTGTATTCCACGTATTCCGTCTTTTCATGCGAAAATCTGAGAATCCTTTTTCCAGCGATTTCTTCCAAGATCTCCAGCATACTTTGCACATCTTTCTGTTTTCTGGCCATAAGGGTAAGTTCAGCAGCAAAGGCTTAACACCAGCCTTCCAAGTCATTTCCTTTGTTCCCAAGGTGCATTCCACTTATTCCTTCCAGTTTCAGAGTTTCTTCTCAGGTTGTTATTATTTTCTCCTGGACGATATTGAAGAGATATATGGGTAGTCCATCTCCTTTCCTGAGCCTTGTTTATATTTCAGAGGGCTCACAGATTCCTCCAAAAACACGTATTTCGGGATGGTGTCTGTCAGGGTTTGTTTTATGATTTCTCCGGTTTTCTATCAGTTTCAAATTCCTCTAAAACTCTAAATTCAATTTTTTAGTCATTTGAGACGTTTGATTTTTTTTTTAATCTGCAAATTTACTACTATGTTCTGGTTTCTTATTGCTCTACTTCTCATAAGGCTCTTGAAGTTGAATATCTATTCCATGCACGACCTGCCTTTTCGGAAACCAGTTTTGATACTCTCCAGTGAAGGGATTGGTTTGTGCTTCATCGCCTCTTAGCAGGACCTTGAAGAGTGCCTTATAAGCAAGTGAAAGTAAGCAGTGCGCTCTACAGTTTTTCGGATACGTTCGGTTGCCTTTTTTATGAAGAGGGAGTATGAGCGCACATTTCCCGTCTGTAGGTATCTCTTTAGTGTCCCATATTTCTTCTTTAAGGTGGTGTATTCCATTTGCAGCGACTTGCTCCCCAATCTTCCACATTTCTGCCAAAATACCATCGTCATACGGTCCCTTATTACCTTGATTACCTGCCTGATTTCACGGGAGCTTGGTGATTTGGAATCCACCTTACCGAGGATTTGTTTCTGAGAATCTTGTATTTCTAGAGACTCTTCACAATTTAATTACACATTGGAATAGTCAGTCAAGAGCTGACAGCTTTCTTTGTCATTTGTAACTATACTGCCATCCTTTCACCTAAAGCACAGCTCATCTTTAAAGGTCTAGGTTTTTTGCTTGTATCCGGCTTGGGTCTTTGAGATGTAGTGGTCTGAGTCGATGTTGGAGCTCTTTCTTACCCTGGTGTTTAGTATTTCATTCAGATTTTTGGCTGTTATTGCAACACGGTAAATTTGGAACTCTCATAGCGTTGAACTGGGAGAAAACTACGTGTTCTTCTTCGTTGGGATGGCTTTGAAGTATGTGGACATCAGCTCCACTTTGAAATGCCCGAGGAATGCAGTAAGTCTCCCCACATTTTGTTGGTTCTGGTACGTGCCAGTCTTCCACTATTGATCTCCATTTCTTTTCCCTACCCACTTGAGCACTGAAGTCACCAAACAAGATTTTAACATGACAGTGACGAATTTTAGACGCTTTGTCTTCGAAAGTTTGCCAAAAGTTGACATCTTTCTCTGGGTTTCTCTTGTTTCTTCATTTATAGGGACAAGTGTTTTGATAAAAGAGTACGCTTTATTTCCTGGCATAAAGGGGATAAGTGAAATCCTCTCTGACGTGACGTAAAACTGATGTTCTTCTTACTACAAAGACCGTTCCTAGGGTAGTTATGTTGTAGCTATTTTTTACTGCAAGTCTTCTGTTATAGGTTCTACATCTACATCTACATGGTTACTCTGCAATTCAGACTTAAGTGCCTGGCAGAGGGTTCATCGAACCATTTTCATACTACTTCTCTACCATTCCACTCTAGAATGGTGCGTGGAAAAAAGGAACTCCTAATTCTTTCCGTTCGAGCTCTGATTTCTCTTATTTTATTTTGATGATCATTTCTCCTTACGTAGGTGCGTGTCAACAAAATATTTTTTCATTCGGAAGAGAAAGTTGGTGATTGAAATTTCGTAAATAGATCTTACCGCAGAGAAAACCGCCTTTGTTTCAGTGACTGCCACCCAAACTCGCCTACCATATTAGTGACACTCTCACACCTATTGTGCGATAACACGAAACGGGACGACCTTCTCTGCATCTTTTAGATGTCCTTCGTCAATCCTACCTCGTAAGAATCCCACACCGCGCAGCAATATTCTAGCAGAGGACGGACAAGTGTAATGTAGGCTGTCTCTCTAGCGGGTTTGTCGCATCTTCTAAGTGTTCTGCCAACAAAGCGCAGTCTTTGTTTCGCCTTCCCCACAATATTATCTATGTGGTCTTCCCAATTTAAATTGCTTGTAATTGAAATTCCTAGTTATTAGTCGAATTGACAACCCTTAGATTTGTGTGATTTATCGTATACCCAAAATATATCGGGTTTCTTTTAGTACCCATGTGGATGACCTCGCACTCCTCTTTGTTTAGTGCTAATTGCCACTTTTCGCGCCATGCAGAATTTCTCTCTAGATCATTTTGTAATTAGAATTGATCGTCTGATGATTTTACTAGACGGTAAATTACAGTATCATCTGAAAACAATCCAAGCGGGCTGCTCAGATTATCACCTAGATCATTTATGTAAATCAGGGACAGCAGACGGACTATGACACTACCTTGCGGAACGCCAGATATCACTTCTGTTCTACTCGATGATTTAACGTCTACCACTACAAACCGTGACCTCTCTGAGAGGAAATCACGAATCCAGTCACACAACTGAGACGATACTCCATATGCACGCAATTTTATTAATAGTCGCTTGTGAGGAACGGTATCTAAACCCTTCTGAAAATCTAGGAATATGGAATTGGTCTGAGGTCCCTTGTCGACAGCACTCATTACTTCATGGGAATAAAGAGCTAGCTGTGTTGCACAAAGAATGATATTTTCTGAATCCGTGTTGTTTATGTATCAATAAGTCATTTTCTTCTAGGTGATTCATAATGTTCGAGTATAGTATATGCTCCTTGTACCTTTCTCAGTATACTGGCTACTCAACCAGGTGTCTGGTCTCTTGCAAAGCGAGTAAGCAGATGTTTCTATCTTCCATAACACTCATCAGTTGCTTTAATTTTCCTGTTTTCAGGAGTGTTTTGATTTTCAGAATACCGAGCAGCTTTTCTCGATAGGATCGCATCCTCTGTGTTGAGGTTCCTGGAAGCTCCTACGATTTCCTAGATGTTGCCCTAAATTCTCCAGAATCCGACGACCTGGTTGCACCGCTCATGATGGTGGAGGATTTCAATTTTTGGTTACCTTCTATAACAGTATTAACCGAAAGTATTTCGATCGTGCCGTAAGTTGAATATAGTTGAATGGGTGGGCGTAGCCGATTCGTCAGATTTAAAACTAAGGTTGTAGGCCTTGGACTTAACTTTAGGCCGCCCCTAACTTCCGAGAACAGACGCCTTTGCAGGCAATCCTAATCTGGATAACTGACGCTACTCGGCTTTTATTTAGTGTTTTGATTTTGCTGAGTTTTTATGCTACTCCCGAAAGTACGGTTGCTTAATCCAACAGCTTCGCCGTTCCGATGATCTCCGTGTTCGCCTTCACTGGCGTTGAAGTCTTGGCCTCAACCGTGGTTATGGGCGCTCAAAGGGTACCATCAACCATAGCAAGAGAACCAAGATTTTTTTCCATTCTCAACCAGGCTTGGAACCGGACATGACGTAGTTTTATTTCCACACCACTATACAATTTTATGTAATTATTTATGTGTTGGGTAATCTTGGCTTTCATGCTATCGGCAGTGCCTACTCTCATTGCTGCTAACTGACACATTCAGTGTTCAGCTGTTATATTTCAGTATTTCTGATAACGAGTTTTGTTCGTTAAAGAGAAAACCTGATGACTGTGAACATTATTTTGAAGTAAAGTTTCTCTGTTTTGTATTATTGCGAAGTGTTCAGCGTCTTTTTTTTATTTTCTAGTCATTAGTCTTCTGTGAATGGTTTGATGCAGTCCACCATGAATTCCTCTCCTGTGCCAATGTTTCCATTTTTATCTCAGAACGGCACTTGCAACCTCCTACGTCCTCCGGATGTATTCCGACCTATGTCTCCCTGTGCAGTTGTTAGCCTCTGCAGTTTTTGTACCATCTCGCATTTTCAACCGATCTCTTGCACTTGCATTGACCGTTATCACTTACAAAAGTTTAAGTGATACACTACTGGCCATTTAAATTGCTATACCAAGAAGAAATGCAGATGATAAACGGGTATTCATTGGACAAATATATTATACTAGAACTGACATGTGATTAAATTTTCACGCAATTTGGGTGCATAAATCCTGAGAAATCAGTACCCAGAACAACCACCTCTGGCCGTAATAACCGCCTTGGCATTGAGTCAAACAGAGCTTGAATGGCGTGTACAGGTACAGCTGCCCATGCAGCTTCAACACGATACAACAGTTCATCAAGAGTAGTGACTGGCGTATTGTGACGAGTCAGTTGCTCGGCCACCATTGACCAGCCGTTTGCAATTGGTTAGAGATCTGGAGAATGTGCTGACCAGGGCAGCAGCCGAACATTTTCTGTATCCAGAAAGGCCCGTACAGGACCTGAAACATGCGGAGGTGCATTATCCTGCTGACATGTAGAGTTTCCCTGGGACCGAATGAAGGGTAGAGCCACGGGTCTTAACACATCTGAAATGTAACGTCCACTGTTCAAAGTGCCGTCAATGCGAACAAGAGGTGACCGAGACGTGCAACCGATGGCACCACGTACCATCAAGCAGGGTGATACGCCAGTATGGCGATGACGAATACACGCTTCCAATGTGCGTTCACAGCGATGTCGCCAAACATGGATGCGACCATCATGATGCTGTAAACAGAACCTGGATTCATCCGGAAAAATGACATTTTGCCATTCGTGCACCCAGGTTCGTCGTTGAGTACACCATCGAAGGCGCTCCTGTCTGTGATGCAGCGTCAAGGGTAACCGCAGCCATGGTCTCCGAGCTGATAGTCCATGCTGCTGCAAACGTCGTCGAACCGGTCGTGCAGATGGTTGTTGTCTTGCAAACGTCCCCATCTGCTGACTCAGAGATAGAGACGTGGCTGCACGATCCGTTACAGCCATGCGGATAAGATGCCTGTCATCTCGACTGCTAGTGATACGAGGCCGTTGGGATCCAGCACGGCGTTCCGTATTACACTCCTGAACCCACCGATTCCATATTGTGCGAACAGTCATTGGATCTCGACCTACGCGAGCAGCAGTGTCGCAATACGATAAACCGCAATCGCGATAGGCTACAATCCGACCTTTATCAAAGTCGGGAACGTGATGGTACGCATTTTTCCTCCTTACACGAGGCATCACAACAACGTTTCACCAGGCGACGCCGGTCAACTGCTGTTTTCGTATGAGAAATCGGTTGGAAACTTTCCTCATGTCAGCACGTGGTAGGTGTCGCCACCGGCGCCAGTCTTGTGTGAATCCTCTGAAAAGCTAATCATTTGCATATCACAGCATCTTCTTCCTGTCGATTAAATTTCTCGTCTGTAGCACGTCATCTTCGTGGTGTAGCAATTTTAATGGCCAGTAATGTAGTTAAGTCAATTCAGCTTCAAGGTAGAATACTTAGTTTCGTAATTTTTGTACTGAAGTGCTTAAGTGGATGGTGACCGTATTATTTCCTCAACGGCTTCATATGGTTCAAATGGCTCTGAGCACTATGAGACTTGACATCTTAGGTCATCAGTCCCCAAGGACTTAGAACTACTTAAACCTAACTAACCTAAGGACATCACACACATCCATGCCCGAGGCAGGATTCGAACCTGCGACCGTAGCAGTCCCGCGGTTCCGGACTGCAGCGCCTAGAGCCGCACGGCCAACTTCAACGACTTCATATTTGCTAAATTTCAGTTCATAGTTAGTAATACTTTTGTTAAGTAATTAAACTCATTCAACACTAATACAAAATCCTTTTGGTTTTCGAGCGTTATTAGTGCAATATATTTGGTTAGCATTATAACTTTCAGTAGTACACTTATTTGCATTCTGTCGGTAAAAATTCTTAGTAGTTGACGCCTTTTCAGAAATTACAGAACATTAATTATCGGAAAGTGTGGGCGTATCAGAAGCATTAGAGCTGCAACCGGAAACACTCTAAAATGAAATTGGTTTTCTTACAGTCTGTGTGGTATTACTTGTGTGTGTATTCGTACTGCAGCCCCGGCGACCGCGTGGGCGTTGTGCGGTCAGTGAGCAGTGCTGGTGTGACGCCAGCCGAGCCACACCTGATGCCATCACTGCCTCCCATCGATCAGCCGCGCCCACCCGTGCGTTACGCACTTAATTACGACGTCGACGGCGCATGGAGGCGCTGTGCGGGCGGTGCAATTTTCGTCCGCGTTGCCTAGCAACAGGGAGCGTACACTGGGAGGCGCGCCGAGGAAGTGAGGTAGAGACGACGTTCCAAAGTTCGTCTCGCTATGAGAGAGCAAGTGCTTCTTCTTCACCCTGGGAAGGGGACGGACAGTGAAGAACGCAGTGTGCGTAGTTGTGTTCCCCTGTGAACAGCCACGTGAAACGGTAGCTCGTGCAATCTTTAACCTCGCAATTCTCACCATGTCAGGGCGTGAAATATGTATGTACACAGCGGAATGAGTTACGGTGTTAACTGATTAACTTTCTGACGACACACGGTTGGCCAGAAGTCATAAGTGGAAGGAAAGTATTCAATTAACTTAACAAATACTTTCGCGGTTACATGTATATGGAGATGTGTCCTGGGTTGGAAACAATGTTCCTTGTCCTTAGGACGTCATTCTTCTGGTAAAGGTCGCTCATATTACACCCAACCAAGAGAAATTGGCTATGGGTCAAATTACAACTACGCTGACGTCACTCCATGAAAATACGGCATGTGGTCGTCTAGTTTTGCTTGCGGTTCTGGCGACTGCTACGGCATGTGATCATGTTCTGTTTTGGTACCAAGGCGATACTGTTGTAGAGATTTGTCTTATAATGGCGGATATAAACAGATTCTTAACTGAAGGACGCCTTCTTCTTAGCGTATGTGTGCGTGAACGATCAGATGAGGCATATGATACAGTTAGGTTAACTTACTTAATCTTTTCAAGAAAGAAGCCCAATCGGAGACTAATCATCAGAAACTGAAAAGAAAGGCCTTTGCAGCTGGTTCTGTGACAGATGCGCCACGCAGTGGAAGATCCTGGAAGTATGGCAACGATAATGAAGTCACTGAACGCTTAAAGGGAATTAGATTAGATGAGACACTTAAAGTAGTAAAGGAGTTTTGCTATTTGGGGAGCAAAATAACTGATGATGGTTGAAGTAGAGAGGATATAAAATGTAGACAGCTGATGGCATGGAAAGCGTTTCTGAAGAAGAGAAATTTGTTAACATCGAGTATAGATTTAAGTGCCAGGAAGTCGTGTCTGATAGTATGTGTATGGAGTCTAGCCATGTATGGAAGTGAAACATGGATGATAAACAGTTTGGACAAGAAGAGAATAGAAGCTTTCGAAATGTGGTGCTACAGATGAATGCTGAAGATTAGATGGGTAGATTACATAACTAATGAGGAGGTATTGAATTGAATTAGGAAGAAGAGGAGTTTGTGGCTCAACTTGACAAGAAGAAGGGACCGGTTGGTAGGACATATTCTGAGGCATCAAGGGATCACAAATTTAGCTTTGGAGGGCAGCGTGGAGGGTAAAAATCGTAGAGGGAGACCAAGATATGAATACACTAAGCAGATTCAGTAGGATGTAGGTTGCAGTAAGGACTGGGAGATGATGAAGCTAGCACAGGATAGAGTAGCAGGGAGAACTGCATCAAACCAGTCTCAGGACTGAAGACAACAACAACAACGAACGCCTAAATGCATCACTGGATCGTTCACCAGCAAAATCGACATGGAAGCGGTCGTCGGCGGAGACTAACATTTTCAGAACCTCGGTATGTCACTGGATGAAGAAAGAAAACTGCGTTTATTTCGATCGAGCAGTATAAATTAATCACCTGATCATTATATAAATACGCGACATGATTCATGCCAACAGTTGCCAGCATCTTTTCCAACATTAGCGTTTGGACGTAGGATATGACGAGAGCTGAATGCCCTGTGTATCTTAGCCCCTAGTCTCGAAAAGATTATGTTCGAGTGAAAGACCATGCTCAATATTATGGAGAACCCTTCGTCGAGAACGGTCGTCGACATACACAGCGAATCTGAAATGCGTAAGCAGTATGTAAGAACATATGCTTCTGTTTTATTCCATTCTTGCATGTTGTATTTCTGTCATATTCAATTTCTGCTAGAGGTAGGGAGCCGTTTCGCGTTCCTGCTTGGCCTTCATGTTGCTTCCTTTTTTTTAATGCAATGACATTAAACGTTTCCAATCGTGGCTTCCGGCACACTCTGTACACTGTTTCCGTCGCGTTTCAAGCCACTCCCATTGTTATTCGGACATCAGGGATACAAGACACTTAAATTCTATTTACGTCACTAACACTTCTTCATCTTCTTAAATGTTCCTATTTCCATCTATTGTACTACACAATTTTTCCTTATTTTGTTATCTGAAGTTATGACATTTCTGTGTCTTTATATATTGTAACTGTTTTAATATTTGTATATATATACATATATGTGTATATATATTTATGGATTTATGTCAATGTATAATTGTTTTTTTTGTAAATACTGTTTGTATTTTTACGCTGGGTCTTGCCTAGGGAAAACTATGCTATCGAAAGATTACATCAATAGGTCGTGTCGAGAATCAAAGTGTGTAGGATCTTTGGTATTGTTAACGCTGCCGCGTGGAGCACGGGCAGAGCAGAGAGAGGGTCTGGCTGGGGTGGTGCAGGGGAGCAGTTGTGTTGTGTTACGCTCCCGCGAGTTGCTGCGCTTTCGGGGTTTGGCAGCATGTAATTGCGCTCGACTTGCTATGATAGTTTCTGACACGGTGTCGCGGACGGGAAGCATTAGCTGGCGCACATCAAGAGCCCGTTTCTCCTGGTGACCGTGTCGAGAAGAAGGCGCGCCAACATCCAACTTCTGCAACAGCGACGGCCGACAATGAGTGACTGTCGCCTCCTCCCCGATCGACGACTGCAAACCTTCAATCAACCAACAAGGAAGACTAAAAGCATGTAAAGTTTTAGAACTGTATGGCAGACCTCAGCTTTTCAAACTGGTCAACATGTGTCACCAAATTACAGCAACTTAGCATGAACCTTTGTTGCTCATTGTCCCAATTGCATTACCAAGCAGGGTCCCTTCCTTTTCCGGAATGAACCTGAGTGTCGTTGAAATTCAAACGCCAGCATTAAAGTAAAATGATTCCATTTCACTGCTTTAATTTCAAAGTTCAGTTAAAGCATTCATAGCTGGCTACCATATTTAGATTACACAATCACAATTAAGAGTGCGAGTTTTGTTACCATAGGTCCACAGCTCGTGGTCGTGCGGTAGCGTTCTCGCTTCCCACGCCCGGGTTCCCGGGTTCGATTCCCGGCGGGGTCAGGGATTTTCTCTGCCTCGTGATGTCTAGGTGTTGTGTGATGTCCTTAGGTTAGTTAGGTTTAAGTAGTTCTAAGTTCTAGGGGACTGATGACCATAGATGTTAAGTCCGATAGTGCTCAGAGCCATTTGAACCATTTTGTTACCATATTTTAGCTTACCTGTGACTGCAGCTCAGCTTGGTACGTACTAAATTTTACTATTGTTAATTGTTCAGAATCATTTAATTCAAGTTCAAAGTTAAATCTGTTATTTCTAAATTGCGTAGATTCAAGTAGCTTATGAAATGATTGTTGAGGTAGCCCAAGACTAACCTTATTTTATTGAATTTCGTAGTGCTTCAGAAACTAAGTTCACTATTAATTTCAGTCACTTAATTAACTTTCAGTTTTCCGGTTTTATTAATTCTGTTGCTAAATTAAGTCAGAGTGTAGCGAAATTTATTACTTCTGACAAACATTCAGTTTTCACACAACACGTGTCAACTTTCAGTTGCCACGCTTTTAGTGCTAATTATATGTGCAATAACCTTTCTTTTTCAGTTATTGTAGTACTGGCGACCGTAATTTTCCCCAAATCTCAAATATCTAATTAACGTCAGTTAATTGTTAACGTAACGACCACACATTTACTTTCTTTATTAACTTTACCCCTTTTCAAAATTAATTTCAACCTATTTCATTTGCATTTTCCCTTTCATTTAGATGTAAACCTTTCCTCCCTCTTTGCCGACAAATTAACTTTGGTGACGATTGCTTTTCCCAAATTTCCATTAGGTGCACGCTGTTTAATTTTTCACTGTCATTAAGGTCGATAAGTGAGGGGGAGGTTACAGGTTGTTTCCAGTAGTAGCTATCCCATTCCACACCTGTCTCTGCCTTCCTCTGAATTTCCGCATACGTAGTGCATTTCACGTAATACATAATCTGCTGCATGTCTGATATCCTTGATCGTACCCGACGATGCTTTCCCTCAATAGTTACTTCTGCTATTGTTCTAATGACGTTATTGTATCTCAAAATTCGTCCTATGAGTTCTTCTTGTTCGCGTATGCCCCCAGAGCGATCTTTTATCCCGAAATCTTTTCAGTAGCTCTTTATTGATAACTCGATACCTTTAGCTACTCTTCATCCTTCTCTAACATCAAATCTCCATGGCTTCCAACAATATTCTCTCTTGTTTTCCTATCGTTAGTGTTGCGCCTCCTTATAGGGTCACACTTCAAACAACTGCTATCATGATGCGTGTCCTCATTTCCAGGTAAATTTTATTGCTGGAGAGTAAGTTCTTCCTCATATGAAATTGAATTTTGGACTGCTCTATTCTCGCCACAATTCATTTCCGGCGTCTACCATCAGCTGTGACTCTGCGTCCCAAATAAGTAAACTCATCTATCACATCTAGCCCCTCACTTCCAATTCTTGTCCTTATAGGTTCATATTCTTCTACATTACTACATAACAACACTTAACTCTTTCTCTTGTTTTTATCATACCATACTGATAACAGAAAATACTTTTTATTGTGCTGAGGTGCTTCTCTAGATCTTCTTTCGTCTCCGTGGGCACAGCGATATCATCTGCATCACTCATCACGTCCATTTTCTGCCCATTTTGATGCCGACCTCAGCAGATTTCCTAATTTTTTCTATGAATTAAGTTATCACCAGTTTGTTGTCCAGTAGTGAGGATCGTATTAGTTTCACATCGTATACCTCGGGAGCTGATGACTGTGCAGTTGAGTGCCCCACAAATCAAACATAATCATCATATCGTACACCTGTTGAGTAAACGTCTTGGCTGCTGCAAGCTCTGGGCTTATTTTTACATTTTTAATACTGTTTTCCTTACTATTTTACCGTGAGGTTTACACAACGTGGTCAGAAACAGGCTGGAAAATCTGTAATGGAGTTGCAGAGCAGGTTATGTTAAGAAATAACTGTCAAAACATAATTCGTTACGTAGCACCGTTGACATTGTAGTTAGCTAATCAGGCAGTTGCGTGTGTAAACTGAAGCGTCCCGCTAGACACAGTGTCGCCAAAGGTGTTCTTCGTTTGGTTTCCTAAAATCGAACAACAGAGCGAAAAAGAAAAACAATAGGACATGGGTCGGTAGTAAGGATCGAACCCGACCCAAAGCCTGAGCAGTATCGTGCGCTATTATGTAGTATATGAAAGAAACTGACAGTAATTGTATCTGGCTCGCCTCTTGAATTTGAGAGTGCAACGGCCTCATTGGCTAACTTCAGTGCTACCCCGGAAACGTTGAAACCTATCCAACTTCTTTCTTAATAATTATTTCTCAGCACAACCTATCCTTACAAGCTTCCCAGACAGTTTCTGACCACCCTGTATACGTCACATTATACTCATACGTAGCATCTCAAGTTATGTGTGATATTCTTGTAGGATTAATGAACAGCCGGTCATCTGGAAAGTGGATGGTTTATTCGACACCTTTACCAAGGTTTCAATGGTTAAAGAAACGTGTTATTCAGCAGGAAATAGTGATAACCTGTTTTCAGCATTTCCAACGAAATGTCTATACAAGTAGAAACAGCCTTTGAGATCTGGACAGCTTATCACTACTTCCTGCTAAAGAAGTTGTTTTTCTAAACATTTAAATCATGGTAAAGGAGTTCAAATAAATCTTCCATGTTGCGATTGATTGCCTGTTTATTAATTGTACAACAAGACTTCATTCTACGTTTGCTATTCCAAAATTTTAAAAAGTGGATTCGTTGTAGAAACTTAGCATTATAAACTCCTACAAAACACCACGACTAAAACACAACAGTGCCATCGCAATACTTTTATATGACCACAATATTGTCTACACAAACATTAGTTAAAACAAATCGTCACTTAAAATAGTGTAACAATGTGCTACAGAACGAGACGGATGCAGTAATCGATAATAATAATAATAAAGAATTAATCTTCGGAATCATTTTTCCGAAATTACTGTGGTGGACACTTGTACATCTGTCTGTACGTCTCCGTGAGTTACAGAGATTATGAAGCCGTTATGCACCCAGCTATTTTAAGTCATCATAAAAAAATTGCAGTTGTATCACACACAGTCACCAGACGAAGTCTTCCAGACATGAATTTTAAAAAATTGTTTCAATCTACTGTTTCAGATCAATGTGGCTATTAAACTTTCTTTGGTTACAAGACAAATACCGGAGCTCGCAATACGCTTCTAATTACGTCCAATTTGGCTATCGTCATTCCTCACTTTCATGTCGCTTTGTATAAGGCTGAAAAAGGAACGAAGTTTCACAATGGGGCCGATTTCCAACAGGACGACCTACTGCTTGAAGTATGTATCACGTTATAATATATTATAGTACAAAGGACAGGGTGTTTATAAATGAATATCGGGGTTTTAACGCTTTATAATATTTAATATATTAAACTTGGATTTATAAATGATATGTCAAATGAAAGAGCAACTTAAACCGTTTTACCAAGAACTTAGTAAATGTTCAACGTGTGCACCATTTCTCACACGGCACACAAGTCTATAGCCGAGTTCTTCCCAAATGTTGATAAGTTGTCTCTTCAGTGATTGTAGCAACAGCTGCTTCCGTCCGGTTTCTTAATTCAGGGAAGTCTGCTGGTAGCGGAGATAAAGAAAAGCATTCTTTAGATCCAAGGTTATAGGAGGCATGGCCCTCTTCTTCGTCAACATCCTTTTCTTCCTGCGAAATGAGAACGCTGCTATATGAGGTGTACAGTTTAAAACGGAATCCCAGACGACATGTGGTGTGACGTTTTTCACAGGGTTTTTCCAATTCTAAAGTAAGATTGGAGGAAATACTGTTATCTTTGCCTCCATTAACAAAAGGAAAATGAGTCCCTCAATCAGCATGGCTCACTAACAGCAACTACAACTTATGAATGTTTATATGTGTAGCTTTGTCAGATCGAAAATGGGCAAGTAAAAGACATAGGATGTTTAAAACACGGTGTGCATATGCTTACAAGGTATGGAATGTAAATGAAGTCCCATGCTTCTTGACAGATCGTAGGGGAACGATGCGGGAGACCCCCATCGAAGTACTAGGCAAGGTCCTAATAGGGGTGGTTTGCCGTTGCCTTCCTTCCACCGTAATGGGGATAATTGATGATGAAGAAGACGACACAACAAAACCTAGTTATCTCGGGGCTGGTGAAAATCCCTGACCGCGCCGGCGCCCCGTGCTAGGGAAGCGAGAACGCTACCGCGAGACCACGAGCTGCGGACCTTACAAGGTATATCGTTAGTAAAAACAGAAAACCCTTCAGCGCTTTGCCTCTACACGGAAATATGTTGAAATATGTGCATTTCTCCCTTATGATGGCTATCTGTCTGATGACGCTGCAAGAGACCTGGTAACCACCCATTATTTCAACAATGAAACAATGAAGAGCTCAGAAGAACACAATTGGTCGCCTTCCAATTTAGTCATATGCAGAGGACACACAAACCAGCAACGTAAGATATCGACAGAAGTGGCATAGGCATATGCTGTGAAATTGCCTTTTAGCCATAAATCCAGAGGATTAAAGTGACGTGAATGGGTTGGTCATGATTAAAGACCTTCTCTTAAAGAAGCGTATTAACCGCTGTGATGTCCCATTGTGCACAAACTACATTTGTTGTCTTTTTGCAATAAAAACTTTATCCGACAGAGCGATAAGTCTGTCGAGAATGCATTGTAGGTAAACATCACGTCTTAATGTATAAGGTAACTTAGGACTCCCTGAGAGCCTGTCATCCACAATTAGCGTCCAAACATTCATGTTAAAGTGATCCTGAGTGTAGTTTTAATGTTATTTCGAGAAAATGCATCTTACCATACAATGTTATTTATTATTAAATTTTCTGTGTAACTTACTTCATTAGCAAATAAAATACCAGTTAGGAATCGCAGTTCTTTTAGTCTCATTGTTGAATGTACAGATCGGCTGATGCAAGGAGAAGCTATACCGTGCTTTGTTTGACAACAGAACGCGACTAATAAACGTCCATATGTTATAGCCTATACCATTAAATACTGAACCTATGAAACACAAGTAAAATATCGTTTGTTTAGAAGTTATTTATTTACGGACATAGTTTGTTACTACTTCGTCATAATTTGGAACAATATTGCCTGTAAGACTATGTCATACATATTTCTCAAACTCCTTGTTTTTGGAAACACGTAGGAAGACAAGTAAACTGCTTTTTATCTATACGTCCCTTCATGAGTTCGTGCTATGAATAAAAGGAATACTACTTAAAAATCAAGTTTGCCGACTGTTTTCTCAGCATCATCAGTTTCGCACTGCCTTAGAGTCAGTTTTCGCGCAACATTTTTCCTGCAAAGCCCCCTACTGCGTCCCTACATATTCACAGTAAAGAAACAAACGGTATTTTTCAGTATTTCTAGCAACAGAACTGAAGCACTAGGAGTCAAACATCGAGAAGGAAAATCTTCTGTTGAGCACACTCTTAGACTAATGTGTACGTTTTGTGCAAGGCTTAGACGTACATTGATTTATCGTCGGTGCCATTTAAGTCTTTGCTGAATAGGAATCGTGAGGTGTGAAGGAAGTTGTGACACGATTAAAAGTACAACAGCAACAAATGCAGTACTTAAGAGGTCGTTCCTCAGTTTTAATAACTTAGTCATGAACTGTGTGGCATAATTTCTGTTCAGTGAGTTTGAAACGTTTTACGTTTGGTAAGGTTTTTATTTTTATGTTTTAATTGTTTTTAGGAGAGTTCCCTATAGTAACATGTCTGTCTTGAAACTAGGTTCTAGACGGTTGTCAAGCCTGAGGACTGACTCGAGGAAACACTATTTGTAACGTCTAGTCACCACGTATTTCCTTGGAGGGGTAAACTTAAACATTTATTTGTTCTATCTGTTTGATTCACTTAGTCACCTGGCCATGCAGTGTTGTAAAGTTTACCTAAATTGTTTGTGAACATATTAACTACAATATTATTTTACTCTCTTAGCAGTGACAAGATCCATTCCCTCGGGACAGCATTTTTTAGATTAATAGTTGCTACCTTATTTTATAATGGATTTTTGGGGATTATAGCCATGATCTCCTCAGTAGGTGACGATTGTTGTCCATGTAATCAATATTTCTGTAGCCTGTATCTCACCTACGCGGTGTTCGTTAGCAGCGCCTCTTAGCCTTCTGCAGCTCGAGCCCGACGTTTCAGGGGCTGCTGGCCGCGAGGCCCTGTTGCTGTTGCCCCTGCACGTGCCTTCCTACTGTGTTTGACACGAGTCTGCTATTGCTATATTGGAACTTCTCAACCTGGCGCCTTGCCTCTTTAAGTTAAGTTTCGAATTTCCCTTCTTAAGGTACTGCTGTACTTGCTTTATTTTTTAAATATTTTGGCTGAAGGCCTACATGTGAGCGATGCTGTAATTAAATTTTGAGGCCATTTCTTTGTATATATACTTGGTATCCTCAGCAGAATTTTAATCTAATTTTCAATCTATTGACATCTCCTTGGATTTCTACTTTACTGCTTTATCACTCACTATTGTTTGCTTGAGCTTTATTTGTCACTGTATCCGTTCTTCGTATGTAAGAAAATTGGTCAGATCTGTCATTCTTGGGTGTGTATTCTAAATTACCAGTTCTTAATTTACCTACTGTCACTGTTCAAGGTGATTGTGCAAGAGTTATTTTTTGCCTACTTTCTGTTAGAGAGATTTTAGTATGACTTATTTTTTATTTTTCGCTGGCACTAATTCCTTGAGGTCAACCTGTGGTTAAAATTTAACAAGGCTTATTTTCTTTTAACAACCTCATATGTCCAGAAAATTGTGGTGATTACTGTATTTTATTTTGTGCTATTATGTGCACTGTGAATAAATCTGATCATTCAAAGGACAAATTATGCAACAACTGTAGACACAACCTTCCATGTGATTCTTTTCTATCCCAACCAGTATCTTGAGGTTCCAATGGTAGCAGCGCGTGATTACAATCCATGAACCTCTGGGTTATGAACACAGCACACTTCCTCAACCGCACTCAGTAACTACTGAAACCTCAAGATTCTGCTTAACGGAAATAAATGTTAAATCACTGGAGTATAAAAATGTAATAATTAACGTCTGCCCAAATAATTTAGGTAGAATTTACACGAACATTGCATGGTCAGGTGCCTACTCGAATCAAACAGATAGGAAAAATAAGTGACTAAGCTTAACCCTCCAAGAGAAATCTAACGGAGTAGAAACTTCCAAAGTAACAAAGACACAACTGTCCCATATGGAATGCCCAGTAACTGCCACATGAACGCTGTGTTCTCCATTTTTGCCACTCACTGTGCTGACGACAGTGCGGTGGAGCAACTATTGGAAGCGGGAAGTGGCTGGATGTTCAGTTGCAGTAACTTCTTAATGGAATGTAATTCATTTATTGACCGACTAGCCTTTTCCCTGTAGTTTTGGCCACATATGTGTTCAACACATCTACCGAACACACTTCTTTTTCCCTCTCTCTGTGTCCATCTGTCTCTGCCTCTGTCCTCTCACCTCATCCTCTCACCTCTATTTATCTCCTCCTCCCACATTCTCTGCCTGTGCATCTGCCCCCTCTCTCTTTGTCCTCTTCTTCCCCCATCTACCTCACGACTACTTCCTCTTTCAATCCTCTGACCATATCCTCCCCCTCCTCTCTCTTTCCATCCTGTCTAGCTATTTGAATTTATTTCCAGGCATTCTCATGAGCACTTACAGCCCCTGCAATACAGTTCAGTAGAGCAGACCAATATTACTTCTACACAACATCCATGTCATTCAGGGCTGCCTACATGTCACAATGTGGAAAACCGTTTTCAGCGCCTGCAAAGCACGTTGATTTGGCAGGCTTCTGATGATGCGCAGGACTAAATAAACATGTTGTCCCGTGTCTCATCTAGTACTGGAGCTAGGGGTATAAATCTCACTGTACTGATACTCGTGAGTCCCCCTGTTTGGGAGCCAAATTTAGCTGAAATCGATCCAGAGGTTTGGAAGGAGGTACACAAATGAGAATGGACAGTGAAAGTGTAGAAGACATTCATTGACAGAGCTCACCTCAAAACCAAATTAAAAAAATACCCAGTAAAATCCGACGCCCTACCGACAAACTAAGGGGATAAAATTCATAGTGGAGTCCACTATCTACATATAGTGCTGCCTGACGAATATAGAATGGTAAAGCATTCTAATCCAACAGAAGTGACAAGTTCATTGTACTGGGCACACCTCCTTCAGCTAGATATAACAGCGAGTTCGTTTTGTTTCACTGAGTAGTCACTAGGTCTTATAACTAGGATAGTAGTCTTGCCTCACTCACCTGCACTACAGCCAGAAATTATCACAGTAAATGCTCGCTCCCGTATCTGTAGAGGCCGAAAACACGCCGCAGAAACCAATTCTTCACTCCCGGCTGCATTGCATTCCCTGCATTACCGTAGGCCAGCACCGTTCTGTTCTCCAGCAGGAACGATGCGTTGTGCTGACAGCAAACGCCTGTCAGTGTTTCCTGTCCGTCGGCCATCCTGTGTCGCTGCTCCATTTCTGTAGAAAATTGTCCTTACCTTCGAAGCTGCTAGAAGTATTCCGTTCACTGGCGGTTCTCCATCTATATCCGCTCAACCGTTGCTGCCTATTTCCGACTGTTATTGGCTCTGCGAACACCTGCTGCGATCTGCTTGGGAAGCTTCGCGAGTTCCGCAGCGGAAAGAATTTGAACACGCACTACCAGTCTCGGGAAAGCTGTATGTGCCGCCATTCACGGCACGACAGTTTATAAAAGAATCTTGTTTGGTTGTACGATTGTCTCTGTAACCAGGAAAATAAGTGACAATCCTAATTTATATATTCACATTGTTGGTCTTGGAGAAAATTATTTATGTATTTACGATCGAAGAAATGCCGAATACAACAACAGGAACAGCGAAGATAATCCTTGAGAAAGAACTGCAAGTGAAATAACAGGCAGGTTATAATTAATCCAGTCCTGTGGGAACTTTTGCCCAGTTAACGTAATTTACGGTACCACCTAAATTCAGGCCAGATCTGAATTGGTTTTTATATGTAAAGTCTGTAATCCATGTTTGTGCACGTTTATTAAATTTTTTGATTTATTAAATTTTTTGTCGTAAATATAATTTTTCATTTAAATATCGATATATTTTCAAAATATGATCCTACACTATGAAAATTATTGGGAAGTAACCAGCAGCACATTTAATAAAACGAAATCTACTCTAATTGTGCTATTTTTACCATTCGGTTTTAAGTAGACATAGAACATGTGTTCCTATTCATACTTTTGTTTATTTTACTAACTATAAGTAAGAGATACAACACAACAGGAAGTTCCTAAATTTTATATTTACTGTTTTTGTAATCTTTTTCATTTGATATTATTACTAAAAATCTTTACATGAATACATATCTTTAAAAACAGTATTTAACTCAAGTTTGCTTAATAATATAAAGGACTGAAAATATATACATTGTATTTTGACTAGTATATTGCTCTATATTGCTCTAGAACAGTTACACATTTACTTGGAGCCAATTTCTTCAGTCTGGCATCATGTTTTGAGTTAACATCCTGAAAAGCTCTTTGAACAGGTTTTGGTATTTACCAGTGATATTCTAAAACACTTGTGAAACATTATGTGGAATTATAAATAAACAACGATGTACAACTTCAAAACCGTTAACTCAAGCTTGAGTTATTCAAGAACTCTGGACCTGGATACCACGCAACGACGTTTTCCTATATGGGGTAATCAAGCTGACCTGAAAAATCAAGTGAAATTTTTACTGTTGTTTGATGTTACTTTCCTTGCACTTAAACATTCACTGCCTTTCATAAGTTACACAGTTTTGTGCAATGTCAACATAATTTATAGCTTTAAAATTGTTTAACCGTATCAAGTGAAGTGTTTCATAAGGTGCAGTAACTGATATTGATTTCATTCTTTAAGAAAGAGAAAGAATATATAGAAGAAAAGAGAAATATGTAAAATGATATTCTACAAAAGAGACCTCAAATTATTTTTACTGATTTCTTGGATGTAACATAGTATCACCCCACTCACACAAAAAATTATATGGGTTAGGACGCTGTACATAAGCCTCGGATCAGGAATGTCTCTCCTGGAATCGGAAACGACAACGGACAACGAGTTTCTCTTTTGGAACATGGAATGTCAGGAGCGTACACAGAGCAGGAAGTGTGCAGAATTTGACCAACTAACTGGAGAAATACTAGCTGAAAGTAGTACCCTCCAGGTAATTAGATGGAAGGACACAAGGTTAATCAAGATGAACGCAGGAAATATACTAATGGAGATTGTGGCAAGCGCCATGAATTAGGTACTAGTTTCTATGTAGGCCTACATGACTTAATAATGAAAGCAGTGAAAGAATTTAAATCTATTAACAACAAAATCTCTTACATTACAATCGTAGGGCAAAGTACTGATATACCCTTTATTAATGTACATGCACCATGTGAGGATAAGAATGACTACATTCAAGAGGAATTTTGTACTGAATTAGACAATGTATATAAGTCACTGCCAAATCACAATGTCAAAATAGTATTGAGAGATATTAATGCCAAATTTGGTCAAGAAAACTTCTATAAATTGGTGGAAGGTAATGCAAGCCTACATCAGGAAACCAGTGACAATGGCATCCATTTGATCAGTTTCACAACTGACAACAATCTCTGCATCGAGAGAACAAGGTTCCATCGTAAGGTCATTCATAAAGGAACATTGATGGCACCGGATAGGCATACAGTAAACCAGACAGACAATGTATGCATTCAGAAGTGTTATGCAAATAGCGTCAAAGATTCACGAACCTATAGAGGAGCTGACTGTGACTCTGATGACTTCTTGGTGATAAGTAAAATGAACATTAAATATAAGAAAGTGTGCAGAATATCTAAGAAGACTGTACCTTATAACACAAATAGGTTAAAAGTTATAGAGGGAAGAAGAAAGCTTGAGTCAACAGTTACAGAAAGCCTAGAGAGTTGTGATGAGTTGGAAAGTGCCAGTGTTGTGAACAATGACTGGTCTCAAATTAAGGAGACAGTAAATAGTGCGGCCTCTAAGATACTGGGTAAACGGGAAAAGTCCAATGAAGTGTGGTTCAACCAACTGTGTCAACAAAAAATTGAAGAAAGAAGGATGGCTAGGAAGATGTAGTTAGAAAGTCTGAGACACCACTATCTCAGTGACAAGTACACCAGAATAAGGAAGGAAACAACTACTATACTAAGGCAGGAGAAACGGAAGTATTACAAGGAACTAATAAAAGAGGCAAATGTGGATTGTATTCATCAAAGGACAATACAAATGTACCAAAAAGTAAAGAGAGTAATACAAAAATATAAAAAGAGAGAAACATTTATTAAATACACCCAAGGAAAAATCCTCACAAGTTATGCTGAAGTATAACAGCGTTGGGCAGAGTACTTTGCTAATTTACTTAACTGCGAAGACCACACTGAACCTCTTTTAAAGTAAATTTATTGCAGCCAAACTGGCCATTTAGTACGTGAAGTACAGGAACTATTCTCTATTCACTATTATCATTCTTAATCACTACAGCTCGTGCCTGGCTCGTGAAAACTGGGTGTTGAACAGTTTGTTGTGAAATCAATCCACGGAGAGTCTTGTCACTATGTGGCGGAGTTCGTATCCTCCCTGCGTCCATTCACGCTTTGTCATGGCGTCTGTAACACAGAAATCCTTCAATATCTTGCGTTTCTTCTCTCGTAGGTCCGTCAATAAGTACTGGTACGCTGTCGTTACTGATAGTAAATGCTTCAGTCGCAGCACTTCTATGAAGAAGGGCTCTCTGGCCATTTCATACACAAACCGCGAGAGTGTGTATTTGGAGAGACATAGCACTCTTTGTAAGTAAATAGCCTTCAACTTCTCTATTCTTTAGAAATCTGTCTTCTTCAAATGAATCCATATGTTTCCCGATCGTTAAACTGCAACAGGCTCAAATTTGAGTTCAAACAGCCGTAGGGCTGTTTCCAGCGAGAGTTTGCCTATCGACTTGATATCATTTATGGCTCTCGTTGCGGCGCTGGATCTGTAGTTTGTGGCGTGTGAATACAGTTCGCTGTGACTGAAGGGTGACTCCTAGGGTGACTGACTTTAGCGAAGTCTCGCCGACGTAGAAAGTTCCGGGTCTTCCTCATCTTCTGAAGATCATGGAGACTGTCTTCTCTTCATTCAAGGATAGGTCCTTTTTTCGTGCCTAGTACACTAATTGGTTGAAGGCTTTCTGCAAGTCATCCTCAGAAATTGAAGTTAAAGCCATGTCGACTGCATACATAAGTAGATTTACATTTTCGGGTTTTATTCTGTCAATGATGTCTGCCGTAGGTGAGATGAAGAGTAAGGGGCTCAGTGGGTCACCTAGCAACACCTCAACTGTTTGCTGTATCAGGATGGACTTATCTATACCATCATGTATTTCCATCCATTTGTTAGTGAGAATAGCTCTAACAATTGGCAACAGGTAATGTCTTGGACCTAAGGTGGTTTCCAGTTTCTTCATTAGAATGGATCTATTGATTCTCTTGAACACCTTGGTGTAATCTATGAAAATTTGCATGAAGCTTGCCCCCTCGGTTCGCTAAGGCCTTTTCTATATCGGTTTGGAAACTATGTACAGCTTGTGTCGCTGATCTCCCACAACTGAAACCAAACAGTGAATCGGGGAGTTTCTCATCAATGATATCGCTAAGACGCTTGAACAGTAGTGCTATAAAGATCTTGAATAGGGTGTTCTCTAGTGCAATTCCCCTGTACGCATTTGGGTCAGCTGTGTTACCTTTTCCCTTGTATAGCATTATCACCTTTGAATGTTTCCAATTATCCGGTACAATCCCTTGTTTCAGGCATTCATTGAGGAACGCTGTGAGTGGAATCACTAGTACAGGGAGCGTTGTTTTCAGGTGCTCGTTATAGATGACATTCCAGACATAGTAGCCATCAAAGCAGAGTCACCCAGTGAAGAAGAAATACAGGGAATAATTAAAAATTTAAAAAATAATAAAGCTTCACGTGAGAATAAAATTGTGGGTGAAATAGTCAAGAATGGAGGGCCAGAACTGGTGAAATGAATTGCGAAATTGATAAGGAATGTTTTGGAATATGAGAAAATGCCTGACGGCTGCAAAACGGCCATAATCTTCCCCATTTAAGAAAAAAATGACCCTCTGCATTGTGATAATTGTAGGGGGAGTTCACTCCTTAATGTAACCTACAAAATCTTGTCACAGTGTCTACTGAAGAGAGCGATACCACTAACTGAAGAAATTTTAGGTGACTATCAGTGTGGTTTTAGGAGAGGCAGGTCATCCAGTAATCACCTCTTTACTCTCCGACAGATAACTGAGAAAGCATGTGAACATAATGTTGACATCCAAATGCTATTTGTTGAATTCAAAAAATGTACGACAGCATATACAGGAGTACAATAACCAGGGTTCTCAAACAGTTTCAATTTCCTGGAAAGTTAATTTGCCTAATATAGATGTGCTTGGAGGAAACCTATTACAAAGTAAAGATCAACACAGGAGTGTGAAAGAAGTTTGAAGTTAGAATAGGCCTTAGACAAGGAGATGCTTTATCTCCAATACTTTTCAATCTGGTTTTAGAAAAGATACATAGAGAACACCAAAAAGTAAACCCAGTTGGAGTAACGATGGATAGGAATGAAGTACATCGTCTTGCTTATGCGGACGATATTGTCCTAAGAAGTGGAAACAAAGAAGAACCACAACTCGTGACAAGTTCCTACAGAAACGTTGCAAGGAAAGCAGGATTACAAATTAATGAGAAGAAAACAGAGTACGTGGTCGTGAGGAAGGCACCCAATGATGGTAGTCCACTGACAATTGATGATCTCACTTTTAAAAGAGAGGGGACCCTTTAAATATTTGGGTAGTATCATCAATGAACAGAATAAAATGGAAATTGAAATTAAAGCGAGTATAGCAGCAGCGAATAAAGCTTATGTTGGCTTACAACAACCAGTAGAGCTGTTTCCAGAAGCTTCAAATTTAGGCTATATCAGAGTGTAATTCTGCCAGTAGCTCTATATGGGTTAGAAAGATACACATTTAGGAAAGTAGATGAACAAAAGTTATTAGTTTTGGAAAATAAAATATGAAGGAAAATTTTTGGACCCAAGAGAGACCCAGAAACGCAGGAGTGGATAATACTTAAAAAACAGGAAGTGAAAGAGCTATATCAACAGGCTGATATTAGTCAAAGGATGAAGAGGAGGAGACTGATGTGGGCCGGACATCTAATTAGGATGGAGGAGGAACGACTACCTAAAGTAGCATTCTCAGGATCTACAGGGGGCAAAAGAAAGCGAGGAAGACCACGAACCAGATGGAGGGACGACATCGACGAGGACGCGGTGGCAACGGGCCTGAGTAAAGGAGAATGGACTACAAAAGACAGGAACCGAGAACACTGGAACAGGAATGTAGAGAACGCGTATGGTCTCCAAGGCCCGAGCGACAGTTAACAAGAAGCTAAGAAGAACATAATATCAGATACTTTCAGTATGCGGTTCTGTGCTGCAAACACGATTCTCCTGTTAGACTCGGAAAGAAACTGCAAAGACGATTTTTCATTTGCATTTTGATGCTAATTAGTTTGCTTTGGTTTCCTAGGTTTTGATGTGAATTCTCAATAGGGCGCTCTCCTTTCCTCTGCAAAAGATGACTGTGTATTCAGCGACACTCTGAAGTTGGTATCCTCTTTCGAAATTGATGGCACAATCCTTCTTGACAACAAATGAAATATATTACTCGTCATTTTGTAAACTGAATGAAATCTTCTGGGATACATATTCAACTGTTTAAGCAGTAACGACGTACGCAACACACTTTCTTAGACTTCCTTTGATTAAGATTAAGTTAACTAAAGTAGGAGCAGCTTCATCTTCCAAAGAAGACAAGTTGCCGCGTTACTAACGCTAAATCTCTTCTACTGTCATTGAGTCACTCGCAGGCCACGCCACTGCAGAATATCTGCCACACAACATGCAGGTCTGGATCTAGAGGGGGGGAGGGGGACAGGAGAGGGGACAAACAGGGGTATCTGCCCCGGGCGGCAATTTCAGAGGGCGCCAAATTCATATTCCTGAAGAAATAAACTTTCTTTCACGGACCGCCGAGCATCCAGCGCACGTTGGTCTATCGATTATTCATATGATATTGAAACGCATCCCTGTTCGTATTTTAACAATTTTGACCACATTCTAAGTTGATTTTTCTACGAATCATAAGTTGATTTTTGAATGTGTGCATAGTGTAGGTAATGTGTTGGCCAAGGGAATCCCCATCGCATCAAAAAATTAATAATTTTCCCGCGGACAAATGGGGGTGGGGTTATACGAGCTGAGCTGAATAAATCCGAACGGGTGAATACCAGTCGCTGTTTGTTTGTGTGGTTGATCGTGTGTGCGAATGGTCAGCATTGTTATAATTAATATCTAAATTTATACATTCGGGCTAACAGAGTGGAAATAAACGAGTAGCAGGAATAAAACAGGTAAGAAAGATTACAATCTTCCAGTTTCGACAGAAAATTTTTCCTAGATTGCTACACTACCAGTTGTACAGTCACCGGTTAGAAGCCGCTTTTAGTTCTACACTCGGAACAGCGCCGAAAACGCGCTGTACGAACAGGTAATCTCGCCTAACCGGAGAATAAACGCGGGATAGATGAATCTGTGGTTCTGGCAGGGTTAGTGCAGTTGATCGGAAAATAAGTTTTGGCAAGATTGTTTTTTATAGCGAGAAAGGAGAAGAAACGGGAACATCATCCAAATTACATAATTTATATAAATTATATAGTTTATACAAAAATTTCGTATCACTTCATTTCGATGTCATACTTGAGAAACTGAAGCATATGAATGAAATTTCAAACTATTTCGCCGGCCGCGGTGGCCGTGCAGTTCTAGGCGCTCAAGTCCGGAGCCGCGCTGCTGCTACGGTCGCAGGTTCGAATCCTGCCTCGGGCATGGGTGTGCGTGATGTTGTTAGGTTAGTTAGGTTTAAGTAGTTCTAATTTCCAGGGGACTGATGACCACAGCAGTTGAGTCCCATTGTGCTCAGAGCCATTTTTTTGAAACTATTTCTTAACATAAAACTTTTTGCTTGTAGTAGGCCTAATACGCATTTGATGTAGGTATTTAGTGAATTATGTTCTGTCCTGTTATTTACGTAAATGGGGTACATAAAAATGAGCATTTGTGCCAAGACTCTCTCACTTATTTGAGGTGTGTTACAACTGCTGCAATATTACAAAGACCCACTTCGTTTTATCTTGCAGACAGTGCGAAAATAGACGTAACCTAATGTAGAAACCACACCAGTCTTGGATACTACTCGTATTATCAGCTTTTCAGTATTAGGCAACTTAAGTTTTTGTTTTTCATGCAGAAAAACGTTTAACGCACTTTGACGAGGTATAGGAGTCTTTCGCAGAAAAGAAAGCACCGTCATGTAAGACTGTAGCAAGATTAGAGAGAAAAAAATGCTGGGACCTAAGGATTGAAGAAATGTATACTTTCGTGCTTGTCTTTTGTCTTTACTGCTTTTATGTCTCCTGTGTCTAATTTTATGTCTTCAGAAAAGAGAAATAGGCAACAAAAGAGCAAATTTTCTGAAGAGTTCTTATTCTCCAGTGCTCAAATAATCTCACACAGTATTAACTGTGAGGGTGTTTAAAAAAAACGAAAAAAGGAAGAAAAGTGTGTGTACGGTGTCAAACCGGACGACTGGGAGCTGCAGAGTCACAACAGGACATTTTAATTTCCAGTGTCCTGAATACAGATTCGATGGCTTCACGTTTGAATTCCATAGACCGAAATACAGTGACGTGCGCTAGAAGAATGCTGTGACGAGGCGTGGCACTGCACGTTGGCACACTTAAGACCGAACAATATTCTTACATTTCCTCGATCATATATGTTTTTATATCTAACTCTTCACAGAGATGTGCGCTACCAAACGAACATATTTTTCAAAGATAGATTTTTTTTATATTTTTGACGTCCTGTCTCAAACGGGGGAGGGGACGGGGGTGCCACTATCAAGTTTTTGCCCCTGTTCGGAAATATTATAGATCTGGGGCTGACAGCGCGTAACGTTGTTGTCACGCCACGTTGGAGGGCACCCTGCCTATGACTCACATCAGACGAGAAGGGCTATGCCATAGTGAACCTTAGCGTTAAGATAAAATACACTGACGAAAAGAACTGCAACGCCGAGAAGGCGCTGTGCGACATAAACGAGTAGTTAGGCGTGTTTCTACACTTCAAAGGTAATGTGTGTTCCAATTTCGAGCGTGGCGGTAGTAGTGCTATTACGAGTATGCAAATCAGATTTGCTTTAAATACGCGCTGTAACGGTCGTAAGCTCTAGTCACCTTTGAGATTGAACGTGGTGAGCTGATGTTAGTCAAGAGTGCCTTTAAAGCGAGGTGGACTGCGTTATGAACATCTCGCTGAGTTTGAACAAGGTTGTTTAATAGAGCTACAAGAAATTGGATGTTTCTTCTGCGATATTGCTGGAAGACATGGCAGGAATTTAGCCACTGTACATGATTGCTGGGTGCGGTGATCACGACAATGTACGGTGGCAAGAAGAATGGGCTCCGGACAGCCACGTGGCACTACTTTCGGCGAAAGGCTCTGCCGCATCGTACTGCAACTGCAGTGGCCATTTGAGCAGCAGTGGGCACCGCAGTGACGTAACGAACTGTTATAAAACGTTTACTTCAGCGACAGCTCCGATCCCAGAAGCCAAGTAGCGTACATTCCACTGTCCCAAATCCGTCACCGTTTGCGACTTCAGTGGTGTCAAGCTAGAGCTCGTTGGAGGGCAGGGTGGAGATGTGTTTTCTGATGAAAGCTGGTTCTGCCCCGGTGCCAGAGGTAGCCGTGAGTTGGTTAGAAGGAGGCCTGTTGAGGACCTGCACCTAACCTGTCTGCGTGATAGACACAGGGAGCCTACACCTGGAGTTATCGACTGGTGTGCGATTACACGTAACAGCAGGAGCACCCTCGTGGTTATCTCACGCACTCTAACTGCAAATTTGCACGTCAGTCTGGTGATTCGATCTGTTGTGCTGCCATTCATTAACAACAAAATGTTCAAATGTGTGTGAAATCTTATGGGACTTAACTGCTAAGGTCATCAGTCCCTTATCTTACACACTACTTAACCTAAATTATCCTAAGGACAAACAAAGACACCCATGCCCGAGGGAAGACTCGAACCTCCGCCGGGACCAGCCGCACAGTCCATGACTGCAGCGCCTGAGACCGCTCGGCTAATCCCGCGCGGCCATTAACAGCTTCCAAGGGGTGTTTTCCTACACGATAACGCTCGCCACATACCGCTGTTGTAATGAAACGTTCTCTACAAGGTACCGAAATGTTGTCTTGGCCAGCTCTATCACCAGTTCTGTCTCCAGTCGAGCACATGTGTGTCAGTATCGGACCACAGTTCCAGTGCCATCCACAACCAATGTTAATTATATTTACCGACCACGTGCAGCAGGCGTGAAACTCCATCCCACAAATTGACATCCCGTACCTGTACAACACAATACAATTCTTGACTTCAACATTCTGCTGGTTAAAATGGTTATTAATGTACCATATTCCAAATTTGCAGTGGTTAATTCCGCACTTACGTTAACCTGTCATCTTGCAATGTGAATCACTTAAATACGTTACCTAGTCAAAAATATTTCGGAGATTTCATTGTTGTCGTTGTGGTCTTCAATGCTGAGACTGGTTTGATGCAGCTCTCCATGCTACTGTATCCTGTGCAAGCTTCTTCATCTCCCAGGACCTACTGCAACCTACATCCTTCTGAATCTGTTTAGTGTATTGATCTCTTGGTCTCCCTCTACAATTTTTTCCCTCCACGCTGCCCCCAATACTAAATTGGTGATCTCTTTATGCCTCAGAACATGTCCTACCAAACGATCCCTTATTCTAGTCAAGTTGTGCCACAAACTTCTCATCTCCCCAATCCTATTCAATACCTCCTCATTAGTTATATGATCTACCCATCTAATCTTCAGCATTCTTCTGTAGCACCACATTTCGAAAGCTTCTATTCTCTACTTGTCCAAACTAGCTATCGTCCATGTTTCACTTCCATACATGGCTATGCGCCATACAAATACTTTCAGAAATGACTTCCTGACACTTAAATCTATACTCGATGTTAACAAAATTCTCTCCTTCAGAAACGCTTTCCTTGCCATTGCCAGTCTATATTTTATATCCTCTCTACTTCGACCATCATCAGTTATTTTGCTCTCCAAATAGCAAAACTCCTTTACTATTTTAAGTGTCTCATTTCCTAATCTAATTCCCGCAGCATCACCCGACTTAATTCATCTACATTCCATTATCCTCGTTTTGCTTCTGTTAATGTTCATCTTATACCCTCCTTTCCAGACACTGTCCATTCCGTTCAACTGCTCTTCCAAGTCCTTTGCTGTCTCTGCCAGAATTACAATGTCGTCGGCGAACCTCAAAGTTTTTATTTCTTCTCCATGGATTTTAATTCCTACTCCGAGTTTTTCTTTTGTTTCCTTCACTGCTTGCTCAATATACAGATTGAATAACATCGGGAATAGGCTACAACCCTGTCTCACTCCCTTCCCAACCACTGCTTCCCTTTCATGCCCCTCGACTCTTACAACTGCCATCTGGTTTCTGTACAAATTGTAAATAGCCTTTCGCTCTCTGTATTTTACCCCTGCTACCTTCAGAATTTGAAAGAGACTATTCCAGTCAACATCGTCAAAAGCTTTCTCTAAGTCTACAAATGCTAGAAACGTAGGTTTGCCTTTCCTTAATCTAGCTCCTAAGATAAGTCGTAGGGTCAGTATTGTCTCACGTGTTCCAATATTTCTACGGAATCCAAACTGATCTTCCCCGAGGTCGGCTTCTACCAGTTTCCCTATTCTTCTGTAAAGAATTCGCGTTAGTATTTTGCATCCGTGACTTATTAAACTGATAGTTATGTAATTTTCACATCTGTCAGCACCTGCTTTCTTTGAGATTGGGATTATTATATCCTTCTTGAAGTCTGAGGGCATTTCACCTGTCTCATACATCTTGCTCACCAGATGGTAGAGTTTTGTCAGGACTGGCTCTCCCAAGGCTGTCAGTAGTTCTAATGGAATGTTGTCTACTCCCGGGGCCTTGTTTCGACTCAGGTCTTCCCGTGCTCTGTCAAACTCTTCACGCAGTGACGTATCTCCCATTTCATTACGCTATATTAATTAGTTTTTGGTATTGCGATTTGTTACGTCGGTGTAGATATATTCATCTATGTCGAAAAAAGATCAGTCAAACGGTGTAGCAATTACACGAAAACGATGACGTCGTGAATGCCGTCTGGTGACGTAGCCAGCCGGTAGAGGGAAACGGTGGAGTCCCCTTTCTTCCGCAGTGAAGACGCCGCATGGCGCGTGGCGTGCTACGCGCTCGCGTGTCTGCCCGTGACAATTAATTAAGAGCCGGCCCTTTTGCGGGAAGACGGAGCCGCGGTCCGTGACCCACACACTTTGTCTGCCTCCTCCGCCTCCAGAGGCGGCTGCCGCTTTTTCACCGCAGCTGCAGCTACCTGCCAGCCGCCGCACGCTCTATCGCTGCCTCCACAGAAACTGGCTGCAAGCATCTCTGCAGGACAATGGTTCTACGGTGGGCGTCCTGACAGCAGGAGTAGACACAACGCTCTCTAGACTTGTGGGCACACTAAACAACTGCTGGGGTAAGTTTCTCGTGATTGCGTCGTGCTAGCCGACTTATTAACTTATTTCATTTTAGTCTCTATCAGAAACATGCATATTATACATAGTTACGATTATATTACTTTTGTCCCAAAACCGGCCACATCCAATGCTTTTTGTGCTCCTTTATGATCTTCTGTGAAGGAGGCTGGACACATATGATGAACAATTTCATCTACTCCACAGTCACATTAAATATCGTCTTGATCAGTGTCGCCCCATCTTGCCAAATCAACCTTTTATCTGCCAACTCCAGATCTAAATCTATTTAGCGAGTTCCAAGTCTTCCATTACTCGTCATAGCCAGGACGTAGAGTTTCTCTGAAAGTCTTGTATAGCCAGCGGGGTAAGTAGGCGGTAGCCCTCAATAGCATTTTGAGCAGTGGTTCTAAGTGCCGTCGATTTCTAAGGAAACTCCACCTTGACTTCAGTCGTTGCGAGTGCGGTTGGCGCCCATGCAGAGGACGCGTTCACCCTTGCTAAACTTTCTTCCTTTCCTCATCCTCGGTTATTTTTCTTCGAACAGGGGGTGATACTATTCTTATGACGTAGTAAACTCATTAGAGTAGAGTGAATTCCACACAACCTGTTGTGATGAACAACAGGTATCCAACTGTATAGGACGAGTTACGATCTGCGATAAGTTTGAAAGAACAATAGGGTATCATATCGTCGATCTTGCAAGTAATAGTAAATTGTGAAGGTACTGGATTTACTTTTACGACAAGTGAGATTTATATCCATGTTCTAGTGTCCTTAAAACCAGTTTAGGAGAACATCGAGGTGATTCGTTGAAAAAGGAATCCGGTATAGCGGTCTATGTCTAATAATCATTTCGTCAACGAGAAGTTATCGCTAATCCTTCTTCCTTACTCTTTATCGTATTTAATAAAATGCTCTTTCACTGGAATACTATATTCGCTACAATTCCGTCGCAGATCAAATTAATACGTTTCATTTCTTTGTGACATCTCGTTCCTGAAGCAGGAAGCACCTGATGAAGACGCCGAGATACGACGTCGAAATATTGTGTTAGATAAACGCACACCACCGGCAGTACACCCGATTCACCGAGACGTCTATAAGTTTCATGCTCGTATACTACATTCTTCTCGGAGAACAAACGTTTCCGCTGCGCGGGATTAGCCGAGCGGTCGGGGTGCTGCAGTCATGGACTGTGGGGCTGGTCCCGGCGGAGGTTCGAGTCCTCCCTTGGGCATGGGTGTGTGTGTTTGTCCTTAGGATAATTTAGGTTAAGCAGTGTGTAAGCTTAGGGACTGATGACCTTAGCAGTTAAGTCCCATAAGATTTAACACACATTTGAACATTTTTGAACAAACGTCTCCTTAATAGCAGTCAATGGATTTCGTAAAAAGTGATCTTTCGAAAACTCTTCTCATTCATGGAGATCTAGAGGGCCGTAGATTAAGTTGCCCAGGATGATGTGTTCTTAGACTTACTCTAAAAATTCCTCGCTAATGATTAGTGAACTAAATACCAGATTACGTTATACCATAGTAGCTATGTGACTTAATTCAATACTTCATAGTAGATGTAATTTAAATCATCGTTCTTAACAGGACTGAATCGTCATACGTAACAGCCTCTTCTGGAGTAATCTGAGGGAGTACGGCCGCCTGCCAGCTGTATATAAATGATGTAACTGGTAACGTCAGAAATGCTGTGAGACTTTTCGCGGATGACTCTGTTGTTAACAGATAGTTTACAAAGGCAAAAGGCTGTAGGAAATGATGGAACACCTACAGAGTATTGAAGCATTATACAGAAATCGTCAGCTGACCTTCGACTTAACATACGAAAGGCGTAAACGCAGAATTAGGTGGAAATATCTGCCATTATTCGATAAAACTATGGCCTCTAAATCACTGAGTACAGGGACATCGATAATATATGTATGAGTATACGGTCGCTACAACCTAGAAGTGTAAGAACCTTAAAAAAATGGCTGTGAGCACTATGGGACTCAACTGCTGTGGTCATAAGTCCCCTAGAACTTAGAACTACTTAAACCTAACTAACCTAAGGACATCACACACATCCATGCCCGGGGCAGGATTCGAACCTGCGATCGTAGCGGTCGTGCGGTTCCAGACTGTAGCGCCTTTAACGGCTCGGTCACTCCGGCCGGCCTGTAAGAACCCTAAACAGTAGTTGTAGGAGAAGGGTTCAGTGAGGGAATCCTAACGAAATGAAATTCGCTGCCGGCCGTGGTGGACGAATGATTCTAGGCGCTTCAGTCTGGTACCGCGCGACTGCTACGTTCGAGGTTCGAATCCTGCCTCGGGCATGGATGTGTGTGATGTCCTTAGGTTAGTTAAGCTTAAGTAGTTCTACGTTCTACGGGACTGATGACCTCAGATGTTAAGTCCCATAGTGCTCAGAGCCATTTGAACCCCTTTTCTGTAATTCCTTCTCAAAAGCAATGGTTTAAAAACCACTTGTTCAGCCATTACTTCACTAATGCTCGTCAATCCAAGACAGTTACTGGATAGGATTAACAGGGGAGATAAGATGCAAAGAGGAGTAAGGCTTTCAATCACAGGTTCATTATAAAGCGTGAAAGCTATACAGGGACGCTTTCAAACTTCTGTGGCGAACGCTACAGTAGTCATTGTACATGGTGAAGAAGTTTACTGTTGAAATTGCAAGAGTGTATGGTCCAAGAAGAGTTGGCGAAATATTAAGTCCTTCTCTACACAACTAACAACATAACGATGACGGCAAAAACACAGGAATTAGAGCTCATGCGGAGGCCTAACGGTAGTTTGTAACAAAAGTACACAAAACGCTACATTTAAATTAATGATTTCAATTTTTCTTTTCTGTAATAATGTTGTTATCATGATTTCAAATATTTATGTAATCGTTATCTGCTGTAAGACTATTTATTTCCGAGCGGTTCTAGGCACGTCAATCCAGAACCACGTGGCTGCTACTGTCGCAGGTTCGAATCCTCTCTCGGGCATGGATGTGTGTGATGTCCTTCGGTTGGTAATTTTTAAATAGTTCTAAATTTAGGGGACTGATGACCTCAGCTGTTAAGTCCCATAGTGCTTAGAGCCATTTGAACCATTTTTTGAACTATTTACTTTGAAAAGCCTGATTGTGAATGTAGTGTTACCACTGGTATCTTGCACAGTTTAGGCAGACCAACTTTTCATTTATGTAGTGGACATGAGAGAAACAGTGTAGAGACATATGAGAAGCACTTATCTTGGGGGAGGTTGGCAAGGAGCGCTAATTAGGCGAAACACAAGATACAAGAGTGGGGCAGGAACACTTGAACTGAGCAGCCGTGTAAAGCGATGCTATGTGCACCAAAGCGATTGTGGTGGACGTGAGACAAAATCTCCACAGAAAAACAGTACTTGGAAGGCTGTAGCCACTTTCAAACTAATACATTATCACTAACTGTGTCTGTGTGTGAGTAACTCGCTAAATCTACAAGTTATTTCAACTCGACAGAAAGCTTACGAAAACCTGCTACACATCAATGCAGCCGGTACTAATCATTTATGAACTTGAGACACAAGATGTGTGTATGGTTCCTTGCCTTTTCTTTCACTGGTCTGAGAAACCTCCAATTTTGACAGACAGTAAATAGTCCAACGATTATGGTAAGAGTAATAATTGCTTCACTGCACTTCAGTACGTTTGCTAAGTACAATTGTGAATCACTATCAAACTGATATATTGACATACGTGATTAGTCAGTCAGTCAGTCAGCAGTTGCCGGCCGATAAACAGCAGCAACAGGGAAGTAAGCGATTCTGTGACATTTAACGAGGCTCTACCCGGAGCGAATTATATATTTTCATCTGTGTGCTTTGGTAGTTTAGTTTCTGAATCTCGTGGTGTTAATTTAATATTTAATAGAACAGTTCTCGTGTTTCCGTTTGTGTCGGAAAGTAAACCGATTTTGTGATATTTTACAAGTACCTAACCAAGAGCGAATTATTGAGAGGTTTGGTAGTTTAGTTTTTTAATCTCTGCGTATTAATGTAATTTATTAGACACATTTCTTGCGTTTTCCTCAGTGTCTACCGTAGGGTTATGTAGTTCATGTCGAGAGTCGCTTATCTGTCTGTTTAGAGTAGTTTTCAACTGTCTTTCGTATGGATAAGGCTGTGATGGCTGTTTGCGGATGAGCTGAGTTGGCGACACGTTGGTCTCATCTCCAGGCTTTGATGCCTTTGGTTCACAGCTTGAGGCTGCAGTGGATGGATATGACTCTTGTGGGCCGGCCTTGGCGACCTGAAGGACGTTCAGTACGACCCACGAGAACACCGATAGGTTGTACCGATGGCCAGCTCAATTCCTGCTCGCATTGGAGTTGACTGCTCACATGTGGTCGAGTAGGAGGCTTCCTTGTGGCATGGCGGGCTGTGAAAGATTTCCTGGGGGTGGGGAGGTGGGGGGGTAGGGGTGGTGGGGGAATGTAAGGCCTCCCTGGTTGGTCTGACAGGTTCCAGGAGTTGTCTGTGGATGACACTGTCCTCAGAAAGATAAAGTTCCCAAAGTTCCTTGTCCTGTTACAGACGGAACCTCTCAGCCTGCAAGATACAGGCTGTCACAGAGGGTGAGATTATTGGTGATTGGAAGTTCGAATGTTACGCGCGTTATGGGGCTCCTTATGGACGTGACTGCCAAGGAGGGAAAGGAGGTCAGTGTGCACTCCGAGTGCATACTGGATGGAATCATTCCAGACGTGGAACGGGTTCTTCCAAATGCCATGAAGATCGCAGGGTGCAGCTAACTGCAAGTGGTGGCTCACGTCGGTCCAACGATGTTCGTCACTTTTGGTTGGAACAGATTCTCTCTGGGTTCCAGCGACTGTATCAAGTTGTAAGGGCTGCTAGTCTTGCTTGTGAGATGAAAGCAGAGCTCACCATTTACAGCAGAGTCGACAGGACTGGCTGTGGACCTCTGGTACAGAGCCAAGTGGAGGGTCTGAATCAGAGGCGCAGACGGGTGTGCAACGATGTAGGCTTCAGATTCCAAGACTTGCGCCATATGGTGGTGGGATTTCAGGTTCCGATAAATACGTGTAGGTCAGGAGTCCATTACACGCAGGAGGCGGCTACACCTGTAACAGGGTCTGAATGGCATGAAATGGGCGGTATTTTGAGTTAGACAGTCTCACGAAAACATAAAAAGGGCTTCAGCCTCAATAAGCGCAGGTCGAACACACGACGAACATAGATCTATGAACCATGGACATACAAGAGCTAGTGTTGTAGCTGTGTAGGGAATCCACGAGAGGTCCAAGCGCTTATAGAAAGCACTGATGCTCAAAGCTGGCTAAAGCCAGAAATAGGTTCCGCCGAAACTTTTGTGAAGGTCCTAACGGTCTCAGGAACTGTAAACTAAATACAGTTGGCGGTGGCGTGTCTGTTGCTGTCAGAAGTAGATTATCTTGTAGCGATATTGAAGTAGGTAGTTCTTGTGAGCTAGAATGGGTAGACGCCATTCTTGGCAATAGGAGTAGCTTAGTAATTGGATCCTTTCATTGCCCTTCCAACTCAGATTATATATTTTCTGAAGGTTCAAAGATAACTTGTGCCCAGTTTCAAACAGGTACCCCCCTGTTACAATTACAGTTCGTGGTGACTTCAACCTACCCTCGATATGTTGGCGAAAATTCATGTTTAAATCCAGAGGTACACTTAAAACATAATCCGAAATCGTACGAAACGCGTTCTCTGAAAATTATTTTCAGCAATTAGGTCATGAGTCCACTCTGATAGTAAACAGCTGTGAAAAAACAATTGACCTCTTAGCAACAAATATACCTGAGCTAACAACGAGCATTAAAGTGGACACAGGGATTAGTGAACACAGTGTGTCGTAGTGAGACTGATTACTGTAACACCCAAATCCATTAAAAATAAACGAAAAATATATGTATTCAAAAAGCAAATAAAAATTCGCTTAAGTCCTTTCTGAGAGACAATCTCATCTTCTTACAAACTAACAATTTAAACTGTAGACCAGAGGTGGTTTGAATGCAAAGAAATAGTAACAGTAGCAATTGGGAGATTTATACCAAATAAATTAACTAACGATGGAGCTGATTGCCCATGATACTAGTACACAAACCAGGTCAGAACACAGTTGCACAAACAAAAAGCGTGGCAAATGTAAACTAGAGCAAAACCCCAAAGATTAGTGATCTTCTATATATGCTCGAAATTTAGCGCAGACTTCAATGCGGGACTCTTGTAATAGTTTCCACAATGAAACTTAGTCTCGAAACCTGACGGGATATCCAAGAAGATTCTGCTTGTATGTAAAACATGCTAGCGGCAAGACACAATCAATGCGTTCTCTGCACGATAGCAATGGAAATAATATCAGTGACAGTACTTCTAAAGAGAGTTACTAAACACAGTCTTCCGCAATTGCTTCACCAAAGAAGACGAAGTAAATATTCCAGAACTAGAATCAAGAATAGCAGCCATCATGAGTAACTTAGGAACAGATATCCTCGAATTCGTGGAGCAACTTAAATCTCTTAATAAAAGCAAGCCTTCCGGTCAAGACTGTATATCAATTAGGTTCCTTTCGGAGTTTTTTTTTTTTTGGTCATCAGTCTACTGACTGGTTTGATGCGGCCCGCCACGAATTCCTTTCCTGTGCTAACCTCTTCATCTCAGAGTAGCACTTGCTACCTACATCCTCAATTATTTGCTTGACGTATTCCAATCTCTGTCTTCCTCTACAGTTTTTGCCCTCTACAGCTCCGTCTAGTACCATGGAAGTCATTCCCTCATGTCTTAGCAGATGTCCTATCATCCTGTCCTTTCTCATTATCAGTGTTTTCCACATATTCCACTCCTCTCCGATTCTGCGTAGAACCTCCTCATTCCTTACCTTATCAGTCCACCTAACTTTCAACATTCGTCTATAGCACCACATCTCAAATGCTTCGATTCTCTTCTGTTCCGGTTTTCCCAGACGTACATCCTCAGAAATTCCTTCCTCAAATTAATGCCGGTATTTGATATTAGTAGACTTCTCTTGGCCAGAAATGCCTTTTTTGCCATAGCGAGTCTGCTTTTGATGTCCTCCTTGCTCCGTCCGTCATTGGTTATTTTACTGCCTAGGTAGCAGAATTCCTTAACTTCATTGACTTCGTGACCATCAATCCGGATGTTAAGTTTCTCGCTGTTCGCATTTCTACTACTTCTCATTACCTTCGTCTTTCTCCGATTTACTCTCAAACCATACTGTGTACTCATTAGACTGTTTATTCCGTTCAGCAGATCATTTAATTCTTCCTCACTTTCACTCAGGATAGCAATGTCATCAGCGAATCCTATCATTGATATCCTTTCACCTTGTATTTTTATTCCACTCCTGAACCTTTCTTTTATTTCCATCATTGCTTCCTTGATGTACAGATTGAAGAGTAGGGGCGAAAGGCTACAGCCTTGTCTTACACCCTTCTTAATGCGAGCACTTCGTTCTTGATCGTCCA
Source organism: Schistocerca piceifrons (assembly GCF_021461385.2). Classification (NCBI taxonomy): domain Eukaryota; kingdom Metazoa; phylum Arthropoda; class Insecta; order Orthoptera; family Acrididae; genus Schistocerca; species Schistocerca piceifrons. The sequence goes on along the minus strand of NC_060141.1, from coordinate 203,296,349 downwards.
CTCTTATTATTCCCTCTTGGTTGTTCTACATATTGCATATGACCCATCTCTCCCCATAGCTTACCCCTACTTTTTTCAGAATCTCGAACAGCTTGCACCATTTTATATTGTCGAACGCTTTTTCCAGGTCGACAAATCCTATGAACGTGTCTTGATTTTTCTTTAGCCTTGCTTCCATTATTAGCCGTAACGTCAGAATTGCCTTTACTTTTCCTAAAGCCAAACTGGTCGTCACCTAGCGCACTCTCCATTTTCTTTTCCATTCTTCTGTATATTATTCTTCTAAGCAGCTTCGATACATGAGCTGTTAAGCTGATTGTGCGATAATTCTCGCACTTGTCAGCTCTTGCCGTCTTCGGAATTGTGTGGATGATGCTTTTCCGAAAGTCAGATGGTATGTCGCCAGACTCATATATTCTACACACCAACGTGAACAGTCGTTTTGTTGCCACTTCCCCCAATGATTTTAGAAATACTGATGGAATGTTATCTATCCCTTCTGCCTTATTTGACCGTAAGTCCTCCAAAGCTCTTTTAAATTCCGATTCTAATACTGGATCCCCTATCTCTTCTAAATCGACTAATGTTTCTTCTTCTATCACATCAGACAAATCTTCACCCTCATAGAGGCTTTCAATGTTTTCTTTCCACCTATCTGCTCTCTCCTCTGCATTTAACAGTGGAATTCCCGTTACACTCTTAATGTTACCACCGTTGCTTTTAATGCCACCAAAGGTTGGTTTGACTTTTCTGTAGGCTGAGTCTGTCCTTCCGACAATCATATCTTTTTCGATGTCTTCACATTTTTCCTGCAGCCATTTCGTCTTAGCTTCCCTGCACTTCCTATTTATTTCATTGCTCAGCGACTTGTATTTCTGCATTCCTGATTTTCCCGGAACATGTTTGTACTTCCTCCTTTCATCAATCAACTGAAGTATTTCTTCTGTTACCCATGGTTTCTTCGCAGATACCTTCCCAACTTCTGTGATGGGCCTTCTTAGAGATGTCCATTCCTCTTCAACTGTACTGCCTACTGCGCTATTCCTTATTGCTGTATCTATAGCGTTAGAGACCTTCAAACGTATCTCGTCATTCCTTAGTACTTCCGTATCCCACTTCATACCCCTTTCGGAGTATGATGATGAAACAGCTCAATACTCGTACAACCGCTCGCTCGACGAAAGTTCGGTACCGAGAGACTGAAAAGTTGTACGGATAGCTCCACTATTCAAGAAAGTAACATGAGTAATCCACTAAATTACAGACCCATGTCATTAACATCGATATGTTGCAGGAATCTGGAACATATATCGTGTTCTAACATTATGAATTACCTTGAAGAGAACGGTCTATTGACACATAGTGAACACTGATTTAGAAAACTCCTTACTCACACGAAGTGATGAATGCTATCGACAAGGCAATCCGAAATCCCTGACGAGACCGGGTATAAAAATTTTTTATTTGCTCCACTAAATGAACAGAATTCTCATAAAATTAACAGAGAGCAACGTTCTATAAAATCTATGCAAAAATAAGTAAATTGACGCTAACACTGTGGGGAGGGTGTACTACAAGGCGTGTCCAGAAATTAAGCTCTGATCGGTCGTGAAATGAAAACCACAATGAAAATCTGATAAAGGTATGCACAGATGTGTGGCTCGGTGTCTCTTGGGCCCGTCGATCGCCACGTTGGCCTTTGCACTACTCAGCGCACGTTGAGTACGTAAAGATGCCTAGAAGATAGTGTTTCCGGCCAAATACAGTGTGTTTCAGAAGTGAGGGCCAATATTCAAGCCTATGTCAGGAATAATTATTCGAAACAAAAAAGTTAAATAAACATAGGGTCTAAAACGCATACCTTAAGAGCTATGAGCAATTCTTGATCTTCGATTCTATGAAACAAATCTCATCTACTGCAAGCTCTTTGCTTTCCATATTTTGGGAACCAGTAAACATGTGCCCTAAATCGCATAATTTAAGAGTTATGAGCACTTGTTCATCTTCGCTATTTTCAAACACAATTCTTCTAAAGAACAAGTGCTCATAAATAACTTTTAAGGTATGCATTGTCAAGAAGACGTTTACAGGACATTTTTTCTTGTTTTGGTCCGTACTACCACTTCCCAAAACATGGAAAGCATTGCGATGGTAGTAGAAGAGATTTGTTTAACAGTATCGAAGGTCAAGGATTGCTCAAAGCTCTTAACGTATGCGTTATAGACCCTATGTTTACCTGACGTTTTGTTTCGAATGATCATTCCTGTTATATCCCTGAATGTTGACCACCAGTTCTGAAACACCCTGTATAGATACCTGTCGGGAGACGTGGCTCCCTCTTTCATCTTTTCTCACATGAACCGCTGGCTGTGCAGACAATGGGCTTCAGGGCCAGCGTGGAGAATTTGCGAAAGAACAGGCAGTCGCCTTGTTTGACGAGGGCATTCGAAAGTTGGCACAACGCAGTGATAAATGTCTAAGTCGGAGCAGCGACTGTGTAGAGAAGTATCTGTAAGGAGTAGCCAACTATTGCAAATAAAACATTTCTGATTGTCGTTGTGGTTTGCATGTCGCGGCCGATCAGAGATTACTTTCTGGACAACGCTTGTACATTGTATGGAAGAGTTCCTCGTCTGGGCAGCTCCTGAATTCAAAGTAAAGGAGAAAAAGAAATTACAGTCAATTAGGTGACACAAGTTGTAAACCAAAAATAACATGCAAGATTCCTAGAAAAGGGATTGCGCTATCGAAATTGCGACATTTACATTTCCCGAAACTCAACTAACGTGGCAACGATCAACATCATTTCCACGAAACTTAATTCACATCCGTCAACTGGAGAATGTTAAAAAAAACTGCACTTGGAGGGGGCAACTGAACACTGTTGACACTGTGACGAATCAGAATATCGCTTGTTTCACATAAAAACCGGGGGACGCAAGGAAAACATCCTACTACTCAACTAGAGGTTGGTACTGGAGTGAAGAAGTGTCCCACCGACTGATCAACCTCTTAGCGACAAACACGCTGGCACGGGCGACTCACTTAATGGGATACGGCAAAGTTATGGAGCGGAAGTAACCGACTTTCTGAAACTACTCTGGTTGTGAAACAGCGGCCTCCTCTTTGGCGAGTCTAAAGACAGGGCAAAATATCATGCTCAGTTATTCGCTGGAGATAGCAATGGTGGTTTGCCCCCAGGGAGGGCAGACGCCGGCTCTCACCAAAAACCATGTCCAGTTCACCGAAATCTACTGAAGTCCCCTGGAACACTACCCCTTTCTGTTGCGATTCATTGACAGCTTTATGGCGCACCTTCCCATCAAGAAATACACTAAATTTTTCTCCTTAACAAACATGCCCACTACTCTCAATGCAACAACCGCTAAATAATGGCAGAAAATGATGCAATGTTGCATAGAGATATTTGGCAGTCAGGTGGGTACTAAAAGACAAGATAACCATGCATTACGTACATATAACATTCCACACCTACGTCTAGATAGCTACTCTGTATGTCACACTTACGTGCCTGGCAAAGTGTTCATCGAACCACCTGCACAGCAGTCCTCTATTATTCAGCTATAGAACAGCCCACGGGAAAAAACGAATGTATATATCTTTCCGTGTGAGCTCTGATTTCTCTTATTTTATTGTGTTGATCGTTTCTCCCTATGTATATCGGCGTCAACAAAATGTTTTCGTATTCGGAGAAAGCTTCTTGAGAAGATCGCGCAGCAACGAGAAACGCCTCTGTTTCATTTATGTCCATCCCAAAGCCTGTGTCATGCCCGTGACACTCCTCCCCTATTTGTCAATGATACATAACATGCTGCTCTTCTTTGAACATTCTCAACGTACTCCGTTAATCCTATCTGGTAACGATCCCACTCCGTACAATAGTACTCCAAGAGGACGGACAAGCGTAGTGTAGGCAGTCTCATTAGTAGATGTGTTGCATCTTCTAAAAGAGTTATGCCAATAAAAAGCAGTCTAATGTTCCCCTTCCACACAACGTTTTCTGTGTGTTCTTTGTATGTAAAGTTGTTCGTAAGTGCAATTTCTAGGTATTTAGTTGAATTTACGGCTTTTAGATTTGATTGACTGATTGTGTAACCGACGTTTAACGGATTACTGTTAGCATTCATGTGAATGACCTCACGCTTTTCGTTATTTAGGGTCAGTTACTAATTTTCATATCAGACAGATATCTTTCCTAAATTTGTTTGCAAGTTTTTTGATATTCTGATGACTTTAGTGGACGATAACCGACAGCATCACCTCCAAACAACGTAAGACAGCTTCTCACATTGTCTCCTAACTCGTTTACATAGATAAGGAACAGCAGAGTGCCTATAACACCACATTGGGGAAAGCTACAAATCACTTCTATTTTTCTTGACGACTGTCTGTCACTTACTGAGAACTGTGTCCTCTCTGACAGGAAATCACGAATCCAGTCGCATAACTGAGGCTATATTCCATAAGCACGCATTTCGATTACAAGCCGCTTGTGAGGGACCGAGTCAAGAAAATTTTGGAAATATAGAAACACGAGCTGATTGTGCGCTCAGAACTGGAAAGTACGACGTGATGCGATCGACGGGCGTACTAGAGACAGTGCCCAACACATATGTGCAAAGCTTCATCGGATTTTAATTGAGGTTTCCAATTCGCGACCGTTAGAAACTTACCGACATGGTAAGCGCTACGGTCTACGCCGCCTCTTGTAATGAATCTCTGGAACTCCCATAGATAGTTGACACTCCCATATCGTCTTCTTGAGGTTTTACCGTGAGTACACTTGAAAATTTATCTTTTCAATACTTTTTCATGTGAAATATTTCCCCGTATGTAACCGGGTTATCTCCGGCGACAGATCGGAATTTTACCGAGGTTAGTGGCTCTCATAATGGAAAGGCTGATTCTAATGCCACTTACGTTTTGAAGACTTAGTTACTATGATATTCACCCTATTTCTTGTCTGTAACCATCCCACTACATACATGAAGTTGTGACTGAAACATCTGCACTTCGACGAGAACCCCTAACCGGCCGTCGTCTCGGTGGCAGAACATTTCTCTTGAGGTACGAAACTGTTTATTTGAAGGCATGAAGGAAGCAATGATTATAAAATCCGGCAAATTCAGACGGATATCTTTGTCATTCCATCAGTAGAATTTCGCAAATTCTGCCATTAGCTTGAATTTATAAGATTTTACGAAACAAATCTAACTCAAACAGTTCTCAAACTAAACTCTACGAGTTGTTACAGAGACTAGTTTGATGTTGCCCTTCATGCTACCCTACCTTGTGCAAGCTTCTTCATCTCCGAATAGCTACTGCAACCTACATCCTCCTGAATCTTCTTAACGTATTCACCTCTTCGTCTCCCTCTACGATTTGTACGCCGCACACTTGCCTCCAGTGCTAAACTGGTGACCCGTTGATGACTCAGGAAGTGTACTACCAACCGAGCCCTTTCTTTAGGTAAGTTGTGCAACAAACTTCTCTTCTTCCCAGTTCTATCCAGTGTCTCCCCATTAGTTATATTATCTACCCATTCGATCTTAAGCATTCTTCTGTAGCATCACATTTCAAAAGCTTGTATCCTCATCTTGCCTAAATTGTTTATCGTTCATGATTCTCTACCGTAAATGGGTACACTCCAAAAAATACCTTCAGAAAATACTTCATCACACTTAAATTTATATTCGGTGTTAACAAATTTCTCTTCTTAAGAAACGCTTTTGTTGCCATTGACAGCCTACGTTATATCTCCTCTCTGCTTCGGTCGTTATCAGTTATTTTTCTGCCCAAATAGCAAAACTCATCTACTACTTTCAGTGTCAGGTTTCCTAATGTAATTTTTCACCATCACTTGGTTTAATTTGACCACCTTCCATTATTCCTGTTTTGGTGTAGTTGATGTTTATCTTACATCATCCGTTCAGCACTCTGTCCAATCGGTTCAACTGCTTTTCCGATTCCTTTGTTGTGTCTCATAGAATGACAATGTCATCGGCTAACCTCAAAGTTTTGATTTCTTCTCTTTGAACTTTACATCCTACTCCAATTTTTTCTTTGTTTGCCTTTCCTGCTTGCTCAATGTGCAGACTGAATGACAATGGGGATAGACTACAAATCTGTCTCACTCCCTTCTCAATCACTGCTTCCCTTTCATGCCCCTCGACTTTTGTAACTGCTGTCTGGTTTCTGTACCTGTGGTAAATAGCCTTTCGCTCCCGGTAATTTACCCCTGATACATCCAGAATTTCCAAGGGGATGTTAAAGTCAACATTATCAAAAGCTTTTTCTTAGTCTACAAATGCTACAAACGTGATTTGCCTCTCCTTACTCTTTCTGAGATAAGTCGAAGGGTCAGTATAGCCTCGCGTGTTCCTACATTTTTCCATAATCCAAAGTGATCTTCCCCGAAGTCAGCTTCAACGAGCTTTTCCATTCTTCTGTAAGGAATTTCAGTTACTGCTTTACTTCGGTCAAATTCTTCACGCAGTATCTCCCATCTGATGGTCATCTACGTCCTCTTTCATTTCGATAATATTGCCTTCAAGCTCATCTCGCTTGCATAGATTCTGTATATATGATTTCCACTTTCCAGCTTTTCCTTCTTTACTTGCGGCTTGTTTACCATCTGTGCTCTCGATATTCAAACAGCTACTTCTCTTTTCTCCAAAGGCCTCTCTATTTTTCCTGTAGGCAGTATCTCTCATGCCCGTCATGAAACATGCTTATGCACCGTACATTTGCCCTCCAGCCCCTCCTGTTGAGCTGTTTTGCTCTCCATGTTAACATCATTTTTTAGACATTTGTATTCCATTTCGCCTGCTTAATTTGCTGCATTTTTGTAATTTCTCCATTCATCAGTTAAATTCGATACTCCTTTGTTATCAAAGGAGTTCTACTAAGTCTTGTCTTTTTACCTATTGATCTTCTGCTACCTTCATTATTTCATATGTTAAAGCTACTGATTCGTCTTTTACTGCATTCGCTTTCTCTGAGTTAATCAACCGCTGCCTAATTTCCATCTAAAACTCTCAGTAACCTCTCGTTCTTTCAACTGTGGAAATTTCCACTGCTTTCCCTGTTCGAATTTGGTCCTTTACACTTCATTGCAAACAAGACAACGATGTTTCTGCGGTTTGCTAACTCCCACCCTATTAGATAAGTGGCTGACACCTCCTGAGAATTTTGCAGATTGGCTGACTAATGCCCCCACTCAGTGAAGTCGCCCTGGTAACATGGCGGCTAACGCACATTCCTAAGAAGTTGTCTTTGTCGGCATGGTGAGTGAGATGTGCTGTTGCACGCTCGTCTAGCGCACGTTCATTTCGTTTAGGATCCGGTAGTTAATTCGTAGTTCAATGTAGGTGATCATTTCAGTATTTAAATTCAACCACCAGAAGAATAGACGTTCTTTGGTGATATATGAAGCCATGATTCTTTCTAAAACCTGTTGCTATTCTCTGTTTTATAAATATGAGTGTGATCTCATGGATCAAACTATCATCCTAACAATTATGAGACGGTTCGCTGCTGAGTAGATCGAATACCGGGATCGACATCCTAATGTGCGTGTGACTATTTTTGCCATTTCTCTACGTTTTTGGCTGAAGGAACTTAAGGTGATGGACCATCCACAACAGCAACATACCGTCGTATTCTACACGCGTAGTTTATTGATCGTTACGAATGCTTGCAAGTCAAGGAAGATATTGATAGTTGCCATTTGTCTGAATTACTCAAATTTTCGCAGCATGGGAGACTTCTGGCAGTTCATTGGTTCACCTGTGATGATCCTGCTTATTAGTCTACGTATCCTGAAAAACCATCCCACTTTAAGGAAACATATCAATAAGTTCGTTCTGCTTTTGGTATGTGATGAGCAAGTTAAGAAAGGGGAGCCTATAATCTAGAAAAATTTTTAATTTCATGCGACGTAACTCGGTTTTCTTTTCTCTTCAAGTGCAGCTCGGCTATCTTCCTAAATATACTGTTAGAGCGCTACCAACAGTAAATCCTGCTTGAGAAGTGATCATGGGAAGTTTGGTATAATCCTTTCTCTGCACCGCTGTATTGAGATAGTGAGATATACTTTCGTTGCGCACCAGATACAATTTTATGGTCCAAATTCCTTTAACGATTTCTCACGACACTTCAGTCAATGAAAGCAGTATATAGAGAGCCCTTGCTTACTCTAACAGTTCAAAGTAAAACAGGAAAGTAGGACAACTATCAATTTAAATTTAGTAAAATAACATTGGTTCAAATGGCTCTGAGTACTATGGGACTTAACTTCTGAGGTCATCAGTCCCCTAGAACCTAGAACTACTTAAACCTAACTAACCTAAGGACATCACATACATCCATGCCCGAGGCAGGATTCGAACCTGCGACCGTAGCGGTCGCGCGGCTCCAGACTGTAGCGCCTAGGACCGCTCGGCCACTCCGGCCGGCCAAAATAACATTCCAGACTTGGTGTGTTGCTTATGCCGGACTACTGCTACCGATTTTTTTTTTGCTTAGATATAGCACTGAATACGCCTTGTCTGAAGAAAATTACAATCAAATATCGAAACAATTCGGTCAGGTACAACAGGTAGTGTTGCAAGTATTCCTTCCCAACCTCTGCTCACGAATATGGAAGTAAGGGGCGAAACGGTTATAGTTACACAAGTGTTCAGCGCCAGCACCGTGTGGTGGCATTGATAGTAGACATTAGACATTTAGAAGAAATTAGATTGAATAAATCAAATCTTAATATTTTATCCTAAATGAAGCTAATTCGTTACGAAGGAAAGGGGAGCGGGCAATAAAAAGATCGCTGGCATCACGATTTTGGGCCAGCACGGTAGGTCAGCGTGTTGGGAACTAAAAAAACTGAGTGAAATTTTCGTCAATGGTGTGATGCGACATCCGCACGGGAATGATGACGAATTAACGAGAAAAAAAAACAGATGAATATAATGACACAAAAAGTCTGATATCATTGCCTCAGTAGCAAGCTGAACATAATTAAATGTTTCACTACAATATATTTTGTTGCACTCAGATTTCTGTTACACCCGCATCCCCGTCACATCCATATTTCTGTCAGAGCTACGCTTGCATCTGAATAAAAATAAAATATTTTTACGTATTAGGTTGAGTCATTCTGATACACTAAAAGAGTCATAAAATCGATATTTTCTGATTCGGTGAAACGTCAGTTTTATCCCAGCGAAGTGAAGTTGAATCATGTCATTGAAACCTGAACACTTATACTAGGTTTGTTTTATCTATTACTTCATTCCATTAAAGTCGTTTCTGGACATACGATTATAACTGACACTACGAACGAACCGATTACGGTGTCATGAAGCGGAGCACCAGATAATGTGAGCCATTTGATTGAAACGTACAGTAATGCTGAGGCTGTGTGTGGAACACTCCATACAAAGCTGAGCTATACACCAGATTCAACAGACTACACCAGTATTGCTTAACGCTGTCCTGTAATTTGTTTTTTCCATAACAAACTGGCAGTTATTTATGTTCATATGTTTCACTTCTGCACTTTGTTACAGTTACTCTGTATATCGATATTTACTCATTCTGAGAGACAAATCTTTTTGATCTGAGAACTTTAGAGAATTTTTTACGTAAATAATGCGGTTAAGGTACACTTTGTCTTTGTCAATAGATAATGGGCCCTACCGTCTTCATATATGTATGACTTTGTACAATACTATCATTGTACGAGGGTTGTTCAGGAAGTAAGGAACCGCATTTTTTTTCTTCAAGAATTCTTTATTGAACATAATGAGAATTACAAACACGAAAGAATGTTGTTTTATCTACACACCCTATTTTTCGACGTTATGTCCATCCCGTTTTATGGCCTCCAGCGCGAAACAAGGGCGTGTGTGCCCTCTCGGTATCAATCCCTGTCCTGCTGGCGGCGCCAGTGCTTCTCTGTGTGAATCACCTCCTCATTGTCCTCAAAATGTCTTCCACGAATGGCATCTTTTACTGGCGGAAATAAGTGGAAGTCCGAGGGGGCTAGGTGAGGTGTGTCAGATGTGACAACCGTGGATAGTCTCTGCGACTGCTGCAAATCGTAGAGCTCCGCCGAGCCGCCTTCTGATGACATCATCCTCCGTGCCCAGCGACTAACAGTACTTTTGTAGACAGCTGATGATCCATAGACTTTGCACAAGCATTTTTGAATATTACACACAGTTTGTTTCTCTGCAGTGAGAAATTCAATGATGGCACGATGCTTATAACGCACATGACCTACATACGCCATTTTGAAACCGTCCTGCAGCTACGCTATCTGTCTGAAGTGACCGAAACTTGACGCGTTCATTGAGGAGACTTCAAATAATACATACGTAACGCCTCGCATACGAGAGTTGTTTTCGGCTGAGAAAAAAAATGCGGTAGATTAGGTTCTGGGAAACACTCGTATTTGTCAATTAGTAACGGGTTTATGTGTTTCTAGACCGACATAATTTATAATCAATTTATGGTTTGAGCATGTCAGGCATGCCGTTTGTGTAGACGTGCAGAATATATGGCAGTGATGACGGCTGCTATGCCCAAACACCAGTCGAGTAAACAAATGTATCTGAAATGCTACTCAGCTCACAGTATACGATAAGTTGTCATTCTTCAAATCTACCTGTGATTCGTGCGAATTATAGCCAACTGTTCAGATAATTCATTTTTGGAGAAATACTTTCTATCCATATAAAAATTAAGTAACTCCGCTGTACAGTAATAATTAGTTTACTAAATCTGTGAACTGTTAAATTTCCGAATTACATTTTATCTGCGAAATATTGCACCACAGTGACATTAACAAAGGGTACTAATGTTTGTCACTAATTAAGTAAAAGTTTTGTTGAAAGTGTGTAGACGAACTTTCTCATTTTTGATATCTTATATGTGTTATCGGTTAAGAGTTATGACCCTACGTAAGAAAATAATCTGTCCGAGACATCCACAATGTAGTCGACGAAGAAATCAAAATTTACTATAAAAGTTGTTCGGAACCTACAAAATTTTATTTCTTTTTTGTGTCCCAACTGGTATTCAAAAGTCCGATTGCCAGGTTATGAAATTAAAATGATTCAGTAAACAACAGAGTTCGCTAACGTATTATGGGTGTCTGCAAGCATTATAAAAATAAAAGCCACATCGTGTAACGCAGCTGGTACGGCGTGGGGCAGTGTTTTTACGACGCAGCCTTTGCTCAATGTGCGATCGTAATGGCTGACTTGAATAATTCCATGGAGCCGTGTAGGCTATAGTTGTAACCTAAGGAATTCCTCTGCACTGCTGCAGCTGATACTGTTCGCTGTCGCCGACCCTTGATTGCTCTCGGACAACGACCGACAGCAAGGAGAATCACGCAGCCCCACGGAGCTGCGGGCGACCGCAACTCGCAATCACAGTCGTAGCGGCTGCCGTGTCGTCTGCCAGGAGTCGTTCGCACCCAGGGACGCCCTCACCGACTACAGCTGTGCCATCGTCGCCGCTTAGGCACGTGAAATCCGACATACGCATTCCGAAACGCAGGAGCTGTGCTAGCTAGGGCATGTAAAATGTGTGAAACGTTTTCCAAATCGTTCCAGCAAAGTGGGAATTGCGTTCATAGATGAAACAATCAGTTTTTGTTTATAACGCATTTTTGTTTATAGCGCATTTTTTCGTTTAACCAGACCACTTAAAACAGCGGAATATAACCGGTTTCTCAAAACAACTGATTTTCGTTTTTTTATTACTTTTATTTCCAATAAGAAAACGTATACATCGAACAAAGGTTCAAATATTCTGAGTCTCAAAAAATTTTACGTCATACTTTTCAATATATGTATAATCAAAATATCAAATGAACTAGGTAAATAAAAAAAAAGTTTGCCAGTCCACGGATCGCTACTTTTTTCGGGACGTAAATGTGAGATTCAATATTATAAAATATCGCCAGATTTTAATTTTTGAACCTTCGCTCAAAAATCATTTATAATAAAGGATCTTACCATTATTTGAGTATTGCGAATAGTCAGTGCTTAAGGGTGAAAACTGCTGTTTGAGAATTCTATTTTCCGTGTTAAGTTTTTCATGCCCAATGTTTCCAAAGGGATAAAGGCACTTTATGTAGACCCTGGTAGCAGATCAGCTCCATTTTGACTTCATTATAAACTGTGAATGTTTCTTTTTTTTTAACTCTTAACTTATCACTGTTGCCATAACCTACTATCATTTTTATTATTTCTTAGATGTGGCACACAAATAAGATTTTACAATTAATAAAATGTTCCCGGCTATTGTGCCGTGGTCGAGTGGATTTCACCTTAGAACCCAATGTTTCGTCCCCATCTCCGAAAGACGTTTTCAAGGGAGATGGTAGCTTCTTTGAATGTCCGATTCACACTCTGGCTCGGTACTGACTACAGCAAATTTCCGCTTCCGCGTGGCGTGACGTCACATGATTTGATGCGCGAGCTCAATTGGCCGTTGTCGACTGCCGTCATCCGCTGTTGCTGTCACCCCATGGTCCATTTCAAACCTTTCTCCTTTCTATTGAAATTCCTGAGATGTTTCACAACCTCTATTGTCTCTCTGTATAACCTTTCATGGCGTCCGCTTATGGCTATCAGTACCTGACTCCTAAGACAAGCCGCGCAGGTTTAGCCGAGCGGTCCAAGGCGCTGCAGTCATGGACTGTACGGATGGTCCCGGCGGAGGTTCGAGTCCTCCCTCGGGCATGGGTGGGTGTGTTTGTCCTTAGGATAATTTAGGTTAAGTAGTGTGTAAGCTTACTGACTGATGACCTTAGAAGTTAACTCCCATAAGATTTCGCGCATTGCTAACAAAATGAACGTGGAGTTCTCCCGGCTGCAAAGCATGTTCCGCAGCAGCTGATAACTCGACAATTGCCCTTGTACTCTACAAGTCATTTTTTCACTGTTGTTTTCGTAGCACCCATGTACAACTCCCCAGGACTAATCGGAATTGAATGAACTCCTACTTTATCCAGCGGTTGGCCAGCATCCTTGGCCGATTTTAGGCAATTTTGTATCTTCCGGATGGGTTTGTAGATTGCATATTGCTCTCTGATATGATTCGTCACAAACACACGTTCTTCACATTCTTTGACGTCTTATTGCTGATTAACTTTCTCATCACTGGACCTAAGTTTGTATCCCATACGCAGCATTTAAATTTTACTTAATAAACAGGATATACGCCAAAATCGAGAATTCGAAGTCATCCTTATATGTTATAAATATGGATGTATACACGATGAATTACCCAAGAATTACACCGCTAATATAGAGGAAATGGAAAGTGACATTCCTGTGCGATTTTCACAGAACGGATTGGACATCTGAGGCTCGTATTGTTAGCCAATCAACAGATCGTAATAACACTTCTTTGTGCAAACATATACCTTTTTAAATGGAACACTGCCTATTGACGTTAACAGACTATATGTAGGTTAGATTAGAATGTCAGTGCTGTTAGGTGTACAATTCTAGTGCGCGTTGTTTACGAGACACCGTATCTTGAAAATTTCCCACAGCGATATTTGTACAACGCCTGTGGCAGCATACACTAAAGAACAACTCCCGTGCATACTCTAGTTATATGGAATGTGACCAGTAAAGAGACAACAGACCATCACAAGTTATGTTCAATATGACCACCGACAGCGGCAATACAAGCTTGCAGTCTGGCGTGGAATGGTTGCTGCACACTTGCTAGCATTTTAGCATCCTTGCAGACAGTGTGTTTCAGTTGTCCGCACAGAAAAAGTCTACAGGCGTAAAATCTGGGGAGCCAGCCAGCTCAGGTACAGGTCCTCTGCATCCAGTCCAACGATTTGGAAATAATTCGTGAAGACATGCTACTGCATGTACTAGACTATGGGCTAGACAGCTGTCGCATGTTCCACTTAGTCTGCAGAGGAACGTCTTCTATCATCCCTCGAAGACGGTCTGTTAGGAGGCTGTGATACTAGCGTTCAGTGTTCCATCTGTGAAAAGCAGGCCTATGAGCTGATGGTTCACTATCCCACGCCACATGTTTACACTCCATGCCGCTGACCTTCCACCCGATGAAGCCAATGGGCTATGTTTCGGCAGTGTACACGGGCATCAGTCGTAAATGTGGTTTCATCAATAAACAAGATACTTGATTCATCTGCAGTATCCTGTCTTAATGCCCATGTTCAGAAGTTAACACGATTATCACAATCATTTCCATGCAGATCTTGATGGAGAGAGGTATGAAAGGGATAGAACTTATGTCTATGAAGAATGCATAGGACACTTGTCTGAGTCATGCCACTTCCTCGTGCGACAGTGTGGGAACTAAGGTGCTGATCTACTGCAACAGCAGAAAGAATATTATTTTCTCCCTCTTCTGTCGTCACTTGTTTCTTTCTGTTAAGTTGTCTAGATGTTTCACTACTACTTTCACGTGACTAGCTGAAGAGGCTGATATATAATTGTCAAAATGGTTAACGTCGTTTGGGACATCTTGCCACTTACACTGTACAAGAATATACTGCAGTCTTTCTAGACTTCCATACACCATGAGAATGTCGGCTTTCTCTGCATTGGTAAGTCCCATTATCCACTCACTGCTTTCAGTTTAGACTACTCACACTAACTGACTAGCAAATCACAATGTATTCAAGGAACACACAAGCACGCTGTAAGTAAACATAAAAGCATGGTACCTAGCTGGTTGAATGACACAAACAACTGTCGATGTGGAAACTTTTCAAAATACGATATCTCGTAAACGACTCACACTAGAATCCTGCAACAAGCACCAATGACATTCTAAATACGCTAATTTTCTTTTGTTAATGTTAACAGGCATTTTTCCGTTTTAAAAATTGTATATTTGTACAAGAAATACACTTTCTAAGTGTTATTACAATCTGTTTATTGGTTAACAGTACGAGCCCTTCACTATCAATCCATTCTGTGAATACCGTAAATCGTTAGTTCTCCCCACGTCCGAAATATTTGCCGTGCAAGCTTTAGGTGATTCAACAGGTATGTGTGTGTGTGTGTGTGTGTGTGTGTGTGTGTGTATGTGTGTGTGTGTGTGCTCCACATCGCCTAAACCACTGGATCGATTTTAACTGAACTGTAAGGGAGCAATCGATGACTGGGATAATTACGACTTACCGACCGTCGTTAACGAGATATGACGTCATAAACACTGATATGAGTGAAAAAATGCTGCGTCACGTATAAATTTTTAATACATTTATTCTTTACTACTAAGACACTACTACAGCCGAGTCAAATTAAGGAAATCCCTGACACTGGTACCGCATTGTGTGTGTGGGGGGGGGGGGGGGGGTATGACTGTGTGCGTGTGAATTTGTATGGGATCAAATTGCTGAGGTCATCTATCCCTAGACTTACACACTACTTTACCTTATGCTTACGACAGCACACACATCCATGCCCGACGGAGGAACTGCGTAATATAAGGTTATCACAGAACATACACACATCAAAAAAAGTTTTGCATCACCCAGGTTCCCAGAACTCCTGAAGATAACCGATCACTGTGCATATTGTATCACAGACACAGTCTCTTTGACTGTTCAGGGAAGTCACAAAAACCGCCCAAACATGTAACCAATCATGCATGAACAGCGCCTATTAGACGGAGGGGGTCCGACAGCCGATCAGTTCCAGTCATTCCACCATGGAGGAGGTACACGGCTCGTGTTGGCTGTAGTTCAACCATGCCTAGACGGTCAATACCGCAGTTCGACAGAGCCCGCATTGTTACTTTGTACCAGGAAGGGCTCTCAACGAGGGAAGCGTCCAGGAATCTCGAAGTGAACCAAAGCGATGTTGTTCGGAAACGGAGGAGATACAGAGAGACAGGAACTGTCGATGACATGACTCGCTCAGGCTGCCCAAAGGCTACTACTGCAGTGGATGACCGCTACCTACGGATTGTGGATCCGAGGAAGCCTGATAGCAACGCCACCATGTTCAATCACGCTTTTCGTGCAGCCACAGGACATCGTGTTACGACTCAAACTGTCCGCAATAGGCTGCCTGATCCGCAGCTTCACTCCCGACGTCCATGGCGAGGTCCACATTTGCAACCACAACGCCATGCAGCGCGGTACGGATGGGCCCAACGACGTGACGAAAGGACTGCTCAGGATTGACATGACGTTCTCTTCACCGACGAGTGTCGCATATGCCTGCAACCAGACAATCGTCGGAGACGTGTTTGGAGGCAACCCGGTCAGACTGAGCGCCTTAGACACATTGCCTAGCGTGTCCAGCAAGGTGGAGCTACCCTGCTGTTTTGAGGTGGCGATGTACGCCGCTGGTGGTCATGGAAGGCGCCGTAACGGCTGTGCGATACGTGAATGCCATCCTCCGACCGACAGTGCAACCATATCGGCAGCATATTGGCGAGGCATTCATCTTCATGGAGGACGATTCGCGCCCCCATCGTGCACATCTTGTGAATGACTTCCTTCAGGACAACGACATCGCTCGACTGGAGTGGGCAACATGTTCTCCAGACATGAACCCTATCGCACATGCCTGGGATAGATTGAAAAAGGCTGTTTATGGACGACGTGAGCTATCAACCAGTCTGAGGGATCTACGCCGAATCGCCATGGAGTATTTGGACAGTCTGGACCAACAGTGCCTTGATGAACTTGTGGATAGTATGCCACGATGAATACAAGCATTCATCAATGGAAGAGGACGTGCTACTGGGTGTTAGAGGTACCGGTGTGTACAGTAATCTGGACCACCACCTCTGAAGGTCTCGCTTTATAGTACAACATGCAATATATGGTTTTCATGAGCAATAAAAATGGCGGAAATGATGTTTATGTTGATCTCTGTTCCAAGTTTCAATACAGGTTCCGAAACTTTCGCAACCCAGGTGATGTAAATTTTTTTCTGATATGTGTATTAGGAGGATGGTGAAGTAACTACTGTCCTGAAATCCTTGCAACAAATTTATCTTTCACGATCTGAAGATAGTATACTAAATCGAAACAATTTTTTCCTAACTCCATAATTTCTATGAGATCAAATGCGATTGAACTGTTGATTGAATGAAAGGTGCGAGATCATTTCTTTCGTTACTTCAGTATGAGGCAATGGTGAAAGGCTTCGTGGCTGCTCAGTGCCACCATCAAAAATGGTTTAAATGGCTCTGAGCACTATGGGTCTTACCATCTGAGGTCATCAGTCCCCTAGAACTTGGAACTACTTAAACCTAACGAACCTAAGGACATCAAACACATTCATGCCCGAGGCAGGATTCAAACCTGCAACTCTAGCAGTGCCGTGGTTCCGGACTGAAGCGCCTAGAACCGCTCGGCCACCGTGGCCGGCGTGCCACCATCACATAAATATTTAATTAAATCGATGATGGAATGAAACGTAAATAATGAAATGAGATTCTCTTTACTCTGACAATTATTACTGGATCCCAACACCAGAAAGGTTTTACATAAAATAGTAAGATTAATTTCCATGATGTTCGTGATACCCTAGGTATTATTCCACAGCGCTGATTTGAAAAACATATCAGACGAAAATGGGGGTAAGCTATAGGGAAATACGTGTAATATACAATATGTTCCAAGAGGGAACAATGGAAGTGGAAGACCAAGAACGAAGTGCTCGGATTAAAAAGGGTGTAAAGCAGGGAGTAGTCTTTCGCCCAAATTGTTCCATCTATACATAGAAGGAGCAATGAAATAAATGCAAGAAAGCTTCATTTTGGCATTAAAATTCAGGGTCAAATTATTTCAATGATAAAATTTGCTGATGACTGCTATCCTCAGTGAAAGTGAAGCTGAATTACTTGATCTGTTGAATGGAATAAATAGGTTAATGGGTTTAGGATATGGGCTTAGAGCAAACAGAAGGAGATGGCAGTAATGAGAAACAGCAGAAATGAAAACTGCGAGACACTTAACATCAGGATTGGTGATCACGAAGTAGACGAAGTTAAAGAATTTTGCTACCTAGGCAGCAAAATAACCCATGACCAACGAAGTATGGAGAAATTAAAAAGCAGACTAGCACTGGCAAAAAGTGAATTCCTGGACAAGGGAAGTCTGTTAGTATTAAACAAAAGCCTTAATTTGAGGGTGTACATAGTCGTTCTGTTACAAGGGAAGAAATTTCTGAGAATGTACGTTCCGAGCAAAGCATCATATAGTAGTGAGATACGGACTGTGGGAAAAGAAGAGAACCGAATCGTTTCAGTTTTGGCGACACAGAAGAATCTTTAAAATTAGGTGGATTGGTAACATAAGGAATGAGGAGTTTCTCCTCAGAATTGGCGGGGAAAGAGACATATGGGGAACACTGACGACAAAAGGGGACAGGTTGATAGGACATCTGTTAACATATCAGGGATTAACTTCCACGGTGCTAGAGGGAGCTGAAAGGGGGGGGGGGGGGGGGGAGAGGGAAAGGGTGTAGTGGAAGAAAAAGATTGGAATACATTCAGTAAATAATTGAGGAGGTAGGTTAAAATCGCTGCGCTGAGATGAAAAGGTGGGCACAGGTAAGGAATACGTGGGGCGTCGCATCAAACCAATAAGACGACTGATGATTGAAAAAAAAGAGAGAAAAGCTTTTGGTGAATATAATATCGGCTTGCCTAAGAAATTTTAGTATCCCAGTAATTTTCGTCAAGCTTGTAGCTGTAGAGAAATATAGAGTGGACACACGAAAAACAGCTGTATATGCACTGTATCAAAATTAATGATATACCTCCCAGTATCATTTCGGACCTCCTTTTTCCCGGCGTACTGCAGCAACTCGACGTAACATAGACTCAACAAGTTGTTGGAAGTCCCCTGCGGAAATATTGAGACATAGCTGTGGAAGTGTTGCCGTTTCAGGCTGTTTTGAGCGAACTGATTTTTCCGTTATGTCCCATAAGTGTTCGACTGGATTCGTATTTGGCTATCAGGGTGGCCAAAAGATATGCTCGAATCGTTCATAGTGTGCTTCAAACCAATCGCGAGCCATGGTTGCCCGTTGACATGGCGCACTCATCCATAAAAGTTCCAACGTTGCTTGGAAACATAAATCCCATGAACGGCTGCAAGTGGTTTCCAAGCAGCCGAACATAACCATTTCCAGTCAATGATCAGTTAAGTTGTAATGAGGACCCAGTCTATTCCATGTAAACACAGCCCACACCATCATGGGGCCACCACCAGCTTGCACAGTAAGTTGTTGAGAGCGTGGTCTATAGCTTCGTGGGGTCTGCCACCACATTCGAACCCTGCTTGCTCTCACCAGCTGAAATTGAGAAGCATCTGACCTGGCCACGGTTTTCCAGTCGTCTAAGGTCCAACCGCCATGGTCACGAGCCCAAGAGAGGCACTGCAAGTGGTGTCGTGCTGTTAGCAAAAGGTTCTCGCGTAGGTCACCTGTTGGCATTCCCCATCAACGCCAGATTATACCTCACTATCCTAACGCATACATTCGTTGTACGTCCCACATTGATTTCTGCTGCTATTTCACGCTGTGTTGCTTGTCTGTTAGCACTGACAACTCTAGGCAAACGTCGCTGCTGTCGGTTATTATGTGAAAACCGTCGGGCACTGCGTTGTCTGCAGTGAGAGATAATGCCTGAAATTTGATATTCTCGGCACACTCTTCTCGGAATATTGAATTTATGATGATAGTAACTGTTCTCGAAAGAACAGATACCACTGATGACCGTGCAGCTTCTCTAGAACAAATGATAATTAATTGAAACCCTCAGCTGCCGACTGGTGTTGACAGCTGAAAATGTGTGCCTCGACTGGGACTCGAACCCGGGATCTCCTGCTTACACAGCAGATGCTCTATCCATCTGAGGCACCGAGGACACAGATAAATATCGTAACTGCAGGGACTTATCGCTTGCACGCTTCCCATGAGACCCACATTCCCAACTGTCCACAATCTACATACGAAATGTTCCTAATAGCTTCTTTGCCCATCCACTCATCACGGTAAAAATTTTGTGACAAGTTTTCTCCTCCCTGTATGTCTCCAGGAGACCTGTAGCTCTGCTGGAACAGAACAATACATTAGACGCCAAAGATGGTTCAGACTCCTTCCAAGAAGAAGCCAGGAAAAGCACTCAGTTACTTTTGTGTGGCAGCAGATGTCTGCTTTCCCCCCTCCCCCCATCCACCACTTGTGTCAAAGGGGATTACGATCTACAGGTTCCTTCTAAGAAGGACTATGCCCTTGTTCTCCTCACAAAGGAGCAGCGAAAGTATGCAGTTACCTCAAAAACCCAAATCTGCAGTTACCTCCTCCTTTGTGTGGGAACTGTGGGAACTCATAGTTTTGTCTGAAACACACCATTTTATCTAGATAGCGATCTATCTCAAAGAATAAATATATTTGCAAAAGGCTTCCAGACCACCCACAAGAATGAGAACATAAAGAAGAAGAAGTCAACAGGTCAAAGACGATGGAACACCTGCGCAGTGGAAGGTTCAGCAGGTTCCTGTCTGTAGGACAAAGACTTATAATGTTATTTTTTATTTATTTTTATTTACATGTCAAGTTCCGTAGGACCAAATTGAGGAGGAAATCTCCAAGGTCATGGAACGTGTCAGTACATGAACTTACAACATAAAAGTAATAACAGATAAAAACAAATGTTCATAAACCTGAAAGAAAATCAGTCCATAAGTTTAAGCAAACGCTATCATCAATACAATGAGAATCTACTTAATTTTTCAAGGAACCCCTCGACAGAATAGAAGGAGTGACCCATGAGGAAACTCTTCAGTTTCGATTTGAAAGCACGTGGATTACTGCTAAGATTTTTGAATTCGAGTGGCAGCTTATTGAAAATGGATGCAGCAGTATGCTGCACACCTTCTTGCACAAGAGTTAAGGAAGTCTGATCCAAATGGAGGTTTGATTTCTGCCGAGTATTAACCGAGCGAAAGCTGCTTATTGTTGGAAACAAACTAATATTGGTAACAAGAAACGACAGTAAGGAATATACATATTGAGAGGTCAATGTCAAAATACCCAGACTCGTGGACAGAGGTCGACAAGAGGTTCGTGAACTAACACCACTTGTTGCCCGAACCGCCCGTTTCTGAGCCAAAAATATCCTTCTAGAATGGGAAGAGTTACCCCAAAACATAATACCATACGACATAAGTGAATGAAAATAAGCAAAGTAGACTAATTTACCTGTTGAAGTATCATTCACTTTCGATACCGTTCGAATAGTGAAAATGGCAGTATTAAATCTTTGAACAAGATCCTGAATGTGGGCTCTCCACGACAGCTTACTATCTATCTGAATATCTAGGAATTTGAACTGTTCAGTTTCACTAATCATATGCCCGTTCTGTGAGATTAAAACGTCAAGTTTTGTTGAATTATGTGTTAGAAACTGTAAAAACTGAGTCTTACTGTGATTTAATGTTAGTTTATTTTCTACAAGCCATGAACTGAGGTCATGTACTGTACTACTTGAAACCGGGTCAATGTTGCACACAACATCCTTTACTACCAAGCTAGTGTCACCAGCAAACAGAGATATCTTACAGTTACCCATAATACTAGAGGGCATATCATTTATATAAATAAGAAACAGGAGTGGCCCCAACATTGATCCCTGGGGCATGCCCCACTTGACAGTACCCTACTCAGATCCCACATCACAGCCGTTATCAACATTGTGAATAATGACCTTTTGCTGCCTGTTGCTAAAGTAAGAGGTGAACCAATTGTGAGCTACTCCCCTTATTCCGTAATGGTCCAACTTCTGGAGCAATACTGTGAGATCAACACAGTCAAATGCCTTTGTTAAATAAAAAAATACGCCAAGCGTTCGAAACTTTTTGTTTAGCCCATCCAGTACCTCACAGAGAAACGAGAATATAGCATTTTCAGTTGTCAAACGACTTCTAAAGCCGAACTGTAAATTTGATAGCAAATCGTGTGATATAAAATGATCAATTAACCTTACATTCACAGCCTTTTCGATAACTTTTGCAAACACTGATGGCGTAGAAATAGGTCTAAAATTATCTACATTATCCCTTTCTCCCTTTTTATAAAGCAGCTTTACTACTGAGTACTTTAATCGCTCAGGAAACTGACCATTTCTAAAGGAAAAATTACAAATATGGCTAAATACATGGCTAACATGTGCAGCACAGTACTTTAATATTCTACTAGGCACTCCATCATAACCATGAGAGTCCTTAGTTTTCAGTGATTTAATTATTGACTCAATCTCCCTCTTGTCTGTATCACAGAGGAGTATATCAGACGTCATTCTCGGAAAGGCATTTGCTAAGAAATTTATATGATTTCCTGTAGAAACTAAATTTTTATTTAATTCACCAGCAATTCTCAGAAAATGGTTGTTAAATACTGTACATATATCTGATTTATCAGTAAAAGAAATATTATTACTGCGAACTGACTTTATATCATCAACCTTGTGCTGCTGACCAGACACTTCCTTCACAACTGACCATATGGCTTTAATTTTATCCTGTGAATTAGCTATTCTATTTGCATACCACGTACTTTTTGCCTTGCTAATAACATTTTTAAGCACCTTACAATACTGTTTGTAATGGGCTATCGTAGCTTGATTGTGACTACTTCTAACATTTTAATATAATTCCCGCTTTGTTCTACATGATATCCTTATCCCACTAGTCAGCCAACCGGGCTGTCCATTACTGCTAGTACCCCGTTTAGAATGTTCTAATGGAAAGCAACTCTCAAAGAGCATGAGAAATGTGTTATGAAAAGCATTGTATTTATCATCTATATTATCGGCACTATAAACATCTTGCCACTCTTGTTCCTTGACAAGTTTTGAAAAACTCTCTATTGCTGTTGGATTAACTTTCCTACGTAGTTTGTAATTAAATACGACGTTGGTTTGAGTACAAAAACCTTTTAATGTTAAAATTTGTGCATCATGGTCTGAAAGGCCATTGACCCTTTTACTAACAGAATGCCCATCTAGTAATGAAGAATGAATAAAAGTATCGTCTATGACTGTGCTACTGTTCCCCTACACCCTAGTTGGAAAAAACACAGTTTGCATCAGATCATATGAATTTAGGAGATGTACCAACATCCTTTTTCTAGCACAATCATGTACAAAATTAATATTGAAGTCACCACATATAACTACTTTCTGGTACTTCCTACAAAGTGAATCAAGAACCCTCTGTATCTTAAGCAAAAATGATCAGAAGTCGGAGTTAGGGGACCTATAAACAACAGCAATTAGAAGTTTAGTTTCACTAAATTCAACTAATGCTGCACAACTTTCAAATATCTGTTCAGTGCAGTGTCGTGGTAAGTCTATGTACTCAAATGAAATACTGTTTTTTTACGTACAGAGCCACTCCCCCACCCCGCAAGGAACTCCTTGAGAAACAGCCAGATAATCTGTAGCCTGGTAATGAAAGCGTCTGAATTATCACATTATTTAAGTGGTGCCCTGATATACCAATAATTTCAGAGTTAACATCTATTAGCAGTTCACTAACTTTACCTCTAATACCTCATATTTTGATGAAATATGCTAATTCTTCTCTACTTGGAAACATTACATCCTCTGGAGGTGAGCCCTTAGATAGAGGCACTTCCTTTAAGCATGTATACCTGTCAGCTGACTTCAGCCTAAAAAAGGTGCAGCTCTAACACCAACTACTACAGGAATTTTTCCATGAGTGATACCACTATCACCACCACCACCCCCTACACTGTCACCTATAAGCTTAACCAGCCTCCCCTTCCCATACCTATTGAGGTGCAGGCCATGCCTAGTGAAGCACCATCTACTGATAGACCCAACTGGCACCACTGAGATGTGATCCATGCCCTCCGCCATCACTGCCCTCCCCAGCCCCACATTAACGCGCCGATCATGACGCTGAAACAGTTGCTCGAAATGCACATTAGTGCCACCAGTTTGAATAGCTATCTCAACCAAGTCACCACTGACATATTCCATATCGAGACTGTTGCCTGCTCCACCCACTATCACTACCTGATCCTCTTTCGTAAAATTCTTACATAACTCCGCTATGCTTTCAGTCAAAAATTGGTTCAAATGGCTCTGAGCACTATGAGACTTAACATCTGTGATCATCAGTCCCCTAGAACTTAGAACTACTTAAACCTAACTAACCTAAGGACATCACACACATCCATGCCCGAGGCAGGATTCGAACCTGCGACCATAGCGGTCACGTGGTTCCAAACTGAAGCGTCCAGAACCGCACGGCCACACCGGCCGGCTGCTTTCAGTCACCTGAGCCAATCCTGCACTAGGCTTCACAATGCAGGTGACCTGGTACTCACTCCCCACCACTTCCTGCAACTGCTGGCCCACACCTCTACCGTGGGAACCACCTAGCAGCAGAACCTTCTTTCTGCTAGACTTTGCAGCTAACCTAGGCCTCCTAATTGCTGAGGACTGATGCAAGTTACCTACATCTACAGCTACACGAGGCTCCTCTCCACTCAACTCTGACAGTTGGTCGTATCTATTGCATGTATGCAAAGTAAAACTGTCTGAATACCTCCTCTTCCTAGCTACCTTCTTGCCAACTGCCAGTTCCCATTCCCCACCACCCTTCACCCTCGTCAACCTATCTAGTTCCTCCTTTGCGCATTGTAACTGCACCTGAAGGGCCCAGATCTTACGCTCCTGCTCCTCTATTAACTTGTTTCTACTACAGATTCTACATTCCTCGGAGAGGATCTCGCTATTAAATTTAATGGGGACTGATGACCATAGATGTTAAGTCGCATAGTGCTCAGAGCTATTTGAACCATTTTTATTAAATTTAATAACTGTATTACAGAGCACAAATAAGTTTGTCAGTACTTAGCTTATATCCGCTACAGCTGCAGTGCACGCCGCAAAATGTAAACACACTACTGAGGCACGAGGCTTAGACGAACGACGAAAGCAAACTCACAAATAATAGACCACTTGAGTCAATAACGCAGGAAGAAAGACTGAGATTAATGAAAATCCAGTAATAAGTTAATTTTACGGCAAATATTAAAACAAATAAACTTTAAAATAAGTAAATGAAGTCTAAAGTTTATAAAATATTAACGAGCTATTTCAACAGCAGTGCAGCACACGTGACGTCACACCAAAGAGTTGTCCCATCACATCAAAGAGTTGTGTGATCCATTCATCTGCTGACCTTTACTAACTCGTTGGTCACCATTCCTACATTCCTGTTGGCTAGTACGGAATCAGTGAACCTATATAACCCATGTAAACCTCATCCCCCACCACCAAGTGATCCCCATACTGCTCTCATCTGTGGCTGCATTAGGTTGTCTGTGTGCTTTTCCAGTCTTCGTCTTTTTGCTCTCGTGCTACTTGTCTCTCTTTACTAGTTAGCTATTGCAAGATCAAACGGCCATGCATAGCAAACATCAGACGCTCTAGGCAAGGAGAATTAGCAGGAAAGCACATATATCCATCGATAACTGTGACTTACTTTTCACAATTCTTTCACTAAGAATTTCGTAGTATTGGATACCTGTCTATTGTTTTAGAGTTTAGCCATGAAATAGTGGATTGGCTGGAAGCCGTTGCACTAGCAGTAGCATCAGCATCATAAATATACATTTTATTCCTCCTAGTGCTGTGTGTACCTAATATTTTGATGAGACAGATTCTCTTCATTACAAAAATTTGTTGTCTGTGGAATATTCCTTTTTGTTGCAGATGATTTTGAGGCAGCGGAGCAGAGATGGACAGTGGTTGTCATAGCTTCACCGGCGCAGCTATTTTGTAAGTGTACATTCAACAAAAATCTTGATTAACTGTGTGTACATGCTTTTATTAAATCAATACATTGCTGTTGTAGATGATGTAGGGGAGCTGAATCACTGGATCCATCGTAGTTCAGGTGACAATGATGAGATACCACAATGGATGGAACAGAGGGAAAGGCAACTGTTTCGCCGTGAGGAGATGCTGCAGATGATTCCTATTGACCTGAGGGATATATCATGGAGCCAAAGCAATATAGGTAATTTATTTACATGCTTACACTGCTTGCGTGAAATGTTCTTCTTTCCTTGCAGCAGCAGCAAGCAATGACTCGAATATTGCACTTCATTCTTGTTTTGTTAGTCTTCTTCTTCTTCCAAGAGATGTCTCACTACAATACATCGTGGCACGGTTATCGGGGATGGTGAAGAAACCACCATGCAGACACGGTCCTGTGCAGCACTCACAACCTTGTACGAAGGCACTGATCGCTGTGCAGGAAGTTGCAATAGCTGGAGCTACCCTTGACACCATCTCCCCCACGCCAGCTCCACTCTGTCGTTTGTAGGCCTGCCTCCCTCCAGAAAGGGGCTCAGGGTTGTCGCAAAAGCCACCTCCACAGCCACAGCTGCAGCCAGGCTGCTCACACTGGGGCAACACACCATCTCCTCCTCCACACATTCTTGCCTGAACTGGAAGGTAAGTGCACCTACCTGCTCCTTGTCATAGGTAGCAGCAGCAGCGCAGTTGTAAAATAATTGTAGTTGCAGTGACAATAGTAATTTTGTGCCTGGGGGCAGTTCCCTCCCCAATCCTTTTAGTGAAGGACATCAGACTGGTAACATCACACCACAATTAGAATATGGGACTTGAGCAAATCTCGTTCACTAAGATCGAGAATCCAGCAGGAGGGTATTGTTACTCTTAGGGATTCTGAAAACGTGCCTTCCTGTTCCTCAAGATTGTTAATCGTCTGTTGTAACACGTCATTAAATGCAGCACTTTGCTGTGCATCGAACTGTTACAACCCCCCCCTCCCCTTCATCAAACAGACCTCTGGCACAGAAGAGACAATTTTCACTACCTTTGGGAGGAAAATATTACAGAGCAAATAAACCACCAAGTGCTTTCATTGGTCCACCTTGAGTGCTATACTGGACCTAGTTTTTTAAGATCGAAGATAGATAAAGAACTCAGCCAAACACTACACCTTGACATCGATACGCATTTCCATGATCAAGTAAATATCGAGCTTCCTAAGTATATAGCTGATAAGAAGGCATGTATTTATGTCAAAAATAAAACCGACGAGGTTTTTACTGTATATTCAATCCTGTTTTGTTAGAGAAATTACTGGGTTCATCCTGAGCGTCCAATTAGGTACGATGTGTGTAAAGACACTTTCCCCAGAGTGTGTATCTTTGATGGTATCGAGTTTCCCGTCAAGATCCAGGAACAACTAAATTTGAGGAGACGAATACTGGAATAGCAGTTTATTTTTAACGGCCTGGATAAATGCAAGTCAGATTAACAGAACGAGAAAGATAAACATTTAGTCGTCGGACCCCTAAATTTCTCAAAAAATTTTTGGTGAACATAACATGCATGTATACATGCTGCTATTCTTAGGTGAGGAAAATAAGAAGGAAGGCAATTATCATTATGTTTGTGTCAAGGCCATATCCCACCTTTCATCCCAAATGGGTAAACGTAAGGGTAAACAGCATATTTGTTTATGGTTCCTCAGACTAGTTATTAGCAAACTCTGCTTCCAAGGACCCAGTAGTGTTATTATGCCTACTGACGAAAACAAATACATGTAATTGAAGAATACTCACAATCAGGAGCGATGCCCAGTTGTAGTATATGCCAACTCAGAATGCCTCCTCCCTCGTGTGACCCAGTGTGAAGGTGAACCTACAGCCTTACATACTACCTTCACAGAAAAACAACTACCGTATGTGGCAGCATACCAAGTCCCATCACCCTACGATTCGAGTCTTAAGTGATACAAATCATTTTTTGGGGATAATCCCCGATAAGCCTTATAGCGACAACTTTCCCAAGATCATATCGAAGGACAATGAAGATTTCTAAATGGAGGTTGTTAATGCCGTATTTTTGGGATGCCGTTACCAACATCATCTTATGAGGTAGTTCCTTGGCGCCGCCCATAACACATGCAACTTGAAGTATCAATTACTGCGGCTTATACCCCTTTCCTTTCACAATATAAGTGGATATGATTCTCATTTTCTTGTTGAGCACTTGGCTAATTTCGGTGTGGAAGAGAAAGAGGTCAGTGTCCCGCCTGAGAGTGTTGAGAAGTATATTTCATTCTCCAAACGAATGACGCCAAGAATTATGCTTCGCTTTGTTGACTCGCTACATTTTATGCAGGCATCACCCGTTGAAACTGTGCCTCACAAGAAAATACTTATCACCTGAGCTTCATTCCCTGATGAGGAAAAGTTTCAACCTGTAACTAGGAAAGGGGTTTTTCTACACTCCTGGAAATTGAAATAAGAACACCGTGAATTCATTGTCCCAGGAAGGGGAAACTTTATTGACACATTCCTGGGGTCAGATACATCACATGATCACACTGACAGAACCACAGGCACATAGACACAGGCAACAGAGCATGCACAATGTCGGCACTAGTACAGTGTATATCCACCTTTCGCAGCAATGCAGGCTGCTATTCTCCCATGGAGACGATCGTAGAGATGCTGGATGTAGTCCTATGGAACGGCTTGCCATGCCATTTCCACCTGGCGCCTCAGTTGTACCAGCGTTCGTGCTGGACGTGCGGACCGCGTGAGACGACGCTTCATCCAGTCCCAAACATGCTCAATGGGGGACAGATCCCGAGATCATGCTGGCCAGGGTAGTTGACTTACACCTTCTAGAGCACGTTGGGTGGCACGGGATACATGCGGACGTGCATTGTCCTGTTGGAACAGCAAGTTCCCTTGCCGGTCTAGGAATGGTAGAACGATGGGTTCGATGACGGTTTGGATGTACCATGCACTATTCAATGTCCCCTCGACGATCACCAGTGGTGTACGGCCAGTGTAGGAGATCGCTCCCCACACCATGATGCCGGGTGTTGGCCCTGTGTGCCTCGGTCGTATGCAGTCCTGATTGTGGCGCTCACCTGCACGGCGCCAAACACGCATACGACCATCATTGGCACCAAGGCAGAAGCGACTCTCATCGCTGAAGACGACACGTCTCCATTCGTCCCTCCATTCACGCCTGTCGCGACACCACTGGAGGCGGGCTGCACGATGTTAGGGCGTGAGCGGAAGACGGCCTAACGGTGTGCGGGACCGTAGCCCAGCTTCATGGAGACGGTTGCGAATGGTCCTCGCCGATACCCCAGGAGCAACAGTGTCCCTAATTTGCTGGGAAGTGGCGGTGCGGTCCCCTACGGCACTGCGTAGGATCCTACGGTCTTGGCGTGCATCCGTGCGTCGCTGCGGTCCGGTCCCAGGTCGACGGGCTCGTGCACCTTCCGCCGACCACTGGCGACAACATCGATGTACTGTGGAGACCTCACGCCCCACGTGTTGAGCAATTCGGCGGTACGTCCACCCGGCCTCCCGCATGCCCACTATACGCCCTCGCTCAAAGTCCGTCAACTGCACATACGGTTCACGTCCACGCTGTCGCGGCATGCTACCAGTGTTAAAGACTGCGATGCAGCTCCGTATGCCACGACAAACTGGCTGACACTGACGGCGGCGGTGCACAATTGCTGCGCAGCTAGCGCCATTCGACGGCCAACACCGCGGTTCCTGGTGTGTCCGCTGTGCCGTGCGTGTGATCATTGCTTGTACAGCCCTCTCGCAGTGTCCGGAGCAAGTATGGTGGGTCTGACACACCGGTGTCAATGTGTTCTTTTTTCCATTTCCAGGAGTGTATATGAGTATGTGGACAGTATGTCCAAACTCAACGAAACCAGCCTGCTCAACACAACTACAGTCTCCAGCAACCCTACAGGCGATCCCATATCGGGTGCAGAGTATGAGCATACTGTGAATGTCTGACGGGAATTCAACAACTCCGCTTTAGGAGAGTACACAGTTTTACAAGGACACAGACATGCACTTCCTCGTGGATGTTCTCGAGAAATCCCAGAGTCTGTTCATGGTCACATATTCTCTGGATTCCAACTTTTATTACAAAGCACGTGGGCTGTTCTGGGACACTATACTCAAGAAAACAAAACAAAGCATCGAACTATTGTCCAATGCTGACATGCTTGTTTTCTTTTAGTGACGGATCTGTGGCAGACTTTGTCAGTGTGTCCATAGACACACGAAGACAAATAACACATCTATGGGATTCGTGCTATATCATATACTTTGATGACAATAGCCTATACAGGCACACCATGCAATGATCACAACCAATCGGCAAGTTTTGGTGAGTGCCCAAAACGAAGTAAACACATTATCGTACAAAATCGCTTTTGGTTTGCCGAAATGCAGAAACTACTACTCTCGTCTGACGGTATGACGTCAGCCTTAACCTCGCAGATGTTGTGATCTTCATAGCTTTCAATTAGTCGTGCCCGGTCGTCGTCGGTTAACTCATCTAGCCACTCTTCAGAAATTTCGCTTCGGTTTTCTTTAGAACCAGCGTCGTTGGGTTTGGCCACTTCGATCACTACATTTGAACAAGCCTGCCTTGTCGATACAGAGCATTGCTTTTCTTCATTAACATTAATTTCATGTGGGTTGAGAAGCATCAAACATTATTCGCTCTTCCCATTAGAACGTCTCCCATACTGTCTTCCATAATTCTTCAGTTTGTCGTATACCCGACTGAACTGACCTAGCCACACCTTCTCTCGTTCCGTGTTGCCCTGCACAATAACGGAAATTTTAGCACTGTATTGGAGCATGCTGTACCGTTGTTGCTTTAACAGCGGCCCACTCTTGCTTAAAGACCAGTACTCTACTTTCATTGTTACTACGGACAGTGAGTGCTTTGTCGACTGCCGTTTCAACTTCAATTATTGTTACCGCGGGTGCGTTACTCGCTCTGTCTTAGTGCGCATTCTCCCATACCAAACTTATCATTTCGGATCTGCCATAGCGACATTACCTAGGCTTTCTTTTGGGCCGCCATGGTCTTCCCACTGCCAATGGGCCCCAAACCGACACGGCTAATGGTTTCCCTGATAAAGTATGACAGGACTGTTTCTATCCGCCTGTCGCAATTGCTGATTTTTGTACTGCCAATTATCATTTTGCTGACAAGCACGTACCATATTCACTTAATACTGGCCTCTGTCATTTCTACTATTAATATTCCCATTATGCTATTGATATAGTGGTGTGAGTTATTATCACCATGGTGGTCGTTACCTCTATTGCCAGGGTTAGCGTTACTATGGTTGTTGCTGTTGTGGTAACTCTTGCTGCTACCACGACTTTTAAAAGTTTCGCAGTTATTCCGCCAATTATCGTCATCTTCGAACTTTTCTAAGAACGTTGTCATTATTCTGCAACTACTGCCTATGCACTTCTCGGAATCATCTGGAATCTTCATCCACGACCCCCAGAAAATACCCAATTCAGTTTGTCGAACACGCAAATATTCTAATTTAAGGATCCAACTATCGCTAAATGCGTCAACTGAGCTGCGCGAGTTTGCATCATAAGATTCTGAAGTCGCGCCAATCGCTCTCCCACTTCTGCTCTGACCAATATTCTTTCAAGAACGCATTCTTAAATTCTTGAACGCTCTACTTCACAACATCGAGGTTTAAGCCCATCTTTTGGACTCTCCCGCTAGCACGTCGATTGCAGAGTTAATTTTTCTCTTATCCGCCCACGATTCTGGCAATACCCTTTCGCAATTTTTAATGAAGACGTTAACGTGCAATCCACACTGCTTCTTGAGAAGCTCCTTCTTCGCTAATATTTAGTAATATGAACGTTGCATGACACGTAGTGCAGCTTTTCGTCTAATCTGTTTCCTAGTTCGGTTACTTTTGTAGCCACTTCGCTAGTGGTCGTCGCTAACGTTTCCACTTCCTTCTTTTTCTCATCACACGATCAACTATTTCTTCACTATAGTACCTACGTCTGATATTAAAATTTGCAAATTCGTAACCTATTCGCTATCGTCTTTTCACGTTAATCTACCTTTTGAATCACTTTATTTTCAACAATGGGAACAACAGTATGTTCTAATTTCTATTCGATCCTCCCTTGTTCCGTTTGAAAACGACTACTTATGCTTTCTATTTTTATGTCCTGTTTAAGATTACCGATTTCGATATTGATTACTGTTATTTCTTTTTTGATTTCATATACTTTCGCGTTAACAATTTCAATATTATTGTTAACAATATTGATTGCTTTGGCCTGATCATACATTTTACTTCACTGTGCATCAGTTTTACTGTTAATTCATTCGGATTGAGCTTTAATTGATTCAGATTGAGCTTTTATTAATTCAGACTGAGTTTTAATTTCACTGATCGACATACTCAACAAATCGTTTGTATTTCCAGCTATTACTTTTTTTGACTCTAACTCTGGTTATTTCTTAATGGTTTCCTTGTGTTCACCGTCAATGGATTCGATTTTGTTCTTTATTCCGAATTTCGTAACATCTGCAAATTCCAGGAATTCCATTTTAGTTAGTTTCAGCGGCAGCGTCTGTGATACTAGCCACCGGTTCCTCAACAAAGGGTAACGCTGCCAGCGTTCCCCTTTGTTCTATCAATTGTTCGCTGTTAAGTGCAATCAGATTATCAGTTTCGTTTATGTTCATCATATTGACTTTTTTTCTGATTTATGCAAATTTAGAAATTGCCCTCTAACCATACAGGGGAAAAAGAGTACCAAGTAATATTAAATACAAAAGATGCTGATTATTATTATTAAAGGATAATCAAACGGTTGCCAGCCCACTAGGGCAATTGATATCCAAAACCCTAACAAAGGTAATGGCAGAGAAAATCAGGCAATTAATCACACAACAGAAGACCGCCACGCACTTCAACGACACAAAACTTCACTAGAAAACAAATTAATTAGAAAGCACTGAGTTTGCAGCTACTTATTCTGTAATACTAACTTTTAAAACTGAAGTTACATGAATTTTCTGGTTAAAAAATGACTGTAACTGAAACTTCGTCACATAAAAATGACTTCAAGTAATCTCAACATAACGTAATGCAAAATTTGGAGAAAGGAGTTTACTTTTAATTATTGGAAGACGGAATTTGCTTTAAGAAAACGAGCGACTGATTTAACATAAGAACTATAAAATGCATATAAAGCCAGAAGAAGTCAAATGCTAAGCTAAATACAGAATAAACGAAATTGCGCACTCTTAATTTATGCTGAGTCTTTAGTTATTAGTTTTGTCCCTGAGCCGGCAGGGGTGGCCGAGCGGTTCTAGACGCTACAGTCTGGAACCGCGCGACCGCTACGGTCGCAGGTTCGAATCCTGCCTCAGGCATGGATGTGTGTGATGTCCTTAGGTTAGTTAGGTTTAATTAGTTCTAAGTTCTACGCGACTGATGACCTCAGAAGTTAAGTCGCATAGTGCTCAGAGCCATTTGAACCATATTTGAAAGAAAACCGGCAGTAAATAATCGTCTTTCATAGTTTTAGAGCACTCCGTGATTGGATGAAAAGGAAAGTTTCCCTGCTTCGTCATAATGTCTGAGGACAACGACAACACACGTGCACTACAAATTTTGATTGCAGGTTATTATTCAATAAAGATAGTTATTAAAGTATGTCAAAGAAATGTGACTGGGTAATACCTGCACAATATTAGCTATACTTTTAAGTTAACAAAAAAAAATGGTTCAAATGGCTCTGAGCGCTATGGGACTTGACATCTGTGGTCATCAGTCCCCTAGAACTTAGAACTACTTGAACCTAACTAACCTAAGGACATCACACACATCCATGCCCGAGGCAGGATTCGAACCTGCGACCGTAGCAGTCGCGCGGTTCCGGACTGAGCGCCTAGAACCGCTTTTAAGTTAACAGTCTTACGATGTTGTAGCAGTGTGGGCGACGGAGAATGTAGCTGGTGACAATGCTGAGCTGCTACTGTTGCTGCTGGTTGCGATGCACGAGTGATCTTTAAAGCCACGGATGACTGTGGGACAGGCAATAGTTAGAATTGAAGCTTCCTCCTCCACTCATATCGCGCTGTCAATACTCGCGGGTTAACAGATAAGGTGCGCCTACACCAGTGCGACAAGAGCTGCACACCGCGTCTCCGGGAACGCCCAAGAAACACTTCCTTACTCCTCCAGGACTCAAGCTGCTCTGTGTCCTCTCTGCTCACAGCGCGACAGAGACTATCCATATGCAAAAATAAACAATGGCACGGCTACTCTCATTTCATCGTTGTTATCGATATCTTTAAACCAAGTTCTCTTGGCGATTACCAAGCAATTTACAAAATTTACATTATAATTACAATCAGTTATGTAAGCCACAAATAAATACACTATTACATCCATTACATATTAAATGTAGTTTCTATAATAAAGCTTACAGTTTAAGAATCAGTACTATATTACGATTTATTACCAGATATTAAACGACAGAAGGTTTTAGTGGTGCAGAAGGTATTTCATGTGCATTTTCGGTGTTACAAACTTCTTTTCCTTAGGAAATAGCAAAATTAAATCATTTATTGGGCACCTACTCGGTGATTACTAATATCCAAATCAGTCGGTAGTGTTTCATCACCTAGCAATATCTAAATTCATAGTTCCACACACTCTGGATTTCCATATGGTCTTCGGTAATGTATCCCACATAAACACGCCATAGAATCTTGGAATGCTGCATTTTTCCTTAACCAACTTCAGGAGATCTGTTTTTGTAAGTGTTCTATCCGATAGAATAGACCACTGTGTAGTCCTTTCTCAACGTCCTATCCTTCCACCATCGGTTACGTCTTCTTGCTTCCCGTAGCTGTTCCTGGGTGTTGTGTGCGTTTATGAACTGTTCTGGATATCGAAACAGCATCAGCAACCAGTGAACCCATCGCTGCGAGACCTGCGTCGACGGGAATGAGGAAGGGGATAATTCCGCCTGAGGTCTTCGGTATTCGCAGAACTTGGGGTACTTTATCCGGTACTTTATGCTTCTGGGCGCTTTTAGCTGCATACATCGCTGTCATACACCCCTCCCCACTGGCTTTATTTTCTTCTTGTTCATTGTTTTCTTCTTCTTCTTCAGCGCACGACATAAAACATTCATAACTTGCTTGAAATTCACACGTAAGTCCAACTTAATTTTATCACGTATTGATTTATCAACTGCAAATTCTGCATTGCGCTACCCTATACCAATATCCTTTCTTGCACATATTACCTTGGCTTTATCAGCTACAATTTGATCTGCTGTGCCACGTCCTAAGAGAACTTTACGTTTTTCGTATGCTGTGTCTTCTTCGAAACATGCCTCGTCTGACTGGTTAATCTCCTTATCACCACAAAACAAACGTGTTTGAAGCTTTGTACCAGGTCCACATTAGTTATATCCAGAAATGTGCAGTTTGACTGGAAGAATGTCGAGAATATCTGCACCTAGGATAATTTGTCTCTTACCGTGCATGTTGTGCTAGTGTGCTGGCGGTGCTCTGTGCACCATATTATACAGTAAATCGTCAACGTCTATCCAGCAGTTTTGTGTTGCAGCAAAACAAACACATTTAATTAATGCTCTATTCGATCGCTATCTTATGACACGCTCTATGAGAAACAGTTGTGGTTCTGAGCTCTTCTGCCATTCGTCTGAGCAAAGGCATCTTGAAATTTCAGTGTCTCTGCTATCCGTAAGATGTAAGTTCTTGGATTCGTTCTCTGCACTTTTAGAAACTGTAAATATGTGACTCGACTAGTTTGGGAGGTGTGACTTCTCAAATGCTGTCTTGTGTTTTGAGATATCCACAAAATCACCCACATTAAATTTTTGTTTACATGGATCCAATGTTTTATTACGATTTATAGCGCATCCGTGAGTCCATTATCACGAACATCTATTGGTCTCATTTTTATTGTGTTATGTTTAGTTCGATTATACTGTGCAGTCATTTCTGGGAGGATACCTGCCTTTTTGTATGAGCTACAAAGATCGAAACGCATCCACATTTGACCTCTTAGTGTTCTGTTCAGACATTCCACCATAGTCGCTTTCAGGTGGGTGAATGTTGAGTAGTGATGCATTCAATACCGCTGCATTTTGGTCTTGAAATACCTATTGTAAAACTCTCCTGTCTCTCATCAGTTTGAAGGTTGTCCAGGCATCGATGTTTTCCTGCCTGCCAAAAAACATTCAAACTCCCCCACGATATTTCTCCCCATTTTCGTTTTAACAGGTAATGTCTGGAAAAATTTGGAGTATGAATCAATAACCATAAAATATATTTGAATCTATTATTTTCATATGAATATTCCCACGTATCTACAATATCAGTCTGCCGTAAGTCAGTAAAACTTTAAATCATAACGTGCCTTTGAGGGTACTAGTTTGTGCAGTTCTGAAACTGCTGTCTCCATATATCTTCGATTATATCTCTCTCTCTCTCTCTCGAAGCTCAGAGATTACTCAAAAAAAACTTATTCCAATTGACGTATTACCACCAGCAGCTGATGCCACGAACAGCCGCAGTACATCTATTAGCTCATGGGGATCGTCGTAGCGTATGTACAGCAGAGAACGATTGCTGACTCTTTTATGCTGGACAATACCATCACCAATGCTGTGTCAAGCAGCTGTTATTAGTTTTATAATTGTTGCGTATTTTGCAATGCACCAGTTCCCCACTTTGTTATGAACACCAGTGAAATGCAATATTTTGCTAGTCATCTCCAAACTTTTGGCCGAATAATTTATAATTTTTGTGGGATTTAGTAAAATGAGGTTCATTAGACCAGTTGTTCTTCGTAATTCTCTATCACCAATCTATATACTTTTTTTAAACTTACAGGCTGTATGCCAAACATGTATGATTTTTCACCACTGATACCGAACGTTTTGTCTATCCTAGCACTGATATGGCAGTTAATGAATTAAGCAAAGCTATGATCACTGTGTATTTTCGCTGAGAGTTCGTTGAGAGATTCAGCAATTGGTTTCATCTCTTCCATAAGTGTCTGCCTTCGATCCAAATGTCCTAACCTTAGCAGTTGTAACTTCTATGGAACAGCCTTCCATTCTGCCATGACCTTATGGTTGATCGACGTTTTGTTATACACTAAGTGGACTCCTTCACAGGGTACTCCTTATAAACATTCCTTTCAATTCTGCCAGCCTTTACAGTTAAATCATGTACATTCGTCTCAATTTCATTAACCTTTGGAGCTTAGTCATCTACTTTCTTTCTCAGAGTCAAGTGTATGAGTATTCCTTAACTGTAACATCTAAGTTATTGATCACTCTATACACACCTGTCCTCCCTGGCTCAGTGCACAATGTACATGCGATCTTCGCCTTGGTTTCATGTAAGGTAATATGCTCATCGCGTTTTTCGTAGCTATATGTAAAGAAACTCCTGGAAGTTCTGCCTATACCTACCATCATTCAGTTTTTATGAATTATCAATAATGAGAAACATGTACTTAATTCCAGCAATCTGTGCATATCGCTACAAGGCCACTGAATGACATGTGAGTTTGTATATTCTCATGGTAAATATGTTTTAAATTCAAATTGTCTTGTTTGAAAACTATAAAGCTGTTTGCATTAACCTTCACCAGCTGTTTTGGGATTCTGGAATATGTGTAACTCAAACAAAATATGTCAACATCCATATGAGGATCAAAACATATATATCATGCAATTTGATCATGGTTTTCCACAACAACATTATCAAATATGAACATGGTGTTTGGCTTTCCTTTGTCTGATGGAGAGATTCGATAGCTTTGACTGAAAGTTGTGTGTGTTACACCATCGACATCTTGAAGTATCTTTTGCATTTACTGGTACGTGGGCTGAATCAGAATTTTTGAAAATGTACACACATGCCCAAAGCAGACTCAATTTGGATGTGTTGGCAGTCTTTCTGCAGCTGAATGGACATACAATTATCATGGGGTAGGAGTATCCCATTGTTGTTCTTCAACTTCTGGTGTTCTTCTGAACCATCGCAGGACCAGTCATTTACAACAAAGTGCTGATGTTTCTCTCAACCCATCACGATACTGACTACACAGGTTTGATGTGCAATGGGTTTTTATAGAATTATGTACGTCATCAACTAAGCCATAGGGTATATATAGGCATGAAAGTACAGTCTGTCATTCATTTATCAATGACTGAACACATTGACTGTGGTGACAACATGATTCAGACAGCTTGGTGCTGTTGCTGTGACGAACAAGTTTGTTTTGTTAGAGTGTTGCAGATGAATGGATCAACCTCCAGTCTCACCATGACTGCAGCACCATCTTACAATGATGTTAAAGACAGCATCCACCAGCACAGTAAATTTCTAGCGGTGGATGAGATGAACAATACTCAGAAGTTATCTGTTGAATGATGCAGGGTTCACCACAACACAATTCATCCCATTCCAACTCCCTAAACCGACCTTCAATACTTCTTGATACATTTTCAATCTCTAACTGAACACTCCAGTCACTTTCCATTGACTTTTCTACACAAATATCTAAACACTTTGACCAGCTAGCTGTTAAATTATAATTTGAAGTGAATAGCATTGTAGCAATGAGAGCAATCAGCATCTTCTCATCCACCATAACAACAATCTGTCCTTGCAGTAACACCAGAATGTTCTTGGATGGTGTCTATGTCCAAGACCAGTGTTGACCTAGTGAAGTAGGACCCCTCACCCCCAGCACAGTTCTTCTGAGAGTTGAAAACTGGATAATAGGGGCTTGTTGTCCCAGTCCGACATACCTATCAAGTGAGCTACAGGATTCCACAGTGGTGGTGCTGCTGCTGGCCTCAGCAGGTCAGAGGTCTCTGCCACTTGCTCTGATGCACAAGATGAAGTGGCAGTTGCCAGCAGATCGTGGAGCCGGCTACATGTTTTCATTTGCCACACTGCCAGTAGCCAGCAGGTGGGTGTCCAGGTGTTTTGTATTCTCATGCCACATAGCCCAGCACCCAGCAGAGTGGACACTGGGTATTGTTGTCAATACATGATCACCTTTATGGGTGGTTGTGTGTATTGCATTAGCAGCAGAAGGATTAGCCTCCACTGCAGTAGCAGCCAGTAATTTAGAATATTGTTATATATTTGTTAAACTCCTTGGGAAACTTTTTTTTGTATATGTATACAGCTGTAATTGATAGACAAAGTTTGTCTATCAATAGTTAGTGATAAGCAGTCGTTTCTAGCACAGTGCAGTGTAAGAATACTTATTTTGTAGAACAGTGTTATTACCAGTAGCATTTATTTTTATGATAACAGCTTAGTAGTGGTGAGTGGTATCAGGTTTTGTATGTGTACTCTGATTTTAGCCCCCACTGTAGTGATAATTTTTAGCACTACGTAATTTGTGCAAAGTTTTTGATGTGCAGACCAGTTGATAGTAAGATTGTGTCTGTTACCGTTTCAGCAATCTCCTGCCAATTTTAAGTGTTATTGTCTCCTAGGGCATACAGAAAGATGACCATATACAGACGTTATCGGAAAGAGTGGTGGCGAGGGTAGTGGAAAGTGGGATGATGGGAGCTGGTGTGTAGGGATGAAGGGTGGCTGAAGGATAGTTTGGAGGACAATCTGACACCCTCAAACATTAATGAAAAAGTAGATAAAGACACTACCTTATAACCTTCCTCACTGGCAGTAATTCACAGATTGAGTCTTTTCCTGCCAATATCCAGATGGGATGGGGAGGGGGAAAATGGGCGATGGGAGGGCAGGGAGGGCAGGGCTGGGGGATTTCCCAAGAGCAGGAGGGGGGGGGGGGAAGTGACAAAGCAAGTCTTCCTCTTCCCAGAAAGGTGGGAAAGAAGAAGGGAGGCAGGGGAGTGGTGGGGGTTTCTCAGAAGGATGGATTATCTTCAGAGGGTCGTAAACCAAACCACAGGGGGCCAGAAAGTTGCTCCCAGGGTGACATAAGCCACATAGCAGAACAGTAGGTTAAGGGGTGATGGGGGGAGAAGGATGGTTTAACTGATTAGCTGGGTGACATAAGCCACATAGCAGAACAGTAGGTTAAGGGGTGATGGGGGGAGAAGGATGGTTTAACTGATTAGCTGGGTGACATAAGCCACATAGCAGAACAGTAGGTTAAGGGGTGATGGGGGGAGAAGGATGGTTTAACTGGTTAGCGTTGCAGCTTGATATCAAAAATGTCCCAGAACTCTAATTTCCTGGCCCAAAGGAAAGCTACACCATCCTGAGATAGCCACTGGTGCCTTTTCAGTACACTGACTACCAGCAGCGTATGTAACCTTCAAGACATCCCCCATTGCTGTAGCAGTACATATAATTGTGGGTCGACTCGACACAGATTTAGCTTGTTGTAACAATGAAGAATTTTCAGGAACACCTTCTGTCTTGCGGCAGCCACCTTCACCACCGGCAGATTTGAGTAGTATCATGTCAACCTGTCAAAAAGAACCCTCCCACCCAATGTCAAGATGGGAGAGCTGAACACCATCCTGACAACCTGGAAGAACTGGTCTGCCATCAATCACTGTTTGGATCGCTTTCCCCCACGCCTCTAAAGATCCATTGGCAATCCAGTTTTGGTAAACTGTGGACAAAACGAATCAAGAACAGCGAGAGCAGTTTCTGACATTGCTCTAACCAACATGAAGAAAGGACGAAAGGGTAGAGTTGAACGTCTTCACTAGAGACCAAATAGTATCTTGGCATGGAAAATAACAGAGAAAGGAATCGGTAGGATCCATTTCAGTGGTACAATCCCGGTATTTGCATTTTGCGATTTTGGAAAAATCGGACAAACCTAAATTTCGATGGCCTAGAAGTCGTTAAACTAGTCTGCTCATAAAATGAAACTTTTGTTATAAATTGGTAGGGGTGGTTTGTCGGAGGAGCAGTAGTATTTCGAAAGGTCTTTTAACAAGCACTCGTGCTGACTAGTAAAGCAGCTTCTCGCCTCGAGATTCGCGTAAGTGCATTCTGAGGAGTGAAACTTGCATCAAATAATTACTCCTCCCAAAGCATTCCCTACAGTCCTTAACCACATAACCTAGATCAATTAGGTCAACAACTTTTCTTCGGCTGCTTTTTCTTTTCGAATTTCGAGGGTTTATTGTGACAACTTACAAAAAAAGTTACTATTCGAAGTATTAGTCATCGCTGCCACTGTTTTCTCCCATCTCTTGTACTGCGTATGAGTCCCGCGATGGAAGAACTGGTTGTCATTTAAGGAGAG
Source organism: Schistocerca piceifrons (assembly GCF_021461385.2). NCBI lineage: Eukaryota > Metazoa > Arthropoda > Insecta > Orthoptera > Acrididae > Schistocerca > Schistocerca piceifrons. The sequence continues at coordinate 203,255,104 of NC_060141.1, read as the reverse complement.
CCGTCAATCGATCCAATTTTACACTTGCGTTTTACGCTTGTTTTATACTTGTTCGGCCACGCCGTGTGCCATAGGCTGAAAAAGGTGGAAGTAAGGGGGACCAATGTGTGGAGAATATGGCGGATGGGGAATTACTTTCCATTTTAGCTTTTTCCAAGTATGTTATGACGGGTTCTGCGACATGGGATGGAGCACTATCATGCTGCAAAATCACCTTTGCATACCCATCGCTGTATTGTGGCCATCTGTCTTTCACACTCGCTATAGCGATCACCGCTGATTGTTTCCATTGGTTTCAGTAGCTTTTGAAACTTTCACTCTCCCACCAGCATTCCAGCCTTGGACAACAAAACTCACCATTCTAGAAGTGTTGAATTCTTTTTCTGCATGTTCTTTCACTAATAGGTGTCTCACCTAGGTCCCACCCAACATTTTATGAGCTTCAGTTGCAGATTTCTTCGTATTAAAACAGAAAATTAAAACTTCCTGCAAATGACTAGAACTGGTCTCGTAAGTTGTCATATAAGTTGTCATATTCAATTGACAATGATGCAATCAGATAACGATTAATATTTTGATGGCGTTATGTTATAAGTTATTGTATGACACTTACGATGCACGGCCTGCACCATCACTTCCTGTTGGTACCACCTACTGGAAAACTGCGGAAGCAAAATTGTAGCGCCGGCCGCGGTGGTCTCGCGGTTCTAGGCGCGCAGTCCGGAACCGTGCGACTGCTACGGTCGCAGGTTCGAATCCTGCCTCGGGCATGGATGTCTGTGATGTCCTTAGGTTAGTTAGGTTTAAGTAGTTCTAAGTTCTAGGGGACTGATGACCACAGCAGTTGAGTCCCATAGTGCTCAGTGCCGTTTGAACCATTTTTGAACCAAAGTTGTAGACCTAATAAATAGCTAGGCGAGGTTATAGTAGCCTGCTACTCACGAATATTGACTTAACTACAGGGAAAACGAACGGGAAGCGACAATGATGTGCACGAGAATTAGAATATCGTGCCGCACACATGACATTGATTCGGTGGGCGTAAATGTAGATACAGTGGGAGACGGTTCTCGCCGACCTTTTGTAAGGACAACGAATCTTTGATACATACGATGTGTCCTGCTCGTTTGACACAATTCCTGCACTGTAGAAATGAGGCAGTGGTTTATGTCGGCGTAGCGTAATGAAACTGGCCAAGAGAACTGTATGGAAGCAGCTCGTTGCTGTATCGCTCCTGGCAACAAAGAAACAAAGCGGTGTAGTATAGTGGCTGAGCGGCGACGCTCTCCCACGTGGTGAATAATTCAGCGCCACGAGTGAGTCCTCGCTGCAGCCCGTAATACTGGGCTCCTTTGTTCCGCTCGCTCTTCACGTTTTCGAAAAGACCAAAACTTCGTCTCACTTGGACGTAGTATGTGCTTTAGGGACTGACACAGTTGTCTCTATTACATTATTTCAACGGTCGAGTTACCAAATACATTCCGCGCAGGTGATTAGTACATAGAAACATCGCTCAATTACATCGTCCATTTTACCTCGTTGTAAATAATATCCTAATTTCTAAAGTATCGTATTTCACTTTGCCCCAACCCAATTTTCCATCTCTGGTGCTTGATCCTGAATTGTAAAGGAAGAGAGGTTTTCGAATTGACTAATAACTATGCGGTTACTCAGACGGTTTTTAGTACCCATTTAAGCGCCAAAGGTTCACTTTCTTTGAGCAGTCAAAAGCTAATGACAATTTCTTTTAAAAGAAACATTTTATTAGCAAAACAACATTGCATGTAGCTTCTGAACATCGACCTCAACGTACTTGGTCCATCTCTTGGCAAGCTCCCTAACTCCGTCCTGCAAAATTTTTTGCAGCACTCCTACTATTTCTCGTTCTCTAAAGCCTCCTCATCCAACGAGGACTGGGATTCACGCAGGTGCTTCTTTGTCGACCGAAAATGATGAAAAACACTTTTGAGTACATCAGGACTGTACGGCTTGTGCTTCAGCAGCTGGACCAAGAGTTTAAGTGCAATGGATTGCTTTCCCGGCTATAAGACGACATCCATTATCCTGGAGTATAATCATGCTCTGAAAGCTTCCCTCTCTTCTTCTCTTCGATTTTGTGTTTTAAATCTCGGAGTAGCTCTCGCTATTCGCCGTTTGATCGTTATGAGTGTAGTGAATCATCAATCGGCGTTTCATATCGAAAACACGGTTATTATCAGTTGTTTGCAGAAGCCTGACTTTTGAACATTTTTACTGTAGGTGAAGTTATATGTTTCCATGTTAAGCTCTGCCGCTTACAGTTCGATTCGTAGCGATGGAAATACGTCTCATCAATGATTTCTATGCGACTGTGGAAATCTCCTTCTTACTTATCAGAAGGCCTTAAATACGACATCGACATTTCTAAACGTTTATGTATTTTTCTGTCAGTTGACTTGCTACAATTGAGTCCAAACTTTCCTGCAGTATATAGATTTACGGACAACTGCAAACGCTGAACTGTCGCTATTGGCCAATGTATGAGTGATGCTATCAAGTCCTGCACGACAATCACTACAAATATTTCGTGCAGCTGTTTCGATGTTACTGTCTGTTTTCGAAGAGGATAGCCCACCAGATTACTCTTTATCCCAGATAAAAACTTCCACTTTTAAAGTGGTTTATATACTCGTAGACTTCTTGGTTGGTGCAGTCAGACAACTCGCACTCATAAAAAAGGCCTTGAAAAACAATTAATATAGCTATTCACGGAACTAACACAGCTAACAAAAACACCAGTAAGTTTAAGGCATGTCATTCTTGAGTCAGTGCAGTCAAAATATGGAGCAGAAAAAAAATTTTCTTCACTTACTAACTTGCCTCGCACTTTAGAGTCATCCCTGGCTAACCAGTTACAATAGGCAATTTTCACTTCTGAAACTTACGTATTGCCGCAAAGGGAATCTACTACATATAGTACTTATATTTATGTAAGTACGTTCCACATCTCCTTCCTGCCCACTTCAATGCGACTTAGTACCCCTATCATTTACTAACAGCCAAGAACCACTGTAGGAGTTATAGCAACTACCTCTCACAGCGGTAGGGATAGGGGTAAAAACGGACATGACGTAGGAATTTCTAGAGCAGCTTCAACCAATCTCATTATTTGCACCAAGTGCTGTGGTAATAAGCTGCCCCTGCTACCCCTAAGGATGAGGGTGGGGATGAGAATGCGTGACAAGTAACGGTATTCGGAGACGGCCTGTTGGTAATTCTTTCCTACATTTAGTTAACTTAGAATACTTTAAAAGTATGAACCAAATTTTTTCCCTCACGACGGGGTAGCTTTATAGAAAGAAAATGCTGTTGTGGGTTTGAAGAAAAGTTTTTACCCAATATAGTTCCCCTGGAGCTCAAAACATTTGTGTCATGTTTGTTCTAGTTCCTTAAATAAAAGTCGACTGTGGTGCATACCAATTCTCCGTAGTCTTTCTGACTTCTTCATTGTTCAGAAATCATCTTCCCTTGAAATGCTTCTGGAAGTTTGACAATAGATAATAGTTTGGGGGTACCAAGTCAAGTGCATAGGCCAGCTGATTCAGGATTACAGAGTGAAAGTCTGGCAATTTGTGCTGTGTGATGGCAGCCTACCGAGGAGGGTCATTGTCTAGCAGAAACAAGATTCCTTTTCTGAACTTTCCTCAACATTTAGAGACCGGCTGATGCTTACTTTCTCGACAAGTTCAACACAGTACTTTATCGTGATCGTTATACCATGTTGTCAGTAATGAATAAGTAGGATTTCATCATTATCCTAAACGACGGATGCGACCAACCTCTGCCCGCATCTCGTGGTCGTGCGGTAGAGTTCTCGCTTCCCACGCCCGGGTTCCCGGGTTCGATTCCCGGGGGGGTCAGGGATTTTCTCTGCCTCGTGATGGCTGGGTGTTGTGTGCTGTCCTTAGGTTAGTTAGGTTTAATTAGTTCTAAGTTCTAGGGGACTGATGACCACAGATGTTAAGTCCCATAGTGCTCAGAGCCAGCCGACCAACCTCTTAACTGACCTTTCTGTTTTGAACTGCTTTTGAGTAGACAACAATTGTGATTACATTCTTTGGACCGTTCTTCTGTCTCTGGATCATACGTGTGTTTCCATTATTCACTCATGGTGACAGACGATCTAAAAAATCTCACCATCCCGGGGAAATTGTACAAAAATGGATGAGAATAATCGATTCACTTGTGGTTTCGGACTGCATTGAGAGCTACACTACTGGCCATTAAAATTGCTACACCAAGAAGAAATGCAGATGATAAACGGGTATTCATTGGATAAATGTATTATACTAGAACTGACATGTGATTACATTGTGACGCAATTCGAGTGCATAGATCCTGAGAAATCAGTACCCAGAACAACCACCTCTGGCCGTATTAACGGCCTTGATACGCCTGGGCATTGAGTCAAACAGAGCTTCGATGGCGTGTACAGGTACAGCTGCCCATGCAGCTTCAACACGATACGACAGTTCATCAACAGTAATGACTGGCGTATTGTGACGAGCCAGTTGCTTTATCACCATTGACCAGACGTTTTCAATTGGTGAGAGATCTGGAGAATGTGCCCGCCAGGACAGCAGTCGAACATTTTCTGTATCCCGAAAGGCCCGTACAGGACCTGCAACATGCGGTCGTCCATTATCCTGCCGAAATGTAGTGTTTCGCAGGGATCGAATGAAGGGTAGAGCCACGGGTCGTAACACATCTGAAATGTAACGTCCACTGTTCAAAGTGCCGTCAATGCGAACAAGAAGATACCCAGACGTGTAACCAACGGCAACCCATACCATTACACCGGGTGATACGTTAGTATGGCGATGACGAATACACGCTTCCAATGTGTGTTCACCGCGATGTCGCCAAACACGGATGTGACCATCATGATGCTGTAAACAGAACCTGGATTCGTTCGAAAAAATTACGTTTTGCCATTCGTGCACCCAGATTCGTCGCTGAGTACACCATCGCAGGCGTTCCTGTCTAGGATGCAGCGTCAAGAGTAACTGCAGCCATGGTCTCCGAGCTGATAGTTGATGCTGCTGCAAACGTCGTCCAACTGTTCGTGCAGATGGTTGTTGTCTTGCAAACGTCGCCACCTGTTGACTCAGGGATCGAGACGTGGCTGCACGATCCGTTACAGCCATGCGGATAAGATGCCTGTCGTACCGACTGCTAGTGATACGAGGCCGTTGGGATCCAGCATAGCGTTCCGTATTACCCTCCAGAACCCACCGATTCCATATTCTGCTAACAGTCATTGAATCTCGACCAACGCGAGCAGCAATGTCGCTATACGATAAACCGCAATCGCGATTGGCTACAATCCGATCTTTATCAAAGTCGGAAACGTGATGGTACGCATTTCTCCTCCTTACACGAGGCATCACAACCACGTTTCACCAGGCAACGCCGGTCAACTCCTGTTTGTGTACGAGAAACCGGTTGGAAACTTTCCTCATGTCAGCACGTTGTAGGTTTCGCCACCGGCGCCAACCTTGTGTGAATGCTCTGAAAAGCTAATCATTTGCATATAACAACATCTTCATCCTGTCGGTTAAATTTCGCGTCTGTAGCACGTCATCTTCATGGTGTAGCAGTTTTAATGGCCAGTAGTGTATTTAATAGTGAATTTGCTGTTTTCTTTCGCTACTGATACGTGGCACTTACTAGAATTAAGGGAAAATTGGAAGGGAGAACCCACCAATATAACTTTCTTTATACACATCCTGTTTATTTAACAATATATAAAATGTGTTTTACAGATAATCAAAGCATTTAACCACAAAATTTTGTTTAACAAAATGAACTAATTTGCAAAATTCTTTTGACATTAAACCTTAACTTGAATAAGCTTTTAACCCTTGCAAAAGAAATCTGAAGTGTTGTATTGCAAAACAGCAAACAATATGACAATGATCACAAGACGGCCGGACCTGTGGCGCGCTCGGTATCGAGTGAAACAACGGTGTTTACTACCGCGCTGGACACAGTCTGTCTTGTTAAATGCCCTTCTGCAACACATGAATCTATATGATGTCAAGAGTGATTCAGTTACTCAAAACAGATAAGTTTTAATTTGAAAGCTGTATGTCAAAAGATTCGGAGTTAAGATGCGCACCTGTGCTTAATGGTTAAACAGATTATCAAACAATATGACAATGACAAGGCTTACTTCAAAGCAACCAACCTCTTAATTTCATTCGGCAACCAAGGTGCGACTGGATCTCAACCCGACACTTCTGACAATTTCCTTTTTTTACTAAATGCCTGGTGACAGTCGGCTGTTAATATTTTCAAAGTTAAACTGATTGTCAGTTATCAAGAGCGCTCTGAAGGAACGTCTTAAAACATTACTTGTGAACAGGTATTACAAGAGAAATCACTCGGTGGAACCACAAGATCCAGCTAAAATACACCACTAATGAGCCGGTCTTTCAAACACAGAAATGAACAGCTTGGTATAACAGGTTGTTCAGATTATAACTAATGACTGAGAAATTCAATTACAATCAAAGAACTCAACCGGTTAACAGCTAAATTTAACCACAAGGTTCCTCCTTTGTTTAACGGCAACCTGTGCCTTTGTGCAATTGTTCCCGCTGTATTTACGACCAAGAGTTGATTATTTAGAACACCGATGATCGGTTACAAACCAGAAAGTAAAGGCAATATATCGGCGGCACAAATTTTCAAACGAGAACTAGTGTCTTAGTACAATACTACTGCCTATATATACGACCAGCGAGCCTACCGAGTGAAACTCTGAGGGTCGGGTTGTTGTTGTTGTTGTGGTCTTCAGTCCTGAGACTGGTTTGATGCAGCTCTCCATGCTACTCTATCCTGTGCAAGCTTCTTCATCTCCCAGTACCTACTGCAACCTACATCCTTCTGAATCTGCTTAGTGTATTGATCTCTTGGTCTCCCTCTACGATTTTTATCCTCCACGCTGCCCTCCAATGCTAAATTTGTGATCCCTTGATGCCTCAAAACATGTCCTACCAACCGATCCCTTCTTCCAGTCAAGTTGTGCCACAAACTTCTCTTCTCCCCAATCCTATTCAATACCTCCTCATTAGTTACGTGATCTACCCACCTTATCTTCAGCATTCTTCTGTAGCACCACATTTCGAAAGCTTCTATTCTCTTCTTGTCTAAACTATTTATCGTCCATGTTTCACTTCCATACATGGCTACACTCCATACAAATACTTTCAGAAACGACTTCCTGACACTTAAATCTATACTCGATGTTAACAAATTTCTCTTCTTCAGAAACGATTTCCTTGCCAATGCCAGTCTACATTTTATATCCTCTCTACTTCGACCATCATCAGTTATTTTACCCCCTAAATAGCAAAACTCCTTTACTACTTTAAGTGTCTCATTTCCTAATCTAATCCCCTCAGCATCACCCGATTTATTTTGACTACATTCCATTATCCTCGTTTTGCTTTTGTTGACGTTCATCTTATATCCTCCTTTCAAGACACTGTCCATTCCGTTCAACTGCTCTTCCAAGTCTTTTGCTGTCTCTGACAGAATTACAATGTCATCGGCGAACCTCAAAGTTTTTATTTCTTCTCCGTGGATTTTAATACCTACTCCGAATTTTTCTTTTGTTTCCTTTACTGCTTGCTCAATATACAGATTGAATAACACCGGGGAGAGGCTACAACCCTGTCTCACTCCTTTCCCAACCACTGCTTCCCTTTCATGCCCCTCGACTCTTATAACTACCATCTGGTTTCTGTGCAAATTGTAAATAGCCTTTCGCTCCCTGTATTTTACCCCTGCCATCTTCAGAATTTGAAAGAGAGTATTCCAGTTAACGTTGTCAAAAGCTTACTCTAAGTCTACAAACGCTAGGAACGTAGGTTTGCCTTTTCTTAATCTTTCTTCTAAGATAAGTCGTAAGGTTAGTATTGCCTCACGTGTTCCAACATTTCTACGGAATCCAAACTGATCTTCCCCGAGGTCCGCTTCTACCAGTTTTTCCATTCGTCTGTAAAGAATTCGAGTTAGTATTTTGCAGCTGTGACTTATTAAACTGATAGTTCGGTAATTTTCACATCTGTCAACACCTGCTTTCTTTGGGATTGGAATTATTATATTCTTCTTGAAGTCTGTGGGTATTTCGCCTGTCTCATACGTCTTGCTCACCAGATGGTAAAGTTTTGTCATGACTGGCTCTCCAAAGGCCATCAGTAGTTCTAATTCTACAATAAGCCTTTTTGCAGTTCCTTCAGTTTCAATCTGCAGTTCATAACCAATAGATTGTGGTCAGAATCCACATCTGCCCCTGGAAACGTCTTACAATTTAAAACCTGGTTCCTAAATCTCTGTCTTAACATTATGTAATCTATCTGATACCTTTTAGTATCTCCAGGATTCTTTTGGGTATACAACCTTCTTTCATGATTCTTGAACCAAGTGTTAGCTATGATTAAGTTATGCTCTGTGCAAAATTCTACAAGGCGGCTTCCTCTTTCATTTCTTCCCCCCAATCCATATTCACCTACTATGTTTCCTTCTCTCCTTTTTCCTATTGACGAATTCCAGTCACCCATGACTATTAAATTTTCGTCTCCCTTCACTACCTGAGGGTCGGGTACAAACCGAAAAATAATAAGGAGGGCAAGAAGACAATGAATGTTACTCCCCTTCATCAACAAGCAGTTCTATAGATCCACGGTGCGTCGCAGTGGTTACTGAGTGGTACCAATGAAAAAGATAAAAGGGCATCCGGGCCACGAGCGGTCGTCCGACACGAATGTTGCCAAACTGCCGACAGGATATCGGCCGGCTGCTTGTAGTCGACGCTGACCCCGGTAAAGTACTCCGGTATCTTCGCTCTTCGTAGACCCTCCTTGCGCAGCTCGTGGTTTCGGCCGCTCGGACCTCGTGACCACCTCTTGTCGCGACGTTACCGCCAATCCCCAACCCCCCCCCCCCCTCCCCCGTCACTCCACACACACACATACATAGGGTGGTCCATTGATAGTGAACAGGCCAAATATCTCATGAAATAAACATCAAACGAAAAAACTACAAAGAATAAAACTCGTCTAGCTTGAAGGGGGAAAGCAGGTGGCGCTATGGTTGGCCCGCTAGATGGCGCTGCCATACGTCAAACGTATATCAACTGAGTTTTTTTTTAAATAGTTGGACCAGTTTTTTCGCTTTGTGATAGATAGCGCTATAATAGTCGCAAACTTATAAGTACGTGGTATCAAGCAACATTCCGCCAGTGCGGACGGAATTTTCTTCGTGATACATTATCCGTGTTAAAATGGACCGTTTACCAACTGCGGGAAAGGTCGATATCGTGTTGATGTATGGCTATTGTGATCAAAATGCCCAACGAGCGTCTGCTATGTATGCTGCTCGGTATCCTGGACGACATCATCGAAGTGTCCGGACCATTCGCCGGATAGTTACGTTATTTAAGGAAACAGGAAGTGTTTAGCCACATGTGAAACGTCATCCACGACCTGCAACAAATCGGGAATCTCAAAAAGGCCGGTGTTGAGAATGCTACATCAACATCGATTGCACCCGTACCATATTTCTATGCACCAGGAATTGCATGGCGACGACTTTGAACGTCGTGTACAGTTCTGCCACTGGGCACAAGAGAGATTACGAAACGATGACAGATTTTTTACACGCGTTCTGTTTAGCGACGAAGCCTCATTCACCAACAGCGGTAACGTAAACCGGCATAATAAGCACTATTGGGCAACGGAAAATCCAAGATGGCTGCGACAAGTGGAACATCAGCGACATTGGCGGGTTAATGTTTTGTGCGGTTTTTTTAAGAGGAAGGATAATTAGCACCCATTTTATCGATGGGAATCTAAATGGTGCAATGTATGCTGATTTCCTACACAAAGTTCTGCCGATGTTACTGCAAGATGTTTCACTTCATGACAGAATGGCGATGTACTTCCAACATGATGGATGTCCGACACATAGCTCGCGTGCGGTTGAAGCGGTATTGAATAGCATATTTCATGACAGGTGGATTGGCCCGCACGCTCACCGGATCGGACCTTCCCGGATTTCTTTCTGTGGTGAAAGTTGAAGGATATTTGCTATCGTGATCCAGCGACAACGCCTGACAACATGCGTCTGTGCGTTGTCAATGCATGTGCGAACATTACGGAAGGCGAACTACTCGCTGTTGAGAGGAATGTCGTTACTCTTATTGCCAAATGCATTGAGGTTGATGGACATCATTTTGAGCATTTAATGCATTAATGTGGTATTTACAGGTAATCACCTTGTAACAGCATGCGTGGTTAGAAATGATAAGGTCACAAAGGTACATGTATCACATTGGAACAAGCCGGCCGAAGTGGCCGTGCGGTTAAAGGCGCTGCAGTCTGGAACCGCAAGACCGCTACGGTCGCAGGTTCGAATCCTGCCTCGGGCATGGATGTTTGTGATGTCCTTAGGTTAGTTAGGTTTAAGTAGTTCTAAGTTCTAGGGGACTAATGACCTCAGCAGTTGAGTCCCATAGTGCTCAGAGCCATTTGAACCATTTTTTTCACATTGGAACAACCGAAATAAAACGTTCAATCGTACCTACGTTCTGTATTTTAACTTAAAAAACCTACCTGTTACCAACTGTTCGTCTAAAATTGTGAGCCATATGTTTGTGACTATTACAGCGCTATCTATCACAAAGCGAAAAAAGTGGTCCAACGAAGACATTCGTATTTCCTTAGGTACTACACGAATATGTAACAAAAATGGGGGTTCCTATTTTTAAAAACGCAGTTGATATCTGTTCGACGTATGGCAGCGCCATCTACCGGGCCAACCATAGCGCCATCTGGTTTCCCCCTTCTACATCTACATCTACGTCTACATTTATACTCCGCAAGCCACCCAACGATGTGTGGCGGAGGGCACTTTACGTACCACTGTCATTACCTCCCTTTTCTGTTCCAGTCGCGTATGGTTCGCGGGAAGAACGACTGTCTGAAAGCCTCCGTGCGCGTTCGAATCTCTCTAATTTTACATACGTGATCACCTCGGGAGGTATAAGCAGGGGGAAGCAATATATTCGATACCTCGTCCAGAAACGCACCCTCTCGAAACCTGGCGAGCAAGCTACACCGCGATGCAGAGCGCCTCTCTTGCAGAGTCTGCCACTTGAGTTTGCTAAACATCTCCGTAACGATATCACGGTTACCAAATAACCCTGTGACGAAACACGCCGCTCTTCTTGGGATCTTCTCTATCTTCTCCGTCAAACCGATGTGGTAGGGATCCCACACAGATGAGCAATACTCAAGTATAGGTCGAACGAGTGTTTTGTAAGGCACCTCCTTTGTTGATGGACTACATTTTCTAAGGACTCTCCCACTGAATCTCAGCCTGGTACCCGCCTTACCAACAATTAATTTTATATGATCATTCCACTTCAAATCGTTCCGCACGCATACTCGCAGATATTTTACAGAAGTAACTGCTACCAGTGTTTGTTCAGCTATCTTATAATCGTACAATAAAGGATCCTTCTTTCTATGTATTCGCAATAGATTACATTTGTCTATGTTAAAGGTCAGTTGCCACTCCCTGCACCAAGTGCCTATCCGCTGCAGATCTTCCTGCATTTCGCTACAGTTTTCTAATGCTGCAACTTCTCTGTATACTACAGCATCATCCGCGAAAAGCCGCATGGATTTTCCGACACTATCTACTAGGCCATTTATATATTTTGTGAACAGCAATGGTCCAATAACATTCCCCTGTCCAGAGGTTACTTTAACGTCTGTAGACGTCTCTCCATTGATAACAACATGCTGTGTTCTGTATGCTAAAAACTCTTCAATCCAGCCACACAGCTGGTCTGATATTCCGTAGGCTCTTACTTTGTTTATCAGGCGACAATGCGGAACTGTATCGAACGCCTTCCGGAAGTCAAGGAAAATAGCATCTACCTGGGAGCCTGTATCTAATATTTTCTGGGTCTCATGAACAAATAAAGCGAGTTGTGTCTCACACAATCGCTGTTTCCGGAATCCATGTTGATTCCTACAGAGTAGATTCTGGGTTTCCAAAAACGACATGATACGCGAACAAAAAACATGTTCTAAAATTCTACAACAGATCGACGTCAGAGATATTGGTCCATAGTTTTGAGCATCTGCTCGACGACCCTTCTTGAAGACTGGGACTACCTGTGCTCTTTTCCAATCATTTGGAACCTTCCGTTCCTCTAGAGACTTGCGGTACGCGCCTGTTAGAAGGGGGGCAAGTTCTTTCGCGTACTCTGTGTAGAATCGAATTGGTATCCCGTCAGATCCAGTGGACTTTCCTCTGTTGAGTGATTCCAGTTGCTTTTCTATTCCTTGGACACTTATTTCGATGTCAGCCATTTTTTCGTTTGTGCGAGGATTTAGAGAAGGAACTGCAGTGCGGTCTTCCTCTGTGAAACAGCTTTGGAAAAAGTGTTTAGTATTTCAGCTTTACGCGTGTCATCCTCTGTTTCAATGCCATCATCATCCCGGAGTGTCTGGATATGCTGTTTCGAGCCACTTACTGATTTAACGTAAGACCAGAACTTCCTAGGATTTTCTGTCAAGTCGGTACATAGAATTTTACTTTCGAATTCATTGAACGCTTCACGCATAGCCCTCCTTACGCTAACTTTGACATCGTTTAGCTTCTGTTTGTCTGAGAGGTTCTGGCTGCGTTTAAACTTGGAGTGAAGCTCTCTTTGCTTTCTCAGTAGTTTCCTAACTTTTTTGTTGAACCACGGTGGGTTTTTCCCGTCCCTCACAGTTTTACTCGGCACGTACCTGTGTAAAACACATTTTACGATTGCCTTGAACTTTTTACATAAACACTCAACATTGTCAGTGTCGGAACAGAAATTTTCGTTTTGATCTGTTAGGTAGTCTGACATCTGCCTTCTATTACTCTTGCTAAACAGATAAACCTTCCTCCCTTTTTTTATATTCCTATTAACTTAGATATTTAGGGATGCTGCAAGGGCCTTATGATCACTGATTCCCTGTTCTGCACTTACAGAGTCGAAAAGTTCGTGTCTGTTTGTTATCAGTAGGTACAAGATGTTATCTCCACGAGTCGGTTCTCTGTTTAATTGCTCGAGGTAATTTTCGGATAGTACACTCAGTATAATGTCACTCGATGCTCTGTCCCTACCACTCGTCCTAAACATCTGAATGTCTATATTTGGTAAATTGAAATCTCCACCTAAGACTATAACATGCTGAGAAAATTTATGTGAAATGTATTCCAAATTTTCTCTCAGTTGTTCTGCCACTAATGCTGCTGAGTCGGGGGGTCGGTAAAAGGAGCCAACTACACTCCTGGAAATGGAAAAAAGAACACATTGACACCGGTGTGTCAGACCCACCATACTTGCTCCGGACACTGCGAGAGGGCTGTACAAGCAATGATCACACGCACGGCACAGCGGACACACCAGGAACCGCGGTGTTGGCCGTCGAATGGCGCTAGCTGCGCAGCATTTGTGCACCGCCGCCGTCAGTGTCAGCCAGTTTGCCGTGGCATACGGAGCTCCATCGCAGTCTTTAACACTGGTAGCATGCCGCGACAGCGTGGACGTGAACCGTATGTGCAGTTGACGGACTTTGAGCGAGGGCGTATAGTGGGCATGCGGGAGGCCGGGTGGACGTACCGCCGAATTGCTCAACACGTGGGGCGTGAGGTCTCCACAGTACATCGATGTTGTCGCCAGTGGTCGGCGGAAGGTGCACGTGCCCGTCGACCTGGGACCGGACCGCAGCGACGCACGGATGCACGCCAAGACCGTAGGATCCTACGCAGTGCCGTAGGGGACCGCACCGCCACTTCCCAGCAAATTAGGGACACTGTTGCACCTGGAGTATCGGCGAGGACCATTCGCAACCGTCTCCATGAAGCTGGGCTACGGTCCCGCACACCGTTAGGCCGTCTTCCGCTCACGCCCCAACATCGTGCAGCCCGCCTCCAGTGGTGTCGCGACAGGCGTGAATGGAGGGACGAATGGAGACGTGTCGTCTTCAGCGATGAGAGTCGCTTCTGCCTTGGTGCCAATGATGGTCGTATGCGTGTTTGGCGCCGTGCAGGTGAGCGCCACAATCAGGACTGCATACGACCGAGGCACACAGGGCCAACACCCGGCATCATGGTGTGGGGAGCGATCTCCTACACTGGCCGTACACCACTGGTGATCGTCGAGGGGACACTGAATAGTGCACGGTACATCCAAACCGTCATCGAACCCATCGTTCTACCATTCCTAGACCGGCAAGGGAACTTGCTGTTCCAACAGGACAATGCACGTCCGCATGTATCCCGTGCTACCCAACGTGCTCTAGAAGGTGTAAGTCAACTACCCTGGCCAGCAAGATCTCCGGATCTGTCCCCCATTGAGCATGTTTGGGACTGGATGAAGCGTCGTCTCACGCGGTCTGCACGTCCATCGCGAACGCTGGTCCAACTGAGGCGCCAGGTGGAAATGGCATGGCAAGCCGTTCCACAGGACTACATCCAGCATCTCTACGATCGTCTCCATGGGAGAATAGCAGCCTGCATTGCTGCGAAAGGTGGATATACACTGTACTAGTACCGACATTGCGCATGCTCTGTTGCCTGTGTCTATGGGCCTGTGGTTCTGTCAGTGTGATCATGTGATGTATCTGACCCCAGGAATGTGTCAATAAAGTTTCCCCTTCCTGGGACAATGAAGTCACTGTGATCTTATTTCAATTTCCAGGAATGTATTAACCTAGCTCGGTTGTTGAGTGTTACCTCCACCCATAATAATAAACAGGAACTATCCACTTCTACTTCACAACAGGATAAACTACTACTAACAGCGACAAACACGCCACCACCGGTTGCATGGAATCTATCCTTTCTAAACACCGTCTGTGCCTTTGTAAAAATTTCGGCAGAATTTATCTCTGGGTTCGGTGCTTTCTATCAGCGCTTGAAGTTCCGGTACTTTACCAAAGCAGCTTCGACAGTTGACAATTACAATACCGATTGCTGCTTGGCCCCCGCATGTCCTAACTTTGCACCGCCCCCTTTCAGGCTGCTGCCCTTTCTGTACTTGCCCGAGGCCATCTAACCTAAAAAACCGCCCAGTCCACGCCACACAACCCCTGCTACCCGTGTAGCCGCTTGCTGCGTGTAGTGGACTCCTGACCTATCCAGCGAAACCCGAAATCCCACCACCCTATGGCGCAAGTCGAGGAATCTGCAGCCCACACGGTCGCAGAACCGTCTCAGCTTCTGATTCAGACCCTCCACTCGGCTCTGTACCAAAGGTCCGCAGTCAGTCCTGTCGACGATGCTGCAGATCGTGAGCTCTGCTTTCATCCCGCTAGCGAGACTGGCAGTCTTCACCAAATCAGATAGCCGCCGGAAGCGACACACATCATTGGTGCCGACATGAGCGACCACCTGCAGATGGGTGCGCCCTGTACCCTTCATGGCATCCGGAAGGACCCTTTCCACATCTGGAATGACTCCCCCGATATGCACACGGAGTGCACATTTGTTTTCTTCACCTCTCTTGCTGCCATGTCCCTAAGGGGCCCCATTACGCGCCTGACGTTGGAGCTCCCAACTACCAGTAAGCCCACCCTCTGCGACCGCCCGGATCTTGCAGACTGAGGGGCAACCTCTGGAACAGGACAAGCAGCCATGTCCGGCCGAAGATCAGTACCAGTCTGAGACAGAGCCTGAAATCGGTTCCTCAGACAAACTGGAGAGGCCTTCCGTTCAGCCCTCCGGAATGTCTTTCGCCCCCTGCCACACCTCGAGACGACCTCCCACTCTACCAGAGGTGAGGGATCAGCCTCAATGTGGGCAGTATCGCGGACAGCCACAGTCGTAGTCCGATCGGGGGATGCGTGGGACGAGCTGGCCGTCCCCGACAAACCCCCATCCGGACCCCCACAGTGATGCCCATTGGCAACAGCCTCAAGCTGTGTGACCGAAGCCAACACTACCTGAAGCTGGGAGCGAAGGGATGCCAACTCAGGCCTGCATCCGAAAACAGCAGTTGCAGTCCCTATCCATGCTAAAAACTGTTGTGCAAAGAACGTCTGAACTAATCTACAGAGAGCACAAACAATTCGACACAAAATTTAAACGGTTATTAAAATACAAGATTGACTAGTAAATGCAGTAATGCTGCTACTTGCGCACTGCTGACACACTGCTCGGCGGCGGAAGGAGACTACGCGATTTTACACTATTCAGGTACTAAAACGCGATGCTACAACTCTCAAATACGCCCGAATTTTATGAATTAAACAATGCAAATACCAAAAACACGCAAAGAAATTAAGAATTATACTATGTAACAAATAAGTGAGCTAAGAGTATACGACTTGCTGGTGCAGCTGCTTATCCAACGGTGGCAGGGAGCTCACTCCCTAGCTCAAGCTAGACAAGTTTCTTTCTTTGTACCTTTTTTCGTTTGACTCTTGTTTCGTGAGATATTTGGCCCGGTCACGGGATATATATATCGTCAAGCAAAGACCGTCTAAGGAAACAACCCACAATACCAACTCTTTATCATAGATACTGGCAATGGGGCCGCAAGATGGATAGTCGATACTACACCTGAGCCAGTGGCGCCAGACAGAACAGTCTACTAACTCAATGGCGCCACAGCTCACCTACCTGCACTTCAAACAAGCACAGAAAAATAAAACCCGATGTCACTGCTATCCAATTACTATCACATATCACTTACAGAACAGTAATTAATGCCAGATCATTATTAATCTACATCGATCTTAACTGAAGAAGTGCTTACCAGCACCCTCTCCTATTAAGAGAGTATATGATGATGTTTAAGTGATTACAAAATAGAGTCAAACTGACAGTGGATTTAGCAGTACAGACTAACGTGTTACTATACATTGACTCTCTGTAGCCTGGATGCATGCCCTGATTCAGTCTAATGGTTTCATAAAACCACTGTATTCTGACTAAAGGCAAGTTCGTCTGTATGCTGGCACAGGAGTGGATTTGACGACAGAGCTGGTCCTACAAATGTTCTATTGGGGACAGATCTGGAGATCTTGCTGGCTACGGGAGAACCTCGACATCACGCAGAAAGCTCGTACAGAGACGTATTTTTGCACGACCGCTACGGTCGCAGGTTCGAATCCTGCCTCGGGCATGGCTGTGTGTGATGTCCTTAGGTTAGTTAGATTTAAGTAGTTCTAAGTTATAGGGGACTTATGACCACAGCAGTTGAGTCCCATAGTGCTCAGAGCCATTTGAACGAGCCATGTCGACGAGCTTTCTCCTGTTGAAAAGTGACATCCTGGTACTGTCGCATAAGACGTACAATATGATAACGTAGAATGTCCGTGATGTACCATTGTGCCGTCAAAGTTCCCTCTGTCGCTATCAGCCGTGACTAGAAGTCATACCTGTTGGTTCTCCACAGCATGTCGCCAGGACTGACACCGTTGTGCCTCTCCGAAATATTGGAAGAATGGGACTTCTCCTTAGATCGCCGCAGTACTCGTCAACATTGGTCATAGCATGTAGTGCAGCACCGTGATTCATCGATGAACTCAATGCCACACCACTCATCGGCAATCCGTGCTTCCTAGTCACAGCATCACTCAAAATGCAGACATCTGTGAAGTTGTGTTCACGCTAGGGTAGGCAGGGAACGTAATTCCGTAACCTGGCTACTGACAGTTACTGACCAATGGTGCGGCATGACACACATTGTTGCAAGGAGTGCATTACTTGTTCTCGGAAGGCTGGTGCAGATATTAACGGATTGTGGCGTTCTTGGTGCACAATATGGCGATCCCTCCCTATTGGTCGTCAGACGTATGGATCTGATTCTTGACAACAAATATGCCTGCCCTCATGTTACCATGTAGTCTAACATTGGGCTACTGATACAACCGAATGTCAGACAAATCTAGGTATTGCATGATGCGACCAATCAATCAAACGGAAACTCCTAATGATATGCCTTTCAAACCCTGTCAGTTGCTGATAACGTTGACTCACAGGGTATGCAGCATATAAGCGTCCTCCACCCAACGTCTGTCGCTGTTCACAACTCATTATATCTGTGTGCATACACACCTGGGCCAGGGTAATCCACCTGGGCCAGGGTAATCCACCGCTAGTAGGAGGTTGCCTACGTAACGGATTCCAGGCGCAACAAAAATCTGATTTTCAGTGTTTCACTTGCGAGGGCTATTCGAAAAGTAAGGTCCGATCGGTCGCAAAATCAACCCCACTCCGAAAATCAAAAAATATTTATTTGAAATCTTTAGCTACACCTTCCAGCTGCTTCTCTACATAGTCGATGCCCCGACTTAGACATTTGTCGAAGCGTTGTAACAACTTTCTAACACGCCCGTCATAGAAGGCAGCGCCTGTGCTTTCTAACAATTCTCTACGCTGCTCTACAGCTTGCTGTATGTACCAAAATTTTGTCTTCATAGCCAGTGGCTCATGTGAGCAGACATAACACTCAGGGGGAGACAATTATGAGATGCATTGCGGGTGATCAAAGATTTGCCATCGAAAACGGTGCCGGAGGATTTTCATTGCCCCTGCAAAGTGCGGCCGAGAATTGTAGTGAAGAAGGAGACGTGCGACTCTTATGTTACGTGGGCTGCATGACATCAGGCGAAATTTCTTATCAGGTCCTCATACTTGAAGGGACTCACTATTTTCAAGGCACCTCCACGTGTTCTCTGTGCGCTCAGTACAGAAAAGAGCGGCATGACCCGATCGGCAAGTATACTAGAAACACCAACACATCTATGTAAAACTTCATAGGATTTTCACTGTGGTCTCCATTTTGCTCCTGATTGGACCTGATTTTCCGAATACCCCAGTAGTGATTGATCGAATTTACAAATTTAGAACCTTGTCATAATCTACTCTTTAAGAGGTATAATCATAAGATTATACCTCTTAAATAGTAGATTGTGTTAAGTATTGAACATGATGACACATTAGGGTTACAATCTTTGTATTTGTCTTGAGGTATGCTAAGTCTCAATGCGCAAATGGCCGGAATACATTTACGCATTTATTGAAAATGAGAGCATTTAGTGACTTCCAACACACTTAGAACGTAATTTTAAACCTTCCCGAAAAGTCTTCTCGCTGATGCCTCCCACAAAATGATTAAAAGAAAGAAGTTTGTCACTTCCCTGCATTTAAGCTGCTTTTCCAGGCGACCTTCAACATCTCGTATCACGTTGTAATTGATTATTTCTTTGCTAATAGCTGTACTCAAAACACACATTGCAGAGAGCATCTGCAATTATTACTGAATGTACTAGCAAAATTACGTCAGTTTACGACACATAGTTCTGGAGATATGACGTCATTTGCACCGGGATACCTGAAAAATATTCTTTTTCTTAAGATGGAGCCTAAATTAGCCAGACTATATTCGTCCAGTGTTTCGCAATTAGAGCACAAAGCGACTATCAATAAACATCAAGCATGATTTCGAACGTTGTCTAAACTTCTTTTTGCTTACATGCTTAACATCAGGTAAGTAACACATTAACTCAATTGCGAAGCAAACAGTAGTTTGAAGCTTATTTACACTTGGGATTTCGACTGTTTAAGGAATCTGTGTTTTACTGCTGCTCTATTGATTCTGATAACAACGCCAAGCCCAGAAATGCTAATGGACTCTGTTGGTGGCCCTACCTGTCACAGAGAACTCCAATTCTTCATTTACATAACCTCCGATGAAGTGTGCGTGTAAAAAACTTCAGTGACATCCAGCCACATCTTCTGGATGCCTCACTTTCTTGTCAGGAAGTGTGTACGCAGTCCACCTCCGTAGTTGGGTAGTCAGTGTGACGGCTGTCAAGTCGGGGACCCATGTTCGATTCCTAGTACTCACCAAAATTTACACTACTATCCAAAATGAAACCAACAAAACACTATTCCCCCATCTTGTGTCTAATTCACGGTGTAATCGTACAAACTGTCAACAGATGTCCGTACGACTGTGCCCTGCACAGAAGATAGCATTCCAGTCAAAGGACAACCACGCCAACAATGACGTCAGGACACCTATCAAACAAGATAGTGTTTGCCGGGTAGCCCCACATCCACAATCGCTGTGGTACAGATGGTACAGTATGGCACAGAGAAGACACCTACGAGGCTCTCTGTCGTGGAAGGCCTTGGGAAGAATAGAAGCAGAACAGTTGCAAACTGATGTGGCCCCACGGCTTAATGTGAATAATGTTGTTGTTTCTAGGGGGTGGCGACGGAGACCGAAACTGTATACCGAAGACCAGGGGACGGCAGACATCGTGTGGCATCAGAAATAGATGACCGTTATTAGGACATAAGGGCATAATGGTACAGCCTTATTATTGCACAGCAACTGGCGTCTGACCTCGCAGCATCCACTGGACACGTTGGAGCGAGACAAACGGTGTGCAGATGGCTTTGGCACAGTGGTCTTTATTGTCAGAGACCTGCTGTATGTGTACCTCCGACCCGTCTTCAGAAGAGAACGTCTAGAATGATTCAAATAGCTCTGAGCACTGTGGGACTTAACTTCTGAGGTCATCAGTCCCCTAGAACTACTTAAACCTAACTAACCTAAGGACGTCACACACATCCATGACGAGGCAGGCTTCGAACCTGACACCGTAGCGGTCGCGCGGTTCCAGACTGTAGGGCCTAGAACCGCTCGGCCATCCAGGCCGGCTGTCTAGAATGAAATCACCAGCATGCCACCTGCACAGTCGAACAGTAGCCAATATTCTTTTCGAAGATGAGTCACGATTTGGTGTGGACAGTGCTTCTGGGGGGATTCGCATCTGGGTGGAAGGTGGAACACGATTTTGGAGTCCAACCATTGCAGAAGAAGACTGATGTGATGATGATCCCTAATGGTATGGGCAGGGTTTATGTTGACCACTCAATCACCTTTTCAAGAAGTTGTACTGTTCAATCGGCAAGGTTTAACTGCTGTCAGGTACCGTGAGGAGATCTTGGGACCTCATGTGCGGTTCTTGCGATGTGCTGTGGGTCCAGACTTCGTATTGCTGGACGATAGTGCCCGACCTCATAGAGCACGTGTTGTTGATGTTTTCTTGGAAAAGGAAGGTACTGCACGCATGGCGTGGCCTGCTCGCTCTCCCGATTTGAGTCCCATAGAGCATGCCAGGGATGTACTAGGGAGACGGGTTGTATCACGTCAGTATCTACCAACCACTCTCCAAGTCTTACGAGGAGCGCTGTAAGGAGAGTGGGCGTTATTGCCTCAACTGCCTTGGGAGGTCACACTCCATACTGAGCGCATTAACCAATTATCGCAATGTGTGTGCAAAACCCTTAAGTTGGAAAAAAGCGAGGAACATTTTGGTCTACCGTTACGCATGTTGTAGTCGTTTACATTATGTATTCTTTATATTGTTTCTACGTCACTGTCACCTGATGATATTGTTTCGTGGCGAAATAAGCACAACCAGCAAAAATTTCGGTTTGTTGTTATAACATTGGATGCCAACGCACTTTAATTGGTAGAGGCCCTGGTATGGGATACACTCGGCCTCGTGATGTCAATTGAGGGGCGACTTCAGGAAGTAATAGCAGCTTTACTGTTTGGAAGGCTGCAAAACGGCTGCGAGAGCGGTGTGCTGACCACATGCCTCTGCATACCGCATTCGCTTGATATTGAAAGACAGAGGATGGCGCGGCAGCCGACAGGCATTCCTTGGGCCATTACGGCCTGGCGAAGTGTTCCTTTTAGCGTCTACGCGACATATGTACGCGGGTGAAGGCATCTGCAAAAAGATAGTAAAGAGCTACTTATCGAGACGTATCCTGCACGTCTGTTTCCATCTTCTATTGTGTCCTTACTATTTTTCAGGCGATAAACTTATTTTCAGTGGAGAAACAGTCTGTTATAGACTAGTTTTTGCCTTCAGAGGAAATGTGTTGAGTATGAAGGTAACAGAAAAAAAGCAAGACACCTATTCCAAAGTTTTTGCACTTAAAAATATGTTTATTCGATGGTGACCGCAATGAAAATAGAACCAATCTCAGTTCATACAAGCCCGCATTCGTTCCGTCGACATTTTCAGACCTTCCCTGTCGATTTCCGCAAGGTTCCGCAGTGCGTTTTGTCTTCCACTGGAATGCTAAAATATATCTATAATCCGCAGTTCACACACTGTCATTCATGTAATCTCCTTTTGTGAAAACTGTTAGAGCGTAGGAACACAGTTAGTGTTCGGAAAACACAACACAGTTCACTAATATTCCCTGACAAACAGCTGCTAGGTAATAAATGCAGTCTTGCTTCCCTATTGTACCGGTAAATAATATAACGTACTTTGAGCTTGTATGAAGCTAACGCATTGCCACACAACTCATAAGCTAAAGGCGGAGATCGGAGATCACGGAGGGTACGCTGGCTTATGACTGATGTTTTGTTACATTCAAATCCGTCAGCAGGTGCCTTCAATTAAATGGGAACTACTACGTTTTTCTTGAAATCTGAAGTTATTTCGCCTGTCTCATTCATCTTGAGTAACAGATGGGCTAGGTTTGTAATGGAATATTCTCCCAGTGATCTCAGTCATTCTGCTGTAGTGCCGTTTATTGGAGTTGGCTTGTTTCGACTTAAAACTTCCAGTGTCATGTCCTTCTTCTTATAGTATCGTGTCTCCAATACATTTTCTTTTTAAACAGTCTTTCAATACATTCGTTCCAACGTTCACCTTCCCTTTCTTTGCTTAGTACTAGCGTGCATCTGAGCTCTTCATATACATACGGCTGCTAATCCTTTCTTAAAAGTTTCTTTTCTTTTGCTGTACCCAACATCTCATTTCAAATCTATCTATTCCTGCTTCTTGCCAATTTGTAGTCGTGGCAATCTCTTTATTAGGAGTTTGGACTTCCTTTTGCGAGAGTGAAAGCAGTAGTAGTACAGTCATCAGTCTCACATATAAGACAATAAGCGATCCGATATTACAGTGATGAAGTAAAATTGGGCTGCGAGTATGTGGCCTATGTGAAAATAACTTTATTCGAGAGACTAAGGTTCAAATGGTTCAAATGGCTCTGAGCACTATGGGACTTAACTTCTGAGGTCATCAGTCCCCTAGAACTTAGAACTACTTAAACCTAACTAACCTAAGGACATCCATCACACACATCCATGCGCGAGGTAGGATTCGAACCTGTGACCGCAGCGGTCGCGCGGTTCCGGACTGTAGCGCCAAGAACCGCTCGGCCACTCCGGGCGGCGAGAGACTAAGGATATTGCTTGTTCTGAGCCCCCTAAATGTCAGCTAAAATTTGAACCAGGGCAATCTGAATCTTGTAAACTGCAAACATTTACGATTAGAAATGTCAAACTTATTACAATATTTGGGGGTTTTGTGCATTGGCCGTAAGGATTTCTTGTTGAGACCCAACGCTTCGCCCCATATGCGAAGAACATCTTCAAGTAGAACTGCAGCGTTTTAGAAAGACCCGCGTACCCACTGCCTCGCTACTGAGATGCCCTTCACAGACGGAGAAAGAACGTTAGGTTTCAACAAGTAATTCATCCAACCTTGTGATAATATCCAGTAGTCTTTTTAGAAATAGCTGAAACTTCCTACAGCTCTTCTGGAGTTAACATCTCAAGGTGATTCTACTATATTAATGTGTGTGTCAGTGCACGGATTAAGATTTGTATGCGTTCTCACTTCGTTTTACTGAATGATGGGTTGTCATTTGTTGCTTATTTTATGTATTAGTTTACATAAGTAGTTTCTCTTTAATTCGCGTCAAATGTGAGGCAATGATGGTGACGTCCTGATTGAAACGTTCGAATAGTTTTAGCTTAGTGTCTTATTGAGCTAAATATCAAAAATTACGTGAAAAACGACTCTTTTTCCAGTAGTCAGCAATCTGTGGCGGTGCAACGAGTTTGGCAGTCTACGTACGTTGCGGTTGAGCAGCCAAGCCAAAACACGTGCCCTCGCCACACGTCAGCGAGCGGCAGCAATTCGACACCAGGTTAATGGAATTAATTAATCGCTGGCGCAGCTGCGCTCACATCGTGACGGGCTCGCTAATCAAGCCCCTCCCTCCACTCGTGCCTCAGCCCGTTCTGACCCAGCGGCACGTGGCGCTTACCGCACAACTGGCACACACTCGTAGACCGTTTCCCAATGATGGCAGAGCCGTAGTCAGCCATCAAAATGGCGTCTGTGGAAGACGTTAGAAGAAATGGGTGACGAGACTTGCTGTTACCAAATTGCTGGTTACGTGTGTTTTCCGCAGACGCCATTTTCTTGCTTCACTACGGCTCTGCGATCAGTCGAAATTATTTGGAACTTGGCACATCCGTTGTTCACAGTTGTTAGTTCAAATAGTTCAAATGTTTCTGACTGCTATGGGACTTAACTTCTAAGGTCATCAGTCCCCGAGAACTTAGAACTACTTAAACCTAACTAACCTAAGGACATCACACACATCCATGCCCGAGGCAGGATTCGAACATGCGACCGTAGCGGTCTCGCGGTCGCAGACTGCAGTGCCTAGAACGGCATGGCCACCCCGACCGGCTTGTTAGTTCAAAAAAAAAAAAAAATGGTGCAAATGGCTCTGAGCACTATGGGACTTAACATCTGTGGTCATCAGTCCCCTAGATCTTAGAACTACTTAAACCTAACTAACCTAAGGACATCACACACATCTATGCCCGAGGCAGGATTCGAACCTGCGACCGTAGCAGTCGCGCGGTTCTTGTTAGTTCAAATTGTAACTGTAGTTACTCGCTGACGTCGCTTATAGACCAAGAATAAAATCAGTCTCGAATCTTTTTGGATGTCTCATACACAGTTACTCGTGAGACGAGACATTCAGTCTTTTTTTTGTTGTTTTGAAATTTTCACTACCTCTGTAATTCACGCTCAGCGGCCAAAATGCCGGCCGGAGTGGCCGAGCGGTTGTAAGCGCTTCAGTCTGGAACCGCGCGACCGCTACGGTCGCAGGTTCGAATCCTGCCTCCAGCATGGATGTGTGTGATGTCCTTAAATTAGTTAGGTTTAAGTAGTTCTAAGTCTAGTGGACTGATGGCCTCAGCTGGTAAGTCCCATAGTGCTCAGAGCGATTTGAACCATTTTGAACCGGCCAAAATACACTGACGGAATAAAAATCAGAACATCGACCAGGAGCTTTGTGATATTAACGAAAGTTGTGATTTTACATCTCAAACATGACATATGTCAAAATTTCGCACCAGTAGCGTAAGAGTGGCACTAGTAGTGGCACTATGAGGATGCAAATCAGGATTACTTTAGATACATCTTGTAACGGTCGTGAGTGTTAGTTACCTTTAAGATTTGACGTGTTGAGTTGATGTCGGTTAAGAATGCCTTTAAGATGACAAAGACGCCATTATCAACACGTCACTGAGTTTGAACGTCGTCGTGCAATGGGGCTACGAAAACCGCATGTTACTTCTGCGATACTGCAGAAAGACTGGGTAGGAATGTGACTGAGGCAGGACGGTCATGAGAATGTACGGTTGCAAGAGGTCCGGAACGCCACGTGACACTACCGAGAGGGAAGACCATCGTGCTCGGTGTATGGCTCTGGAGCCTCGTACTGCATCTGAAGCAGAAATTTGAGCAGCAGTTAGCACGACACTCACACAACGAACTGCTACAAGTCGGTTACTTCAAGGAGAGCTCCGAGCCAGACTCCCTGTAGCGTGCATTCCACTGACCCCAAACCACCGTCAGTTGCGAGACTTCATGGAAGGTTGAGGTGGAGGTCTATCGTGTTTTCTGCCTCAGTGTCAGTGATGGCCATGTGTTGTTTAGTAGGAGGCCAGTTGATGGCCGGCAAGACACACTAGGCGTATACCTGGTGTTATGGTATGTGGTGCGATTTCGTATGACAGGATGAGCACTCTCGGGGCTACATTGTACCTCAGTCTGGTATTCGACCTGCTATGTTGCCATTCATTAACAGCATTCCATGGCGTGTTTTCCTACAGGATAACGCTCGCCCACATACTGTTTGCAGTCACGTAACTTGTTTCAAAAGCAGTGATTGTGAAAAGCTACTAACCGCCAGGACAAGAGGCGAGTACCTCGTCTTGTAGGTGACGCTTTGAAGCACGACAGACTGTGTTCAGTGGAAGAACGTCCATATCAACCAATTCCTGAGGGAAAAACTGAGAAGAGATTTGCACTCAGCCGGCCGAGGTGACCGAGCGGTTCTAGGCGCTACAGTCTGGAATCGTGCGACCGCTACGGTTGCAGTTTCGAATCCTGCCTCGGGTGTGGGTGTGTGATGTCCTTAGGTTAGTTAGGTTTAAGTAGTTCTAAGATCTAGGGGACTGATGACCTCAGTAGTTAAGTCCCAAAGTGTTCAGAGCCATTTGAACCATTTGCAGAACTGCACTCAGTAGACATGTGGAATCTAATACCTCGCGGAAAGCCATAGCTCAGATCAGTATAGAGGCCAGCACGTCTTCAGTGGGCCGAACAACTCAGAAACTGTACGTGAAAAGGAGGCGCGCAATGTTTTGTGACAATTGGCCAGTTTGCCTCGTTTCAAATGATGAACGTGAAGAGTCTCTGACAGCCCAATGAGGAGTCTAAGCTGCACGCTGTTGTAGAGTTGACGTTGGCGCTGTGGAAGTGATTCTGTCATATTTGGGGGATTTTTTGTATCATAGCTTTGGCTCCGTCATTCAGATTACCATGATTTATTTCAACATTCTCGGTGACCATTGACCTTTCTTCTACATCTGCATGGTGAGTGTACCGCGAACAACCCATTTCCGAAACGACGACAAACGAATTTACAGTGCTGCATACACATTATATTGGTTTGTCAAACATTCAGGCAACATATGGCACATTAGACAGTCTCGCTACAATAAACCAGCAGATCCTTATTTCATAGAAAATGTGTGCGGTCAAACATAGCAATCCCCACATTTTGGTAGGTCTACGGATCTTATCATCAGTGAGGGATCTTCGATGGATATGGCATATCTCAAGAAACTTGTGGGAATGAGACCACCGTCAAGATTAGAGATGGTGTTTGACGGTATTAGCATGAAACATCTTGAGGTGAGTGTGTCCGTTGTGCCTGTACGCAAGAAAGAAAATAGTGCCATGTGACATCTGAACTACCATACACTGAATAATAATTACGTTTCTTAGTTTATTGAGTAGATTACTTCCCACGTCAGTATTACGTCAGACAGCTTTCCATGTGTAGCGGAGAATATTTGATGTACCACACTCACTTCCCTCCCCTCTCGTCTTCCGTACCCGTTCTCTAGTGTATTACCCTCTATTCAGTAGTGGCTAGTTCCAATTACAGACTATCAATGACGGAAGTGGCCTACTAACATACAATGCTTCCAATTTGTTCATGCCTACAGTGCTGCCATTCTCTGTATCACACAACAGTCTACGACTTTCGGGCGTTGGGACTTACCTGCACGCAACGCGTCAACTCGTGAAAAGATTCTTGGAGATTCCTTCGTTATCCAGCAGTCGTTTATGCATACTGGAACACCAGGAAGTATAGCAAGTAACACAATACTATTTATTGTGCTTAAGGAAGAGTACATAATGACAGATGTTGGTAATTTGTGAATAAGTAAGGTGCAAGATTTAATACACTGAGCTGCCACTTCAGATAACCACTAATGGTCCTGATCCAGCTTGGCATCAAGTCGAACTTGATTCAGATGGTCGGTATGGATACGTCATTCCACTCAGCTTCCATACAGGAGTTTATCAAGCTTAGTGAGTGGCTAGTTCTTGGTTGTTAGTATTTCGGAAACTCATGGCCAAATGTTTTCTTCTTTTCTATGAGGGAGAGATCTAGAGAACATGCTAGCCACTGCAACAATCAACTTCTGGTACGGCAGCCAGGCAGAGCAGGGTGGTTAACATGCGGTCTTGTGTCACGCTGTTGAAGGGTAACGTCGCAAACACTTTGGAAGGCAAGACTACAGTCAGAAATGTTGTGGATGCCGTCTACGTCTTCGGCTAAGAGAACCAGATATGATTTTGTTGCGCACTCAATAGATCGTGTACCCAATAGCAACCAATGGTACACTACTGGCCATTAAAACTGATATACCAAAAAGAAATGCAGATGATAAACGGGTATTCATTGGACAAATATATTATACTAGAACTGACATGTGATTACATTTTCACGCAATTTGGGTGCATAGATCCTGAGAAATCAGTACCCAGAACAACCACCTCTGGCCGTAATAACGCCTAGGCATTCAGTCAAACAGAGCTAGGACGGCGTGTACAGGTACAGCTGCCCATGCAGCTTCAGCACGATACTACAGTTCATCAACGAGTAGTGACTGGCGTATTGTGACGAGCCAGTTGCTCGGCCACCATTGACCAGACGTTTTCAATTGGTGAGAGATCTGGAGAATGTGCTGGCCAGGGCACCTGTCGATCATTTTCTGTATCCAGAAAGGCCTGTGCAGGAACTGCAACATGCGGTCGTGCATTATCCTGCTGAAATGTAGGATTTGGCAGGGATCGAATGAAGGGTGGAGCCACGGGTGGTAACACATCTGAAATGTAACATCCACTGTTCGAATTGCCGTCAATGGGAACAAGAGATGACCGAGACGTGTAACCAATGTCACCCCATACCATCACGCAGGGTGATACGCCGGTATGGCGATGACGAGTACACGCTTCCTATGTGCGTTCACCGCGATGTCGCAAAACACGGATGCGACCATCAAGATTCTGTAAACACAACCTGGATTCATCCGAAAAAATGACGTTTCGCTATTCTTCCACCCAGGTTCGTCGCTGAGTACACCATCGCAGGCGCTTCCGTTTGTGATGCAGCGTCAAGGGTAACCGCAGCCATGCTCTCCGAGCTGATAGTCCATGCTGCTGCAAACGTCGTCGAACTGTTCTTGCAGATGGTTGTTGTCTTGCAAACGCCCCCATCTGTTCACTCAGGGATCGAGACATGACTGCACGATCCGTTACAGCCATGCGGATAAGATGCCTGTCATCTCGACTGCTAGTGACACGAGGCCGTTGGGATCCAGCACGGCGTTCCGTATTACCCTCCTGAACCCACCAATTCCATATTCTGCTAACAGTCATTGGATCTCGACCAACGCGAGCTGCAATGTCGCGATACTATAAACCGCAATCGCGATAGGCTACAATCCGACTTTTATCAAAGTGGGAAACGTGATGGTACGCATTTCCCCTCCTTACACGAGGCATCACAACAACGTTTCACCTGGCAACGCCGGTCTACTGCTGTTTGTGTATGAGAAATCGGTTGGAGACTTTTCTCATGTCAGCACGGTTTAGATGTCGCCACCGGTGCCAACCTTGTATGAATGTTCTGAAAAGCTAATCATTTGCATATCACAGCATCTTCTTCCCGTCGGTTAAATTTCGCGTCTGTAGCACGACATCCTCGTGGTGTAGCAATTTTAATGGCCAGTAGTGTATTATCCGAGGTCCTGGGCCGACATTATGGTGACGAATACAACTTAGCAGTTGTCCTTCATATCGGAAGACTGCGATACGTGCATCCTGATGTACGTGGCGTCGAGGCTCGCGTGAAAAGACGACGTGGTGTCACTCTGTACAAAGTGTTGTCGCTGGACGTCGCACTGCAAGAGCGCCTCATTCTACTGTCGCATCAATGAAAGCCGCAACTCTGGTTTCCTCACTGACTGTCTTTAGTGCTCCAGACGTCGAAGCAGTGATCGTGTCAAGTTATTACAGTACTAATAAAAGCCCTTTAGCGACCAGCTAGGTATCTACGTGTGTGAACCGTGCAATGAGAAAAGTGGAAGCATGATGACGTGGAGATATAAGCCAACACAAAAAAAAGAAGGATCTGATGATACAGAAATCACACAGGCATTTTATCCTGAACGTTCTCGGTGAGTTATATGAAAAATTATTCGGCGAAAGATTACAAGATAGTGACCGCTACATGAGATAGGCCCTCAGCAGTACAGGATTTATAAGAGACAAGTCAACTGCAGTCGCAGTTAATAAGGCGATTTCGCTATGTGTACTGTTTCTCCTGGGTGGACATGAATGTTATCTTATATTGGGAATCAGAATGAAACCACGATTTTGAGTTACGGAATTTATTGTTGTACAGTGAACGGACTGGTGAA
Organism: Schistocerca piceifrons; assembly: GCF_021461385.2. Taxonomy (NCBI): domain Eukaryota; kingdom Metazoa; phylum Arthropoda; class Insecta; order Orthoptera; family Acrididae; genus Schistocerca; species Schistocerca piceifrons. The sequence goes on along the minus strand of NC_060141.1, from coordinate 203,224,857 downwards.
ATAATCTCTGATGCTATAAGCACACGACATTTAGTTTGACGTCGACTAGGCATATACTGAGTAACAGCTGTGGTGTTTTAACAGTCAAACAAATGAGTATTTAAAATTCCGGAAACCCTGAGAAATGAGATAGTCTACTGAGTGCTTATAAGCGTCGGGCAACATTAAACAACACATTACACTATTAATAATATTCCTACATTAGTACTTTCTCTTTTATGCTGAGCCATTGTATTAATGTGTGTTTCTTTTTTATATAAGTCACGGCTCATATTCATTCTACTACATTACACTGACAGTAAAGAAAAAGAGTCACAACTATTTTTATTTTATTACGTTACACTGACGTTGGTAGTAAGTGTTCTGCAGCATGTGTAACTGAATGTTCAGAGATAATCATTATCACTACAGAACTTAACGTTTTGCGTGCCAACAGTGCTGTGCACATACACCAACAGCTGACTGCACTGAATACTTGCTCGTGGGGTCGAAATTGAAACTAGAATCCTCTGATCGAATTTAACTGTCGTCATTGATTAAATGTATGTATAAAAGCACACAGTGAATGGTAACTAATGAACAAAATGTTTCCGTTACATGTATCATACGCACGGGAACGACGACAAGCTGACAGAGAATCTGAATGAATGATCGCAGACCCACGCTGTTCACTACATCCAAAACAGACTGAGAGGCAAGGAATCGAATGCACGCGACCAGGTTTCTAATTGAAGTTAGTTTGTTCCACCTGGCAGCATGCAATGAATGACAAACTTTGTCCGCAGCTCGTGGTCGTGCGGTAGCATTCTCGCTCCCCACGCCCGGGTTCCCGGGTTCGATTGCCGGCGGGGTCAGGGATTTTCTCTGCCTCGTGATGACTGGGTGTTGTGTGATGTCCTTAGGTTAGTTAGGTTTAAGTAGTTCTAAGTTCTAGGGGACTGATGACCATCGATGTTAAGTGCCATTGTGCTCAGAGCACAACAGAGTATTTGGGATTGTGACTATTAGTATAGAAAGTGCTGTTTAGTTAGTGTCTGATTTTTGTGTGACGGTATTGACATTAGCTTGCAACATGGCTAGGCCAAACACTAGGCGTAACCGTGGAGACGTAGAAAATTACGAGAGCGACGAACAGCTTGAGACCATTCCGGGATTGGTATGAGGAAATTTAGTTACTGAGGCTGAACAAACCACCATCCCACCGGATTATGTAGGATCGCAGACTGATATTTGTCAACTGAATTTACAATCGCTGGTAGTGATGGTTGGGGGAGGGGGAGGGGGAGACGGCTAGAGGCGGTCGTACCCGCGCGGGAAATCAGCTGCGAGAGAATAGACGAAAGTGAACGAACGCAGGTAGAGCTAGTGAAACCAAACGAAATGCTTGCAGCGCTGTTCCAGAGATTGGAAATAATGGAACAGCAGAGAAAAAACAACAGGAAATAATGGAACAGAAGGAAAAAATAGAGCGCGAGGAGGATGTCCAACGTCAGACTGCGATTTTGAAAAGGTTGAGGCTAACATAATAGCCAAAGTGGACGAGATGCCAGTCAAACGCTAACAAGCGTTAATACAGAAAATTAATCGTGCTCTAGATGACAGGGGCCAACGTATATTAGAACACGTTAATAAAGAAATAGAAAAGGTAGAGTCGGAAGTAACTGAAATTCAGAAAAATTTGCAGGATTTGCCCGACTTTTAACTTGACGTCGACTAGGCATATATTGAGGAATATCTGTGGTGTTCCAACAGTTAAATAAATGAGTATTTACAATTTCGTGTCACCCCTGAGAACTGAGCTAGTTTACTGAGTGCTTATACGCGTCGGGCTAAGTGAAACAACATATTACACTGTTAATAATATTCCTACATTAGTTATTTCTCTTTTATGTTGAGCCATTGCATTAATGTGTGTTTCTTTTTTATATAAGTCACGGCTCACATTCATTGTATTACATTACACTGATAGTGAAGAAAAAGAGACACAACCATTTTTATTTTATTACATTACATTGGGATGGACTCTCATTCTATGTACGCTCCAGCAATGATGATAGATATTACTGCCGTTTTCGATGACCTAAGTTCTATGTCTTTCTTTTGTCGCCTAGTGCAGTTTGAGTCTCTACAGGCGTTGTGCAACTGTCTAAGAGACAACTGTCACGGGCGACATGCGTCTTTAATATGTCAGAAAAGATAATAACGAAGACCATATATAAAGACTATCCACAGGGATCAGTTTGTAGTCTAGAGGTTTGGGACGTAACAACAAACAGTTGCAAATGCTGTTTATTTTTATGGTACGGTAATTGGTTTCAGACGTACATAGGCCGCCTTCAGACCAGTATTGTCTCGACTTGTAACGTGTGGAGTCTGCGCGTGGAGCCTTTGTAAGTGCAAGAAGCACCAGACGTCAAAAATGGTTCAAATGGCTCTGAGCACTATGGGACTTAACTTCTGAGGTCATCAGTCCCCTAGAACTTAGAACTACTCAAACGTAACTAACTTAATTACATCGCACACACCCATGCCCGAGGCAGGATTCGAACCTGCGACCGTAGCGCTCGCGCGGTTCCAGACTGTAGCGCCTAGAACCTCTCGGCCACCCCGGCCGGCCGCACCAGACGTCACCTGTACAGTTGACGGCAGGTGCTTCTTATATTTACAACGGCTCCGCACATCGACTACACGTGGCAACAATGGAGAAATTACTGGGTTGAAGATGGTCTGTGTACGACTGAAGTCGGTTATCATACCAGAAACATTGCGATCTGGACTGACTGCTTTACGTTACATTACGGTAAAACATTGCTGACGTTTCAGTTATGAGTTCAATAATTATTTGGGCATTGAAGCTTCTACTATTACTATTTCATGACACCGGTAAGGTAAGTGAACCGGTGGCGTTTGTAGATTGTTTGTTGTTAGTCATTAGAGGTGGTTCGGGAATAATTATAGAAAAAAGTAATACTCCGTCCGCAGCTCTTGGTCTTGCGGTATCGTTCTTGCTTCCCGCGCACGGGGTCCCGGGTTTCGATTCCCGGCGGGGTCAGTGATTTTTCCTGCCTCGAGATGACTGGGTGTTGTTGTGTTGTCTTCATCATCATCATTCATCCCCATTACGGTCGGAGAAAGGCAATGGCAAACAACCTCCGATACGACCTTGCCTAGTCGCCAGTGCGGGTCTCTGGCATCGTTTCCTACGCTCCTCGGAGTATGGGACCTCATCATCATGATATAAAACTCCGTCGGCTCTTAGAGGAACATGGACATATCAATGACTTTAATATAAAGTATTGATGTTCCACAATAGTATTTATTAGATCGCTGTGAATAGGTTTTCGGCTTCACAGTCCATCGCCAAATAACTTAATACTAGACACTCAACTTCATCGACAATTCATAGCTGTACAAATATTGCTGTACAAAGATATGTGACATTGTACGACTATATCGATAAAAACATAGGCATAATGTGACACCTAAAGAAACTCTGAAGAAATGGATCTTATATTACACCTTATTCAAATATTAAAACTATGTGAATGTATAAGACAAAAATTTTCTACAAATGAGTAATGGCACAGTCTGTTATGCTATATGCACAAACTGATGATTGTTACAAACAGAGCAAATAACTTGAGGGGGAGAAATAAGTCTATAGAATGTGTATGTGGAACAATTGTAACAAGCTTATTAGCTAATGGTGAAAGAAAAAGTAACTGGCTGCTACTTTAATAAGGGTGAGCCAGTTATTAGATCTCTCGCCATTACGTAATAAGCTTGTTATAATCGTTTCACATCCACATTCCACAGAGTACTTTCTCCAACTCCTTTCATTCGGTTAGTTCATCACATTCACCAGTTTGTCCATGTGACATAGTAGCCTGTGCCATTTACTCACTTGTAGAACATTTTTGGATTTTACATTCACGTAGTTTTAATATTTGAATAAAATGTAATAAGAGAACTATTCTTCAGAGTCTCTTTAGGTATTACATTATGCTTCTGTTTTTATCGTTGTAGGTATAAAGTGTCACATAACTGTGTACAGCAATCTATGTGCAAGTATGAATACTTGCCGAAGTTGTATGGACTATCTGTGTAGCATTAAGTCATCTGATGATGGCCTAAGACGCTGTAAGCTGGTTCATAGTGATCTAGTAAATACCACAGTTGAAAACTAATACTTTGTATTCAAGTTTTTGATAAACAAATGCAATTCTGGTGATGAAATATCAAGCTACGTAGGCATTGAGAAATCCAGGGGTTTTCCTGTGTGAACGTCGTAATTTAGCACATCATGTAAAGGAGAAAGGCAGAAAACCGTCGCAAATAGGCAATTCAGTTTCCCTTATAAACAATCACACTACATCACCAACCTATATTAGCGTCAGTTGTAGGACATAGTACGACAGTTAGGAGTCAGATTACAGCTTGAGAAGCCAACATCATTATAAGAGTTCAAAAAGTAATGCTAATGTGTACCGAAAACGTTCCATTCTTAATAATAGTAAGAATACGCCCACTGAACTTAGGAAAAGGAGCGCCCTTTGTTGATCAAAGTAAGGCATTCAAACTGATGTACTAAGGGTACTTAAAACTTACGTTAGTACGAAGAACGTAATACAAGACCGCATATTACGAGTACAGCTGTGGCAAAATGAATGTAACATTTCAGGTACAGTCAACAGACTGTAAGAACGTCTCTCAGACATCAGGAAGAGACTAAAAATAAGATTTGTACACCCGCAGAGCGGACTTATGGGATGAGCCCTTCGTTCGTGGTGTGTATGCTTTGCATCTGTACTAAATCAAAAGACAGTTGATCGAAAGGTGTGTCCGCAACAATATGGGCACTTCAGAGTACACATTGTGTACTTTGCTCTCTACAAAGATGCAGCCGGTAAGGGTCGCCTGACATGAAAGACACTTGATCCAAATAGTTCAAATGGCTCTGAGCACTATGGGACTTAACATCTAAAGTCATCAGTCCCCTAAAACGTAGAACTACTTAAACCTAACTAACCTAAGGACATCACACACATCCATGCCCGAGGCAGGATTCGAACCTGCGACCGTAGTGGTCTTGAGGTTCCAGACTGAAGTGTCTAGAACCGCTCGGCCACACAGACCGGCTTACACTTGATCCCAAAGCAGCACTGAGTAATGAGTCGACATGGCAAGTCTTGGACGATACGGCAGCCGCAGACAGCACGTATTTTTTTATTTTTTTTAAGACATTGGTCTCTCGACTGGTTTGATGCTGCCCTCCACCTTCTCTATCTTGTACTAACGTTCTCATCGCCACGTGATCACGATATCCGACGTCGTTTACTTTGCTTGTTCTAGTGTCCCTCTCCGTCTACCAATTTTCCACTCTATCGCTCCTTTCAGCGTATCGTTAATTATTTCCATACTGCGTAGAAAATATCCCATTTCCCTATTATTTCTACTCGTAAGGGTCTTTCGTGGACATCTAATATTCTTTTTAGCACTTCTCCATTCCATTCTTTGACCACCAACTTAATTTTTAACACTTTTCGATAGCACTAAATTTCAAATTTTCTAAGTTTCTTCTTCTCGGTGTTTATTGCGGTTCATGCTCCATTTCGACACAGTGCTTTAATCCATACTCACATTTTTAGGAACTTCGTATTTAGTTTCAAGTCTGTTTCTGATACGGTAGATCTACACTCCTGGAAATGGAAAAAAGAACACATTGACACCGGTGTGTCAGACCCACCATACTTGCTCCGGACACTGCGAGAGGGCTGTACAAGCAATGATCACACGCACGGCACAGCGTTCACACCAGGAACCGCGGTGTTGGCCGTCGAATGGCACTAGCTGCGCAGCATTTGTGCACCGCCGCCGTCAGTGTCAGCCAGTTTGCCGTGGCATACGGAGCTCCATCGCAGTCTTTAACACTGGTAGCATGCCGCGACAGCATGGACGTGAACCGTATGTGCAGTTGACGGACTTTGAGCGAGGGCGTATAGTGGGCATGCGGGAGGCCGGGTGGACGTACCGCCGAATTGCTCAACACGTGGGGCGTGAGGTCTCCACAGTACATCGATGTTGTCGCCAGTGGTCGGCGGAAGGTGCACGTGCCCGTCGACCTGGGACCGGACCGCAGCGACGCACGGATGCACGCCAAGACCGTAGGATCCTACGCAGTGCCGTAGGGGACCGCACCGCCACTTCCCAGCAAATTAGGGACACTGTTCCTCCTGGGGTATCGGCGAGGACCATTCGCAACCGTCTCCATGAAGCTGGGCTACGGTCCCGCACACCGTTAGGCCGTCTTCCGCTCACGCCCCAACATCGTGCAGCCCGCCTCCAGTGGTGTCGCGACAGGCGTGAATGGAGGGACGAATGGAGACGTGTCGTCTTCAGCGATGAGAGTCGCTTCTGCCTTGGTGCCAATGATGGTCGTATGCGTGTTTGGCGCCGTGCAGGTGAGCGCCACAATCAGGACTGCATACGACCGAGGCACACAGGGCCAACACCCGGCATCATGGTGTGGGGAGCGATCTCCTACACTGGCCGTACACCACTGGTGATCGTCGAGGGGACACTGAATAGTGCACGGTACATCCAAACCGTCATCGAACCCATCTTTCTACCATTCCTAGACCGGCAAGGGAACTTGCTGTTCCAACAGGACAATGCACGTCCGCATGTATCCCGTGCCACCCAACGTGCTCTAGACGGTGTAAGTCAACTACCCTGGCCAGCAAGATCTCCGGATCTGTCCCCCATTGAGCATGTTTGGGACTGGATGAAGCGTCGTCTCACGCGGTCTGCACGTCCAGCACGAACGCTGGTCCAACTGAGGCGCCAGGTGGAAATGGCATGGCAAGCCGTTCCACAGGACTACATCCAGCATCTCTACGATCGTCTCCATGGGAGAATAGCAGCCTGCATTGCTGCGAAAGGTGGATATACACTGTACTAGTGCCGACATTGTGCATGCTCTGTTGCCTGTGTCTATGTGCCTGTGGTTCTGTCAGTGTGATCATGTGATGTATCTGACCCCAGGAATGTGTCAATAAAGTTTCTCCTTCCTGGGACAATGAATTCACGGTGTTCTTATTTCAATTTCCAGGAGTGTATTTTCCTGAAGAAAGGTTTTCTATACTTTTGGTACCAAACAGTGAATTATCAACAATCTGCTCTTTTTCGGATGGCGTGAAGATCACGAAAATTCGCACTGAAAAATCGTTGTGTATTAGAAAATCAATCAAATGTAAATTTAACTGTTAGTTTGCCTAACACGTCAGTACTATTATTCGCGTGAAAAGATGTTCTAAGTTTTTATGAAAACAGGACTTCATGTTCGTGTATCTCTCTCTGAATCGATCAGCGACGTCATTAGCGTGCAAACTGGACAGTTTGAAACAAAATGTAAAAGTACAGACAAAAAACCCGTGACAACAGTACATGTGAAAGAAAAATAAATATTTTTGTGTGTTCCCCGAGCGGAAAATTTTTAGAATAAACGCTGACATATTCGCAACAGAATTTAAACCGTTGTAAAGCGCGTGTATCTGGCATTAGCAGACAAGCTGGAATCTGCATAAACCTAATTCACATTCATGTCTCGGCCCCACTACAGAAGCAGCCACCACTATCTACGAAACGCAATGGTTAGACAGTCCTCCGAGGCATACCGAAGTGAGTTCTTTACCCGGGAGTTTTCTGGTATATTTTCTTTGAAATAGAAAGTTTTTGCTTTCAGTCTCCTTGTTGAGTACCTTAATCTTAAAAGATTAACATAAACTGATTTAGACGAAAAGAATTAATTGCAAATAATACATTGGATTAAGTATTCGGTTGGTCATGTTAAGAACGGCGGTCGCCTCTTTGGTCAAAAATGTAAAAAGTAGTTCTGGTGTGACAAGAGTGCTGCCATACATCATTTACACTTCCGTACTGCAAAACACCGGCGTCGTCAAAAGTAAATTTAAGTAGTATAAATGACCGTGTAGTCAAGTGGTGACCTAGTTCCATTATGTTACAGTGAGTGAACTCTTGAGTGTTACTTATCAGTGATTAGTTCCTCGTGTGGGATTCTGAATCGAAAGCATGAAGGGAAGTTCACTGGCTAACCTAAAATAAATATAATTAAACTCCTATATGATATGATAAGATCGATTAATTGGCAGAATTTTGGAAAAGTGTTGTTCTTCTGTAAAAGATGAGTCATATAGGAGACTAGTGCGATCCTTTCTTCGGTACTGCTGTAGTGTTTGTGATTCACGCCCCCTCGGATTAAAGAAAGACAAGGAAATAATTCAGAGGCAGGCTGCTAAATTTGTTACCAGTACATTTGAATAACACGCAAGCATTAAGGAGACGCTTCGGAAACTGAAATGGGAATCTTTGAAGGGAAGGCGGCGTTCTTTTCCAGGAACACTATAGAGAAAATTTAGAGAACCGTAATTTTAATTTGACTGCAGAACGATTCTGCTGCCACCAAAATACATTTCGCATAAGAACCACAAAGACAAAATATGAAAATTAGGGCTCATTCAGAGGCAAATAGACAGACGTTTTTCCCTTGCCCTATTTGTGCGTGGAACAGGAAAGGAAACGACTAGTAATGGTACAGGGTACCCTCTACAAAGCACCGCACGATGGTTCCCGCAGTATATGTGCAGATGTAGATGTAAATAATCTTATATTGCCCTGTACCTTTACTTGCACATAAAAAGCGGTACCAATAAAATGACAGAAATGTCATTCTCTGATGTTAAATATAATTCCCACAAGTATATTGTAACATCATTGTTGAACAATACGTCTGTATGGACCCAGAAACGAATTCACTTGCTCGAAATTCACAGACGTGCCCAACCTTACAACTCGCGTAGTATTGTAAATAAAACCAGACCCAAAGACTTGTACACCAGCTTTCAAATTCGAATATAGCATAGTTCTAACATTGGCGAATATTATTTCCCATCATTAATTGATATTGTAGAGCAATGTTTAAATATTTACATTGTATGTCAACTGTTATTGTATCGCTCAATAGGTCTGCAGCAGTATTGGGACACCCTATGTTCTGAGACAGAGTACCATTGTGCATTCAAGTTCTAAGGCCTCCGATTTTTTTTCTCCGGACTGGAAAGAGATAGAAACATGCGCATTGTTTTAAAATGAGGCCGCGTTCATTGTCAATACATCCCAGAGATGGCAGCACCGTACGGCAGATGGAATTTTACCACCAGCGGCGAGAATGACAATTGTTTTAAATACTTAAAATGGCGACGTTTTCCTTACTTGAACAGCGTGCATTCATTCGTTTTCTGAATTTGCGTGGTGTGGAACCAATTGAAATTCATCAACAGTTGAAGGACACATGTGGTGATGGAGTTATGGATGTGTCGAAAATGCGTTCGTGGGTGCGACAGTTTAATGAAGGCAGAACATCGTGTGACAACAAACCGAAACAACCTCGGGCTCGCACAAGCCGGTCTGACGACATGATCGAGAAAGTGGAGAGAATTGTTTTGGGGGATCGCCGAATGACTGTTGAACAGATCGCCTCCAGATTTGGCGTTTCTCTGGGTTCTGTGCGCACAATCCTGCATGACGACCTGAAAATGCGAAAACTGTCATCCAGGTGGGTGCCACGAATGCTGATGGACGACCACATGGCTGCCTGTGTGGCATGTTGCCAAGCAATGTTAACGTCTAACGACAGCATGAATGGGACTTTCTTTTCGTCGGTTGTGACAATGGATGAGACATGGATGCCATTTTTCAATCCAGAAACAAAGCGCCAGTCAGCTCAATGGAAGCAAACAGATTCACCACCACCAAAAAAATTTCGGGTGACCGCCAAATGCTGAAAAAATGATGGTGTCCATGTTCTGGGACAGCGAGGGCGTAATCCTTACCCATTGCGTTCCAAAGGGCGCTATGGTAACAGGTGCATCCTACGAAAATGTTTTGAAGAACAAATTCCTTCCTGCACTGCAACAAAAACGTCTGGGAAGGGCTGCAGGTGTGCTGTTTCACCAAGACAATGCACCCGCACATCGAGCTAACGTTACGCAACAGTTTCTTTGTGATAACAACTTTGAAGTGATTCCTCATGCTCCCTACTCACCTGACCTGGCTCCTAGTGACTTTTGGCTTTTTCCAACAATGAAAGACACTCTCTGTGGAAGCACATTCACCAGCTGTGCTGCTATTGCCTCAGCGATTTTCCAGTGGTAAAAACAGACTCCTAAAGAAGCCTTCGCCGCTGCCATGGAATCATGGCGTCAGCGTTGTGTAAAATGTGTACGTCTGCAGGGCGATTACGTCGAGAAGTAACGCCAGTTTCATCGATTTCGGGTGAGTAGTTACTTAGAAAAAAAATCGGAGGCCTTAGAGCTTGAATGCACCTCATAAAATATGGTGGTAACGACGTCACATGTTTACACAAGTACCATTAGACCTGTGACGTCACAGACACACCCCCAAGATGGCGGCCGTGACGTCACATGATGATGCAAGTACCATTAGACCTGTGACATCACAGACACCCACTCTAAGATGGCGGTTGTGACGTCACCCAATCCCAACCTATGTTTTGGCACAAAGTAACGTTATCCAAGAGGGCTGGGAAGTAACACACACCCCTGCCGCACCCCCCAGACACACCCCCATGGTGGGAAGTACAATCGTAAGAAAATCGCTGGAAGATAGGTCAATTGAGCTACCCCACTAAGTCAACTGATCGCCACCTCTTCCTAGGAACTGGCGCCAAGAATCAATTTTGGCGGGAAGATGGGTAAATTGTTCTACTTCTGCCACCCTAAGAAAATGACGTGAAAGATAGCACACTTCGACTATCTCCAATAATCAAAGTCACTTGAATGCCACCTCCTCCTAAGGATTCATAGGAACGGACTCAGCCTGCACTGGGCTGGTGGAGAGAGTAAGGAGTGTACTTTATTTATTTTGGAACAATTTATTTAAGTATGGGGTATATTTACCACAGTGATACAGAACACATGCTCTGCCATGCCACATAGCCCACAGACATACGAACCACTAAAAAACTCAGCAGAAATGCTACCTAATCGTCAACTTTTGAAATCATGCACCAGTCTTTATTTAAACAATTAGAGACAGCACCACCATCCACTGTGTTCACCAGGAGGTCTTCACTCCAAAAGACCTAGTACACAGTACCACCACCAGAGGGTGCTGTCATACATTCCATGACATAATCCAAGATGGCAGCCATGATGGCAGCTGATGACACAAGTACCATTATCCAGTATGGCGACAAACAGCATCTTCGCCACGAGGTCTAGACATAGTACACACTACAATGACCAGAGAGCACTGTAGTCCATTCTGTGATATAATTCAAGATGGTGGAGTGAAATGGTGAGACAAGGACTCTGCTTGTGATGGACATTAGTCTTTATTTTGCAGGCTGCCTCTCCACCATGAGATCTAGAGTCCAACTGATATAGTACACAGTACTGCCACTAGAGTGTATTGTCATCCCTTCTGTGACATAATCGAAGAAGGTAGTCTGGAGGGGGAAAATGGCACGAAAATTACTCTGTCTGCGCTGGGCTGCTGGTGAGAGTAAGGAAGGAGTGTACTCTATTTATTTTGGAACATTTTATTAAGGGATGGAGTATATTTATCACAATGACACAGCCGGCCGGTGTGGCCGTGCGGTTAAAGGCAATTCAGTCTGGAACCGCATGACCGCTACGGTCGCAGGTTCGAATCCTGCCTTGGGCATGGATGTGTGTGATGTCCTTAGGTTAGTTAGGTTTAATTAGTTCTAAGTTCTAGGCGACTGATGACCTCAGAAGTTAAGTTGCATAGTGCTCAGAGCCATTTGAACCATGTAAGAGGTCCGAGCAGATGTAATGCAGATGTAATTTTATGTAAGAGGTCTGAGCAGATGTAATTTCGATGTATTGCTCATGCGCTGCCTGCGATATGCAAGGTATAAGAGAATCGCTGACCACAGAGCAGTGTTGACTGTACGAACTGTGTAGCAGTAGCAGTAAGTTGTTGCCAGTGTGTGTATCTGCTCTGGTCTGGTGTATCATGTTGGCTGGGCCGGTAGCGGTGCAGCGATGCCGGAGCCTGAGTATTATTGTATAAGGTAAAATAAGCAGCCTCGTGCATATCTAGTAATATTATGTAAACTCCCACGTATATCTTTTAAAAATATCCTAATAATAACAAGCATTCATTTCAATTTAAAGAATTTAATATTTTTTTCAGTGCATGATCATTTCGATTGTTGCAAAAGAATAATCATTTGCTTCCTTTCATAAATAACAAATGTATAGGCCAGCATTGCACAGACCTGTGCCAGAAAAGAGCTATTGTAAGAGCAGATAGTTGGCGACTTTATCGAGGTGAGAATTTTTGCTTTTTATTCAGAATGATCTTACAGGGCCATGACGCGGCACTGCTGTCGTCCAAATTTTACCAGGTTACTGAATTTATTTTTTTTACGAGGTTTAGGAATTTTTCTGTTTCGAGGTTATAGTAAATGAGAAAAGAATTTTGTGGGTACATTAAATGGGAACCAGTTTTGTTCTGAGGTTGCACTAAAATTAGAATCATTAACCAAATAATATTTAATTAATTATATATTTTTTGTGAGGAGGTTACACTTGGCGACATCCGCCCAGGATCGGATTTCCTTTGTGAATTTCTGAGAAGTAGTCATATATCTGCTCTTATTTACTTAAATGTAGTTTGCGTCTGGCGCAACGCATTTCCTAATTTGTCACTCTTTCTTTCACAGATCATCGGCAATTTATTGCTCTTTGTTGTAATTGTGTTTGTTCCATTTTTGCTTCGTCTTTGTTTCATTTTTGTGCTTACTTTTGATTTGTGAGAAATGCCGCGAAAAACTGTTAACAGTACATCGCGATGTGCAATGAGTGAAATAGCCGACTCGAATTGCTTGATCGATAATATTTGCGACTCTCAGATTACAGATAATCACTGCGTACCGACCACTAATATTGATTTTGATCCTAATGATGAGCAAACAAATGCAATTATGTCCACAGTAAATGTAACAATTGCTGACGTGGCACATTCCGTTACAATGAACGCTGCCCAGCTTTTGCAAAATTTACGTTTTTTTTTTTTTTTGGTCATCAGTCTACTGACTGGTTTGATGCGGCCCGCCACGAATTCCTTTCTTGCGCTAACCTCTTCATCTCAGAGTAGCACTTGCAACCTACGTCCACAATTATTTGCTTAACGTATTCCAATCTCTGGCTTCCTCTACCGTTTTTGCCCTCTACAGCTCCCTCTAGTACCATGGAAGTCATTCCCTCATGTCTTAGCGGATGTCCTATCATCCTGTCCCTTCTCCTTATCAGTGTTTTCCACATATTCCTTTCTCTCCGATTCTGCGTAGAACCTCCTCATTCCTTGCCTTATCAGTCCACCTAATTTTCAACATTCGTCTATAGCACCACATCTCAAATGCTTCGATTCTCTTCTGTTCCGGTTTTCCCACAGTCCATGTTTCACTACCATACAATGCTGTCCTCCAGACGTACATCCTCAGAAATTTCTTCCTGATATTCAGGCCAGTATTTGATATTAGTAGACTTCTCTTGGCCAGAAATGCCTTTTTTGCCATAGCGAGTCTGCTTTTGATGTTCTCCTTGCTCTGTCCGTCATTGGTTATTTTACTGCCTAGGTAGCAGAATTCCTTAACTTCTTTGACTTCGTGACCATCAATCCTGATGTTAAGTTTCTCGCTGTTCTCATTTCTACTACATCTCGTTACCTTCGTCTTTCTCAGATTTACTCTCAAACCATACTGTGTACTCATTAGACTGTTCATTCCATTCGGTAGATCATTCAATTCTTCTTCACTTTCACTCAGGATAGCAATGTCATCTGCGAATCGTATCATTGATACCCTTTCACTTTGTATTTTAATTCCACTCCTGAACCTTTCTTTTATTTCCATCATTGCTTCCTCGATGTACAGATTGAAGAGTAGGGGCGAAAGGCTACAGCCTTGTCTTACACCCTTCTTAATACGAGCACTTCGTTCTTGATCGTCCACTCTTATTATTCCCTCTTGGTTGTTGTACATATTGTATATGACTCGTCTCTCCCTATAGCTTACCCCTACTTTTTTCAGCATCTCGAACAGCTTGCACCATTTTATATTGTGGAACGCTTTTTCCAGGTCGACAAATCCTATGAACGTGTCTTGATTTTTCTTTATCCTTGCTTTTATATTGTGGAACGCTTTTTCCAGGTCGACAAATCCTATGAACGTGTCTTGATTTTTCTTTATCCTTGCTTCCATTATTAGCCGTAACGTCAGAATTGCCTCTCTCGTCCCTTTACTTGTCCTAAAGCCAAACTGATCATCACCTAGCGCATTCTCAATTTTCTTTTCCATTCTTCTGTATATTATTCTTGTAAGCAGCTTCGATGCATGAGCTGTTAAGCTGATTGTGCGATAATTCTCGCACTTGTCAGCTCTTGCCGTCTTCGGCATTGTGTGGATGATGCTTTTCCGGAAGTCAGATGGTATGTCGCCAGACTCATATATTCTACACATCAACGTGAATAGTCGTTTTGTTGCCACATCTCCCAATGATTTTAGAAATTCTGATGGAATGTTATCTATTCCTTCTGCCTTATTTGACCGTAAGTCCTCCAAAGCTCTTTTAAATTCCGATTCTAATACTGGATCCCCTAGCTCTTCTAAATCGACTCCTGTTTTTCTTCTATCACATCAGACAAAGCTTCACCCTCATAGAGGCTTTCAATGTATGCTTTCCACCTATCTGCTCTCTCCTCTGCATTTAACAGTGGAATTCCCGTTGCACTCTTAATGTTACCACTGTTGCTTTTAATGTCACCAAAGGTTGGTTTGACTTTCCTGTATGCTGAGTCTGTCCTTCCGACAATCATATCTTTTTCGATGTCTTCACATTTTTCCTGCAGCCATTTCGTCTTAGCTTTCCTGCACTTCCTTTTTATTTCATTCCTCAGCGACTTGTATTTCTGTATTCCTGATTTTCCCGGAACATGTTTGTACTTTCTCCTTTCATCAATCAACTGAAGTATTTCTTCTGTTACCCATGGTTTTTTCGCAGCTACCTTCTTTGCACCTATGTTTTCTTTCCCAACTTCTGTGATGGCCCTTTTTAGAGATGTCCATTCCTCTTCAACTGTACTGCCTACTGCGCTATTCCTTATTGCTGTATCTATAGCGTTAGAGAACTTCAAACGTATCTCGTCATTCCTTAGTACTTCCGTATCCCACTTCTTTGCGTATTGATTCTTCCTGACTAATGTCTTGAGCTTCAGCCTACTCTTCATCACTACTATATTGTGATCTGAGTCTATATCTGCTCCTGGGTACGCCTTACAATCCAGTTTCTGATTTCGGAATCTCTGTCTGACCATGATGTAATCTAATTGAAATCTTCCCGTATCTCGCGGCCTTTTCCAAGTATACCTCCTCTTCTTGTGATTCTTGAACAGGGTATTCGCTATTACTAGCTGAAACTTGTTACGGAACTCAATTAGTCTTTCTCCTCTTTCATTCCTTGTCCCAAGCCCGTATTCTCCTGTAACCTTTTCTTCTACTCCTTCTCCTACAACTGCATTCCAGTCGCCCATGACTATTAGATTTTCGTCCCCCTTTACATACTCCATTACCCTTTCGATATCCTCATACACTTTCTCTATCTGTTCATCTTCAGCTTGCGACGTCGGCATGTATACCTGTACTAGCGTTGTCGGTGTTGGTCTGCTGTCGATTCTGTTTAGAACAACCCAGTCACTGAACTGTTCACGGTAACACACCCTCTGCCCTACCTTCCTATTCATAACGAATCCTACGCCTGTTATACCATTTTCTGCTGCTGTTGATATTACCCGATACTCATCTAACCATAAATCCTTGTCTTTCTTCTACTTCACTTCACTGACCCCTACTATATCTAGATTGAGCCTTTGCATTTCCCTTTTCAGATTTTCTAGTTTCCCTACCACGTTCAAGCTTCTGACATTCCACGCTCCATCTCGTAGAACGTTATCCTTTCGTTGATTATTCAATCTTTTTCTCATGGTAACCTCCCCCTTGGGAGTCCCCTCCCGGAGCTCCGAATGGGGGACTATTCCAAAATCTTTTGCCAATGGAGAGATCATCATGACACTTCTTCAATTACAGGCCACATGTCCTGTGGATACACGTTACGTGTCTTTAATGCAGTGGTTTCCATTGCCTTCTGCATCCTCATGTCGTTGATCATTGCTGATTCTTCCGCCTTTAGGGGCAATTTCCCACCCCTAGGACAAGAGAGTGCCCTGAACCTCTATCCGCTCCTCCGCCCTCTTTGACAAGGCCGTTGGCAGAATGAGGCTGACTTCTTATGCCGGAAGTCTTCGGCCGCCAATGCTGATTATTTATCGAAATTTAGGCAGTGGTGGGGATCGAACCCAGGACTGAAGACGTTTTGATTATGAATCAAAGACGCTACCCCTAGACCACGTAACGAACAGATAGTTGTTTCTGACGAAGGTGAACAGTGTTCTCAAGGTATGTAAGATTTATTTGATTCTGGTGTAGTGACTAAAGTGCACGTCCAATTAGCAAACATTTTCGCGAGTCAGACAATGACCAAATTGTTTCACAAAGCGTGACAAATGCAGATACACCATCACACAGTACAGAGAATAGAGTCGGTAATTTTGACTTGGATCAAGCTGTAGCATTATTGCTACAATTCAATGAAAAACAAGACAACAATTAGAAACAAATTAATGAAAATTTCAAACAACAACTTAATGAAAATTTCAAACAGTTGAAAGAAAAACAGGATAACCTTAATCAATCGAACAAACAACTAATGACAAACTAGACAGCAATTCCAAACAACTTAGTGAACAGATTACAGCCGTTGCCGCGCAATGTCATGATACTAAAGAACAATTACGTGAGGAAATTAAGGCTTGTGCTAGGAGCAGTAGTGAAGAAATTAGATCTGTGGCTCAGGGATTAAGGAATACACATGCAGCTACAACTAAATTACTTAGAGACAAAATTAATGCAGTCGCTAAACAATGCTCTGAAAATGCAACACAGTTACACGAAGAGTTTAAATTAATGTCAGCAGAACTTTCACGCACACTGGATGCAAAAGTAGACGCGAAATTTGACCAACAGAACAGCCAAATTGACGAACGCTATAATCACCACCTACAAAACAGTGAAACGCGTTATCGTAAATTTATACAGGAACAGAATAAAGTAAAGCGACAAGTCATGGAAACAATTACTGCACAAAGACAGGAAGATAAACGTAAATTGTTTACGAAAGCAAAAACATACGTAGACAACAATATTGCTACAGTATCAGACGAAATTAATACTATCAAACAGTTGAACAGCGAATTGCATGATGAAATCTCCGATCTTAAAGCAAAAACACACACACAGTAGACTTTCAGACAGTGACTGACAGACTTGAACAATTAGAACTAATTCAGGATCCCGATGCCATCAAAGCAGACGTTAAAAAGTTGAACAAAACTACACGTAAAATACAAGAACAAATTAATGCCTGCGATACTAAAAACGATGATCAGGTAAAAGCACTGACTGAAAAATGTGATGAATTGGCCAGTCGTATTGACGTTATCGAAAGTAATAATGACACCAAATCGGACGATACTTAACCAGTTTCGTTTAATCAAACACCTGAATTCCAAAATTTACAGCAGACGATCAGTGAGATAGGTTCCTCAAATAATACATCACGTAGAAAATTGTCATCTTTACAGCACGAAGTGACGGAGATGAAAAATATTTTAGCCTTTAACACATCACAGCATACGCCACTTTGCGAACACTTGTCAGACTTACACAGCCAGTGTAATTTAGGTAATTTACAAAGAGTACGTGAGTTAGATTCCTAACAGTCACAGACAAATAGATTCTCATACAATCCTGAACCTGTTCAGACATACAGAGACGATAATTTTGATTACAAGCACTTTCTATCAGTGAGAAAACTTAAAGTGTTTAAAAATGACAGAACATAGATTCACCCTTTCGACTGGATACAACAATTTGCCTTTGAATTTTCACCGGCATTGCCTGTAATGCAGAAACTAAAATTTATTTGCAGCGTGTAAGTGACCTCAGGCAATTCATTCCACTTCGATGAATATGTGCCGTAGCGTGCACAGGGCCCCGAGCCATAGTAGTGCTATTTCATCTTTAGTTTTCTTGACTGCTGCCTTCTCTCTTACTAACCTTTATATCTGTCAAAACAGCTCTTCAACTATAGATCTACCTAGAATTAAGAATGAGTAAAGAAAACCTGATAAGACAAGTTTTACCGAAAGTGACAGTTTCCATTAGACACTCCCGAACTACCAGTATAATTTTAATAACAGACAAAATTTTAATTATCAGTATCGTCAAAATTATCAGCAACAGGAACCGCAGTTTGGTAACAATAGAGGTTTTCCTCAACAACAGCATCAAAACCAGCCTGTTAGCATACCTAACCAACAATGCAGTCTGCAAGGTCAACCAAGCTTTAATGTTTCACCGCCTGCACGTATAGCATCGGCTCCTCCAAATAGTAACGCACCGCAACAAAGAAACCAGTACGTACAGAAAACACATCATTTAAATTCCTATCGCAATGCGCCATATAGCAATGACTATCATGACAGACGTAAAAATAATGGTCACAATTTTCAGCATACGTTTAATAACAGTCGGTCTTATCAGCAGCAAAATCATCCGCAACAACATATTATCATGAATAAACCAGACAGTAGATATCATCCCGAACGTAATACGTCAGGAAGAAATAACAGAACAGTACAAATAGTGGAAATGCCACAGCATCCTCCCGCAAATAATAGCACGTCGGATAGAATTTGACTAGATACAGTACAGGTTGCATCTTCCAGCAACGCAAGCAATACTTTTGACACGCAGAATCTTGTTCACGAAAATGTTATTACTTTTGACGACATCCGAGACACTCTTTTGCAGGAAAGACCAGTTATTCAAAAAAACCATTTCACACCCTGTCATTGAAGTAAAGATTGGATCATTCAAATTTTCAGCAGTAATCGATTCTGGATCACCTATGTCAGTTATAAATGAGGAAACTTTCAACGAATGTGACAAAGAGAATACCTATCCTATATTACCATTAGGCAAAACTAAAGTAAAAGGAGCAGTATCTGGTAAAGGAGTAGATGTAAAATTACAGACACATTTATCATTTTGTATTGCAGATCATACATTTCACTCAAATTTTTGGATTGTTCCCTTATCGACAACAGACGTTATTTTAGGTAAGAATTTTCTGGTACAACACGACGCAATTATTGGCTTTCAAAATTCCTATTTAATGTTAAAGGATGAAAATGTACAACTGGCATTAGAATTTCAGCACTCTTTATCTGCAGAAGAACAAACAATTAATCGTACAGAGGTCATTTCCGCATCACGTAACATAGACTGTTATTTCATACTGTTCACATATACGTATGTACACAACTATAATACTTCAGACGAAGCCGACTATGACGTTATGCAAATGATTTCTGATAAAGTTAAACAGAGCAGTGCAAATAAAGACGACGAACGCACGCAACTGCGCAAAATTATTTTACAGCAAGCTCCAGTTTTTGACAACGTCCCTGGTACTATGTCCGGTATTATGTATGAATTTCAAGTTAAACAGCACGACACATTTAAAGCCAAACGTTATCCCATTCCGTATATTCACAGAGAACAAGTTAAGAAAGAATTGCAAGCTATGCTTGACCAAGGAATTATTGAACCGGCATTTAGTGCGTACATTAACCCACTCCATATAGTTAAGAAAAAGGATGGTTCACTTCGTCTCGTACTTGATTCGCGTCACATCAACGACATTACTATTAATGAAACAGATCGCCCACAGACACTAGAAGAACTTCTACAGAAATTTCATGGTACTGCTATTTATTCCACATTAGATTTGAAATCGGGATTTTGGCAAATTCAGCTCCATCCGAACTGCAGAAAGTACACGGCTTTTCTCTGTTTTGGTGACTGTTATCAATTTTGTAAATTACCGTTCGGTTTAACTATTTCTTCAGCAGCATTTATTCGCGGTTTGAATAGCATACTTCCGACATAACTTAAAGACAGAGTCACAACGTATGTAGACGACATTCTTATTGCAGAAGCTAACTGGTCTGAACACAATCTGATTCTTGAACAACTGTTATGAACTTTACGTGCACAAGGACTCACAGTTAATCTTAGCAAATCGCACTTTGGCAAAACTTCTATAAAATCTCTTGGACATGTAATTTCAGCAGAAGGCATTGCGCCTGACCCGGAAAAACTTCAAGCTTTACGTGACATTACTGTTCCTACGACGAAAAAACAACTACGCAGCTTTTTGGGTTTAATTAACTTTTTTTCGTAAATTTATTCATTACTTTGCTTTAGACACCCCTAGATTATGTCAACTGACGGGTAAAAACACTATTTGGTCCTGGGATAGCCAAGCACATTCTGAATTTGTGAATCTGAAAGAAGCTTTGTTGAACGCACCACTTTTATCACATCCAGATCTTACTAGAAATTTTTCCATTGCTACTGACAGTTCTAACACCGCTTTAGGCGTACACATTTTTCAGGAAATTGAAGAAGATGGTACTACAGTAATTAAAAATATCGCCTTTGTAAGTCGCATTCTGTCACCTGCTGAACGCAATTATTCTGTCACAGAACTTCAAACATTATGTGTTATATGAGCATTTACGAGATTTCTGCATTTTCTTTATGGAAGACACACTACCGTTTACACAGATCATAGAGCTATACTGTTTTTACTTTCCGCTAAATTTACACACGACAGGTTCAGCAGATGGAAATTTTATTTACAGGAATTTAATTTTACAATTGTTCACATTCCCGGTACACAAAATATTGTAGCAGACGCACTATCCCGTTCTCTCAGCAACAATCAGCTAGACATCGCAACCAACTTCTGCAAAGCAAATTTCAGCGTCATGTACATTCAACAAGTTGCATTTGAAAATTTCATTTCGTCGTCACTACGAGACAACGTATGGAAAGAAGTTAAACACCCCTAGCAAGATAGGAATAATGTTACCATCAGAAACCATCAGAAACCATTACACTGTACGCAATAATATCCTGTTTCGCCGCTCTCACCCTGACAGCAACAATTGGTTACTATGCATTCCTGACGAGCTTGTTAACAAATTAATTTGGTATACTCATTTAAGTTACGCACATTATGGAGCCAGAAAATGTTTTCTAATACTGAGACAGAACTGTTATTTTGCCAACATGGAGAAACGTATTCGACGAGTTTTAGCGTCATGTAAAATCTGCCAGAAAGCTAAGTCAGACACGACTTCACATATTCCTCCGTTACATCCCATTGTACCTGTTAAATTGAGACACATGGCCGCTGTAGACATTTTTGGTCCGATTCCCAGAACTAATAGAGGTTTTTGCTACATCTTTGTCGCTGTTGAACTCACTTCAAAATTTGTTACCTTCACTCCGTTACGCAAAGCAACTGCTAAATCTGTTTCGAAAGCATTTGTAAAACATTTTTTATTTCATGTAGGGCATGTATTGAAAGTAATTTCCGACAATGGACCACAATTTCGATCTGCTGTATGGACATGTATGTTACGAACAAGAAACATTTCTCCGATCTATATATCCAAGTATCATGCTTCTTCGAACCCTTGTGAACGATTAATGAAAGAAATTGGTAAACTGTGTAGAATATACTGCCATAAAAGACATATTGATTGGGACACACAAATATTCTCATTCCAGGATGTAGTTAATTCCATACCAAATGAACCTACTATGCTATCTCCGACTGTTATACTGAAAAATGTTGAACCACCTAACAAAATTAAAGAATTAGTATCCCTTCCTACATCTCGTCGACTACGACACCATGAAATAATTGACATTGCGCTGAACAACATCAAACTTGCCGCAGAGCGCCGGAGAAGACAGCAAAAACAGGTTTGTACACGGTGTGACTTTCACATTGGACAGAAGATATTAGTATGTACACACTATTTATCTAACAGAGGAAAGAACAGATGTAGTAAATTTGAGCTTCTATATGCAGGTCCATACAAAATTCGCAGCATTCGTCACCCCAATGTTGTACACGTCGAAACTCTGAGAACCAGAAAAAGTAAAGGCAATCACCATGTCTCCAATATTAAACCCTTTATTGAATGAACATACTTTATGATTTATCACACTGTAATGCCATTTCCTAATTTTTATATGACCAATGATGCAATTATATTTATGTGATTACTTACTGATTATTATAATATTTTTTCTTGGCAAGTGCCCAGCAAGGTAAGGTTAGCAGGTCGCTTTTCTTGTCGTTACACATAAGACTGTGCACATTTTTCCAGATAAACTTACATATTTTATGAACAATTACGTAATCCTATCTAGTGACATATTAATTTTATCAAATTCTTTCTCCATTTAAGTCTTCAACTCTCGCCTCTATCAACTACACAACATACAAGCTGAACACAAAGAAAGTCATTTCTTGTCGTTATATATTAGACCGTGCACATTTTCCATTTTTCATGTATGTATGATTGTTTTCCAGTTTGTTTGTATGCACTATATCTTTAAGGTATAACAAATACCATTTGACTTTGACATTTTTGTCTTATGATATCTCAACATCGTGACTACTTTACATTTTTTTTGCTACTACATTATGATACTCTGTGTACATTTTTGCACCTGCACACTGTCTATGTTTTTTGACATATTACGTTCTCCGTCATGCTATGCTGTATGCTTAATTATATCACTAGAAACCAGTTTTTATTTTATGGGTATATGATTTAAATGCAAGACATTAATCATTGTTCATCATTTTCATAAAGCAATAACGTGTAAATGAAATAAATGAAACAAACCACAGTGGATTACTATGAAATGGGAATTTCACCTTCGGAATGAACGAAAGAAGATGCAATACCTCGTCACGAAGAGTAAATGGATCTGAATTAACAAACATTAACATGAATATATTATACACATCGTATGATAGCAGTCTTAACCAATTTTTTCTTTCAGAATACGAGGCGATTGATGCAGGCTGTCAGACAGAACTACACATCTTAGTTTTAGTGATGAAATATGCTAGAAATAAGGAACTCTATACTATGAATAGTTGTACGAAGTAAATGGTAATATGAATAATGAATAATGAAGTGTCTTTTTGCGGATGATAATGAATGATGATGATTAGTGATGAAGAATATGGTACTATGAATAATGAAGTTTTTCTTTGCAGGTGATGATGTTAATGAAGTTATGGTGATATGAATAATGAAGTTTTTCTTTGCAGGTGATGATAGTGATAAATGTTATATGGCCACTTAACGCACCACTTTTAAGTTTTTCTTTGCAGATGAGAATAATGATGAAGTTTATATATTTACTGTTAGTTAAGAAATGCTATGTAGTTATTTAAGTATTTGTTGCAGTTCGTTTTGACAGTATGTCTTGTGTCGCATGCTATAATGACTGAAGGTTTTGCAAAGGACAGCTAGAGTACATATATATTGAATACACATTTCATTACCTGTTAATTCGAAGTTCACTACTTTTCAGCATAATATGCGTTTCTTCTTTCAGCTTAATAATCCATTTTGTATTTTTTCTAGGAGAAGCTATTCACGAAATTAATATGCTATAAGCAGTTAATTATTAAACCTGTTCTAGTACTTGCATTTTTTTACCCATTTGTGTGTGTCATTCATGAATGTGATCACATATACTCTACTTGTTTCATAACCTTGCTACAGCTGACTCATGACGAATGACGTTACCAATCCTCATTTGCAGCAGTAGGTCAAAAGCAAATATTTTCGTGCCCCAGCAATTAATTATCGATCCCAATGCAATGCATTGCTAGAAAAAAAAATAAATGTGTTACCAGTCCCAAATAATGCTATCAGTTTAAGAGAGTTCTGAGTAAGACTGAGTAATAGTTACAGTGTGTTACATTTTTAAATATGTCTTATGTCACTGGAATGATCAGTTCTGAGTAATACTGAATGATGTTTTCTAATCACAGACCTTGAGTAATAGTTACAGTGTGTTACATTTTCAATATGTCCTATGTCACTTGAATAATGAGTTCTAAGTAATACTGAATGATGTTTTGTAATAATGCATAAATACTATGCCAATAATTTCTGTAAATAATATTTTTGTTATACTCTATAAATGCTATGCCAATAATTAACTCTCATTTTGAATGACAATTTCTGAATAATACTGAATAAGGTTTTATAAAAATATAAAAATACTTTGTAACTGGCCAATGAGTGCCAATAATTATTTTAAATATGTCGTATGTCACTTGAATGATGAAAAATGTTTTGTACTATTCAATACTTGCTATATGTTTAGTAACTGGCCAATGAATGCCACTGTTTCTTATTTTGATTTTGTATTATGTCACCTACATGCTATTACATATGAATACCAGTAGCTTGATGCTACACTCATTAGCTCCTGTTTTGAAGGATGACTTCTGATGGTTTGTAACTAGCCAAAGAGTGCCAATGATTACTATAACTAGATGAATTATGTAAATGGTATGCCATTAATTAACTCTTGCTTTGAATGATCACTTTTAAATAATGTATAAAAATGGTTTGTAACTGGCCAATGAGTGCCAATATTCACTGTCATCAGATGACTTATGAATAATATTCTGTAATACTCCATACATAGTACAAAATGGTTCAAATGGCTCTGAGCACTATGGGACTTAACATCTGTGGTCATCAGTCCCCTAGAACTTAGAACTACTGAAACCTAACTAACCTAAGGACATCACACAAATCCATGCCCGAGGCAGGATTCGAACCTGCGACCGCAGGAGTCACGCGGTTCCAGGCTAAGCACCTTCACCACGAGATCACCGCGGCCGGCATACATAGTACAGAAATATTTAGTAACTAGGCAATGAGTTCCACCAATTACTCAAATCGGTTGATAGATTAGTGTAATTCTCAATGATGACTAGCATAAGACTTAATGTCCTTCATCTTCTGACTTAATTACCAGAAATTACTGCAATATACGTTTGTCCTGTCTATCCTTATGATCATGGAGCACTATATTTGGTTTCTGCACTAATTCTACGTTGGTGAAAGAGTGTGGTGTTGACACATCATGGTGTCCACTACCTTGAACAATGGAGATGTTATTATGGTTCCACTGTTTGGTGTACCTAATGTACTACCAAAATGATAACATTGAATATTCATATGACATTTCAGTGTCTTGGCTACACTGATTAATACTTCAGGGAAGAGAACTTCAGATTGTCTCACTTGGTGTTGTGCTTCTGTAGAAAGATATGGACTTTCAGTGCAGCTACGTGCAACCTACTGTGCTAAAACCATGATGCAATCCTTCCCTTTCCTATTCTAGTTCCTGTAAAATGGTAAAAAATACTACAGTGTGTATGCACTTCATGTCATTTGTTAATATGTTTTGTAGTCATTGCGTATACATTTTGTCATTGCTAGATATGTTCTGTACTACAGTGCATATGCGCTTTATGTCATTTGTTAATATGTTTTGTACTCATTGCGTATACATTTTGTCATTGCTAGGTATGTTCTGTACTACAGTGCGTATGCACTTTATGTCATTTGTTAATATGATTTGTACTCATTGCGTATACATTTTGTGATTTCTTTATATGTTCTGTACTCAGTGCATGTGCACTTTATTTCATTTCATGTTCTGCATGTATATATACATATGTATACACTCTGTGACTGTAAACGTAGTTAATTAAGAAAAAATTGTTGCTCATGGCAAGTCCTATTGGCTCACCATCGCTGCCAAATTTTTGCCCCCCCCCCCCCCCCCTCCAGTGGAGGGTTATGTAAGAGGTCCGAGCAGATGTAATACAGATGTAATTTTATGTAAGAGGTCCGAGCAGATGTAATTTCGATGTATTGCTCATGCACTGCCTGCGATATGCAAGGTATAAGAGAATCGCTGACCACAGAGCAGTGTTGACTGTACGAACTGTGTAGCAGTAGCAGTAAGTTGTTGCCAGTGTGTGTGTCTGCTCTGGTCTGGTGTATCATGTTGGCTGGGCCGGTAGCGGTGCAGCGATGCCGGAGCCTGAGTATTATTGTATAAGGTAAAATAAGCAGCCTCGCGCATATCTAGTAATATTATGTAAACTCCCATGTATATCTTTTAATAATGTCCTAATAATAACAAGCATTCATTTCAATTTAAAGAATTTAATATTTTTTTCAATGCATGATCATTCCGATTGTTGCAAAAGAATAATCATTTGCTTCCTTTCATAAATAACAAATGTATAGGCCAGCATTGCACAGACCTGTGCCGGAAAAGAGCTATTGTAAGAGCAGATAGTTGGCGACTTTATCGAGGTGAGAATTTTTGCTTTTTATTCAGAATGATCTTACAGGGCCATGACGCGGCACTGCTGTCGTCCAAATTTTACCAGGTTACTGAATTTATTTTTTTACGAGGTTTAGGAATTTTTCTGTTTCGAGCTTACAGTAAATGAGAAAAGAATTTTGTGGGTACATTAAATGGGAACCAGTTTTGTTCTGAGGTTACACTAAATTAGAATCATTAACCAAATAATATTTAATTAATTATATATTTTTTGTGGGGAGGTTACAACCATTAAACACACTTCACTGCCCGGCGTGACTGACGCAACGCCAGGTGTAGCTACTACTCTCGCAAGTGCATGTAGCAATGTTCCCAATGCGATACTTAAGCCACATGCCTATCTAAAATATTAACTGAGCCGACCTCGCGGAAATTGTATAGTGTCCCAGAAATGAGTAGTTAACTCTCGCTTTCTTGGTGTCTCAGCTTGTATGCACGGAAATCCTTGACCTAACAGAACCTGTTTATGAAAATGGTGCAGCGTTACATCGAATGCAGTCTTCATCGTTAACTTAACGTGGTTCCCAGACAATCATGTGTTACCATTTCTACTTTCAACACACACAAACGTTCCCACCGCTATGTACAGTCTCCAATATCCCAACACAAAGGATGTGAATGAATCGAGCATTACGATTGGCTCTTATCGAATTCACCCACCGAATTACTGATGCCGCCGGTATCAAAGCACAATCCACCTTTTCTTTTTTTCTGCTGATGGGGCTTTCAGAGGTAAAATTATTTCGCACAGATCGCTAAATTGCACTGACAGTTAAACCTGAAAAGTTGGCTACACATCATCAAATGCATATGAGTCTTACAAGAATATTGGAAGCCTGGAACATATTTAGCAGTGTAACTACAATTACATTTTACGATTGTTGCTACAGTCTGACACCGATCTATATACAGGTAATGTCAGCTCTTGACGACTGTGCTTCTGGAACGAATCTCTGTATCTAAAGCGCACATAATTTTCCACGAAAAAATCTCTCTCATACCTTCGTGGTTATCGATGTGCTGAATCTATACATCCCTCACGATAGGATGCACAGTCATCCTCACAAGTCATGAAACAGCATAAACTACAGTAACTTTACAATACAATATAAACACATCTTACACAATGTAAGTAACAGTAAGTTTACAATACAATATACACACATTTTACATAAACAGTGCAGTTGTCTTTTGTATCTACACGGCACCCGAAAAAATGATGGTATGCCTTCTCTCACAGTGGCTATATGTTACGATGTTCTTCAGTCCTAAGGAAGCACCGTCAGCCTTTTCTTTCTTTCTGCAGACGTGACATTCAGCGGCAAAAAACTGTATTACACTGATCACCACATTGCACCGTTAAGTAAACCTCTCAAAGTCAAATACGGAAAGATTCTTACTCAGTTACACTGCTATCCCACTGAGGACAGGAGCTTGAATATTACAGTGTGAATCGGATCTTCAACACAGCAATATATGACCGAGAACTGTGTCGACGCAGTAAACCTAGAATTTATATCCTCTGCCATACATAATCATCCCTTTTACATCAGAAATCCGTCAGTGGATCGAAATCACTCTCAGAACTGGCTCGTTTCACCTGCTTGGTACAAACACCTTACTGTTTCTGGTCCGGGCCTGCATGTTTGCTTGAGTTACTACACCCATCTCTAGACTCTGGGATTACAAGAACATATTTCATTTCGCATTGTTCGTACACTGCAGTATCCTACCGATCGCTCACATCATATAATTCCGAAGATGTGGACGTAGTTTTATTTCTATACAAACCCAAAATTTTAGCTAAATGGATCATGCTCTAAACCATTGTGTAACTAGAAACAAACAGATGAAAGATGTTATTTATACCCGAAAATACAGTTCTGGGTCATATAATAAATTTGAAATCATCCTTATGTCCTCATGTCTAGAGAACCAGCAAACATGTCTTCCACATGCTAGATGCAATCGGTTTTCTCTCAACTAAATAAAGGCGCGAAATGTGCAGAAGCAGTAGACCAAACAATTTACATGGAAGGGAATAATGGTCCAGATCAAATGCACCTGCATTTTCATTCTCAAATTCCTCCGCAATCACGAAAGCTATCCAACATATACTAACGGCATGCTGCTGCATACTCACTGCACTCACGTCGATAGCTTGCTGTGTTCTTTCGTCCCCACCGGACACACTCAGTCACCTGCTAACAACACGGATTCTTGGGGGGGCAATCACGTAAGCTATCCAACACATAATATTAGTTCACTCTTCGGCAGTCTAGAGGACTACAACTTATTTCATCTGCATTCCTCCACTCCAACAGGCCTCTCCATTCTGAAAGCTTCTACCGTTGAATGGAAACGTGAATCACCCCCACACCGATCACCAGCGCTGCTGGCCAAGCACGCGCAGGTAGCAGCAATCATCGTAAGAAATAGGACAGAAATATACTTCATAGGTATAAATTGACTGAAAACATATCGAAATGCGGGGAAATCGAGGAAGTACTTGAGTATCTTCTGGAACGCACCGAACAATTTGTACATTTGAACAAGTATACGGCAGCAAGAGGAATTCGACACAACGTCGACATCGAAACGAATGGGATCAGGGAGGCAGTCAATTTTTCTCTGTCGTGGCAGCATAATACTGTATGTCTATTGAGGTAGCAGTGATATACGCGAGTTGACTACTGTATTTGATGCTTTTCAGGAAGACAGCTGACCATCCGCTTCTAAACATACCTGCATCTACGTTAAATGATAACAGACAGTGGAGGGTGTGATCGTTTGAGATGAACCTGTAACGAGGTACGATTTAATGGTTGACTGATGATTCATTCTAGCGAAGGAGAAGTTGCTGGAGGTCAGTTTTTCCACTGTTCTGTTAGGATGCATCAGTGGCATGACATAGCCAGCGTTCTACTCGTATACAGCAACATGTTATGTTTGTGGTATAAATCTCTGCCTACTTGCGGTAGTTAACGGTAAACCTGTCAGTCTTCACATGACTTCCATCACATGTGTGTGAAATGTGGCACATTCCTGTAAACGAACACTGATTTATGTGATTCACTCCATCCTCCTTGTCAAATCTTGGGTGTAAAACCGAGACTTCAACATTATAACTAAGTTAGAGAGACAGCAAAGGACTAGGAAGAGCAGTTGAACGGAATGGACAGTGTCTTGAAAGGAGGATGTAAGATGAACATCAACAAAAGCAAAAAGAGGATAATGGAATGTGTTCGAATTAAGTCGGGTGATGCTGAGTGAATTAGATTAGGAAATGAGACACTTAAAGTAGTAAAGGAGTTATGCTATTTGGGGAGCAAAATAACTGATGATGGTCGAACTAGAGAAGATATAAAATGTAGACTGGC
Source organism: Schistocerca piceifrons (assembly GCF_021461385.2). NCBI lineage: Eukaryota > Metazoa > Arthropoda > Insecta > Orthoptera > Acrididae > Schistocerca > Schistocerca piceifrons. Next base: position 203,194,902 of record NC_060141.1, on the reverse strand, counting down.
AATGGCAAGGAAAGCGTTTCTGAAGAAGAGAAATTTGTTAACATCGAGTATAGATTTACGTGTCAGGAAGTCGTTTCTGAAAGTATTTGCATGGAGTGTAGCCATGTATGGAAGTGAAACATGGACGATAAATAGTTTGGACAAGAAGAGAATAGAAGCTTTCGAAATGTGGTGCTACAGAAGAATGCTGAAGATTAGATGGGTAGATCACATAACTAATGATGAAATATTGAATAGAATAGGGGAGAAGAGGAGTATGTGGCACAACTTGACAAAAAGAAGGGACCGGTTAGTAGGACATGTTCTGAGGCATCAAGGGATCACAAATTTAGCATTGGAGGGCAGCGTGGAGAGTAAAAATCGTAGAGGGAGACCAAGAGATGAATATACTAAGCAGATTCAGAAAGATGTGGGTTGCAGTAAGTACTGGGAGATGAGGAAGCTTGCACAGGATAGGGTAGCATGGAGAGCTGCATCAAACCAGTCTCAGGACTGAAGACTACAACAACAACAACATAGCCATAGTTGCTTGTGAGGCAGTGCAGTCCCTTTGTACACATTTGCCTGACAGGTGTGCTGTTTACAGAGTTAGTGACTCGTAATTTTCGCATGTCGGACGCTGCTGCTATGCGTTTATCTGTTTCTTGTAAGAGGCATTCGCCGTTACTAACGATCATTTTATATGTAGGGCTGCTGCAGGTATAGTATAATTTCCGAACCGTGATCGGATGTGAACAGTGGGCGTAATACATCTCCGGAAAGCTGTATTGTAATCGTATCACACAGAGCCAATGTTTTAAGGAAGTCGTTTTTTTTGTTTTACTGATCGATAACGTAGTTTATCGTAGAGAAACCGGGAAGAAGGATGTATGTCATCCGCTTGAAATATATTTCTTACAGTGGAATATTAACAGCGCTACATTCCATTATAGCCCGTTTTAAGTGCACAACATTGTAGCCTTAGGAGTGTGTGTGTCCATGCTCTCTCTTACTAATACCTTCCTGGTACAGATCCTAGTCTCTAGAACAATACTTTAGAGTTGACAGCTTGGTTCATTTACGTAAAAACGCGCCGAACTCCATCTGACTGGAGATCCATCGCGTATAAAAATCATTCGTTTCTTGTTCTTCTTAACCGTCTGCTATTATATCACGACACTTTGAAATCTGTTACTATACTTCGATAATGAGTGCTAAGCTCCTCGACATGGGCGCAACTCGAGAAATCTCGTGCACTTGGATGGGTGAGGACACGGAAAGATCTATTCATTCACGAGACGTGGAGTGTAGCGGTACATTTCTGATCGGTTGCAGATTAATTCGGTAACGGTGCTGCAGGTAGTGTTGGTCAATGACAGTGTGCTGAGCGTCTTTCACTCTCTAATTTTACCCTAAGACAGCGAGAATTCTCTGTGACTCTCATACCCAGAGAGATAGATCGTAAATTAAGCACTGTGCTCGTGTTGTTAGAAATATGTAGAGCACTCTCTGATATACTTTGATGATTTATGTGTTCGAGAATTAACACGGAATGGATGTACTGAGCAGTCATCTATCTGCATCCGCAACGATGCTGGCAAAGTATGGAAGGCACGGTTTGGCTATGATACTGAGTTTGGGGAAACACGCTGTCATATCATTGGCTGGTGTTGAAATTACTGTAGAACTGCTAAAATTGTTCACGCTATCACTTCAGACGCTAAGGCGTATTTCCGCAACAAGGCGATGAACCAATCGGATTGGCTGAATCTGTAGTCAGAGAAGGAGTTACAATTTCTTCAAGAAGCGAAGGCGATTGGTTGGCATTTTCATGACTTCTAGAGCAGGAGATCTTCTATTTGTAACGGGCGGCTGATTGGTTACATGGACAGTGTACGTCAAAGAGGGGAGGTTTTCACTAAACTGGGCGCTGTGCGGCGTGGGGACACTCCGTCAAGAGTCGAGAGTACACATGTCACTGGCTAGCTTTGTGATACATTGCCGGCAACGCTCCACTGAGCAGTCTCACTATCAGATTTGACAAACTGTCAATTTTGCCGCTGGAAATGGTATCATTCGTTTCTCTGTCAGCAGAGAAACGTATTATGCTTTGTAAGTAGGCCGTTTAGGTTTTTATATTGGTAACGCCACGTAGCGCTCTGTATGAAAATCACTGGCTGTGCTGTGTGCAGTCTGTGGCTGGTTTGCATTGTTGTTGGCCACTGTAGTGTTGGGCAGTTGGCTGTTAACAGCGCGTAGCGTTGCGCAGTTGGAGGTGAGCCGCCAGCAGTGGTGGATGTGGTAAAGTTAGATGGCGGATTTTTGAGAACGGATGATCTGGACGTGTGTCCATCAGAAACAGTACATTTGTAAGAATGGATGTCATGAACTGCTATATATATTATCACTTTTGAACACTATTAAGGTAAACACATTGTTTGTTCTCTATCAAAATCTTTCATTTGCTAACTATGCCTATCAGTAGTTAGTGCATTCAGTAGTTTGAATCTTTTATTTAGCTGGCAGTAGTGGCGCTCGCTGTATTGCAGTAGTTCGAGTAACGAGGATTTTTGTGAGGTAAGTTATTTGTGAAAGGTATAGTTTAATGTTAGCCAGGGCCATTCTTTTGTAGGGATTAGTGAAAGTCAGATTGCGTTGCGCTAAAAAATATTGTGTGTCAGTTTAAGCACAGACATGTATAATTTTTCTAAGCGGACGTTTCAGCTTCTTTGTAGCGATTAAGGTATTATGAAGTGCGTCTTTACGACCACACACACAAGTCTCTGCTACTGGTTTACTAGTAAGCTGGGCGTTTTGTTCGTGTCCGGCAGTGTACTGAAATATTTTCGAAAATTTGGAAATTTGTGGTACAGTCCTGCGAGACCAAACTACTGAGGTCCTCGGTCCCTTGCTTTTTTTTGGGGGGTCATCAGTCTACTGTCTGGTTTGATGCGGACCGCTACGAAATCCTTTCCTGTGCTAACGTCTTCATCTCAGGGTAGCACTTGCAACCTACGTCCTCAATTATTTGCTTGACGTATTCCAATCTCTGTCTTCCTCTACAGTTTTTGCCCTCTACAGCTCCCTCTAGTACCACGGAAGTCATTCCCTCATGTCTTTGCAGATGTCCTATCATCCTGTTCCTTCTCCTTATCAGTGTTTTCCACATATCCCTTTCCTCTCCGATTCTGCGAAGAACCTCCTCATTCCTTACTTTATCAGTCCACCTAATTTTCAACATTCGTCTATAGCACCACATCTCAAATGCTTCGATTCTCTTCTGTTCCGGTTTTCCCACAGTCCATGTTTCACTACCATACAATGCTGTCCTCCAGACGTACATCCTCAGAAATTTTTTCCTCAAATTAAGGCCGGTATTTGATATTAGTAGACTTCTCTTGGCCAGGAATGCCTTTTTGCCATAGCGAGTCTGCTTTTGATGTCCTCCTTGCTCCGTCCATCATTGGTTATTTTACTGCCTAGGTAGCAGAATTCCTAAACTTCTTTGACTTCGTGACCATCAATCCTGATGTTAAATTTCTCGCTGTTCTCATTTCTACTACTTCTCATTACCTTCGTCTTTCTCCGGTTTACTCTCAATCCATACTGTGTACTCATTAGACTGTTCATTCCGTCCAGCAGATCATTTAATTCTTCTTCACTTTCACTCAGGATAGCAATGTCATCAGCGAATCGTATCATTGATATCCTTTCACCTTGTATTTTAATTCCACTTCTGAACCTTTCTTTTATTTCCATCATTGCTTCCTCGATGTGCAGATTGAAGAGTAGGGGCGAAAGGCTACAGCCTTGTCTTACACCCTTCTTAATACGAGCACTTCGTTCTTGATCGTCCACTCTTATTATTCCCTCTTGGTTGTTGTACATATTGTATATGACCCGTCTCTCCCTATAGCTTACCCCTACTTTTTTCAGAATCTCGAACAGCTTGCACCATTTTATATCGTCGAACGCTTTTTCCAGGTCGACAAATCCTATGAATGTGTCTTGATTTTTCTTTAGCCTTGCTTCCATTATTAGCCGTAACGTCAGAATTGCCTCTCTCGTCCCTTTACTTTTCCTAAAGCCAAACTGATCGTCACCTAGCGCATTCTCAATTTTCTTTTCCATTCTTCTGTATATTACTCTTGTAAGCAGCTTCGAAGCATGAGCTGTTAAGTTGATTGTGCGATAATTCTCGCACTTGTCAGCTCTTGGCGTCTTCGGAATTGTGTGGATGATGCTTTTCCGAAAGTCAGATGGTATATCGCCAGACTCATATATTCTACACATCAACGTGAATAGTCGTTTTGTTGCCACTTCCCCCAATGATTTTAGAAATTCTGATGGAATGTTATCTATCCCTTCTGCCTTATTTGACCGTAAGTCCTCCAAAGCTCTTTTAAATTCCGATTCTAATACTGGATCCCTATGTCTTCTAAATCGACTCCTGTTTCTCCTTCTATCACATCAGACAAATCTTCACCCTCCTAGACGCTTTCAGTGTATTCTTTCCACCTATCTGCTCTCTCCTCTGCATTTAACAGTGGAATTCCCGTTGCACTCTTAATGTTACCACCGTTGCTTTTAATATCACCAAAGGTTGTTTTAACTTTCCTGTATGCTGAGTCTGTCCTTCCGACAATCATATCTTTTTCGATGTCTTCACATTTTTGCTGCAGCCATTTCGTCTTAGTTTCCCTGCACTTCCTATTTATTTCATTCCTCAGCGATTTGTATTTCTGTATTCCTGATTTTCCCGGAACATGTTTGTATTTCCTCCTTTCATCAATCATCTGAAGTATTTCTTCCGTTACCCACGGTACTTCGCAGCTACCTTCTTTGTACCTATGTTTTCCTTCCCAACTTCTGTGATGGCCCTTTTTAGAGATGTCCATTCCTCTTCAACTGTACTGCCTACTGCGCTATTCCTTATTGCTGTATCTATAGCGTTAGAGAACTTCAAACGTATCTCGTCATTCCTTAGTACTTCTGTACCCCACTTCTTTGCGTATTGATTCTTCCTGACTAATGTCTTGAACTTCAGCCTACTCTTCATCACTACTATATTGTGATTTGAGTCTATATCTGCTCGTGGGTACGCCTTACAATCCAGTATCTGATTCCGGAATCTCTGTCTGACCATGATGTAATCTAATTGAAATCTTCCCGTATTTCGCGGCCTTTTCCAAGTATACCTCCTCCTCTTGTGATTCTTGAACAGGGTATTCGCTATTACTAGCTGAAACTTGTTACAGAAGTCAGTTAGTCTTTCTCCTCTTTCTCCTCTTGCCTTACATATTACTTAATCTAAATTAAACTAACTTACGCTAGGGATAACACACACACCCATGCCCGAGGGAGGACTCGAACCTCCGACAGGGCAGCTGCGCGATCCGTGGCAAGGCGCCCAAGACCGCTTGGCTACCCCGCGCGGCAGATTTTTCGAACCTAGGATTTTACCGACGGCATTTGACGTCCTCCGTGTAGTCAGAATTTACAACTAAAAAACACATTTCGTCTAGCCGAGTGTCGACAGCACTGAGATCGGAGCAGCAGAATTGCACTTCCCGGCACTGAAATCGGTGACATACGCAACACAGCTCGACAGATAAACAATCTTAATCAGTAACTCTTATGTTCCATTGGTATTATTGCGGACCTTTTTCCTGTAAGAAGCCAGCCATGATGGATGCTTTCCTATCTTCTATGTTTATCAGTATTATGCCGATCTTATGTTTTGACTGGTGAATGGGAGTTAACTTTCTCGCTCAATATTTGTTCAATTCTTATATTTTCCTTTAAGTGTTGTTTTTACACTGAAGAGACAAAGAAACTGGTACACCTTCCTAATATTTTATAGGGCCCTTGCGAACATGCAGAAGGGCCGCGACATGACGTGGCATGGACTCGACTAATGTCTGAAGTAGCCCGCCCGGAGGGCCGTGCGGTCTAACGCACAGCTTTCCGGGCGGGAAGGAGCGCCTGGTCAACGGCACGAATCCACCCGGCGGATTTGTGTCGAGGTCCGGTGAACCGGCCAGTTGTGGATGGTTTTTAGGCGGTTTTCCATCTGCCTCGGCGAATGCGGGCTGGTTTCCCTTATTTCGCTTCCGTTACAGTATGTCGGCGATTGCTGCGCAAACAAGTTCTCCATGTGCGCGTACACCACCATTACTCTACCACGCAACCATAGGGGTTACACTCGTCTGGTGTGAGACGTTCCCTGGGGGGTCCACCGGGGGCCGAACCACACAATAACCCTGGGTTCGGTGTGGGGTGGCGGAGGGGTGAAGTGGACTGTGGTAGTCGTCGTGGGGTTGTGGAACACTGCGGCTGCAGCGGGGACGGAGCCTCTCCGGTTAACATACAATACAATACATGTAATGTCCGAAGTAGTGCTGGAGGGAATTGACACCATGAATCCTGCAAGGCTGTCCATAAATCTGTAAGAGTACGAGGGCTGGAGATCGCTTCTGAACAGCACGTTGCAAGGCGTCTCAGATACGCTCCATAATGTTCGTATCTGGGAGTTTGGTGGCCACAGGAAGTGTTTAAACTCAGAACAGTGTTCTTGAAGCCACTTTGTAGCAATTCTGGACGTATGGGGTGTCACATTGTCCTGCAGGAATTGCCCAAGTCCGTTGGAATGCACAGTGGACATGAAGGGATGCAGATGAACAGACAAGATGCTTACGTACGTGTTACCCGTCAGAGTCGTACCTAGATGTGTCATGGGTCCCATATCGCTCCAACTGCACACGCCCCGCACCATTACAGAACCTCCACGAACTTGAACAGTCCCCTGCTGATATCCAGGGTCGATGGATTCATTAGGTTGTCTCCACATCCATACACGTCCATCCTCTCGATACAATTCGAAACGAGACTCATCCGACCAGGCAACGCTTTTCCAGTCAGCAACAGTGCAATGTCTGTGTTGAAGGGCCCATGCGAGGGGTAAAGCTTTGTGGCCCGAATTCATCAAGGATACACAAGTGATCTTCGCCTCCGAAAGCCTATATCGATGATTTTTCGTTGAATGATTAACACGTTGACACTTTTTGATTGCCCACTCATTGAAACCTGCAGCCATTTTGCGGAAGAGCTGCATTTCTGTCACGTAGAACGATTCTCTTTAGTCGTCGTTGATCTCGTTCTTACAGGTTCTTTTCCGGCCTTAGCGATGTCAGAGATTTGATGTGTTACCGGATTCCTGACATTAAACGTACACTCGTGAAATGGTCGCACTTCATCGCTGCCTCGGACATTCTGTGTCCCATCGCTCTTGCATCACAATAACACCACGTTCAAACTCATTTAAATCTTGATAAACTGCCATTGTAGCTGCAGTAACCGATCTAGCCGCTGCGCCAGACGCTTGTTGTCGCATATTGGCGTTGCCAATTGCGTGTTTTCGTATCTCTGTATTTGAATACGCATGCCTATACCAGTTTATTTGGAGCTTCAGTGTACAATAAATATCTTGTCAGTAGCCAGTTGTTCTACTTTTCCTAGGATTAGAGTTCAGATACCGATTCTGATTTAAGTTAGCATATTATCACAACTTTGGGAACTAATTCACACGTTACTCCCAGTTGCAGGATGACAATGGCATGACTAATTTAATTTGCACAGCATACAAACCATACTTAACGGTGTATGAAACTCTAGGATTTTCAAAATCTGTTAAAAACTGTGGTAAAAATTGAGGTCATCAACTATAAAATTTTTGTGTTTTCTAAACATGAAGTTTAAAATATAACAGCTCATTCGTTTTTTCATAAATTATATTCTAGAGTTTTATACACCTGTAAGCATGGTATGTATGCTGTGCAAAATTCATCGAGGAGTCTCTCTAACTTATGAAGAAAAGTGTACCTATAGCAACAAATGCTGCCATTAGCAAGTGAAACAGATGATGAAATTTGACACGTAAAAAAATTTATTTCGTTATGTTTTCGAACTTCCACGTATAGACATTGGTTATTAAAATGTCCTGTGATGCCTCTCCTGCTCCAAGTCGGCCCTTTGACGTGCTACCACCCTTAAAAATTTGGAAGATTTTAGAGGGTGTAGTTCGAAGTATTTTGCAATAAGGAATCTACAGCCGAAAATGTAGCATAAAGTTTCTGCAGCGCCGTACGTTTTCTATGGATTCAACAGCCTAAATTAACTGTGGTTCAGAACACTTTTATACACAAAACAGCAGAACAGGTCAAATACTGTAAACCGAATCTGTTGCTTCACTGCTTTGAATTAAATGTTCAGTGTGAGATTACCAACTTTCTACGTAACGTACGACCAAGAGCAACGTTTTCTCCAATTCTCTGTGAGATTACACGCTCCCCTCTGATGGTAATGATGCGCTGAATAAGCTGAGGTGCCTTTCATACTGGCGTTGAGTACACAAGGAGCATTACATAAGCCCAGAGCAGAAAGTGAAGTGAGATGAGATGAGGAGAGTGAGCACGCCGAGAGACGGTCTGAAGTTGTTTCTGAGATATGCGCTCATCTGACGACCAAAGTGAGCTGCAACGCCATCGTGCTGAAACCACAAACTATTACACAGCTGCAAGGTTGTGACGCGGTGAGATCTGTGATCCAGGGGTTCGTGTCCTCTCGTTGCAACTGCCTGATGTGTATCAGCTGACGTGGTTCCTCTCTGCCACAGTCGACGCTCAACTTTGGTGAATAATGGGCTATAAGGAAGGCGTCTGTCTGGGTATTTTCCCGCGTACAATCGACAACCACTCAGGTAATCACACAAACCTCACCACAACACAAACGCACACAAGAAAATTCTCCAAATGCCTAATTGCGCTCCAGGAAATAAGAACTGAGCCACAATACGTAAAGCAAGTAAGCAGACACTAAGCAGACCACTGTATATTAACTCACACTACATAGCTGTGTGTTTATAGTACAGCACCAAGGGATGGAATGGGTGAACTGAAGGACGACAAATGCTAAGTAAACAAGTTCCTTCACAGAAACTGAGGTAGACTACTGTAGTAGTATCTTTACAGTCTTCCATCTGAAGCAATAACATAACATCAATGGACTGAATGGTTACTACCCATATGATACGAGGTCAAACAACTCCTACGGCTGTGGAAATTTTTATCTCACATTTATGGCTGCACGTTCCGTATTCCAAAATGTTCTGAATTTCATCCTCTACAGTCCTGCACATTTTAAGATGTCATTCTGTAATACCCTCTACTTCTATCTCAATGTCCCAATTTTACGTGTTTATTTCATAATGTACCTGTTTACGAGGGATTTAAATGGGTTTTCTAAATGATACAGTGATGTGTAGCTTTAAGAGCACACCGACCCAAAAGACCGCTGAAATCTGAAAACTCACTAATTCACGGAATAATGCAGGTAGAGAGGTAAAAGTTGATACACGTACCTAAAATGACATGAGGTTTTATTGAAACCGAAAATGAGTGAAAAAACTGGCTAACAGATTGCGCTGGACAGCAACAGGTCAGTGCTGCCGCATGAGATTCGTATATAAAACGAGCTGCAGTGAGAGAGCGACTCATATCATCCCAAGCCTGGCTGAGTTACAATTCTGGAAGGTACGGCGTTTATGCAGGGTAGTGCGCCGCGCCATGTTACCGCACGTGTGGACGATACCTTGCTCTCATCGTTCGGTGAGGATAGCGTGCTGAACCGCCACATCCTTCACGTTTGGCCTCCCAGATCCCCAGAGATCAATGTGTGATTACTATTTGCAGGGTTACCTCAAGTCGCAAGTTTACCACGACTGTCCGACCTTATTAGGGACACTAAAAGAATAAAGCCGACTGCAGTTTCTCACCATTCCTACAGATTATGCTGTACAGTGCTGTTCACAACACTGTCCCTCGATTACCAGTACTGTTGATGAATGACAGCCGACATGTTGAGAAATTGTTGTAAAGAACATCGTCTACGCTAAAAGTAATCGTTATGCAAATTATTGCTTTCGTATTACATGAAGCGCTATCTGTTGCTCATTTTGTCATTTTAAGCATGTGTGGAAATTTGTACCTTTCTACCTACGTTATTCCCTGAAGTATTTTCAAATGTTAACGGACTTTTGGGTCACGTGATACATTGCTGTTTGTTTCTGGCTTCGACAGGCATTTGCGCGCGCGCAGACGTGCAGCTTGTGTTGTGAAGTCGTCTGTGTGAGAGAGATGCTTAGCGTGTGAATGCGTGTTCAGGAGGTTAATCGCGTTTGCTGGTGCCTTTATTGTCTATATTGGGATTGCCGAAAGAAAATCTATGACAGCTACAGCGCTGTCACCAACCAAGCAACTGCGAAGAGTAAACGGCTGCTGGCGAAAACAATAATGTTAGAGTCGCAACGATTCCGAGGCGTTGCCATAGAGATGAGTACAAAATCGCGTTACGTGATTGGTTGAAGCAGAAAGCAGCTACGCCATGCGCATTGCACCTGTCAAGGACTCTCTCTCGTCGGCTCTGCTGCAATGTGAGTTATATTACATGTACCAGTGGTACATGGTTTTTAACCATCTATAGACGAGTTCGACGACTGTGTAACGCTTACAGTACATTCCCGTATCTGAATACCGAGAAGTATTTTCTCGCAGTCGTGCATAGCAAATTCGTAACAAGTACAGAAAGTGGCGCCGCGCTAAGAGAATTTCTTCAACTACTTCAACAGTTGTATCTTGAGAATTTTGTGCAGCATAGACGTTGTTGATATTACTGATGCATGAAAGCGTAGTTTATCAACTTTAAGTAAATATTACGTGACAGAGGTAATTTTGAGGTGTAACTGTATAAAAATGATTATGATACTCATTAGTTCTAGAATTTGTTAGCGATTTTTAAACGTCACAAATCTGTCTACTTAGGCATTCAAAAGCAAACACTTTTTTTAAGTGATGAGTTCTGCAGCATTTCATGGGAAGGAGTGTTGTCGCTCGTGAGGTTGGTGGAGGGAATGATAACAGCAGCGTTAAGTTCCCGTTCTGGGGATACCACTAAGTAAAGGAGAGAATTGATGGGATAAGAAGGCCAAAGAAAGGCTTGAATACTGTCGAACAACTATTCTTCTCTATAACCAATAGTTTAGAAACACTAATTTTATAACACAGAATCAACGTCATATCGAAGAAGTACTACCATCAGATATTATTTCACTTCCTTGATATGGTGGTAATAAACGCATGGTTATTATACAGAAGACACTGTGATTCTCTCGGTGTACCCAAAAAGAAGCAGAGACGATTGTTCAAAGCTGAAATCGCTGATACCTTGTGCAAAATGAACAAGGACATAAGCGGGGGGGAAGAGGGGAAGTCCTTCAAGTGTAGATAATGAATACTCAAATTAGAAGAACACAGGGCATACATCAAAGCCAGTTCCCGAAATGATTGTTCAAGAGGGCAAAATGCTGGACATTGGCCACTTGTGTCTGAGGGGAGAAGTAGATGTAATATGAAAGACTGTAAAGGAAGCCCATCAGTTATCTACCAGAAGTGTAATGTTCATTTGCGCATCGAAAAGCAAAGGGAATTGTTTCCTACATTCTCATACAGAATAAAAACTGCGAGGGTCAAATGTTTCAAATTCTTAAATATTTTCGTATGTCAGAAAATTATATATATATATATATATATATATATATATATATATATATATATATATTCACAAGCCAATATTTAATTCAGCTGCATCTGTAACTCCCCATTGTAACAAACACGTAATGTTACAAAATGTATTATAAAAACTTGGCTTATCTTCTTTTTGCCAGTGCATGTTTGTTATTATCCTTACGTAACACTAATCTAGCGTTTAGAATTTTTTGTCTATATTGATTAATAATTCTGTCCACAGAGATTTTAAGAAATCAACTGTCGTAATGGACGTTTGGTATGAACGAGACGGTGAAAGATGGCAAGAAACTGTCTCACTGTAGCTACTCTGTCGGTCAGATTAATAGTCATATTTTAGGTCATGATCTCCATGTTCCCCAATACTACATTTGGTATGTGTGTCTTATGACTTTTTTACACGAGGAAATTGTGAGCAGAATGTTCTTATAACTGCATGTGTAGCCTGTATAGAACTTGTACCCAAAGGGGCCGTAGTAGAGGCGACGGAGAACTGGGAGAAAGATGGATTGTGGGCCATAAATGTTGTGTCCAGCGACGTGGCTGTGCGAGTGATTGGGGGAAGTAGCGCTCTGTGATTTTTACCTGTAGAGGGACCTCGGGCCGTGGCACTGGATATGTGAAAATCGCGCCCAGTGAAAATCGCACCCAGCCAGATATCTGTGAAATTCGCACCCAGTTTTGCTTGAAGCTACCTGCTCAAGGGCAGAGCCTACCTGCGCCCCCGGGAGTTGTCATCCACCGGAAAACCGGAAAAGGTCACTGTGCGGCACGGCCTACATGCACTCGCGAAGTCCTCGTCCACTCAAGTGACTGACAGCTTGGCTAGTCACTGTCAGTGTGAGTCTCACTTTCGGAGTGTTCGCTCGTTCGCCTTGTGGCTCTGTGTGCTCATACGTTCGAACTGTCAACAACCATCCACAGTAAACTATGAGCCCACTATGCTGGTTACTTGTACATCGTAAAGAGAACCAAAGCAGATGGGACTGTGAAATGGTGCTGTTCGTAACATAGAACAATAGATTGCTGAGGACTGCTGAAGACCAAAGACTGTTCGTACTTAGTTAAAACTAGCATCAATGTGGAACGCCGGACGATGCTCGCTTAGAGATAAAAAGGAAGTTGAATCAGTCGAAGAAGAGTTCACGAGAGGAAGAGACTTCGAGTTCTAAAATATATAGCGAAGAGTCAGGCGACTTGCACAATCGAAGGTATGATTTTGTTACCAAAATGCTAGAACAACAAGCAATGTAGAGGATATTATACATGCAGTGGGCCAAATCACACGACAATTAGAAAGAACCAGAAACACGACAAGAAATTGATCTCCAAGCAGAGATATTAACCCTGAATGACGGCAGCAGTTTTCTCTTAAGTGATGACAGATTTGCAGATTGGATCATAGTTTTTAGCGGGAAAGCTGGAAGAAAGGCTATGAAGACTATACAAGACTTTTTTATGGATGGGATCTTCAAATGCTGTAGCAAGTAATTTTCGCAAATATGTACTACTTCTGGAGACTTCGGAAAATCAGTGCACGAAACAAACATCTATCTGGTGGCTTTTTGCATTCTTCTTCTCCCCAATGTTGAGGATAATGTACCAGAATGGAAACCTATTAATGTCACCGTTGATTTCGAATCAGCTGCGATTTCTGGGCTAAAAGTTGTGATCACGTCGGTTCAAGTGCATGGCTGCCATTTCCATATGAAGAAATCTCTCTGGAGTAAAGTGCAAGACTTGGGACTTACTTGCGAATACAGAGAAAACGAAGCAGTATGGCTACAAATTCGCATGTGTGCTACTCTGGCGTTCCTTCAACCTGAAGATATCTGCGATGGCTGGCTCGTGTCACATTCAAAAGCAGCAGATGTGGCCAAGCTTTCTCAGTTTTTCGACTATTTTGTAGATAGATGGCTAGAAAATGACGAAAACCTGATAAGATTTTGGAACTGCTACAGACGGCGCCATCGTACCATCAACTCTGTAGAAGGTTCTTCACGGAAAACCGAATTCTAAAATTAAAGACTTGATCGAGTGTATGAAGAGAGAAGCAGAGAACTCTGCATGTGCATTAATGAGGTCAGAATTACGTATAGAAGGCAAACGAAAGAAAACGATTTATACGAAACTTGATGAAAGGCTGAAAAAGTAGTAGAAACGTATGAAGAGGATGATGAAATCAGGACTTCCTTGAGAGTAATATCTTATGTCGAATAATTTGAATGAAGCCAGGTGTTAGTGCTTGACGAAATATATGAAAAGAATGTTCAAAATGTAAATACTCATAGTAACTTACAAATTAAAAATAAAATGTAAAATTTAAATAATTAAATACAAAAACATAAAAAATATAAAAATATATAGAAAACCTGATTTTAAACACGCCTAAATGACTGTTTCCTCTTGCCATTTAGCCAGTCCAAAGCCCGGATAAAGTGTGATGGGAGTCTGTTTATTATGAAAAATCCATAGACACAATATTATGACTTCTTATAAGGAGCGGCGTTTCATGTATGGATTAACATGACTGACTGTTTGATATTTTTTTTATTTTCTCTCTGACGCAATCACAAGACTTTCACATATGGCCTCTATCAGCCAATGTCGTCCTCCCCCAGAAACAATGTAAAACGTGTACCGTATATAAAATTACAAACATGTAATTTAAAAATCGTATCTCTTCTACTTCTCAAAAGCATACTTCAAAATAAACATAAAATAAAGTATGGCTTATAGGGTGGTCTATTGATCGTGACCGGGCCAAATATCTCACGAAATAAGCGTCAACCGAAAAAACTACAAAGAACGAAACTTGTCTAGCTTGAAGGAAAAACCAGATGGCGCTATGGTTGGCCCGCTAGATGGCGCTGCCATAGGTCAAACGGATATCAACTGCGGTTTTTTTTTTTCAATAGGAACCCCCATTTTTTATTACATATTCGTGTAGTACGTGAAGAAGTATGTATGTTTTAGTTGGACCACTTTTTTCGCTTTGAGATAGATTGCGCTGTAATAGTCACAAACATATGGCTCACAATTTTAGACGAACAGTTGGTAACAGATAGGTTTTTCAATTAAAATACAGAACGTAGGTGCGTTTGAACATTTTATTTTAGTTGTTCCAATGTGATACATGTACCTTTGTGAACTTATCATTTCTTATCATTTCTGAGAACGCATGCTGTTACAGCGTGATTACCTGTAAATACCACATTAATGCAATAAATGCTCAAAATGATGTCCGTCAACCTCAATGCATTTTGCAATACATATAACGACTGTCATGCAGTGCAACATCTTGTAGTAACATCGGTAGAAATTACGTAGGAAATCAGCATACATTGCACCATTTAGATTGCCATTGATAAAATGGGGACCAGTTATCCTTCCTCCCATAACTCCGTACCATACATTAACCCGCCAAGGTCGCTGATGTACCACTTGTCGCAGCAAGCGTGGATTTTCCGTTGCCCAATAGTGCATATTATGCCAGTTTACGTTACCGCTGTTGGTGAATGACGCTTCGTCGCTAAATAGAACGCGTACAAAAAAATCTGTCATCGTCCCTCAGTTTCTCTTGTGCCCAGTGATAGAACTGTACACGACGTACAAAGTCGTCGCCATGCAATTCCTGGTCCTTAGAAATATGGTACGGGTGCAATCGATGTTGATGTAGCATTCTCAACACTGACGTTTTTGAGATTCCCGATTGTCGGGTAGTTTGTCTGCTATTCACGTGCGGATTAGCGGCGACAGCAGCTAAAACACGTACTTGGGCATCATCATTTGTTGCAGGTCGTGGTTGACGTTTCACATGTGGCTGAACACTTCCTGTTTCCTAAGAACGTAACTATCCGGAGAACGGTCCGGACACTTGGATGATGTAGTCCAGGATACCGAGCAGCATACGTAGCACACGCCCGTTGCGCATTTTGATCACAATGGCCATACATCAACACGATAGCGACCTTTTCCTCAATTGGTAAACGGTCCATTTTAACATGGGTAATGTGTCACGAAGCAAATACCGTCCGCACTGGGGGAATGTTACGTGATGCCACATACTTATATTTTTGTGACTATTACAGCGCTATTGGGTTTCCCCCTTCAAGCTAGATGTTTAGTTCGTTGTAGTTTTTTCGTTTGATGTTTATTTCGTGAGATATTTGGCCCGGTCACTATCAATGAACCACCCTATATATAATGTAAAGTACATAACATGTGTTGTCGAATAATGTGCGAAGATGAAGGCGCTCTGTACAAGGGCTGAGCGCATGTAGCACTAGGTGTTACGTGAGAAGCCGTGTACCTATATTCGTGCCTTACCCTGGACTTTTAGTTAGTGTGACAACGCGTCTTAGGTACATTACTTGCACTATATGCTCATCCACGGCTGTTTACCATATTTTACTAAATTTTAAAGTATTCTTTATGAAGTAAAGGTGGTTACATCTTTAAATTCTGTGTTTCTTAATTGGTTTTTCTGATTTCGATTGTGGTCTCTGAAGATATAGTACTAAGTAAAAATCATTTAACAGAAAAAATGATCACTTCTAGTAATAAGTAGTGTGGCATTACGAATCTTATTCGATCATCACTAGTCCCCTTCACCTTTGCACACTCTAAAAGTACGTTTACACGGACTGTAAAAATTGACTATTGCTGACAGTATAGGCCGGCGATGTTGTCTGCCAATATCACGGCCACACGAATTACAGCCAAATGTACGGCAACATCGCCGACCACTGTTGCCCAGCAATGTTTGCAGTAAAATATTTCCGGGCCAAATGTGTTTACTCGAGCACAGCTATGGCTGTTGCGTAATGAGCAAATGCAAGGTAGTGGATGTGAGTGGAGCTCTCCTAAATTTGCATTCTACAAGGAAAAAAATTAGCAAGAACAAAGGAAACAGGGCATCATGGATGCGTTCTTCTTTAAAGTAGGCGAACTGTTTCCGAAACTTTAGCTTGTTAACTGATACTGGAAACACACATTTCCCTAAATGCTGAAATCCGATTTCCAATATATCGTTTAAAAGTAATTTGTCCGAAAACTGGTAAAACCAATACCACGAGTTGTAACTGTTCAGTTTTCGGCTAGTGGGGGTTAATACAGAGGTCTGATATTCCTCTTTCAAGAGCTGAAAGAAATACATTTTTAAAAGTTTATACCAGAGCTGCTTGTCATTTAGTGCTGACTGACAAGTTTCGGGCTTTGTCTATTTTCAGATGCGACCTGACGCAGAGAATGAAATTTGTAATGAGTCGAATGTGGATACTAAATAATAGTATGGTTCATATAGTAACCACTTACATATTTTGCATTTAGGATGTGTTTGGTGTGGTCAGATCTATTTCTGTCATAACACTTACATGTATCTCAGATCGGCTTTAAAAAATTTCACAAGTATATTTACACCTTACTGTATTATGTTAACATATCTACATAACATATATTTTCCTTAATTGCTGTGCCTTCATTACCCAGAATGGTGCCGGCCGAAGTGGCCGAGCGGTTCTAGGCGCTACAGTCTGGAACTGCGCGACCGCGACGGTTGCAGATTCGAATACTGCCTCGGCCATGGACGTGTGTGTTGTCCTTAGGTTGGTTAGGTTTAAGTAGTTCTAAGTTCTAGGGGGCTGATGACCTCCGATGTTAAGTCCCATAGTGCTCAGAGCCATTTGAACCATTTTGAACCCAGAATGGTGTCATTCACGTGACAACGATATTTTACATACAATGGAGAAGTTCCTCAACGTACTATACTGTGGGTCACGCTGCCTTATTTATCGTAAATGTTATCACAATTCTGACAGATGTAGATGCAACAAATTTTATTATGTCTTATATGTTTGATGTATTCAATGTACTCTGCGATTGTAGTAAGATCAATGACTACATCCAATGTGTGACAGTGTTCCATCACATCGTAGTTGTAGAATAAATATTTCATTTCCTTTCAGCACTATTTGAATGCAAAAATATTGTTTAATTTGAATGAAATCTACATACAATAGTATTCTATCGCTGTAATTCTCACCGTATAGATTGCGGTTCATATGCTGATTAAGGTACTCTTTAAGGATTCTATGAATCGTTTGTAGTTGCGTATTTGACGATTAATTTATGATACAGTGCTTTTCAAAAATGGTTCAAATGGCTCTGAGCACTATGGGACTCAACTGCTGTGGTCATAAGTCCCCTAGAACTTATAACTACTTAAACCTAACTAACCTAAGGACAGCACACAACACCCAGCCATCACGAAGCAGAGAAAAATCCCTGACCCCGCCGGGAATCGAACCCGGGAACCCGGGCGTGGGAAGCGAGAACGCTACCGCACGACCACGAGATGCGGGCAGTGCTTTTCATTTGCTGAGTAAAGTGCTATGGAAATTTTATGTGATTTTTCTGCTGCGCGATTCTGTTTGTTGATTTAACATTTATTCTGGGAGCTTAGTCGTGTGAATGTTGATTTGTACAGATATTTCTTCTAGCATGTCCATCAATTGGTCTTTGAAGACATCCATTTTCAATGGAGTGTGTGTTATTCTCTGTGGTTCGTGCTGCAAATTGAAAGCTTATTTTCGCTTCTGTGTATGTATGGTGTATATCTCGCTTTAAGGGGACCTGGAGTTCAATGGATTGCATATCTACGCCTCGCTTTCATCGCGTGTTACTCTTGATCTACAATGCGAAGGAAGTTGCGATTTTGTACCAGCACTGAATGACATTAACCAAAGTTGTACGAGGATAGCTATTTAATTATCTGTCATAATTTAAGAAATACGACATTCGGTATAATAGACGGTTCACTTTGGAGGAATTAGGCGAACATAGCTTATATCATTGTGAAGGTATATGTACCTAATGAATTCAAAATGCAGTTTCGAGAAACTGAGAAAAGATTGTTCTCATTGTTTTTGACTCATCATATGCCTCTCTCAGAACATTCAAGCAGCATTATTCTTGCTGGCCAGCTGCTTCTTAATCCACTGTAGACTTATTCAGGATACGTTTCCTTACTTTGGACAGTTAGTGCTGACTTTCGCAACCCTTTCAGCTTCAACTGCTTGCTGAGAGTCTATGGCAGTCAGCACAGATGAGCCGTGTGCGACTCACGTTCTTGCTCTTCTTAACTTGGCGTTTTGTGATAATGGTAGTGACGTCTCTTTCCTTCTTCTGTTAATGGCACCACTGACTTTACTAGTATTGTTTGTCCGCGAGTGGCAGCAGCAGCAGTTATCGATAGCCGGTACTGTGGTACTATCTATGGCGCGACCGCTTGTATTTTTCCGGGTCGTCACGTGTGTCAGGCAGTTCGGCTTTGGACGGAGCAGCGAGGTGGCCCTCAGCGCGAGGGCTGGCGGCGTGCAGGCACTGTCTGATTGAGGGGCTGTACCTGACGACCGAACCCAGGACGTTTGAAGTTGAGTGAACCTTATACAGCACTGAAACCTCCACTGTTTGAGATCTCGCTGTTGTTTGCATGTTGCTGCTCCCAGGGTCAGTGAGATCAACCGCAAAAAGTAGAGTCTGTCAGGCTGATGTAAGCTATTATCCTCCTTCTACTGTTTGATATTAGTTTGAATTTGGTGTAATTATCGGTGAAGTGCAACCAGCGGTATCTTACTGCCTAGTGGCCGCTAATGCCCCATTTACCTGCCCTGGATGTTAGCGTAACTTTCGGCAGTGCCCTTTTCCTCGTCTTGCCGATGCTGTCCGGCATGGCGTGTAATTTGACAGCTTCCTTGATTGGGGCATGTATAATCGTTTTCGTTGTCTGCCTTGGTTATAGTGTTTCCTTCTGCCTTTTGGTGTTTCAAGCACTGGACTCTGGAGATGCAATGCTGCCTGACACTTCGCCCTCACCTGAATTATTCCATCGTTGTACTGGTTATCTGGCATTGGGAGGATTTGGTAAGGAGGTTGATCGGCGTTTAAACCGTCTCTAGTGTGAGTTGCCCTCCTTAGGTGAACATTACTCTTGGCTGTCAGTCTCACCGCTTACACAGCTGTAGTGACCTTCCTCAGGTTGATCCATGGAGCACTATCTGTGGATCACTCCATCTTACATGGTCAAGATGTTATAATTGTTTAAAATTTACCTTCATGTTTTAAGGTGTATTTGCTTTCCTCACTTGTAATTCAGGCCTTCACCCGTTAATGGTTTCTGACATTGCTTGTGGCCTTCAGTTGTTGTCTTACTAAGGCCTTCAGCCGTCACTATAGGCTGTTATAGTTTGTTACGATTGTTTATAAAGGTTTTAGTATTTTTAACGTGTCATTGTCTTCCTTACTTGTAATTAGGCCTTCAACCGTTGAGTATTCTGAAATTGCTTCTGGCCTTCAGCCGACAAATAATTTTGAATCCTTTCTTAATCAGGCCTCCAGCCATTAATTGTTTGTAATAATGCTTGTGGCCTTCATCCGACAAATAATTTGGAATTTTTTCTTAGTAAGGCCTTCAGTTGTCAGTGCTGTAAATTCCTTTAAATGATTGTTGAAAATTATTTCCTCAAATAAAGTGTATGTGTTTACTGTAGCCAACGGTAGAGTGGCAGACTCTGCAAGAGAGGCGCTCTGCATCGCGGTGTAGCTTGCTCGCCAGGTTTCGAGAGGATGCGTTTCTGGATGAGGTATCGAATATATTGCTTCCCCCTACTTATACCTCCCGAGGAGATCACGAATGTAAAATTAGAGAGATTAGAGCGCGCACGGAGGCTTTCAGACAGTCGTTCTTCCCGCGAACCATACGCGACTGGAACAGGAAATGGAGGTAATGACAGTGGCACGTAAAGTGCCCTCTGCCACACACCGTTGGGTGGCTTGCGGAGTATAAATGTAGATGTAGATGTAGATCCACAATCGTTGCCTTATGTGCCTCTCTCTGACTACCAGGTCACAAGTGCAATTATATTATTTCCTGGTTGGATGCCTAATTTGTCCATTAGTTTTGTCTTGCTAACTACACCTTCACTGAAACAGATGACTGCATCCATTACACCTGAGTACTGTCAATCAAACGAACACTGTGTTTGGTCATCTTTGCCACACACAGCTGTTGAAGCTCTCATTAGGGTTTGGTGTTTGGGCATGTAGACATGTGTTAAGTAATTTCTTATCTGCAAGAGCGTTTAAGACGAAATCAACAATTGAAAAGTAGATAAAAAATACATTTCTTGAAACAGGATAAATCTGTCTTTTAGATGGTGACAAAAATTATTCCAAGTCCCCTTAAACGTCCATCAGTCCACCATAGGCTTCATACATCCGTTTCTTTCCTTTTTTTACTGCCAGGGTAGTCATATCGTCATGTTTTGGCTGCCTTATTAATGGTGGTGTTGTCGAGTGTGTTTCTGTCAAAATTGCGATAATACCTGCAGTAAATATACCACCGTAATCCAGTGAGAACAAATTCTTCACTGCATATAAAATGTCGTTGTTACGTCGATCACATCATGCTTGGTAATGAAGGTATCACATCTATATACATATATTGCGCGCACATAAACATAATACGATGCAGTAAGGTGTAAATACAATTGCGACATCTTCCAACGCTGATCTGAGATACATTCAAGTGTGGTGACATAAACAGAGCTGCCCACACCAAACACATCCTAAATACAAAATGCGTAAATAATTACCATATGAACCCTATTATTTACGATACCTTTATTATCTAGAATCAACGCATCCATTCGTAACAGATTTTGTTGAAAGTGGGCGAAGTCTGAAACTAGTCAACCAACACTAAATAATTAACTAACAACTTTGTTTTAAATGCTTGAAAATATCTTTTATTCTACATTTTT